>NC_140951.1:25889597-28289597 GCF_014529385.1 Adiantum capillus-veneris
GGATGGTGAGGTCCATATGTGATGAAGCTACCTGGGGCACCAAAAGGTGGAAGGTGGTGGCATTGATGGCTCTACAGGAAGCAGCTGAGGACTTTCTACTGGAGTACTTCAGTGACATGACCATTGTTGCAGCCCATGCCCACAGGGTTACTATAATGGACAAAGATAGTGAGACATTGAAAAGAATAAGGTGGAGGTATGACAAACTGCTGGTCCCCAATGTGTGCAAGGACAAGAAAATGAGAGAAATTTTGTTATACCCCCCGGAGCTAGTGCCTCAGCTCACAGTTGTAGATGTCACACATGATGTGAATACAAGGGCAAAGGCAGAGACTATTGCTCGCCAAACAGAGGAAATGAGGGAAGCAGAGCTTCAGGAGAAAGCAAAAGTAGCAGAGGTGTCCCAGAAACAAACAGAGTGCAATGTGACCCTGTCTATAGAGGCAATGAATCAAGAAACTCTGCTTTCAATGAAGAATGGTTTGCTTGCAGAGATACCATTTGTAGATGGAACCAGAAGCCTAGCTTTGGAAAAGGTGGACATTGATTTATTGCAGAATCCAGATGCTCAGATTTCAGACACAATTATCTATGCTTGTCTTAAGTAAGTGTTACTATCTTGCTAGCTTTGAAAACTCAGATAATAGTTTTGCTAACTCAGGTAAGGTCTCTGCAGCCTGATCAAAAGTCAACTCCCACTGCACACTCACACAGAGGTGTTTCTCCTTGATCCACAAATGTCTGTAATTATTAGACAAAAGAATAGTCCATCTGGGACATTTGAGAGCTGGTTCCGCCACTGTGCTATGCTGGAAGTTACTGTGATCATCTTCCCATATGAGAACAACCATCACTGGAGTCTCATATGCCTTGATGTTGACCAACCAGCAGTGTGGGTGTTCAATTCAATAAAAGGAACCCACCCTGAAATTAGGCTGTAAGTGTTTTGTGTCAGAAAGTGTTTATTATAGATATCCATGTAAATTTGAAGCCTCATGCTAACATCTTGACATTGCCTAATGCAGTTGTATAAAGAGGTTGTTGCTTGCCTATGGCAAGCTATGTGGAAGGTATGAACTATACAAGGCCACAATCAAAGAAGTACCTGTCCCAAATCAAACCGATGGGAATTCTTGCGGCTGGAGATGTCTTCTCCATGCAGAATATGTCCTGCAAAGCTACTTTGCATTAAAACCTTTCATGACTAAGGTACCCATTTTGCAATGCATTCAGTTAGTTTTGGTTTAGTCTATAAAAGAATTCTCATCATGTGGTGTTTCAATTTTGCAGAGTGCTTTAAAAAACTACACATATGATTATTTGCAAAGATACCGGGTAAGTTTAATACAACACCTGCTTACTATGTCTAGCCCTAGAGAGCTTGAAGATAGCGGCTTGGATGAGCGCACTATTGATCTTACAAAACATGACGTGCCACCACGACAAACCCCTACATCCGATACAGTGGAATCGCATCGGGCCGAGGGTGTCATATCAGCAGAAGATCAAAGAGTCGAGGATGAGGAAAGGACAAATGAGCATATGGAAGCAGCTAAGGTTCAACCGGAGGAGACAATAAAAGAGGCAAGTCAGCCTGTGGAACAGCCAAAAGAGCCTATGGCTGAAACCGAAGATGAGGAAAGCAGGCCTATAGATGAGCAAAAGGTTATGGATGAGGAAAGCAGGCCTCGGGACGAGCAAAATGATATGGATCAGGAAAGGATGTATGAGGCAAGCCGATCAACCTTGAATCAGGCAGAAAGGGCCATGGGGGAGACCCCTGATGAAGCTTTGAATGATGACTATGAAGATAAAGCGGAGGAGAGCAACAATGACATGAACACTACAGAGACCCAGTATGGACCCTTGCTACCTGTAGATACGGTTGTTCCGGTAATGTCTATTCAAGTATGGAAAAATATGTTCAGCTTCTAACTACTTATATGTACTTGTCAACTTTTACAGAGGTTGATTATCTTGGACGTCAATGGATTGCTGCTGATGCGGGTGCCTCTCGGTGACAGAGGACTTGTCGAGTCGTGGTTCGTCCAGGAACCAAGGAGTTTATTGAGTTTCTTCTTTCGCGCTTCAGAGTTGGCATATGGTCTTCAATGCAAAGGCAAAACTTATCGCCACTAGTTGCAATAGTTTGCAGTGTATGCCAAGCTCACACGTCAGATTTTGCCTTTTTGTATGATCAAAGAAAATGCGTTACTGTTGAGGGCCACTACCACCCTAAAAAACCAGGATTACCTCTTTTGTACAAACCGTTTAGCCAAATCGGTGTACCCTTTGATGCAACTAATACACTACTAATTGACGATACTCCCGAAAAGGGAGAACTAAATCCGCCGGGAACAACCATCTCACCACCTTCTTTCGAGGGGCATTCCTTCGATTTTTACCTTGAAGATATTCTGATTCCATACTTACAGAAATTGTATCTCAGTCCATTGTTCACGGACGAGTTTGTACTTTCTAATGAATTAAGATGATTCTTCTATCTGTGTTTTTCTAATATATAGACAGAGAGAGAGAGAGAGAGAGAGAGAGAGAGAGAGAGAGAGAGAGAGAGAGAGAGATTTGACGTGGTAAACAAATGTATTTCAAGCACACTTTTTCACAGGGCACAATTGAAAAATGAGATCAATAAACTTCATGTCTTGAAAGTCATTTGTATACACTTGGGTTTACAAGAATATCTGTTACATTGACACTACTTCAACCCGACCATCCAACTCTTTGCACAAAATATCTTTTTCTCTTCGCCGCATCACCTTACGGCCAGCTAAGAAAAAGGAAAAATCTGATAGTTCCTTGTCCATTGACTCTTCAATGATGTCATTTCGCAAATGCTGAAGACTGCATAGCTCCCTTATTGTAACCACCAATAGTAGGCCATTCTCTTTATCAATCACTTCCACATCCACAGTAGGATTATCTTCCAAACCTGCAGAAACTTGGTCCATAGGAATGTACTTACCGTTTAGCATTTGTGATCGCATATACCAAAATGAGAGTAATAGTGATTGGCTTGCAATCATGTACTTGACAACTAGAGTATCAAGCGCGACCTCGCACAGTAAACCAATCTCTTCCTTTGCATACCATCCTTTGTCAAGAAGTTTGTCACAGGATGACTGCTGAAATGACTTGCACATGAACATAGTTTTTGTAACTCTGATGTTGTAGCTATGAAACAGCTCTATGAAGAGTGCAACAGGACAAAAGTTTGCAATTCGAACCAGTTTGGTAGGAACAGAGCTACGCAGAGACCTTTGTATATCCTTGTAGAGCTTACTTCGCATTGCCTCCACCATTGTTTCCTCGGGAACTGGCCAGTCCACAGTGTTCCAATCAGTCGGTAGAGGTAGTTTCACCAACATGCCATTCTTATTGCCTGAGCTGAGTTGGTAAAAGTGGTCATAAAAAAAGATTCCCTCATCAGCCAATCTTTTGGTGCTCCTCTCTGAATACTGTAGAGAACCAATATGGGCATGTACAACATGGAAGAGGCCTATTATGCACTCCACAGGCTCCCATTGCTCATAAGAAGAGGGATAAACATCTGCAATATATAAAAGAAGAGTTAAACTAAGAGTATCAATAAGTACAAATGACAAATCTAATGTAATTGAGTTGTGAAGAGTAGAGACATTACTCATAACAAGCGGGAGAAACATTGCAAAATATATAAGAAAAGTTATAATGAGAGTATCAGTAAGTTCACATGTCAAGAGTACTTACAATTGCAACGTGGTTGATGTATATTTGATACATTTCCACCGTTTGCTATCACCTCTGGATGGGTAAACACATGCTGAACAAGAACTTCCTTTACAGATCTTTTGCCGATCTCAACTTTGAAATCCAACACCCTGGCTTTCCATGCGGAGCGGTAAACGTTGATACCACTAAACCTCTTGGGTCTTCTTGGTTGCATGAGGACCCATGAACCTTTGTTTATCCTTTGTCCAACCCATTGGTTGTCTGCACTTATTGAAGCTGGTATTGTAATTGAGGATATGCTACTACTTGGCCTTCTAGGCAAAGTGCCGTTGTTGTTTGTTGGTGTGAGAGACAGTAAACACCTTGAGGCTCTTGGGCGAGAAGACGTGGATGCCATAACTCTCAGAGAAAAGCTTTAGTGGAGGGAGATTCACTTTGAAAGCATTCTAATGGAGGGAAAGTGTTTCAAAATTCCAATATCTTGTGCGGGCTTAATGGTCACCCTCCAGTACGTTAATGACCATGAGAGAATATCAGAAGTGGGACCACACGCAAGCACCTAAAAGCTCGGTAAAAGTAAAGAAATTACTATGCTACAATCCTAGTTTCGTGAAAGTTTTATGCTATTTTCCTATTTTTTGAGTTTTTCCAGGTACTTTTCTACGTAACGTAGCCTTCATGCTCATTGGACGCGCTCTATTTTTCTCTCTCTTCATATGGCCCTCCAAATGACCTCCAAAATTTCCTAATGGTAGGTTAGTGTTAGTAAACTAGTAGAGTTAGTATTTTTATTGATTTACAAATGGAATTGGATATTTACAATGGGAGTATCCATGTAGGGTACAAATAAGCAAGAAAAAACTCTTAATAGGTAAGAAAATATGGATTTCTTACAATGTTGATGCTCCAAGTGTCTTGAGTAGGGTCAATTTTGACGCTTGTTGACGGTCCACTAGCTTTGACGGTACGTTTTTTCTCCACTCTTGACATTCCTTGGGAGCCAAGGTAAGTGAACATGAGTAATCAATCACCATGATGCTATCTTTCGAGAGAAGAGGCTAAGTTTTGTGGTTTTTATTGATAGAGATGGGTAATATGGATGAGGAAAAATGAGACTAGGTGGTCAATTTTGGAATGGAAGTGTGTGTAGGAGACATGAGTTCACCATGGTTTCTCTTATTCTTCAAGGTTGAGAAAAAGGTGAGTAGGGTGCAGAGCGGAGTGGTTGGAGAGGTGGGGATGATGATTGGAGAAGTGTGTGTGTGAAAGAGGAAAATGATAAAGTGGAAGAGGGAGTGTGGCTGCATAGCATGGGCAAACTGGGGTCCACGAATAAAATCATAACTCACAGCTCAAAGCTCAAAAAAATATGAAATTTTTTGAGGTAAAAGTTCAGCCCACGAGCTACAACTTTTGTTTGTATCACCTTTTCAAATTCGGGGAGCATGTGATCTTTCAAAATTCAGAAAAACCGACTGTTTTTTTCCACTGCACAAAGTCCTTGTGAGGTCCTTTTTTGGATGATTCTTTTGAATACCTCCAAGAGTAAGCCCCCCATAGTGCATACATGCATGCCACATACCCTTGACCTTATTTGGTAGGTCTATAATTGAAGATATTGTTGAGATCATGATATAAGTGAATAGTACAACTAAGAAAATCAAATATTGAGGGGTCTAAAAAAATATGTAAATGTCGAATATAAATAATATAGGTGAAAAAATATAAAGGGGTCAAAATAAATCTCTCATTATAAATCTACCATAAAAAGATAAATATTTTTGGTGGTCTAATTTGATGAGAGTAATAGAGAATAGATGTAGTAAGGAAAAAATCACAATAGTGAAAAAATATAGAACTAGTTTTTTTGGATTTTTGTTGGGATGGAGTTACACCAAAAATAAGAGAAGCTTGCATGAAATTATTTTTATATGGAATAAAGAGTATGAAAAATGGTAAGAAAAAATATGGTAATGGTGAGTCAATGTACATAGCATAAATAACACACCATAGGTAGAAATATTTAAAGAAATACCAAAATAATTATGAAAAATCCTTTTATTGAGGCCCTATATACAATGAAATATTTACACAAAAATGGGCCATAATATACTTATAATTTTTAATTTTTTTATTTTTTTGGCTCAACTATCCCGGTGACTAGCTAATTGAGGGTTTTTAAGAAGATATGGGAAAACTCCCCTAACTCACACACACCTATATACAGTGAAATGGTAGGGATAACGACAGTGTTTGGATGATTTTGGTAGGGTGGGTTAACTCACTATGACAATTACAGAGAGACGAAAAACGGCTATCATTAACCCTCCCCCAGGATGATGGTATATTCATGTACCATCATAAAGCATCTTTTCCAAAGAGAGTACTTCAGATTCCTTGACAAGATCTTCATTGTTTGGCCCCTCGGTATTTTGGCTCGAATCACACTCATGCTTCATGGAATAGTACTTACATGAAATAGCTGCCCTTTGACAGATCTTTGGTAGATCCTTTGGTAGAAGGCGACTCAAATAAGGCTTCAAGCAATACCCGTTTACCTTCCTAGAGTGATCTTTCCCATTCAAGTCCACAAGTTGATAGTAACTTGAATTGAAAGCCTTCTTAACTATGTATGACCCCTGCCATTTAGTTTCAAATTTGGCATCAAAACGATTATCGAGTCGATTGTCATACTTTAGCACAAGATCTCCTTCATTGATGCCTTTGTCCTTTAGTTTCTTGTCGAGCTTCTCCTTCGCCTTCGTAGCTTTCCTCTTGTAGCACTCGTATGCTGCTTTTTTTTTCCACTCAAGCTCAGCTAAGGTAAGAAGTCGATCCATCCATGCTTCTTGATCATATTGTGTTGCTTTGCCATGAAGTCGCATTGTTGGAATGTTGAGCTCAATTGGTTGTAAAGCCTCTTGACCATAGACCAAGTGAAATGGTGTGAACTCCGTGGCTTCCCTATATGTGGTTCGATACGCCCATAAGGCACCATCCAAGAAGTCATTCCACAACTTTGTCTTGTTTTTCACCAGCTTCTTCTACCAGACCATTTGACTGGGGATAGTAGGGTGTACTGTGACGATGTAGAATGTGAAGTTCTTCACATACTTCTGTGAGCAAGCCCTTTCTAAACCCTAGACCATTATCAGAAACAATCTCCAAAGGTGTGCCAAATAAACAACAAATGTGAGTGTAGACAAATTTTCTCACTGTCCTCTCATTTACTCTTGCCACACTTTGAGCTTCTACTCATCTCGTCATATAGTCTATGGCCCCTAGGATATACAATTTCCCATTTTTAGTCCTAGGCAATGGACCCATAGCATCAATGCCCCATTTTTCAAATGGACCATTTGCAAGGACTAACTGACGAGGACCATTTGACAGACGCTTGTTTCCATGAATCTGACAATTGTGATAGCTTTTACACCAATGTTGAACATTAATCTGCAAGCTAAACATATCCGGCAAGCAAAATACTTTTTGCAGTGAGTTCCTGTGCAAAATTACCACCACACCCTTCCTCATGCAAACCTTTTAGAATGGCTGGGATTTCCTCAATAGTTGGTACTCTTCTGCACACTTGATTCTTCCCTCTTTGGTAGAGGGATCCTTCTAGGAAGAGATACGCGCTTGCCTTCTTCATGAGTCTCCTCTTCTGAGCCTTCCTGAAGTCTTGTGGAAACTCACCCTCCAAAATGTAGCCAATAATGGGAGTCAATGACTCCAATCCCTGGTATCTTTGTTGCTTCATAGCAGTTGCCACCATGATGACCTACACTTCTTTCTCAACACATGTAACTGCTTGTTGTGCAAGTAAATCGGCATCTTCATTTTGTCTCCTAGGAATATGATATAGTTGCACTTCTTCAAACTGATTAAACAGCCTACAAATGGCATGAACTTTTGTCCTTAGGTTTTCATTCTTGCATGCCCAAATGCCTAAAATCTGCTTCACAATGAGAAGTGCATCTCCCTTTACCATGAGATGTTCTATACCTTGGCCAATGCATATCTTTAAACCATGAAGTAGTGTGTCTTAGTCTGCTTCATTGTTGCTAGTTGAACCTGGTAGATTGACCTTCTCTTTCATGACCACCTCTCCACTTGGGTTGAGCAATACTAGCCCTCCCCCTGCTTTTCTTGTGGATCGTCGAAAAGCTCCATCAAATAACAAGGTAAAAGCATTAGGAATACTTTTAGGTGATGGCAATGGTAGGGTCTTTACCTCAATCACCTTAATTTCCTTCTCATGTACCTTATAAGTGAGAATCCCTGCCAATTGTGCATGCACACTATCTTTTACCTTGAAAGAGTATTGAAACTCTTGCAACTCCATAATCCACTTCGAGATCCTAGTACTAAGATTCATTTGAGATGACACCCAAGGGAACAAATTTTCTGTAGTGAGAATTACAAAAGGTTTTGGTAGAAAGTAGGCTCTAAACTTTCTCACTGCAAACATGAGAGAAAGCATCATGAGTTCTGCCTCCGTGTAGCATCTCTCTAAAGACTTCATGACCCTACTAGCAAAGTAGATGGGTCGCATCATGGTACTGTGGGGATCTTGTTGTAATAAAAATGCACCAATCATTTCCTTCCCAACACTAGAGCTAACAAAGAATGTGTACTCCCAACAAGGAGGCATGAGTGTTGGTAGCTTTGACAAAATGACTTTAATTTTACAAAAGTACTCTTTAATGTGTACTCCCAACAAGGAGGCATGAGTGTTGGTAGCTTTGACAAAATGACTTTAATGTTACAAAAGTACTCTTCAAGCTCATCAGACCATGCAAATTCTACTTGTTGTGTCAACTTTTTCAAAGGGTGAAGTAACTCCGAGGCTAAGTGAATAAAGCGTGACATATACTTCACCTTTTGAATGAATGAGATGACCTATTTGAGATTCTTGGGTGATGGGAGCTCAATAAGATCCTTTGCCTTTGAAGGATCCACCTCAATTCCTTTATAGGAAACCTTGTGGCCAAGCAAGATCACTTCATCCTCACCTATGTGACACTTGTCGGGGTTGAGTTGACCTCCCATGTCGTAGAGCTTCTTTAAACCTTCTTCTACCCTTTGTAGATGCAATGATTTTGAGCTATAAATGCAGAAATCATCAATGAACACCCTGATTAACTTTCCAAAGAATGCTTGAAACACCATGTTCATGAAACATTGGAAAGTTGCACGAGCATTTGTCAGGCCAAATGGTATAACTCTAAAAGCATAAAAACCCCAAGGAGTGATGAAGGTTTTTTTAACTGATTCTCCAATGCGATACCTATTTGAAAGTAACCTGAGTAGCCATCACACACAGTGTACTTCTCATGACCAGCTACCTCATCTAGTATCTCATCCTGAAATGGGAGAGGAAAGTGATCTCTTTTTGTTGCCTCATTGAGTGTCCACGGTAATCCACACACACCCTCCACTTGCCGTTTTTCTTAGGAGTAACAACAACGGGAGAGACCCACTCTGAATTCTCCACTGGATAAATGAAACCTGCTGCTAGAAGCTTTCTTACCTCCTTGAGTAAGGCTTGCTTCTTGATGACTCCTAGTCTTCGTAGCTTCTGAGCCTTAGGTGTGGCATCTAGCTTCAACTCAATTTTGTGTTGAACAACAACTACTCCACGTACATCGGTGTAGTCTTTAGCAAAAAGCCTAGGAAATTTACTTAGCACACATTTGAACTCCTCTCTTTCGTCCTCTGTAAGTGTTGTAGACAACATACCTTCTAACATTCCTTCATCTTGCACATTTTGGTTCTCTGTGGAACCTATCTCTTCCAAACCTGGGCAAGGGTCTCTTGGTTGTTTGGATTAAACCTTACCCCCATGACTTCGATGGAAGACTCCTCTTCAGTAATGCTGCCGCTACTTTCTTCTTTTGAAGTGCTATCGGTTCAGCCTTTCTCCGTCTCACTTTGAGATGATTCTTCATCGAGCTCCTCTTGGCGTTGCTCCTTCATGTCAAAGACAACCCTCTTATGATTGTCATTCCTGAAAATTAGCTTTCCACTCTCCCAATCCTGCAAAGCTCGCATTTTCATTAGCCATAGTCTCCCTAGGATAAATGGGTAACCATTTCCTTTGGTAGACATGACATAGAAATCCACTGTCTTCTTAATGCCAAAGGCCTCCACAAAGACATTTTTACAAATGCCTACGCACCTAGCCTTGCTATTGTTTGCCATTTTGAATTTAATTTCAGGTGTCTCATGGATGTGCATGTCTAGTCTTTGCATGAGTCCTTCTGTCATGATGCACATTTGTGCACCCCCATCCACTAGACCTTTCCTAACCAATCTTCCTTTGATGTAACAATCTAGCACAGTTGTAATATCCTAATTCATTTCAGCATGTGCAATTTTTACAACAGGAACACTCTCTTTTATCATCTCCTAGTGCTAACTGCCTTCGTTAAATCCCTCCTCACTTGTGGACATAATGCAAGAAACTCAGGCCATGAGATATCAGGACCCTTACCTCTCATGTCTTCCAATAGGTTGTATGGAGCCATACCATGTCCAAGAGGGAAGTCTTGAAGATTGATACGACGTCGAGTCCTCTTAGCTTCCTTGGTCTCCTTTGCCTTCTTGCCTCGTCCATGGTCACTCTGTGATGTGACACCTTCTTTCTCTTTACCTTTTCCTCGGCCACGCTTAATGCCATTTGCTTCCATGTCAACCTCATTTGAGTTTGTCACCTCTACCACATGGACATTTGGATGTGGCAAAGGTGGAACTCCTTCTACCCCTTGTGGAGGTGGTCTTGGTCCATTTGGTCTTTGTAGAAGCCTTGGTTGTTGACCAGTTCCTTCACCTGCATTCATTAGTGGGTAATTCAAGTTAGGTCTCCCTGGCTCCCCACGGGGCCAAGGACAATTATACATCCCATGTCTAGACTCTCCGCAATTCCAACATTGCAAGACTCTCCTAGGTTGTGGATCTCGCTCTTCAGACTTCTTTGCTTGTCCCTTTGGGCCTACAGCTTGTGCAAGGTGAATTGACAAGCTGCTTAAAGATTCATTTAACTTCTCAATCACTTCCGTCGGAAGCTCCCTAGATGTTGATGTTTGTGACTTACCTTTGGGTCTAAGACCTTCTATTGGAACCTCTCCCCTTAGTCACTTGAGTTGTCTATATTTCTCAGCAGCCCTAGTTTCAGCTCCATCAAAGGTAGCTGTTAGAAGCTGGACACACCCCACGATAGTAACTACCCAGAGGATTATTATTTTTTGTAATTACTCATTCATTTAGAAAAACCTGATTTTTCACCTTGTAATTATTGGGACTTACAGAGTTTCCAGATTGTATTCCAGTTTGATAGTTAGATTGAGTAGATAGTTGATTTTGGAACTTTAGGGTTTGAGAAATTGTAAGGTATATATACCACTTTTTGCCCTTAATGAAAGACCTTTTTGTCATTTTAAAACAAGTTTTGAAGTCTGTGAGTGAGCGTATTGTGTACGAGAGAGAGAGAAAGTGAGCTTCATCTTGATGCTACATGTGCTCCGATGGTCGGAATCTAGTGCGAACAAGTGCATCGTGTTGCCCCTCACGAGAGCTATGCGCCGATACCTACATTGCGCGCGTTGTCGTGCTGTGACACGTACATAGTGGGAACGCATGCTACAAGATCTATCTTGTATTTTTTTAGATACATAATTATATTTCCTATAGTGTACATATGCATATTTAAGTATAATAATAAGCCTTCTATCTCATCCTATTATTTTTCTCAAGGGTAACATATTCTTACTTTACCATCAGAAAATACTATGGGAAAAGCATCAATAGCTCCGCCTCTTTAACTTGGGGCAAAAAGCATTGATTCTTTATTTCTACTATCTCATTATCATCTCACACCCTAGTTAGATCCTATATCTAGGGTAAACTCCAATATATATATATTCTATGTATTTTTTATACTTTTCTTATATTTCTTTTTAAATAACTACTAGGAGAGAATCAAATCCTAGTGGGACACTAGGTGGCATGATTTCAAAGATACACTTATTTTAATGCATTATTGCAATCATGATTACAAAACTTTGTCAAGGAGCAATGTCATGCTTTCATATGGCATGAGGTGTCCTTTGGAATTAAATGAAAGTCTAGGCTAAGGAGACCACATGAAGACTTTTGCTGCCATAAATGGACCCTATTTTGATGAATTTTTTACACAAGGTTCCAATCCGAATTGGAAAACAATTTTAAAATGAAAAGCGTAGCTAATGAGCTGAAGTTTTTGCCCATATTTTTACTTTTTTATTTGAAGCCACGGTTGAGTAGATATGATCAAAATACTGGACCCCAGTCTGCCCACATCATGCAGGGATAGCTCATTTCCAACTTTTCCAATTCCTGTTCACACTGGCTCCTCTCTTTTTGTATAAATCCTTGGGGGTTCCCTTCACCTATAAAAGGGGACCTCTTCTTCCTTGAAAAGAACTCAATCATCTAAGCCATTGATGAGAGGAATTCATGAGGGAGTGAGTAGTAACGCCTAATTGTACTTAGCCATTAACATAAGCCCAAGCCTACACTTTTTCCTAGAAGAAGACTAGCCATTCTTGCAACAAGCTAACCTTGGAAGATCAACTCTAATCAAAAAAGGTCTTACACTTGGTGTATCAATCAAAGTGGAATTCTCCACTCTTCTTCTCTCTCCATCAATAATGGTGCCGAAGGGTTTGTCAAGTAAGATGTGTTTTACATTGATGTTTCTTGATTTCTTGTTGTTTTCATTTTCATCTCTAATCAAAAAAATATATATATATATGTATCTAATCTCATCTCCTTAACCAAACCTATCTCTCTCACTCTTAGTAATTCATCCTCTCTACAAATTTTAGGTTCTCCTTGCTACAGGTACATCTCTCCCCGTAGTATCCTTATTGCCTACGGGCAAGAATAGGGCTTGGGAGGGAAACTTCTCATCTCTTCACTTCTCTCATATCTACATTTTTCTCATATCTACATTTCTCACATACTATCTTAGATGAATAACCCACATGATGATCATTTCTATCGCTTTCACTCTGTACGATCTATTAGAATTAACGTATGGATTAGCCGTAAAATACACTTTCAACAACGTATAGTGTTTCTCTTCGGCCCTGAAAGGCTCAATGAAATACTTCTATCACCGGATCCCATCATACTACCTCTCATAGACTATAGCTTTTCTTTTGATGTAAGCGTAGTTATCTTGCTATGAACCAAGAGGATTTGTATACACAATTAATCCCAATCACTAGACAAAATATATATATTATGGTAAGCACAAAACTACAATTCCAAAGAACAATTCGTAGCCTATTTGGTCAGCCAAGATTGAATGCCATTAACTCATCCATTAACCCTTTCATATTACCCATGATACGATATAACCATAGCCTTGATGTTTTCATCTTCGTATTGTTTTGACATTCTCTTTTGTGTTCTTTCTTTGTGTGTGTGAGTGCAAGAGAGAAAGAGTGAGTCTTCTTTGATTGCACTTCTTTCCAAACCCTAGTCTTCATGGCATCTATGGTTTAACTTCTTCATATAGTTTTTGTTGAGTTCTCTCACAAACTCTCACAGCCATAAGCCCGGTGCTTTCCTGGCAAGACCGCAAATTTCTCGACATATTTTTGGTGAACCCGACGTAAATCTGCTAGGGTGAGAGTTTGTGGGTAACCATGGGTGATCATGTTGAGCAGCAGGGTATGCATTTTAACCCAACAACAATGCAAATGTTTCAAGCATTTGCAATGTTCATGCAACAACAACATGCCACTTAAAGAAGGGAGATTTCAGCAACGAATGCCATACAAGCGGTCATCAACAGAATGGATCAATTCAATGGCAAAGATGTAACCAGGTACTTACGCGAGTATGTGAAGGAGATGGAGCTGCATCGCGTGTTAGAAGGTGAGATGATTCAAAGCTTTGAGCTAGTTGTTGCTCCAGAAATTAGGGAGCATGTTAGGGCAATTAAAGACGGGCATGGGAGAAATTGGGAAGAACTCAAAGTAGCTTTAAAGGAGGAATATTTCATGGAGGACTCTAAGAGAGTGACCAAAAGGACATTCTTAGAATGGGTAGTCAAGCCAAAGCAAGGACTATCAATCACAGAACTACTTAGGGAATTTGAGCGGCGCTATGCACAACTCACAAGGACTGAAAGGGCCACACTAGATGCAGAGAAGACAGATCTTTTCTTACAAGCTGTAGGTAAAGAGTTTCAAGAAAATTTGGAGCTTCTTCTTGAAGATAAAGATGCTGAGCAAGGACTAAAGACCGACTGGAATGAGGTTGAAGGTGTTGTCTCACTGCTTGCCAAACGACAAAGAAGAAGGGACAAGATGGTAGTAAACACTACAAGTCCTTCCACCTCAACTTCCGACAAAATGGTAAAGCCTACTTTTATCGCTCCTAAGTTTGATGAGTCCATGCTAGATGAGCTTGTGAAGGGAATGCGTGACTTGAAGGTGAAGTTTGCAAAGCTTGAAGAAAAAGGCCAACCATCAGGGCCACTTCCTAGGCAAAGACAACATCCCAAAGAAGGGTTTGTTAATAGATGTATTTGGTGTGATAGTACAGACCATGTAAGAAGGGATTGTGATGATTTTAGTGATGCTTTGTCAAAAGATGTTGTCTTTTTTAAGGATGGTAAAATCCACTTAAGAGAGACAGGTCTACCCTTGAGAACTAACTTTGGGAAGGGGGGAATGCAAACCTTAGTTGAAGATATGGCAACCAAGCATGCCACCTCTTTAGTTGAGGCAGCTACTTATGGAGTAAAAATTGAACATTTTGTGTGATGAAGAGGTGAGTGACCATCATGGTCAAATTTGGCCAAATGTCATGCAATTAGCTAAAAAGGGAAAGCTTACAAAAGACATTCTACATGAAGTAGGTGATTGCATACGTCTAGAAACAGGATGGAATGATCCAGTGGACTCATTGTTAGTGCATGCCTACATTACAAAATGCCAACAAAATGAGGCAATTGTAGAAGAGAAGCGCAGACGTGAGACTACTGATGAAGGACCATCAAAAAAGAGCTTCTAGAAGTGGGGGAAGAAGCGACTCAATGCCTTCTCAAACACCCTCAACACAAGGAGGATCTCCACCTGAAGTACTCATGGAGGAGTCTACAACAGGAAAGAAGAAAGAGCCAACGAAAGGTAAGACAAAAGGCCCAACTTATAAACTACAATCTGATATTGAGGTTGCTACAGATTTAAAGAAAGTCTTGGAGGAAAGGATCTTGAATAGCAAGATTGAGTTTACTCTGGTAGAAGTTCTTGGCATTGCAAAGCGTGAATTCCACGAGGAGATCATTGACATTATCAAGAGGAAGAGGAAAACCCTTGCTGAAGTTTCTCGTCCACAGGTTGAAGGGGAAACCTCGAAGACACAAGGGATGCAACTGCAAAATAAGGAGAATGATGGAGCTATGGTAGAATGCTACCAATCTAGTGGGAGAGTGAAGCAAGTGCATTTCTCAAATGATGATGAAGAAGTTAAAGATATTCCTAGGAGTTACTATTCACGAAGTCATTGGGCAAGGGCTACTACAGAAACTTTGGTCAAGGTAGGTGATCTTGAAGAGCCATTTATTGCCTTGATTGACCATGGTTCAAAAATAAACATAATGTCAAAGAGTCTCTACAACAAGTGCAAATGGCCAATGGACACAGATCATGGTTGGATGGTAAAAGTGGTAAACAATTCATCCGGTGAATTGTATGCAGCATGTTCAGGTGTGAAGGTAACAATAGGTGATGTAAAGATTGACCAAAACTTCTTTGTATAGGATACATCTTCATATCATCTCATCCTTGGACAACCCTACATTGTGGGAGTTCGAATGGAAACAAAGGTAATGGACGATGGTTCAGCATAAGCTAGAATACGTAGCAAAGATGGTAAATGAGCTGTCCAATTTCTCACAGTCTGTGTAAACCATGAAGGAAATCGTGACAACCTCAGACAACATCCTCTACCAAAAGTAAGCAAAGAGTTTCATGATCATAGAGAAATGATGGGTTTTGGCCAAGTACCATTGTAAAGCAGGATTGCAGTGGTACAGAAAGAAAAAGGGTCTCGCCTGATCCAAAAATAGGTGAAACTTTCTCGATGAGCTCCTTGGTAACAAGGAATGGATCAGTATGTTTTACAAAACTTGAAGATTTGAAGAGATATGAGAGGCAATATGTGCATAATGTACAAATAGGCATGAAAAAAAGTGGGTTGCTAAAGCCTACTGAAAATGTTTTGGGTTTGTGTGAACAAGTTTCTTTTGTAGATACTATGGGTGAGCTTGATGCTATAATGAGGTCTAGTTTGCATCTTGAAAATGAAGTTGTGGAAGTTGGCTCTATGGAAATGTATCAAGTAATAGAAGCCTTTAAAGAAAGCCAAACAGTTGGCCCAGAAGTCCATGTTGAAACTAAATACAAGAGTGTAGCAAAGAAGGTGAAACTAGTAGCTTCACCCTTACCACCCAACAACAGGGAAAAGATTGAGCAGGCTTCTTTACAACCAAGTTTGAGGAATCCTAAAAAGATTGGGCATACCTTCACAAAGGATTCCTTTCAAGAGTTGCAGATTGGTTGCGAGGAGTTTCTAACACAGGAGGAGACAAAGTGCTTCAAAGAAATGCTTTCAAAGCATGGTAAGGCTTTTGCATTTGAGCCACATGAGATAGGATGTGTTGATCCTTATATTGTAGCTCCTATGGTAATTTTCACAATACCTCATGTGCCTTGGAATCTGCGGCCTATTCCGGTTCCAAAGGCTCATTTGCCAAAGTTAGTAGAGCTATTGAATGAGAAAATCAAAATGGGAATCTTGGAGCCTTCTTGTGCTCCATACTCAAATAGGTGGTTCATAGTTCCAAAGAGGAATGGTTCTCTACGCTTCATCCAAGATATGCAACCAGTGAACAAGGTGACAATTAGAAATGTAGGTACAGGTCCAATTGTGGATGAATTTGCAGAGGCGTTTGCAGGGAGGGCAATCCACTCAATGGGGGATCTCTACTCAGGGTATGATCAATTTCAGCTTGCAATCGAAAGCAGACACTTGACAACCATGAGGACACCTTTGGGTTTGGTAAGGATGTGTACCTTGCCACAGGGAGCAACCAACTCGGTTGCACATATGATAAATGGGATGAATAAGGTCTTACGTGACTTTATTCCTCAAATCACAATGCCTTTCATTGATGATTTGCCTATCAAAGGATGTGAAGAAAGTGACAAAGATGAAGCTTTGGATCTCAAGGGATGTCGTAGGTTTGTGGTAAATCACATAAATGATTGTGATAAAATTTTGTCTAGGTTGGAAGAAGTGAATCTTACATTGTCAGGGAAAAAGTCTATGTTTGGTGTCAAAGAAGTGCTCATTGTGGGGCACATGTGCGGGCCATATGGTAGGAAACCTTGTCCATCAAAGGTAGATGCCATCCAAAGAATGAAAGAAATATGCACTAGCATCACTGAGGGTTAGAAGGTTTCTGGGAGCATGTGTCTTCTATGTTATTTGGATTCCACATTATGCACATGTAGCTGATCCTCTTTATCAGCTGCTTAGAAAGAATCAAAAGTTTAAATGGACAGAAGCACATGTAAAATCCATGAAAAATCTAAAGGAGTTACTCTAGTCAGCAACGACTTTGAGAAAGGTAGACTATGAGTGTCAAAGGCCAGTGATTGTGACAGTAGATACCAGTCCTACAGGGATTGGATGGGCAATAGGGCAAGATGACAAAGACGGACACAGGTATGTGGTAAGATTTGAAGCAAAGGTACTAAGTGCTCGTCAAAGAAACTATCCACAGATAAAGAGAGAGTTATGGGGTATGGTTACAGCCTTGAAAAGTGGGAAAGAGTACCTAATTGGTGCATGTGTGGTTGTAGAAACAGATTGTCTACCACTTCTTGGGATGATTACAAGCTGCTCAACACCAGACATTGCTATGTTGCGGTGGATTGCCTACGTTAAGTCCTTAAATCCCGAGTTTAAGCACATTGCAGGTAAAGAAAATACAGTGGCAGATATGCTATCAAGGGTAAGGTATGAAGATGAGTCACAAATGATTGATGAGGGAGATGATGTAGGCACAAAATTCTATTCTATCTCTCATGTCAAAGGTAATAATGTCTGCATGACTAATTCGCTTGAATTGTTCTTGAAAGATCTTTATGAAGGTGATTGGATTTCTATTGGAAGGTACTTGAGTACTCTAACAAAACAGGATGATTGGTCTGAACAAGAATTCAAGAGGATACGCAGGAAAGCATATGGGTACTTTTTAAGGGATGGTTACTTATGGAAGCATCCTAAACAAAAGGGTGCTACACCACAACAGGTTATATGTAAAAAAGAGACTCAAGTAAAGCTTATGCAAGAGTTTCATGAGAGTCTATGGGCTGGACACAGGGGTGTGTGGGCAACCTTCTCCAAGTTGAAAGAAAAATACTGGTGGAAGGGTATGTATAAAGATGTATCTCAGTTTGTAGAGTCATGTGTAACTTGTCAAATGTATTCAAATGTTCGACATCGTGATGGATTGCACCCTACATATCTACTAGCCATGCACTATAAATGGGTTGTGGATCTAGTCACGATGCCTTTAGGACTCTGGCCGATGAGATACTTGGTTCTTGCACGAGAGGACCTAACTAACCAGGTTGAAGGAAGAGCATTAAGAGCTAAGACCACAGAAGCTGTGTGCAAATTCCTTCTTGATGAGGTGATTTGCCGTTATGGTTGTGTGGGAAAAATCACTGCAGATCGAGGTGAACTGGATGCCGAAGAAGCAAGGGAGTTCTTTTCTAGATTAGGGATCAAGCTTTCTCTTACTACAGCTTACAACCCTGAAGGCAATGGAAAGAGTGAAAGAGGGCATCCTCCTATCATCAGAGCTTTGGCCAAGGCTTGCGAAGGAAGAGTTGGTGAGTGGCCAAAATTGTTACCATATGCTTTATGGGCTGATCGTACATGCCTGTGGAGCTAATGCATGGTCAAAAGCCAGTGATGCCGATTGAGTATACAATTCCCACATGGAATGTACTACCTTGGCAAGAGGGGCTTAGTATGGAAGATCTCCTTGCACTGCGTATAAGGCAGCTAGAGAGAAGACCTGGAGACATTGAAGTTGCAAAAGAACGACTTAAAAATGCAAGGTTGAAAAACAAGGACTATTTTGATAAGCGACATCGACTCAGGAGCAAAGCAATTGACAAAGGTGACTGGGTTTTAGTGTATGATAGTAGCCTTGATAACCAGCACACAGTCATGCGTAAGTTCTCAAAAAGATGGTTTGGACCATATGTTGTAAAGCATGTGCATGAAAATGCTACTTACAGCTTGTCTGAACTAGATGGTACAGAAGTAAAGATTCCCATTGCAGGAAAAAGGATTAAAATGTTTAAGAGAAGAGGAGACAATGATCTAGAAGATATGGATGAGGAAGAAGAGAAAAACACAGGTGAAGATCAAAGTGAACATGAAGCTCTGGAATCATCCAGTGAAGAAGAAGACAAGGAGACAATGTGGCACATACCGAAGAATGTGCAGGTTTAGAGGGGGTGGATGTCGTGCTGTGACACGTACATAGTGTTTACGCATGCTACAAGATCTATCTTGTATTTTTTTAGATACATAATTATATTTACTATAGTGTACATATGCATATTTAAGTATAATAATCAGCCTTCTATCTCATCCTATTATTTTTCTCAAGGGTAACATATTCTTACTTTACCATCAGAAAATACTATGGGAAAAGCATCAATAGCTCCGCCTCTTTAACTTGGGGCAAAAAGCATTGATTCTTTATTTCTACTATCTCATTATCATCTCACACCCTAGCTAGATCCTATATCTAGGGTAAACTCCAATATATATATATATTCTATGTATTTTTTATACTTTTCTTATATTTCTTTTTAAATAACTACTAGGAGAGAATCAAATCCTAGTGGGACACTAGGTGCATGATTTCAAAGATACACTTATTTTAATGCATTATTGCAAGCATGATTACAAAACTTTGTCAAGGAGTAATGTCATGCTTTCATATGGCATGAGGTGTCCTTTGGAATTAAATGAAAGTCTAAGCTAAGGAGACCACATGAAGACTTTTGCTTCCATAAATGGACCCTATTTTGATGAATTTTTTACACAAGGTTCCAATCCGAATTGGAAAACAATTTAAAAATGAAAATCGTAGCTAATGAGCTGAAGTTTTTGCCTACATTTTTACTTTTTTATTTGGAGCCACGGTTGAGGAGATATGATCAAAATACTGGACCCCAGTCTGCCCACATCATGCAGGGACAACTCATTTCCAACTTTTCCAATTCCTGTTCACACTGGCTCCTCTCTTTTTGTGTAAATCCTTGGGGGTTCCCTTCACCTATAAAAGGGGACCTCTTCTTCCTTGAAAAGAACTCAAGCATCTAAGCCATTGATGAGAGGAATTCATGAGGGAGTGAGTAGTAACGCCTAATTGTACTTAGCCATTAACATACGCCCAAGCCTACACTTTTTCCTAGAAGAAGACTAGCCATTCTTGCAACAAGCTAACCTTGGAAGATCAACTCTAATCAAAGAAGGTCTTACACTTGGTGTATCAATCAAAGTGGAATTCTCCACTCTTCTTCTCTCTCCATCAATAATGGTGCCGAAGGGTTTGTCAAGTAAGATGTGTTCTACATTGATGTTTTCTTGATTTCTTGTTGTTTTCATTTTCATCTCTAATCAAAAAAATATATATATGTATCTAATCTCATCTCCTTAACCAAACCTATCTCTCTCACTCTTAGTAATTCATCCTCTCTACAAATTTTAGGTTCTCCTTGCTACAGGTACATCTCTCCCCGCAGTATCCTTATTGCCTACGGGCAAGAATAGGGCTTGGGAGGGAAACTTCTCATCTCTTCACTTCTCTCATATCTACATTTTTCTCATATCTACATTTCTCACATACTATCCTAGATGAATAACCCACATGATGATCATTTCTATCGCTTTCACTCTGTACGATCTATTAGAATTAACGTATGGATTAGCCGTAAAATACACTTTCAACAACGTATAGTGTTTCTCTTCGGCCCTGAAAGGCTCAATGAAATACTTCTATCACCGGATCCCATCATACTACCTCTCATAGACTATAGCTTTTCTTTTGATGTAAGCGTAGTTATCTTGCTATGAACCAAGAGGATTTGTATACACAATTAATCCCAATCACTAGACAAAATATATATATTATGGTAAGCACAAAACTACAATTCCAAAGAACAATTCGTAGCCTATTTGGTCAGCCAAGATTGAATGCCATTAACTCATCCATTAACCCTTTCATATTACCCATGATACGATATAACCATAGCCTTGATGTTTTCATCTTCGTATTGTTTTGACATTCTCTTTTGTGTTCTTTCTTTGTGTGTGTGAGTGCAAGAGAGAAAGAGTGAGTCTTCTTTGATTGCACTTCTTTCCAAACCCTAGTCTTCATGGCATCTATGGTTTAACTTCTTCATATAGTTTTTGTTGAGTTCTCTCACAAACTCTCACAGCCATAAGCCCGGTGCTTTCCTAGCAAGACCGCAAATTTCTCGACAGCGTACGGTCCGGTTTTGCAAACTCCTTCTACGAGCTTCATCGGTTGTTTGGGTGAGCATACGTTGTCCGATTTTGCATTGCAACATATCCACACGTTCACATTGAGTAGAACTACACATTAGGCACTTTAGATTTTGAAAACAAAGACGTGCATATTTCGGCCAGACATCCTAGTGTTTCTGCACCAGGTGTTTTGGGTTGGGATTTTGGTTCATGGACCTTAGGGAGAGCGACCTATCGGTATTAGTAGGGTCTCCTTCAAGTTCTATGGTGTTTCAAGATTGTTTGATGGGTATTCGGCTCTAGAAAGCGTTGTAGGAAGTTTCCTCTTAAGCACTCTTGAAGGCTGTTACTTAGACAATTGGTAGAGAGCTCTGTAGGAATTAGTTAGGAGTCGGTCGAGTGTAGGCTGACACCTTATGATTGCTTTCACGCGCTTGCGGATCGAGCTTTGTCCTTAGCTGACATTACATGTTAGGTGAGTTCTCGTTGTGCTGACGTCCGTTGCGACGTATCCGTCGAACATTGGCGCCGCTGCCGGGGACAAAAACCTTAGGTAGGTGACAGAGACTAATCCTTGAGGATTGGGATTTTTGGCTTGCCAAAAGTCTTGCTTTACATTTAGATAGGATCAAAGGGTGGAGGACTCTCTAGGTCTTAGAGGGAGTCTAGGAAGCGTGTGCCTGGCCTAGATCCTTCGACTTAGGTAGATGAGGTAGACTTAGGTAGTTTTAGGTGGTAGTCGAGTTCTAAGGTAGGAGTTGGAGTGGTAGAAGCGGTGAGAGGAGAGCTTGAGAGTCCGGAGAGGCCAAAAAAACAACCAAAAAACACCATCATCACCATTTTACATGATAGGTAGGAGTAGAGTAAGTAGAACATCATGATTCAGGATCTAGAGAATTTCATGCATGTACACTTGCTTGGTAAAATCATTACAAGTTTGTAAAAGACGCAAAAGTGTGTTTGAAAGCCTAATTGAAGTCCAAAAGTTACTGTGAGTGTTTCTGATAGACCTACAGAGCATCAGGAGCATTCTTGTCAGAAAAAAAATTTAATTTTAAGCAAGGAGACATCCTACACATAGGATGTCTAAGGCTAATCTGGGAGGAATTTTGGGATTTTGAGTTGACCAGTGTGATCAGAAGGTAGGGTTTACCCTAATTTCAACTGAAAAGTGGAAATTTGGCCATATCTTGACAGGATAAGGCCAGATAGACTGAAATTTCTAGACATCCTACCCAAATAGTGCCAAAACATTATTTTGAGACCAAAACCATAAGAGGGCTGCATGAGCATGTCTTGCATGATATATTGAGTGACTGAAAGGGGTTTCACCTCATTTGGGTGAGAAAATTGGGTTCAAAGTGGACTTTAGCACTTTTGACTGAAAAAGGAAAGAACAGCTGAAATTTGGGACTTTTGGCATCCAAACCAAAATCTAAGCATACCATTGGGTTACTGACATCAAGGGGAAGCTATGGGACAAGTCTGGGGTCAAACAGGCCAAAAAGACATCCTACGCGTAGAATTTCTTTTGAGTGATTTTTGACTCCAAACTGAATTCTGAGTATACCAAAGTGATCAACAACTCAAGGGGGGCATGGGCTTTGAGTTTGAAGCCATTCTGATGAAAAAGACATCCTACGCGTAGGATGTCTAATACAAGAAAATGAAGCCAGACTTTGACTTTGAGCATAGTAAGGTGTTGTATAACCTAAGGCAAGCCTCCTAGTCAATTTTGGTCCAATTTGGAGTTGATTAGACTGATCAATATCAGCAACAGGCTGTCGGAATAGATTTCTGACTCATTGACCAGCTAACAGGTGTCCAAATCAAAAAGTAAAAGCAGTTGTAAGCTCCGCACAACAAGGGGAAACAACAGTGCAAAAATCTAGGCAAAACACATCAGGAGACATCCTACGTGTAGGATGTCTATTAGGGCCTACTGAAAGGAAAATTTGACCTGGCATAGACAGTAAAATTCTATTTGTCTTAGGGGTTCAAGAACTTCTTTCAGAAGTGAATTTGGACCTTGTTTGCCCATTTGACGAAGCAAAGACTGAATTCAAACTTTTTCGCATGAATTGACCAACATCTGAGGGAAGTATTGTTTCAAATTAGCAGACCTAATCCAAAACAGCAATAGTGTATAAAATACAGTAGTGGTTGAGATTAACTCTCCAGTTATACCAATCATTACTAAGATAACCTCTAGCAGATAAATGCTTTGATTCAATTGCCGAAATTAAAACGCTTGTGTACAGGTATATTCAGCAACAGAGCAAGAAGTTGTGCAGAAACTGACCCTTTGCCAGGTGAGTGGTTGGATTTGTGATAAATTGCATTGATAAGTTTGATGAATTTAAGATCAGGAAGATACATTGTTAGAGACCAGAAGATGGCAGGTGACCAAGGTAGCTTAGTGTCCACCGAAGAGAGTGTAACTCAGGCAATGCTAGATCCGCTAGCACTGATTATTGAGGAAGGGAGTGATACTGACACTTCTTCGGATAGATCTTTCTTCATGATGGGTATCCAACAGCCAGGAGGTTTCACCTATGATGGACCTATGCGAGGAGGAAGCACCTCCCAAAATCCTTTGAGTGATTCCAAGCTCACGGTGATCTTCTTAGAGGGAACAAACTCGAGAGGAGACCTAGTCTATTCTGACTATCGAGGTCGCAAGTGCATTTGTATCGAAGAGAGGCCAGCTCAAAGATTGGAGATAATCCAAGTCTATGACGATGTAGATAGATTCCGAGACGAAAAGAGGAACCACTATTTAATAGTTAGTAACCCTGAAGATTACAACAAATATGGAGATAACGTGGCGAAAGGGAAAATGGTTTCAGAAACTCAAGAACCGCCACCAAACATTCATCAACCCGGAGCTATTTTTACGTATGATAAGAAAACAACCAGGGTTCCAACTTATAACGAGAACGTGGGAATCTACAAGCATGAGAGTGAGGGTATAGTCTCTTACTTTCGCAGCAAAGAACCATACATAAACGAATTAAAGAAAGACAAGGTTCTTTACTTATTCTCTTATGAAACTTCTACGGGGAAGGGCATAGTTTTTGTTGATAGATACGGGCGAGAATACCAACGTATTCTCCCAGAAGAAGTAGAGAGAGCAACAGGTCCAAGAGCATCAGCATATGCCCCTGAGGAAGTGCCAAGAGCCACCTACACCCTAAGAAAGTCTACGAATCCTTTTTCAGATGAGTATGATGCAACCTCACATTCCACCCGACCGCAAGCATTCAACAACCAAGACCAACCAGCAAACCAGCCATCATTGCAGGCATGGCTTCGATAGAGCGCAACAATGGAATCAGACCGAAACCGAGATGGTTATCAAGCCACACGAGGGCTCAGGGATTTGCAAGAATCACCACTCTATTCAAGGTATCAGGCAGAGAGTAAATCAAAGACTCAAGGGTCAATAGAGCCTGGAGGACCACCCATAGAACGAGTTTGCAGTGAAGAACCACCTCCAGCGAGAACCGTTAGAAATTATGGCTTAGGAGCACCATTGGGAGAGGAACCATTCTATTACAGAAGGCCTGAGGAGGTGTATCGACTAGAACGGGGTGATCCAATGATGAGGTTTGTAGACCATCAAAGAATTAGACCTTCTCAAGTGCAAAAATGGGTAAATAAGAAATACACAAGAAGCAGCGACCCAAGAGATCATGTAGCAGCCATTGTGCGTGTAATTAGAGCCGAAGAGGTGTTAGATTTTTCTACCTAATTTGCAGGGTTTGGACTAACCCTAGAGGATGATGCTGCCACTTGGTTTGACTTTGTAGAGCGTAGAGACTTTGAGTCGATGGAGGAAGTGTTTGACGAGTTTATCGAGGAATTCTCTCAAAGGGGAATAGCTCATAATATCGTCTCACAAATCCATAAATTCAAACAGAAAGATGGAGAATCTATACGAAAGGCATCCCTAAGACTAAAAAGATATGTTAAGTTATGTCCTGTTGAAGAACTGCCAACTCAGTCCAGACTTATGCTGATATTCATCCAAGGACTAAGGAATGCAGATCTCCAGAAAGACTTACATATGAAGAGGAGCACGACGTTGAATGAGGTCACCAAGGAATATCTGTACCTTGTGGACAATTGTGCGGTCTACAAAGAAGGGGAGTTCAAGGACCTTGATGACAATTCATCTTCACAGCAAAGTGGAAGAAAGTCTTCTAAGACAGCACCGAAAGGAGAAGTAGTAGTAAACCAGGAGCAGCTTGTAGATGAAGTGCTAAAAAATATCAATTTGTACGCCAAACCCCAGGCTAAACACCCCAAGTGGTGTGCTATTGAACAAAAATGGAAAAACCATGGGATCGAAGAATGTTATTATAACAAGGGATATGTGAGAGAGAGACCTTACGCTCCCCAAGCTCCAATAGCTTCCCCTCAAGTTCCATCGATGCCTAAATATCAAGCAGGCAATTTACGAGGGCCTGTAGGTGTAGAAAGACCATAACCGGTGTTGAGGCAACAACCACCCCTACCAGGATTAGGACCAATGGGTATAAGATACACACCAACAATAATCACTGCATCAGAGGATAAGGCTTTGGTGCCTATGCATGCATATTATGAAGATCCCAATGGATATGCGGCAAACCCTGTATATTATCCACCGGGAGAACCCTCTACGCCAGAACCATGGAGCATGATAGGAAATCGAGGACCACCAACTGCTGTACAGGCAGAAGGAGAAGGAAGATATAGCCTAGATGAGCGAACACTGATGTTCATAGCCAATGGAGGCATGGGCACACAGAGACATGCTTACCAACAAAGAGGAGCTCAAGGAGCACCTCAACAACCCAAGGGACCCTGTTACAAGTGTGGTGGAGACCATTGGCTGAGAGACTGTCCTCATGATGAAATCATTAGATTCAATGCGTATTGCCCAGAATGTGGAATTACTCATTTGATTCCCGATTTCCCTAAAAACCCGAGCAAAGGAGCAAGAACCACCTTGAACATGTTAGAAACAGTACCTTCCAGTGGAGGATCGAAAAATGAGACAATCATACCTATTCAGGCCGTAACACGAGCCCAAGCTCAAGGAAGGACGAATGAACCCATAGTTGAAGAACCAAAAACCGACGCCCAAAGTTCAGAAACAAAAAATCAGAGAAGCACTTGGAAAGCTAGAAAGGCGCGTAGGAAAGCCAGGAAGGAACAAGAGCAAACAGCCCTATCCGAGGAGATGAAACATACCAAGGACAGATTGGAGCAATTAGAGGATCTAGCTAGCTTAAGCTCACACACCACAGCAACCATAGCACCCAAGGAAATAGCAGAGCCCAAAAGTGCAGGATCAAGAGGATCTGTACTGGCGGACAAGGTAAACGAGCAGCTGGATGCACTGCTAAAAGCTTATGAAGCTAGACTTAAAAAGAACCAAACCCAGGAGCAAAGGTGGATGACTTATCCATATGCAGAAATATAAAAACAGAGGTTGGATATGTGTAAAAAGATGATTGAGATGGCTCAATCATTGATGGAAGACCCGCTGGGTAAACCTGCAAATTGGCATGAAGCACCAGCTCCAACTCCTATCCAACCAACTTTAGAGAAACATGTGGAAACAAAGGAAAAACTCACTAATGCCTATGAGTCCATAGGAGAGCCTATCATAGTGCCAAATACCACCGATGGGGCAAGTGACGAGTTCCAGCCTAAAATATTGGCAGAAATGGGTAAGGATTGTAACGGTCTAGATGATCTGTGGAAGAAAATCCGTGAGGCCAACGAGGCTAATAGGATGAGTAACCACATGAATAGCACGAGAAAAGAAAAGAATGTGATCTTACCTCCTATTGAAGAATTTGAGGCAAGGTCGCAAATGAACTTTGAAATACATTCACAAGGGGGAGACCAAGGATCAATTAGTTCGGGGCACAGCCAACCAGACTCGCTGAGAACTTTACCCTCTTACTTGGGAGAGTATGAAGCCAAGTCGAAACTGAGAGCAATCCCATCTCAAAGACTTTCTTCTAACAAGGTGATGGATTCGCAAGGATTGATTGAGTTGTTATCCACCCCGGTCGCATGCACAATCACATTAGCAGAACTCCTAAGGTTGAGGTCAAACATGTGGACCACAGTAGGAAAATTCCTAGAAAAATTTGGAGTAAAAGACCCCACCTTGAAGCTACAAGAAGGGATCAGAGAGTTGGACAGGCCTCAACTAAACACTAGACCAGTAACATTGAATAAGGTTGGAGAATATTGCGAAGGAGAAGATGGAAACACTACGCTACCAGAAGAATTCCAAGGAGTAGTTTTCAAAGCTATTCTTGACAGTGGAGCGGGGGTTGCTATAGCCACCAAAGAAATCTGGAAAAAATGGGGAAAACCGGCTTTGAGGGCTACCATAATGAAACTGCACTTGGCAGATGGGTTCATGGAGAAGCCTCTAGGACTCTTAGAAAAAGTGATTGTCACTTCGTGCGGAATCGAGTATGAGCATACATTTGCAATAGTCGATTTCAACAAGAAGAACAATTATGAGATCATCTTGGGACAACCATTCATGCAACAATTGAATATGGTCCAAGATTGGGGTTATGACCACATATACCTCAGACATGGCAAGACAACAACTAAAATACACCTGAAAGACCATAGTTACAAAGATGTGATTCAAACACCTGTGGAAGAGTTTGATTTGGCTACAGTAGCAGGATCAGAACTACCAGCATGGTTAGGGCAACCAAAAGAGCTATGGATGTGCAGAGATTCTCACTGTGGAAGCTTAAGAAGAGAGGAATGCGTCTTAGAAAGAACAATTGGGGACAAGGAGTGTAACATTTAATGGCCTAAAATCTTATTTGTAGCGGAAATTAGCATGAACATAGTGGGCATTTCATTAGAATAGATTCCTAATGAGAATTACAAGAGTGCTTGGGTGGAGAGAGCAACAAAAAGCATAACACCTAGTTAGATAGCATCGACAATACTTTCAAAAGAGAGAGCAATTAAGCTATTGACAACAGTTGAGGACCGGATTTGCATGGAGCCGGTCCCCCCTCCAAAAGGCTTTGTATTATGGTTTCTCCCATCAAGAGAGACATTGTACAATACAATTCTTTGTGTTCCTTCAAGACTAGCTAGTGCAATGAAGATGGAAGCTTCATACACCAAGCAAAACACTTAATCAAACACAACTTGAATTATCCCCGTTCTCAGACCCAAGACCTCACACACCTTCGAAGATGGTGAGAGCTAGCAGGGTATGAGAGTAGATTGAGAGGAAAAAGAAGTATCTTACGAGAAAGAAGTACATCTCCTCACATAATCACTCATATTAGCATAGCTTAGCTTAGTAATTAGCTTGGTAGAGAAGATGAGCATGCATTGAAGCTTGGCTCTTGGTTGGATTTGCATCCACATGCCAAGAGAGTGTTGATGTAGGCTTCTATCTCACAAGCTTGGAGTAGGTGATGAGCTCTCCATTAAAGCTTGGGAGGAGATAGAGTATTTTCCCTTCACACATGGTCAAGTGTGAGAGTGTGAGTGTCCATGCCAAGCAAAAATCAGCCCCCTCTCTCTCTTGGGCGAGCCCTAGCTGCTAAGTTAGTCTGGCTTTTGCCTCATTGGACCTCCCCAGGTCAAGCCAATAGGGATTAAGCAGCATAAGTGATAGCCTTCTGACATGTGTCCCCCTTTCCCCTTTTGTGAGAGCTTTAGATAATTAAATAATTAAACTAAACTCTCATTGGACCCCTTTGCCTCCTGGCCAATAGGAATCAGGCAAGCCATGGGGCTCCTGAATGCTCATTGGACCCCTTGGGAGACTGCCCAATAGTCTTCTAGGACACTTAATTCTTATTGGTTTCTTTTATTAAATGTTTTTAAATTAATTAAACTAGATTTACTCTAGCCTAATTCTCATTGGTCCACTTCAAGGGTCTTCCAATAGGAATTGGGCACACCTTGTGGGCATCTGGCCTAGGGAGCTGACATGTGTCCCTCATTCCCTTTGTGTAAAGGGAGCCTGTGTGTGTGTGTGTGGCTTTCTCTCTCATCCCCTAGCTTTGGGGCTCGCCCCCTCCCATGTAGGGATGTAGAAAGACTTTTTGGGCACACACTAAGCATCCAATTTTCCCTAAGGTTGACCTTTGGACACAACCTTTGAATTTTGGAACCTTAGCATTTTGGAAGTCTTAATGGGCTGAACCTTAGGGTCTTTTTAGCCCATTGTTTCACATGGCTCTTTTGCAGATGGCCCCCCCTTTGGATCCCTATTTTCCCTCCTTTGGATCCCTACTGTGGCCGGTCTGCTAACTTAACCAATATTCTAGCTTTTTCTCCCTTGGCACTTCCCCACATTAAATGATCATTTTAATATGAGAAAATCATTTAGGAGAATTAGATATTGATTATTATGACATTACCTCTCTCTTGAAATCATAGTCGTCCTCGACTATGGTGTAGACAAGATAAAGCATATGCATGAGTCCTTTTCTTAGCGGGTAGAGGATCCCTATGTTACCCTACGACATCATTCCATAATGGATGACTAGTCCATTTGGCGCTTGAGAGCCTGAGGCTGCCGCAAGCATGTCTGCACATTAGTCCTATCAGTCTTCCATAGTAGAGTGACAAGCTCTACTTGGTGTTCGGGAGACGTCGTCTCCGCAAACTTGATCTAAGCATGCATACTACTTCATTTTTGTGCACAAATAAAGAAAAAGAGAGTCTTATAAGACAAAAATTTTTGTTCATTTTTAACATTTTGTACATTTGCTTACTCTTGGGAAGCATTGTAAGCATTGACAAGGTTTAGGTTATCCTTTAATTGTATGCCTTGCATCCATCTAGCATCTTCAAAAGGATAATTCTTAAACTTAATAAGATATCGTCGGATAGTCTTACCGCCTCTTAATACCTTGTCTTCATGTCGGAGAATGGACTCGGGCTGCAGCACCTCCTCGTGGTCCTCGATCTCCGGTGGGTCTTCAATAGTTGGTTCTTGAGGTGGCTATCCTTTGTAAGGCTTTAATAGGCTCACATGAAAAGCATTGTGTATGAGCCAATGATTGGGCAACTTAAGTTGATAGGCCATCTCATTGATTGGCCTAAGAATCTGGAAGGGACCATAATACCTTTTTGCTAGTTTAGCATAGTACTTTTGGTGGCCCGTAGGATTCTTGCCCGTCGTGTGCCTTAATCGAGCCTTGGGAAACTTTAACAAGACCCAATCGTTTTCTTTAAAGGCTTGGGCTCTTCTGTGCTTGTCAGCAGCAGCCTTTTGCCTTTGCTGTGAGATAGAGATAGCATCCTTAATCTTTTGGAAAGATTCTTGTAGGTCTCGGCTATACTCATCTGCAGCGAAGATCTTCCCATGTACCTTAAGTAGCAAGGGACTTTTTGATCTTCCCTCAATTACCTCGAAAGGTGCTTTTCCTGTAGAAGTATGTACAGTGTTATTGTAAGCATACTCTACTAAGGGTAAGTACTTCTCCCATTGGGATCTTTGATCTACTTCCGTTACATAGGCTTTTAGTAGATCGAGAATAGTTAGGTTAGCTATTTCACTTTGGCCATCAGTTTGTGGATGATAGGCTGAAGAGAAGTTTAGCCTTGTTCCTAAATTCTCAAAGAGACCCTTCCAGAAATTACTGGTCATTCTAGGATCTCTATCCGACACTATGGACATTGGCAAGCCATGGTACTTGAAAATTTGTGAAATGAAGAGGGTTGCCATTTGATGGGCTTTGATAGTCTTTTTGACAGGTATAAAATGAGCTTGTTTACTGAACCTGTCTACTATCGTCCATATTCCCGTATTCCCATGGATAGACTTAGGCAATCCAAAGATAAAATCCATGGATATGCTCTCCCACGGTGAATTAGGGATTGGCAAGGGTTGAAGCAATCCAAGTTGCTTCCCTCTATCAAATTTTGTCTTTTGACATACCACACATTTGGAGACATACTCATGTATGTTCACTTTCATGGTAGGCCAATAGAAATATGTTTCAATTCCCTTTAGGGTAGACTGAATCCCTCTATGCCCCGCATATGGGGGAGCATGAGATTCATACATTACTTTCTCACGTAGTGAGTTAGTAACGCATAGTCTATTGCCATAGAGAAGATAACCATCTTGTAAAGTAAATGGTTCTTCTTTCTTCCCTAATGCAAGGGCTGAAATCACATCTCTAAAATCGGGATCAATAGCATACTCATCTATCATTGAAGATAGATCATTGTGAGTTGCTATGGAAACCGCATTCACTCTCGGTCGTCTTGAGAGTGCATCGGCTACTTGATTATGCTTGCCAGCAATGTGAGCAATATGAAAATGAAATTGCGAAAGGAAATTTGCCCACCTCATTTGTTTGTCAGAGAGCTTGGTCTGCGTCATGAAGTACTTAAGACTTTGGTGATCCGTTCGCAGAATGAAAGGAGTCCCCAATAAATAGTGCTTCCATGAGTCTAAGGCATGTAGAACTGCAAGGAGTTCTTTTTCGTATATGCCTAGAGCTTGCTCAACAGGGTCGAGCCTTCGACTCTCATAGCCTATGGCGTGCCCTTCTTGGAGCAAAACAGCCCCAAGGCAATCACCACAAGCATCACATTGGACCTCAAATGGTTTTGAGAGATCCGGTAGTGTAAGCACAGGTTGAGAGATAAGCTTTTCTTTAAGCTTTTCGAAAGCATTGTTCTCCTTAGCAGACCACGTATACCTAACATTTTTCTTTGTTAGGTCATGTAATGGTCCCGCAATTTGTGAGAACTTTTCTATGAAGCGTCTATAGTATGCACACATACCTATAAAGCTTCTTAGTTCATGAAGATTCCTTGGTTTAGGCCATCCTTTTATTACCTCTAACTTAGATGGATCCATTTGGATTCCATCTTGAGAGATAATGTGACCTAAATATTGAATCTCTTGCAAGAAAAATTCACTTTTCTTTCGATTAACATAAAGTTTATTCTCTCTTAAAACTTGAAATATTACCTGGAGGTGTTGCTTGTGTTCCTCCAATGAATTAGAGTAGATGATAATATCATCAAAGAACACTCCAGTGAAGGTTCGATGAGGCCTGAACAGCTTCTCCATCAAGCGGTTGAATGTGGCTGGTGCATTAGTCAAGCCAAAAGGCATGACAATGTATTCGTAAAGACCAAATGTAGTACGAAATGCGGTCTTTACAATGTCTTGATCAACTATCCTTATTTGATGATAGCCACTTTTTAGGTCAATCCTACTGAAGTAGGTCGATCCTTGTAGCTTATCAAATAGGTCTTCTACCCGTGGAACGGGAAACCTAATTTTGATAGTGATCCTATTTAGTGCTCTATAGTCGACACACATACGATATGTGCCGTCTTTCTTTTGCACTAATAGCACAGGTGAGCAAAATGGAGATGAGCTAGGCCTAACCATGCCCTTCTCAATTAACTCATGCACTTGCCGCATAATCTCCTCTTGTTGAGCTTGAGAAACTCTATAAGGAGGTTTGTTAGGCGGTGAACTTCCTGGAAGAAGTTCAATTGCATGGTCGTCATTACCTCGTTTAGGAGGTAGCTCACAAGGGATGTCGTCAATAAAGACATCTTGAAACCCCTTGAGAAAATTGGATAACTCTAATTCCTTTTGGTTGCTTTTATTTTCTTTTGCTAAAGCATTAGGTTCATTTTGAGAATCTTTAACAAAAATCATGTACACGGAAATAGAGCTCTTTATTGACTTGTTGAAAGCTGGTATATGTACAATGGGGATGGTGTTACCCATCTCCCTAGCATCTATATACATGTCCTTTTCCCTGAACTTAAAGGAGATTCTCCTTTCAGGAAATTTAACATGGGCAGCCAGACGGTCAAACCATGGTGCCCCTAGGATTACATCCTCATGCTTGAGAGGAGAGATAAAGAAGTCCTCTTTGTCCACATAGCCTTGGACATGAAGCCTCAATTTCCCGATTAAGGGAGTGACTGAAGCTTCTTGCCCCTTGAAGGCACTGTCTGCGGGTAGGATATCTCCCATCTCGTAGGATTGTATGCCTAGCTTGGTGGCTAACTCCATAGATATGAAATTGTGAGTAGAACCAGGGTCAAAGAGAATAAAAGCATCATGTTCTCTTACCTTTCCCCAAGCATGGCATAGAGGAGATCCTTTGTGGTGAGTTTGATGAATCTCCTCCTCTTGGATTTCAACCAAAGAAGCTCTAGGAGGATCTTGGTGGTTGTTCTTTTGGGGACAAGCGCGGTACGCATGCCCTTGTTCGCCGCACTTGAAACACCGGTTATCTTTACGATAACGCTCAAGCTCTTCAGGAGAGAGTTTATTCTTTCCTTTGTAAACTCCCTTCTCGTTAGCTTTGTTGGAATTGCCCTTAGGAGACTTTTGGACATTGTCCTTCCCCTTAGGCTCATTGGAACCTTTGTTTTCCGGGGGCTTATTATTTCTTTTACCCCCCGTTTGGAAATTGATTCGCGAGGCCACCATAGTATGGTGTATTACCGCCGATATGGTACGTGGCCTTTGGGAGTTGACATACTCCGCCATTTCTTCGGTTAAGCCTGCACAAAATTGTTGCTTTTGCTCTCCAAAATCCAACTTTTTGAAGACAGTGGCTTTGAGTTGTAGGTCCCAAAACTTGTCTACATATTTGTGGATGGACTCATTGGGAGAGAGCTTTAAGCTTTGCCATTCGGTGAGTACCTTGTCTTTGGCATCGGTGGCCAAAAACTGCTTCATAATGGAAGCTCTTAAAGCCTTCCATGTTCGTGGAGCTTCACCGTTGGCTCGTAGGCTAGACCACCATTGTCTGGCGGACTTTTGAAAGTGCATAGCTACCTGGTGTAGCTTAGAGGACTCCGTGAAGCCCTCATCTCCAAACGCCGCATCGAATTGCTGGATAAAGGCCAAAACTTTGTCTGTAGCACCGAAGGTGCCATCATAGGTAAGGAAAGAGATGCTCTTCCCTCCCTCTTTGAATTTCTTCAGCTTGGACGACCTCTTCCATGCGGCATAGGATTTCCTATGGCCTCTTCTTTTTGATGGTTCAAAAGTTGCACCATCACTTTCTTCAGAAGATGAAGAATTTGAAGAAGGTGGAGAAGAGGGTGACCTCTTTCTCGCCTTTTTCTTGTCTTGATCTTTGTCGTCTTCACCATAGCTTTCATAAGAGGAAGAGGATGAAGAAGATGGAGAAGAGGGTGTCCTCTTTCTCACCTTTTTCTTCTCTTGCTTTTTATCATCCCTCTTTGAATTATGGCGTGGAGAAGAGTGTGATGGTCTTCTCCGCTTTGGTGGTGATGGAGAGCGTTTAGCCCGCCGTCTTCGTGGAGCCATCTCCGCCGAGGTGGCGGGAGACTCGCTTCTTTCTCGTTCCTTCGGTGGAGGCTCTTGAGTTCTCCTTTGGGAAGGAGATGCATCATCAAGAAGTAAGTTCTTGAGCCCTTCATATGGATTCTCTTCTTCTTCCCGAATCGGAGAGAGACCTCTTTTGGTAGTCTCACAAGGAGGCTTCCTAGGTGTTCTCTCGTCATGGTGATGAGCTTGGAGAATCCCGTGAGCACGGAGTTGCCGTTGCACTTCACTTTGGAGAGATGGATTGCCCATGGCTTGTTGAAGCCTAGAAACAAGATAATTAACAAGCATTGAAGCATCATTAGTAGCTTGCTCATGAGCAAAATCAAAGTTATCAACATTAATTTCACTCTCTTTAATATTGTCAGCCATTCTAACAACTTTTAGGTGTAAACTTTTTAGGTGTACTTTGGCACTTCAAGCCCTAGTTGCTACTCCTCTTTACCCCTTTAGAAAAAGCACTCAAGCTACTGTACCCGCGGCTCGAATACCATTAATTGCAAGGAATAGAAGAGAGGGTCTTTCGACACCAAAACAGCACCGGCTCCTGTCAAGCTTCTAATAGCTCAATAGTGGTTAAGCCATAGGCAAGCCCCGTAGGACTCCATTATTAAGACCATAGCTCTCGACGGTGATGCCCCGTTAACTGCACAAAGGCAGGCGCACTGAAAGGCTGAAAAATCCCTATTCTACTTACTCACAGGCAATTAATAATACCAACCATTTGTAGCTAGCTTGAGGACCTCCCTTCTTGAGCAAGAAAAGAGAAACCTTGTGCTCTGATACCAATGTAACATTTAATGGCCTAAAATCTTATTTGTAGCGGAAATTAGCATGAACATAGTGGGCATTTCATTAGAATAGATTCCTAATGAGAATTACAAGAGTGCTTGGGTGGAGAGAGCAACAAAAAGCATAACACCTAGTTAGATAGCATCGACAATACTTTCAAAAGAGAGAGCAATTAAGCTATTGACAACAGTTGAGGACCGGATTTGCATGGAGCCGGTCCCCCCTCCAAAAGGCTTTGTATTATGGTTTCTCCCATCAAGAGAGACATTGTACAATACAATTCTTTGTGTTCCTTCAAGACTAGCTAGTGCAATGAAGATGGAAGCTTCATACACCAAGCAAAACACTTAATCAAACACAACTTGAATTATCCCCGTTCTCAGACCCAAGACCTCACACACCTTCGAAGATGGTGAGAGCTAGCAGGGTATGAGAGTAGATTGAGAGGAAAAAGAAGTATCTTACGAGAAAGAAGTACATCTCCTCACATAATCACTCATATTAGCATAGCTTAGCTTAGTAATTAGCTTGGTAGAGAAGATGAGCATGCATTGAAGCTTGGCTCTTGGTTGGATTTGCATCCACATGCCAAGAGAGTGTTGATGTAGGCTTCTATCTCACAAGCTTGGAGTAGGTGATGAGCTCTCCATTAAAGCTTGGGAGGAGATAGAGTATTTTCCCTTCACACATGGTCAAGTGTGAGAGTGTGAGTGTCCATGCCAAGCAAAAATCAGCCCCCTCTCTCTCTTGGGCGAGCCCTAGCTGCTAAGTTAGTCTGGCTTTTGCCTCATTGGACCTCCCCAGGTCAAGCCAATAGGGATTAAGCAGCATAAGTGATAGCCTTCTGACATGTGTCCCCCTTTCCCCTTTTGTGAGAGCTTTAGATAATTAAATAATTAAACTAAACTCTCATTGGACCCCTTTGCCTCCTGGCCAATAGGAATCAGGCAAGCCATGGGGCTCCTGAATGCTCATTGGACCCCTTGGGAGACTGCCCAATAGTCTTCTAGGACACTTAATTCTTATTGGTTTCTTTTATTAAATGTTTTTAAATTAATTAAACTAGATTTACTCTAGCCTAATTCTCATTGGTCCACTTCAAGGGTCTTCCAATAGGAATTGGGCACACCTTGTGGGCATCTGGCCTAGGGAGCTGACATGTGTCCCTCATTCCCTTTGTGTAAAGGGAGCCTGTGTGTGTGTGTGTGGCTTTCTCTCTCATCCCCTAGCTTTGGGGCTCGCCCCCTCCCATGTAGGGATGTAGAAAGACTTTTTGGGCACACACTAAGCATCCAATTTTCCCTAAGGTTGACCTTTGGACACAACCTTTGAATTTTGGAACCTTAGCATTTTGGAAGTCTTAATGGGCTGAACCTTAGGGTCTTTTTAGCCCATTGTTTCACATGGCTCTTTTGCAGATGGCCCCCCCTTTGGATCCCTATTTTCCCTCCTTTGGATCCCTACTGTGGCCGGTCTGCTAACTTAACCAATATTCTAGCTTTTTCTCCCTTGGCACTTCCCCACATTAAATGATCATTTTAATATGAGAAAATCATTTAGGAGAATTAGATATTGATTATTATGACAAGGAGTATATTCCGGAACCTTTTCCTGAAGATGCCTTGGAACCTCTAGAATGGGAACACATACTAGCAACATTGGATGTCTGTACCATTACGGACAGTCGAACAACAAAATTTTGCGATAAGGATGTCTATGATGTGTTACCCTATTACATGGTAAGCGTTATACCAAAAGAAGAGACGGTAGAACCACCAGAACAAGAAGAGTTTTACAACTCCTCTGAACATTTGGAAGTAAATGAGTGTTCAGACACCTCAAGCGAGCATGAAAATGAAACCAAGAATATCAAGTTTTATGATTTTTCTAATCAACACCCTAGACGCCAAGAACTCTATAGGAAGAAACGAGCAGGAAACAAAGAGAGAGAGAACCTGATGCCCACGATAAAAGGTAAAACTCACTATTTGATGTTGGTAAAAGCAGAGGATTGTGTAAAGGATCAAATATCCGGGAAATTCTCAAAAAATCAAAAAGAAAGAACACGAGAGGAAATAAAACAGGTACAGAAAGCTAACACCGGAACAAAATCACAAAAATCTCAAAATTCAAAAAAAGAAACAACAAAAGACCAGGAGTGGACCAAACTGGAGCGTAAACAGAAATACCAAGAACTGAAACAGTCTTTGAGAGAGATATGGACCACTGAAGAAGATAGTGATAGTAAAGGGGAGTCAGAAAAGGGGAACATGAATGTACCATCACACTATCGGAAATTTACTATCCATGACAGAAAAATCATCATGACACCACCAGTAAGGGAAAGAACCAACCAAGAATCTTACGATGGGCCTGAAAATGCAAAAAAGATAAACCTCGCAGAACCAGGTGAAAAACCTCAGTCGGTCTATATAGCTAACGATTTAGAGCCTGAGGAGGAAGAACAACTAACACAACTTCTCAAGAGGTATAAAGATGTGTTCGCTTGGTCCTATAAAGACCTCAAAGGAGTGGATCCATTGATATGCCAACATACAATTCCTTTGAAATCGGATGCAAAACCTAGCAAACAACGTCCTTATACATATAATGACACATTTGCTAAACGAATCAAAGAAGAGATTGATAAGCTAATGGAAGCTGAATTCATCTATGAAATTGAACATACAGATTGGGTGTCGCCCATTGTGGTAGTTCCCAAAAAGAATGGAAAACTACTACGTGTGTGTAAACCTCAAAAAGGTGAATGCAGCAACCATAAGGGATAATTATCCCTTGCCAATCACAGAACATGTACTGGAGTGAGTGGCCGAGAAACGGGCTTATTCCTTTTTGGATGGTTTTCAGGATACAACCAACTGGCAATAGCAAGGGAGGATCAACACAAAATAGCATTTGCCACAGAATGGGGGATTTATGCGTATCGAGTTATGCCATTTGGCTTTACTAATGCACCAGCCACTTTCCAAAGGTTAAGGACTCACGCATTCAAGGAATACCTAAGAATATTCTTAGAAATTTACATGGATGACCTGTGTGTACACTCTCTCCTACGAGAGGAACATATTAACCATTTGCAAAAGGTCTTTGAAAAGTGCAGGACATATCGAATCTGTCTTAACCCGAAAAAGTGTGTGTTTTTGGTTAAGCAAGGACGAATCTTAGGACACATTGTCTCAAGAAATGGCATAACCCACTGACCTAGACAAGGTCAAAGTCATTGTAAACCTACCCAGGCCTACTAATGCGAAACAAGTGCAATCCTTCATGGGACACTGCGGATATTATCGAAGATTCATATACATGTATGCGGTTATCGCACAACCTCTATATCGTTTGCTAGTCAAATTTGAGTGGACCGAGGAGTGTGAAACTTCATTCCAAAAGCTGAAGGAAAACCTTATATCAGCACCTGTACTAAAGACACTAGATTGGGAAAAGATATTCCATGTGCACATGGATGCTTCAGCATATGCAATTGGAAGTATTCTAGCTCAACTTGGAGAGAGGACAATGGATTTTCCGGTTTGCTATGCGAGTCGATAGTTAAACAGTGCAGAAAAGAACTACACAACAACCGAGCGGGAAGGGTTAGGAATGATTTATGTTGTAAAGAAATTTTGGCATTATTTGCTTGCAAAAAAAATTGTGTTCTTCACAGATCATCAAGCTCTTTTGTACCTAGTAAATAAACCTTGCAATACAGGGAGAATCGTACGCTGGTTTATTATATTGCTAGAATTTGACTTCACAGTGGTGGTCAAAAAGGGTAAAACCCATCTACGACTGAATCATCTTTCAAGGATACACAAAGGGGAATCTCCTAAAGGAGTAGATGATGACATACCAGATTCTTATCTTTTCAACATTGAAATGGTACCCAAATGGTCTCAAGAAATTGTTAGCATTCTTTCCTTTGGAAATGGGTTTGATAATATGGAATGCAAATCAAAACAACAAACAATTCGACAAACAAAAAACTTCCAGTTGATAGGAGGAAGGTTGTATCATCTTGGATCAGACCTAATCCTACGATTATGTATAAATCCGGAATAATTCGAGTGCTACCTTAAAGAGGCACATGTCCATGGTTGTGCATTTCATTGTTCAACAGTGAAGACACACCAGAGGCTGAAACAGTTAGGGGTTTATTGGACAACTATGTATGCGGACACACATTCTTATGTTACCAGTTGTACTATATGTAGTGTCAAACGACCAATGGACCACGCAACTTTGTTTCAGGTAAACATAACACCTGCATGGAGTCAATATATCATTGAATTCTTAACCACCAGGACGTTCCCTGAGAACATCACAAGAGCACGGAAAAAAACTATAGAGCTGGAAGCTCGTGACTTTCAGTTAATTGGGAACCAACTCTATAAGCGAGGTAAGGACAATCAACTTAGAATCTGTGCAAGTGAAAGTGAATACCTGCTGATTCTAGAACATGCACATAGCGGAATAAGTGGAGGCCATTTTTCGGGCAATAAGACGACAAAAATTGTCTTAACCGCAGAAATTTGGTGGCCTACATTGTACATGGATGCGGAAGAGTTTGTAAAGCATTGTGACGCATGGCAACGCACCAAGGTGCCAATAAAAAGAGAAGAGATGCCATTACGGCCAATGATGGGAGAAAGAGCATTCGCAAAATGGGGCATTGATTTTGTGGGACCTATATCACCCCCTGCATATCACACCCATACCCAATATATCATAGTGGCCACGGACTATCTCACAAAATGGGTCGAAGCCAAAGAAACACAAAATGCTGATGCATGCACCACGGCACAATTTTTGTATGAGAATGTTTTTGTACAATACGGGTTACCAATAGAAATTGTCAGTGACCGTGGAACACATTTTCTCAATGAAGTCATTGAATATCTGCTAGAGGAATTCATGGTCATACATAGGAAATCCGCACCATACCATCCACAGGCCAATGGGCAAGTTGAGGCCACTAATAAAACACTATGTATGGTTCTCACTAAAAAAGTGTTAGAATCAAGAACAGATTGGGATCAACAGCTACACTCAACACTATGGGCGTGCAGGGTAGCTTACAAAACATCAATAGGAACAACACCATACAACATGGTGTTTGGCCTGAATGCTGTACTACCCATAGAGTTTTTAATTCCAACCCTACGAGTAGCAAAAAGCTTAGAATAAACAAGGCATGATCTCTCTTCAAGAATTGATCATCTTGAAAAGCTAGATGAACTCCGCTTACGAGCTGTCCCTTCAATCTATGCTAAAAAGAGAAGACAAAAGGAAATTTTTGGCAAACATGTGCGTACCAAAGAGTTTCAAACATGCGATTACGTACTTGTTTATACCTTGAAGCAACATGCCAAGAAACTTAAAAGGCGAGGGATGGGACCATTTGTGATTAGTGATCTATCACAAAGTGAAGCTGTCAAGCTTGCTACATTAGCAGGTGAAGAAATGCCAAACTGGACTAGTGGATGTCGACTGAGGAGCTATCATCTACCACTCACACAGGAGATGCTCCAACAAATTCATCAAGGAAAACAAAGAATGAAGGAAAAACAGAGAGTACAGGAGGAAGCTCAAGCCGAAGCACAAGAACGCATTGCAAAAAGACGACTTCTGCGACAACAACAACAACGTGGAACACCATTGCGAATCAATGCCATTCGACTAACGAAGTTGGAGAAGGAAACAGTGGAGCCAATAATTCCGGTCAAAATGGGTAGCAATCAAGTTGAATCGACAGCATTGCTTGATTCGGGTGCTCAAGCAAATTTGATCTCTAGCGGATTATACCAACAGCTCAAAGTCACAGGTCAACTTCATTCTACTCCTCAAGTGCTGGAAAGTAGCACATCACACCCGTTAAAAACATTGGGATGGACTATATTGCATGTACAGATACATCAATATATTTACCCACACAAATTCTATGTGGTGATAGATGAAAGCACACAACACCCAATGATGCTGGGGCAACCTTGGCAAAAAGCGTACAATGTGCAGATAGATTGGAAAGCACAGGCAACCAAAATTCAGCACGAACATGAACAACAAGTGACAGCTTTTTCTCAGCAATACCAGCATGATCAACTGCAAGCCATGCAATCACTGGGAACAAGGCCAAAAGCACGAATGCCCTTCAAAAACAACATGATACCCGAGACCAACAATCAGGTAAAAGCCAACCATGATAATTACAGACAGATGAAGTCACCGGCCACAATGCAAAGATCTAGGCTACAAAAACAAGGAAAACAAGTATGGATGCGGAAAGATAGAAAGGACATGGCAGACAAACAACAATGCAACAAAAGGATTCCAACAAAGCAGAAGGTTCAACCACAAACCAAAGGCACAAAACAAATATGGATCCCAAAGAAAATGCTTCGCCATAACCCAAATGTCACTCACATTTGGATACCAAAGCAAAAGCAAAAGGAACTCCCTTCAGTACAAGCAACAACAGAAAGCAGACAGCTGCATTTCAAAACGAGAAACCGACTTATGTGGATGCCAATAAAAAACAAACTAGTGGTAAACAAGAAAGTGCCAAACCATCTACAAAAATCGGTAGCAACAAAATACCAATGGAAAGAAATGGCAATACGGCCCATAGCCATTACGGCCCAGCCAATTCTATCCTTCGAATCAGCTACGACTCCATCAACAGTGTCGGCAAAGCAATTGCCTTTTGCCAAAAAGACAATTAAATAGAGAGCAGTAAAGTTACAGTTTTTACTTGCAAAGAAAACAAGAAACCTTGACGGTGAATGCCAATAAGCATATTGCTTATTCCCTTCTCTTGCATAGCATTAATTTTTCCATGCATTGACAGAGTATGCATAAAATAGGGCCACATTAATCGGCAAAACCTTGTCGTCCGGGAGGACTCCGGCTAGGAGGGGGGGAGGCATTCTAGAGGATGCACTCTCAAACGTGGAACTAATAACAGAAACAGCAAAAAAGGGCATCATTTTCGACTATTTTTAGGATTGTTTTCTGATTGCAAAATTTTCTGGAGTAACCCAAGTACATATGCTCTTATACAGGATAAAGCTACAGGTATATGGGGCCAAACGCCAAATCAAGCCCCTAGGTGTGTGTATATAAGTAGAAATATCCATTTTTCAGGCAAAATATTGGTAAAACGGAGAAATACGGCCATAAAAATTTCATGTGAGTGTATATAATGTGTTGCGGTGATGTTTGTGATTTATTATGATTTTTGGGGATTTTTTGGGTTTGATTTGCTATTTTCCTTTTAATTTCGCTAATTTTCGGCAGAAAAACTTCAAAAATACAAAAAGCAGGTGAAAAATAGTCTTAATGAAAAAAACAATATGGGGATAACCAGTGACTATAGGAAAACCTATGGTACAGTGGGGGTGCAATTATGAGACTAGAGCGGAAAGCGTGTTTTGGCCAGGTTTTGACCGAAATGCCAAAATTCTGGTAAACAGAGCAAATGGAGTCCAAATCAAGAAATTTTTGAGCCTAAACTGCATCTCGCAAGAAGATAGGAGCACATGTCAAGTTTCATGAAAAGTGGTTTGGGGACATGGCTAAAAGCACGCTTTGGTGGTACAAAAAGGACTGTCCTTGACAACACCTTTGACAAATCTTTGAGCTACAATTTCTACGTGTCACATGAAAAACTACCTATCATACTATATATCAATGGATAGATCTTCAAAAGAAGAATCTAAAAACACAAGGTCCAAAAGTTTTGACCTAAACTACAAAAATTTTACCAGTCCCTACTTTTTTATTGGTAGAAGTAAAATAGGTACTTTTTCTGTACCACCAAACCACGCTTTCACCCACCTCCATTATAAGAAATTTTCACCCCATTTTTAGCTCATTCTCACTATTGACTTTGTGGAGAGAGCTTCTGCCACCTAGAGCGGAGCGACCTTCCAGCAGCTTCTACGATGTGCAGGACTAGCCGACGAGCTCCAGACATGAGAGGTAGGCTCACCACCTTGAGCTTTTCGCGCATGTTTGTCATTATGTCGCGAAAACTAGCGTAGGGGTCACACACTAAGCGGGTGGTAGAGACCTACAAGTAGAGACGGCGGCTTAACGGCTAACCCGCAAGCAACAAGACTTCATCGGTAGCTTACCCTAGTCTAGGAGACCAGTCCTGGATAGCCAAAGGTAGTAGGAAACCATCCGGAAAAACCCTAATTCCCAGAAACCCGCAAGAGGCCACCAAATGGGAAATAGGCGAAACGGCGACCAAATGCTACCAAAATTCATGGGTAGGAGCATCTCGACATGATCGACAAGTCTATATGACCCGCATAACCAAAATGTGACCCGAAGCAGCACTAAACTTCAGAAACGGCATCAAACACACAAAGCGTCAAATTGCACTCGCGGCCAAACCGCAAGTCTATTTGCCACCAAACTTGACAAGCGGCTTTCCTAGACCATCAACAACCAAGTCCTATCGTGGTAGACCACCACAAATCATCAAAGGTATGTAAACGCAACCACGGGTGCTTCTAGAGCGACAAATTGCCAAATGGAGCTCCGGTGAAGCCAAAGTCGACAAAAACCATACGGCAAGGATCCCCAAGGGATCGGGAAGCTATGGAGACCAACATCAAGAAATTTCATTGCCAAAAAGCACTCCAAAAGTCAAAAAACGGCTCGGAGGCTCTGAAGCCCACACAGAGTTATACTCTATCCATTTGACTTTTTTGTTGAAATTAGGCTCAAAAGGGACTTAGGGGGGCAAAGGGCAAGCACTGGGAGCACCAGCACTGAAAAAAACACCAGGAGATATCCTACGCGTAGGATGTCTCAGGGGCACTTTTTGGCACAAACTCCAACATTTCTCATCATGCACATGTTCTGAATAACATTTACAACATATACACCAAGTTTCATCACATTTGGACCAAATTTGACCTCATATGAATGGAAAAACGCAAAGTTAGGGCATAGAGGCAATAATGGGACATTGACCTACCAAATCTTGTCAAAATCCAATGAAACTTGAACAACACATTCACCAACACATCAGCAAACAATCTGTGTGGTCAGGGAGAAAAAATGATGAAATAGACATCCAGTGCGTAGGATGTCTATTTGACCTTTTTGGCATGCAAGAGATGATTTATCATTCCAGATCCAATCACCTCATCATCAGGAGCCCATTTATCAAGTTTGAAGCCATTCTAATCACTTTTGACCCCAAACACCTTCAAGATACACTTTTTGAGCCCAAACACATCTCACAGAGCCTTACAAGCATCAAATCTTGTCCAAATACAAATCCAAGAACATGGCCATGTTCCATAAGCCAAGGAAAACCCACAGAACAAGTTTCATGTCATTTTGATAAAAAAGACATCCTACGCGTAGGATGTCTCCAGCATAAATTTAGCCTTCTGTGCAAGGAATGACATCATGGGAGCCAATACCATGGTGCAATGAGCCCATATACCAATTTTCAACCCATTTGGACATCAATTGCTACCTTTGATGGACATTCTACCCAAATTGTGACCTAAAGCCTGAATCAGCCCAGAAATCCACTTTTTGATATCCAAATCCAAATCCAAGCATATAGCCATGTTCCATGAGCCTTACACTACCTGCATGTCAAGTATGAACCAATTCTGATGAAAAAGACATCCTACGCGTAGGATGTCTAGATGGAAATTTTTGGCCAAATTTGCAATGTGAGCACATGCATAGCTTCACAAGTTCCTTTTAAGCTTTATTTTCAATTTTCAAGTCATTTGGATAAGTAAAACTCAGTTTCGTAGCTAATATGGAAAAAACGCTAACTTCGGTCTACTGAGTGCAACAAGATCTATGGCAGCCTCGAAGTCACCGGCAAAAAAGAAAAGAATGACCATCAAAGATTATCTGGACGAAGTGGAACCCTTTGTCATTCCAAAAGGAACACTAAAGCCCACCAGCGATACAAGAAGATTTGTTAGAGTCCAACGACCTAAAGATCTACCAGGGAGTGTTCAAAGACAATGAAGGCAATGTCATAGAGCTACCAATGCTGTTGAGAGAACTCAATGAGTTTGTACGAAGCAAGATGGCCGGCTACTTGGAGAAGATTGATCTCCACAACTACTTCGAAGCAATACCGGAAGGAGTGGACATCAAAAGAGTCTGGGAGTTTGTAACAAGCATCAAAGAGGATGGAGTGGCCAGGGTAACAGATTTACAAGGCAAACCAAATACAGAGATAATAATCACTGAGCGGGTTGTAGACCATGCACTAGACCTCTCCAATGAGGGAGACAGTGTAACAAAAAGAAGGGATGAAGTCAAGGTGTACAAAGAGAAAAAGGCAAATTACACCTTTGAAGACATTGCCAACCCAAGGGTGGCAATTATGAGCCAGTTGTACAACCAGTACTTCCACATGTGCACGAAGAGGCCACATAAGTACAGGATACCACCAAGTGCAATTTCCACAACGTTTACTTGGGCAATGACAAAAGGCACCCCAAAGATAATCAACTATGCGGCATACATACATGACAGCTTAGTAAAGATGGGCAGCAAAAATCCAACCTACATAGTGCCAGGAGAACTAATCACCAAGGTGGTTTATGGGGCACTACACGCTAAAGGAAGGTGGCCTGACCCCCCATCTCAGAATGATTGGCTGAGAGTAAAAGAAGACAAGGAAGATGAGCCGCAAAGGGCCCCAAGGGTGGCTACGAGGTTGAAAAGATGGCTAGGGCCAGTTGAAGAGGAGCAACCCGAGCAGAAGAAAGGAAAGAAGGAGTTTGCTCAAGTGCCGGCCAAAGAGACAAGGTCACAAAAAGTGGCAAGACTAGAGAGGAGAGAGAGCCCTCAAGGGTGATTTAAACGAACTCTGGAAGCCATCTCTCGAGTCTATGTCCGGATCATCTAGAAGAGTGCAAAGGGACCGTTTTGAAGATTATATCAAGAATTTCGAGATTCTTGATGCTGTAGTAGAAAACATTCCCCATGTCCCTTTCACAGAGGAGGAAGTAGAGCAGATAAGGCAGAAACTACTAGATGAACAAGAAAGCCAAGAAAGAGAAAGAAAAACAAAAGCAGACAGGGAATTAAAGGGCAAACCTGCAACTTTACCAGATAGCCCTAAACCTAGCCCACAACCATCACCACCGCCCTCACCACCTCCTAGCATCCCTCCACAGGAAGATAACGAGGCTGAGGACAGAGAAGAAAGACAAGCAGAAGATCAAGAGCAAAGACAGGAACCAGAGCAAAAAGAAGAGGCCAGTCCTGAAACTGAGCAAAAAGGATTAAATGAGGATTACTATGCGTTTTTGGACTTGCTAGCTGCAGGGTGAAAGCATGGAATGGTGGCTCAAATAGCTGTGTCCATGGACACCTACTATCAAAAACTTTGGCCTACAATTAGACATGAATTCACATAAAATTTCTATCATGATATATGTCAATGGATAGCTCTTAAAGAATAAAATGTAGAAGTGCAATCACTTATAAATTTTATTTAGTTTGTATTCTTTTTTCCACAATATTGTTTTTGTGATATGCTATCTAATAGCTTAAATATCATTCCACCTATCCATGCTTTCACCCTGCAAGCTATACGAAGGAAGAAGCCGCCACAGTCCTATTTGACTTGGCAAGGACAAGGCCTAAAGAACAGATGCAAGGCATCAGGCTAGTGGAGCTAAAAGAAATTTCTACCGACACGGTACACCTGCACCCGCCCTCCAATGAGTGGGACGTGGTGATGACAAAGCTAGCCGGATTGAGGGCACAATCCATGGCTTCAGAGAAAGAGATGATAACTCTCAAAGCCACCGAAGAAAAGATCAAAATGGAAAGGGATTCTTTGAAGGTACAAAGCCAAGGGAAAAAGGAGAGAGAAGCTAACCTCCAAGCCAGCTTGGCAAGGGCTCTGCAAAACTGCCAAGCAATGGAAGACACAAATGAGGCGGCAACAAAAAGAATACAAGCAGCTAAAGAAGAGTGTCAGTAGCTCAGCAAGTCATTGCAAGATGCCGAAAAAGAACAAGATAATTTGACGCTACAGCTGGCAGAAGAAACGAAAGAAGTAGAGGCCATGAGGAATGCTAAGGAGAGAGCAAATATAGAGCAAGAAGCAAGCCTGGATGAAGTCCTTGAGCTCAAGGACCAACTAAAATTCAAAGATCAAACCATCCAAAGGTTGCGAGCATCACCTGCTAGAGTCAGAGCTACGAGCTCGACTCAAATCATTTTTGAGAGTCAACTCTACGAAGAGAAAATGCAAGAACTTCCGAAAGAACTGACTCTCAAGAAAAAGAAAAGGTTAATGATGGCTGAAGGTTCTATAGTCATGCAAACTAGAATGGAAGAGGGCCAAAAAGCCCTGCAAGAAGAAATGGAAAGCATGAAGATAAAGCTCGAGGAGGCGGAAAGAATAAACGCCGAACTTAATGACCTCCTCGTGAATATGGGCGGACAAGCTGAAGCGGAAAAGCAAACACTCCTCAGGCAAATTGAGGAGTTGAAAGGCCAACAAGGAGGAGAGGCAGAAAGCTCAGGGCCAACCGCCAATGAGGGCATCAACCTCAAAAATGTGGCAGATCCTGTGGACACACCCATGCAAGAGGAAAGCATAGAAGGATCCTCTCAAGAGTCACAGGAAAAATTGCGTAAGGCAATAGAGGAAGAGCTCAGAGAAACCACGAAGGAAGCCTTGGAGTGGGAGCAAAGGGTCTTCAAATCTATGACCATTCAGAAGATCAACGCCAGCAGTCTCAGGTGCGAGTGGCTTCAACCCTCTCTCCCATATCCATTGCTGAAATATGAGGCAGCTACAATAAACAAGCGGATCAGAGAAGAGCCAGTTGTACCTCTCTACAATGCCGACACCTCAAAGCTAGAAGGAGTTACGATTATTGTGGATTCTCAGCCAAAGTAGAGGAAGTCTTGGCTTACAAAGTACCCACAATACCTAATCCACTTGGTAGAGGCACCTAAAAATATCAGAGACAACCTCAGCTTCTGTCCTCTACCAAGGGTTAGGACGTGGAAGGCACAGGAAATTTTGCAAAGAAGCCAACCCACTTGGCTGAACTACCCAAAGCTGTCGGGCGTGAAGGTAGGTGAGAGAATAAGTGTCCAATACATGGTGAAAACCCTAACGGGCGCCATAAATTTGTTCACTGGCTCACCTTACCTTACATGCATTATGATGAGAAAAATCTGCAGAACCATCTTAGCAGTGTTCAAGACCTTCAAGCCAGGCCAGGTGACCGACATCATATTCTTCTTCTAGGATACATACAAATGCGCCTATGATCTATCAGTTCAGCCTTCCAAGGAGGTGATACATGCGCTGTATCAAAGGATCATGTTTCTACCATCCTATCACGTCCAGGATTTTGAAGAAGCATTCTATACAGGGTTCTTCAACATCAATACGGACATTTTTGGCCCAACAATGTTGAACCTACATGCCAGGTACGAATCACTGCTAAAGATGCGGGAAACGATAAGATGAAGTAGTAGATCAAGGCCATGTCGGGGACGCCATGAGCAAGGAGGGGGGGAGTGTTAGAAGCTGGACACACCCCACGGCAGTAACTACCCGGAGGATTATTATTTTTTGTAATTATTTATTCATTGAGGAAAACCTGATTTTTCACCTTGTAATTATTGGGACTTACAGAAGTTTCCAGATTGTATCCTAGTTCTGATAGTTAGATTCAGTAGATGGTTGATTTTGGAACTTTAGGGTTTGAGAAATTGTAAGGTATATATACCACTTTTTTACCTTAATGAAAGACCTTTTTGTCATTTTAAAACAAGTTTTGAAGTCTGTGAGTGAGTGTACTGTGTACGAGAGAGAGTGTGTGAGCTTCATCTTGACGCTATGTGTGCTCCGGTGGTCGGAATCTAGTGCAAAGAAGTGTAGCGTGTTGCCCCCAACGAGAGCTACGTGCCGATACCTTCATTGCGCACGTACGGTCCGGTTTTGCGAGCTCCTTCTACGAGCTTCATCGGTTGTTTGGGTGAGCATACGTTGTCTGATTTTGCATTGCAACATATCCACGCGTTCACAGTGAGTAGAACTAGACATTAGGAACTTTAGATTTCGGAAACGAAGACCTGCAGATTTCGGCCAGACATCCTACGTGTTTCTGCACCATGTGTTTTGGGTTGGGATTTTGGTTCATGGACCTTAGGGAGAGCGACCTATTGGTATTAGTAGGGTCTCCTTCAAGTTCTATGGTGTTTCGAGATTGTTTGATGGGTATTCGGCTCTAGAAAGCGTTGTAGGAAGTTTCCTCTTATACACTCTTGAAGGCTGTGACTTAGACAATTGATAGAGACCTCTGTAGGAATTACTTAGGAGTCGGTCGAGTGTAGGTTGACACCTTATCCTTTCTTCCATGCGCTTGCGGGTCGATCTTCGTCTTTAGCTGACATTACATGTTAGGTGAGTTCTCGCTGTACTGACATCCGTCGCGGCGTATCCATCCAACAGTAAAGCAGGTGCACCTGCCTCAACTTTTATCCTAAGGTCAGGAAAGAGTCCGGCTATGAACCTCTCCTTCTTTAGGAACTTTGCACCATCACCAGGGTTAGCAAAATTTCGTATCCATAGAGCCCAAAGACGTAGAAAATATTGCTTGTACAAGTAGTAATCATCTAAATCTTTTTGCTTATGAGAAACAATGTCTTGCCATAGTTTTGAGTGTTTTGGAAATCAAAGAAGTATCTCTTGAAATGATTCACAACTTCTGTGTAATTCCCTTTAACTTCCTCAGGCAACGAGTCAAACCAAGTGCTAGCATCTTTCCCAAGGACCACTTCAAACATCTCTACGCGTTCTTGATCAATTACTATCCTCTTGATATGACAAGACATCTTGAAATTTGCTAAAAATAATTCTACATCCTCTCCAGGCTCTCCAAAGAAAAGAGGATATCCATACATTTGGCGTTGGGCCTCCATTGAATCAGTTTTAAGGTGACAATACGTTTTTGTGTGTATTTTTTTTAAAGATTTACACAGTAATATTTTCTAAATTGCAATCTATTCTACAACAAAATAAAAATATTCACATCAAATGACCTATGATAATCAATAAGAGGCAGGATGACAGGGTTTGGTGATGCCAGAGTTTCTCCTACTCTTTGGGCACCAAACATGAACACCATACGTTGTTGAAAGTGGATCTTCCTACTAATTGCAACGTTTATTCTAATGTGTGGAGTGAAATGGAAGGGGAAAACCTCTATTCTTGGGCCATTATCCATGGGCTATGCATGACCTAATGCTTAAAACAAAACAAAAACATAGACGTCCAAACTAAGGTCGTACCTAATGAGAGGCAAAATAAAGGGATTTACTGATGTGTTTATCTCTGCCAACCTAAGGGGATCTAAAATTCTACGAATTACACGTTGAAATTGCAACTTAGTACTAACAATTATGTGTACCTTTTGCCTTGCAATAGGAATGAAAGGATCATACAAATTCTCATGATTCATGCAAACTACTTGACTATTCTAAAGATTGATCCTACACAAAAACATACACAAGCTGGTTCCTCCGTGGGGGCACCAATTTGAGCCGGTCCGGGGTGGGCAACAAGAAGAGTGGCCTCTAAGCACTCTTCTAGGCTCCCATGCTGCTCAATTGGGTTGGGGTTGGAAAAAAAACAACAAACACACACACAAACCCGCAACCTAACCCTACACAAATTTGGGGCACCACCTAGTTTTGGATGCGAACTAGGACGCGTAAATAGAGAGAGAGAGAGAGAGAGAGAGAGAGAGAGAGAGAGAGAGAGAGAGAGAGAGAGAGTGAGAGAGATTTTGCTTGGGCTTCTTTGAAATGTATTGGCAGTGATCAAGCAAACACAATTACATATGTAAGAAAGAGAGAGAAGGGGGAGGGGGTGCTTGTTGAATTAATACCTTCTTACAAATCTGTGATGACCAATCAAAGTGAGATTAGTATTTGTTCAACATAGATTGATTAAATTGCACCACAACACATCACAAGAAAAGCCACCCCAATCACTGTCTTAAGGCCAGGGGAGTCCTCTCCACCCTGTCTCCCTCTTACAGTATGTGGGATTTATGGCTAAATTGATGACAACACCCAGAGACAAGCTATCAAGAACTTAAAAAAACACCAGGACACTTACACATCATTGTTGTCCATTACTTCACGTTGGAAGAGAGACAAAGTATCAAGCTTAGTCCAAATCCACCCTCCTTGATTCAGCAAATGTTGGGCTTACACTAGTAGGAGAAATGATAGATATTCTACTCTCAATTGAATGATCGCTCTCTCTTACAATGGCATAGAGTTACCTTGATAATCATCCTTAATACAACACATGCATATGCATAAGACAATGAGATTCCACTCAAGAGATCCTTCTAGAGAGGTTGAGCTTGGCTTCTCAAGCTATAGCATAGTGCTCTTGCTTATGGCTCCCCCCCCTTTTGTGCTAGCTACGTAGCATCCTCTTTTTATAACAATTTTGAGGGCTAGGGTTACTCCTCTAACCATGGTTGGGTTAGATTTTCTAATTTCTTTGGCTTGGAATGATCAAGAAGTTGGTGGGGATAGATGAAGAAGAGAGAGAGGAGAGAAGTGGAGGTGATAGGACTTTTCATAGTAGGTTAGTGTTAGTAAACTAGTAGAGTTATTATTTTTATTGATTTACAAATGGAATTGGATATTTACAATGGGAGTATCCATGTAGGGTACAAATAATGAAGAAAAAAATCTTAATAGGTAAGAAAATATGGATTTCTTACAATGTTGATGCTCCAAGTGTCTTGAGTAGGGTCAATTTTGACGCTTGTGACGGTCCACTAGCTTTGATGGTATGTTTTTTCTCCACTCTTGACCTTCATTGGGAGCCAAGGTAAGTGAACATGAGTAATCAATCACCATGATGCTGTCTTTCAAGAGAAGAGGATGAATTTTGTGGTTTTTATTGATAGATATGGGTAATATGGATGAGTAAAAATGAGACTAGGTGGTCAACTTTGGAATGGAAGTGTGTGTAGGAGACATGAGTTCACCATGGTTTCTCTTATTCTTGAAGGTTGAGAAGAAGGTGAGTAGGGTGTAGAGAGGAGTGGTGAGAGAGGTGGGGATGATGAGTGGAGAAGTGTGTGTGTGAAAGAGGAAAATGATAAAGTGGAAGAGGGAGTGTAGCTGCATAGCATGGGCAAAATGGGGTCCACTAATAAAATCATATCTCACAGCTCGTAGCTCAAAAAAATATGAAAACATTTGAGGTAAACATTCAGCCCACGAGCTACAACTTTTGTTTGTATCACCTTTTCAAATTCGGAGAGCATGTGATCTTTAAAAATTCAGCAAAACCGACTGTTTTTTTCCACTGCACAAAGTCCTTGTGAGGTCCTTCTTTGGATGATTCTTTTGAATACCTCCAAGAGTGAGCCCCCCATAGTGTATGCATGCATGCCACATACCCTTGACCTTATTTGTTAGGTCTATAATTGAAGATATTGTTGAGATCATGATATAAGTGAATAGTACAACTAAGAAAATGAAATATTGAGGGGTCTAAAAAAATATGTACATGTCAAATATAAATAATATAGGTGGAAAAAATATAAAGGGGTAAAAATAAATCTCTCTCATTATAAGTCTACCATAAAAAGATGAATATTTTTGGTGGTCTAATTTAATGAGAGTAATAGAGAATAGATGTAGGAAGGAAAAAATCACAATAGTGAAAAAATATAGAACTAGTTTTTTTGGATTTTTGTTGAGATGGAGTTACACAAAAAATAAGAGAAGCTTGCATGAAATTATTTTTATATGGAATAAAGAGTATGCAAAATGGTAAGAAAAAATATGGTAATGGTGAGTCAATGTACATAGCATAAATAACACACCATAGGTAGAAATATTTAAATAAATACCAAAATAATTATGAAAAATCCTTTTATTTAGGCCCTATATACAATGAAATATTTACACACAAATGGGTCATAATATACTTATAATTTATTTATTTATTTTTTTATTTTTTTGTCTCAACTAGCCCAGTGACTAGCTAATTGAGGGTTTTTAAGAAGATATGGGAAAAGTATCCTAACTCACACACACCTATATACAGTGAAATGGTAGGGATAGCCACAGTGTTTGGATGATTTTGGTAGGGTGGGTGAACTCACTATGGCAATTACGGAGAGCCGAAAAACGGCTATCAGTGGTAGAGAGATGGCTCAAGCATGTGAAGCTCATCCTAATGCTAACCAGGGTCGTGCGCAAGGTGGGTTTGATCCACAGAGGAGGTTCATTCCTACTTGTTATAATTGTGGTGAGCTTGGTCACATCAGCACTTATTGTCCAAAGCAAACAAGGATGGGAGGGGATATGTTTCCACTTCCTCAGCAGATTCCTAATAGAGCTAATGATTATGCATTGGATATACGGGGAGATCAAGGTACTGGATAGGAAAATAAAGCCTCAACCTCTGGTGGTCATGTGGGTATTTTGCGGGTGGAAAAGAAAGACGCAGATGTGTTGCCATTAGGCAAAAGAGAGAGGGAAGGCTATGCAGCACCAAGGCCTAGTCAAAAAAAAGGGAAGGAGAAGGAGGGTGAAGATGCAAAAGTCAAGAGAAAGAGAAAGCCTCGTAGATGATTTGAAGTAGGAGATTTGCCTTTGGGAGAAGGCCAAACAGCTTACAGTTTAAAGGAAGACCTGTTTGGGAGGAAAGTAGATTGTACTTTTGGACAGTTGATGAATATGGTGCCCAAACTAAAAAGGCAGTGGAAGTCATTAGTGAATCCAGGAAAAGAGCTGAAGCATGGACAAGTTAGAGTGTTGTCCGTGGGAGAGTTACCCGACATCTGGCCTGTGGTGAATGCTTGGCACAAAGGTGTGGGCATGGGAGAAGCCTACATTGATGGAGGTGCTCAAGTTTGTGTTATCACACAGTCATGTGTCGAGAGACTGGGTCTCATTACATGCGGAAGCTCTGGGTTTTGGATTCGACTAGCAAACCATGCCAAGGTGAAATGTTTGTGGATGATCAAGAATTTGGAAGTTGAAGTCTTTAACGTGAAAGTTATGGTGAACTTCCATGTTATGCCAGCTGGTCTAGGAGCCTTTCCTCTCATTTTGGGACGACCTTGGTTGAGAGCTGTTGGTGCCGTGCAAGATTGGGGCAAGGGCACAATCGGTGTGCATGGCAAGAAAGGTGAAAAGAGGTTGTTTGTTATGACTACCAAACAACCTATGGCACTTAAAGATGTGAGTGAGAATGATGAGTCCGAAACTACCAGTGATGATAGATCTGAAGACTCAAAAAGTAGCACTACTTCAAGTTCGAGTGATAAGGGTGAAGTGTCATTCTTGTTGTTAGACGAAGAACAAAAACAAGTTAGTGAAGTGCTACAATTATCAGGGAATATAAATGCTTCAAGTCGTCTAGAGAAACTTGAAGAGTTGATGCAACCTAAATAGGAACTGCTAGTGAAGAAAGAGTTGATTCAAAATATGATGAGTACTAATCTGACACAAGGAGAAAGAAGGGAGTACTTAGCAATGTTGGACAAGTTTCCAAATCTTTTTATTACGTCATATCAGGAAATAAGGGGTTTTTTTGGGGATCCTGTAAAGATCGAGCTAGTTGAAGGGGCAAAACCAATCGGATAGAAGTTAAGGAGGATGGGCAAGGAGCAGATGAATGCCTTAAAGGAAGAAGTGGATAAGCTTTTGGATGCAGGATTCATTGTGCCAGTGGATAATGCTAAATGGGTGAGCCCTGTTGTAGTCACCCCAAAGAAAGATGGGCATTGGAGAGTATGTGTTGATTACAAGTCACTAAATGTGGTGACCAAGAAAGACCCTTACCCTTTGCCTTTTATTGATCAATTGCTAGATGTAGTGGGGCTGGTTTTGAGAGATACAGTGTCTATGATGGGTATTCAAGATACTTTCACCTTATCCTTGCTCCTGAAGATAGGAAAAATACTACGTTTATCACGCCATGGGGTTGTTTCTACTTTTGTTGCCTTCCTTTTGGGTTGACAAATGGGCCAGGAGCCTTTGAAGGGAAAGTAGACTGGGTCCTTGCTCCATTTCTTGGGAAGTTTGTCAAAGGGTTCATAGATGATTTCTATGTATATAGCTCAAGGAAAGAGCATGTTCAGAAGCTTGAAATGACTTTTGCAAGGTATGATGAATGCTAGGGTCAGTTAAACCCCAAAAAATGTCATTTGGCACAGCCAAGGGTGAAGCTTCTTGGACATGTGATTTCAAAAAATGGGATTGAGGCATATCCAGAGAAAGTGGAAGCCTTATTATTTTTGTCATCCCCAAAGGATACAAGACAATTGGCTACTTTCATTCAGAAGGTTAAATATCTATCTCAATTCATACCTTTGACATCACAGTTACTGCACCCACTGCAGCAAGTGGTTAAAAATGATCCATTGGAGTGGACACAAGACTGTGAAGAATTTTTTGATAAGGTCAAAGAAGTTTTGAGCACACTGCCTATTATGCAAGCTCCTGATTGGGAGAAAGAATTTATGTTAACCTGTCAGTTGGAGATGATGCCATTGGGGCTATGCTATTGTAAAGAGGGAAGGAGTCCAAGTATATGAAGCCTATTTATTATGCTAGCTGAGTTAAAACCCCTCATGAAAGAGAGTACTCAGAGATTGAGTTGGTGATGATCAGTATGGTCTATGCTTGCAGACGATTCATGCATTACCTATTGCAAAAGTCGTTCACTTTTCTCACGAGCTATTCATTTCTGCCTCAATTGTTCAATAACTCAAATATATAAAAGACAGTGATGAAATGGGTTATAGAGCTGCACGAATTTCAATTCACTTTTTTAGTGGAAGAGAGTACTCGGGCTACCCTGGTAGATTTACTCACTTACAAAGAGACTCCTGTTTTGGTTAAGGAAGAGATGGTGCAAAGGAAGAAGGTCAAAACTCCTACTATATCCAATGCTTCACTATTATATTTTGATGGCTCTTATCGAAGAAGTCGTGAAGCTGCTTCTGGAGGGATTGTTGTCTATGATGCTCAAGGAAATCTTGTGAGGAAACAAGGATTAAAGCTTGATGCAAAAAGTAATAATGAAGCAGATTACATAGCCCTTGAGGGCGGTGTGCACATTTGCTTACAGTTGGGAATTAAACGCCTGCAAGTCAAAGGAGATGCCTTGTTGGTGGTGAAGCAGGTATTGGGAGTGTGGAAGAATAAGAACCCTAAGTTGAAAAAATTATGTTTCAAAGTGAAATCTTTGATTAAAACGTTTGAGGCATGGAGTTTACAGCATATTGAGAGGTCTCAGAATGAAGAAGCTCATGATGCTGCCCAAGAAATGATCACTTGTGTGTTTGTGTTGAAGGCTGATGTCCCTCTATATCATGGAAGAGAAGTGCTATCAAAGGAAGAGCATTTTCTGCTTACAGGTCTTTTATGTGAAGATTTGCCATCATAATGCTTTGATGATGTGATTTATATGAAAAAAAGGGATTTGATATTGCGACGTGTCCCTGGAAAGAAGAAATCTATAAGATTTTGGAAGAGAACCATGAAGGATCCTGTGGAGGACATTTTGCCATGAAAATTATGCTACATAAGATTTTACAAGAAGTCTATGTGTGGTCGAGTGTCCAGCGGGATGTGAACCATTGGTGCAAGTCTTGTTTGTCTTGCCAGAAGATGGGGAGGAGAATTTTGAAGCCTGAATTGCGAAAGACAATTTTAGCTTTTGATGTATTTGAAAAATGGGGTCTTGATGCCATTGGACCCTTACCCATGACTGGTAAAAGAAATGTTTACATTCTAACAGCAGTGGATTATTTGTCACGCTGGGTAGAAGCTAAGGCTGTCAAACAGATTACTAGTAAAGAAATGGGGAAGTTTGTGTACGAAGATATATGCTGCAAGTTTGGTGTGCCTTTGGAACTACTTTCTTATCGGGGACCAGGATTTAGAGGAGAGTTGTTTAATTTCCTTTGTGGAAAGCTTAATATACAACATAGGTACAGTTCTCCTTATTATCCACAATGCAATGGTCTTAATGAGAGATTCAATGGAGACTTAGTGAATATCTTGACAAAAATGACTCAGACACATGGGAAGACTTGGGATTCAAAGTTTCCTTGGCTTATAGAACCGCTATCAAAACAAGCAAAGGGTTTTCTCCTTATCACTTGATTTATGGCAAGGAAGCTTTATTGCCCATTGAAGTGGAAATCCCCGCACTTAAGTGGTTGTCATTGGAAGGTGAAGAGCAGCAAGATGCTTGGCAGAAAAGGTTGCTAGATTTACAATGCTTACAGTTAGACAGAATTTTGGACTTGAGTCATTATGAAGAAGTGTCAAAGAAGGCTCAAATGAAGGCCAATGAATGCGTCAAGGATGCCAGGCAAATAACCAGAAGGAGACAAGATTTCCATTCCCTTCTTGGACATATGTCCTAACCGGCTATGCCACAAAGAAACGTTCGGCTGCTCGGTTACATTGATTACATTTTTAGAGACATTTGATACATAAATCATGTAAATTCCTCTAGACTTTACTCCATGTGCTACTGCCATAGAACCCTTGGATATCTTCCACATGTTCTGTCCAAAAGTGGTGACGTATCCAGCATCATCAAGTAAACCTGTGCTGATCAAGCTCTTTGTAATTGCGTGAACATGTCTCACATTTTTTCAGCGTGAAAGAAGAGCCATTCTGAAACTTCAATTGAACATCTCCAACACCTAAGATCTCACATGTTTGCCCATTGCCTAGCCGAACATGATCTTTAGTGGTCACATAAGAGGTAAACCACTCCTTGTTTGGAGACACATGAAGCGATGCCCCTAAGTCTATAATCCAGTCACTCAGTGCATTTCCATCAGATGCTGTAAGAAAAGCTGAGTCCATCGTATTTTTGAAGAAGTAGATATCTCCTGACACTAGACTATCATCCTGTGCAACAGTGTTTGTCACATTTATTTCTTGAATCTATACTGAGGACTTGTTCTTCTCACCATGGTCTTCTGCTTTCTCTTTGCCTTTTTCTACTTTCCATTCTCTGCAGTCTCTTTTCATGTGACCCTTCTTGCCACAATGGTAGCATTCTATGTCACTCTTGCCTTTAGCACTGTGGAACTTGCTAGGAGACTGATCCCTCTTTCCACCTTTGTACTTTTCTTTGGTCCTTCCCCTGACAACTAAGGCTGTTCCTTTGCCTTTGTCCATTTTCTTTCTGTTGGTTTCTTCAGTAAGCAGACTGCCTTCTACACCTGATATGGTCAAACCATCTGGAGGTGCAGAATTACTCAAAGTTGTGCGAAAAGTGTCCCAACTTTCCGGCAATGTGATCAACAGGAACATACCTCTAACAGGTTCATCAAACTTGACACCTTGAGCTGACAATTGACTATAGATGGTGTTGAATTCATTCAGATGATTGGACATAGGTGTCCCTTCTTTCATCTTCAAGTCAACAAGCTTCTTAAGCCAGTATACCTGTGAAGCTGCACTCTGCTTCTCATAAAGATCACTCAGCTTTGTCCATGCTTGATAAGCCAACATCTCGTTTGTTACATTGAAGTAAACACTTTCTACCAAAGTCAGCATAATGGAAGAAAGTGCCAGTTCATCCATTTCGCTCCATTCATCTTCGTCCATATCTTGTGGTTTTATCCCCTTGAGCTTTATAGGTTTTATCTGCTTCTTTTGTACCAAAACATGCCAAATCTGCTTCTTCCACAATGGGAAATTGGTTTCATCCAGCTTCTTGATATTGTAAAGAGCAGTGTCCTGTGATCCAGCCATAGCTACGCTTCACAGTAGTTTACTTTCCTGGGAAAAATTCGGTAGAGTTTCTCCTGTAAACTGACCTCTGAACCAATATCAACCTATCAAATGAACCAATAAAGCTTCAGATTCTGCAAAAATTTCGGCAGAGTCTCCTTTGTAAAATGGCTCTTGTGTATTCAAAAACATACCAAAAACAGCTCCAAAAAAACCACTCTCTCTCTAACACTGTAAGCTGTGGGTAAACTTGTCTTGCACCTGTACTGTCTCTCACTGTCCTATCATTGTCCTGTAAGCATAGACTGCGACAATGCCTCAACGGCAGTAAAGCAAAGATGCAATCCCAACTGTCTAACTCAAAGTCAATACACCTGCCTATCTAAGGGTGATCAAGGGATCGCTCCAAGACCTGTATCACCGAAAAGATCTCAACATTCGAGAATCCCCCAGCTCAATAAAACCTCACTCGACCCTCAACAAAGGCTGCAGTAAATCTGACAGTACATAGACTTCTCACAAAGTCATACATCCACAAATTTCCCACTGTATGTTGTAACCACTGCGGCGGTTGTTTGCTGCGTGACTCATAGCCAGCAAAGCCTCTATGTTTGAATAGAGTTATCTTGGAAAAGTGGTGGACCTTGGAACAAAACCCCCATGTAAAACATATCATGGGCATTACAAGTGGTGAGAAAAAATACCATTTAATATATAACCTTATAGGTTGGACAAGTGGTGGACCTTAACACCCAATTATTATTTATATAATGACATAGAGTGGACAAGTGGTGAATCTTGCAACCAAACCTACTAGGGAAATAGGTTCGACAAGTGGTGGACCTTGAATGTAAACCCCCCATGTACAAAATATCACGCATGCTACTAGAAATAATTTGGTATTAAGGTCCATGTTTCAATGCAGCCTAGCTTGGAAAAGTGGTGGACCTTTGTTTCTCTCTATGTTTCAATAGATTTAGCTTGGATAAGTGGTGGACCTTGGAACAAAACCCCCATGTAAATCATGTCATGGGCATTACAAGTGGTGAGAAAAAACACCATTCAAGCTATAACATTATAGGTTGGACAAGTAGTGGACCTTAACACCCAATTCCTCTTAATATAATGACATAGAGTGGACAAGTGGTGAATCATGAGACCAAACCTACTAGGGATAATAGGTTGGACAAGTGGTGAACCTTGAATGTAAAACCCCCATGTACAAAATATTATGGGTATTGGGTATTTCAATGGAGCCTAGCAACTTGGAGACATGGTGGAGCTTATTTCTCTCCATGTTTCAATGGAGCCTATCTAAGAGAAACAGTGGAGGTTCCTTCTCTCCATGTTTCAATGAGCCTAGCTTGGACAAGTGGTGGACCTTTCTTGCTCTATATGTTTTAATAGAGTTAGCTTGGACAAGTGGTGGACCTTGGAATGAAACCCCCATGTAAAACATATCATGGGCATTTCAAGATGTGAGAAAGGATACCATTTAAAATATAACCTTATAGGTTGGACAAGTGGTGGACCTTAACACATAGTTCTTCTTAATATAATGACATAGAGTGTACAAGTGGTGAATCTTGAGACCGAACCACTCGTGCTACTAGGGATAATAGGTTGGACAAGTGGTGGACCTTGAATGTAAACCCCTCATGTACAAAATTATGGGTTTAGGGTATTTCAATGGAGCCTAGCTTGGAGACATGGTGGAGATTGCTTCTCTCAATTGTTCAATGGAACCTATCTTGGAGAAATGGTGGATCATCCTTCTCTCCATGTTTTAATGGAGCCTACCTTGGACAAGTGGTGGACCTTTGCTTCTCTCTATGTTTCAATAGAGTTAGCTTGGACAAGTGGTGGGTCTTGGAACAAAACCCCTTTGTAAAACATAGCATGGACATTACAAGTGATAAGGAAAAATATCATTCAAGATATAACCTTACAGGTTGGAAAAGTGGTGATGGACCTTGACAAGTGGTGAAGGATACCATTTAAGATATACCCTTATAGGTTGGACAAGTGGTGGACCTTAACACCCAGTTATTCTTAATATAATGACATAGAGTGGATAAGTGGTGAATCTTAAGACCAAACCACTCATGCTACTAGGTATAATATGTTAGAGAAGTGGTAGACCTTGAATGTAAACACCCCATGTAAAAAATATCATGGTTTAAGGGTGTTTCAATGGAGCCCAGAATCTTGGAGACATGGTAGATCTTGATTCTTTCCATGTTTGAATGGCACCTATCTTGGCAAAATGATGGAGGTTACTTCTCTCCATGCTTCAATGGAGCCTAGCTTTGACAAGTGGTGAACCTTTGCTTCTCTCTATGTTTGAATAGAGTTAGCTTGGACAAGTGGTGGACCTTTGCTTCTCTCTATGTTTGAATAGAGTTAGCTTGGAAAAGTGGTGGACCTTGGAATGAAACCCCCGTGTAAAACATATCATGGGCATTTCAAGTGGTGAGAAAGAATACCATTTAAGATATAACCTTATAGGTTGGACAAGTGGTGGACCTTAATACATAGTTCTTCCCAATATAATGACATAGAGTGTACAAGTGGTGTATCTTGAGACCAAACCACTCGTGCTACTAGGGATAATAGGTTAGACAAGTGGTGGGCCTTGAAATAAAACCCCCCATGTACAAGATAAAATGGGTTTAGGGCATTTAAATGGATCCTAGCTTGGAGACATGGTGGAGCTTTCTTCTCTCCATGTTTCAATGAAGCCTATCTTGGAGAAATGGTGGAGCATCCTTCTCTCCATGTTTCAATATAGCTTAGCTTGGACAAGTGGTGGATCTTTGGTTCTCTCTATATTTCAATAGAGTTAGCTTCGACAAGTGGTGGACATTGAAACAAAACTCCCATGTAAAACATATCATGGGTAGTTCAAGTTGTGAGAAAAAAAACCATTTAAAATATAACCTTATAGGTTGGACAAGTGGTGGACCTTAACACCCAATCCTTTTTAATACAATGACATAGAGTGGACAAGTGGTGAATCTTGAGACCAAAGATATCAAGCTACTAGGGATACTAGGTTGGACAAGTGGTGGATCTTGAATGTACAGCCCCTATGTACAAAATATCATGGGTTTAGGGTGTTTCAATGGAGTCTAGCATATTGGAGACATGGTGGAGCTTGCTTCTCTCCATGTTTCAAGTGGTGGACCTTCAATTATTTTCCCATACCTAGTTTAGACAACCCATACACTTTGCAACTATAAAGGTTGGACGAGTGGTGGAGCTTTGTTTATTTCCATGTTTTAATGGATCCTAGCTTGGACAAGTGGTGGACCTTGGAAAAAAGTCCCCCCTGTACAACATAGCTGATTTTTTTCATGTTTTAATGGAAGAGAGATTTGACAAATGGTGGAGCTTGCTTATCTCCATGTGGATTTTAGAACTAGCTTGGACAAGTGGTGGAGCTTTGCTTTTCTACTCTTCATAATACAATGATGTACAGGTTGGTTACATGGTGAATCTTAAGGCCAAACCTCCCATCTTACTAGAGATGATAGGTTGGACAAGTGTTCAACCTTCTATCATTTCTCCATGCCTATAATTAGACAATTAGTAGAACTAGCGTCTTTCTATGTTGTCTAGAGCTGAGCTTGGACAAGTAGTGGACCTTGCTACTCTCTTCCCTTGGTTTATTAGTTTGAAGACTCATTATATATACTTGCTTAGATCTATATAATTACTCATTAGTTAGGTTACAAGTAGGTATGTAATTTGTTAGCCCCAAGGGACTTTGAATATTGAATAGTAAGAAAGTCAAGTGTTGGTTTGAAGATCTTTTGCTTATCTAAACTAGACTCTAACTCAATAATAAGTCTCTTAAGTTCCACGAATTGTCCTATCTAGGCTCCAAAAGAGTCTTAATTGGTTTGTGCTAGATTCTAACTTCCTTGATGGGGTAGAATCCTAGAAAAATGAGGCACTATAAGTTTTACCTTAGCTCAAATGGATTTTCACTTAAACTAGACTGCAATTTGGCACTCTAGTATCTTTGTCTTGATGGAGTTTAACACTAGATACATAGTAGTGATATTTAAGCTTCATGTCTCTTCACTTGATCGAGATATGAGACCATACTTTCAAGGTCACCACTTGTCTTACCTAAAGACCAATGTGAGACATGGGAGCAAGAAATCCATCCGATATTGTTTTAAGGACTATTACATAGACAATCAATAACTTAAGTAAAGCAAAAAGACTTGGATCTTTCACAATTAATAACTTAAGTAAAGCCAAAAAGACTTGGATCTTTGACAGTTTTTTTCAAACTAAAAAAGCACAATCTCATGCTAACAAAACTATAAATCACAATTGAAAGTTTTGAACGAGAAAAAGATCAGCAATCTTATAAGAAGGATCCTTTTCATTTCATTTGATGATTACAAACTAAAAGAAAGTCTCTCAAGAAATTGATAAGCAAAAAATGTAGGTGACTGCTTCATTATTTTGAGCAAACATATCAAAATCTCTATTGATTGAGCTCCATCTAGTAGTATCCTTTGTAAGATCCTGCAGGAAGGAATAAAAAGAAAGATTTGTTAGATACCATGCACATGAGTGTTCAAGTATGTGTATCAAGAATATATGACATGTCACTAGTACCTTAGGGTTGCTTTCTATCCAGCCTTAGAAGATTGTTCTCAGCTTTCACCTTATTTATATAAGCCTTTGCTGTGGTTGCCTTCAAAACTCCTTTTGTGTTACAACCCAATTGCCTAGCTAAAGTGGTCAATTGTGACGCCTTCATGCTTTCAATGGGTGTACGCTCCTTTGCTAAGATCTCTTGTATTTGGGCTCTTCTCATTTCATTGCGGTGGCTTGTGTCACTTGCATTTTCAATGATAGTTTCATCCCTGTCACCTTTTGCAGGTCGTATTCTTCTTGTAAAGAACACCTTAGCTGACCAAACATCATTTTTTTGCTTCCAATACTCCATGATTTGTTTGTATTCACTATCATTTGTCACTATAGGTTGTCCATAACGATTAGAAGCAATTAAATCACGCACATCCCTTCTCTCATCAAGTTGAATCAAGTATGGCAGTAGCTCCTCCAAGAGCATATTGTCAACCATCTTCTCAGCATCAAATTGTGGTGGAAAAATGCAATTGTTTGCTGGTGAAATACATCCCTTGTAAGGAGAGTCATCAATAAGCATTGTTCTTTGTGGATCACATTCAAACCCCATGGCAATTTTGGCTAGAGGCTTGAACATTGCCTCAACGTTTGGATTGTCGGGTCTAAACAATTTTTGAGTTTGAGCGGTGTAGCAAACATCTTGCGACCAAATTGCGAAGAAAGGCAATGTATCCTCATCTAAGTTGTTTAGTGCTGCAAGGATTTGATACACATTATTCCTAGTAGCTGTCGACCAAATTGCAACATTAAACCTCTGTAAAATAGTCTTCAAGAATTGGATGCAACCTGGCCTGAGTATAATATATCTTTTTGAATCCATTTGCACTGAGTTGTGGTTTGAGGATGGTTGAGGGGAACATTTCAACAATAGACCATTTAAATCCAATATAATTGTAAGCATGGATTTCTCAACATCTACGCTACATGACGTAGTACCAATTGACAATAGCTCGTGAGTGGACTTTTCAGTCTCTTTTGATGTATGTTGCATTTTTGAAGCATTGATTTCTTGGTTCTCATTATTGGAATCTTGCTCAAGTTGCACAACACTAGACTCTAGTATAGAAATATCATCCATCTTGGGCACTTTAGAAACCATAGAATCTATGGATTCTATAGTTGTTGACTGAACCATAGGAGCATTATCCATCCCAGTTTGTGAATCTAAGAAAACACACACACAAATGGTATCTCAAAACCACTAGAATTTTATTCACCATATTTATATGTAGAACTCCTAGTAAGAAATTTATTTAAGGTAAAGTCGTTGTTAGAATCCTTGCAACCATTTTCAGCATTCGTACACCAAACACCACTTGTCTAAAATACAATCTACTAACTCAACATTTTCCATCCTACACTTTATTAAAGATGAGTACTTAAAGTGAAAACTAAAAGCCACCCTTGTTGAGGAAACATGGATACAAGGTCCACCAAATGTCCAACCTAGACTACAAGCAAACAATTAGAGATTTGGCTTAGATTTGGATTCAAAGGCCACCACTTATTCAAGTAAGATAACTCCACTTGTTTAAGACAGTAATGTTTGAAGCCCCACCACTTGTCCAACCTAGACATTGATTGAATTTTGGTAAGATTTATCACAAATCTAGAGTAGAATCAAGATTCTATGGCCAAGGTAGTCAAATAAGTTAGACAACACACAAAGCATAAGAGCACTTTAGATTTTCGTTGAGCATAAACTAAACAATAATCAAATGTTATATTCACTTGAGATTTCATCCATGAAAAATGAAAATGATGCATGTACTTGAGATTTCCATCCATGTACAATACTTTACAATGTCAAGTAAAGTTATAGTTAGCAAACAACTCTTCTCCTGCTTCAACTTGACAAATAGTCTCAATGCATACATGGCCATATTCTTCTGACTTGATGTGTGAAGAGGTGCATTTATGCCAAGGTGGCAAATTTGGATCAAATGTATAGCGTACGTTGGGACAGACATTTGTACTGTGAGAACTATTTATATAGCCCGACACGTTTCCTTCTTCTACACAACCAATAATGTATGATTGATCTTCCTCTTCTTCTATGTTTGGATCCTCTAGAAGAGAATATTTATAAGCTCTTGGAAAAATTTTGCATATCTTTTTCCAGTCTTGAAATCTATAATTATGCCCTCCATAGTTTAGAATAGTCAAACCACTTTCCAGGGTAGTATGCACAAATAGCCCATAACCAGCTCCTTCAATACATGAAAGTCTCACTTCAAAATCCACACCGTTAATATGGAAAATTACATCTTTGGGAATAGGAAAAGTTGGTGTCCCAAAAGGATCTTCATGCCAATCATAGTGTGAAATACATCTAGTTTTTATATCACTTAACTCCTTTGTGTCTGCAAAAAGAAGAAAATATTATGCATAAAATAATGACAATATCAAAGAAAGATATCATTATTTTATAGTCCAATAGGTCTATTGTATGGAAGACTTAGAGTGCCTCTTACATGGTGCCTCCAAGGTTTCCAAAAAATAAAATCATTGGAAAAAAAAGGCCACTGTGTCTCCAATCTATTGCCCATTTGAAGCATAGAGAGAACCAAGGTCAACCACTTGTCCAAGCTAGACATGGAGCATTGACACAAGATCCAACACTTATCCAAGAACCCTATAGTATATGTGGTAACATGGGATGCATTGATGCAACAAAAGTAGTCTAGCCTCCTCATCCATCTCTTTTTTCTTGTAGCCTAGAGGGATTAGTTTCAAGGTCTATCACTAGTCAAAAACTACACATAGAACATTGATACAAGGTTCCACCACATGTGAAACCTATCATCTCTAGTAGCATGGATGGTTTGATATCAAGGTTCACTGCGTGTCCTACCTATACTCTATTGTAGCATAGAGATTCTGGTTTGGTGGTACTACACTTGTCCAAACTTGGCTTGTTGTTGATATCTGGAGGTAATCAAGGGTCCTCCACTTGTCCAAGTTAGGCATATAAAACAATTGCAAGGTCCACCATGTGTACAACATATGATTGATTATAGCATGCATGGTCTTATTTCATGGGCAACCATCTTCTCTCCAACATGTGTCCAACCTCGGCTCCATTGAAGCATGGAGAGAAGCAAGGTCCACCACTTATCAAAGCTATTATTTTCTCCCAGTGCTTTCAAAACCCATCATACGTTGTACATGGGGGGGGGGGGGGGGGGATTCTTGTTTCAAGGTCCACCACTTGGCTAAGATTGGATCCATTGAAACATAAAGAGAAGCAAGCTCTACCATTTTTCCAAGCTAGGTGCCATTGAAACATGAAAACTCCATAATATGTTGTATACGGGGGGTTTTTTCACAGTCTACCACTTGTCTAAGCTATGGTCCATTGGAACATGGAGAGAATCAAAGCTCCACCACTTTTCTAAGCTAGGATCCATTGAAACATGGAGAGAAGCAAGCTCCATTGTTTGTCTAAGCTAGGCTCCATTGGAACATGGAGAAAACAAGCTCCACCACTTGCCTATTATTGCATAGAGATTCTGGTTTGAAGGTCCACCACTTTTCCAACCTTGCCTTCATGTATGGAGATAATAAAGAGTGCAATGATTCTCTAAGCCAGTGCTTTCAAAACCCATAATACGTTGTACATGGGGGGGGGGATTCTTGTTTCAAGGTCCACCACTTGGCTAAGATTGGATCCATTGAAACATAAAGAGAAGCAAGCTCTACCATTTTACCAAGCTAGGTGCCATTGAAACATGAAAACTCCATAATATGTTGTATACGGGGGGTTTTTTCACAGTCTACCACTTGTCTAAGCTATGGTCCATTGGAACATGGAGAGAATCAAAGCTCCACCACTTTTCTAAGCTAGGATCCATTGAAACATGGAGAGAAGCAAGCTCCATTGTTTGTCTAAGCTAGGCTCCATTGGAACATGGAGAAAACAAGCTCCACCACTTGCCTATTATTTCATAGAGATTCTGGTTTGAAGGTCCACCACTTGTCCAACCTTGACTTCATGTATGGAGATAATAAAGAGTGCAATGATTCTCTAAGATAGGGACATAAAAGAGTTTCAAGGTCCACTACATATACGATCTATGATGGGTTGTAGCATGGGAGGTTTCATTTTAAGGTTGACCACTTCTCCAGCTCCGCTTGTCCAACCTCAGATCCATTGAAGAATGGAGAATAAAGGTGTACCAAATCTCCAAAATAGGCAAGAAAATCTCTATAAAACCCATGAATTGTTAATATATGCTATGTTGTGGAGTTTTGTTTGAAGGTCCACTCCTTATCCAAGCTACAATCCATTGAAGCATGGAAATAAGTAAGATATATCTATAGTCCAAGATAGGATCCATTGAAACATAGAGAGAATCAAGGTCCACCACTTGTCCAAGCTATGCATGGGTAATTGATATAAGGACCACTACATTTTCACCTATACTATGCTCTATCATGGATGGTTTCATATACCACCAATTTTCCAACCTATTTAGTAGGTTGTATTATGGGGGTTTGGTTTCAAGGTACTTCACTTGTCTAAGGTGGGTTCCAGAACCATGGAGAGAAACAATGTCTACCACTTGTCCGAAATATGCTCCTTTAAAACATAAAAGCAAGGTCCACCACTTGTCCAAGCTAATGTTTCTCTCCATTGAAGCATGGAGAGAAACAAGGTCTACCACCTGTCCAAAATATGCTCCATTGAAACATAAAAGCAAGGTCCACCACTTGTCCAAGCTAATATAACAAATGGGTGTTGGTTACAAGGTGTACCACACTTGTCTAAACTAGTCTCCATGCAAGGTCCACCACATGTCCAAGCTATATGATCTTGGTTTGAAGGTCTACCACACCTCTTGAAATTAGGATCCATGTAAGGTCCACCTTTTGTCAAGCTATGCCTTTAGTGAGTACTAAAACTAAGTAAATTGCAGTACTTAAATACCTTTCCAAGCTCATTAAGATTTTGGTCTCTAAGGCCACCACCACATGTCTAATTTATGCTCTAATTGATTACTTATGCTAGTTCTCAAAGTCCAAACATAAGCTCCCTTCTAGCAAGGTTAGTTTAAATTTAGGCTCCAACACCTGTCTAAGCTAGGTTCAATTTATGAAGCATCACCATTTAACCATGCTACGATCTAATGTATCATATCAAGGGGGTATTGATAAAAGGTCCAAAACTTATTGAGTTCAAGCTCTTAAGTAATTAAGTCTTTGTGAGTATTAAATGTTATAGTTTTAGTCTAAAGATCCACCATTCAAAAACTCAAGTAATTTATTATTTACATTCAAACCTTGAATGCTTGAGATAAAAAATACAAACTCAATCAATACTATATAAAGCAAAATCTAACACTAAGAGTATCAAATCAGTAACAAGAAACACTAACATGCACAAGAAACTCAAAACATACGTGTCTCCATTTCCAAAAAGTCCTCCATTGACAGAGGATGTTGTTGTTGTTGTTCTTCTTCTCTTTGTGGAGAGCACTCCTCTGTAACAGGCACAATGTCATCTGATTGCGAAGTGGATTGTTGAAGTCCAGCCCATTTTTCTATATCTTCATGAGACTTAGCAAAGTCTAGCAGCATGGTCTCCACGTTTTGCCTCCTCCACACTATCAATTAAGCATATAACTTCTTTTTTCTGTTGTATTCCTTCTTGTGCAACCAAGGAGCCATCACCAAAAACATCAACAAGCTTGCGGTCTTCAAAACAATATGTACGAATGTAGTGCTTGACCAAAGCTCTTTTTTTGGCCTCCAAATATTGCAAATCTGACATATCGTTATCTGCTACTTGAAGAAGAGAACAATCAATTGGCATGGGATGTTCCTCTGATCTTCTTCTCAGGTCTTCAAATGCATTGCCTTGTCCCAAGAAGGCAATAACTGTTAGGAATTGAATTGCTCCTTTGCAAGGAGCTGATGGAAAGTGATGCAATGCACCACAACAATGGTAGCTCAGATTATCTCCCATGGCGTGAAAGGCACATTGCAATTTTGTGAAGTTCGTGAAATCCACAAATGCAAGAAAGACAAATCCAGGATCTCTTGACCCTCCAGCAATAGCCAAGATCCCATCCAAAGCATTGTTAAATGTCTCCTCACTCCACTTCAAATTGCCTCCAACGTTTTTTGTCATATCTAAAACACATAGGCCAATAGGCAATTTATTATTGAAGTGGCGCATCAAGTAGAGATTGCCTTCCATTTGTAGGCTCACCACATAGATTGACCATGGCAAATCTCTAGGCTCAGTTTTCTCTTTTTGAAGGTGAATTGCCCATTGCATGTATTTTATTGCTCCATCTGGAAAAGCCATTTTCTTTGTTCCACGCGTCAAACTAGATTTGATCCATTCCTCGCATAGCATTAAAATTGTTTTATAAACAACATCATTGATGTTATACATTTTGACCACCTCCTCCCAGTCTTTACATGGTGAAGACTCATTCAAATTGTTGAAGCCTTCAAGAAGTGCATCTTGAATCAATTTGTCTTGCTTCAACTGCTTGATTCGATCATACATGTCAGTTGCATCACCATCCTTTGCACTCTTTGACAGTAAAATCTTCTCATCTCTAATCTCTTCTTGAATAGTCTTTACCTCTGATTCCTCAAGGCCACAAAGGTATCTAAATACAGTTGTTGGGGGTTTCTTATTCTCCTCTTCTAGATTTTCAATGATTTCTATCCAGCAATCATAAACTAAATCAGAGTACGTGACCATGTGTGCCTGTTTAGCAATCCAACTTGCTGCTGCACTCATTCTTGCCAATCGAAGAAAAGCCTAAAAAGAAATAGAGAAATAATTAAACTATTGAGCAAGATTTGTTAATTAAACACTATCAAAAAGACAAAGAAAATAACTTACATCCCATCCGGCACGAGATGCATGTCCCTCTGCAATTCCACTTGCTGCCTTTGGTGGTCGTCTTGAGAAGATCCATTGACTCCGTAAATGTCTCAATATTTGGCTGTAAGGTTGCTTGACATACAATGCCTGAGCCTCCTCATTTGCAATGGCAGATATAGCAGTTGCAACAAATGGAGGAGCATTCACAACAATGCGAGCCTTTCTAAATTTATACAAGCTAATCAGTCTTTCAAATATCTCTTTGTTGTTTTGTTCATTGTGAAGCAAAACTTTTGCAGCATAGATTGAATGCTGCACATCAAGAATCCAATAATGATAATCTTTAATTTTTTGCTCCTCTACCTATTCTACTGCCAAAGGAGTCCCCTTCTTTGATTTTGCATTTCGAACAGGCATCAAATATGCACATGTTGCAGGCTTGGTCGTACTCCGTGAAAATCCAAATAACACACTTTCAGCGTGTTTTTTATCCATAATACGTGCATTATAGTGATCAGGAGCAAGCCAACAATTTTGAATAGGGATATCAAATTCCCTATATTGGAAAGGAAAATAATTTATGTACTTATTCATTCCACCTGTATCTTTTTCTTGTCCTTTCATGGCCTCAGCTTCTAAAACATCTGGATCCACAATTCTCATCTTTGACATTGAACCCTCTGTTGATGAGGATGCCAAAGATGCCTTGTCTACATCCAAAATGGAACTAGTTCGCTTAGCTGCTACTTTTTGCACTTTTGCTTGCTTCTTTGTGGATGGAGGTCATGAAGCTTTCACCTTTTTTCGTTGTAGTGTGGCAATGATGGAGCTTTGAAGTTGATCTTCTGTGATGTTTGGATTTGATTCTGCAAACTTCCATCCTCGAGAAAACATTGTCTCTTCTTTGTTTCTAGACATTCACTCCAATGCATATGCTCCTGGAGATAGTTGAAATTCTAGATTCATTGGAACTAGAATGTCAATGCATTCCACCTCCGGATGACTATCAACTACAGAGACGGATGCTTCCACAACTTGTCCAACATCTTCAAACAAGCTATCATTCTCCTTTTTGGCAATAAATAGATGCACCTTATGAAATTGTGCACCCTCTATACCATGTATGTCCAAATACCATTTCCTAACATCATTGCAAGTATAGTCAACTGAGACAACAACCCTTGCAACCTGTTTTTTTGGAGCCATCTTTCCTGAAACAAAAAAAACCAAATGTTATTTTAGCATATACTTTTTTGTAATGAATTAAGTTTGTGTGAATACAAGGTCCACCAGTTGTTCAAGCTAGATCTAAGCAAGTATACATAGTAATCTTTTGAGCTAGTAAAATAAGGGAAGGGAGAAGTAAGGTCCACCACTTGTCCAAGCTCAGCTCTAGACAACATGGAGAGATTCGAGGTCTACTAATTGTCTAATATAGGCTAACTATATTGAAACATAGAGAGAAGAAAAGGTCCACCACTTGTCCAATCTAGGGTCCATTGAAACAAGGAGAAAAGGATTCTCCACCATTTGTCCAAAATAGGCTCCATTGAAACATGAAGAGAAGCAATATGCACCATGTCTTCGAGATGCTAGGCTCCATTGAAATACCTTAAACCCACGATATTTTGTATATGTGGGGTTTAAATTCAAGGTCCACCACTTGTCCAACCTATTCTCCCTAGTAGCATGAGTGGTTTTGGTCTCAAGATTAGCCACTTTTCCACTCTATGTCATTATATTAAGAAGATCTGGGTGTTAAGGTCCACCACTTTTCCAACCTATAAGGCTATATCTAAAATGGTATTATTTACCACCACTTGGAATGCACATGATAGGTTTTACATAGGGGTCTGGTTCCAAGGTCCACCACTCGTCCAAGCTAACTCTATTGAAACATAGAGAGAATCAAAGGTCCACCACTTGTCCAAGCTAGGCTCCATTGAAACATGGAGAGAAGGATGCTCCACCATTTTTCCAAGCCAGGTTCGATTGAAACATGAAGAGAAGCAAGCTGCACCATGTCTCCAAAATGCTAGGCTCCATTGAAATATCTTAAACCCATGATATTTCGTACATGGGGGGTTTACATTCCAGGTCCACCACTTGAACAACCTATTATCACTAGTAGCATGAGTGGTTTGGTCTCAAGATTCACCACTTTTCCACTCTATATCATTATATTAAGAAGATCTGGGTGTTACGGTCCACCACTTGTCCAACCTATAACGCTATATCTTAAAGGGTATTCTTTCTGACCACTTGGAATGACCATGATAGGTTTTACATGGGGGTTTGGTTCCAAGGTCCACCACTTGTCCAAGATAACTCTATCGAAACATAGAGAGAAGCAAAGGTCCACCACTTGTCCAAGCTAGGGTCCATTGAAACATGGAGTGAAGGATGCTCCACCATTTGTCCAAGATAGGCTCCATTGAAACATGAAGAGAAGCAATCTGCACCATGTCTCCAAGATGCTAAGGTCCATTGAACTACCTTACATCCACGATATTTTGTACATCGGGAGTTTACATTCAAGGACCACCAATTGTACAACCTATTATCTCTAGTAGCATGAGTGGTTTGGTCTCAAGATTCACCACTTTTCCACTCTATGTCATTACGTTAAGAAGATCTGTGTGTTAAGGTCGACCACTTGTCCAACCTATAAGGGTATATCTTAAAGGGTATTATTTCTCACCACTTGAAATGTCCATGATATGTTTTACATGGCGGTTTGGTTCCAAGGTCCACCACTTGTCCAAGCTAACTCTATTGAAACATAGAGAGAAACAAAGGTCCACCACTTGTCCAAGCTAGGCTCCATTGAAATATGGAGAGAAGGATGCTCTATCATTTGTCGAAGCTAACTCTATTGAAACATGGGGGGTTTACATTCAAGGTCCACCACTTGTCCAACCTATTAACGCTAGTAGCATGAGTGGTTTGGTCTCAAGATTCACCACTTTTTCACTCTATGCCATTATATTAAGAAAATCTGGGTGTTAAGGTCCACCACTTGTCCAACCTATAAGGATATATCACTAAGGTTATTCTTTCTCACCACTTGGAGTGAACATGATAGGTTTTACATGGGGGTTTGGTTCCAAGGTCCACCACTTGTCGAAGCTACCTCTATTGAAACATAGAGAGAAACAAAGGTCCACTACTTGTCCAAGCTAGGGTCCATTGAAACATGGAGAGAAGGATGCTCCACCATTTGTCCAAGATACGCTCCATTGAAACATGAAGAGAAGCAAGCTACACCATGTCTCCAAGATGCTAATCTCCATTGAAATACCTTAAACCCATGATATTTCGTACATGGGGGGTTTACATTCAAGGTCCACCACTTGTCCAACCTATTGTCTCTAGTAGCATGAGTGGTTTGGTCTCAAGATTCACCACTTTTCCACTCTATATCATTATATTAAGAATATCTGGGTGCTAAGGTCCACCACTTGTCCAACCTATAAGGCTATATCTTAAACTTTATTCTTTCTCACCACTTGGAGTTACCATGATAGGTTTTACATGGGAGTTTGGTTACAAGGCCCACCACTTGTCCAAGCTAAATCTATTGAAATATAGAGAGAAGCAAAGGTCCACCACTTGTCCAAGCTAGGCTCCATTGAAACATGGAGGGAAGGATGCTCCACCATTTGTCAAAGATAGGCTCCATTGAAACATGAAGAGAAGCAAGCTGCACCATGTCTCCAAGATGCTAGGCTCCATCGAAAAACATTAAACCCACGATATGTCATAGATGAGGGGTTTAAATTCAAGGTCCAACACTTGTCTAAGCTATTATTGGTAGTAGCCTGAGAGGTTTGGTCTCAAGATTCACCACTTTTCCAGTCTATGCCATTATATTAAGAATATTTGGGTGTTATGGTCCACCACTTGTCCAACCTATAAGGCTAGATCTTAAAGGGTATTATTTATCACCACTTGGAATGACCATGATATGCTTTACATGGGGGTTTGGTTCCAAGGTCCACCACTTGTCCAAGCTAACTCTATGGAAACATAGAGAGAAGCAAAGGTCCACCACTTGTCCAAGCTAGGCTCCATTGAGACATTTAGAGAAGGATGATCCCCCATTGGTGGAAGATAGGCTCCATCGAAACATGAAGAGAAACAAGCTGCACCATGTCTCCAAGATGCTAGGCTTCATCGAAATACCTTAAACCCATGATATTTTGTACATGGGGGGTTTACATTCAAGGGCCACCACTTGTCCAAGCTATTATCGCTAGTAGCATGAGTGGTTTTGTCTCAAGATTCACCACTTTTCCACTCTATGTCATTATATTAAGAATATGTGGGTGTTAAGGTCCACCACTTGTCCAACCTATAAGTTTATATCTTAAAGGTTATTCTTTCTTACCACTTGGAGTGACCATGATAGGTTTTATATGGGGGTTTGGTTCCAAGCTCCACCACTTGTCCAAGCTAACTCTATTGAAACAGAGAGAGGATCAAAGGTCCACCACTTGTCCAAGCTAGGCTCCATTGAAACATGGAGAGAAGGATGCTCCACCATTTGTCCAAGATAGGCTCCATTGAAACATGACGAGAAGCAAGCTGCACCATGTCTCCAAGATGCTAGGCTCCAGCGAAAAACATTAAACCCATGATATGTCGTAGATGAGGGGTTTACATTCAAGGTACAAAACTTGTCCAAGCTATTATTGGTAGTGGCCTGAGTGGTTTGATCTCAAGATTCACCACCTTTCCACTCTATGTCATTATATTAAGAATATCTGGGTGTTAAGGTCCACCACTTGTCCAACCTAGAAGGCTACATCTTAAAGGTTATTCTTTCGTACCACTTGGAGTGACCATGATAGGTTTTACATGGGGGTTTGGTTCCAAGGTCCACCACTTGTCCAAGCTAACTCTATTGAATCATAGAGAGAAGCAAAGGTCCACCACTTGTCCAAGCTAGGCTCCATTGAAACATGGAGAGAAGGATGCTCCACCATTTGTCGAAGCTAACTCTATTGAAACATGGGGGGTTTACGTTCAAGGTCCACCACTTTTCCAAGCTATTACCGCTAGTAGCATGAGTGGTTTTGTCTTAGGATTGACCACTTTTTCACTCTATGTCATTATGTTAAGAATATTTGGGTGTTAAGGTCCACCACATGTCCAACCTATAAGACTATAGCTTAAAGGTTATTCTTTCTCACGACTTGGAGTGACCATGATAGGTTTTACATCGGGGTTTGGTTCCAAGGTCCACCACTTGTCCAAGCTAACTCTATTGAAACATAGAGAGAAGCAAAGGTCCACCACTTGTCCAAGCTAGGGTCCATTGAAACATGGAGAGAAGTATGCTCCACCATTTGTACAAGATAGGCTCCATTGAAACATGAAGAGAAGCAAGGTGCACCATGTCTCCAAGATGCTAGGCTCCATCTACATACCTTAAACCCACCATATTTCGTAGATGGGGGGTTTACATTCAAGGTCCACCACTTGTCCAACATATAAGTCTATATCTTAAAGGTTATTCTTCCTTACCACTTGGTGTGACCATGATAGGTTTTATATGGGGGTTTGGTTCCAAGCTCCACCACTTGTCCAAGCTAACTCTATTGAAACAGAGAGAGAAGCAAAGGTCCACCACTTGTCCAAGGTAGGCTCCATTGAAACATGGAGAGAAGGATGCTCCACCATTTGTCCAAGCTAGGCTCCATTGAAACATGGAGAGAAGGATGCTCCACCATTTGTCCAAGATAGGCTCCATTGAAACATGACGAGAAGCAAGCTGCACCATGTCTCCAAGATGCTAAGCTTCATCGAAAAACATTAAACCCATGATATGTCGTAGATGAGGGGTTTACATTCAAGGTCCAACACTTGTCCAAACTATTATTGGTAGTAGCCTGAGTGGTTTGGTCTTAAGATTCACCACTTTTTCACTCTATGTCATTATATTAAGAATATGTGGGTGTTAAGGTCCACCACTTGTACAACCTATAAGGCTACCTCTTAAAGGTTATTCTTTCTTACCACTTGGAGTGACCATGATAGGTTTTACATGGGGGTTTGGTTTCAAGGTCCACCACTTGTCCAAGCTAACTCTATTGAATTATAGAGAGAAGAAAAGGTTCACCACTTTTCTAAGCTAGGCTCCATTGAAACATGGAGAGAAGGTTGCTCCATCAGTTCTAAAAGCTAACTCTATTGAAACATGTGGGGTTTACTTTCAAGGTCCACCACTTTTCCAAGCTATTTTCGCTAGTAGCATGAGTGGTTTTGTCTCAAGATTCACCACCTTTTCACTCTATGTCATTATGTTAAGAACATTTGGGTGTTAAGGTCCACCACTTGTCCAACCTATAAGACTATATCTTAAAGGTTATTCTTTCTCACGACTTGGAGTGACCATGATAGGTTTTACATTGGGGTTTGGTTCAGGGGTCCACTACTTGTCCAAGCTAACTCTATTGAAACATAGAGAGAAGAAAAGTTCCACCACTTGTGCAAGCTAGGGTCCATTGAAACATGGAGAAAAGGATGCTCCACCATTTGTCCAAGATAGGCTCCATTGAAACATGAAGAGAAGCAAGGTGCACCATGTCTCCAAGATGCTGGGCTCCATCTAAATACCTTAAACCGACGATATTTCAAAGATGGGCGGTTTACATTCAAGGTCCACCACTTGTCCAACCTATTAACGTTAGTAGCATGAGTGGTTTGGTCTCAAGATTCACCACTTTTCCACTCTATTCCATTATAATAAGAATATCTGGGTGTTAAGGTCCACCACTTGTCCAACCTATAAGGATATATCATCAAGGTTATTCTTTCTCACCACTTGGAGTGAACATGATAGGTTTTACATGGGGGTTTGGTTCCAAGGTCCACCACTTGTCCAAGCTAACTCTATTGAAACATAGAGAGAAACAAAGGTCCACTACTTGTCCAAGCTAGGGTCCATTGAAACATGGAGAGAAGGATGCTCCACCATTTGTCCAAGATACGCTCCATTGAAACATGAAGAGAAGCAAGCTACACCATGTCTCCAAGATGTTAATCTCTATTGAAATACCTTAAACCCATGATATTTTGTACATGGGGGGTTTACATTCAAGGTCCACCACTTGTCCAACCTATTATCTCTAGTAGCATGAGTGGTTTGGTCTCAAGATTCACCACTTTTCCACTCTATGTCATTATATTAAGAATATCTGGGTGCTAAGGTCCACCACTTGTCCAACCTATAAGGCTATATCTTAAACTTTATTCTTTCTCACCACTTGGAGTTACCATGATAGGTTTTACATGGGAGTTTGGTTACAAGGCCCATCACTTGTCCAAGCTAAATCTATTGAAACATAGAGAGAAGCAAAGGTCCACCACTTGTCCAAGCTAGGCTCCATTGAAACATGGAGAAAAGGATGCTCCACCATTTGTCAAAGATAGGCTCCATTGAAACATGAAGAGAAGCAAGCTGCACCATGTCTCCAAGATGCTAGGCTCCATCGAAAAACATTAAACCCACGATATGTCGTAGATGAGGGGTTTAAATTAAGGGTCCAACACTTGTCTAAGCTATTATTGGTAGTAGCCTGAGTGGTTTGCTCTCAAGATTCACCACTTTTCCAGTCTATGCCATTATATTAAGAATATTTGGGTGTTAAGGTCCACCACTTGTCCAACCTATAAGGCTAGATCTTAAAGGGTATTATTTATCACCACTTGGAATGACCATGATATGCTTTACATGGGGGTTTGGTTCCAAGGTCCACCAATTGTCCAACCTAACTCTATGGAAACATAGAGAGAAGCAAAGGTCCACCACTTGTTCAAGCTAGGCTCCATTGAGACATTTAGAGAAGCATGATCCCCCATTGGTGGAAGATAGGCTCCATCGAAACATGAAGAGAAGCAAGCTGCACCATGTCTCCAAGATGCTAGGCTTTATCGAAATACCTTAAACCCAGGATATTTTGTACATGGGGGGTTTACATTCAAGGGCCACCACTTGTCCAAGCTATTATCTCTAGTAGCATGAGTGGTTTTGTCTCAAGATTCACCACTTTTCCACTCTATGTCATTATATTAAGAATATGTGGGTGTTAAGGTCCACTACTTGTCCAACCTATAAGTATATATCTTAAAGGTTATTCTTTCTTACCACTTGGAGTGACCATGATAGGTTTTATATGGGGGTTTGGTTCCAAGCTCCACCACTTGTTCAAGCTAACTCTATTGAAACAGAGAGAGGATCAAAGGTCCACCACTTGTCCAAGCTAGGCTCCATTGAAACATGGAGAGAAGGATGCTCCACCATTTGTCCAAGATAGGCTGCATTGAAACATGACGAGAAGCAAGCTGCACCATGTCTCCAAGATGCTACGCTCCAGCGAAAAACATTAAACCCATGATATGTCGCAGATGAGGGGTTTACATTCAAGGTCCAAAACATGTCCAAGCTATTATTGGTAGTAGCTTGAGTGGTTTGGTCTCAAGATTCACCACCTTTCCACTCTATGTCATTATATTAAGAATATATGGGTGTTAAGGTCCACCACTTGTCCAACCTATAAGGCTACATCTTAAAGGTTATTCTTTCGTACCACTTGGAGTGACCATGATAGGTTTTACATGGGGGTTTCGTTCCAAGGTCCACCACTTATCCAAGCTAACTCTATTGAATCATAGAGAGAAGCAAAGGTCCACCACGTGTCCAAGCTAGGCTCCATTGAAACATGGAGAGAAGGATGCTCCACCATTTGTCGAAGCTAACTCTACTGGAACATGGGGGGTTTACGTTCAAGGTCCACCACTTTTCCAAGCTATTATCGCTAGTAGCATGAGTGGTTTTGTCTCAAGATTCACCACTTTTTCACTCTATGTTATTATGTTAAGCATATTTGGGTGTTAAGGTCCACCACTTGTCCAACCTATAAGACTATATCTTAAAGGTTATTCTTTCTCACGACTTGGAGTGACCATGATAGGTTTTACATTGGGGTTTGGTTCCAAGGTCCACCACTTGTCCAGGCTTACTCTATTGAAACATAGAGAGAAGCAAAGGTCCACCACTTGTCAGAGCTAGGGTCCATTGAAACATGGAGAGAAGTATGCTCCACCATTTGTCCAAGATAGGCTCCATTGAAACTTGAAGAGAAGCAAGGTGCACCATGTCTCCAAGATGCTAGGCTCCATCTAAATACCTTCAACCCACCATATTTGATAAATGGGGGGTTTACATTCAACGTCCACCACTTGTCCAACCTATAAGTCTATATCTTAAAGGTTATTCTTTCTTACCACTTGGAGTGACCATGATAGGTTTTATATGGGGGTTTGGTTCCAAGCTCCACCACTTGTCCAAGCTAACTCTATTGAAACAGAGAGAGAAGCAAAGGTCCACCACTTGTCCAAGCTAGGCTCCATTGAAACATGGAGAGAAGGATGCTCCACCATTTCTCCAAGATAGGCTCCATTGAAACATGACGAGAAGCAAGCTGCACCATGTCTCCAAGATGCTAGGCTCCATCGAAAAACATTAAACCCATGATATGTCGTAGATGAGGGGTTTACATTCAAGGTCCAACACTTTTCCAAGCTATTATTGGTAGTAGCCTGAGTGGTTTGGTCATAAGATTCACCACTTTTCCACTCTATGTCATTATATTAAGAATATGTGGGTGTTAAGGTCCACCACTTGTACAACCTATACGGCTACATCTTAAAGGTTATTCTTTCTTACCACTTGGAGTGACCATGATAGGTTTTACATGGGGGTTTGGTTTCAAGTTCCACCAATTGTCCAAGCTAACTCTATTGAAACATAGAGAGAAACAAAGGTCCACCACTTGTCCAAGCGAGGCTCCATTGAAACATGGAGAGAAGGACGGTCCACCATTTGTTCAAGATAGGCTCCATTGAAACATGACGAGAAGCAAGCTGCACCATGTCTCCAAGAAACTAGGCTCCATCGACATACATTAAACCCACCATATTTCGTAGATGAGAGGTTTACATTCAAGGTCCACCACTTGTCCATTGAAACATGGAGAGAAGGATGCTCCACCATTTGTCCAAGATAGGCTCCATCGCAAAATGAAGAGAAGCAAGCTCCACCATGTCTCCAAGATGCTAGGCTTCATCGAAATACCTTAAACCCAGGATATTTTGTACATGGGGGGTTTATATTCAAGGGCCACCACTTGTCCAAGCTATTATCTCTAGTAGCATGAGTGGTTTTGTCTGAAGATTCACCACTTTTCCACTCTATATCATTATATTAAGAATATGTGGGTGTTAAGGTCCACCACTTGTCCAACCTATAAGTTTAGATCTTAATGGTTATTCTTACTTACCACTTGGAGTGACCATGATAGGTTTTATATGGGGGTTTGGTTTCAAGCTCCACCACTTGTCCAAGCTAACTCTATTGAAACAGAGAGAGGATCAAAGGTCCACCACTTGTCCAAGCTAGGCTCGATTGAAACATGGACAGAAGGATGCTCCACCATTTGTCCAAGATAGGCTCCATTGAAACATGACGAGAAGCAAGCTGCACCATGTCTCCAAGATGCTAGGCTCCAACGAAAAACATTAAACCCATGATATGTCGTAGATGAGGGGTTTACATTCAAGGTCCAAAACTTGTCCAAGCTATTATTGGTAGTATCCTGAGTGGTTTGCTCTCAAGATTCACCACTTTTACACTCTATGTCATTATATTAAGAATATCTGGGTGTTAAGGTCAACCACTTGTCCAACCTATAAGGCTACATCTTAAAGGTTATTCTTTCTTGCCACTTGGAGTGACCATGATAGGTTTTACATGGGGGTTTGGTTCCAAGGTCCACCACTTGTCCAAGCTAACTCTATTGAATCATAGAGAGAAGCAAAGGTCCACCACTTGTCCAAGCTAGGCTCCATTGAAACATGGAGAGAAGGATGCTCCACCATTTGTCGAAGCTAACTCTATTGAAACATGTGGGGTTTATGTTCAAGAGCCACCACTTTTCCAAGCTATTTTCGCTAGTAGCATGAGTGGTTTTGTCTCAAGATTCACCACCTTTTCACTCTATGTCATTATGTTAAGAACATTTGGGTGTTAAGGTCCACCACTTGTCCAACCTATAAGACTATATCTTAAAGGTTATTCTTTCTCACGACTTGGAGTGACCATGATAGGTTTTACATTGGGGTTTGGTTCCAACGTCCACCACTTGTCCAAGCTAACTCTATTGAAACATAGAGAGAAGCAAACGTCCACCACTTGTCGAAGCTAGGGTCCATTGAAACATGGAGAGAAGGATGCTCCACCATTTGTCAAAGATAGGCTCCATTGAAACATGAAGAGAAGCAAGGTGCACCATGTCTCCAAGATGCTAGGCTCCATCTAAATACCTTAAACCCACCATATTTCGTAGATGGGGGGTTTACATTCAAGCTCCACCACTTGTCCAACCTATAAGTCTATATCTTGAAGGTTATTCTTTCTTACCACTTGGAGTGACCATGATAGGTTTTATATGGGGGTTTGGTTCCAAGCTCTACCACTTGTCCAAGCTAACTCTATTGAAACAGAGAGAGAAGAAAAGGTCCACCACTTGTCCAAGCTAGGCTCCATTGAAACATGGAGAGAAGGATGCTCCACCTTTTGTCCAAGATAGGCTCCATTGAAACATGACGAGAAGCAAGCTGCACCATGTCTCCAAGATGCTAGGCTCCATCGAAAAATATTAAACCCATGATATGTCGTAGATGAGGGGTTTACATTCAAGGTCCAACACTTGTCCAAGCTATTATTGGTAGTAGCCTGAGTGGTTTGGTCTCAAGATTAACCACTTTTCCAATCTATGTCATTATATTAAGAATATGTGGGTGTTAAGGTCCACCACTTGTACAACCTATAAGGCTACCTCTTAAAGGTTAATCTTTCTTACCACTTGGAGTGACCATGATAGGTTTTACATGGGGGTTTGGTTTCAAGTTCCACCACATGTCCTAGCTAACTCTATTGAATTATAGAGAGAAGCAAAGGTTCACCACTTGGCTGAGCTAGGCTCCATTGAAACATGGAGAGAAGGATGCTCCATCATTTCTCGAAGCTAACTCTATTGAAACATGGGGGGTTTACGTTCAAGGTCCACCACTTGTCCAAGCTATTACCGCTAGTATCATGAATGGTTTTGTCTCAAGATTCACCACTTTATCACTCTATGTCATTATATTAAGGATATCTGGGTGTTAAGGTCCACCACTTGTCCAACCTATAAGGCTATATCTTAAAGTTTATTCTTTCTCACGACTTCCAGTGACCATGATAGGTTTTACATTGGGGTTTGGTTCCAAGGTCCACCACTTGTCAAAGCTAACTCTATTGAAACATAGAGAGAAGCAAAGGTCCACCACTTGTGCAAGCTAGGGTCCATTGAAACATGGAGAGAAGGATGTGTTGGAATTAGGGTTGCAGAGAAACACACACAGCTTGGAGAAGACGAAGGAAGCTCAAGGCACACAATAGAGAGTGTGTTACTTAGTGTGCAATGGAAAGATTGATAGCCCTAGAGTGATGGGCGTATATACAATGCACGGGGGAAAAAAACCTCCTAAAGAGGGAAAAATTGCCCCGGCGGTCCTAGTGTGTTCACACACATCACTACCACATGTATATGGTAACAAATCCCCCCTGGAGTGATGCGGTGAACGAGAGCTGGCACATGAGTAAAGGGAAGTGCCATGCCCTGAGGACAGGATCAGTCCACAAAGGGGAGTAAGCCCAAAGCTTTGCGGAAACCTTCAACCTTCTCACGAGACAATGCCTTTGTGAAAAGATCTGCAAGGTTGTCCTGTGTTGGCACATAAGCCAAGCTGATCTCTCCTGCTGAGAGCCTCTCCCTGACATAGTGGTAATGCACCTCAATGTGCTTTGTGCGAGCATGAAAAACTGGGTTCCTCGCAACTGCCAATGCGCTCTGACTGTCAGTGTAGATAGTGTTGGCAGTGTCCTGTCCAACACCCAAGTCAGCCATAAGGCGTCTGAGCCATACACACTCAACCGTAGCTGTGAAGACTGCCCTGTACTCAGCCTCACAACTCGAAGTGGCCACAGTAGGTTGCTTCTTGCTCAACCATGATATACATGAACTGCCAAGCATGAAACAAAAACCACTTGTGGACACTCGCGTGTCAAAACAACCAGCCCAATCTGAGTCCGAAAAAGCATGTAAGTCTGGCGGCAATGATCCCCCCTTGGGATAAAAACAAGCCAAGATGTAAAGTGCCACTAAGGTAGCGGAAAATCCTCTTGACAGCCTGCCAATGCTTAGACCCTGGGCTATGCATAAATCTGCTGACCTGCGAGACTGCAAACTGAATATCTGGCCTCGTGTTGCATACATAAATGAGGCAGCCAACAGCAGTTTGGTAAAGAGTGACATCAGCAGGATCGCCAGCATCATGTAGACTCAACTTCAAACCTGTTTCCATGGGAGTGGCAATAGGTTTGCAATCCTCAAGTCCAAACTTACATAGCAATGTCTCTATGTAACTTTTCTGACACAAGGCAATACCACCATCACACTGCTTAAACTGTATACCCAAGTAATGATGCAATAGCCCCAAATCTTTCATCTTGAAAGTAGCATTCAAATCAGCCTTAAATTCAGCAATATGTCTCTCATTTGGTCCAGTGATCAGCAAATCATCAACATAAAGAACCACAATGAGAAATACATCATCCTCATGCTTTACATACAATGTGCTTTCTGTTGGACTGTTACGAAAGCCTCGTTTAACCAAATGAGTGTCAACTTTCTCATACCAAGCACGAGGAGATTGCTTCAACCCATACAAAGCCTTCTTACATTTGCACACTTTGTCCTCTTGTCCTTTTATGATAAAACCGTGAGGCTGCGTTACATAAACTTCCTCAAATATGTCACCATTCAAGAAAGCAGTAACAATGTCTGATTGATGTACATCCCAACCAAAATGAGCTGCCAATGCACATAGAAAACGCACAGTAGTCATAAGACAAGTGGGAGCAAAAGTCTCTTCATAATCTATGCCTTTTTGTTGTGCATAACCCTTTGCAACAAGTTGAGCCTTATGGCGATCGATCTCACCATCCGGCTTGCGTTTCAACTTGTAAACCCACTTCGTACCAATGGCCTTTTTGCCAGGAGGCAAATCACATAAAGTCCATGTGTCATTCTCTATAAGTGCATCATATTCTGATTTCATGGCAGCAATCCAATTTTCTGAATTCTGTGCTTCATCAAAAGACAGAGGCTCCTCAACATCATGTAAACTAGACACAGCCAAAGCATAACAATCTGATGCATAAGATGCATGGCGAGAGCCTGAACGAGTACGACTAGATAAAGGTGCATCCAATTTACTGTCACGCAAAGTGTGCACCAGCCATTTTGGCATACCTCTAGCCTGCTCATTTTCAGCCCTTTCCTCATCAAGTACATCATGTACATCTGCATCAGTAATAGGCTGTTCTAAAACATTTTCAGAAACCCCCATAGGCTGTACATTTGCCTCATTGGAACTTACATTCGTATTTCCACCACTGAAAAGAGGCAACAAAGTGTCATAAATGTCCTGTGAGCTTACATTACTGTCTCTAGTACATGACAGCAGGGTTGAACAGAATCTTCCACAAACACTACATCCCGTGAAACCAAAATACGTTTTGTTTGCGGATGATACAACCTGTAACCTTTGCTTTCAGCACTATAACCAACAAAAATACATTTGACAGCCTTATCATCCAATTTTCTGCGCTGCACTTGTGGCACCAAAGCATATGCCAAACAGCCAAAAACACGCATGTGCTCAATAGAAGGTTTTCTATCATGCCATGCTTCATATGGAGTAATAGACTGCAAAGCTTTCGTAGGACACCTGTTAAGTACATGAGTGGCACACATGATGGCCTCAAGCCAAAAAGAATGCGGCAAAGCTTGACTTTTGACCATACATCGTGCCATTTCCGTTAGTGACCTGTTTTTCCTCTCAGCAACACCATTTTGCTGAGGTGTATAAGGCACTGTACATTGGTGTTTTATCCCACGACTAGCCAGAAATGCATTAAATTCATGAGACATATACTCCCCCCCTCGATCAGAACGGAGGGTGCCCATAGTACATTTTGAGACATTTTCAGCCATAGCCAAAAATTGTTTGAAGCACATAAAAACTTCGGACTTCGCTTTAAGCGGAAATACCCACGCATGCCTGGAGTAATCATCAATGAAAGTCACGAAGTACAGGTAATTGCCCAAGGACGGAGTTTGCATGGGCCCACAAACGTCACTATGCACAAGCTGCAACCTGCATGTAGCCCTAACTGAACCATCCTTTGGAAACTTAGAACGCTGCATTTTACCCAGAATACAGCCTTCACAAACATGTTTGATAGGTGCTTCAAGAGGCGGCAAAGAAGCAACCATATCAGATTTCTGCAAACACAACAAACTGGCAAAATTCAGATGACCAAAACGTGCATGCCAAAGTTTTGCATCTGAAATAGCCCTTGAATCTGCAACAGCATTTGCAAAATTTTGTCCACACTTGTCATACAAAGTGAGCTTATACAGCCCACGGCACAAAAGCCCAGATGCAACAATTTCATCACCAAAACTGAGATCATGAACTGTACATCTGTCATCCACAAATTTGACTACAAGTCCAAGTCTAGCAAGTGCGGATACAGACAATAGATTCTTCTTGATCCCAGGTACATAAAGTGCATCAACAAGTGTGAAGGAACTGCCATTAGCAGCAGTGAGCACAATCTTTCCAACTCCCTGAACTGGATAAGAGGCGTTGTTGGCACAAGTGACTGAATTCCCATGAGGGACAGACTCGAGAGAGGTAAACAATTCACGATGTGAGGTAATGTGCTTTGTAGCACCACTGTCGAAATACCACACATGTGAATCTGCAGCAACTGACAAGCATGCATCATGGACAGCAGGATTGTAAGTGCACTCTGCGCTAAAAGCCCATTCTGCATCAACATCAGCATCACAATCTCCTTTCACAGAAGACTCAACAATGGCTGCATTTGTAGTGGAACCAGCATTTGCAGTGGAACCACCCTCTTTCTTCTTAGCCTCTTTGGCCTTCAACTTAGGACACGACTTGATCAAGTGATCATTGGCTTTACAATAATGGCAACGCATCTTCTTTTTGCCCTTATCACCAGAATTGCCAGACGAAGTGCTGCCAGCAGAAGCATTAGGAACAGAATTTTTGCCACTCACAGCAGAACCATAAGAAGTGGCTGCATTGCTGTTACCACCCTTTCTTTGAGAAGCAATAAAAGTTTGTTCAACTGCACGCTGCCTAGTCCTATTTTTTTTGGAAAGCGACTCTTGCAACAGTAATGCGCATAATGCATCAAACTTGACAACTTCAGGATTTCCTTGGGTCATAAGTCTCCAAGTACTAGCAAAAGTCTGGTAAGAATCTGGTAAGGCATCAAGAACAGTCTGCACAAGGGAACTGTCAGAAATGACTTCACCTGCAGAAATGAGTTGCTCATTGATATCCTTGACACTAGCAAGGAAAGTGTCCATATCATCTTCCTCATGCATAATCTTCGACTCTAGCTCTTTACGCAGCAAAGCAATTTTAGCCTCATTGCGGCTTGCATAAAGACCTGCTAGAATATCCCAAGCCTATTTTGCAGATTTTGCTGAACGGATGTGAGGAATAATGGTGCGCTTCACAGACAACGCAATCAATGCATGAGCCTGCGCATCCTTAACATCCCAACGAGCTTGTTCTGCTGTAGGCAAAACAACTCTAACAGCTGCAATCCTTGCAGCAAGACCTGCAACATCCTCAACATCGCCTACATCTTCAGAACCAGGACGTACATCAATGCCATGCACAATGTTCCAGACACCTTTTGACACAAGAACATGTTGCATCATATAAGCCCACATAGGGTAGTTGTCCCCATCCAACCTGTCCTCAGCAGCAAACATCTTGAACACATCTGTGTTGTTGTTGTCAGCCATGGTAAATGCTGCACCTGATGTGAAAACTGCCCGAAAATAGGAGAAATGGAGCGGGAACAACTTGTGCTATATAGCACAAACCGTAGAAGACTATAAGGCATCTGTTATGCAGAAAACGGCACTGACAGAAAATCTGCACAAAATGACGAAATAGCCTGTGCAGTACTGCCCGTAGTGGAAACGGAGGCTGAAATGAGCCCAAATCAAAATTCTGAGCAGACCGAGCTCTTCGAGCTCGCCCAAAATAATTGTCGACCTGCGAACGCTTGCCAAAGCTCACTGAAATCGGAGAAAGTGAGCAGGCGTGTGCTGGAGCAGCTGGCGACTAAGCCCGGGAGGACGTGACCTGCTCTGATACCAATTGTTGGAATTAGGGTTGCAGAGAAACACACACAGCTTGGAGAAGACGAAGGAAGCTCAAGGCACACAATAGAGAGTGTGTTACTTAGTGTGCAATGGAAAGATTGATAGCCCTAGAGTGATGGGCGTATATACAATGCACGGGGGAAAAAAACCTCCTAAAGAGGGAAAAAATGCCCCGGCGGTCCTAGTGTGTTCACACACATCACTACCACATGTATATGGTAACAGGATGCTCCACCATTTGTCCAAGATAGGCTCCATTGAAACATGAAGAGAAGCAAGGTGCACCATGTCTCCAAGCTGCTCGGCTACATCTAAATACCTTAAACCCACGATATTTCGTAGATGGGGGGTTTACATTCAAGGTCCACCACTTGTCCAACCTATTATCGCTAGTAGCATGAGTAGTTTGCTCTCAAGATTCACCACTTTTCCACTCGATGCCATTATATTAAGAATATCTGGGTGTTAAGGTCCACCACTTGTCCAACCTATAAGGATATATCATTAAGGTTATTCTTTCTCACCACTTGGAGTGAACATGATAGGTTTTACATGGGGGTTTGGTTCCAAGGTCCACCACTTGTCCAAGCTAACTCTATTGAAACATAGAGAAACAAAGGTCCACTACTTGTCCAAGCTAGGCTCCATTGAAAGATGGAGAGAATGATGCTCCACCATTTTTCGAAGCTAAGTCTATTGAAAATGGGGGGTTTACGTTCAAGTTCCACCACTTGTCCAAGCTATTATCGCTAGTAGCATGAGTGGTTTTGTCTCAAAATTCACCACTTTTTCACTCTATATCATTATATTAAGAATATTTGGGTGTTCAGGTCCACCACTTGTCCAACCTATAAGGCTATATTTTAAAGGTTATTCTTTCTCACCACTTGGAGTGAGCATGATAGGTTTTACATGGGGGTTTGAGTTCCAAGGTTCACCACTTGTCCAAGCAAACTCTATTGAGACATAAAGAGAAGCAAAGGTCCACAACTTGTCCAAGCTAGGGTCCATTGAAACATGGAGAGAAGGATGCTCCACCATTTGTCCAAGATAGGCTCCATCGAAAAATGAAGAGAAGCAAGCTGCACCATGTCTCCAAGATGCTAGGCTTCATTGAAATACCTTAGACCCAGGATATTTTGTACATGGGGGGTTTACATTCAAGGGCCGATACTTGTCCAAGTTATTATCACTAGTAGCATCAGTGGCTTTGTCTCAAGATTCACCACTTTTCCACCCTATGTCATTATATTAAGAATATGTGGGTGTTAAGGTCCACCACTTGTCCAACCTGTAAGTCTATATATTAATGGTTATTCTTTCTTACCACTTGGAGTAACCATGATAGGTTTTACATGGGAGTTTGGCTCCAAGCTCCACCACTTGTCCAAGCTAACTCTATTGAAACAGAGAGAGAAGCAAAGGTCCACCACTTGTCCAAGCTAGGCTCCATTGAAACATGGAGAGAAGGATGCTCCACCATTTCTCCAAGATAGGCTGCATTGAAACATGACAAGAAGCAAGCTTCACCATGTCTCCAAGATGCTAGGCTCCATTGAAAAACATTAGACTCACGATATGTCATAGATGAGGGGTTTACATTCAAGGTCCAACACTTGTCCAAGCTATTATTGGTAGTAGCCTAAGTGGTTTGGTCTCAAGATTCACTACTTTTCCACTCTATGTCATTATATTAAGAATATGTGGGAGTTAAGGTCCACCACTTGTCCAACCTATAAGGCTACATCTTAAAGGTTCGTCTTTCTTACCACTTGGAGTGACCATGATAGGTTTTACATTGGGGTTTGGTTCCAAGGTCCACCACTTGTCCAAGCTAACTCTATTGAAACATAGAGAGAAACAAAGGTCCACCACTTGTCCAAGCTAGGCTCCATTGAAACATGGAGAGAAGGACGGTCCACCATTTGTTCAAGATAGGCTCCATTGAAACATGACGAGAAGCAAGCTGCACGATGTCTCCAAGATACTAGGCTCCATCGACATACATTAAACCCACGATATTTCGTAGATGAGGGGTTTCCATTCAAGGTCCACCACTTGTCCAAGCTATTATTGCTAGTAGCTTGAGTGGTTTGGTCTCAAGATTCACCACTTTTATTAAGAATATGTGGGTGCTAAGGTCCACCACTTGTACAACCTATAAGGCTACATCTTAAAGGTTATTCTTTCTCACGACTTGGAGTGACCATGATAGGTTTTACATGGGGGTTTCGTTCCAAGGTCCACCACTTGTCCAAGCTAACTCTATTGAAACATAGAGAGAAACAAAGGTCCACCACATGTCCAAGCTAGGGTCCATTGAAACATGGAGAGAAGGATGCTCCACCATTTGTCCAAGATAGGCTCCATTGAAACATGATGAGAAGCAAGCTGCACCATGTCTCCAAGATGGTACGCTCCATCGAAATACATTAAACCCATGATATTTCGTAGATGAGGGGTTTACATTCAAGGTCCACCACTTGTCTAAGCTATTATTGCTAGTAGCCTGAGTGGTTTGGTCTCAAGATTTACCACTTTAATTAAGAATATGTGGTTGTTAAGGGCCACCACTTGTCCAACCTATAAGGCTACATCTTAAAGGTTATTCTTTCTTCCCACTTGGAGTGACCATGATAGGTTTTACATAGGGGTTTGCTTCCAAGTTCCACCACTTGTCCAAGCTAACTCTATTGAAACATAGAGAGAAACAAAGGTCGACCACTTGTCCAAGCTAGGCTCCATTGAAACATGGAGAGAACGATGCTCCACCATTTGTCGAAGCTAAGTCTATTGAAACATGGGGGGTTTACGTTCAAGGTCCACTAGTTTTCCAAGCTATTATCGCTAGTAGCATGAGTGGTTTTGTCTCAAGATTCACCACTTTTTCACTCTATGTCATTATATTAAGAATATTTGGGTGTTAAGGTCCACCACTTGTCCAACCCATAAGGCTATATCTTAAAGGTTATTCTTTCTCACCACTTGGAGTGACCATGATAGGTTTTACATGGGGGTTTGGTTCCAAGGTCCACCACTTGTCCAAGCTAACTATATTGAATCATAGAGATCAGCAAAGGTCCACCACTTGTCCAAGCTAGGGTCCATTGAAACATGGAGAGAAGGATGCTCCACTATTTGTCCAAGATAGACTCCATTGAAACATGAATAGAAGCAAGCTGCACCATGTCTCCAAGATGCTAGGCTTCATCAAAATACCTTAAACCCACGATATTTTGTACATGGGGGGTTTACATTCAAGTACCACCACTTGTTCAAGCTATTATCGCTAGTAGCATGAGTGGTTTTGTCTCAAGATTCACCACTTTTCCACTCTATGTCATTATATTAAGATTATGTGGGTGTTAAGGTCCACCACTTGTCCAACCTATAAGTCTATATCTTAAAGGTTATTCTCTCTTACCACTTGGAGTGACCATGATAGGTTTTACATGGGGATTTTGTTCCAAGGTCAACCACTTGTCCAAGCTAACTCTATTGAAACAGAGAGAGAAGCAGAGGTCCACCACTTGTCCAAGCTAGGCTCCATTGAAACATGGAGAGAAGGATGCTCCACCATTTGTCCAAGATAGGCTGCATTGAAACATGACGAGAAGCAAGCTGCACCATGTCTCCAAGATGCTAGGCTCCATCGAAAAACATTAAACCCACGATATGTCGTAGATGAGGGGTTTAAATTCAAGGTCCAACACTTGTTTAAGCTATTATTGGTAGTAGCCTGAGTGGTTTGGTCTCAAGATTCACTACTTTTCCAGTCTATGCCATTATATTAAGAATATTTGGGTGTTAAGGTCCACCAGTTGTCCAACCTATAAGGATATATCCTTAAGGATTTTCTTTCTCACCACTTGGAGTGACCATGATAGGTTTTACATGGGGGTTTGGTTCCAAGGTCCACCACTTGTCCAAGCTAACTCTATTGAAACATAGAGAGAAACAAACGTCCACCACTTGTCCAAGCTAGGCTCCATTGAAACATGGGGAGAACGATGCTCCACCATTTGTCGAAGCTAAGTCTATTGAAACATGGGGGGTTTACGTTCAAGGTCCACCACGTTTCCAAGCTATTATCGCTAGTAGCATGAGTGGTTTTGTCTCAAGATTCACCACTTTTTCACTCTATGTCATTATATTAAGAATATTTGGGTGTTAAGGTCCACCACTTGTCCAACCCATAAGGCTATATCTTAAAGGTTATTCTTTCTCACCACTTGGAGTGACCATGATAGGTTTTACATGGGGGTTTGGTTCCAAGGTCCACCACTTGAATCATAGAGAAAAGCAAAGGTCCACCACTTGTCCAAGCTAGGCTCCATTGAAACATGGAGAGAAGGATGCTCCACCATTTGTCCAAGATAGGCTCCATTGAAACATGAAGAGAAGCAAGGTGCACCATGTTTCCAAGATGCTAGGCTCCATCAAAATACCTTAAACCCATGATATTTCGTAGATGGGGGGATTACTTTCAAGGTCCACCACTTGTCCAAGCTATTATTGCTAGTAGCATGGTTTGGTCTCAAGATTCACCAGCTTTCCACTTTATGTAATTACATTAAGAATATCTTGGTGTTAAGGTCCACCACTTGTCCAACCTATAAGGCTATATCTTAAATGATATTTTTTCTCACCACTTGGAATGTGCATGATATGTTTTACATGGGGTTTTGCTCCAAGGTCCACCACTTGTCCAAGCTAGATCTATTACATATATATTATACATACAATATTCAACTAGATTCCCTACCTATCATGTCCAGTATCATGGATGCTGTAGCTTTAAGGTCCACCACTTGTCCAACCTATACTCTCTTATGTAAGGGAGATCTCGCTATAAATTCAAAACCTTCCCGCCTTAATTTAAAATTCAAAATCTTATTGCCTAAATTTAAAATATCCCTCCCAAATTTTAAATATCCCGCCTAAATTTTAAAATATCCCGCCCAAATTTTAAAATTCAAACTTTTTTATAAAAATTTAAATTTTACCACTTAAATTTAAAATATTCCACGCGAAATTGATTTTAAATTCAAGTTTACCACAAAAAGTTATCATTATACCACCTAAATTCAAATATGCAAACCTCAAATCATTATATTGTACATAAATTCAAACAAATTCAAATTAACAAGCCTAAACTGATATTAGTTTGCATAGATATGAATTTATCACACCTAAATTATGTCACCATGTTAGAGAGAGTGGTTAGAGAATTTGAACAAGGTCCACCACTTGTCCAACCTAGATACCAAGAAGGATTGAGTGTACAAGGTATTGTTTGGAGGTCCTTATAGTCCACTGGTCTCAAGGTCCACCACTTGTGGTAAGGGTCACCAAAAAGTGTATATATTCATCCAAAGAAATACACGTATTTTTGGTCTACATGACCTAGTTTCAATCATTTATGTCCATTAGGTGTATCACTAAACAACACTACTATTTTTGAGAAACAGAAGTTACAATCATATCTACAAATGGATTAGAGGAAAATCAGCTCAGCATACATCCAGAACTCGCTACAAGAATCGACTTTAACAGATCACGCAAGTAAGTCTTCCATTCAAGTTTACTAGTATTACAATGTGTTAGTTATTTGTGATATTTATGTATGTATATATACTATGTGTGCATATCGTAATTAAGTGTAATTGTGTATCTGCATTATGTATGAGTATTACAATGAAATAACACAAATATACATACATACACATAGATAACACAGACGCACACATACATGAGCATGTATTTTCAAGAGAGAGATAGCAAGATACAGAGATAGATAGATAAAGAGAGAGAGAGAGAGAGAAATACCTATTTTCTAGAGAGAGGAGAGAGAGAAAGATAACAGATTTCACTGTGTTTATGTATGTGGAAGAGAGGAAGACGATGTATCGGAATATGTGCACGTATTTTCAAGAGAGAGACAACAAGATAACAGATTTCACTGTGGTTATGTATGTGGAAGTGAGGAGGACGATGTGTGGGAATATGTGCATGTATTTTCAAGAGAGAGACAACAAGATAACAGATTTCACTGTGGTTATGTATGTGGAAGAGAGGAAGACGATGTGTAGGAATATGTGTATGTGTGCGGGGATATTTTTAAACTACGTATCTCTGTCTTTTGACGAGAGAGTGTGTGTGCAAGAAGAGTTACAGAGAACCATCTTCTCTATATGGAGAAAGACAGAGAGTGAGAGAGAGAGAAATACCTGTTTTTTCTCTATTCGTGAGGTGTGAAGAAGCTATGCCCGATCCTGCCCTTCTGGAAAGCGTTGCGTATGCTGCTGTTTCTTTATCTTGTGCGCGAACTTTCAATCCTGTGTGCTATGCCGAGCTTGCTCCTCTACGTGCGCGTATACTCCAACTGTGTGCGATCCGTGTGCGCTTTCTGTGTGTTTGCTGCTCGCCTGCTTTCTCTGTGTGCGTTGCTCGTGCGCTCTCTGTGCCTAATCTTGATAGGGTTTATTAGAATGCCATGTATGCTACAAGTCCATGTTTTATCATAGGATTAAAAAAAACAAAAGCAATATAAAACATTAACCAATTCACACAGCCAAAATGAAAGAAATCATGGTTGAAAATATGCAAAACATGTGTAACTCTATACTATGAATTCACTTTTTAAAAAAATATCTTTGGACGCTGCCCCTAGCCCCGCAGGGGCGCTGCCTCTCGACCCCGCCCCTTGACCCCGCCCGGGGCGCTGCCCCGGACCCCGCCCGGAACAATATCCCAAAATCAGCCTCCCAAGCCCCGCCATCGAGAGCGCTATATTTCACATCCCCATCAAGAGCGCTACCCCCAAACCTCACGTGGAAGCGCTGCCTTGTCACCCCATTGTGGCATTGCCCTAAGACCCCGCATCTGGAGTGCTAAATGGGAACATTCTTCATTAGTGAAATTTTGAACATAAATTATATTTAGCATATACTTAAATATAATACAAATATTAACATATTAACTATACTACTAATTTACTATAGCAGTTCTAGATTATGTCCCATACTATATTTAAGGTGCCAAAGGTTTGGCCATATGGTCCTAGATTTAGCCAAGTGGTCAACACATATAGGACCAAGTGCACACTGTGCCACAAAACTTGGCCACCACTTCACTTGCCAAAGTTTAGGCCACATGGTCAATCCTAAGTTTCCAATGTTCTTATTATGTCACCTTTTGCCTCGTGGAAAACCTAGGCTTGTTTTCACATACTCAGGCACTTCAAGCCATAATAAATTTTCATTACTCTTCGGCAATCCTTTTGTTCAAGTCTTTGAAAAAACGTTGCTTAAGGCCACCCTAAACCATTTTCATTTAGGGGTGTCTAAAACTAGCTTTTTGGCAATTCGAGAAGAAAATGGTCAAAGTTTTATACTTAGTTTTAACCACTTGACCAATTCAAATATTGGAAAGCAAGGTCTTGTAATACTTTTCTTTGGACATCACACATTAAAACTAGGTCCCTCACTTGTCCAAGCTATGCTCTAATACAATAAAGGGCTTTTGGTTTCAAGATGCACCACTTTCCCAACCTTGATTCCATTAAAGAAGCTAGCTCTACTTAGACATTTAATAGCAAGGTCCTGTAGCAGTTCACATTGAACATTTTCCATGGCAGCTAGGTCCACCACTTATCTAAGCTATGCTCTAATACAGTAAGGGGGTTTTGGTTTCAAGATCCACCACTTGTCGAAACTTGATTTGGGAAGCAAGGTCCTATAATAGTTTTCTTTGGACATTCACCATTACAACTAAGTCCACGACTTCTCCAAGCTATGTTCTAATACACTAAGGACGTTTTGGTTTGAAGGAGAACCACTTGTACGACTTTGTTTTTGGAAGTAAGGTCTTTACATAGTTCACCTTGGACCTTGGACATTGGATACTACAACTAAGCCCACCACTTGTCCAAGCTATCCTCTATATATAGCCAAAGGGTTTGGGTTTCAAGATTCACCACTTTTACAACCTTTCTTCCATTAAATAAAGGAGGGGCATTATAACTAGGTCCACCAATTGTCCAAGATATGCTCTGATATAGAAAGGGGATCTTGGTTTCAATAATCCACCACGTGTTCAACCTTGCAAGACTCAAGGGATACTTGGACATTGGAAAGCATAGTCCTATAGTAGTTGATAGGTGGCAGTGGGTATAACAACTAGGTCCAACCTATGCTCTGATATAGCAAAGAGGCCTTAGTTTCAAGGTCCACCACTTGTCCAACCTTGCTTCCATTAAAGAAATGAGGGGCTATGTAAACATTGGCAAGCAAGGTAGAAAGGTCCTAAGGTATTTCACCTTGGATATTGGGCATTATAACTAAGTCCACCACTTGTCCAAGCTATGCTCTGATATAGAAAGGGGATTTTCGTTTCAAGGTCCACCACGTGTTCAACCTTGCAAGACTCAAGGGATACTTGGACATTGGAAAGCATAGTCCTATAGTAGTTGATAGGTGGCAGTGGGTATTACAACTAGGTCCAACCTATGCTCTCATATAGCAAAGCGGCTTTAGTTTCAAGGTCCACCACTTGTCCAACCTTGCTTCCATTAAATAAATGAGGGGCTACGTAAACATTGGCAAGCAAGGTAGCAAGGTCCTAAGGTGTTTCACCTTGGATATTGGGCATTATAACTAGGTCCACCACTTGTCCAAGCTATGGTCTGATATAGAAAGGGGATTTTCGTTTCAAGGTCCACCACGTGTTCAACCTTGAAAGACTCAAGGGATACTTGGACATTGGAAAGCATAGTCCTATAGTAGTTGATAGGTGGCATTGGGTATTACAACTATGTCCAACCTATGCTCTCATATAGCAAAGAGGCTTTGGTTTCAAGGTCCACCACTTGTCCAACCTTACTTCCATTAAATAAATGAGGGGCTACGTAAACATTGGCAAGCAAGGTAGCAAGGTCCTAAGGTATTTCACCTTGGATATTGGGCACTATGACTAGGTCCACCACTTGTCCAAGCTATGCTCTGATATAGAAAGGGGATTTTTGTTTCAAGGTCCACCACGTGTTCAACCTTGAAAGCCTTAAGGGATACTTGGACATTGGAAAGCATAGTCCTATAGTAGTTGATAGGTGGCAGTGGGTATTACAACTAGGTCCACCACTTGTCCAACCTATGCTCTAATATAGCAAGGATGCTTTGGTTTCAAGATCCACCATAATTTCCAACCTTGCTTCCATTAATATAGCAAGGAGGATTTGGTCTCAAGGTTCACCACTTGTCCAACCTATGCAAACCTTTTCCATGTTGTAGCATGATTTTTTGTTTGAAGAGTATTTTTCTATCACTATGGATTTAACAATGTAATCTTTTTCACTTATAGGATGGACTTTGAATCTGGGGAGAAAGTACATATGATACTTGACAATGAAATTGTTGGTATTGGCTGTGTGTGTAGAATAGATCCAGATTCCACTTGTGGTGGTACAAAGATAGGGCAAGGAAATGTCTTCATACTAGTGGAGGAATGCTTGAAGGATGTGGTCCTACCTTTTCCTACAATGGATACTTCATCTCTCCAAGGCTCATTCTGGAGTGTTGTTCGATGGTCAAAGCTTCTTTTGCAATCTTTTGTATTAAATGGGAACTTAATTGATCCACAGGAAAGCTACAATGGTGATGAAGAACATGATCATTCTGATCCTCTAGTTACAGATGCAAATGTCTTGGAGAAATCAGAGGGTCCTTTTAAAAGATGACACAATGATGCAAACCATGAATGAAGGGACTATCTTATATGTATTTCCACATGATTATGTCAACTTTCAGGAACTTGGTCCTGATTGTGTGGGTGTGGGTATTGAAAGAGAAAATGCAAGCATTGATGATGTGGTTGAAGTGGGTAGCATCACTTTGCTAAAGTGGCCCATCAAGCAGACAACAATGTTGAATGGGAGCCCATTACAACGATTTGTTCCTGTTGATGGCATGCATGCTACATATGAGGATGTATCCAACGATGACAATGTTGGAAAAAAACTTGATGGGAGTAATGTTGTCCAGTTGTCAAGGAAGAGACGATACACTTTCATGAACAGGACTCAAAAATCAAAAGCAGCACCAGCTTCGACTTTTTACCTTTCAAACAAATCAATTCAAAGGGTATCATGCATTGATTGTTGTGCACAAAAATGTTGCCAGTTTGCAGATCGTGATATGGTGACAAGGTTACGACAACAGTTTTGGGGAGAGTCTCAAAAATCACGCACTAATTATGTTTATGATGTTCTTTCTATATGTTATCAGAAAGATGAGAAGTCACGATACCAATTCAGGCTAAATGGCTCTATTGTTTGTTGTAGAGCATGGTATGAGCTACATGGAATACCAAAGACATCATTTTATTGATACAAGGAGAACTTTGAAAATGGTGTGCGCCAATATGTACATGGGAACACATGTACATTGAGAAGGGGACTTCAACATACTAGTTTAGCAAGAGCACTACTAAATGAGTTTGTGGAAAACAACTCTGAGAAGATGCCACATAGAAGTAGAACACTTCTAGATGGCTCAAGAGAGACTCAATTGGTGATTCCATCAACATACAAACAAGTGGATATTTTATGTGAAATCAACACGACACTTGACCAAATGGGCTATGAGAAGAAGCTATCCCAATATTCTTTTGGTAGAATTTGGAACAAAGAGTACCCACATGTCACTTTAACAAAGACGAGTGAGTTCTCTAAGTGCAATATTTGTAGCTCAATCAAGGCAAGGTTAGAAGCTAAACCTTCTCTTGAAGAGAGAGCTCTTCTCTTGAGGGAGAGAGAAGTTCACATGGCACAACAAAAGAGTTGCAGAAGCCTATATTATGCATGGCGCACGTATTCAGAAACTCAACCACAAAAATATGTATGCATAATCCATGATAAGATGGATCAAAAGAAGACTGCCATTCCTAGATTACGCATTGTTCCCAAGGGTGTGGATTCAGGATATAATCTGCAGGTGGCATTGATTGGCATGATCACTCATGGACATGGAGAAGGTCATTACGGACACTTTGTCTTGAATGGTTTGTGGCCAGCTGATCCAAATCTTACAATTGGCTCAATTGCTAATTGTTTACATAACCTAGAGAGGATAGATAAGCATCCTCTTGGTGATCTAGTAACAAATGGACTTCCAAGGAGCAATATTTCACTACTACATGCTTTGAACTCAAGGGATGCTTTGGACTACCATAACTTGAGTGATGGAAAAGAGCCCATTGTGCAGTCGTCAGAAATTGCAAAAGAGGAATTGGGGTCAACATTTCGCAGATTGCCAGAGAGCTTGTTGCTACAATTGGATAATTGTGCAGGGGAAAACAAAAATCGATACTTATTTGCCTATTTGTCAATGCTTGTTGCAAGGGGTGTTTTCAAAACCATCCAGCTGGGATTTTTAATGGTTGGGCATACACATGAGGACATAGACGCCATGTTTAGTAGGTTTTCAGAGAAGCTGAGAGTTACACAAATCTATACTTTGCCACATTTGATGGATACATTAAGAAACAACTCATCTTCATCTCCAGCTCCATTTTTTCTCACAAAGATCCTCGATTTCAAGCAATATTGTGATGGCTATCTTTGTGATGGACAAGACATACTTGTTGGACATTCCAAACCGCTTCAGTTCAGGTTCTTTATGCAGGATGAGACACCAATGATGAAATATAAGGCACATGTAGGTGTATCAAGTTGGAGTGGAAGTATTTGCCTTTGGAAAACAGACACAGAAGGCAAGCCAATGTTACCACATGGAGATCCACCTCTAGTACAAATGGCGGAGTATGTCAAGGCCCACGAAGAAGTCATTTTGGGGCTAAAGAACTATATAAAATTTTGGAAAAATTTAGGGAATGGTTCAAGTATTCCGCGATATTATAGACCCGTGATAGATTGTTGGAGTAAGGTAATTGAAGAGATTGGAAAAGCAATCATATCAGAGGGAGTCTTGTATGAAATGTTTTGGCCAAAAACTCAAGAATATTCTCACCTACAAAGCACTACAATGAATTTGCAACAAGGAGCAGAAATATTCCTAGGCCTTGAAGAGTTGAACGATCATTTTTGTGAGCCTCAACGAGATAGGCCAAGGGAAGAGTTTGACCCTATGTCTGATGTGCACCAAGGTGACTTTCTTATGCTTGTTCCGAGTGACACAGAAATCTATCCAGTGTGGCTTGCAATGGCTTTATCTGACATTGATAATGAGCTTACATCACCAAACTACAGAAAACTCTTGATTCAATATTGGGCACCTTGCGCGAGAAAAAGTGGGATGACAGATACTCAAGCTTACAGCAATTGTTGGAAGGGTTATTGGGCTGTCAACTATAAGGACCCACAAGTGTGGGAAACTATAGATGCAATTGTTTGGTCCTGGAGACCCAACAAAGAAGAACCATTTTCTAGAATAAAGATTCCAGAAAGGCATGCTCTAAAAGCCAAAGAAGGCCTCACTCGTGCACATCAACCAAACTTGGATCAAAGTTCAGATATGGTATCAAATGTGGAGTAGAATTATGTGGAGCTTCTATTGTGACTATACTAGTCAGTTTGTAAACAAAATATTTTTTGTATCTTCCTTTGTTTTATGTAATTTATAGTTATTATTCAAATCCATGTGTTGTACATCCTCTTGACTTTTGGTGTTTATCAACACCACAATCCTATGAGATTTTCACTTTATTTACTAACCACACACCTCAATTTTTCCCACTTTAAGTGGAAAATTCCCAAATTACATGAATTTAGTCGATTTGGAGATTCCCATAATGTGAGATTTTTACCAAAATACCTAATATGGTCTTTGCACGAGAATCCTGACAAGTGGAAGCCACAAAAGGAGGCAGCCAAGGCGCGAGTAGAGGCAAGGAGCTTGCACCACTTTGGGAGCGGTGGATAGGCATCATTTGAGGTCTATCTTGTAAGTGCTTTCTCATTGCTCTTTAGGTTTGATAGTTTAGGATTTAGGGGTTTTTAAATTCTAACATAATGGATTCTTTGTATGTTTTGATAGTGGTCGATGACAGGACATGACCCCACATTGTACGAGCGTGAAACAGGCAGTACGCAGGTGGGAAGGGCTTGGATGCAGGCAGGAAGGGCTTAAACGCCCTGATAGACATTCTGAGTTCTCATGGCGGCATGGTTAGTATTAGGGTTTACTCTTTTCTATTTGTTGTATTGTTTTGTAAATTATATATTTATACTTACATAAAGTTGTCTTATTGTTTTTTTCGCAGAATGCGACAGATACGCCGCTTGGATGCAATGGGACGTCTGATTAGACGATGTCAGTCTAGCCGTAGCTAGATAACATTAGTTTCCTTTTTTCATAGCATATGTATCATGAGATGACGTGTATACGTATTTTTGTAACTATTTGAAAACCATGTATATTTTCTCAATAATGACAATGGTGTTGTAACTATTACCTTTGCAAAGTTTAACAATCAAGTGATTTTGCCTATGATGTGTACGATTTTCATTGATATACTTTCATCAATTTACTTTTGTCAATTTTGTATCTTATTCTGCAAACAATACTATGGATGATGGAGTTAATGGTTATATTGTCTTGTGGGTGACTACTTTGGGTCTATACCTAAGCTTGCACTTTCTTTCAAAGGTGAATCTTGGCTTATCTTAGATTCATTTAGGTTTACTCTATTATTGAAATATTCAATATGGTTGATGAGTGGCAGGGCATTCAATGCCTTGAGTGTCGCTATGGTCGTCGCTATACACATCGCTGTATAGCGATGTCCACAGCGATGCTTATAGCGATGCTCATAGAGACGTTCCCGTATCGATGCTGTTAGTGACGGTCTTAGCGACACCGGGGAGTATAAAAACCCAATGTATTTTTATCGCTAACAGCATCATAAGTGCACACAACCTCTTGTAGTGTATCAAACCTAAAGAGCAATGCGAAAACACTTACAAAATCAGCCTCAAACGATGCCCGCCCGCTACTCCCCAAGTGTTGTGAGCTCCCTGCCTCTACTCGCACTTTGGCTGCCTCCTTCTGTTGCTTCCACTTGTCAGGATTCTCAAGCGCTGCTTTCTTCGCATTCTTGAAAACTTCTTTGGCCAGCCAATCTGGTCTATTCCACCCATGCTTTATTGCTTTTTGCACTTCAGAACGCTTGTGCTTGCAGTATTTGCGCATTCGAACCTTCATCGGGTCTTCATTGAAGCGGTCAGCCCGTGTTGAAATGGGAAACTCGTCATGTAGCATCCTGATGACTCTGTCTTTTAATTCACTTGGTACTTCACCCCAGGTGTTTAGTACGTAGTGTCTAAACACCTGAAAGCAAAGACCGCGCATGGGCGAGATCACCTTCTTGCCTTCATCATCCAAGATGATGCCGCCACTGAAGTCGACGGAGTAAGGCAAGCCCTCTCACTGGTGACGCGTGAACCTGGGTGTCTCGATAGGGGTCTCGAGCGGCATGTTGATGGGGGTACTCACGTCAGGTGTCTCCAATGGATTCTGGGCCCCGAAGCGAGGAGTGACTGGGGTGACTCTCAAAGGAGTAGGTAGTGGTGTATAGCCAGGAACGGACGTCAGCCGCGCAAAACCTGGCATAGATGGCAATGTCGTGGCTGCTATGGGGGCGAGCAAAGAAGGGGAAGGTAAAGAGCCTTGTCGAACACCAGGTGGTGTCGAGGCATCAGCGGTGGCATCCCCACAACAACCGCCACCACTAGAGCGTCGGTGCCTAGACGAGTGTGAAGATCGTCTCATCGACACCGAAGATTTGGAGCATGTTGAATGCTCCGAAACAGAGGGAGATGCTGAAGGAGTAGAATGACGTGATGGTGCTCCAGAGCAATGACGCTCCTCGTACCACCTCTGCTATTGCTGGGGTGACAAAGATGAAAGAAACTCATCATCATCCATACCTGCATTAAACACACGAACATTTAATCTTAATATTGAATGAATGGAGAAGAAAACATGGACAAGTAGAGAGTATGAGGAGGATATGGCCAAACCACTCCATGCTCGTGAACAAGGCCTCTCTTTGCACACGTGTTCGGTGCAATTCAGGATGAGAAAAAGGCTACAATAACAAATTGGGAAGAGGGGCGTACACACAAGCCGAAAAGGGGCCCTTCCACCATGCTCACAACCGAAGAGGAGGAGGCACTCTTAGAATGGATTTTTCTCATTTAATTCAACTCAGGGTACGGCGTTTCATTTGTGGATGTCGAGTTGAAGGGGTAGGAATTTGTGTGACTAGACATACACTAGCAACAGTAATTCTGAAAAAAGTTGGTGGGATGGGTTTCTAAAGAGTCATTCATAGCTTGTGTTTTGAGGGTCAGAATGTTTGGACCAATCAAGAGCTACAAGATTCAGACCAGAGATCTTGCAGACTCTCTATGACAATCTTCAAAATCTATATTGAGAAAATAGCTATTCAGCCACAAATATTTGGAATGCCAATGAGTCCGGCTTTCAAGGCTCATGGGACAAGGGAATGAATGTTCTAGCAAAGAGAGGGACAAGATCATCGTACGGCCTAACATGCGACTCAAGAGAGTGGATAACAATTTTATGTTGCGTTAATGTAGCTAGCTCCACAATCCCTTCCTACTACATATTCGAAGGTAGCCAAATCAAATAGAAACTACATTCAACATTGCAAAGAAGGGGCAACTATGGAAATGCAAAAAAAAAGTTTGGATGACAATGGAATTATTCCAACCATGGATACAGAATTTCAAGAAGTCTATCATGCAAAGGATGGGTTTTTAACATCGACTTTTTCCAATTCTAGATGGACATAGTAGTCGTGTATCTCTCAAAGTTGTGGTCAAAGCTCGCGACAGTGGCATACATATTTCTACATTACGTGCACGCACATCACACAAGTTGCATCCCTTGGATGTTTCAATATTCAAGCCTTTGAAGGCCAACTTTCACAAGGAGAGGACAACATGACAGCAAAGAACAACCTTTGTTCAAGCAAGCAAGAGAGAGCTTGTAGCTATTGTATCAAAAGCCTTACATTTTTCTTTAGCAAAGGAAAATATCCATGTTGGCCGTTGAGCTACGGGGACATGGCCTCTTAATTCAACAGCCATAATGTTCACAATATGTCGTGCAACTATATAACCTTAATAGAAGAAACACCCAATCACATAGACGACAACCTCTCTCATGTCCCTGCCACTCCAATGATGGGAGCAACGGAGGATAAAGTAGCCTTTTCTTTAAACTTTATGGAAAATCAAATGGAAGATGAAATTTTCAATAGCAACATCGCACCGAATTCACCTTATCAAATCCCATTTCCCCAATCTATGAGCTACATGGAAATCTTACAAGGAGGTAGGTGCCAACAAGATGATCAACTACAAGATGGTCGTAACAGTTGAGAATATGTGATCAATAGATCGTCACAACAACAACAAGGGCCATGTCACAATGAGGAGAACAATCAAGAAATTTTTATTGTCGCGCGCACACAACATAATTCTCAGCAGGCCAAAATTAGTGATCTACTATGAGTGCCAATCACAAAAGCTTCTTTTAAAAGAGCACCTTGAGAGGCATTTGTGGATTACACCAATAGTTTAATAATCACCTCCTCACAATACATAGAAACTATGAAGGCCAAGAACCAAAAGAGGAAGGAGATTGCAATGGCGAAGGACCACAAAAGGATAGAGAAGGAGAAAAAGAGAGCTCGAATGCTAGCATAAAAATAAGCATGGGTGCAATGAAGGCAAGATGAAGCTCAAGCAAGAGACTCAAGAAAGGATTGGGAAGCTCCAAAACTACGCTTTGAAAGACAAATGCGGGCAATATTTTGGGAGCGAGGCTCACTTGGAGGATTATATTTAAAGCCTTTACACATAGATCTACCGTATCATGCATTTACACGCACACAACTTGTGGAGAAATTTTGTAGACCTCACAGGCAAGGCACATGAGAGATATATTTATAATACTTTTTTTACCAATAAAAAACCTTATCTTTTTGTCTCAACACTGTGTACTATAATACATCTATTGTGACCTTGGACCTTTTTGGTCCTACATTAGGTTTCCTTTTAGTTGCAATTATTATGGTACTAGCCAACAATACTGTAATGTAGAATCACACCAGTATACCTCCTTAACTTTCAACCTTTTTGCTTCACCTTTCACACTTCCAGCTAGCATTAAGTTACAGGTCTGGTAAATCCATTTTTGTAGCAACCAGCATGAAGTTGCAGATCTGATGCATCCATTTCTATACCAACCACCATGGGGTTGCAAATCTAATACATCCACTTTTGTAACTTAGGCCTTGTCTATTCTACTTTATGTTACCTTTTAAAAACATCTTTAAACCAACAATCACAAAGATACTTTTGTCACAAAAAGGGAGGGCAAAGGTTCTCCTAATAGTTTCGAGATATGATCGCATCACAAAATTCAAGTGGACATTTGAGGACCAATATGTAAGTCAATTTTGGGTTTAAAACATTTATACAAGCAACAATATAGTTATGAGAAAAAACCTTTCATGTGTTCTTCATTTTTTAATGAATTTTGAAGTACAATTAGAGTCTTAATTATTGCTGAGTGAGATTTAGTCAATCTCACCACGTTTGAAATCCATCATCAACACTTTCAGCATATTGCCATACCATTGGACAACAAGTGACACAATTGCAAATCCAATGACAAAGAGAAGAGGCAGATAGAAAAGTGAAAACATTTCTCACGTTTAAATTTTTTTGCTCTGGTTTCTCTATTATCTCATTCCATCTAGGCCATTGCATGCATGGAAAGTTCATGTGTACATGCCCTAGAAAAATGTTCCATGCATATACTCTAATCTTCCCTCATACATCAACCAACTTCTTGAAATAGCTCATAATGTTACAATAATAACCTCAAGATGTGACACATATCGAGCATTGAACATAAAACAAAGTATGTGGGGGAGTAGAAAATACCTTTTTCTTTTGATGTCGTGTCCTTTGCAAGCATGGTGGTCATCTGGGCTCTGGTGAGTGTGGATGTCTAGATTAAGTCGATGGGGATGCTTCTTCAAGATATCCACATGAATAGCCTCATCAAATTGCTAGAAGAAACACTTAGAGTATAGAGAGCTGCAAGTAAGTTGATTTAAAGAGGAAAGCTCAGCAAGGAAGGATGGAAATATTGATCTTGAGATGGGATTAAAAGATAAATCCATCTCCAAAATCCCCATTAGCCTTGGAAAGTGACCCAAAAACTCGCACTCTTGTAGCTTCAATTTTTCCAAATTGGTGAGGTTGAAAAGAGAAGAGGGTGGGGAGCCCTCAAATGAGCTCTTAAAAAGGCTCAAGACCTGACATTGAGTACATCCTCCAATGGAGATCAGTATGCGACCTTCAAGGAAAGGGTTACCATTGAGGGTGATCCCTCGGGGGGTTCACTATATGTAAACCATCTATACAACGTGCGTTCAAAGGGTATTTAAAAAACCCCTTATCTGTTAATCTTGAACTAATAAAACAACCCCTCTTTCTTTATGAGCTTACGGGTTTTTTTCCAAAGTGCAATTAAAAAACGCCTTATTTAAATACATTTATGTAAATTTACCCAAAAGTTTTGAATTAAAGAGCCCCTCCTGTTGAACTCTCATGGTATACTTATATACATAGAGGTGGACCCCCTGATATGGTGATCCATTGCGCGTGTGTAAGCCGGCCGATGTCGGATGGGATGACTTCAGAGAGGTTTTTGTAAGAGAGTTGTAGACTCCAGAGCTGTGACATAAGAAATTTCCAAAGCTGGGGGGTATGACACCAGAGAGGTTACAAACCATGAACTTGAGGTGGTGCAAGGTAGATGCAAGCATTGTCCAATCCAAGGGAACTGGGTATTGAGCCTGTTTCATATGCTTTGAATGAAACATTGGAGGTTAGAGAGAATCTCAATGTCAAGTGGGCAACTCCCCTGTTATGTCATTGGAAGACAAATCAAGGTACCCCAACTAGGTAAAATTGATAATGTCAACAAGAAAATCACCAAAGACGGAATTTTTGTTGAGATCTATGTACTTGAGTAGAGTGCACCTTGCTAATGATGGGGGTATGATCCCTGAGAAGTTGTTCGTGCTGAGGTTGAAGAGCATCAATGTTGCCGCCATCTCCCCGATGCATGTCAGAATCATCCTAGATATTGTTGGACACATTGAGATAAGAGAGCCCTTGCATTTTCTACTTGAGGGGTCACTTTTCCCACCGACTACTTGGAATCCAAGAGAAGGCCCTCCACTTGCTGAGATTTGTTGGCACAGAGGATGTCCTGCCATGAGTAGAAAGGGGTGGAAGTATAAAAAACTAGTGGGGTTGTCAGAGGATATGGTGGCTTTGAAGGAGAGAAGAGCGGCAAGGGTAAGTTTTGATGATGAAGAGTTGGGTCCCAATATTATGGCACATCCTTCTTCTTCTTCTTTTCCTCTTGTGCGTCAATATCTACCTTGTCCACAAGCTCACCATGTAATGGAATTGATATTTCTATTAATTATTGCAACTGACAGGTGGAAAAGTCTTGACCAAGCTAGGACTATGCATACGGAAATATACTTCATGTATTATTCAAGTGCTCTTTATGAGCTTCGGCCATTTATGACCGGCCGGCCAGTTTGTACTCACATTTGACCATTTACGAAATCTATAAAACAAATACGTGCAAGAGGGAAATGGTCACTCTTGCACGGGGGGAGATTGCACCCAGTGTCTGTGTTATTCTCCTCTCCTCTCCCCTCTTCTTTCTCGCCGTGTTGGCGTAGCACTCCGCTCTAGGAGGTGCACCTGCACGTGCTCTCTCAATCTATCTTGCTATTTGTCTCTCTCTGCTCGTGTACAACTTGGACTATGTGTTGTGTGATTTGAGGTATGCAGATTTGTTCATTTCATGGCTTGTAGTATATTGTTTTTTCTATTTTGCAGGGCTCGCGACGTTTTCAACTGTAGCAGTGGTATCAAAGCGAAAGGCTACGCTCTTGGTAACAATCAGTCAAAGAGATTCAAATTTTCTTTAATTGGCATACGAGCAAGGATATGCATGACTATGCACCATAGGTAAGTGCACTTACATAATTCTTGTTTTCTTCGGATTTATCAAAATTTATCGTTTTATTCCTCTTTATTACTAATTGTTTCTTACAAATATTTGGATATTTGAAGTTAATTTTTCATTAATTTGTAATTAGCAAAAGGATCTGAATAGGATATAAAAAGCATGATATTTTTAAAAAGCCTAAATGTTGCTAATAACACGATTAGCACTGGGTAAAATATCGGTATAGCTTGATAATGATGCACGCGAGATTAGACATTACAAAGGGTGTGTATAATATAAGAAGTAGAAATTGATTATATCAAAGAAGACCTGGCTTCCCAGAAACCCATCATACAAAAAGAAGAAGAAAAAAGGATAAACAATTTTCTTGCCAATTTTTTTTGTAAAGTGGAAGAAAGAAAAGGGGAACGGTGTCGATGAAGCTTGTGCAACAGCGTACAAGAGGCATCGACATCTTGGGGATCAAGGAAGACGTCAATTCATTGGAGACACGACACTAGCAATCCTACATTAAAAGCTATGAGAGCTTGCACAGGCAGCATCACTGATTGCCGCCTGACCATTTCTAGCGACTAACACGATAGTAGTTGTGAAGGGGTGCGTTAGACGAATGCTATTCCCCAATTAGCAGCGCCCACCTTTCTTTTTACCGCACAACCCATTCGCCTCCCCTGTTTTGTTTTCTTTACTTACATCTCACAACAATATCATAGCCACACAGATCTACCAACTTTGACGACTTCCAGTGAGTGTGCGGTGCATGGCTGCTCGTTCACCCTACCCGACTCTCCACCTCTGGCTCATACCTGCAACGCTACCGACCCTTAGGTACCCTCATCTGTCACTCTTTCTCCCCGACTACCATCAAAGACTCTAGAACAACCTCTCTCTCTCTCTCTCTCTCTCTCTCTCTCTCTCTCTCTCTCTCTCTCTCTCTTTGGCCACCTACGACCAGAGGTTGCACATGCGCCTCTCACTCTCCCCCTTTGATCTCATTTAACAAGTGACTTTAGCTGCTATGGTTTGCCAACCCACACAACCACAGAAGCGGATGTCTCTCTGCACTCCGACTACCACTCTCTCTCACATCTTTCTCTGAGTCTACCTGAGTCCTCTAACTCTCTCTCAATGACGAACACACCTACAAAGCCTCTCTCTCCCTAACCCCCTCACGTCTGCTGCATCTACTACCATCTCCTAGTTCGGTTACTTGCCGAGAAGGACAAACACAACGCTTCACCAATTGGAGCCTCTCTTTGTCTCTCTTCCCCAGTACAACTGAGTATAATGGCTTGCGTGAAGGGCCGGGCGCCACTCTATCTCAGACACGTATTTATCATGCACCCTTGTTTGGGGAGGGGCAACGACAGGTCTCTTATGGAGCTGCTCGCTTAGAACTGCAATGGCCTGCAAACACTTTGTGTGGGCAACGTGAAGGATGAATATGCAAAGTTCATAACCATGCAGATGTTCCCACCTGCGATCTCTTTATCTGCCTGAAGGCTTGGAGAGGATGAGTGTCGAAGCATGGGAGCACATGATAGCATCGCTGCCCTTACTCGAGGAGCTCTATATTGGGGATAGAGATACAAAAGAAATCAGCTAAGGCAAGTTTAAGGTTCACCAGTGAGCTACTGCTATTTCTTTCCTTTATTCAATACTCACCTGCTACTGCCATGCGACCGCTCGCGGTGAAAACTCTCTGATAGGCTCCATACGCATTGGCCCAGTTGTGATTGCCAGCTTTGCATGACCCTACCTCTTCAGGTTATTAGCTAGCGCAACGACGGATGGCTCTTGCGAGTGGGAGAACAGTTTCGTGCGTGTTGTTTGCACCGCAAGTTCTTAGCATTGTCTACGTCTATAGTAGACACTTTGGGTTGGTTGTTAATGAGAAGACATGGTCAAAAATTATGATGGCAATCTGTCGGCGTACGAATTTTTCATTTTGTAATGGCCGATGGAAAAAATGTAATACCCATCTCTCAATTTTTCCGTCAAGTTGGTGGCACTGTTGGCTTCATTAACCCATAAAACTCTCATGATTTTTTATTTTTATTTATTTTTGGCTCCTTCCCATTGGATGGTGACCTCGTGACCTTGGGTTTTTGAGTTCCAGCTAGTTAGTTAGATCCTTGAAGTCAATTTGAATTGTTCAAGGACACTCAAATCCACTCGATCTATTGCAAGACTTCTTTGCCATCAAAACCCATGTAAGCCAAGTACATTGGCAAGAGTGCACGTAGCATGACGTTTGTTAGGCTCCAGCAAGAGCTAACGATAAAGATCAAGTTCAACATAATTGACATGAGAGAAGGTACTTAAGACAAGGAGACTATGACAACGATAATGAATATAGCATGAATCTTAGCCATTATGATTGCAAGCCTAACTCTACAATGTCCACACTCACACTCATCACAGTGGTGGACATAGAATATCCCTCTCTCTACTTCTCATTATTAAAGCTTCATGGCTCACATTAGATAGCTGGAACCACATATACTGCCTCACCTTTTGGAGCAGCATCCCACTAAAGGTCTTCCTCATGTGTGGCTCACTGCCAATGTCCTACCGAAGTACGATCGGATGCAATCGATAAGGCATACACCTTTTACTCACCAGTCATAGCTATCAAGACAAAGTCCTCTTATTCATACGTTTCTATATCGGTTTATACAAATAGCCATGCTCGCTCCCTATTGCGTCTCTCTTTCTCTTCTTCGTACCTTTCAAGACATTTTTGCATCGGCTCTGAATTTAGTATACAGAACTTCATGATCTTTTCTCGCATTGCGTCGTTCATTTTCTTCGGCACCCCTTGCTCTTGCGGCTCCTCTCCCACCAGTCTTGCATCCTCCTCATCGCTCCACAGTCGAGGCATTTTTGGGTTAGAAACGGATAGAAATTCAGTCATCAAGACAAGAGACTCTTGCCCCAATCATCCTTCTGCCATGCTCCCCTCTGGACGCGCTTTTTGGCAAACAAAACCCTTAAGTGTTTTCATGAACCGCTCTAGAAAGAACATCCAACGGCTGTGGATTGTACCTGCCACTGCAACCTCATCTACTACATGGACGAGCAAGTGCATTTGGATAGTTAGGCAGCTCGTGGGTAGATACTTCTCAATCATGCAAATTGCCTCAATGGAGTTATCCCTTGTGACTGCAATATATTCCTCTCATATCTCCTTGGAAGAGATCCACCGCACTAGCTCTGAAATCTTGTATATGCAGGTCCGCACTTCCTCCGTTAAACACCCCTTGATCGCAATTGGAAGAATGAATTGCAAGAACCATTAGTGATTAAAGTAACCAATAAAAAGTGTTGTAAATACAATCCAATCCTAATAAGGTTTAAGGCTTAAGATTGATGAATACCTCTGGTTGTGATCGTAGCCTTACAAAGTCTTTCAAGGTCTTTAGGAACCTCTCAAGAAAGAACATGCACCTAGAGTGAACCACACCACAAATGGCTCTCTCCTCAACAAGATGGAGCAATAGGTGAACTCGGCTAACAAGGATAGAACATGGGAATGCATCCTCAATAGCACAAGTTTCTTCAATCACTAGAAGTCGAGCTGTTGGAATGGTTGAAACTTCAATTTCTTTGGAACTCACAAACCTATAACCAAAAAACCCTTCATAATCTTCATAGTAAAGTTCAAGTGAAGTTAGTCTTCAAAGTAAAGTTTAGGAGGGAGGATCAAATGTTCTATACCTGACAACTTCTCCCACTTTGAATATTGCATTATTTACCTTCATGTCCGCAAATCCACTAATGCTAATTGGAAGCACAAACTATTGCACAAACAAAAAGACTTTTTAGAATCCAGAACCCTAAACCACATGCACACACACTCACATATACACACACACACACACACATTACCTGAAGAATCTTATGCCAATCATGGGATTTGAGCCCATACAGTTGTGTGGATCCTCCTTTCTTAGTTTTAGTGAAGGCACCCTTGAGCGAACGCATATAACCTGTTGGAGTATGGATGGATGCAATGACTTGTTTCATCCGCTCTTGATCCACCCTTGATAGAATCATCCGCTCTTGATCCACCCTTGATAGAATCCAAGGTGCCTTTGGAAGAACCATCTTCCCCCGAGGCCCCATGCGAGGTGTGGCCAAAGGAAGGAGCCTCCTTATGGCCCTCATGTCCTCTCTAGCCCCCAATGAATCTTTCTTGCCTACTATGTGATCCCATATAGATTTCCCAACATTTTTTAGCACATGCATTGGATCCAATAGGTGTTGGATTTTTAATGAAGCCCAATAGGGTAGTGATAAGAAAATAGAGTACCTAGACATACCCCTACGTGGATCATTGGGAGGAGGCAATGTGTTGTGATGCTCGTTCCAATGTCTTGCCCAATCGGCCATGGTCCAATGGAGTGGCTCCATCCCATTGCATGGTGGAGCATAAGATGGATGTGTGGGCGGCAAGAAGCGATGGTTATTGGGGTAGATCACCTTACCAAGTAGAGCGGGTCTCTCTGTTAGGAGTGAGGGTCCACAAGTTGGGCATGCCCTATGTCCAGATGTCGATAGTCCTACAAAAACAAAAGACATAACCGCATATAAGTGACCAATGCAAAGACATTAAAGAGCGTCACAAAGTATAAGCTTACCAGAAATCTCTCCAAGCCCGGGGTAATCATGCATGGTCCACATGAAAATGCACTTGATCATTGTGCGCTGATCACGAAGTGGTCTTGATACATTAAAAACATCTATGCCGTTCCATAGCTCTTGAAGCTCTTCAATCAAAGGTGCTAAATATACATCCATGTTCTTCACCTTGTGTCTTCCTGGGACTAGAAGAGAGAGAAAAAGTTTCCTCTTCTTGGTTAACTCCCATGGTGGAATGTTGTAGTTCACAACAACCACTGGCCAAGTACTCCATCAGGTAGACCGATGCCCAAATGGGTTTACTCCATCACTAGCCAGACCAAGCCTCAAGTGACGAGACTCTTCTCTAAGCTCCGGCCATGTCTGCTCAATGTGTTGCCATGCCAGCAAGTCAGCCGGAACTCTCATAACCCCATCGGTGGAGCGATTTTTCATATGCCATGTAAGAAGCTCGCTTGTTCCTTTGGTGCTGAACATGTGCTTGATGCGGGGAATGAGGAGGAAATGACGAATAACCTTGTGAGGTATTGTGGTTCCTTGCATTCCCTCTTTGTACCTTGATTCTCCACACTCGGGGCAAGCATCAAGCCCTGCATGTTCATTGCGGAATAGCACGCAATCATTGACACATGCATGTATGCGATCATAGTCCACCCCAAGCCTTGTCACCACCTGTCATGCCTTCCTTCGATTTTCTGGAAGATGATTGCCTTTAGGCATCATCTTGCCTAATAGCCTATGACATAATCAAAGAACACTTGTTATTGCATATAACCACGAAAAAAACTCACAACTAACACTTATTACACTTAAACGTACCTCAATAGTGCATCGACCCCTGCATTGCTCCATCCAAACATTGCTTGAATATTCAAGATCTCAAGAGATGCTCGTAATATGGAGTAGGAGCATCCCTCGTAAAGAGCGGTGTGTGCTGCCTCTAGCAATGAATCTTTGGTTTTTTGGGCGGCTTCTTCACATGCACACTCAGGCTCACACTCATTCGCCGCCTCATGTGCAAGAATATCCTCAACCATATTGTGCAAATGAAATTCCTCCACCTCCATGTGGGGCGGGGTGGTGGGGAGATCCCCATATGTGGTGGATGTAGGATGCGCATGCGCTCGTGTGGACCCACCCACATCGGACGGCGGGTGTGACCCCCCTCCCATGACTTCTTCCTGGCGCAATTGCTCTTCTGTCCTCCTCCCGCCTCCGCCCCCAATCACACTCCAATGGGGAGCGACATCAATGGATGCCAAAACCCTCGGATCGCTAGTTTCCATTCGAGCACGTTTTCTCGGATCGTCCCATAGCCCATAATCATCCACGTGGGCCAAGCATATATGCTGAAGACGTGCAATTGCACGCTTACATCGCGTACATGGGCATGGTAATCGCTCGCTCAACCATCGAGTTCATCCCGCGCCAACCGGCGGACCTACGTCATCCCAATCGTCCTACACACACGACCACACACTAAATAAGAAAAAGAAAAATGAAGAATGTTGGTACTGATATGACTGACACTCATTAAAGATAGAGGGGAGGTGGGTACAAAAGGTCATGCAGTCGACGTAACCTTAATGTCTCATCAAAGATTTTCGCGGTAATACTGGCGGTAATACCAGCGGTAACAGGCGCGGTAATACTCGCGGTAAAATCCCAAGCAAATTTTTTTATATAAAGGGGACACCTGCATGCCCCCGCAAAATTGAATGCCAAAAATTCAAAAACGACCTCCTCTTCTGCGCGGGCCTGTTTCCCTCTCTATCTCCAAGCTCTCTCTCCTTCTCCCTCTCCATCTCCAACCTCTATTACTCTCTTCATCTCCATCCCCACCATATCCAAGCGATCGAGGTCACGAATGTAAGTGCTCAAACTCTCTCTCTTTCTTCTCGTTCTTCTACACACACACACAAACACATACACACACACACATGCACACACACAATGCATACACACACATGCACACACATTGTACACACACGCACACGCACACACACGCACGCACACACACACAATTTTGCGCACAATCACACACTAATGCTTGCATTAGTGTGTGCATGCATTATACACACACTAATGCTTGCATTAGTGCGTGCATGTGTTACAAGCACACACTAATGCTTGCATTAGGGTGTGCTTGTGCATGAATTAGTGTGTAAACACACTAATGCATGCACAAGCACACACTAATGCAAGCATTAGTGTGTGCATGCATTATACACACACACTAATGCAAGCATTAGTGTGTGTATCTAATACGGGCATTAGTGTGTAATTTGTGCACAAATTACACACTAATGCCGCACTAGTTAGTTTTTACACACTATTTTGTGCACAAATTACACACTAATGCCCGTATTAGTGTGTGCATGTATTATACACACACGCATTAGTTAATTTCTACACACTAATTTGTGTCCAAGCACACACTAATGCAAGCATTAGTGTGTGCATGCATTATACACACACTAATGCTTGCATTAGTGTGTGATTGTGCACAGATTAGTGTGTTTTCACACACTATTTTGTGTACAATGCATGCATTATACACACACACACTAATGCTTGCATTGGTGTGTTTTCACACACTAATTAGTCCACAAGCACACACTAATGCAAGCATTAATGTGTGCATGCGTTACAAGCACACACTAACGCTTGCATTAGTGTGTGCTCGGGAATGCATTAGTATACCAAAACATACCTCCATTAGCATTAACATACCAAAACATACCTCCATGTGGGTGTGCGATGAAGTTGATTGAGACCCCAATGGTCACCGAGAAGCCCAACGGTAGATCAAGGTCCAACACACATACACTAGATTAATTTCTTTGCCACACACTAACGCACACACACAATAGATTAATTAGAAGCACACACACACACTCTCTAAATGGATGCAAAAAAAATAAGCACATAAACCATTTCTTAAATAGGAGATAAAAGGAATCCTATGCAGGGAGGAATCCTATGCAATAAAGGATCTCACTTTGACTAGAATCCAATGTTAATTAGGGTCCCTTTTTTTGTAAAATTGTAGGATATGGCATCCTCTTCCACGCTCGGCTATCGATCCATAGAGGACTTTCTCGCGGAGGACCTCTCTTACGAGGACGCTTGTGATGCTTACTACCCGCAGTCTTCCTCCCACCAGTCACAATCCACCTTCGGCTTTCGATGGTTTCGAGATGCAGTACACGACCCCGACCTTGAGAGGGCATACCGCGCCCAGGCAGAGTGGCTATCCTTGCAGTAGAGTCTTCAAGGGCGGTACACACCAGCACAGTTGGCTGCCTATGGGCTCTCACCGCTTGCGACACCGGGCGTCGGCACTCCCATCGTGCAGAGTGTGCCTCCCAGTGGGCCTCCCTCCACCTTATCCTCGACTTTTCGGTCACCCGCAACTCCCTCCACCTTGCATTCGCAGCGATCCACGCCCGCACCGTCGAGTTATCCATCGCCTACACCACCCAGCGATTCGGGCTCGGGCCAGCGCTCTTCCCGTAGTGGTGGCTCACGCTCTCGTCGAGGTAGTGGCTCGTGCTGCTTTGGTGGTGGAGGGGGCAGTGCTACAGATTCACCTCCTCTTACACCCCGACCTCCTCACTCACCCCTTGGAGCTCCACATGAGGATGAGGACCACGATGCACCCGCCCCGGACGCTCGTGGATACTACTATTATATACATCGAGGGGGGGAGGTGGATCTAGGTTCCTCTTTGGGGAGGACATTTCGAGGGCACCTTAACCAGCTGATCCACTCGACATACCAAGATTGATTTAAATCTTTCAAAGATCAGCACCCGGCCGACTTGACGTACATTCACACGACATTGCTCATGCAGTTCCCTAATCCGCAAGTGGAAGAGTTCTCCAGGCAATGGCTCGAGGAATACATCAAGAATTTCTTGAAAAATAAGAAGTCCAGTGTGCAGAGGGCGGCAAAGCAAACATTTGAATCTGAGGGTCACAACTATCGCCCTGGAAATGTTCACGACGAGGAGTGGAAGAAAGCCCAGGACAAGTTGGAGGACGAGAGAGCGGCAGGTGCTAGGGCGCACACTTGGCAGGTGGAGGCGAGGGCGCAGCAAACGCCCACGCATTACAGCTCGGGTAGAAAAGCAGCATGGAAAGATAAATTTGTGAGTGTGCGTATTTTCATTTGAATTGATTTAATTTGTGGTAATAAGGTTAGGTTTGTGATATTTTTTAATTGATATACAGCAAAATATTACTATGACCCGTCCAAGCCGAGAGATCCAGAGATACAGAGAGAGCCACTCCGAATATACATGGTGCTGGCTGTATGAAAACAACAAAATCAATTGCGAAGAATTTGGAAATGCATGTCATACACTACAGCCTATAAGTGTGAACTTTTTTTTAAAATCATTGCATGCAGCTTTATGTATCCATTTGTATTAATTAAAGGTTTTGTTGTTTTTTTCTTTTCCAGAGTCAAGGAGTCCCTCGAGAGGTCCCAGGATCCAAGTAGCTCAATCCTCCAAGTGTTTTGGGCCCGTGCGTCTTCTTTTCGCCATAGTTGTATAGCCCCCATGTATCGCCTATTTGGGCAATATCCAATATAATTAAACACTTGATTTTGGCCCAAAGTCTTCTTTTGGCCACAGTTGTATAACCATCATGCATCGCCTATTTGGGCAATTTTGTAATGAACAGTTTCTCCAATATAATTAAACATTTGATTTTGGTCCAAAGTTTTGGCGCAATGAAATTGTTGTTTTTTTATTTATTAAATGTATAGGAAAAAAAAGGCAAATGACCATTTGGATGAGTTCTACCAAGGACCATCCAAATGGTCATCTGCTTTCTTTTTTAAATAAAAACTCGCGTGTGCGATAATGGTCGTGGTAATACTGGCAGTAAATATGGTGGAAATAAACGCGGAAATGTAGCCGGGCCGATTACCGCGTGCATTACTGAAGGACCATTACCGTGAGGATTCACTCCAGCATTACCGCTCCTGAGATTTTTTGACTTGAACTTTTCCTTTGTTTTTGTGCATTTATCTGAGCGGTAATGTGCTCCAAATGTCATAGTGCATGATGTTGTCCTACTGGTTTAACCGCATCTGCTATGTCGATCCCATGCCATAACTCCTGGAGCTCGTCAACTAGTGGATCTAGATAAACATCCATGTTTTTTGCCTTGAACTTACTAGGTACAATCAAGCTTAATATCAAATGACCCTTCTTGATGGCAAGCCACGGCGGGAGGTTGTAATTGATAAGGCATACAGGCCAAGTGCTCCATGAGGAGCTTCTCAAGACAAATGGATTGACCAATTGCCATGCCCAAACGCAAATTGCGTGGTTCACTCTTAAAATGTGGCCAGGTATCTTCAATGTGCCTCCACGCCTTTGAATCAGCGGGCACCCTAAATGTTGCGTCAGTGGATCTATTCGTAGAATGCCAACTTTGCAATGGAACCACAACGAAACATGCTTTTTATCCTAGGAATAATAGCGAAATGCCGCAACACTTTAGCTGGCTCTGTCTCGCCAACTGCATCTTGTTTGTAGCACATTGCTCTGCACTTAGGACACGACAGACAATCTGCAAATTCATTGAGAAAAAGAATGCAATCATTTTGACATGCATGAATCTTGTTGTAGTCCAAGCCAACTGAGGTCAATAGTTGCTTTGCGTCTGGCGTGGAGGGGGGCATTTCATTGCCATCCAAGAGAAGTTGCTCCCGCAACAACCTGTTTAAGCCACATTAAATTAAAAAGCTCCCCAAGCACGTCACCCTTGCAATCGGAAAATCTCTTTTGTAAATTACGTACCTAAAAATCAAAGAAAGGGAAATTAAAGAGAGAAATGAAATGAAATGTTATATTAACATCTTCAAAAGGCCAAAGTGACCTATGAGACTAGAAAGTTACAATGTGGTGGATCTGATACAAAGTCAGAGTAACAAGATGAAAAAATAAAATATTATGGAATCCTAAACTGCTAGGTGTGGACTAAGCAGCTAAAATAGCTAGCTGGGATAGGTAGATCACAGGAGATCCAGCATCGGTCGTTGGCGGATTTCATCAATCTCCTCCATGGTCAGTAGTTTAACCGGGCGTTGTGTATGTCGAGCCAAAGTGACCTCAAGCCTCTGATGCAGCCTCTGTCAATGTTTTGTAGTCCTCCGCAGTCGTGGGCGTCTGGATCTCCCTAGCTCAGTCGCTCGTTCGATCATTATGCCTTTGGTGTAAAGCAACAAGCTCTGTTGTGGGGTAGAGAGGGAGAGAGAGAGAGAGAGAGAGAGAGAGAGATGTTCGTATAAATTAAAGAGAGAGAGAGAGAGAGAGAGAGAGAGAGAAGTAAAGAGTGATATATATATATATATATATATATATATAGAGAGAGAGAGAGAGAGAGAGAGAGAGAGAGAGAGAGAGAGAGAGAGCGAGAGAGAGAGAGAGAGAGAGAGAGAAAGAGAGTGAGAGATAGGGAATAGAGAGAGAGAGAGAGAGAATTAATTAGAGATAGCTACAGAGGTAGAGAGAGAGATAGATAGTAGATAGAGAAAGAGAGAGAGAAAGAGTTAGGTTGGCTTGTGTGAAAAGGAAAGAAACTCTCTATCTCTCTCTCTCTCTCCCTCTAGAAGAAACTATGGAACAAAAAGAGGCAAAGGGGTTTTGCCCGCTACATGCATTTCCATGTACACCTGGGAGTGCACGTATGTGTCTACCCATATAGAATTTGACCAATAAAGACGAGATTTTGACCTGGTGGTCCTGATCTCCACACCTCTGAACCGAGGTGTACGGAGATTGGGCAAGACTAGAGAATGCAAGGTAGTTTACATTGTGAGGAGTACATATATTAAAACAACATTCATAATCATTGTAGATGGAAACTTCATCAACTAACATGGAGGAAAAGATTGCATGCTCGCGCACGCTCTGTAAGTATCAAATCCTGCGCAAGCGTAGGATATGTAATGAGCATGTGCACAAGTACAGAGAGTTTGCTAGAGAAACCGTACAAAATCTACGATACGACTCCTACGGAACGGGCATTGATTTTCGCGACATAGCACCTACATTTGAGAGAGAGAGAAAAAGGATTATGCGTGAAGGTCCGACCAATATAGAGCCAAGGATGGAAGCAGAAAAGGGCTTACAGACAAAAGAAGACGGCACGGAGGAGATGTTGGATGCCTTCTTCCAGACAAGCAAGGAGAACGCTAACGAAGCAGCACCAGAAGCCGTGTGCCTATCTCTTGAAGACATGTTGAGGAAGGCATGTCAATCAATCTATGAAGGCGCCAAAATATCTGTGCTTCGTACTTGTCTGGCGTTTTTGAATCTTTAGTCAGTGTACGGGTGGTCAGATGCAAGCGTCACTGCTTTGTTTAATTTCCTATGCATGCATTAAATCTCTCTCTCTCTCTCTCTCTCTCTCTCTCTCTCTCTCTCTCTCTCTCTCTCTCTCTCTCTCTCTCTCTCTCTTTAATTTCTTACACGCACACACACATCTCTCTCTCTAGCTTTTTAATTTCTTATTTACACACACACACACACATTTCTCTCTCTCTCTCTCTCTCTCTCTCTCTCTCTCTCTCTCTCTCTCCTACACACACACACACACACATTTCTCTCTCTCTCTCTCTCTCTCTCTCTCTCTCTCTCTCTCTCTCTCTCTCTCTCTCTCTCTCTCTCTCTCTCTCTCTCTCCTACACACACACACACACACACGATGTAGAGAGAGATAGAGAGAGAGAGAGGGGTTGGGGGGGGGGGGGAGAGTTTCATAATACTTGTGCAGCAGGTTTCGGCCAAGATCTGAGCGCGCGCGTTGCAGGCGAAAATGGCCCCTGCGCGTGGGTTTCCCTTTTTTTTCCCAATTTTTTGCGTCGAAATGTGCGTCGATATACTCGTGGTAATATCCGTCGATATACGCGTGGAAAAGTCTGCTTTTCCATGTGTATTTCCACGTGCATATCGACGGGTATTCCAACGCATATTTCGACGGGATGAAAGTACGTCGATAACCGCGTGGAAAGGTACGGCCGCCGATATACTGCATTTATATCTTGATGTTATGTTGTAGTGGAGGACGATAATAAAATCTCTCTCTCTCTCTCTCTCTCTCTCTCTCTCTCTCTCTCTCTCTCTCTCTCTCTCTCTCTCTCTCTCTCTCTCTCTCTCTCTCGCTCGCTCGCTCGCGCGCGCACGCTCCTGGGTCGATCTTCATGTAAACCACAATGTATGGCTTGCATCTATCCCATCACGAAAATCTGCTTGCCAAGCGGCTACTCAAAGAGGCTATGACATAGAGGTCATATATAGAAGGGATCTTAGAAATAAGGATGGTGATCCAAGAGTCATAGAGAGCAGGATGATTGCAAGGATAGATACAATAGATATTTTGGTAGTGACGGTGATGATGTACACTTCCACCTACACCAACCTATGTCATACTCAAAAGGGCAAGGGTCTCTAATTTGTATGTTTATGGGGAAGGCATCTAAACACTAGTGTTGGGGGGTTGTAGCATAGCTCAATCCACTGACATAATGTCAAATCTGATGGATTTAAACACGGCTAGTGCATGGAGGCATGTAGTCAAGAGAACCTGCAAGAAGAGGATCCCAATCAAGAGAGTGAATAAGAGGGGAATGCAATGTTAATGGAGAGTGCTATTCAATGCCTGCTCTCTAATCTACTCTAATATCACCAATCAAGAGGACAATGGGTGCACACTCTCATCAATTGCACACACACATTGATCAAAAGCTCAATGAGCTCACAAATCAAGTGATGAAGAAGAGAAATGAGAGAGGGAAGCACTAAATAGGAGCTAATCAACGCTTAACTACACACCATTAACAAAATTTACAAAGAGAGAAAAGAACAAGAGCTTTTAGCTTTCCATTGCATGCCATAGAAAGTGTGGAAGCACAAGAGGAAGCTCTAGCTCCAAGAAATTTCATCTTGATCGTCTCTACAAGCTCTATTCTCATGAAATCTCTATTCTCATAAAAGCTCTATTCTCATGAGCATAAATGAAGAATCACCTAAATTTCACTTTTATACATAGGGCCTCAAGCAATGTTCGGCCATCCATGAGATGCATACAACTATGTGCATCTCTACAACTCCTAGGCATCATGGTAGCGTCAAATATACAATCTAAACTCATGGAGAGCCCATAAATGCATCAAAAGTGCATAAAAAATGATAAGTATATATGTCAAAAAATGAAGCACTTATAGCCTATACATCATAAGTGTATGCTAAAAATAACATCATTGAAGGTCATTCGCTATTTCTGGTTGACACTGCCAACATTTCCCCTTCCAAATCTTTTTAGCTCCCGACAAAGCCATGTCATGGTAGATACTTGAGAAAGAATGTGCCTACAAAATAAAAATGTTGATGAGGTAGCAAACTCAATCATATGGTGATAGAGCATAAGGGGAATGCAGAGCATATGGTAGATGCTTGAGAAAGAATATTTCTGCAAAAGAAAAACAACGATGAGGTAGCAAGCTCAATCATATGGAAATAAAGCATAAGGGAAATGCAAAGCACATGTTGTAATGAGTAAATACAACCAATCATGAAATGTTACAATGACATTAAGGGAAAATAAATTGCACTTTGTTGAAATTAATCAACTACAAGTTTTGGGCTTATGGATGAGTCTCTCAATTAGCTAGCTATGACTAAGGGTTAAATAGTTACTCTAATACTAGCCAGGTTAGAAGAATTATCTAAATGCAAGATTCCCCAATTATGTCTGTCAGCATGGATAAGCTAACTAACTCTCGCAACTCCAAACAAAAGCTTGAATTTTTCACTTGAATTTCAATGGAATATTTTTTTATTTTATTTTTCTTCCTTTTCCTTTTTTCCTTTTTAATTTTTTCACATTGATTCAAAATAATTTGACGTGCGTGATTATTTGTATGCCTAAGGCATTTTGCTTCTCAAAGAAAAGTGCCGACACTGGGAACCTCTACGGCTCTATGCCATAGGCAATACATGTGAGCGAAGTATCAAATCAAGCCAAGATTTCTATTCAGGTTAATCTTTTACATTTGTGGCACTCTTGTTTTTTGCTTCCATCCCATTGGATTCTAACTAGTGTTCTTTATTGTTTAAGTGAGCAAGCCTCTCTATGCCTAAGACACTCCTAAGGTCTCAAACATTCAAATAATTTTATCAACTAGGACTAGCAGTCAAGTAAACAAGGTAACCTAAAGTCACGGCCTCCAAACCTCAAGGCTCACATGTAAGATTAAACTCTAGGTCAATTAACTAAAGCAAAGACATATTTATATATCTATAATGACAGACAACAAAAAATAACTAACTGCACTCAATCAAACCAAGAAGTAGCCTATAATTTCCACATTCATAAAGCATAGAAAGTAGTACACCTGGATGTGTGTGTTACCATATACATGTGGTAGTGATGTGTGTGAACACACTAGGACCCTCTGGGCATTTTTTCCCTCTTTACGAGGTTTTTTCCCCGTGTATTGTATATACTCCCATCACTCTTGGGCTATCTATCTTATTCATTGCACACTAAGTAATACACTCTTTGTTGTGTGCCTTGAGCTTCCTTCATCTTCTCCAATTAGTTGTGTGTGTTTTTCTGCAACCCTAATTCCAACAATTGGTATCAGAGCAGGTTGCGTCCTCCTGGGCTTAGTCGCCAGCAGCTCCAACACATGCCTGCTCCTTTTCTCCAATTTTAGTGAGCTTTGGCGAGCGTTCTAAGGTTGACAAAAATTTCGGGCTAGATGGTAGAGCTTAGTCTGCTCAGATTTTTGATTCAGGCTCGTTTCAGCCTCCGTTTCCACTACAGCCAGGTCTACACAAGCAATTTCGTCATTTTGTGCCAAATTTTTGGCAGTGTCAAATACTGCATAACAGGTCCCATATAGTCTATTGTGGGTTGTGCTATATAGTATGTCCTGGTCTCACTTAGTTTCTCCTCATTTCAAGAATTTTTCACATCAGGTGCAGGCATTTTCCATGGTTAACAACAACACAGATGTGTTCAAGATGTTTGCTACTCAGAACAGATTGGATGGGGACAATTACCCTATGTGGGCTTACATGATTCAACATGTTCTTGTGTCAAATGGCGTCTGGAATATTGTGTAGGGTATTGATGTACATCTTGGTTTTGAGGATGTCTAGGCGATGTTGAGGATGTGGAAGGTCTTGCTGCAAGGATTTCTGCTATTAGAGTTGTTTTTCCTACGGCATAGAAAGCTCATTGGGATGCAAAGGATGCATAGAGTCCTACATTGATTGCATTGTCTGTGAAGCGCACCATTACTCCTCACATTCGTTCAGCAAAATTTGCAAAACGGGCTTGAGATATTCTAGTTGGTCTTTATGCAAGCTGCAACGAGGCAAAAATTGCATTGCTGCGTAAAGAGCTGGAGTCGAAGATTATGCGTGAGAAAGATGATATGGACACTTTCCTTGCTGGTGTCAAGGATATCAATGAGCAACTTATTTCTACAGGTGAAGTCATTTCAGACAGTTCCCTTGTGCAGACTGTTCTTGATGCCTTACCAGATTCTTACCAGACTTTTGCTAGTACTTGGAGACTGATGACCCAAGGAAATCCTGAAGTTGACAAGTTTGATGCATTGTACAAAATTGTTGTTGCAAGAGTCACTTTTCAAAAAAAAATAGGACTAGACAGTGTGCAGTTGAACATGCCTTCATTACAAGAGGTACTTCACATTAGCGACGCTCGTAGTGCGACGCTCAAAAGTGAAAATCCACGGCGTCGCTATGAGCGTCGCTATTTTATTTTCTAACTAACGACACCTATAGCAACGCTGATAGCGACATGGAGGGGTAAAAAATAAACCGAGAACGCCCAAAAACTCAGATCTCATATCTAAGTTTTTGGCGCTCAAGCAAAGAGGTAACCCGCGCTCTCCCTCTCTCTCTCTCTTTCCCCCCCCCCCCCCCCCCCCCCCCCCCCCCCCCCCCCCCCCCACACACACACACATACACGAGGAGAGGAAGGAGAACCAAATATGCTCCTTCCCTCTCCTCTCTCTCATGTTTCCTTCCCCTCTTTCTCTCTCTTTTCCTCTCTCTCTCTCTCTCTCTCTTTCTTTCCTTCAAAGACACAATGTGTGTGTGTGTGTGTGTTTTTTTTGTTTATGCATGTACTCTCTCTCTCTCTCTCTCTCTCTCTCTCTCTCTCTCTCACACACACACACACACACACACACACACACACATTGTGTATTTGAAGGAAAGAAAGAGAGAGAGAGAGAGAGAGTACATGCATAAACAAAAAACACATACACACACATGCATAAACAAAAAACACATACACACACATTGAGAGAGGAAAAGAGAGAGAGAGAGAGAAGAGAGAGATAAAGTAAAGAGAGAGAATGAGAGAGAGAAAGATATAAAACAAAGAGAGAGAGAGAGAGAGAGAGAGAGAGAGGAGAAAACAAAGAGAATAAAAAACCAAAGAGAGAGAGAGAGGGGGGGAGAAGACGGAAAAGAGAGATAAGCAGAGAAAACAAAAAGAGAGAGGGATTAGGTTAAGATTTAAATTAAATTAGGTTATATTACATTTAGATTTATGTTTATGTTGAGTTTAAGATTAAGTTAGATATAGATTTACGTTAGATTAAGATTAGATTAAATTTAAAATTAGAAAAATATTAAAGATTAGCTAGCTATGTTAGATTTAAGTTAGATTACATTTAGGTTTAGGATTTAAGATTGGATTAGATTTAGGTTTATGTTGAGTTTAATATTAGATTAGATTTAGATTTAAGATTAATACAAAATTTAAGATTAACTAGATTAAATTTAGATTTAAGTTAGATTACATTTAGGTTTAGGTTAGATTAGATTTAGGTTTATTTTGAGTTTAAGATTAAATTAGATATAGATTTATGTTCGATTTAAGATTAGATTAGATTTATGTTAGATTTTAGTGCATGTCAATGAAGGCGCGCATTGCCCAAAGAGCAAACACTAGTTACACAACAATATGTATATTCCCATCAGAATCTGACACCTATTAACTCACACACTAACCATATTCAATTAGCCACGAATCACCACATGTTCAATAGGTTAGATTTAAGATTAGATTTTGGATTGAGTTTTTATATTAGAGTCTACCTTCAGGATTATGGTAAAAAAATTAGAGTTAGACGAACGGTGATCCCGCTCTTCCTCTCTACGGATGCGACCTTAAGTTGGAAAGCTTTCAATGGCATGATACTCAGATTGGAGACCAACATGTAATGTGCTAAGTAATCCCTCGAACAAAGATCTACTGTGAAGAGATGTTAAGATGCTGTGAAATGCTACAGCTAGAGGCAAAGGGGTTTTGTCCACTACATGCACTATCATGTAAACTGGGTGTGTAGATTTCTCATACCCACAAATATAGGCATTGACCATTAAAGACGAGATTATAACCCGGTGGTTCTGATTCTCCGTGCACCTCTAGACCGAGGTGTGCGGGGATTGGACATGACTAGAGAATGTGAGGTAGTTTACAGTGTGAACAAAGAGAGAGAGAGAGAGAGAGAGAGAGAGAGAGAGAGAGAGAGATAAGATTGAGGATGCCAATAGAAGATTATTATCGAAGACCCTCCCGAAGTTGAAGACCAAGAAGAGGTGCTACAACCCGAATTTATCCTTCGGCATGAAGACAAGGTACTACGACATGGTAAGATTATCCAATGGTATCTTATTAAGTTCAAAAATTATCATTTTGATGATGCTAGATGGATACAAGGAATACAAGCTTAAGGATAGTATGAACCTTGTCAATTCTTACAATGCTACATTAGAGTAAGCAAATGTACAAATTTCTTTTAAATGACCCATGTTTTTGTCTTATAATACTAGTTCTCTTTTTAATTGTACACAAATTTAAATAATATGCATGCTTAGAATCATGCCATTGCGATGACGATGTCTCTCAAACACCAAGTACAATTTGTCACTTTACTTTGGGAGAATGAAATAGACTAAAGAGCAGACATGCTTGCAGCAGCTATGTCTCCCAAGCACCAAATGGATTAGTCATCCATCTTGGAAAGATGTCGTAGGGTAAAAAGGGATCCTCTATCCGCTAAGTAAGATTGACTAATGACTAAGGCTTTATCTATTCTACCTCATAGTCGAAGACGACTATGATTTCAAAAGAGAGGTAATGTCATAAAATCTAATATCTAACCAACCCAAATGATTTTTCATATGAAACTGATCATTTAATGTGGGAGAATAAATAGGAACAAGGGTTAAGATATAGACATGTGCTTATAGATCTATCTCAACACGGGGCCAATGGTAAAGGGGCCCAAATGAGAGATGGTCTATCAAAGAGCAAAGCTAACCAATGGAACATAAGACCTTAGGGTTAGCTTTATAGAAGACCTCCAGTAATTAGTGTAAAAGTCTTTTGACCTTAGGTAAGCTAGGGTTGAGCTTGTAGTGGGAACCCAGCCCAAGCTTGAGGTGGGAACCTGGCCCAAGCTTAAGGTGCTTGATGACTAAGGTGCTTGAGATGCTTGACATGTTTGAGATGCTAGGGATGTACTTGAGGTGAACCCAGTCCAAGCTTAAAGTGCTTAAGGGTCAAGCTTGTAGTGGGAACTGGGCCTAAGCTTGAGGGGCTTGAGGTGTCAAAAGTCAAAGATCCAATCTCTACAAGGAGGAGACGAGCCCTACATGAGGGGGGATGGGAGAGAACACCCACACACTCACACAAGGAATACTTGGTACAAAGAAGCATAAGGGACACTTGTCAAGTTCCTCCTCATGTTGCCCTCATGGTTTGCCTGAAGCCTATTGGTTGGCCACCCAAGGGGTCCAATGATAATTTAGGATATTTAATTAATTGTCTTTGCATTTATCAAGTCCTCTCTCTCAAAGGGGAAAGGGTGACACTTGTCCCAAGGCTACCCTTGTTGCTTGTCATGCCTCCTGCTTCTGATTGGCTAGGCCTAGAGGGGTCCAATGAGCTTCAAGGCATGAGCTACAAGGGGGGGGTCGACCAAAGCAATCTAGGGGGTTGCTTCGGGGATATACTCTCCCACACACACTCACACACACTCTCATTATGCATTGTGCAAAGTGCAAGAGCTCTCTCTCCTTTTCCAAGCAAGTAGAGGTTAAGAGCCTACACCAACACTTTTGGCTATGGAGTGAAAATCCAACCAAGAGCCATGCTTCAATGCTTTATCTTGTCATCTTCTCCATCTTCATTACTATATTATTATGTATGCTGGCAAGAAGAGTTATGATAAGTGAGAAACTAATTCTTTCTCTTATGAAATGTTTCTTCTTCCTCTTCCCTACCCTCATTCCCTGCTAGCTCTTTCTACCTTCAAAGGTGTTTGAGGTCTTTGAACTGAGGCTTGGGATAGTTAAAGCTTTCTTCAAAGTTTATGTTATACTTGTGATGCATGAAACTTTCTATATTCATTGCATCACCTAGGTCACAAGGAACACAAAGATTGTATTGAAACAAGTCTCTCTTAATGGGAGATATCATAATACAAATTCCTATTGGAGAGCGGACCGTCTCCACATAAATCCGGTCCTCAACTGTTGTCACGTTCTCTTAATTCTCTCTCTTGCAAAAGTATTTTCATGCCAAGTTAACTAATTGCTATATTTATGTTTGTTATCTTCAACTATGCTCACCCGCTATGCTCACAAAGTAATTTCTTAAAAGTATTCTCATTAATTTCAGCTACTCTCAAGTTAATAGGCCAATTCCATTACATTTCAATTCATGGCCCACACAAAAGCAAAGATCATCATAAAGAGCATATGCATTGTTCTTTCAAGTTTTGTATTCTTTCAAATTTGGATTGCAATTGCGATATGGGAAAAGAAAGAGAATAGCTTCACGGAAGTGACAACCGTGATGCTTGAACATAAAACTCAGATCGCTTCCATGGAGATATTTCATGAATGGTAAATGATGCAAGAACACAAATGGGATTCGTCCAAAATGGAGTTAACTTGAAACTTACGTCGAAACGAAACCTTAACTTCTCAAGAGACTCGCTGTATTTCTTAAGGTCTTATTTGAGTAGACATTAAAAGAAAATAGAAACTAAGGGATTATAACTCAAAGAACTTACTCTACTTTTCAATTAAGATTAAAACTTTACGGAAAAGATTTGACGTGAATGGCCCTAGCATAACATAGAAGTTTAGTGCGAAACTTATTTTACATGTTTAAAAAAATACAGGCGCAGGTGTTTACCTATGGGATGCAACGGGAGATGGTCCTTTCTGTTTAGAACTAATAACCATTGATCTATATTTTGAGCTTCAGTTCATTCAAGGCCTTGGAATTGAGATTGGATGGGAATGTGTTCAAACCGGGTGGTGAGACCTGCAAATACATCTTGAAATCGACATTGTCCGAGTATGCATGATGCCGACGGGAATGGAGGAAGGAAAATGAATCCGAAAAGGAATCTGGAAAAATGGATCCCGAAGCTTCAGTCAAGGAACACTACCGCTGCTCGTGGAACTTGTTGCTAGAGGAGGGGTTAATGTCATGGATGCTTGAGAGTCATTCTCTTATGCCATCGCCTCCATCATCGTCTATGTCATCGGTTGCATTGTCACTAGAAGACTCTAAAAGAATTTAGAAGATTTTAAAAGGTTTTTAAAGTATCAAAGAGATTCTAGAAGTTTCTAGAAGCTTGGAGAAGATTCTAAAAGAATCTAAAAGGTTTTGGAAAACTCTAGAAAGTTGAAGAAGGATCTAAAATGTTCTACAAGAACTAGAAGGATCGAGAAGGTTCTAGAATATTCTAACCTCTTCAAAAAGAACCTAGAAAGTTCTAACGTCCTCAAGTACTAGTATAAATAGGGGTCTTGAGCCACAAGCCCCTCAGTCTTGCCAACACAAGTTGTGAGGCTTCTATGAGGAAAGCCCTCTTCTAGTTCTTGTCGTATGTTCAAGTCTTGTCCTTACAATCAAGCATTCTCTTGTACTCAAATCATGTATCCAACTCTTGTATCTAGCTCTCTTAATAAGGTATTAAATGTTGTAATCAAGATTAAGCTTATCATCAAGTGCCAATTTCTTCTACATGGTGATATCTCTTCTAGCTCTATACATGCTCATAACACCAGTCTTACATCATAACCTTGGACAATGTTCCAAACGCATTTTGCAACAAGGAGATGCTACATTATGTATGTCTAAAGTGGTGGTTTTTCCGGCCTTCTTTAGAGTCACCATTTTATATAAATCTTCAATGTTGGAGAACCTACACAAAAGGACGAAATTGCCTACACAATACTACGAGCAATGGAAACGGAGACCAAAATGACTCCGAATCAAAATTATGGCAATGCCAAACTCTTTGAGCTAGCTTGGTATCACCAAAGAGTTTGCCCAAAGGTTATGTCACCCTATGAACGCTCAACAAAAATCGTCTCAATTGGAGAAAGTGAGCCAAGAGGGTGTTGCCAACACTGGCTAGGATGCCAAAGCTTTCTTTGATACCAACTGTTGAAAATACGGTTGCAGAAATACACGTGATGAAGGAGAAGCTCAAAAGCGCACAACATAGAAAGGAGTATTATTGCTAATGCCCTACAATAATGGGTGTACATACAAGACAGGGAAAACGTTCCAAGGAGGGAAAAAAAGTGGCATGACAATCGTATAGCATAATATGGTAATAGTCCCCAAATCTCATCGTGGATTTGCTTTCCCTTGTCAATGGCTCTACTCACAACACATGGATTGTTTGGTTTGAGGATGCACAGGAAGGGCAATTCATTTGCAACACTTCAACGCAACATGATACTCCAGCAACCCCTCAGTCGCAAAATTTCATCCTGGAATTGAGCTCCCTTGTCAATCGCTCCAATCCCAGCACAGGCTTCTGCATTTGGAAGGATGGCCGAAGGCCGGCGCATTTGTTCGAAACAGCCTCCCCAGTTTTCAGCATATCCTGCACTCACAGTGCTCCAAGAGACAAAGTTGTGAGGGGCGAGCTTCTCTAGGACAATGCGCTTGGTGAAGAGCACGATAGTTGGCGTACATATCCACAGAAGCCCTACCCTACATGACACGATGACCCAATAACCCTGTCTCATCCTGGATTTGCCTTCCCTTGTTGATGGCTCTAATCACAGCACAAGCTTTGAGAATGCACGCTTTGTCTCCAATCACATCATGGATTAACTCTTCCCTCGTTGATGGCCCCAATCACAGCGCAGGGTTTAAGGATGCACACAAAGGTCATATCAATTGCAAGGATGCCCTCAGGTTGCATCTGTTCAAGGCAGTAAAGAGCTTGTCGGCTCACCTGTTTTGAGCATATCCTGCAATCATAGCATCCCCTAAGATGACATCGCAAGAGGGGGGCACTTTGCACCTAGCAAAGAGAACCACGCTTGGCATACATACCCACAAGGGGAACACTTAACACAACATGCTGCTACAAGTGCCCCCCGATCAAAATCTCATTTAAGGTTTTCTTTTCCTTGTGTCGATCACTCCGATACCATCATAGGCTTTAAGGATGGACACACAGGTACGCCCTCCTGCTGCATCTGTTCAAAACAGGGCAGGCAAGTGTCTTTACATCAGTTGATTTTATTAACCAGGGGCACTTGCTTTTGGCAACACTGCAGAGGTCAAGTTTGTGGTGTTTAAATAATGGCATCACTTTTAAGGGCCGCTTGCTTATAGCAGAGCTGAAAAAACAGCAAAGGTTCCTTTTCAAGAGTAGCCACATGGAGAATTCTTGTAGCAGTAAGGTAAAAAACACTCTTAAGTAATCAAGGTAAAGACCTGCCTTGCTAAAAACTAAGCATGTACTTTTACAAGTTTTTCCAAGTAATAGTTAAAAAGTAAAGGAGCAATTACCACATACCATTTGCTTGATACTAAACCTAACTCCATGTAATAATTCCTGCTATGTGATTGCTTGTGCATATCACCGCTTCCATGCTTACTTCCGCTCTCAGAACATGTCTGATAAAACTGATGACTGCTCATAAGAGACGTATGCTGCAGCACTCTTCGCATTGCAGCGTACTCCATGTCGAGACACCCATGTCCCAAGACTGGCATTTGCACATCTTTGGCATGCACCCAGCAAAGTCTGCCAAAGGGTAAAATCAGCAGAAAATGGCAGCCCCGCAACCATTGCTATGGCACTCTCTAACTGTCCTGCACGGCCGAAAAAATCAACAACACAATTGTAATGCTCATAAATCAGTGCTATGTCATAGCCATTGCTTAACGTCTCAAAATATGAGCAACCCTTGTCAAGCAGACCACTGTGACTACATGTGTTAAGCATGATGGTAAATGTGACGGCATCCGGCTCTTTATCTTCTTCCAGCATTTGATCAAACAAGATAAAAACAACGCTTTCTTTTCCGATTTGAGCATATCCTTTTAGAAGTGCATTCCACGAGACTACATCACAAACTGGTAATTTGTCGAAGATGTTCTGCGCTTCTGCAAGCATGCCACAATTAGCATACATGTCTACCAATGCAGTACCCATAACCAGATCATTTCCCAATAATCCAATTCTTATAATATTGTCATGTAAAGCTCTGCCCTTGTGTGCCATGCCTATGGTCCCACAAGCTTGCAGGGCACAAGCAAACGTGGCCCCGTCTGGAGTGATCCCCTCATTTTGCATCCCCTCAAAGCAATTCAATGCTTCATCATTGAGCTTGTGCTGGGCATAACCTGATATAAGTGCCGTCCAAGAGATCACATTCTGCACTGAGAGTTCATCAAATACCCCTTGTGCTTTACTAAGGATGCCACATTTGGCATACATGTCCAGCAAGGCGGTCGCGACAACATGGTCGTTTTCATGCAAGCCATCTTTCAATATTTTAGCATGTATTTGTTGGCCCTTGTCCAAAGCTCGAGTGTCGCCAACAGCTTTAAGAATGCAAGTGAAAGTCACGGCATTTGGAGAAAAGCCCGTAAATTGCATCTTTTCATAGCAATTTAGTGCTTTATCACTATGCCCATGTTGGGTGTAGCCAGAGATTAATGTAGTCCAGGTAACCACATTCTTAAGCGGCAGCTTATCGAAGAGCTTTTGTGCCCTTCCAAGTTGGCCACATTTGACATACATATCAATAAGCGCATTCCCAACGACAACATCTCTTTCTAATATTTTGGCTTTTGCTATCTGCATGTGTATGCCTTCGCCAGCGGTTGCTGATTTTATGCTGCCACAAGCCTTCAAGGCACATGCAAAGGTGATTGCATTTGGAGAGAAGCCCTCTTGTTGCATTTTGTCAAAACATTCGAGTGCTTCCTTGCCGAGTCCATACTGAGCATATCCCGTGATTAATGCGGTCCATAGGACTTCATTCCTCACTTGAAGTTTGTCAAAGACATCTTGTGCCTTACCAAGTGCACCACATTTGGCATACATGTTCACCAAGGCACTTCCAATAAAAACATTATCTAAAGAGATCCGTCGCTCGACAATTTCATGATGTAGTCTAGTACCTCTGAGAAAATCTTTCTGCTTTGCACAATCCTTTAGCAAGGCTACTAAGCCATCAGCTTGAGAATGGCCCAGAGTGTTGCCTTCTGTTTCCCGTGCTCTGGAGCAGAGTGCATTGACCATGTGGGTACTTGCCTCTACTCCATCTGTAGATTGCACTCTCTCTTGCAGCTCGTCTTGGAACCAGTGTGGATATGTAAGACAGCGGAGGCACAATGATTCGGTCTGGGGGACCTACATACAAAGGATGTAATTTTGACTGGGATCTCTCTCTCTCTCTCTCTCTCTCTCTCTCTCTCTCTCTCTCTCACACACACACACACGCACGCACCTACCTTATCTTCTTCCCAACAACGCAAGGTCTACCTTGATGTTTATGCTCTCCTGCCGTTGCGTGAAACTGCTGAAGCGATTCCACCACAGCAGGCTCGATTCTGTGCAAATGGAACTCCATCTCCGTGGTGGATAGCGGCCACTTAGTTCGAAATATCCGCAATCATAGTCGCCGGAAATGTGAAACATGTATTGCTGCGAATTTCAACGTTGTGAACTACTAATGTTACTCTATCATGGAGAAATGGAGAAGCCTTTTCAAGCGATGCCACGTGGTACAATAAAAGATGGCGGGATGGTGGTGAGTGTCGATGTACCGCAAAGAAGCTGTCTAGGACCCGGGATGCAGGAAGGCGCATGGATGCCTCAAGACTAAATGACACGGAGCATTTAAGAAGGGGGGGGGGGGGGGGGGGGGGGGGGGTTTGGGGTTGTTAAGGGGAGCGAGGGCAAAGAAGTGCGCGCACAAAAATCGAGGAGATCGCAGTTGTAAATGGACACTTAAAAACTAAACTCGACCTCAGATTAAACCCGGTCACACACTAAACCCGGGCAGTACCTATGTTTTAATAATAAAACCCAAAAAAACGGGCCATGGTAACAGCATATGTGTGCGGGTGGGATGGTTACCCCATGCGTCTCAATCTGGGCGACGAGGCCCTGAGTTCAAATCGAGTCGACGCCGGTCTATTTTTTCGCGTTGACGTGCCTCGAATTCTCGCGCGTCCGGGTTTAATCCGCCTGAGGCTTCCCGCGTCCTATTCCGAGCCGTTGATCCCATCACCCCCCTCTCTTTAATGGTATGTGTTACTTAGTGTCGTGGGCATGCCCAGAACCGAGCGGGTACGGTAGAGAAGCCCGTAAAAAGTCGGGTACCAATTTAGGACATTTAGATCCACAAAGTTAATCGGAGACAAATTCAAAACGTGGCTTCTTTTGCTGAATAGGGTATTTTCATTGACGTTCCTTTCCTTCAAAATCTGGTGGCTAACCATTCTCGCCTTCGCTCCAACCCTGCACAAATATACCCCAATCTCAGCAATCATTAACCACGCTTTCAAGACAAGAACAAAGCATGATCTTACAAAAGAACATCATAAAATCGACAATAGTTTTCATTAATTTTTAGCACACACTTACACTCCCATACCTTTGGAAGGAACCTCCAGAGGTTATAGACATGATAACAACAATCGAACAATAGGAAGTGGGTTGTAGGTTTGCATCCTACGATCCGGATTGCACCCATGCATCAATGGATCGCAACAAACCATCATAACTAAATAAAATCTTCACTTCAAACTCATGTGCACAACATTCCTACCATCTTGATATTGCTACTCCTATCCACTCAAAAATTTAGATTTTTCAGCCACTGCTTTTCCTACAGCATTTGGCCAGCTCTTTAGTTGGCTTTGAGTTGATTATCAGTAGTATAATAACCATAAGTAGAAACTAGACAATTAGCTTACTATCTACTTGCAACACACAACTGTGTCTCACCAACCTCTATCTGTACCAGTCATCCAACTCACCTTCATTTGCAGTCTACAGTGAACAAATTTGTGTCCAAGTTTGAATCCATGTTCAACCATTTCAAACGTCCATACATGCTTTAAAGACAAATGAAATCAACATACTTTAATGGCTTTGGTGGCTCCATGCGAATGTAAAGCATGCTTGTTGGAAAGGCATCCTCAAATCCTTGACCTTTTGTGTACTTGTACTCTTGTGCATCGACATGCAGGCCATGTGTGTTGTTGTGGTCGAATGCATGTAGCCCCCAAATTTCTGTGCAGGAACACAAGAAAACCTCCATTAACAACACCAAATCCAATTAATTCAACAACCATATCTCACAAGCGAGTTGCAAGCCCTCCAAAGGTCATTACAACACCCATCCCAAAGAAGAAGTTTGACTACGCAAACCTTCTCAAACAGTATGAAGAGTAGACCTTCAATTAGAAGTAAGTTTCATTACCTTAGGTTTTCTTTCAAGGTATGTCATAATCTTCAACCAAATGCTTTATACTTCTCTTAATAGCATTTAAATTTGAATGCAGACAATGGTGAGGAGTTCAAGAGCAAGTAAAGTTAACAAAGGGAGGTATGCTTCAACAAACAAATGCATGGCCTTATTGCCTCCCTCACGAATAGCACACTCCAATAAGAAGAAAAAATATGGAAATAGATCAGCAAAGCAACTAGTGCTCTTGCTTCTCTAACACGAGCTACTTTTTCGAAACCAATTCCTCCAAAAACCATTGTCTTACCGAACAGGAGGTTGCTTCTTGCTCAACCATGATATACATGAGCTGCCAAGCATGAAACAAAAACCACTTGTGGACACTCTCGTGTCAAAACAACCTGCCCAATTTGAGTCCGAAAAAGAATGTAAGTCTGGCGGCAATGATCCCCCCTTGGGGTAAAACAAGCCAAGATGTAAAGTGCCACTAAGGTAGTGAAAAATCCTCTTCACAGCCTGCCAATGCTTAGACCCTGGGCTATGCATAAATCTGCTGACCTGTGAGACTGCAAACTGGATATCCGGCCTTGTGTTGCATACATAAATGAGGCAGCCAACACAGTTTGGTAAAGAGTGACATCAACAGGATCAACAGCATCATGTAGACTCAACTTCAAAACTGTTTCCATGGGAGTGGTAATAGTTTTGCAATCCTCAAGTCCAAACTTACATAGTAATGTCTCTATGTAACTTTTCTGACACAAGGCAATACCACCATCACACTGCTTAAACTGTATACCCAAGTAATGATGCAATAGCCCCAAATCTTTCATCTTGAAAGTAGCATTCAAATTATCCTTAAACTCAACAATGTGTCTCTCATTTGGTCCAACAATCAACAAATCATCGACATAAAGAACCACAATGAGAAGTACATCACCCTCATGCTTTACATACAATGTGCTTTCTGTTGGATTGTTACAAAAGCCTTGTTTGACCAAATGAGTGCCAGCTTTCTCTTACCAAGCACGAGGAGATTGCTTCAATCCATACAAAGCCTTGTTACATCTCTACACTTTGTCCTCTTGTCCTTTCTTCACAAAACCGCAAGGCTGCGTTACATAAACTTCCTCAAATATGTCACCATTCAAGAAATAAGTAACAATGTCTGATTGATGTACATCCCAACCAAAATGAGCTGCCAATGCACATAGAAAACGCACAGTAGTCATATGACAAGTGGGAGCAAAAGTCTCTTCATAATCTATGCCTTTTTGTTGTGCAATAATCCTTTGCAACAAGTCGAGCCTTATGGCGATTGATGTCACCATCCGGCTTGCGTTTCAACTTGTAAACCCACTTCGTACCAATGGCCTTTTTGCCAAGAGGCAAATCACATAAAGTCCATGTGTCATTTTCGATAAGTGCATCATATTCTGATTGCATGGCAACCATCCAATTTTCTGAATTCTGTGCTTCATCAAAAGATAGAGGTTCCTCAACATTATATAGGCTAGACACAGCCAAAGCATAACAATCTCATGCATAAGATGCATGGCGAGAGCCTGAATGAGTACGTCTAGACAAAGGTGCATCCAATTTACTGTCACGCAATGTATGCACCATCCATTTTGGCATACCTCTAGCTTGCTCATTTTCAGCCCTTTCCTCATCAAGTACATCATGTACATCTGTATCGGAAATAGGTTGATCTGTAACATTTTCTGAAACCCCCATAGGTTGTACATTTGTCTCATTGGAATTTACATTCGAACTTCCACCACTGAAAAAAGGCAACAAAGTGTCATAAATGTCTTGTGAGCTTACATTACTGTCTCTAGTACATGACAGCAAGGGTTGAACAGAATCTTCCACCAACACTACATCCCGTGAAACTAGAATACACTTTGTTTGTGGATGATACAACCTGTAACCTTTGCTTTCAGCACTACAACCAACAAAAATACATTTGATAGCCTTGGTAATCCATGGTGTTTGAAGATCTATGATATGAAGAGAGTTTCCATTTGGTGTGCCTTAATAGTCTTTTTGACAAGAATAAAGTGTGCTTGCTTGCTAAACCTGTTGACTATTGTCCATATATCCCATATTCCCATGGATCGACTTGGGTAATCCAAAGATGAAATCCATGGATATACTATCCCATGGTGAATTTGGGATAGGCAATGGCTGGGGTAATCTAAGTTTCTTCCCTCTATCATGTTTGGTCTTTTGGCATACTACACATTTTAAAATATACTCTTGTATGTCCACTTTCATGGTAGGACAATAGAAATACGTCTCTACTCCTCCAAGAGTAGGTTGAATACCTCTATGCCCCGTATAGGGAGAAGCATGGGATTTATACATAACTTTCTCACAAAGGGAATGGGTAACACATAGCCTATTGCCATGGAGAAGATAACCATCATGCAAGGTGAATGGTTCCTCTTTCTTCCCCAAAGCAAGGGCTGACATTATGTCTCTAAAATCAGGGTCAGTAGTATACTCATCTATCATAGAGGATAGATCATTGTCAGTAGCTATAGATCATCTATCATAGAGGATAGATCATTGTCAGTAGCTATAGACACCACATTAACTTTTGGTCGTCGTGAAAGTGCATCGTCCACTTGATTGTGCTTACCACCAATGTGAGAAATATGGAAGTTAAAGTGCAGAAGAAAATTTTCCAACCTCATTTGTTTGTCGGAAAGCTTGGTTTGCGTCATGAAATACTTGACACTTTGGTGGTCAGCTCATAGGATAAATGGAGTCCCCAATAGGTAGTGCTTCCATGTGTCTAGGACATGTAGAACATCTAAAAGCTCTTTCTCATAAATGCCCAAGACTCGTTCATCCATATTGAGCCTTCGGCTCTCATATGCTATGGCATGCCCTTCTTGAAGCAAAACTGCTCCAAGGCAATCACCACAAGCATCACATTGGACCTCAAATGGCTTTGAGAGATCCGGAAGCATGAGGACTAGTTGGGAGGTAAGCTTCTCCTTGAGCTTATCAAAATCATTTTTCTCCTTAGCAGTCCATACATACTTAACGTTCTTCTTAGTTAAGTCATGTAGCGGTCTTAGCTCATGTAGTTCCTTGGGTTAGGCCATGCTTTTATTACCTCTAACTTTGATGGATCCATATGGATACCATCTTGAGAGATAATATGACCTAGGTATTGAATCTCTTGAAGGAAAAATTCACTTTTCTTTTGGTTGAGAGAAAGCTTGTTCTCCCTCCATGCTTGAAAAATCACTTGGAGATGTTGCTTATGTTCCTCCAAATACTTGGAGTAGATGATGATTGTTGGGGTTCAAACAACACAAGAATCTCTCTCACACACATGCTCTCAAACAGAGAATAAACACTCACTCCATAATCAGACTCAGCAAAAGACACAGTCAGATGACTTCAAAGTCAGCAAACAGAACACAGAGAAAAGAACACCATGGCTAAAGCTTCTCTCACCTTCCCCTACTCAGAACTCGTCCCAATACAAGTTCTACTTGATGGTTATAACTGTCCAACCCAAAAATGTTCTTGGCATAAAATATCAGCGTCAGCAAAATCCGACCTAGCCAAAATCCAACCTAGCAAAATCCGACTGAAGCTAATTCCGACCAGCGTGACATAATCCGACCAGCATGACCAAATATCAGAGTCAGTAATAATCAGAGTTAGCAAATATCTGACTGACCAAATATCAAACTCAGCAAGAGTTAACAATATTCAAAGCAGCATCCCAATTTCAGACCAACCAATATTCAGACTCAACATATAATATCCAATCAACACATGGCACGTCCCGGTGGTGGATTTCGTAGAAATCCAACTCGGATCCACACATCCCTTGATCAAAGTCAAATGCCTTATCCCAAAATATCAGTGCGAATAGCCCTATATGATGCAAAGTGTAGTGCCTGGAACTTAATCCAAGATACACAACATACACCATACAAAACAACTAGAAACCGCCCAATAATTCCCAAAAAACTTACATTGATATCCCAAAGTATTGCGCAGTACCTCACTAGATCAAGTGAATTACATGTGCACCAATATATAGCAACATGCCAATACTCCTACATCGTCATATACAAACACATCCAGTCCTCCTCATACAAGATAAACTCGTAAAACCAATAATCAACAATCATACTGAATCTTCTTGAAAATAAATTCATCTTCAAGAACATCTTCATCTCTGCAAATTCTGATATCTGCATCAAAAATTCAGAATTCTGATATTGCATCCAAAATAATGTATCCATCTGAAAATCTGCAATATCTGCTTCATAAAAACTTTGCAAATAGACAAAACTCTTCCAACATTGAGTTAGAATTGTCTCCAAATTTGAAATAAAGTCCTTCTCTTCAAAATCAAGAATTTCAGGTAAATCAGATATAGAACAACTCCTTCCATAGGAATCAATCATTCCATTTAGCAAACTCTATAATTTTGTCATGAAAAACATCCAAAATATCATATTCCTTTGAATTCCACTTGAGTTCTGTAAAATCAAAGGGAAAATACTCTTTGCCTGATCACCAATCTGTAAAATCTTATTCAAACTATAAGAAATACGGATCCTTGAGTAATCATGCTCAATATCTTGCATCTGCAAAATCTGATTTGCAACTTCTGCATTCAAATAATCAGTAATATCCACTTCAGACATAGAAAATCTGATCTTGAAAAACTCCAAAATTTTCAATATCTGCAAATTCTAACTTTGAGAATAAGCTCATATAGTTGATATGCTTCTCTAGTGTCAACTTCAGCCACCAATTTGCAGCAAAGAACACTTCCAATAAATCAGATTTCACTTCAAAGTGAAGTAAAATAGGTTCATTTTTTACAATAAACTTTGCCATTGATAAAGAAAGTGTTACCATATACATGTGGTAGTCATGTGTGGGAACACATTAGGACCGCCGGGGCATTTTTTCCCTCTTTAGGAGGTTTTTCCCCCCGTGCATTGTATATACGCCCATCACTCTAGGGCTATCTATCTTTCCATTGCATACTAAGTAACACACTCTCAATTGTGTGCCTTGAGCTTCCTTCGTCTTCTCCAAGCTATGTGTGTTTCTCTGCAAAACTAATTCCAGCAATTGGTATCAGAGCAGGTTGCGTCCTCCAGGGCTTAGTCGCCAGCTGCTCCAGCACACACTTGCTCACTTTCTCTGATTTCAGTGAGCTTTGGCGAGCGTTCGCAGGTCGACAAATACTTCGCGTAAGCTTGTAGAGCTTGGTCTGCTCAGATTTTTGATTTGGGCTCATTTCGGCCTCCGTTTCCACTACAGGCAGTACTGCACAGGCTATTTCGTCATTTTGTGCAAAATTTCTGTCAGTGTCGTTTTCTGCATAACAGGTGCCTTATAGTCTTCTACGGTTTGTGCTATATAGCACACATTGTTCCCGCTCCATTTCTCCTATTTTCGAGCAGTTTTCACATCAGGTGCAGCATTTACCATGGTTCACAACAACAACACAGATGTGTTCAAGATGTTTATTGCTGAGGACAGGTTGGATGGGGACAACTACCCTATGTGGGCTTGTATGATGCAACATGTTCTTGTGTCAAAGGGTGTCTAGAACATTGTGCAGCGCATTGATGTACGCCCTGGTTCTGAGGATGTAGGCGATGTTGACGATGTTGCAGGTCTTGCTGCAAGGATTGCTGATGTTAGAGTTGTTTTGCCTACGGTAGAACAAGCTCGTTGGGATGTAAAGGATGTGCAGGCTCATGCATTGATTGCGTTGTCTGTGAAGCGCACCATTGTTCCTCACATCCGTTCAGCAAAATCTGCAAAACAGGCTTGGGATATTCTAGTAGATTGCGTTGTCTGTGAAGCGCACCATTGTTCCTCACATCCGTTCAACAAAATCTGCAAAACAGGCTTGGGATATTCTAGTAGATCTTTATGCAAGCCGCAATGAGGGTCAAATTTCTTTGCTGCATAAAGAGCTGGAGTCGAAGATTATGCATGAGGAAGATGATATGGACACTTTCCTTGCTAGTATCAAGGATATCAATGAGCAACTCATTTCTACAGGTGAAGTCATTTCGGACAGTTCCCTTGTGCAGACTGTTCTTGATGCCTTACCAGATTCTTACCAGACTTTTGCTAGTACTTGGAGACTTATGACCCAAGGAAATCCTGAAGTTGTCAAGTTTGATGCATTATGCGCATTACTGTTGCAAGAGTCGCTTTCCAAAAAAAATAGGACTAGGCAGCGTGCAGTTGAACAAACTTTTATTGCTTCTCAAAGAAAGGGTGGTAACAGCAATGCAGCCACTTCTTATGGTTCTGCTGTGAGTGGCAAAAATACTGTTCCTAATGGTTCTGCTGGCAACACTTCGTCTGGCAATTCTGGTGATAGGGGCAAGAAGAAGATGCGTTTCCATTATTGTAAAGCTAATTATCACTTGATCAAGCAGTGTCCTAAGTTGAAGGCAAAAGAGGCTAAAAAGAAAGAGGGTGGTTCCACTGCAAATGCTGGTTCCACTACAAATGCAGCCATTGTTGAGTCTTCTGTGAAAGGAGACCGTGATGCTGATGTTGATGCAAAATGGGCTTTTAGTGCAGAGTGCACTTACAATCCTGCTGTCCATGATGCATGCTTGTCAGTTTGGTGCAGATTCACATGTGGTATTTTGACAGTGGTGCTACAAAGCACATTACCTCACATCGTGAATTATTTACCTCTCTCTCGTCTGTCCCTCATGGGAATTCAGTCACTTGTGCCAACAACGCCTCTTATCCAGTTCAGGGAGTTGGAAAGATTGTGCTCGCTACTGCTAATGGCAGCTCCTTCACACTTGTTGATGCACTTTATGTACCTGGGATCAAGTAGAATCTCTTGTCTGTATCCGCACTTGCTAGACTTGGACTTGTAGTCAAATTTGTGGATGACAGATGTACAATTCATGATCTCAGTTTTGGTGATGAAATTGTTGCATCTGGCCTCTTGTGCCGTGGGCTGTATAAGCTCACTTTGTATGAAAAGTGTGGACAAAATTCTCCAAATGATGTTGCAGATTCAAGGGCTATTTCAGATGCAAAACTTTGGCATCCACGTTTTGGTCATCTGAATTTTGCCAGTTTGCTGCGTTTGCAGAAATCTGATATGGTTGCTTCTTTGCTGCCTCTTGAAGCACCTGTCAAACATGTTTGTGAAGGCTGTATTTTGGGTAAGATGCAGCATTCTAAATTTCCAAAGGATGGTTTAGTTCGGGCCACATGCAGGTTGCAGCTTGTGCATAGTGATGTTTGTGGGCCCATGCAAACTCCGTCCTTGGGCCATTACCTGTACTTCGTGACTTTCATTGATGATTACTCCAGGCATGCATGGGTATTTCCGCTTAAAGCGAAGTCCGAAGTTTTTATGTGCTTGAAACAATTTCTGGCTATGGCTGAAAATGTCTCGAAATGTACTATGGGCACCCTCCGTTCCGATCGAGGGGGGGAGTATATGTCTCATGAATTTAATATATTGTTGGCTAGTTGTGGGATAAAACACCAATGTACAGTGCCTTATACACCTCAGCAAAATGGTGTTGCTGAGAGGAAAAACTTGTCACTGACGGAAATGGCGCAATGTATGGTCAAAAGTCAAGCTTTGCCGCATTCTTTTTGGCTTGAGGCCATCATGTGTGCCACTTATGTACTTAACAGGTGTCCTACGAAAGCTTTGCAGTCTATTACTTCATATGAATCATGGCATGATAGAAAGCCTTCTATTGAGCACATGCGTGTTTTTGGCTGTTTGGCATATGCTTTGGTGCCACAAGTGCAGCACAGAAAATTGGATGATAAGGCTGTCAAATGTATTTTTGTTGGTTACAGTGTAGAAAGAAAAGGTTACAGGTTGTATCATCCCCAAAAAAAACTTATTCTGGTTTCTCGGGATGTAGTGTTTGTGGAAGATTCTGTTCAGCCCTTGCTGTCATGTACTAGGGACAGTAATGTAAGATCACAGGACATTTATGACACTTTGTTGCCTCTTTTCAGTGGTGCAAATACAAATGTAAGTTCCAATGAGGCAAATGTACAGCCTATTGGGGTTTCTGAAAATGTTACAGATCAGCCTATTATTGATGCAGAAGTACATGATGTACTTGATGAGGAAAGGGCTGAAAATGAGCAGGCTAGAGGTATGCCGAAATGGCTGGTGCACACTTTGCGTGACAGTAAATTGGATGCACCTTTGTTCAGGCTCTTGCCATGCATCTTATGCATCAGATTGTTATGCTTTGGTGTGTCTAGCTTACATGATGTTGAGGAGCCTCTGTCTTTTGATGAAGCATAGAATTCAGAAAATTGGATGGCTGCCATGAAATCAAAATATGATGCACTCATAGAAAACGACACATGGACTTTATGTGATTTTCCTCCTGGCAAAACGGACATTGGTACGAAGTGGGTTTACAAGTTGAAACACAAGCCGGATGGTGAGATCGATCGCCATAAGGCTCGACTTGTTGCAAAGGGTTATGCACAACAACAAGGCATAGATTATGAAGAGACTTTTGCTCCGACTTGTCTTATGACTACTGTGAGTTTTCTATGTGCATTGGCAGCTCATTTTGGTTGGGATGTACATCAATCAGACATTGTTACTGCTTTCTTGAATGGTGACATATTTGAGGAAGTTTATGTAATGCACCCTCGCGGTTTTGTCATAAAAGGACAAGAGGACAAAGTGTGCAGATGTAAGAAGGATTTGTATGGGTTGAAGCAATCTCCTCGTGCTTGGTATGAGAAAGCTGACAATCATTTGGTGAAATGAGGCTTTCGTAACAGTCCGACAGAAAGCACATTGTATGTAGAGCGTGAGGATGATGTACTTCTCATTGTGGTTCTTTATGTCGATGATTTGCTGATCACTGGACCAAATGAGAGACATATTGCTGAATTTAAGGCTGATTTGAATGCTACTTTCAAGATGAAAGATTTGGGACTGTTGCATCAATACTTGGGTATATAGTTTAAGCAGTGTGATGGTGGTATTGCCTTGTGTCAGAAAAGTTACATAGAGACATTGCTATGTACGTTTGGACTTGAGGATTGCAAACCTATTGCCACTCCCATGGAAACAGGTTTGAAATTGAGTCTACATGATGCTGGAAATCCTACTCATGTCACTCTTTACCAAACTGCTGTTGGTGGCTGCCTCATTTCCGTATGCAACACGAGGGCGGATATTCAGTTTGCAGTCTCGTGGGTCAGCAGATTTATGCATAGCCTAGGGTCTAAGCATTGTCAGGCTGTCAAGAGGATTTTTCACTACCTTAGTGGCACTTTACATCTTGGCTTGTTTTATCCCAAGGGGGGATCATTGCCACCAGACTTACATGCTTTTTCGGACTCATATTGGGTTGGTTGTTTTGACACGCGAGTGTCCACAAGTTTTTTTTGTTTCATGCTTGGCAGTTCATGTATATCATGGTTGAGCAACAAGAAACCTACTATGGCCACTTCGAGTTGTGAGGCTGAGTACAGGGCAGTCTTCACAGATACGGTTGAGTGTGTATGGCTCAGATGCCTTATGGTGGCTGATTTCGGTGTTGGACAGGACACTGCCAACACTATCTACACTGACAGTCAGAGCGCATTGGCAGTTGTGAGGAACCCACTTTTTCATGCTCGCACAAAGCACATTGAGGTGCATTACCACTATGTCAGGGAGAGGCTCTCAGCAGGAGAGATCAACTTGGCTTATGTGCCAACACAGGACAACCTTGCAGATCTTTTCACAAAGGCATTGTCTCGTGAGAAGCTTGAAGCTTTCCAAAAAGCTTTGGGCTTACTTCCCTTTGTGGAGTGATCATGTCCTCCGGGCATGGAACTTCCCTTTACTCATGTGCCAGCTCTCATTCACCGCATCACTCCAGGGGGGATTTGTTACCATATACATGTGGTAGTGATGTGTGTGAACACATAAGGACCGCCGGGGCATTTTTTCCCTCTTTAGGAGGTTTTTTCCCCCGTGCATTGTATATACGCCCATCACTCTAGGGCTATCTATCTTTCCATTGCATACTAAGTAACACACTCTCAATTGTGTGCCTTGAGATTCCTTCGTCTTCTCCAAGCTGTGTGCTTTTCTCTGCAACCCTAATTCCAACAGAAAGCTTCTTCAGCATCTCGAACATCACTGAATATGGATTAGTCATTTCAAAAACAATTGTCAATTCAGCTTCTTTGAGAAATTGATTTATCTGACTTTGTGGATCTTCAAATAGCAAACTGACAATATGATTTGCTATCCCTAGATTTTGATTCAATTCAGATGCACAAATCAACAAATTACACTTAGCTTCAGCTTCCTTTGGCGATAGAAAATTAATTTGCTTCTCTTCATCAACATCAGGAATACCAAAACTTGATTTTGCAAAATTCAGATTAATGAAAATCTGATTGCACATTTCAGTTAATCTGCATTCTGAAAACACTCCCATCATGTCATATTGATCATTTGAAAGAAACACAAAATTCAGATTCACCATCTGATTTTGAATAATTGGATCAAGAAAAATCACATCCAAACAACTTTGAATCTGCACTTCTTTAATTTCAAATTCTGCAAAACCTAACTCTGCTTCATTTGTGCATCCATGACATTCTCCTCGTCAAGATAAGACAAAAAATATTCAATCACATCATCCTCTTCATCAAATTCTGATTGATCTTCTATTTGAGAAAAAACGTCCTCAAAATTTGCAACCTTTACTTCATTTTGGTTCTTACTTTCATTTTGCATGCAACATGGAGAAAACTTCCAAGAAGAAATGACTTTTGGAAATCAGAGTAGTTAGAAACACCACTTGAAAATTTAGCCTGATATTTGATCATTGCTAAAATTTTTGAAATCTGCATTTTTGAAACAAAATCATGGTTGACACATGCATTGCATGGATCACACATCTCCTTGAGGTTATGGGATTGAAGATCTACCACGTTAGGGTTAAAGCCCGATGTTGGTTCTAGGGTTTGGATATGATTTTTGTGGCTTCCTTGGCTCACGTAGTACTATTGCCATACCAATCAGAATAACATGCATACTTCTCCTCCAAATGCACACAAGCCTTTTGCAATTGCTTGATTCCCTTCTTGGTAGAACAAGATTTCCGTTTTCTACCCTTATGCTCAGAAAAATACTCCAATGCATCTTCAAGTAGACACTCCAAATCATCTAACTTCTCCTTCGCTACATGCAAATTTTCCCTTGACAATGCTTTATGACAACGCTTCACAACTTTTGTAAACTTTGCGCACAAATTGGCCATAGAGAAATACTTGCAAACATCTTCCTTAGTGCATTCTTTAGACACCAATGGACAATCATCCATAGCATGGTCATGTTTTAAACAAACGTCTACCTTTTCTTCTTCTTCTTTTTCTTACCCCCCATGACAACACTTCAATTAAAATATAGCAATCATATTCAGCTCTCAAGATTAGTGCACCACACCAATCCAAGACCGATTAAATTTACAATACGGAGAGCCACGGATACAATACTGGGATCCGCAAAGTCCATTCAATTGGTTGCTTAAACTGATTGACATATTTTAGTTTAGGTGATGTATTTTATGTGTGTCAAAGATCAGAAAAAGAATACCACATTCAGCACTTCCATTTCCATTCAGAATTCAGAAAAGACTTCCACTTCAGAGTTCAGGTAACCGTGAAGTTCAGATTCTAGGTAAATCCCACTTCAAACTGCAAGTAAATCTGATTTTTTGGTCTCTGCAACATCATGAATAAACTTCAATCCTTCATTGCGGTGAATACTACAATTCAAATACAGCCCTTTGATTCTTTGAATTGCAAAAAAATCTGAATAGATATTAGAATATCCACTTTGTCAGAAAAATCCACTTTGTTAAAATATCTGATTTTTTGAAATATCTGCCAAATCTTTTGGAAAATGTCTTCCAGCGCAGGAAAAAAAATTTCGCTCTCTGTGTGTTGATGACTGTTGCCTTTCCTTAATGGCACATCAACCAGGGAAAGTGGTCCCCCAAGAGGAAAGGGAAATAAATAATAATGTCGCTGATTGACTCTTTGGCAAATATAAGGCAACAATTCTTTCCATCAGCAATCTGCACCCATGCTTGGAGCTTCAGAAGGAGGAGCCTTGGCTGAATAAATATTCCAAGAAAATTTGTTCTTGAAGTAGCCTTGATGTATGTTCGAATCTGCCCTTTGGATAGAGTGCGTGTATGCGCGAGTGCAATTAATGGGTGTGTGTGCGCAAGTGAGTGCGTGAGTGTGTGTTTGTTCTGAAACTTCACAAGCTTGGCTATGGCTGTAGCGTACACCTTTGCAATTCGGCCAACGAGAAGGACCAGTTAACAATGCGGACCGACAATGAAAGAAGGCTGTTGAAAGTAATGTTCATCTGCAGGAGATTGAGCATATCGTGTAGGACCAGATCGCTCATCGTATCTCGGAATATTGCAACACTCCTCAATCCAAGAATCTGAACTAAACAAGAATTTCTATGCTTCAAGTCAGAAATTTACAGATTTGGACAGAACCAGCTAGCACCGAGACACTGTTGTTTTCTTGCTTCAAAGTGATTTAGCAAGGCGTTGTTTACTGTTGTTAAAAGAGAATGGTTACAAACTTTGCCATCATTGTGGAACACCATGCCGCCTTCTTCCATCGTTGTAAAATTGCATGCTTGAATTGTCTCAGATCGATCCAATACAATCATGAAGATTGCAGCTTAACAAAGCTTTAGCACAGCTAGAGAAATAGGCTCAGCTCAAAAACAGGCCGAGCCGGCCAGCAGGATCGCCAAATGTGTTGGGGCTCAAAAAACACAAGAATCTCTCTCTCACACATGCTCTCAAACAGAGAATAAACACTCACTCCATAATCAGACTCAGCAAAAGACATAGTCAGATAACTTCAGAGTCAGCAAACAGAACACAGAGAAAAGATCAGACAGAGAAAAGAACACCATGGCTAAAGCTTCTCTCGCCTTCCCCTACTCAGAACTCGTCCCAATACAAGTGCTAACTGATGGTTATAACTGTCCAACCCAAAAATGTTCTTGGCATAAAATATTAGAGTCAGCAATCCGACCTAGCAAAATCCGACTGAAGCTAATTTCGACCAGCATGACATAATTCGACTAGCATGACCAAATATCAGACTCAGTAATAATTAGAGTCAATAAATATCTGATCGACCAAATATCAGACTCAACAATATTCAGAACAATATTCAGAGTCAGTAATATTTAGAGTTAACAATATTCAGAGCAGCATCCCAATTTCAGACCAACCAATATTCAAACTCAACATATAATATCCAGTCAACAATGATATCATCAAAGAACACTCCAATGAGTTTAAGGTCTAAAGATTTTCTCCATTAGAGATTGAACTTAGCTGGTGCATTAGTCAAGCCAAAAGGCATGACTAGATATTCATAAAGACCAAACGTTGAGCGAAACGCGGTCTTTATGATATCTTCATCCACTATCCTTATTTGATGATAGCCACTTTTAAGGTCAATCCTACTGAAGTAGGTAGAGCCTTGTAGCTCATCAAACAGATCTTCTACCCGAGGCATGGGAAATCTATTTTTGATTAGTGATATGGTTTAGTGCTCAATAGTCTACACACATATGGTATGTACCATCTTTCTTTTGCACTAAAAGGACTGGAGAACAAAAGGGAGAGGAACTAGGAATCACCATCCCTTTGTCTACCAATTCATGTACTTGCCTCATGATCTCCTCTTGTTGAGCTTGAGGGACTTGATAAGGAGGCTTGTTAGGCGGTGAGCTCTCTGGAAGGATCTCAATGTGATGATCATCATCCCCTCGTTTTGGAGGTAAGTCTACAGGGATATCGTCGATGAACACATCTTGGAATAATTTTTGAAAATTAGACAAGTCTAACACTTCTTGATTCCTACCATTTACATTTGATGAAACATTAGGCTCTTTTAGAGACTCTTCGACAAAAATCATGTACGCAAAAACTGAGCTCTTCATTGAATTATCAAAAGCAGGAGGATTTACAAGCGGAATAGTGTGACCATGCTCACTAGCATCTATATACATGTTCTTTCCCCTGTAGGTGAAGTAAATTCTCCTTCCAGGGAACTTCATATTGGCAGCCATGCGATTAAACCATGGCACCCCTAGGATAGCATCCTCATGTTGTAGAGGAGAGATGAAAAAGTCTTCTTTGTTGACATAGCTTTGGACATGAATCCTCAACTTCCCAATCAAGGGCGTAACGGAGGCTTGCTTTCCCTTGAAAGCTGTGTCATCCATTACCATATCTACCATCTCAAAAGCTTGAATGCCCAACTTGGTGGCCAACTCCGTTGATATGAAGTTGTGAGTAGAGCCAGGGTCAAACAAGATCAAGGCATCATTCTCTCTTACCTTTTCCCAAGCATAGGAAAGTGATGATCCTTTGCAATGAACATCCTCTTTTGGAGCTTCGATGGTGGAATCCCTAGGAGCCTCATTGCGAGCATTCTTCTTGGGGCAAGAACGATAGCCATGTCCTTGCTCCCCACACTTGAAACACTTATGGTCCTTGCGAAAAGCTTCAAGCTCTTCAGGAAAAAGTTTGTTTTTACCTTTGTAAACTCCCTTCTCCTTGGGCTGATTGTTGTTGTTGTTGGAAGTGCCTTGGGAAGAATTTTGAGCATTGGTTTTTCCCTTTGCATCATTTTTGTCTTTTTTTTCATGGGCTTGACATTCTGTCTAGCCCCTTGATGGAATTTGATGTGTGAAGCAACCATGGTGTGATGGATTACTTCGCTAATAGAACCAATCCATTGAGAGTTGATATATTCGGCCATCTCTTCAGGTAATCCCACACAGAATTGTTTCCTTTGATCGTCTTTAGGGCTTCTCCATTTCCACGAAGGCTATCCCACCATTGACGAGCTAATTTTTGAAAGTGCATAGCTACATGGCATAGCTTGGAGGACTCCATAAAGACCTCGTCTCCAAAGACTGCATCAAATTGCTGGATGAAGGCCAACACTTTGTCGGCAGCACCAAAGGTGCCATCATAGGTGAGAAAAGACATACTCTTTCCTCCCTCCTTGAACTTCTTTAGCTTTTGGGACCTTCTCCATGCAGGGTATGATTTGCGATGTCCTCCCCTCTTGTATTCTCTAGGAGAATAGCCATAGATTTCATCGGAAGAGGATAAAGGTGAAGAAGAAGGAGAAGAGGGTGACCTCTTTCTAGCCCTTTTCTTCCTTTGTTTACTCTCTTCCCTTTTGGAATGACGAGGAGAAGTACTGGGTGTTGATCTTTTCCTCTTGGGAGGAGTGGGCGATTGTCTAGACCGCCATCTTCATGGAGCCACATCTTCAAAGGAAATTAAAGTTTCATTGCTTTCTTGCTCTTTGGATTCGTCCTCTCGTATGGGAGAGAGTCTTCTTTTGGCAGTCTCTTCAAGAGGCCTCCTAAGCTCTCTCTCCTCTTGGAGAGGAAGGGAAATTCCATAAGCGCAAAGTTGTTGAGTAAATTTGGCTTGTAAATTAGGGTTGCCCATAGCTTGCTTCCACCTAGTAACGAGATAATTAACAAACATACGGGCAACATCATTAGCACCTTCATGTGAAAAATCAAAGCTATCAATGTTCATTCTACTCTCTTAATTATTCTCAGCCATGTTAACAAAATTTATGTATATACTTAATGTATACTTTGGTAATTCAAAACCCTTAGTTTCCACTCCTCTTACCCTTTGAAAATCGGCTCTTAAGTATCTACACCCACGGCTCGAAGTGGTTAATTATAGAGAGTAGTGGAGTAGGTCTAACATAGCAGAGTTGCCAACGGCTAGCTCCTTTTGGACTTCTTATGGCTCAATAATGGTAAATCCATAGGCAAGTCTAAAAAGACTCCATTATTAAGTCCAAAGCTCTCGAGGTGTGCACTATATCCCACATAGAGGGCTCAACAAAACCGATAATAGATCCCAGTTTCACTTACCCTAATATTATTAATAACATCAACCATTTATAGGATACTTAAGGACCTCTCTTCTTAAGCAAGAAAAGAGAAACCAAATGCTTTGATACCAATGTAATATTGGCCTATTAACTTGAGAGTAGCGGAAATTAATGAGAATACTTTTAAGAAATTACTTTGTGAGCATAGCGGGTGAACATAGTTGAAGAAAACAACATAAACATAGAAATTAGTTAACTTGGCATGAACAATACTTTTGCAAGAGAGATAATTCAGAGAACATGACAACAATTGAGGACCGGATTTATGTGGAGCCGGTCCCCCTCCAATAGGCATTTGTATTATGATTTCTCCCATTAAGAGAGACTTGTTACAATACAATCTTTGTGTTCCTTGTAACCTAGGTGATGCAATGAAGATAGAAAGCTTCATGCATCACAAGCATAACATAAACTTTGAAGAAAGCTTTGACTATCCAAAGCCTCAGTCCCAAGACCTCAAACACCTTCGAAGGTGGAGAGAGCTAGCAGGGAATGAGGGTAGGGAAGAGGAAGAAGAAACATTTCATTACAGAAAGAATTAGTTTCTCACTTATCATAACTCTTCTTGCTAGCATACATAATAGAATAGTAATGAAAATGGAGAAGATGGCAAGTTTAAGTATTGAAGCACGGCTCTTGGTAGGATTTACACTCCATAGCCAAGAGTGTTGGTGTAGGCTCTCAACCTCTAATTGCTTAGAGAAGGAGAGGGATCTCTTGCTCTTTGCACAATGCATAATGAGAGTGTGTGTGAGTGTGTGTGAGTGTGTGTGGATGTTACCATATACATGTGGTAGTGATGTGTGTGAACACACTAGGACCGCCGGGGCATTTTTTCCCTCTTTAGGAGGTTTTTTCCCCCGTGCATTGTATATACGCCCATCACTCTAGGGCTACCTATCTTTCCATTGCACACTAAGTAACACACTCTCTATTGTGTGCCTTGAGCTTCCTTTGTCTTCTCCAAGCTGTGTGAGTTTCTCTGCAAACCTAATTCCAACAATTGGTATCAGAGCAAGTCACGCCCTCTCGCGCTTAGTCGCCAGCTGATCCAGCACACGCTTGCTCACTTTCTCCGATTTCAGTGAGCTTTGGTGAGCTCAGAATTTTGATTTGAGCTCATTTTGGCCTCCGTTTCCACTACAGGTAGTACTGCACAGGCTATTTTGTCATTTTGTGCAAAATTTTTGTCAGTGCCGTTTTCTGCATAACAGGTGCCTTATAGTCTTCTACGATTTGTGCTATATAGCACACGTTGTTCCCGCTCCGTTTCTCCTATTTTCGGGCAGTTTTCACATCAGGTGCAGCATTTACCATGGCTGACAACAACAACACAGATGTGTTCAAGATGTTTGCTGTTGAGGACAGGTTGGATGGGGACAACTACCCTATGTGGGCTTATATGATGCAACATGTTCTTGTGTCAAAGGGTGTCTGGAACATTGTGCAGGGCATTGATGTACGTCCTGGTTCTGAGGATGTAGGCGATGTTGAGGATCTTGCAGGTCTTGCTGCAAGGATTGCAGCAGTTAGAGTTGTTTTGCCTACGACAGAACAAGCTCGTTGGGAAGTTAAGGATGCGCAGGCTCATGCATTGATTGCGTTGTCTGTGAAGCGCACCATTGTTCCTCACATCCGTTCAGCAAAATCTGCAAAACAGGCTTGGGATATTTTAGCAGGTCTTTATGCAAGCCGCAATGAGGCTAAAATTGCTTTGTTGCGTTGTCGTGCTGAGACACGTACATAGTGGGAACTCATGCTACAAGATCTATCTTGTAACTTTTTAAATACATAATTATCTTTCCTATAATGTACATATGCATATTTAAGTATAATAATAAGCCTTCTATCTCATCCTATTATTTTTCTCAAGGGTAACCTATCCTTACTTTACCATTAGAAAATACTATGGGAAAAGCTCAATAGCTCCGCCTCTTTAACTTGAGGCAAAAAGCATTGATTCTTTATTTCTACTATCTCATTATCATCTCACACCCTAGCTAGATCCTATATCTAGGGTAAACTCCAATATATATATATTCTATGTATTTTTTATACTTTTCTTATATTTCTTTTTAAATAGCTACTAGGAGGGAATCAAATCCTAGTGGGACACTAGGTGGCATGATTTCAAAGATACACTTATTTTAATGCATTATTGCAAGCATGATTACAAAACTTTATCAAGGAGCAATGTCATGCTTTCATATGGCATGAGGTGTCCTTTGGAATTAAATGAAAGTATAGGCTAAGGGGACCACGGGAAGACTTTTTCTGCCAGAAATGGACCCTATTTTGATGAATTTTTTACACAAGGTTCCAATCCGAATTGGAAAATGATTTTAAAATAAAAATCGTAGCTAATGAGCTGAAGTTTCTACCCATATTTTTACTTTTTTATTTGGAGCCACGGTTGAGGAGATATGATCAAAATACTGGACCCCAGTCTGCCCACATCATGCAGGGACAGCTCATTTCCAACTTTTCCAATTCCTATTCACACTGGCTCCTCTCTTCTTGTGTAAACCCTTGGGGGTTCCCTTCACCTATAAAAGGGGACCTCTTCTTTCTTGAAAAGGAACTGAAGCATTCAAGCCATTGAGGAGGGGAATTCTTGAGGGAGTGAGTAGTAATGCCTAATTGTACTTAGCCCCATTAACATAAGCCCAAGCCTACACTTTCTCCTAGAGGAAGACTAGCCATTCTTGTACGCTATCCTTGGAAGATCAACTCTAATCAAAGAAGGTGTTGTACTTGGCGAATCAATCAAAGTGGAGTGCTCCCCTCTTCTTCTCTCTCCATCAATAATGGTGCCGAAGGGTTTGTCAAGTAAGATGTGTTCTACATTGATGTTTTCTTGATTTCTTGTTGTTTTCTTTTTCATCTCTAATCCGACATATATATATATATATATATCTAATATTATCTCCTTAACCAAACCTATCTCTCTCATTCTTAGTAATTCATCCTCTCTGCAGATTCTAGGTTCTCTTTTCTACAGGTACATCTCTCCCCGCAGTATCCTTATTGCGTACGGGCAAGAATTGGTCTTGGGAGGGAAACTTCTCATCTCTTCACTTCTGTCATATCTACATTTCTCACATACTATCCTAGATGAATAACCCACATGATGATCATTTCTATCGATTTCACTCTGTACGATATATTAGAATTAACGTATGGATTAGCCGAAAAATACACTTTCAACAATGTATAGTGTTTCTCTTTGGCCCAGAAAGTCTTAATGAAATACTTCTATCACCGGATCCCATCATACTACCTCTCATAGACTATAACTTTTCTTTTGACGTAAGCGTAGTTATCTTGCTATGAACCAAGAGGATTTGTACACACAATTAATCCCAATCACTATACAAAATATATATATTATGGTAAGCACAAAACTACAATTCCAAAGAACAATTCGTAGCCTGTTTGGTTAGTCAAGATTGAATGCCATTAACTCATCTATTAACCCTTTCATATTACCCATGATACGATATGACCATAGCCTTGATGTTTTCATTTTCGTATTGTTTTGACATTCTCTTTTGTGTTCTTTCTTTGTGTGTGTGAGCGCAAGAGAGAAAGAGTGAGACTTCTTTGATTGCACTTCTTTCCAAACCCTAGTCTTCATGGCATCTATGGTTTAACTCCTTCATACAGTTTTTGTTGAGTTCTCTCACAAACTCTCATAGCCATAAGCCCGGTGCTTTCCTGGCAAGACCGCAAATTTCTCGACAGCGTAAAGAGTTGGAGTCGAAGATTATGCATGAGGAAGATGATATGGACACTTTCCTTGCTAGTGTCAAGGATATCAATGAGCAACTTATTTCTGCAGGTGAAGTCATTTCAGACAGTTCCCTTGTGCAGACCGTTCTTGATGCCTTACCAGATTCCTACAAGACTTTTGCTACTACTTGGAGACTTATGACCCAAGGAAATCCTGAAGTTGTCAAGTTTGATGCATTATGCACATTGCTGTTGCAAGAGTCACTTTCTAGAAAAAACAGGACTAGGCAGCATGCAATTGAACAGGCTTTTATTGCTTCTCAAAGAAAGGGTGGTAACAGTAATGCAGCCACTTCTTATGGTTCTGCTGTGAGTGGCAAAAATTCTGTTCCTAATGCTTCTGCTGGCAGTACTTCGACTGGCAATTCTGGTGATAAGGGCAAAAAGAAGATGCGTTGCCATTATTATATAGCCAATGATCACTTGATCAAGTCGTGTCCTAAGTTGAAGGCCAAAGAGACTAAGAAGAAAGAGGGTGGTTCCACTGCAAATGCTGGTTCCACTACAAATGCAGCCATTGTTGAGTCTTCTGTGAAAGGAGACTGTAATGCTGATGTTGATGCAGAATGGGATTTTAGTGCAGAGTGCACTTACAATCCTGCTGTCCATGATGCATGCTTGTCAGTTGCTGCAAATTCACATGTGTGGTATTTTGACAGTTGTGCTACAAAGCAAATTACCTCACATCGTGAATTGTTTACCTCTCTCGAGTCTGTCCCTCATGGGAATTCAGTCACTTGTGCCAACAACGCCTCTTATCCAGTTCAGGGACTTGGAAAGATTGTGCTCACTGCTGCTAATGGCACTTCCTTCACACTTGTTGATGCACTTTATGTACCTGGGATCAAGAAGAATCTCTTGTCTGTATCTGCACTTGCTAGACTTGGACTTGTAGTCAAATTTGTGGATGACAGATGTATAGTTCATGATCTCAGTTTTGGTGATGAAATTGTTGCATCTGGCCTTTTGTGCCGTGGGTTGTATAAGCTCACTTTGTATGACAAGTGTGGACAAAACTTTGCTAATGTTGTTGCAAATTCAAGGGCTATTTCAGATGCAAAACTTTGGCATGCACGTTTTGGTCATCTAAATTTTGCCAGTTTGCTGCGTTTGCAAAAATCTGATATGGTTGCTTCTTTGCCGCCTCTTGAAGCACCTGTCAAACATGTTTGTGAAGGCTGTATTTTGAGTAAGATGCAGCGTTCTAAATTTCCAAAGGATGCTTCAGTTCGGGCCACATGCAGGTTGCAGCTTGTGCATAGTGATGTTTGTGGGCCCATGCAAACTCTGTCCTTGGGTAATTACCTATACTTCATGACTTTCATTGATGATTACTCCAGGCATGCATGGGTATTTCCGCTTAAAGCAAAGTCCGAAGTTTTTATGTGCTTCAATTTTTTTTTGGCTATGGCTGAAAATGTCTCGAAATGTACTATGGGCACCCTCCGTTCCGATCGAGGCGGGGAGTATATGTCTCATGAATTTAATGCATTTCTGGCTAGTCGTGGGATAAAACACCAATGTACAGTGCTTTATACACCTCAGCAAAATGGTGTTGCTGAGAGGAAAAACAGGTCACTGATGGAAACGGCACGATGTATGGTCAAAAGTCAAGCTTTACCGCATTCTTTTTGGCTTCAGGCCATCATGTGTGCCACTTATGTACTTAACAGGTGTCCTACGAAAGCTTTGCAGTCTATTACTCCATATGAAGCATGGCATGATAGAAAGCCTTCTATTGAGCACATGCGTGTTTTTGGCTGTTTGGCATATGCTTTGGTGCCACAAGTGCAGCGCAGAAAATTGGATGATAAGGCTGTCAAATGTATGTTTGTTGGTTATAGTGTTGAAAGCAAAGGTTACATGTTGTATCATCTGCAAACAAAACGTATTCTGGTTTCTCGGGATGTAGTGTTTGTGGAAGATTCTGTTCAGCCCTTGCTGTCATGTACTAGAGACAGTAATGTAAGCTCACAAGACATTTATGACACTTTGTTGCCTCTTTTCAGTGGTGGAAATACGAATGTAAGTTCCAATGAGGCAAATGTACAGTCTATGGTGGTTTCTTAAAATATTTTAGATCAGCCTATTACTGATGCATATGTACATGATGTACTTGATGAGGAAAGGGCTGAAAATGAGCAGGCTGGAGGTATGCCAAAATGGCTGGTGTACACTTTGCGTGATAGTAAATTGGATGCACCTTTGTCTAGTCGTACTCAGTCAGGCTCTCGCCATGCATCTTATGCATCAGATTGTTATGCTTTGGCTGTGTCTAGCTTACATGATGTTGAGGAGCCTCTGACTTTTGATGAAGCACAAAATTCAGAAAATCGGATGGCTGCCATGCAATCAGAATATGATGCACTTATAGAAAATGACACATGGACTTTATGTGATTTGCCTCATGGAAAAAAGGCCATTGGTACGAAGTGGGTTTACAAGTTGAAATGCAAGCCGGATGGTGAGATCGATCACCATAAGGCTCGACTTGTTGCAAAGGGTTATGCACAACAACAAGGCATAGATTATGAAGATACTTTTGCTCCCACTTGTCGTATGACTACTGTGCGTTTTCTATGTGCATTGGCAGCTCATTTTGGTTGGGATTTACATCAATCAGACATTGTTACTGCTTTCTTGAATGGTGACATATTTGAGGAAGTTTATGTAACGCAACGTCGTGGTTTTGTCATAAAAGGACAAGAGGACAAAGTGTGCAAATGTAAGAAGGATTTGTATGGGTTGAAGCAATCTCCTCGTGCTTGGTATGAGAAAGCTGACACTCATTTGGTGAAATGAGGCTTTCGTAACAGTCCGACAGAAAGCACATTGTATATAAAGCGTGAGGATGATGTACTTCTCATTGTGGTTCTTTATGTCGATGATTTGCTGATCATTGGACCAAATGAGAGACATATTGATGAATATAAGGCTGATTTGAATGCTACTTTCAAGATGAAAGATTTGGGACTGTTGCATCAATACTTGGGTATACAGTTTAAGCAGTGTGATGGTGGTATTGCCTTGTGTCAGAAAAGTTACATAGAGACATTGCTATGTACGTTTGGACTTGAGGATTGCAAACCTATTGCCACTCCCATGGAAACAGGTTTGAAATTGAGTCTACATGATGCTGGAAATCCTACTCATGTCACTCTTTACCAAACTGCTGTTGGTGGCTGCCTCATTTCCGTATGCAACACGAGGCCGGATATTCAGTTTGCAGTCTCGTGGGTCAACAGATTTATGCATAGCCTAGGGTCTAAGCATTGGCAGGCTGTCAAGAGGATTTTCCGCTACCTTAGTGGCACTTTACATCTTGGCTTGTTTTATCCCAAGGGGGAATCATTGCCGCCAGACTTACATGATTTTTCAGACTCAGATTGGGCTGGTTGTTTTGACACGCGAGTGTCCACGAGTGGTTTTTGTTTCATGCTTGGCAGTTTATGTATATCATGTTTGAGCAAGAAGCAACCAACCTACTGTGGCCACTTCGAGTTGTGAGGCTAAGTACATGGCAGTCTTCACAGCTACGGTTGAGTGTGTATGGCTCAGACTCCTTATGGCTGATTTGGGTGTTGGACATGACACTGCCAACACTATCTACATTGACAGTTAGAGCGCATTGGCATTTGCGAGGAACCCAGTTTTTCATGCTCGCACAAAGCACATTGAGGTGCATTACCACTATGTCAGGGAGAGGCTCTCAGCAAGAGAGATCAGCTTGGCTTATGTGCCAACACAGGAAAACCTTGCAGATCTTTTCACAAAGGCATTGTCTCGTGAGAAGCTTGAAGCTTTCCGCAAAGCTTTGGGCTTACTCCCCTTTGTGGAGTGATCATGTCCTCAGGGCATGGCACTTCCCTTACTCATGTGCCAGCTCTCGTTCACCTCATCACTCCAGGGGGGATTTGTTACCATATACATGCGGTAGTGATGTGTGTGAACACACTAGGACCGCCGGGGCATTTTTTCCCTCTTTAGGAGGTTTTTTCCCCCGTGCATTGTATATACGCCCATCACTCTAGGGCTACCTATCTTTGCATTGCACACTAAGTAACACACTCTCTATTGTGTGCCTTGAGCTTCCTTCATCTTCTCCAAGATGTGTGCGTTTCTCTGCAACCCTAATTCCAACAGTGGAAGAGTATACCCCCTAAGAAACCCCCTAGCTTGCTTTGGTCGACCCCCCTTTGTAGCTCATGCTTGAAGCTCATTGGACCCCTCCAGGCCTAGCCAATCACAAGCAAGAGGCATTACAAGAAACAAGGGTAGCCTTGGAACAAGTGTCCCCCTTTCCCCTTTGAGAGAGAGAACTTGAGAAATGCAAAGACAATTAATTAATCTCCTAAATTAACATTGTACCACTTGGTTGGCCAACCAATAGGCTTCATGAAAACCATGAGGACAACATGAGGAGGAACTTGACAAGTGTCCCTTACGCTTTCTTTGTACCAAGTATGCCTTGTGTGAGTGTGGTGGTGTTCTCTCTCATCCCCCCTCATGTAGGGACCGCCCCCTCTTTGTAGGGATTGGATCTTTGACTTTTGACACATGAAGGCTTCTCAAGCTTAGGCCCAGTTCCCACTACAAGCTTGGCCATTAAGCACTTTAAGCTTGGGCTAGGTTCTCACCTCAAGTACAACCCTAGTATCTGAAGCATGTCAAGCACCTCAAGCATCTCAAACACCTCAGTCATCAACCACTTCAAGCACCTTAAGCTTGGACAGGCGGGCTCCCACCTCAAACACCTCAAGCTTGGGCCGGGTTCCCACTATAAGCTCAACCCTAGCTTACCTAAGGTCAAAGGACTTTTACACTAACTATTGGAGGTCTTCAATGAAGCTAACCCTAAGTTCTTATGCTCCATTGGTTAGCCTTGCTCTTTGATAGACCATCTCTCATTTGGGCCCCTTTACCATTGGCCCTGTGTTGAGATAGATCTAGAAGCACATGTCTATATCTTAACCCTTTTTCACGTTTTTTCTCCCACATTAAATGATCAGCTTAATATGAGAAAATCAATTGGGTTGGTTAGATATTAGATTTTATGATAGAAAACATAGAACTTTAGAGTGTACCAACTTGCAATCGTAAACTTCTTTTGAGTGATTATGAAAGACTCGATACTTGATCGTATAAAAGTAGAACCATTCAATGAATGATAGTGTAAAAGTAAAATGTGAAGCTCCCAAGAGTGGGTATGCTAGTGTAGTGAAAATGCTCATGCAATTGAGTATGAATGGTTTAAATTACCTTCTTTGAGATTGGATTTAGGCATACCTCGCTACCGTGGAAGGGATTAATTTCGTAGCTCGGAGTGGTTTAAGGATTTGGGGTTTTCCAATTGACAAAGGAGAGGAAGGATAACCCTACTTGGAATGGGATCCTTCTTCCAAAGAAAACTCCTTTGATTATGATAAAATTACCCTTCAAAGCTCAACTTCCTGTTGAGAGCATTAGGTACTAACTTAGTTAGATCCCAAAAGTAATCTCACACACATGCTATGTAGAGAGGGAAGATGAATCCATAATCAAGATTAATTTGTGAGTCTTTCATGAGAGTATTACAATGTCTCTCTTAGAAAAGGAAGGTTAGCTCCAAAAAAATTTCATGACTTAGTTGCCTTTTATTTAAATCATTTCTTTTATAAGAGTAATTTAGGTAAGAGAATAAAAGTAACTTAAACATCAATAAAAAGGGCTATGCAAGAAATTAAGGGATAATTAAGAACATTATTCATCATTCATCATGCATACAATTTAGGTAAATATGACCTCTAATCACCTATGATTAAAGAGAGTGTGCTCTACTCTTTCTATGCTATATTAGTCTGGTAATTTAAGAAACTTGAAATAACATCGTGGTTAGTTGTTAGAAATGTGGTTAGTTATGATTAGTAAAATGAACCATAATTAGAAAGAATGAAAACAAAATTAAGAAGTTGTTCTTCTTCCCAAGAGAGCAAGGGAAAGGCTTGCTTATGGAAACATTAAAGTTTAAGCATGAATTTAAGTAAGCATGAAAGGGATAAATCACTTTCAGGCAAGTGAAATCTCTTTAAAAAACAAGAAAACGTTATGTTAGTATGTGTAAGGTATAGTCCTCTCCTTGCTTTGGATGTAGTCAGCTCTCTCTGTCTTCACCTTCACTTGAAGACCACCAATTTCACTACTTGGATGGAGAGAAAGGAATGAGATAAACGAGATTCAAGCTATTGAAAGCTTGAGGGTTATGAGAGAGGATAGGGAGAGTGTAATGTGAAGAAGAAGATCAAGTCTTGAAAAACTTAATTAGAATTTTGGTCATGGCTTCTCTTGGAGAGGGTGTGTGTGTGTGAAAGAGGCTTAGCTATGGCTTTCTCAAGCTTACTCTCAAGTTTGCACCTTGAGAAATGAAGGAGAGAAGTGTTAAATGAGAAGACATGCCCTCTTTTTATGCATAATTTATATAAGTGCCTTCACTTATCTTGATAGTTTATCTTCCTTCTTTTTACTTAAATTGATAACTTATCTTGCTTTTCAAAACTTCTTCAACAAGTTATTTACTCACCTTATCCTTAGACTCTTATCTTTCTTTTTATGCTATTTTTTGAGATGAAAAGCAAATTTTTCATGCATTTGTTATGTCCATGTTCCCATGGTATAAACCGAAAGTGGCTCGTGAGTATACTTAAATGCTTGAATTGAGCCCGAATTTACTAAAAAAAAATCACTTTTTCAAAGTCGATGGTTTAGATGCATCGATCAAGAGTAAGGGCTAGGAGGAGGTCCTTACAAACTCCCCAAAAAAAAGAAAGAGTTACTCGGAACAATAAAGAAAGACAATAAATCTTCATCTACAAGTTACACCTTTGACTTCTAGGTAGCACTAAATCGTTCTTCTCTAGCTCAATCATCTATATAAGGTGCAATCTATCCTCATCTCTCACATTAATCTGAAGTCCATCTTTCTCTTTTCTTTCCATCTTCTTGCTAAGAGCTTCTAAGGATTGTCTCTTTTAATACTTTAGGGTACCTCTTTACTCATTACCTTACTTATGGATCGGTAGCAAGAGCTGGTTTTATATGTGGTCATTCCTCATCTTCAACAAGAAAGTGAATCTGTAAGGAGGACTTTGTGGAGCAATATGAGTGCTTGCTCTTCCCTCACTTGGAAGCTTCAGTAGCATAAACCAAATGGTGGACGTTTCGATCATAAAAAGGATAACACTTTGGGGTCGGGATCACTTTCGCAACAACTCCGCTTGGCTATGGTTATTGAAGCTATGGGTTTGGGTCTTCGATATTACTGCGTGATGAGATCAATGCATCGAGGACTTTTTGAACAAGTTATTTTGCTTACACAATTCCTTTATCATCAAAAGTATATCTTTTGATGATCAATGCAATAATTTCACAGCAAATTCTTTCTATTGATAAAAGACCTGAAATATGTCCTACTTGTGATAGTTTCTTTTGTGATCATGTGATGGATGGGCTTATTGACTTGTAGAAAAAATATATCTTCGTTGTATCTCTTAACAAGTTTATCGTACATTAAGATCTTAGTTCTTGTCTTCAATCCTTCTTTCTCTGATTCCACTTGATAGCTATACTTAAATTTGTCCTTAGCTTCCTATGTCTGCTATTTTTGGTATATACTTTGATATCTTTTAGATTCTAAGCTTGATGATTCTTTCTTGGGACTAGGTCACAAAATTGAATGAGAACTATAATGACCTTTAAGTTGAAGAGAAGGTTTATGCCTTCCTCTTTTGTGAAAATAGTGGACCTACTAACCAATGATACTCTTAACTCCTTACCCATAGGGCGAGCCTTCAATTGTAGTCTTTTAGTGATGAAATTAGATTTGAAATTATCTTGAACAATATTTTTTTCTTTTTGTGTTTCTTTGTTCCTTCAAATTTTAATTTTCAAAACGATCTTATTAACTCTGATGTTTTTACAAAAAATTGTTACAAAAACTCACTGGTTTGAGTACTTCTAAGGGAGCTTCACTTGCTCTACCTTGCACTAAAACTTGTTCACCTTTTGCATTTAAAAAAGAAACAATCCCTTTTGTAGGAAAGATGAGGTGGACAAAATGTTCTAGCATGGTCTCTTTTTCTATTATAGAGTTTCTACCTCCATTTCCTCTTGCACAATTTTGAGAACATCTTCTGGAGAGTTTCTTTCCATTTTTTATTTTCATTTGCTCTTGCACAATGTTTTTATGAACTTCTTTCATGCATATTTTCTTTGGGCCATACCAAGCTCTCTTCCTACAAAAAGTCTACTAAAAATCTTTATCTGGTCAAGGATAGAAACAACGCTTTGATACCACTTTTGAGGGCCATGCCAGGGATCGTCACTTGCACCATGTCTAAATGGATACACCACTATTCCTGGCATCCCTCTCGCTTGAAACCGACACCAAGACAAGACTCCTCCTACTCTTTGATGCCAACTCAAGGGGGTGATAACATTGACGTTTCTCATATGAAACCCTTAACCCCAAAATATATTTCCTTATCGATTTAAACTTTCTAGTCGAAGTCATCAGACAAAATGTGAGCTCAACTTCCAAGGTCAACTAGTGGGAGTTCTCTAATTCACCCTTGGTTCAAGGTCACCGACGCTTTTTTCTTGATTATGATAGAGCACAACCGTCAGTGTGCTCCCCTAAGCTGAGTGTGTTTACAATTACATGAATCCCTCGTTTCCAAGTTTGATTCCCACTTCATAAAGCAAAATCCTTTCCTTGTTCTTATCTCAATGGAAAACATAAAATTGGGTTCAACTTTTCAGCCAACAAATTAACTCTCCGAAATTCACTCTCCCATTGAACCGTTTGGTAAATGCACCTTTCCAAAGTAGTACTATGATACTAGGAAAACCGTATTGCAAAGATGTCGAACCAAGAATACATTTTAAGCATTTGAAAGCAACATGAAAACTGTTGCATACCCTTACAAGTGCGCATTTATTAGGTCATTCCCACCTTTTTTTTGAATATTTTACTTCCTTTTTCTTTTAGTATTATTAAAATTACCTAGTTATCTTTCAAGCAATCACATATACTTCTCCAGGCATATTCATATCATCGTCCCAAGTTTAATGTGAAGAGGAAGATCAAGTTTTGACAAACTTGATTAGGGTTTTGGCCATGACTTCTCTTGGAGAGGGTATGTGTGTGAAAGAGGCTTAGCTATGACTTTCTCAAGCTTACTCTCAAGTTTGCACCTTGAGAAATGAACGAGAGAAGTGTAAAATGAGAAGAGAAGCCCTCTTTTTATGCATATTCTAGATAAGTGTCTTCACTTATCTTGATAGCTTATCTTCCTTATCGATAAGTTCTTTTTACTTATCTTGCTTTTCAAAACTTTTTCAACAAGTTACTTACTCACCTTATCCTTATCTTCTCTTTTCTTTTATTCTTATCATTTTCTTTTCTTTTTTTCTTATCTTTTCATTTATGTTGTTTTTCTTGAGATAAAAAGCTAACTTCTCATACATTTGTTATGTCAATGTTCCCATGGTATAAATCGAAAGTGTCTCATGAGTATACTTTGGTGCTTGAATTGAGCCCGAATTTACTTGAACTTTTTTTTTTCATTTTCTAAAAGTTGATGGTTTAGATGCGTCGGTCTAGAGTAAGGGATAGGAGGAGGCACTTACACTAACTCTATGCAGTATGATGGGAAGAAAAATTGATGATTGGGCATGCAAGTAAAATGCCTTGTGATGTGGCAACTTTCATATGGTAAGTGATTTGTACTGATGTGGAAACTTTCATAGGGTTGTTTGCCACCAAATAATTTCTACTCCATGTAAAACAACAATTTGAGCATGATAATGGTGATAAATAAATAAATAAATAAAAATTATATATATATATATATATATATATATATATATATATATATATATATATGCACCTATTTCTAAGGCCCAAAACATTTTAAATTAGCCTCATGACTAGCCACACATCTATAAGGTACATGTTGATGAAGGTTAGCCCACCTTGGGCGACCACTAGGTGTGAAAAAGATGTTAACTTTTAAAAGGCCCAAGAAAACCTAATGCAAACTCCCTTTGTTTTGTGCATGCTCATCTTCTTAACTCAATGTGTTGTGTATGGCTATTTTGATTAGGGAAGCCATTGGCTTCTCCCTCAAATGGTATCAGAGCTTATAATTGTAGCTTGGGCAAAGGGCTCTAGTAGACTGTCACCACACCATTGTGTCTTAAAATTCTTTAACTTTCAATGAACTTCAATACCCGCCCGATTCTAGTATCCAACAAGCATATCATAACGTGCTTTACATGCACATTTATGCCTCCACTTGATCGTGCGTCTCAAAATTCTAGGTTGGTGAGTGTGCTGAAGTCGTATCCCCCTCCTTGCTGCTTTGTTGGTGCATCTCAAGAAGCTGCTATATGTAATGGCCAAGGAATCCCAAAATGCACTTTTGTGCTACCTCAAGACGTTGCCAAAACTTCACGTCTCAAGACACTCTCCTAGCTAATGCCCACTTGCAACAATGCTCATGCACACTTTTCGTCAAAATGACTGTTGAATGGTTCCCATCATACACCATCCCAAAATGCTTGCTTGATATGTATGGGTGGGCTACCAAGCCTCAATTTATCTTATTGTAGACATAGCAAAAATCACGTACATAAATATCAATCTATGGGACGTAGCCTAGAGGCTACAAGAGGCTGTCAATCTCTTGGAAAACACACTCAATCCCAATATAATCAATGCAACTCAATTGTATGGTAGATAAAAAAAGCTAGTCATCACATCGGCAAGAAAATCTTGACATGTCACTAAGCTATCTGGAATTGGAGCTGATAGCTTTAGATAGCTGATTCCAGTGTTAGAATTTACAGCTACTAGAAGTCGTCAGTTCAGTTAGTGAAATTGGAATGAAATATGGAAACTGAACTGGTATAGTTAACTGGACTGAAATACTCTACTGGGACTAGAAACAGACTGAATGACTAGAAAAGTGTTTCACGTTCAGATTCAAAGTTTATGAAGAACAAGTACAAGGTATAGCAGACTGAAGCCCAATTGACTACTATAGTAATGATTATAGAGTAGAATTACAAGCGAAGAGATTGTAACTCAAGAATAGCTTCAAAGACTAGAACCAAGAGACTAGGAGTAAGAATTCAAAAGTACAAGCAACCCAAAGTACAATCAGTCTGATTACAATGTAGTGGGTCCTATTTATAGCCTCTTGAGGTTACTATGGTAACCATCGTGGTAATTACTGACTAGTCCACTATTCAGCTTCCAGGAGACAGCTCCCGCATGTTGAGATTGTCTTCATCATCTACATCCTTCCCTCCTTTCTTAAATTTTGGTAAGACTCCAAAATTTGAAAAAACACCACCGTCTGATTCTTTTGATGTGTTGGGGAACCTCTTTGCCTGCTTGCTGGGTTGGCCGATGTTTCTCATGAGTTGGCCTATGTTTCTCATGATAGTACTCTTCAGAAGTTGCTAACTCTCCTGGTATTGCTAGCTTTATACCATACTTCATGCTTGTTGAGTGCTTGACACCCCTATAGTTGTAATTCCAAGGGTGTCCAGCCAAAGAAACTCTGACACCTTATTGGGAAAATCCATCATCTGATTCTGAAATTGGCTGGAAAAATCCACCATCTAATTATGAGAACGGTTGGAAAATTCCACCATCGGATTCTGAGATGGAACTACCCAGTATCCTTCCACTGAACCCGCTTCATCTTGCCCTTTGATCGTGTTGGTGTTTCATAAGTTCCAATGCCAAAAGTGTCCTTTTGGATAGTCTGTAAATGACCTCCTGCTCAAGTTGATCCCGCTTTTCTATAGTCATTTCTACTTCATAAGGCGTGAGAGGATGATAGGTTTTGGTGTCGGGATCATAGAGCGTGCATTTGCCTTTTGTTAAACGAGTTCTAGCCAATTTGAGACATTGCGAAGCTGTATGGATCCATCCTTCTGGAAGAGGCTGATTTTTTTAAATCCTAGCTTCAAAGAGAATCTTAGCCATCTTTTTGTACTGTGGTCCCAGGCCTGGTTTAGCCGTAACATCCTTTTTAGGGATTTTAGAGGAGGACTCCACAGTAAGTTGCAGCAGCTGGTTTGTGATTTTGGTGAGATCGCTAAGCTGGATTTTCCATTGTCCCATACACAACTTAACCCTCTGTATCTTCTCCTTTAGTTCCCTAGGATCATTTAATTGAAGAGCATCATTGAGCAGTGTTTGCCAGGTTTTCCATTCTACAGTGGATCGCTCATACCAATCCTGAAGATCATTAGTAATATTATATTATGTGAGCCGATCTATTGGTTTTGGATGTTAAGGATACAATGCTGGGAAAAACCTAGGCAGCTCAGCTTCTATAGCTGGTAAAGCATACAAAAGGACTGGAAAATTGGGTACAAAAATTTCAAAAAATTGAGGACAGCTTGGTTCTCTTGCTGCATCATCTTTCTAGTTACTCTGACCAGTTGAAACAATCTTCGGAGAGCAGTTCTTGTTATCCTACTGTCATTTGAGTTGAAGGCCCTTTATGGGTGGTAGCCTGATCTTCAAGAATAGCTTGTACCCTCTAATGTAGAACTCTCCTAGCAATTTGCATTTGTAGTAAAACTTCTTTCAATTGACCTCTGACGTCCTTCATACATTTATAGGTTGGCCTATTCCCCAACAGGAGCTCTAATTCGATGGCTAGGGAATGACAGTCTGCAGTAGACTCCCACCACTGCGAGTGTGGATTAGCTAGTTTGTCATCAGAGTTTAGTATCCATTGAGGTACTCTTTCTAGCAATTCAATTTTACTAGGATGCTCAGGCAGTTGGCACACATCTTGGTCATAGAAATCAACTGATTTCCAATGTTGGACCATTTCTCTGGTGCCAACATATAGTCGCTGAAATCATTATCATCCTCCAGATACATCCTAGTTATAGGAGCTTGCTGAGTTCTTAGTCTCTTGTTCAGTGCGATGAGATGTAATGAATGTTGCTTATCACCTTTTAGAACCTCAGTCACAACTTTACCTTTCCCTTTCTCATCCGAATTGTGCGAGTGGTGCACTAGTGAATTCCCAGTGTTGCCGGGTTGTTGATCTCCAGCCTGCTGATCACCCGACTGCTGACCCTTATACTGGTCTGGATGGTCTGTATTAGGCTGATTTCCTCCTATGGCCCCTGCTCCACCAGAACTAGATCTTGAAGGTGGAGATGGAGGAGAGTCATCATCATCATGCCTTTCGTTTGGTTCATCCTCCTTCTCTTCCTCTTCTATTGCTTTATCATCATCCTCATCGAGGTTGTTCTGCTATCCAATATAATCCAGGATAGCTTGATTTTCCAAAGCACTGTTGTACTCAAAAAATTCATCCTGCAAATCACTCTGCATTGTTTCCATAAGCGCTCTTAGATTATCTATATTGAAAACAACATTCCCCTCTGGATTCAGTATCTCAGCCAAATTATTATAGATATATCTTTTAGTTAAAGTGGCTTTTGATGCATTGTGGCTAGTCAGCAATGAGTTGAAATCAACTCTGTTCATTTGTAGCATGGTTTTGAATATGCCAGCGATTCTTTCAGCCTTTGCCTTTTCTTCTCTTAGCATCCGCATCTCAGACTCCATCTTGGACAACTTATCTTATAAGTGTTGAATGGTCCTAGCTGATTGATTTTCAAGGACACTGTGCCGTAGGGACTGTGCTCCTCTCTCTTGCTCAAACTTCTCAACTTGCTGCTCACTCTCCCTCAGTTCAGCCTTTAACTTGGTCAATTCATCATTAGACACTGAGGCATCCAACATTTGTCCTATAGAATTCACAATAGTGTTCCAAGATGACTTATAAGTACTGAACATCCATCATTCATTGTGGCTGGGTCATAGGCAACTGGCTTGTAAATAGTGACATGAGCCATATATGGTAGTGTAGCATAATTAGATCTATGCAGGAGTAGGCATCCTTTGGGAGGATGAGTCTGCAGCTGTTGTAATCGGTCCTTCTTGGTTAAATGCAAAGTTGCTTCACTGTAAGGGATGGAAACCTTACCAAGTGGACTCGAAGGTGCTGGTCCGTTTCCCTTATCAGCCTGACCCACTGGCTGCTCAACATTGGTCCTATCTGACTGTTCTTTTTCTACATGGGTGGTCGCTAAAATTTGCCCTGCTAGCTGGCTGATTCCACCAGTGGTCTAGACAGAAGGTTGTTTGAACTGGTCATCTAAAGTCTGGTATGTTGGATTCTTTTCAATAGACATTGTTTTGACCTAACTTTCTAGATACTTAAGGAAAGCACAGCTTTTGGCCAATGTAGTTTTTGATTTTTTAGAATTACTAGCCTCCTCTTGCGTGGATTTCCTCTTTTGTCCAGTGAGAGCTAACTGGTTATCTCGGGCTTCTTCATCTGATGTCAAATCCACATTGTTAGTTACCGGAAAGGGCTTCTGGCTCCAAGCCATCCTTACCTAGTCATGAGCTTCCGGAGAAGTTGCATAGTAAAGGAACTGCCAAACATACCAAGCTTTGAAAACATTTTGGGACTTCAACTTAGCAATTTGTTGAAGCACATTATGTGAGAGAATCTGACATAGATTTATTGGAATTGTGGCATCCAATTTTTTTGCCAGTAACATAGAAAACAATTTTTCTGACACATAAGTTGGGTTGTTTTTGAGACTCACAGCTTCAGCTACAAAGCGGTAAGCAGCGAGAATGTCCAGACCTGCTACTACGGGAACTCCTTGCGCACTGGCTTTGCATTTCTTCTTGGTAGCATCATCTTCTTTCAAAGTTGCACTGATCTGTTCTGCTGTTGCTACATATGGCTTTGGCTCGTTTGGCATCTTGAATGCAAAAGCAATATTTTCAGGTGTTATCGACACTTCTCTACCATGGACCATGGCACTTCCATTATCCACATTGAAGGAATCAAGAACCTGTCTAATGATAGCTGTGTCAAACTCAATTCTTGTGGCTTGCACAACCACATGCAAATCCCACAATCAGAGTAATGCCTCGGCTTGCTTCGTAAACACATACCGCTGTATTTTACTGTGAGGGATAAGCGGAGGAGAAGCTTTTGTAAATGCAATAAGTGCTTGGGTTTCCTCTCTAGTTTCTTGCATCCTTTCCGACATTTCTTCCTACCCATACACCATGAAGACGATGAATCAGTAGAGGAAGAAGAAGTGGACTTGCTTGAAGCTTCAAATCCGTATCCTGGTGTGGCTAGTAAAGATAGACAGTAATCATCAGTTTCCTCAGACGAAGAAGTTTGTGGTTGTAGTGACGAAACTTCAGAGCTTGGCGATGGTGAATGGATAATAGTAGGCAGACATCGCGGAGGAGATTTATGAGGAAAAATACCTACTCGCCTTACTGTTATACGCGTTCGCGTCATAAAAGCTCCACTACTTATCGTTCCTATAGTCCTGTGCACTGCAAATGATGTGGCACACATGCATTGGCTAATCCTCTCCATCTTCTCTGAAATGATTACTACTAATAGTCCAACTGACCCTTTTTTCCATAAAAGCTGATATTGGTTTTGACACTTTTCTGATTTTGGTATTGCCATGGTGTTGTCGTATTGAGACTTTTTTGACCATTTGTCTGGCTCTGGAACTGGCTATACATGAAAAAGGCTTAAAATAGCTGATTTTGGAATTTCTTAGTCCTCAGTTCCCAGACTACCAGTACCCTTGTTCCTAGAAGTCTCTGTGTCTTCTAAATAATAGAGCTTGATTTTGGCCCCATTATATACCCCTGGCAACAGTAATCCAGATAAATTTATCAATCTTACTGTGCCATTGGAGAACACCCAATCAAATTCATATAGACCTGACCAATCTATCTTTAAGTTCGATTTTTTAGGGCCTAGTTTTGATTGATATAACAGAACCAAATCTCCTTTTTGAAACACCCTGACTTTGATTCGTCTGTCATGCTAGTGTTTCCTTCTTTGTTGAACAATTTCCTGTTCCAGCATAGCCCTTTGCCTTAACTCATCCATCTGTGCTAACTCCTCCAGTCTCTATTTTAGATTGTGATTAAAATCTAACCCATACTCGACTGCCATCCTGAGACTGGGTATGACAAATTCCATAGGCACAACAACTTCAGTGCCATACACCATTCTAAATGGTGTCAATCCCGTGGTGACCTTATAAGCTGTCCGATATGCCCAGAGAGCAGTTTGAAGTTTCAAATCCCACTGGTGTGGCTCTTTCTGCACAATCTTAGTGACAATTTTCTTGACAATCTTGTTACTGCTTTCGGCTTGCCCATTGAATCTAGGATAATATGGTGTTGATTTTCGATGCTTGACTGAAAGCATATCCATGAGAATATCCGTAGTGTCATCAATAAAATGCATACCCTGGTCTGACACAATCTCCACAGGATATCTGTATTGACAAATAATATTTTCAAATAGAAACATAGCAGTGGATTTTGCCGTGTTGTCGGGAAGAGCCTTAGCTTCTATCCATTTAGTCGCATAACAAGTTGCCATCAATATATACCTATTCTTCCTTGGAGTATATTTCTTGAAGGGACCCACAAAATTTAAACCCCATTTCATAAAAACACCCAGTGGTGGTTGAACCGGTGTGAGAGGAGTTGTATCTGCTGTTGTGGATCTGCCCATTCTTTGGCATATATCACAAGTTTTACAAAAGCTTCTGACATCAGATATTAAAGTCTACCACCACAAACCAGCCTACAGAATCTTTTTGAAAGTGATATCAGTAGAAAAATTTCCCCCCAGAATCCCCATTATGTGCCTCTGAAATAACTTGCATTCATCCCTCCATAGGCACGCATCTGCGAAGAACCCCATCAACTCCCAATCTGTAAAGTGATCCGCCAATGATGGTGAACTTCAGACTCTTAATAATCAGAGCCTTCTTCTGATTTTGAGTCCAGTTATCTGGGGATTCTCCCTTAGAAAGAGATTAATATACCTCATATAATTTTGGATCAGTTGATTCTGCCGTTGTTCACTGAAATAGTTCTGCATCTACTGGCTCGTCTCTTAAAGACACCTCAAAGTAGCCATCCGTACTCCTGGACAGGAAATCAGCACCACAATGGTTTTTGTCGGGCTTATGGAAAATACAAAATTTAAATTCCATCAGGAACATCATCCAGCATATCAGTCTGCCTTGAATAATGACTTTATTAATCAGAAATAATAAGGCCTAATGATCCACGTAAAAATGAAATAGCTTGCCCAACAAATAATGTCTGAATTTGGTAGCACTAAAAACCATCCCTAAGGCTTATCTTTCAGTAGTTGTATACCCTTGTTCAGCCTGACTGAACCTGCGACTGGCAAAGTACACTGGATAATCAGTTCTTTCTTCTAGCTGAGCCAGTATTGCTCTCATCCCCAATCCTGAAGCATCGACATGTACATGAAAAATGACGTCCCAATTTGGTTGTCGAAGGACTGGCTTACTGATAATAGCATTCTTTAAATTTTGAAAACACTCCTCACATTCATCAGTCCCACTGAACTTACTGGTCTTCTTTGTAAGTTCATACAAAGGTAATGCCTGGGAAGCAACCTTGTGCACAAATCGTCGATAAAAATTGATATATCTCAAGAAAGAGCTTAACTCTAACACATTCCGAGGCGCCTTGGCCTGTTGGACACACTGGATCTTGTTATTGGCCATTTCTATACCATTCCTAGACAATTCATGTCCTAGTAGGAGCTGTCCTTTTCAGACTAAGAAAACAGATTGAGTGGGTTCAAACAAGATCCGCTTTTCCTGACAACGCTGGAAAACCATTTCAAGAAAAAGTAAATGCTTCTCCTCCATTGAATATATAGTAAAATCATCCATAAATATGGCAAGGAATCGGTGAAAGAATTCACTGAATATTTCCATCATACATCGTTGAAAAGTGGCTGGTGCATTACAAAGACCAAATGGAATTACTAGATACATAAATTCTCCCCACTCAGTAATAAAAGTGGTTTTACTGCGGTCTTCAGGAGAAATCTGTAATTGGTTATAGCCACTATAACCATCCATAAAGCTATACACCTCATATCCTGCAATTTCATCCAACAACATATCCGTGAAGGGTAATGGAAAGGGATCCTTAATTGTTTGAGCGTTCAGCTTCCTATAATCCACACACACTCTAAGCTTTCCATTTTTCTTGGGTACCACCACAATAGGGAACAACCAGTCACTACTAGCTACTTCAGTAATGAATCCAACCTTTAGAAGGTTATCAATCTCTTCCTTGACCTTCTTAGTGTAATTTGGATTCATTCGGTATCGCTATAGCCGTACTGGTCTAGCATTTGGTTTCAATGGTATTCGATGTTGACATACCTCTGGATCTACTCCTTCAAGATCAGTATGTTCCCACATGCGAACACATCCTTGTACTACTGGAACATATGTCGGGCCTTCTCTTTCATCCTAGGATTCAGATATTTGTTGACTTTGATCAATCTACAATTTTCCTCAGAACCTAAATTCCATTCCTCTATTTCCTGACCATCTGGAAGTAACCAGTTAGGCCCTCTGTCTTTTCTGTTGGTTGACTCCTCAACGTAATCACAGGACGGTCTCCTGAGCTCTGAACTACTATTCTGATTTTCAGTAACTTCTTTCAAGTGTATTTGTTGAGAATCCACTAGTTCTTCTGGCCTTCCAGTTAGCTGAACTGGCCGTTTTCCAAAGTTCTACTCAGTGAATTGGTCTGGAAATTGCTTCTTTTGCTTTTCAGCCTAATCTTTGTCCAGTAACACTCCGTTGACATCTATCTTGGTTAATAGAAAAATATTCAATGCTACCAGCATTCTCTCAATTTTCTTCACCTTATACTTTTGGCAAAGCTCTTCAGGTCTCAGCTCCTTTCTCCAGCTCCTAGTGTTGTTCGTCTGAATCTGAATTCTGCTACTGGCACCTTGTATTGTCAGAGTCTGATTAGCATAGTCATGAATAGCCTGTGCCGTTCGCAGCCATGGGTGCCCCAATAGCATCCCATACGCGCCTTGCACGTCTAACACTAGGAAAATAGTTTTGAACTTTTCCTTGCCCACTCTTCTCTGCATACTCTCTATCATACTAGTTGCTTGCACTACTTGATGGTCCGCCATTAAAACTTTGAAAGGTGCAAGTTTCAAATTTGGAATTCCCATCCTTTGCTAAAGATGTGCCCCTAGGATGTTTACTCCTCCCTCCTCCATCCAATATGACACCAGATAGTGGCTCCCACTATTTCCTAACTTTATAATCTACGTGGATCACCAGCACTTCATCATCTCTGATAGCAGCCGAGTCAACCGTTTTGGCTTCCGCCTCAGCCTTCTTTCGTTGTTTGATGAAATTCGTTGCTTCAGGCAAAGATTTTCTAATGTCCTCTAACTCCACCGTGAGTTTTTGAATTCTGTCACAAATTTTGACATGAATTTCCTCCTTCTCATGATTGGAGTTGTCATCAAAACTTGAAGAATTGGTAGTATGTTCACAATACCATTCCTTTGTTCTAGTGCTTTCAGCTCCCTTATCAGTCCTTGAACTGCAGCCAACATGGTCTCAGGTGTTCTAGATCTTGACTGATCTGGTTGTGCTTTCTTAGAAGACTTGGCTGGTATCTTCTGAATGACCCGAGCATCAAGATTTCTCTGGCTGCTCTGGAAGATTCTTGGCTAAATCCTCTGTGATTTTTGCTGCTAATTCTCTCTGCTCCTGCCATTCATCAACCACCTTTTCTTTACCCTTGGCTTTCCACACCTCTCTCTGCTGAGCCCATTTGCTACTTTCAAGGTTGATTGGTTTCGCTGGGTTATCTGGGATTTCCTCAATAACTACCCCTTTGCTGCATGTAATTGCTCATACAGGAACTGGTTTTGGGGCCTTCGCCTCAGTAGCCATAGTAAACAGGTGTTTCTGGACACTGAGCCGCGAAATACCCATAATTACCACAAGTATAGCAATTCATACTTCGACTTTGGAAACCACAACCCCGGTCCCGGCCAGTACCCCCTTGGTATCTTCCACACCCCGTATCAGCACCGTGGATACCTGATTTCTCTTCTTGGGGTACATTGATAGTCTCCACTCTTACTGGTTGAGCATTAATAAATGCCACCATAGACAGATCTTTCCCCTTCTTAAAATGATGAATGAAAATGCCACAGTTGTTCCATATATGGCTGTAAGCTTTGCAGTAAGTACATTGTGGACATTCATTGGAAACATGATCTTTGGATTTACACTTTGAACATCAGGTTTCCACTCTTCTTACTGGTTGTCTAGTCTGGCTGATTTCAGCAATCTACGGGGCCATCTCATCAATCTTTCTAGACCAAGACCCCTTCTTAGCCTTATCTTTTCTCTTCTCATTTGAGCTACTTTCAGAACTACTGGAGGTCTTACTGGAATCAAAATTCTTAGTAGAAGTACTGCTACCACTGGACCTCCTCTTCTTATGACTCCTTTCCTTCTTAGCCTATTGTTCAAGCTTCAGGGCTCGCTGGACCAGATCATTAAATTTCTTTGTTGGTACAGGCACCTCCTATTCCCTAAGATTCTTACTACGGAAACCATTTAAAAACCATGCTCGCAACCATTTTTTTGATGGTGGTTCCTATAGCTGCCTAGTTAGTTCCTTGATTTTCTCAACATAACTTCTGATTGATAATTTCCTTTGATTTAGCTTATCTAGTTCACAGAGGATATCCTCATCTTCTTTGTTATCTGAATATTCCAGTCGGAAAGCTTTGAGTAGTTTGTTATATGATTTGAGTTGGCAAGCATGGTAATGGTAGTACCATTTCCTTGCTGCCTCCTTTAATGTTTGAGGAAAGTATTTACCCGAATCATCTTCATCAATATTTTTCAACTCAGCATATTGTTCAAAGGCTTGGATATGAACATCCGGGTCATCTTTCTTCCCACCTTTGAACACTAGAAAAGAAATTTTCAATGAAGAGGTGTAATTATGCCGATCAGCATCGTTTCTACCTCTTCTCACCTTAGGAATCTGACTCCTTGTTGAAGATTTCATGTAATGGTCTGTGTCTGCATCCTAGTCAATTTCTTCTTCAGTCTTACTTTGTGTCTCCTCCTTGGATTTTCTATTGGAACTGTGGCGACTACCTTTACTACCTTTGGCTCCTTCATCCCCATGTGTGGTCCAAGAACTCCTGGCCTTGCGTTCTTCTCTCTCAGCCCTTCTTTGTCTGGACTGACTGGAGTGTTGAGAGTCCTTAGCCTCATCATCTTGACTATGCTCCTCCAAAGCCTCAGTCTCAGTCCCCGGTTCAGTCTTAGGATTAGAATCTCTTTCTGACTCCTCAGGGATAAGGTCAACGCGGTAGGATGGTTTACGACCACAGCTGGTTTTGGGTGCCATATCTTCAACTGAAAATTTAAAGTGGGAGAAGCATTCTAGTCAATGAGCAAACAGCTCTAGCCACCATGATCACCAAAATGGAATTGGAGCTGATCTCTTTAGATAGCTGATTTCAGTGTTAGAATTTACAGCTACTCGAAGTCATCAGTTCAGTCAATGAAATTGGAATGGAATATGGAAACTGAACTGGAATAGTTGACTGAACCGAAATACTCTACTGGGACTAGAAACAGACTGAATGACTGGAAAGTGTTTCAGGTTCAGATTCAGAGTTTATGAAGAATGAGTACAAGGTATAGCAAACTGAAGCCCAATTGACTACTGTAGTAATGATTACATAGTAGAATTACAAGCGAAGAGATTGTAACTCAAGAACAACTTCGAAGACTTGAACCAAGAGAGTAGGAGTAAGAAGTCAAAAGTACAAGCAACCCAAAGTACAATTAACTTGATTACAATGTAATGGGTCCTATTTATAGCCTCTTGAGATTACTATGGTAACCGCCGTGGTAATTACTGACTGGTCCACTATTCGGCTTCTAGGAGATAGTTCTCGCTTGGTGAGACTGTCTTTGACATCTACACTATCAAGCTCCAATATGCACCAAACTTATAGGACAAGTACTGAGAGCCTAAACACACATGCCTAGGGTCTCAAATCCACTTTTTGACCACTTGAAAAAAAAAGGATTGTTATCAACAAGGCAAATTTGACCTAGCCAATTTTGGTCTAGAATGTCCCCAATACCTCTCCTATAGCTAAAGTACAGTTTCTATGCTCAAGTCTTTAGTTATGAGCTGATTAGCAAGATAATTACCAACAAAAAATTCATAGAACCATCACAAGAGACTTACTTTGTAATGTAGAGCTTTCACCTATGAATACATAGAAGCTGACAACACTTCAAACGGACAATCCACGAGGGAGATATGAGCATTATAATAAAGTGGGAGAGTACATAGTGCTCAAAGACAATGGCCTATATTCCATTAATTAAAAAGTTAAAAGGATTTAAAAAAAATTGTGTTTTATACCTTAGTCAAGGTTTAAAAATGACAAAATAGATCAAATTTTGAGTAGAATGGAACTAGAGATCATATTTGGATAATAAATACTTACAATTCGGAAGCTCATAGCCTTGATTACCGACTATACATATCTGTAATAATAAAAGAGGCTACAAGATTTGGACTTGATGGTTTTTACAATAAAAAATGAGATGAAAATTCAATTTTTGGGCTCAAAAAGTAGTACCTTTGTTATCTTGGTGCTAACATCCCCTCCCCCCCTCCTAGATTGGTTCTACACAGCCATTTGATTGTGAGGCAATGGGACGTCTTTTTCTCTTTGTGTTGCTTGTCTAGAGCCTCCAAGGATTCTTGGTATTTCATTTGTAGCTTCTTTTCTCCTTTTGTGAGAAACTGAAGATCTATCTTGTTCTTTAGCTCGATGGTGGGGGCCAAAAATTCTAGACATAAAAGTGAAGAACCATGTGTAAATTGCCTCTTCAAAATTTTGCATGTTGTGTGAGGGTAGAAACATCAATCTAGCATAGAATCCATACATGACTTCATCTCAAGGTTGGCTGACAAGTCATATCAGAGCCCCTGATTACCTTTGGAAAAGTGCATGTGATTTTTCAGCTTGATGGAAATTATGCATACATGTTAGTATCATCTTTTCTACCTTTATAAAATTGTGCATGCCAAATTTGGTATTATTTTGAAAATCTTGATTTCTTTTGTTAATGTCTTGATGACATAATCTTTTGTTGGCTTTCCTGATGGTGGAGATAGCATGGGGTAGTTAAGCCAAGTAGGGTGTTTCTTGAGGACTATTTGGTGGCCACCCCAATTTTGGACCCAATAGCATTGGTGAGATAAGCTTAAATATGATACTGAATTGGCTATAGATTTGAAGAAGGTTTTTGAAGAGCGTATCGTGAATAGCAAAGTGGAGCTCACATTGGGTGATATTTTGGGAATTGCCAAGCGCGAGTTCCATGAGGAGATCATCGCTATTATTATAAGGAAGCGACAGATATCAAGTGAGCAAGAGACAAAATCAGCTAAGAGCCAAGTGGTTTGACACATTGAAGCAATTTTGGATGATTATGAAGAATATTTGGCAGATCTTGAAGAAGAAGAGTCGAGGTCTATGGTGGCTTCAAACTGGTTGTACCCAAGGTAAGAAATGTTGGATGGGGGGAAAGGGGAAACACGTTTGGAACCCAAACAGTTTGCCTCTCTAAAGTCTAGGATAATCATTGCACCCCAATCCACTAGAGTTCACCTTCAAAACTCGCACAATTGATAGCAATCCACACCGATCCAGCTCGTTTACGATCATACCACAACACACGCCTCTCTCTCTTTCTGTCTCACACACACAGAGGCTCGGGGAGGCACACATGTCTCCAACACAAGCATCGGGTGATCAGAACAGAGAAAAGAGAAGAAGGGGGAAAAGGGGAAGAAACAACAAAAAAAATCGATATGATCTGCTTCAATTATGGCAAAAAAACATCATCTACACAAACATCAAAACATGCTACAACCTGCTCGCCATGGAGACCTTGAGCAACAAGAGAAAAAACGACAACTTTGGTTTCATTTCTTGTGCAACTCTCCTTGCTGAGAGCACGGCAAGCAAAACAAAAAAAGAACACTATTGTCAACAATCTCGTCAATTACCTCTTCGAGCTCTTCACTTCCCTTGGAAAAAGACCCCTCCTCCGTGCTGCAAAACCGGCACCTCTTCTTCTTCCTCGGCCCTTCCCAAGAGCTCTCTTGAGAAACCTCCTAAACTGCCGAAAAACCCTTCCAAAAATGCCAAGAACCTCTCTTCTCCATTCTCTGCCTCTCTCCAAGAGCTCCCCCCCCTTTACCAACAAAAAAAACGGGGCCTTATGGCCATGTGAGCTTTTTTTTTCCTCCCTATTTTCAGACTCCTCCTCCTATTTTTAGCTGCCTCTTTTTGCATGTGACAGCGTCCCATGGGCTTGCCTTGACCTCCACACCAATGCATGAGAACCCTCACTTATACAAGCGGGGCACTGACGGCACCGTCAGTGCACCCACTTGCCTTCAGAAAACATTTGGCCCCTACGAGCGTGTGCAACCACCCCAGTGAGCACCATGTCATCACCCTGTACCACCACCCAGCGAGGGTGCACCACTTCAACAAGCGCCACCGGATGCCGCCTTGGCCAAAACCGGCAGCGCCGTCGCCCCCTGCAAGACAACACGCCACCACCACATCACCCTCAGCGGGATGCCATAGCCTCATGCCAAGGGGAGCTCCCACTTGCCTTCACTCTATCTCAATGGGCTCTTGCCCCTGGCTCTTATACCCACCGATTTGCACTGCCTCTGTACATGTGGGATAACCCCAGCCACATGGAGCCCACTTGTCAGCCTCCCTCCAAATGCTTCAAAAACAGTGAAGCCTCCTTTTCAAAAAAATCCCCTCATATTCTTTTTCCCCTCCGCTTGTTCTGCTTGTCAATCGTCACCTTATAATCAGATTGCAGAGCCGAAAAACCCAACTGCAAGCTCACTATGCCGACTCAAAAGTGTCCGGCTCCTGCCGCATTTGAGATTCCCCAAGACCCCCAAGTGAGGCTGCAAAAATGCTAGATTTCATCTGCAATCAACTCCGAGCAACTGCATCCAACCTTTCGACTTCCATAACTTTCAGCTTCAGGCTCGATTTGACAAGTGGTCAATTCCCGTTGAGTTTGTATGATGCATAGCTGGCTTTAGAACTCTGTCAAAGTCCAAAAAGTACTAGATGGCATGGATCCCCATGCAGTTATGTGGACACCAACCCGGCCCCCAACAAAACTTCAAATGGCCATATCCAGCAATCTGTAGCTCCGATCTGTAAATCGAGCACTACACATCTATACACTGACATCACCTTGGGCTACATGTCCCTAGCTTTCCTGTCTGGTAAGAATCTGCAATGTAATGCACCTTCAAAGTCAAATATCTTGGGCTTTGTAGCTCGGTTTGATGAACCATCTAGACATGTTCCTTTAGCACTTCAAGATCTACACATCTGGGCCAAAAAAAAGCACTTTTATCACTTTTCATTTGCCACCTTGTCAGGCTCTATTTGGAGTGTTTTTGTCCTAGAAAACCACATAAAGCATACATCTCCACTCTCACTTGCCTGCATGAGCTCTTCCCATCTGCTCTAGCTCTGCGCTATGCATATGTAAGCATACATATCACTGCTTGTGCCCTCTGCTAGGGTCGACACACTTTGGCTACACCAACGTGCATTTTAAGGATAAAGAAGAGGACTAAACTATACCCAAAAGTCACTTTTCAACGACTCATTGGGCAAGAGAAACGACTAAAACTGTGGTAAATCTTGACGACATTGAGGAGCCGATCTTATCCCTTATAGACCATGGTTGAGAAATCAATCTTATGGAAAAGAGTTTGCACCAAAAGGGGAAGTGGCCTATTGATGTGGACCACGGGTGGTGGATTCGAGCTGCCAACATGCTTCTAGGCAATCTTTATGGTGCATGTGCAAACATCAAGGTAAATATTGGGGATGTATGTGCCTGAGCAAAACTTCTTTATACAAAAGCATTCCTCCTACCCACTGATTTTGGGACAGCCCTACATTACGGATGTGCGAATGAAAACCAAGGTGCTAGATGATGGCTTGGCCTATGCCAGGGTTCGGAGCCAAGATGGTAAGAAAGCAGTTCAATTTTTGACTGTATGTGTTGACCATGCGAAGAACAAAGATAATTTACGTGATCATCCAATGCCAAAGATACGGAAAGAGTTCAAAGAGCACAAATTTTCTCAGAATTTTCTTGGGGTGCCACTATAAAGCCGGACTATGGTGGCACAAGTGAGGAGAAGTTCTTGCAAAGAGAAACCTTCTCTTCAGGATTTTTGGGATTGATATCTGAGGGTTCAGTATCTTACAAAAAATATAATGATTTACCTAAGTGGAAGAAACAATATGTTTCAAGTATTCAAAGTGAATTGCAGGGATGTGATGTGCTTGAACCAGATAATGCGATTTCGAGAATCTTCGAAGAGATTTCTTATGTCAACACTATGTCAAAACTTGAGGACATCAAGCAATACATGGTACAAAGTGGAACTAAAGTTGTTAAAGTGCACTCAATGGACATGTATGAAGAGCTGGACATATACGAGGCACTTATGCATATTGAAGATGACTAGGGTAAAGCAGTTGAAGCACAGGTAGAGACAAAGTACAAGACAATTGCAAAGAAAGTGAGACCGGTGGCTACACCTCTACCAAAAGGAAGTGATGGGGTGATCAAAGAAGCTTCTCGATAGCCTATGCTCAAGAATGCAAAGAACAGTGGGCATAAATTCACTAAGGAGACATTGCAGCAGCAACAGCTGAAGATTGGAGAAGATGGTTTTCTCAATGAAGAGGAAATCAAGTGTTTTCAAGGTATGCTCAAAAAACACGATAAAGCTTTTTCTTTTGAGCCAAGTGAGATTGGGTGTGTGGATCCAAGTGTTGTTTCATCTATGGTTATATTCACTGCTCCTCACATGCCATGGAGCTTACGTCCCATTCAAGTTCCTAAAGCTCACTTGCCAAAGATTATCGATTTGCTTAATGAGAAGGTTCAAATGGGAACTTTGGAGCCATCATGTGCACCATACTCCAATCGATGGTTCACTGTTCCAAAGAAAAATGGTACTTTAAGGTTCATATAGGACATACAGCAGGTTAATAAGGTAACAATTGGCAATGTGGGTACTGACCCAATCCCGGATGAATTTGCTGAGGCCTTTGCACGTAGATCAATTTACTCTATGGGTGACCTTTACTCTCGATATGATCAATTTTACTTAGCTTTGGAGAGCAGGGATCTTACTAAGATGCGTACACCTCTCGAGTTGGTAAGGATGTGCACTCTGCCACATGGTGCTACTAATTCTGTAGCTCATATGATGAATGGTATGAATAAGATATTAAGGGACTTTATTCCTCATGTTACTATGCCTTTTATTGATGATCTACCAATTAAAGGATGTGAGGAGGATCAAAAGAGGAGGTAAAAGATCAGAGGGGGTGCCAACAGTTTGTTACTCAACATATTGCGAATTGTGACGCTATTTTCTCTAGGCTTGAAGAAGTTAACACTTTCAAGGCAAAAATCAACTTCTGACGCTAAAGAGGTTCTAATTGTGGGGCATATGTGCAGTCCAAAAGGTAGAAGGCCGAGTCCAGCTAAAGTTGAAGCTATCCAAAAGATGAAGGAAACGTTCTCTTCGGTTACTGAAGCTCGTCAATTTTTGGGTGCATGTGTATTCTATCTTATTTGGCTACCACATTTCTCTCATGTTGCAAAACTGCTTTATCAATTTCTACGAGAAGGTAAAAGATTTTCTTGGAAAGAAGTTCACACACGAGCTATCAGGTAGTTAAAGAAGATGCTCATCAAGGCTCCTACCTTGAGGAAAGTCGGCTACAAATGTTGAAGGATAGTAATTTTAACAATTGACTAGCCCGATAGGTATTGGGTGGGCTATAGGTCAAGATGATGATGAAGGACATAGGTATTGTTGGAATTAGGGTTTCAGAGAAACACACACAGCTTGAAGAAGACGAAGGAAGCTCAAGGCACACAATACAGAGTGTGTTACTTAGTACGCAATGGAAAGATAGATAGCCCTAGAGTGATGGGCGTATATACAATGCTCGAGGGAAAAAACCTCCTAGAAAGGAAACACTGCCCCGGTGGTCCTAGTGTGTTCACACACATCACTACCACATGTATATGGTAAGAAATCCCCCCTGGAGTGATGTGGTGAACGAGAGCTGGCACATGAGTAAAGGGAAGTGCCATGCCCCGAGGACATGATCACTCCACAAAGGGGAGTAAGCCCAAAGCTTTGCGGAAAGCTTCAAGCTTCTCAGAAGACAATGCCTTTGTGACAAAATCTGCAAGGTTGTCCTGTGTTGGCACATAAGCCAAGCTGATCTCTCCTACTGAGAGCCTCTCCCTGACATAATGGTAATACACCTCAATGTGATTTGTGTGAGCATGAAAAACTAGGTTCCTCGCAACTGCCAATGCGCTCTGACTATCAGTGTAGATAGTGTTGGCAGTGTCCTGTCCAACACCCAAATCAGCCATAAGAAGTATGAGCCATACAGACTCAACCGTAGCTGTGAAGACTGCCCTGTACTCAGCCTCACAACTCGAAGTGGCCACAGTAGGTTGCTTCTTGCTCAACCATGATATACATGAACTACCAAGCATGAAACAAAAACCACTTGTGGACACTCTCGTGTCAAAACAACAGCCCAATCTAAGTCCGAAAAAGCATGTAAGTCTCGTGGCAATGATCCCTCCTTGGGATAAAACAAGCCAAGATGTAAAGTGCCACTAAGGTAGCGGAAAATCCTCTTGATAGCCTGCCAATGCTTAGATCCTGGGCTATGTATAAATCTGTTGACCTGTGAGACTGCAAACTGAATGGACGGCCTCGTGTTGCATACATACATGAGGCATCCAACAACAGTTTGGTAAAGAGTAACATCAGCAGGATCGCCAGCATCATGTAGACTCAACTTCAAACCTATTTCCATGGGAATGGCAATAGGTTTGCAATCCTCAAGTCCAAACCTACATAGCAATGTCTCTATGTAACTTTTCTGACACAAGGAAATACCACCGTCACACTGCTTAAAGTGTATACCCAAGTAATGATGCAACAGCCCCAAATATTTCATCTTGAAAGTAGCATTCAAATCAGCCTTATATTCAGCAATATGTCTCTCATTTGGTCCGGTGATCATCAAATCATCAACATAAAGAACCACAATGAGAAGTACATCACCCTCACGCTTTACATATAATGGTCTTTCTGTTGCACTATTACGAAAGCCTCGTTTAACCAAATGAGTGTCAGCTTTCTCATATCAAGCACGAGGAGATTGCTTCAACCCATACAAAGCCTTGTTACATTTGCACACTTTGTCCTCTTGTCCTTTTATGACAAAACCGCGAGGTTGCATTACATAAACTTCCTCAATTATGTCACCATTCAAGAAAGCAGTAACAATGTCTAATTGATGTACATCCCAACCAAAATGAGGTGCCAATGCACTTAGAAAATGCACAGTAGTCATACGAAAAGTGGGAGCAAAAGTCTCTTCATAATCTATGCCTTTTTGCTTTGCATAACCCTTTGCAACAAGTCGAGCCTTATGGCGATCAATCTCACCATCCGGCTTGCGTTTCAACTTGTAAACCCACTTCGTACCAATGGTCTTTTTCCAGGAGGCAAATCACATAAAGTCCATGTGTCATTTTCTATGAGTGCATCATATTCTGGTTGCATGGCAGCCATCCAATTTTCTGAATTCTGTGCTTCAACATCATGTAAGCTAGACACAGCCAAAGCATAACAATTTGATGCATAAGATGCATGGCAAGAGCCTGAACGAGTACGATTAGACAAATGTGCATCCAATTTACTGTCACGCAAAGTGTGCACCAGCCATTTTGGCATACCTCTAGCCTACTCATTTTCAGCCCTTTCCTCATCAAGTACATCATGTAAGCTAGACACAGACAAAGCATAACAATCTGATGCATAAGATGCATGGCAAGATCCTGAACGAGTACGATTAGACAAAGGTGCATCCAATTTACTGTCACGCAAAGTGTGCACCAGCCATTTTGGCATAGCTCTAGCCTACTCATTTTCAGCCCTTTCCTCATCAAGTACATCATGTACATCTGCATCAGTAATAGGCTGATCTGTAACATTTTCAGAAACCCCCATAGGCTGTACATTTGCCTCATTGGAACTTACATTCGTATTTCCACCACTGAAAAGAGGCAACAAAGTGGCATAAATGTCCTGTGAGCTTACATTACTGTCCCTAGTACATGACAGCAAGGGCTGAACAGAATCTTCCACAAACACTACGTCCCGAGAAACCAGAATACGTTTTGTTTGCGGATGATACAACCTGTAACCTTTGCTTTCAGCACTATAACCAACAAAAATACATTTGACAGCCTTATCACCCAATTTTCTGCGCTGCACTTGTGGCACCAAAGCATATGCCAAACAACCAAAAACATGCATATGCTCAATAGAAGGCTTTCTATCATGCCATGATTCATATGGAGTAATAGATTGCAAAGCTTTCGTAGGACACTTTTTTAGTACATAAGTGGCACACATGATGGCCTCAAGCCAAAAAGAATGCGGTAAATCTTGACTTTTGACCATACATCGTGCCATTTCCATCAGTGACCTGTTTTTCATCTCAGCAGCACCATTTTGTTGAGGTGTATAAGACACTGTACATTGGTGTTTTATCCCACGACGAGCTAGAAATGCATTAAATTCATGAGACATTTACTCCCCCCCTCGATCGGAACAGATAGTACATTTTGAGACATTTTCAGCCATAGCCAGAAATTGTTTGAAGCACATAAGAACTTTGGACTTCACTTTAAGCGGAAATACCCATGCAACCTATCCTCAGCAGCAAACATCTTAAGCACATCTGTGTTGTTGTTGTCAGCCATGGTAAATGGTGCACCTGATGTGAAAACTGCCCAAAAATAGGAGAAACGGAGCGGGAACAACACGTGCTATATAGCACAAACCGTAGAAGACTATAAGGCACCTGTTATGTAGAAAACGGAACTGACAGAAATTCTGCACAAAATGACGAAATAGCCTATGCAGTACTGCCTGTAGTGGAAACGAAGGCCGAAATGAGCCCAAATCAAAATTCTGAGCAGACCAAGATCTTTGAGCTTACCAAAATATTTTTCGACCTGCGAACGCTCGCCAAAGATCACTGAAATCGGAGAAAGTGAGCAGGCATGTGTTGGAGCACCTGGCGACTAAGCCTGGGAGGACGTGACCTGCTCTGATACCAATTGTTGGAATTAGGGTTGCAGAGAAACACACATAGCTTGGAGAAGACGAAGGAAGCTCAAGGCACATAATAGAGAGTGTGTTACTTGTAGACAATGGAAAGATAGATAGCCCTAGAGTGATGGGTGTATATACAATGCTTGGGGAAAAAACCTCCTAAAGAGGGAAAAAATGCCCCGGCGGTCCTAGTGTGTTCACACACATCACTACCACATGTATTTGGTAACAGGTATGCAGTTCGATTTGGAGAAAAGGTGCTCAATGTTCATCAACAAGGTTACCCACAAGTTAAGAGAGAACTTTGTGGTGTTTCTACTGCTCTAAGGTCTGATAAAGAATATTTTATTGGAGCTTCAGTCGTGTTTGAGACAGATTGCTTGCCACTAATAGGGATATTTGCAAACTACTCTACTTCGGACATTGCCATGTTCCGATGGATATCCTATATTAAATTTCTTAACCTTGAATTTTGTCATATTGCAGGAAGAGATAATCTTGTTGCATATATATTATCAAGAGCTAGGTTTGAAGATGAAGAAGAGATGTTGACCACAAGTGATGATGTTGGCTTGAAGTTCTATACGTCTTCTTATCTACATGCAAATTGTGGTAATATTGCTCATGTTTTTGAGGTATTTTCTAAGGAGTCCTATGATGGAGAGTGGATTTTGATCGGTTGCTACCTTAGCACTCTTACTAAGCATGAAGGGTGGATGGATCAAGAGTATAAAAGGATCAGAAAGAAGGCTTATGGCTATTTTCTGAAGGATGAACATTTATGGAAGCAACCAAAGCGCCCTAGAGGGGTACTGCAACGGGTTGTTTGTGATAAAGCGACTCAACAATAGGTTATCAAAGAATTTCATGAAAGTTTATTGGATGTACATAGAGGATTTTGGGAAGATTTTGTCAAGATTAAGGATCGTTAGTGGTGGAAAGGTATGTATAAAGATGTGGCTCAGTTTGTGGAGACATGCTTAATATGCCAACCATATTCTAATGTGCGACATCGAGATGGATTACATCTCACCTATCCACTGGCTATGCACTACAAGTGGGTGGTGAACCTTATTACAATGCCATTAGGTGTTTGTCATATGCAGTACATTGTTCTTGCCAGAGAAGATCTTACTAATCATGTGGAAGGTAGAGCTTTGCGTACCAAATCTACCAATTCTGTATGCAAGTTCTTGCTTGAGGATGTTATTTCTAGGTATGGATGTGTTGGTAGAATTACTACTGATAGAGGATAGTTGGATGCAAACGAAGCTCGAGATTTATTTGTTCTCTTGGGAATTAAATTGGCTCTCACTATAGCATACAATCCAAAGGGTAATGGTAAAAGTGAAAGAGGGCATCCGCCTATTGTTAATTAAAGCTTTAGCAAAGGCATGCCAGGGACATATTAGTGATTAGCCTAAACTCTTATCATTTTCTTTATGGGAGGCTGATCGAACTACACATAATTTTGTTACAAGTGTTATGCCATTTGAGCTAATGTATGGGCAAAAAACCATTATGCCTATAGAGGAAGCGGTTATTTCTTGGACCATAATGCCATGGGAAGAAGATATGTATACAGAATATTATCTTTTTTTGTGCATTCGCCAACTTGAAAGGCATCAAGAAGATATTGAATAGACTAAAGTGAAGCTTAAGGAAGCAAGGTTAAAGAATAAAGTATCATTTGATGGTAAACACAGACTACAACCTCATGCTATTAAAGATGGGGATTGGGTCCTTCTATATGACAGTAGCCCGGAGAACCAGTACACTGCTATGCAAAAGATGGTTAAATGATGGTTTGGACCATATGTAGTACTTCATGTTTATGATAATGCGACATATAAGCTATGTGAGCTGGATGACACTAAGCTCAAGGTGCCTATTGCAAGAAAAGAGTTAAGTTGTTTAAGCAACAAGAAGGTGAGATTAATATTGAAGATTTCAACACAGAACAACCTCCTGAAGATAATGCTATGTATGTATCAAATGATGAGTCTGATGATGCTCTTGATGATGATACTTAAGTACAGTTGGCACAGATCGGAGGCTGTGCAGGTTCGGAGGGGATGGATGTTGTGCAACTCTACTCCCATGATAAGAAAGATACCAGGAAGATGAACATTGAGCTTAATTGAAGCTTACCTATTGATGATCACAGTGTTCAGGGCTTGCTAACCTAAGTTGCATTATACGTTATACGGGAAACATATAATACGTTATATATGGGCGTATTTTACATGACTTCATATTATACGGGCGTATTATACGATGCTATGTCAGCGAAAACGGGCAACGTAATTTTTCCTAGTTTTTGATCAAAAAAACTTTTGATCGAAAGATATTTAGGACCAAAAAAAAATCGATCAAAGAATGTATTGATTAAAAAAAAAGTATCTATATCGGCAATGCACCTTGTTGAGACTAGTATTCATCACAAAAGGTATTCCATGTCAATATTAGACTAAAAAAATAAATTTTTTTATAGTTTAAAAATATCAAAATTTAAAATAGTTATAAAATCTTTTGATTAAAATTAATTTAATGTTTTGTTAAAATTTGATTAGTTATTTATTTTAAAATCAGATCTTATAAACTAAAATTTGATTGTTATTTCTTTTAAAATCAGATCTTATATGCTTTGTATGTTGTGTAGAGCTCAAACTCTCACTCATAGAAGGTGTTTATTTTTTAGGAGACACTTGCTATGTGCTCAATTTACTAACATGTGGAAGCGAATTAGTAATATAATTTAGAGATTGCCATTGTGTGCAGAGTGTACTCTCACATGAGGTTACCTTCTACAAAATATAATAGAATAGAGGTCAGTTTTATTTAGGTAGGTTTGATTTTGACGTGCAGATACTTTCTCACCTCAAAGTGAACATAGATAAAAAAAATTGTCCTATGTAGAGCCATCACACTATGCTCTCACTGGAATCAAAATTTAGGAATCTCATGTCCAAATACACTGATATTACATTATCTTTATTTGGATTGCTACATCTATCATATTGTGTGATCATACACGTGGATCAAATGCAGATAGATAAGCTTTTTGAGATTTACGGTGGAGGGTGAGAACTTCATGTTCACACTTTAGATAGATATGACAATCGTCAAGGTTTGCAATTAATCCTGATGTTCCAATGAGAATCAATTACAAGATTAATCAATATTATCGATTATCGTAATGTGTGAAAGCTTTAAGCTTACACTTTAGATAAATCAATGCAATGCAAGTTGATGATTAGTTTTGTTTATATAATTTTAAATAAGTGATTAAGATTATCAATTATCCTAATGTTTGAAATCCAAAATCTTGCACTTTAGTTGAATCAATATAGTGCACTAAGATCGAAACGTTTTGTTTGAAGTGATGAAGTTATTTAGTGCATCAAAATATAATTTGATTGACATGAGTTTATTAAAGAATGCTAAGACTATTATTGTTTATTGTTATGGATAAGGTAGCACAAGACTAATTGAAATGTGGACAGGTTTTGATCACTATATTGATTGATAGGATAGAGAATTGCTTGTGTAGTTTGTTGCTTTGGATTAATTTTGACCTCAAAATTAACAAGTGGATTTGTTGATCTGGCAATTTAAATTTATTATGGGTTGCATGCTGGAAAGAATCATCTTGATTGAAATGCAATACCTATGGACATGAGTTCAGTGTTAATGCGACCAGAATCAAAGAGCATTTGTTTAAAGTCCCTAGTAATGTGTCCGAGTGTACAGCTACGCCAAGAGATATTCATGCTAGATTGCCAAAGTATGCTCGCGTTGGAGAGAAAATTCTTGCAGCTAAAAAGAAAAGTGCTAATACCAAACAAGTTGCAATGGATGTTGAAATGTCTGTTGTCAACGAGAGGATAGAGCATGTGCCTACGGAAGCAAATGATCACACTCTCGAGTCAACTCCTTTTCATACACATGTCGCAACATTAGCAGCAGCAAATTCTAGCTCAACTAAAGTTAGTAAAGCATCATCCAAAGTCCAAATGTTGTATGAAGCGATAGATAAGCGATGGTTTCTTGACTTGCACTTGAAATGGACGCAAGCTTTTGTGGCGTGCAATATACCATTCAATGCTATGCGCAACCCCATATTTCAATATGCTTTAATGAGCACGGCCAAAAAACGGTTTGTGATTCCTTATTATAATAAGATGCGCACAGAGTATCTAGATAATGTAAAAGACAGTACTGAAGCCATCGCACACGGTGGTGGACTTTGTTCCTGCATATGATTGCACCATAGTGTTGGATGGATGGACAACTGCCAGAAGAAGCTGCTCATCAATGTGATGCTTATCAATCCTAGAGTATGTTCGTAGAATCCATTGACACCTCTTTAAACGAGAAGACTTGTGATTATCTAGCAAGGATATATGAGCACACCATAGCAAAGGAAAATAGGCCAAATAATGTGATTGCAATTGTCACAGATAATGCATCCAATTACAAGGCTGCAGGAAGGGCTATACAAGTTAAGTACCCATAAATTACTTGGGTCCCACGTGTCGCGTATACTCTTAATTTTCTATTAAAAGACATTGAGAAAATGGTCTTCATAACACAAACGCTGTTGGATGCAAATCATATGGTGAAATTTATTAGAGAGCATCAATTTTTGTATGCTCTTTTTTCTATTAAAATCACCCAACAAAATTTTGCAAATATTTTGTGCGACAAGGTTTGCAACCGCATACTATGTTCTTGCCACCTTAGAAGAAGTGAAGCCTGCACTAATTGAAATAGTAGCTGATAGACAATGGGATGCTTGGCTCAGCAAGTATCCTAGCTACCAGGAGGTAGCTACAAGATGTGTACACCTTGTGAACTCGTAAGTCTTTTGGCGCAATGTAGAGAGAATTGTCACCCTGGCCAAATCATTTGTATATCTTTTGCAAATAGTCAACAAAGATTCCTTTGTCTTTGGTTGAGTCTATTGGTATATGTCACAGGCATTACGCAAAGTAAGAGAGCATGTTGGATTTGGTGCAGAGGAAAAATCTTCCATAATCATAGCTGCCAACAAGCGATGGGTGCAATTGCATACACCGTTACATGGTGCTGCATTTGTATTGGATCCCAAATTTCAAATGCACCATTAATTGGCCAATAAATAATTCATGAGTGACTTCAAAACAATGTTCTCTCAACTATTATGACAAGAGGATGGGAAGACTTCTTTTCATCAGTGAGTTCATTATGCTAATAGAACAAGCATGTTCCACGATCCATTGCATATAGATGCCATTGCACACACAAGTGTTCCTCTATGGTGGAAGGAGGATGGTGGTGAGAAAGTGGAGCTGCAACACATTGTTGTTAGAGTTCTATCTCTTGCTGCATCAAGTGGAAGTTGTGAGAGACACTGGTCAGCTTTTGACTCTATGTATACGAAGAAATAAAACCGGCTTCATCCTAAACGTGTTGCTGATTTGGTTTATGTTTTTTGCAACATGAGACTTATTCATAAGCCAGTGAACATTTCTTCAAGAGTAGCACAAAAGCACTCTGGTGTTTTTCAAATCCATGAAGCTATAGCTGCAAAAGTAGACAATTGTTATGAGCGTGTATAGAGCTGGAAGAGGGCAAGTGGAGGCACTCACAATGTACAAGAACTTGTGACTTGATCATAGGCTTAATCTTGATTACAAGACTTAATACTTTATTACAAGAGCTAGGTACGAGAATTTGATTACATGACTTGAGTACAAGACAAGGCTTGATTGCAAGGACAAGACTTGAGCATAAGACAAGAACTAGAAGAGGGATTTCCTCATAGGAGCCTCACAACTGGTGTTGGCAAGACTGAGGGGCTTGTGGCCCAAGACCCCTATTTATACTAGTGCTTGAGGAGGTTACTTGAGGAGGTTAGGACTTTCTAGGTTCTTCTTGAGGAGGTTATAATCTTCTGGAACCTTCTTGATCCTTCTAGTTCTTCTAGAACTTTCTAGAGCTTTCTAGAAACTTCTAGATTCTTCCGGAATCTTCTCCAAGCTTCTAGAAACTTCTTGATCCTTCTAGTTCTTCTAGAACCTTCTAGATCCTTCTTCAACTTTCTAGAGCTTTCCAAAAACTTCTAGATTCTTTCGGAATCTTCTCCATGCTTCTAGAAACTTCTAGAATCTCCTTGATACTTTTAGAAATTCTAGAATCTTCTAGATCCTTCTAGATTCTTCTAGAGTCTTCTAGCGATGATGTAGGCGATGACATAGGCGATGATGCAGGCAGCGACTGACTCTCAAGCATCCATGACATTACCCCCTCCTCTAGCGACGAGTTCCACGAGCAGTAGTGGTGTTCCTTGAGTTGGGGCTTCCATGGATGTTGTTGATGGAACTCTTGGACTTTGAGAGATGCATGTTCTAGATTGTGTGTTGGTTCCCAGGTTCGTTCACTAACATCATAGCCTTTTCAATGCACCAAGTACTATAACCTACCACACGAAACTCGAGAATATAGGACTTTCTCGACCTCATATTCGTCATGTCCTTGAATCTCAATCGGAGGAGGTGGTTGTAGGGCTCTTCCTGGGATCTTAGATGTGTGACAAGGTTCTAGGACTGAGACATGAAAGACCGGATGGATTTTCATGGATGAGGCCAATCGGAGTCGATAGATGACTGGATTGACTTGACGGATAATTTTAAACGGGCCAAGTCGGAGGAGCCACACTTTATCCCCTTCTTTGTATTCTGGATGCTGCATGCGATGGAGATCTGCACTTTCCTTATACTTGGATTGAGCTTCTTTGATATGAATTGTAATTTCTTTGTCAATTGCAGATAATTGTTGTGTAAGATGAATAGCAGCTGGATTCTTGACTTGATAGTTTCTGTGGATATCCTGTTTGGAATGTTGACCATAATTAGCAAAGAATGGAGTGTGACGAGTGGAGGCATGAAAATTGTTATTATAGGAGAATTTTGCTAGTGGTAGGAGCTCGACCCAATTATCCTGGTGATAATTGATAGTACAACGGAGATACTGCTCCAAAACTTGATTTACTCTCTCTGTTTGTCCATCACTTTGTGGGTGATTGGCTGAGGAGAGGTTGATTTGTACTCCGAGTAGCTTGAATAAGCTTTTCCAAAAGCTAGAGATGAATTGTGGGCCTCAATCGAAAACTATGTCATCCGGTAATCCGTGATAACGATAGATATGATGTAGAAAGAGTTTGGCCGTACCTTCACTTGTGATGGTTTTAGTGGTTGGAATGAAGTGTGCCATTTTTGTAAACCGATCCACGACTACTAAAATGGAGTCAAATCCTTGTGACAAGGGTAGCTCTACGATGAAATCCATGGAGATGGATGACCATGGTTTGGTTGGAATGGGCAAGGGATGGAGTAGCCCATGAGGACGATGATGAGGGGCCTTTGATCTATTGCAAGTGTCACAAGTGCCTACATACTCCTTGACAAGATTCCACATTTGAGGCCACCAAAAGTCACGGGAGAGAAGCTTAATTGTCGTATTAACCCCAAAATGCCCTGCTGATGGGAGATCATGCCGTTGTTGAAGTACCTCCAAGCGTGTTGACCCTGGCGAAATATAGAAAAGACCCTTATAGTAAATTAGTCCATCAATTTCTTGAAAGTCCTCATTAACCTCTTGTCCTTGTAGTTGTTGTCTAATATTCTGAGCAAGTGGGTTTTTGGCAATTTGCGTCTTCACCTTAGAAAGAAAAGTAGAATCTTCAGGAGCTTGGCTCATGGTGGCGTTTAGCTTAAGCTACTCAGGTTTCAAAATTACTGACTCTTGTTGATCAAATGTTGCGTCGCCTTCTCTAGGTGCAAGGTAGGATCTTCTTGATAAGGCATCTGGCTTAGCTTGTTGACGGCCAGGTCTATAAGAGATAAGAAAATCAAACCTTGATAGGATACCACTCCACCTGGCTTGGCAATGATTCAAGACGAGGGATTTCATGAAGTATTCAAAATTCTTGTGATTTGTATAGACAGTGATCTTATGAGGAGCTCCTTCAAGTAGGTGACGCCAAGTATCGAAGGAGTCGATGATTGCTAAGGGCTCTTTGTCATGGATTTCATAATTGATTTTTGTAGCTGAGAACTTGTGGGAATGAAAAGCCACTAGATGTACTCGACCATCCTCTCCTACTTGGGATAGAATAGCGCCAAGGGAAAAATTTGAAGCGTCTGTTTCTAGGATGAAAGGCTTTGTAGGATCTGCGTGAATTAGAATGGGTGCTGGGTGCGATCGTGAAAGCTTGCTTGAGAGTCTAAAATGCTTTTGCGGCCTCTGAGTCCCTGACAAATTTATTATGGCCTGTCAACCTTGTGAGTGCTGTAAGCACCTTGGAGTATCCCTGTATAAAGATACGATAAAAATTTGCAAATCCGAGGAAACATTGAACATCTCTTACCGAGGTGGGTGTCTCCCAATCAAGGATGGTTTGAAACTTCTTTGGATCCATGGAGATTTCCTTTTCAAAAATTACATAACCAAGAAATTCCACCTTAGATTAATGAAAAGAGCACTGATCCAACTCTGCATATAACCCTGATGCATATAACACTGCTTGTCAAGCACTAATCATACATGGTGCTCATGCTCTTCTTGATCCTTGGAAAATATCAAGATATCATCCAAATATATTACCACAAAATAATCCAAATACTCCCAAAAGATATCGTTCATTAAATGTTGAAAAACAGCTGGGGCATTTGTGAGACCAAATGGCATGACGGTATATTCAAAGTGGCCATACCTTGTCCAAAAGGCTGTCTTCCATTCATCACCTTCTTTGATTCTGACTAGGTTGTAAGCACCATGAAGATCTATTTTTGTAAATTTTCTTGCCTTGCCAAGGCGCTCAAGAAGCTCTGGGATCAAGGGAAGGGGATAGCGATTCTTGACGGTGATCTTGTTTAGGCCCCTATAATCCACGCACATCCGGAGAGTTCCTTCCTTCTTTTTTACAAAGAGTATTGGAGCTCCGGCTGGGGACTTTGAATGCCGTATGAACCCCTTAGCAAGATTCTCATCAATATTTTTTTGTAATTCTACCAATTCATCTTGAGATAGCCTGTATATTGGGCCAAAAGGGGGTTGGGTTCCCTCCTGAAGCTCTATAGCACAATCATAGGGTCGATGCTCCGGTAAGAGGTCTACACATTTCTTCTCAAAAACATCATTGTAATCTTGATATTGGCGTGGCAATGCCTCCATGATTTTTTTTGTCGACATGGCGGTTGGTGTTGCAAATATCAGGAAAGTTGGATACTTTTTGTCTGCACGCATGAAGACCTTGGCTCCAAGATATATAGGCATATTATGCCTTCCCTTCTTGTTTTGGACTTTTCGTGGTTCAATTCTCTGAGCCCTCCAATTGATGCCAGGATTATGTAATTCAAGCCACGGTAGCCCAATAACAATTGGACTGCTTGGGATTTGTATAATATTGAACGCTATTCTTGAAACATGCTCCTGCAATGTTACTTCTATGGGGCTAGTTTCATACCTGACATCTCCTGAAGCGAGGGGACGACCATTAATGACTTCTACAATTGCTGTATTAGACTTCTCCACAAGTGGTATGCCTTGTTCTTTTGCAAATTCTTTGTCCATGAAGCACGCCGTTGCGCTTGATTCTAGTAATGCTTCACAATCCATGTGCCTACCCGGCATATGGATCTTGACTGGTAGCATAAAACTTGAAGTGGAATCAGCGGGAAGAAAGAGACCTTTTTTTGCTTGTCTTTTGTCCAATCGGTCGGTCTCTATTGGGGTTGGACCTCCATGTTTTCCGAACACGTTGATGCCATTGCACCATGAACCTTCATCCTTCTCTTCCTTGGACACTGTTGAACTATGTGCCCCTGCTCTCCACAATACATACATAAGCCATTAATGCATCACCTTTGCTTCTCCTAGGCTGAGAGAGGTTGAAGTAGTCATTTTGCATGGGCTCAATGCTTGATTCATGGCCTTGTTGAGGTGTGTAGCCATTATGTGTCACTTTTGTTTGGGGTTGCAATGGTGCCCCAAGATGCCTCTCTTGTCTCCTCTCAAATAGTCGATTATCACATTCTATTGCTTGAGAGATGAACTCTCTTAGTGTGTGAACTTTTGGCATAGTCAATAAAAGATCTTTTATGTCATCCTTTAATCCCCATCGAAATTGGCTAATGAAATATTCACCATGCCAAGTCAGATCACAAGTGAGCTGCTGAGATTCGGATGATAGAAGGATGCAGGTCTTGATCCTTGGCAGAGATTTCTAAGTTTGGTTTCAGCAACCCTTGCTCTATCAGTATCCCCAAAGGTTGCAGAGAACTCCCGCACAAAAGCTTCAAAGTCATGAAGAAGAGGAGATTCTTTTTCAAGTAAGGGAGCAAACCAGGAGAGAGCCGTGCCTGAGAGGAGGGTCCCAATAAGGCCTACTTGAGAGGCATCATCTGGATAATGCTCTTGCTGCATTCGAATGAAGAGACGCACTTGTTGGAGAAAACCTCTAAACTTTGATATAGTCCCATCAAATTTTTTAGGCATGCTGACCTTTGGCTCCTTCTTATGTTGTTGAGATAGTTAGATCTTGCACCTTGTGCTTGATGTGTGCTTGTCTCTTGAAGCTCTTGAATTTGACGTTGAAGGTTTTGCAATACCGGTCCCAAGGTTAGGGGTTGCCCTGCTTGAAGTTGAGCGTTACTCTCACGAAGTTCTTGTAACTGAGCTTGGATGCTTTGCAATGCGTTGATGACACCTTCCATCATCGACTCCATGATGGCTTGGGAAGATTAAGAGATGGTAGTCTTGCCAAACTATTATGAGCGCGTATAGAGCTGGAAGAGAGCAAGTGGAGGGGCTCACAATGCACAAGAATTTGGGACTTGATGATAGGATTAATCTTGATTACAAGACTTAATACTTTATTAAAAGAACTAGATACAAGACTTTGATTACATGACTTGAGTACAAGACAAGGCTTGATTGCAAGGACAAGACTTGAGCATAAGACAAGAACTAGAAGAGGGCTTTCCTCATAGGAGCCTCACAACTAGTGTTGGCAAGACTGAGAGGCTTGTGGCCCAAGACCCCTATTTATACTAGTGCTTGAGGAGGTTACTTGAGGAGGTTAGGACTTTCTAGGTTCTTCTTGAGGAGGTTAGAATCTTCTAGAACCTTCTTGATCCTTCTAGTTCTTCTAGAACTTTCTAGAGCTTTCTAGAAACTTCTAGATTCTTCCGGAATCTTCTCCAAGCTTCTAGAAACTTCTTGATCCTTCTAGTTCTTCTAGAACCTTCTAGATCCTTCTTCAACTTTCTAGAGCTTTCCAAAAACTTCTAGATTCTTTTGAAATCTTCTCTATGCTTCTAGAAACGTCTAGAATCTCCTTGATACTTTAGAACTTCTAGAATCTTCTAGATTCTTCTAGAGCCTTCTAGCGATGATGTAGGCGATAACATAGGCGATGATGCAGGCAGTGACTGACTCTCAAGCATCCATGACAACGATGACGATGATATGGAATGGGAGATAGCTTCATAATGCTGTCATATGGATGAAATAGATTATATGATTGGTGTGTTTGATGGAGACGAAGATGTATGAATAAAGGCCCATAAGTTTTTCTCGCTATGATTTGTGAAAATTATGATACATTGCCATTTTACACTACAAGATGTTCACCTCTCTCTCTCTCTCTCTCTCTCTCTCTCTCTCTCTCTCTCTGTGTCTATCTATCTCAAGTTACTTTTGCAATAAGAGTCATAACTATAGTTAGATACAATACAATAAATTTTTTTTGATCGAGAATACAAAAATAGATAGCTGAGGGGATAAATGACGAGCTATGATTATAAAAAATATAGACCTTTGCCAAAATAGATAGGGGTAAAGTGAGCGAAGTGCTCAAGCCAAAGATTGAGTCATCTCATTGAGTAGTTCATCTATGTTGAACTCAGTACTTTCAGGCACAGGAGATGGGCCTAGAGGTTCTTGTTGCAAAGGACCAGCCTGATCTGGCAATGGTCTGTAGAGTGTTGCATATTGTTGTAGATTGGCTTGGGCCTCTGATAGCTCTATCTCAATCTCAAGGATTCTACAGTGCAAAGTATTAGGTGTCTCTCCTTGGCTTGCAAGATCTTTCTCTTGGCTTGCCAATACAACGAGCGTCTCTGATCCTTTGTGAAAGGGTGGTGGTAATGCGTGTGCTAGTCTCCACCCAACCGTGCTATCTTATAGCCTCCCCCTAGCGTACACACTATCCGACCGTGCCGGTGGCCTTGCCCATAGGACCCATGTCCTTACAAAACCTTGTCTCCTTCGAAAGTAGCAAGACGACGATGCTCATCTGCGTACTTCTTGTTTCAATATTGAGCTTGCTTAACATTCTGTCGAGCAACTCGAAGCATGTCAAAATGGTCTTGGAGAAAATCCTTCGCTTGTTGTATCTTCTCCTTAGCCAACCCCACTGTAACGGGTGATCTAGGTTGAAATCCATATAAAAGCATAAATGGACTAAAACTTGTAGTCACATGCTTTGAACTACTATAAGTACCAATATAGGTAAGTAGTCTTCCCAATTGGTTTGCTTCTTGCTAACGTACGGTCGTAGCATATCCTCTAGCACTTGATTAACTCTTTCTGTTTGACCATCCATTTTTGGATGATTAGCCGTACTTAGATTAAGTTTAGTTTCTAGCCTTTGGAACATAGCTCTCCAGAAGTGATTATTGAAATTTTGATCTCTGTCACTAATGATACTAGCTGGAAGACTGTAGAGTTTATAAATATGCTCTACAAATAGCCTTGCAAATTTCGGTGTCTTAACCGTAGTCTTAGTGGGAATGAATCGACCCATATTTGTGAGACGGTCTACAAATACCCAAATGGCATCGTGGCCACGATTTGTAGTAGGTATTCCTACTACAAAATCCATAGAGATAATCTCCTACTTACCTTGTGGAATCTCTAAAGGATGTAAAAGGCCACCTACCTTGAGGCACTCTACCTTATTAACTTGGCACTGTTGGCAGTTTAGTACGTACTCTTGAACATCATGATGTAAGCCCGACCAATAAAATTGCCGTCAAACTAAGGCATGTGTCTTACAAATACTTGGATGATGAGCACTTGGACTATCGTGACACTCAAATAAGATTTGGCACCTAGTGTCTGAGTCCTTTGGCACACATACTCTACCTTTGTGGAGTAAGTAGCCATCATCAATGGAAAAATTCTTCCATCACTTAAGCTCTTCCTGAGGAGGGGTGGAGCTCTGTGTGTTGGAGTTTTTATCTGTGCGTGCATAGACATGTTGATCTGCTAGTTCAGAGACATGTGAGTGTGAGGGATCCCTTTTTAAAACTGCACTCCACACTTTAGCATATGATTGATCTTGTGCACACTTCCCACATAATGACTCTAAAAATCCACTCTTTATTTCTGTGAAAGCAAGTGAATTAATCTGAGGCATCTGACTTAGTGCATCCGCTACTACATTATATCGCCCCTTGCGATATCGTAGCTTACAATCATAATCTTGAAGGATTTTGGACCATCTAGCTTTATGGCCCTTCAAGTCTGTTTGAGTAGGAAACCATTTGATACTCTCATGGTCAAAAACTACTTCAAACTCGGCACCATATAAATAGTATTTCCACTTTCATAAAGCGTGAATTATGCAAAAGAGCACTCTCTCATAGACATAATAATTTTGTTGAGCTCTATCTAACTTTTTACTTTCAAAGGCTATAGGTCTTCCCTCCTAGAGAAGTACCGCACCAATTGCTTTATGACTAGCATCAGTCTCTACCACAAACGGCTTAAGTGGGTCGACGATTGCTAGGATGGGAGCAGTGGCTATAGCTACCTTGAGCAGTTCAAAACTGCGTTTTTGGGCTTCTTCCCAAGAAAAGTTCTTACTTTTTGCTTTAAGTTGATCTGTCATAGGAACAACAATTTTGGCATAATCACGGATATACTGTCGATAAAATCCAGCCATGCCTAAAAATATTTGAAGCTCCTCAATCGTGTTGGGATGTGGCCATCGAAGAATGGCAGCGACCTTGTCAATGTCCATTTTGATGCTAGAATAACAGATCACATAACCGAGGTAATGTATCTCTATTGTAAAGAAACTGCACTTGCTTTGCTTAGCATACAGTGCGTGAGCTCGTAGCTGTTTGAGCACTAATTGTAAGTGTTCGATGTGTTCATCTTCAGTCTTACTATAAATGAGAATGTCATCAAGGAAAACCACAACAAATTTTCCAAGATAGGGACGTAAAACACTATCCATGAGTGTCATAATTGTAGTTGGAGCATTGGTTAGACCAAAAGGCATAACCAAAATTTCAAAATGCCCGAACTGTGTTCTAAAGGCAGTTTTGGAGATATCTTGTAGTAGGATACGCACCTGGTGGTATCCTAAACGAAGATCTATCTTTGTATAGTATCTTTCCCCATGGAGTTGATCAAACAAATCATCCACGCGAGGTAGAGGATACTTGTTCTTGATGGTTATCGCGTTTAATCTGCGATAATTTGCGCACATGCGCATAGTACCATCTTTCTTTTTTACCAATAGAATTGTTGATTCCCAAGGAAAGTGTTAGGTCTAATGAAACCACGAGCGAGGTAGTTAGCCAACTGACTCTCAACCTCCTTGGCTTCTTTAGCACTCATACGATAAGGTGATTTACTCACTGGTTTAGTGCATGGAAAGACATATATGCCATGCTGCACAACACATTTAGGGGGTAAACCCGGTGGTCAGTAAGTGAGTCGTCTTTTGCCATGCAAAAGGAGAAAGTAAACTAGAGTTATGCTGGAATAAAGAATCTTGTAATTCCTGTAATGTTTGTTTTACAATAGTTGCATGTTGCTCTATAGAATTAAGATTGAGAGCACTTTACTTGTTAGATTTTTTAACACGTTGTTTATCAGTAGAATTCATTGCACTTTGCATACCATTACTAGAATTCACCGCACTTTGCTCTTGAGAATTCCCAAGACTTGTACCATTACTAGAATTCACCGCACTTTGCTCTTGAGAATTCACAAGACTTGGAGACAAGCAGTAACACAAAAAGTCTTCATCTATTAAATCTGCTTTCTGCAAAATAGAAAGCTCGGCTGTACATATAAGAGGTGCAGATGGTATATTTTTCTCACCAAGAAAAAGCACATGTTTATCATTTTTCATAAAGGATAAGGACTTGTGTTCATAACTAGTGTGCAATGTGTTTTCTAAACGATGCAGCCACTCCCATCCTAAAACTATATCAGCACGGTCCATGTTCATAACTTGGAAGTCAAGGGTCGTCTATGATCTTGAACAATAACCTCAACCCCTTGAAATACCGTGTCCCATACTTCTTTATCATTCCTGGACATCTTCTCCACCACATACTTGTGAGAGCAGGGAGTCTGTGTAAGCTTCAATTTCTTAACTAGCTTATAGTTCAAGAAGTTATGAGTTCCACCATCATCCACTAAAATACGAACACATTGTCCGTTAATAGTGCCATGCATGCGAATCAAATCATGGGGGCCAAAGGTGGGTTGCCACATTGAAGCAAGCACACCACTTGTGCTTTTCCTCCATATGAAGAACCTTTGCAGCACAATATTTAGGAGATGAATCTAATGTGAGGCGTTGCACCGTGTGCATGGCCTTTTCTTTGCCTTGCAAAAGAGGACAACCTTTCTTGCTATATTGGTCCGAAAGACATCTAAAACACAAATTGTGTTTCTTTGTACGCTCAAAATTGGCAATGCTGAGAAACCCACGTGGACTATCTTGTGAGTGCTTAGGATTCTTAGCCTCTTGTGGGCGTGGAGAGGTAGATTGTCTCTTATTCCTCTTGGAACGTGTGAGAGATCTACCTCGCCATTGACTCTTAGCCACATTTCTCTTAGCAAAATTAGTCTTAGTGTAGGGAATATTTCCTTTCCTCTCTTGGTCATCATCATATCTTTGGGCATGACTGATGGTTTCTTCCAAAGTTTTTGGATGTTGGGTCTTGACATGAAGACAGTCTTTGTCAAGACCCCTATTAAAACCCCGTATCTTTTGAAATTCATCTAGACCTTCTAGTTTTAATATGATTTCCTGATACTTTGAAAGGTATTGTGTGAGATAGAGGCCAGACATGCGGCATGCATCCCATGCAAACCAATCCTTATCTTCTTCATTGGAGTCCAAAAACTCTTTGGAGAAAGAAACTTGAAACGTAGCCCAAGACAGAGGACGAGCATCTATTGGAGATGTCATCCACCACTTATAGGCCTTGCCTTTAAGAGATATACTTGTTTCCACAGCCGTCTTTATATCAGGGGTGTGTCTCAATCGATGAATATCACTCCATTTGTGTAAGAACGTATTGACTGCATCCTTGTTGTGATCACGCTCTTCCCAGTGGATTCAAGAATGGTGATATTCTTAAGTAATGTATTTCTACCTTCTACAGCATTTGTCTCTTGGACTCCTTGAGTCGTGCGAGCTTGGTTCCCTTGAACTGTGTCACTTGTGGCTCCTTGAGTCGTCTGTGAATTCATAAATTTCACAACTAACTCCGTAAGATTGATAACATTTGCATTAAGTGCAAAGAGGTTGCGTTCAAGTACGCTTTGGCGATTTTCCAAAGTCTTAAAAGCAGCCATATATACAAGGCCATGATCTCCTAGATCATCATCATCATGCATATTAGTGTCAGCCGCACCCATGGTGTCGTAATTTTGATCTACGTGCTCAAAATTAAACGTGTGTGTAGGTGGGATATCCTCACTGGCCATGGTAAACACACACTATGGAAAGAGAGAAAAAAAAATGACAACTTGTACCTTGTGAAATTGAAGTCTTTGTGTTTTGTATGATCCGCAATTTGCATTGCATGTGAAGCTCGCCTTGCGGGAATTTGAGCGCTTCACTTGTCGTTTGTTGTAAGAACACCTTTGTTGATTCTTCACAAACACCCGTCGTTTTTGTGAAGGCTTTTGCTCACTTTGAAGCTAGCTCCTTGAGGAAAAAAGAATTTTTGGAGGAAAACTTGCCTTCCTCCAAGAAGTGAAAAGGAAGGGTGAAGCTACTTCCTTGAAGTTCGAAGCTTTCCCTTTCCTTCTAGTTTTCCTTTCAACACAAGTAGGCTATCTTTCCTTGATATACACAACAAGGGTCAATAGCTTGATGGTAAAGTGTTGGCCTCTTACCCTCATGGGGTGGGTTTAACCCTCCTTCATGCAAGGGTTAAGCGGGCCTTCCTAAGCGCGTAGCCAACGGAAGCCTTCAGAGCCTGGTGCCGTTGAGTTGTTGGTCGAGTTTGCCTTAGTGGTGCACTATCTATCCACACATTGTGCATAGGAAAGCGTGCTTGTCTTTTGTTGTTGCACAACGGAGGCATCGCTGTCCGCGAAACATGGAAGAGAAGCAGAGCGTCGCATGCACATGCAACCCGGTTTTTGCCTCCTCCCAAAAATAGCTCAAATACTAGTGAAAGGGTGGTGCTAATGCATGTGCTAGTCTCCACCCAACCATGCTATCTTATAGCCTCCCCCTAGAGTACACATTGTCCGGACATGTTGGTGGCCTTGCCCATAGGACACATGTCTTTACACTTCGAGAAGCAGAACTATGGGATGTTTGTGTGGCATTGGATTATTGGTGTGACTTTCTTCCACTTTCTCTACAATCCGACCATACCTAACACTGAAATTCTTGGTCGTTCTGACCAATCCACATGTCTCCCAAGGATGTCGTAAACATAGCATTGCTGTATAAAGTAGAGTGCCATTTGGTTGTTGTTTGGCATAACTCTCTTTCAACGTATGAATCTTTGTAGCAATACTCGTGCGAATCCTTTGTGTTGCAAATTTGATAACTTTACAATAGCTGATTCCTTGGCATTACCGCTAATTCAAATAAATGTTGGTGCACAAAGTGGCTTGGACATAGCTTCCTGCACTCCTTAAGGCTAAGAGGCTCGCCTTGCAGCCCGGACTCCTCCTCTTCAATTTGTGCAATAGCTTCGAGGTCTTTTTCTTGGCCTTAACGCTCACTCTCTTCTTTGTAGATGGCATGTGCTTCAGTGTGGTTAAGTTATTCTTCCATATTTTTCAATCAAGCAAACATGTCATCATTAGAAAGGCTTATCGTAAAGTTAACAGGTTATCAGTTTCAAATCTTCAAAGAAATAGATAGAATAATTTAATCATGCTGCAAGAAAGAGACATAATATTTATCACCATGTCATTGAAAAGAGACAAGATAACTTGATCAATTATATGATTTACAAGTGCAACTAAAGAGGACAATAAAAAATTCATCACTTCAATCATCAGCTGGTCGTAGACCGAAAATCATTACAATGTCATAGCCCACTCTATGGGCACCGTTTAGACAGAGACAAAGATCAAAAGCGTTAGGTCGGGTTGAGGGATTGTTTTGCTTGCCACTCTCAAGGTGGGTATGTACATTGCTTTAAAAATCCCTTTTGTTTTGCTCTCGGGGCACTGACATGCACTTCAAGAGTCGTTTACAAGTATGACACATGGAGTAGATATCCATGGCTTTATTCCAGAGAGGGGGATTAGTAGATATGCATTCTGGGGTAGCCCATGGAAAATCTCTCTCTCTAGTTTCTATTTGCAAGTTGTGGAGAGGAGGAAAGCATGTCTTTGTTTTGATATTTCTACATGATCCCCAATCCACAATGCCTGAATAGACCCCCTTCTGTCCAAAGTGAAGCATCATGTTGCGGGAGTGAAGGTCATTGTGGAGAGAGTCGTGTGCATATAGATACTTTAGGTCTGAAGAATAGTGTTTATTATCTGCAAAAAGTTATTTTGGAATAACTCTATTGTTCCTTTAGTGGTTACATAATCGAAAATGGCAGGTTGACTGCCATCTGCACTGCACTCTTATCCACTGCTCTACATGGCTGCCATTGTGAAATGAGCATTGGACACTCTATGTGGTGAACCATGGCAAGTGGATAAATAATGCCGCGATGAGGGATGTCCAAAATTGTGGCTTCGTCCATGACCTGTTGATCCATTGTGGGTCCATGCAAATAAACTGTGAATATCTTTGCCACATACAGTGGCTCTTTAAATGCAGGATGTGTGAAACCTACACGCTTCACATGTGCCCATCTTCCTTCTCCCAGCTGTGGAGCCTCTATGCTGAAGATTCTACTTTTTGGCAAAAGATGTAATACATGGGGGGAGCTGAGATTGATCGAGAGCGAGAGTGGCACTAGCAGCAGACTCTATTCTAACTGTAGTTTTTGACTCTTCAGTAGGATCGGAAGAGCTGGCTTCCACTCTCGTGTGCTTTGCTGCTCTTTCCAGCTTTTCCTTGCTCTTGCTCAGTATACAATTGTTGCACAAGTTGTATGCGAGTAGCTATGCATGATTTTAGGATTTTTTAGATCCTCAAAAATCTTCACAATCTATCCAATCGACTGCTTGACCATGTTCAATAATGAACCTCATGTCATTAGAGATATGTCAAAAGCAGAGGGCATAAATGCTTGCTGAAGCTACTCAAATAGAGACTTTGCTAAGGCCTCTATGAACTGGTATCATGTTTTGGAGCAGAGGGATTTAGGCAACAACAAAGCTCAGACTCTAACATGTGATGAAAGTGACGTACTATCACTTTGAGGGCAAATTTTTTATGATGGTTTACCAGCTTAATATCCTCCATATAAAACATAAACGTTGTCAGAGGAGAGGGGAAACTATCAAAATCATGTCATGACCCTAATCCATACACAATTTGACATAATTCATATGACAATATATTATGATTGCAATACATACATGATTGTACAATAGAGAGGAGAATAAACAAAGAGAAAGATGGAGAGAGGTGAACAAGCCAGGAGTGTGAGGTACACTCATCACAAGAACTGGACCCTGTTATGTGCATTACATAATACACATAAATGATCAGAACGTGAATGTGAATAATCCAACTTGTGTGAGGTATGATCAACACAAGTCCTGAACATTGTTGTAATGTTGATTGATAGTTTAATCAATCTAAACCATGATGAAGTGTGGAGAACGCACAACACAACCATCAGCAAACAATTGCAAAACCTCAGATCATGGTCAAACATCATACATATTTACATCTAAGACAACACCAAGTCATCTACTGATGAGTGGCGTATCTAAAAATCAAAAAGTAGAAAGGCAAGGCGTGTCATGCTAAGATGAAGAGGGCATAGGTATGCATCTCTCCACTCTTAGGTAGACAAACGTATCCCTCATATTTCTATGTGGTAAGATTGATGATGTGCTTGGCCTTCTATATATAGGGACCCCCCAGTGACTACATGTCCATCCTGGCCCTTGGCCCTGGCCCATGACCATGACTGGTCCTACCATTTTCCTGACATTACTCCCCCCTTGGAGAAGCGTTTTTGTCCACGAAAACACAAGTGATGGTATCTTCATAAGAACAATAATGTTTTCTACCGTAACATCCCTCATGGATCCAATGGTTCATTTGAGTGGAACCCGGTTCAGTAGGAGGTTCAATGAAACCAAGAGTAACATCTTGATTTTCTACATTGTTGTCCATTTGTAACCATCTGTTGGTACCTGTTCCTATCTAAACATAGTGTGTAGACTCCATTTAGAATGCTCATGATCATGGTAACGAGTTTATCACAACACAGGTGTACCAAAAAGAGTACCTCTTGTCACTTTCCATGAACTTTAACTTGCCGACATAACTCATCAGCCAAGTTTAAGTCCTTGACTTGTTCCCAATTTTCATCATCAGTAAACAACCCCACCCTAACGAGTGTTCAAGGTTGAGAACCTGAGTTATACATGAAGAGACTACACCTAGCCGCAAACATGCTTTAACTTATAGTAAGAAAACTCTAAGTAGAGCAATAAATTCTTACTAATAGGATCACTTGGTGCTAACATACGAACTTTGCATATCCTTCAGCACCAGATTACACTTTGTAATCTGCATATCCCCTTGGATAACTGACATTCTGAAGTGTGTTTCCTCACGGTTTAGAGACAGTCACCCCAAATGACTGGTAAATGGGAATCACAATATTGTGTAACATTGTTGAGAAATAACCATCGTGGTTAACTTGAGAAATCCACAAACACCCAAACCAAGCCATGACCTCTATTGGGAATTCGTAGACCCAAAAGTAATCTCATGGAGCTACTGCACATAGAGTGCAAAAATGCTTCATAAGCAACAACTTGAGGAATATGCATGCCGTTCCAAATCAGCCTTTGCTAAACACTAGGGCCCATAACACCTAGTGTGCATGCACTTAGCAAGAAACAAATCCGAACCTATATATCCATGGTGATCCTTGCCAATACTTATGGCAAATGTGATGCGCCTAGCACACATTAAAAAGGAATGTAAATAGTTCTGAAAAGAAACTAAATACTTTCAGTTGCAATCTTTTGCAAGCCTTGCTGAAACATTTGAATCACAATAGAAGGTGAAACATTGATCACGTCTAGGTACAGACAATGAAACTTTTTCATTAACAACTTATAACCTTGCTATATGTATAAAAAACCACCTGTAATGTTGTTTAGCAGTACTTGTAGCTGAACACGTCATTCTAAGTATCCAACAATTTTTGGCCATTGAAATTGCTCCTGATACGTGGTGTTGAAAATGGTCTAGAAAATAGATGTGACCAGCACCTAGGGACTTTGTCGTGACACATATTTGGAATAGGGGGCGCCAGTGTCAGTCCCAGAGACTCATATTCGCCACATGTGGAATATGTCTCAACTAAGGATGTCTAAAAAGGAACATCCTTCAAGTACAAGATGTACTTCTATGTGGAGGTAACTCTAAACACTCTGCAACAAGAGTGAGAGGGACCCTCATTCATTGCTCCACACTGGCTAAACCGAACTCCTTGAGTTCCTAGACCATGTTGTATCAGATGTGACAACATGTGTCAAATCGAATCCGACAAGTGGATTCATAACATCATAATGTACATTGGACACTATGGCCCAAAATACTTGTTTTGACATGCCCTTGGCATGGTCCTGGGGATTTTGAACCGAAAGTTCAGTTACCCGTATTCAAATGCACAGGAGTACGTCTCCCATGTGTGAAAAAACCAAGAAAAATTGTACTGGAAACCCTGGGTGTTGCCTTCACAATCCAAACCCATTGGGTAGAATCTATGTAGTGAACCCCTTGGTAAGACCCTTTGTAGAATCTACTCAACTAGCAGGTAATGGTAACCAACATAGTTAACCATGTACATAATGATTGGAATCAACTTAAAAAGTTGAATTTGTCCGCTACCCCATGGTAGATTATTGGCTTCTTTCCTTGAAAGTAGAACTGGGATATATCAAACTATGATCCTCAATGCCTATGGGGAGATGTAGCAATCACCCGTCTGGTCTTACCCCAAAACAATATGTCCATAGACAATCTGTAGTGCTATAGAGGGAGCCGGAGATTCACACAAGTGAAATGCCTAGTTCTTATGGACAGCCATGCTGTCTCAACCTATTGCTGCATCTATACTCCGTGGTAGAGATCAGCTGATGGGAGTTTAAGGTTATCAAAACTCAACTCGAGCGTCGCACTGAAAACATGTAGTGCAAAATGACACACTAAACATCTGTAATGACAAGACTCTTTCTTGTCAATTAACGTCAATGTGTACTCCACTGGGTAGAGTTGTTCGATCTTGAGAACAATCATCCAAGGAATACCAACAATTGGGTCTTACCCTAGATGAAACAATGGCTCTTAGCCATCGTGTGTGGCTCATAGACCTCATGGCAATTAGTGTTCAATCGTCAAATTGATGAAGACTAATGTGGATGGAATCTTGCCCAATTTCTAGCTGAGAGTGAGAGAACCTTGGCTCAGGAGGACTCACCAGCGAAACATGTAGCCAAAGCTTCTTAGAAAGGGTGCATTATTATTCGAGAGAAATAAGAGAGAAAGAGATAGATAGCATGCTGGGCTGAGGAACTTTCCTTAAGTTACTGCCTTGTATGTATTGCACCCATGCTTGTGTGCATCTTATGCGTAGCGTGTAGCTTATCCTATAAGCTTGCAACAATCTGACGGGATAACGCTTGCATCGAGAGGTAACACAAGTCACATCTTGACTCACTATCGTGTAGGGGATCGTGACTATACAAAAACTAATGAACAATGGTGCGTTGTCTATGAATGAAGTCTTAAGTCTTAGATTGGATTCCTTGTAGTGTTGATGTGTGTTGACAACAACCAAAAAGAATGTTGAAACTTAGAAAGCATATTGAAAGAATCTAGAAGTTTCCTTGTCCTTGATAGAGTGTCTGGTGCTATAGCGGAAGCGTAATTTATGAGGTAGTGGAGTTGAGTCCACTTGACCAAAATGCCGTGCATGCAAAATTGTAAGCCCTTGGCTACTATGATGGCCTCAAGCGTGAGAGTCGAAGCCGTAAGTGCCTTGCACAGTCTGCATTGGTAGTGATGCATCATAATGTGATGTCACCACACAAAAAAGGGGAACAAATTTCTAATCATAACAGTTCCCCAAACTAGCATGCCAATGCCCTTGATACCAAATCAATAGGTAGTAGCGTGGCACACATGAGAAGCCTTGCTTCATGCAAAATTGTCAAAGCACTTTGCTTTACACAATCGACAATATTTTCCAAATGAAATGTGTAAACATGAAAAAATAAACAAAACTGAATTTGGTCTAACCTGGTCATCATGTTGTAACCAGTTGCCTGGAGATGTCGTCCAAAACGGCTCATAGCCATATCCATACAGACGCCCTCGTATATCCTATACACCCGTCTGGTACGTGATGAGATAACCTGCATTAGGAAATAACCTGCAAACATATTGGCTATTCCTTTCCAATTTTGTATGCTCATAGCATATGCCAAACGTGGCCAGCTTCAATGCAAGATGTATAATTTGAAGCCTTGCTTCACATAAGTTCATCAAATGGATGAGACAAGAATGTAACCTGAGTACTCATAGCTAACAGATGCTCTCGGTGACACACATATGTCTGAGCAGAAAAAGCTTGATCTTGTCAAAATGTCATAAGAAAACGGCCTTGCCAAATTTTTCTACTGAATGAGAATCATAACATTGCCCGATAGTGAGAAAGATATCATCTACAGTTGAGCTATGAAATGTCAGCGAGACTGTCCAATACTGCTTGTTCAAAGAAACCTTTGCTTGACAAGTTGGCATTGTGAAAATTCATATGGTGGTCAACATTGCATTCAGCTCGTAGCTGTGGATGTCAATGTTTTTTTGTTCCACGATGCTTCATGTACCTATATTCCCTGCTCCCTAGCAAGCTGCAATGGCTTGGAAACAAGTATGCATCCAATGCATGGAGCCGTGCTCCTAAAAATCTTGCTTTCCTCCACCTCGAGATAGCACAACAAGGAGAGATCCAAAATTAACAACCGGTTTATTGGAGTGTTGCTATAGGGAGCCTTGCTCTTGAAATGTTTTTGATGGTAGATAGTTACTTAAAATGATACTTACCGATCGGCCTTGCCGAATACCGTATTCGGATATGTCATAGGCCCTACCTGAGTTGCCTTTGTCTCAACATTCAACCTCCAACGAACTTTTGTTGTCGAAGGATTGTGGACTCAAGGTGTTGTGAGCGGGATGAAAACACACACAACGCCTCTATAACGACCCGACACACACTCTTGGGAAAATACACACACACACACACTAGGGGGCACCACTCGGCTTACACAACACACCTGGCCGAGATAGGAAACACACCTATGGAGTGAGAGGAGAGAGTTTATCCACTTGTCCACTCCACACAGAGACACACACACACACACACCCAAAAAAACTCAGCTCAAAAGAGGAGAATTTTTGATGTTTAGATACAATTGAGCTTGGGCCAACACCAATGGGGCAAATAGCTCACACAATATAGGTAAAATAAGCCAGATACAATCACAAACTAGAGCAGAAACTTCGATCATAGGAGAAACTTACACAGAAAAACAGCAGGAAAAGAGTGAGGAATTTGGCAAAATGGACAGCGCCATCGCGTCCGGAACGGCCCAAAACCCCAGTCTACAATGTCAAACTGCTCAAATCCGACCTCGGATGAGCAGTTTACGGCCAAAACAGGCTCTAAAAACACCAAAAACACACCTGCGGCTGTTCCTCCTCTCTTCTCCACGTTTTTTCTGGTCTTCTCTCTCTTTTTTCAGTTCCCACACTTAGCTTTATTACTTGGGCACCCTTGGCCTTTTAGATGACCTCAAACGGACCCCGAACAGGTCAAAAACTGACCTCGCAGTGCATAGTTGTCACCTTTTTGCATCATCCGCACACCTGGCACTCAGCTTTTTTCCAATAATGCATCTTGCCACCACGTGAAGTGGCCCTAAAAAGTGGTCCTAATGATGAAATTTTTGCGTAACTCTCACAAGAAAACACCCACGTTGTGTCCGTCCTCATCTGCGTGCAAATATTGACCTCGTTCGCCCTCCTGACGCCACTAGATGCCATCTGACGCACCTGCTTACCTCACGTCGTCGACCCGCGGATAGCTTCCTCAAGAAGTTTTACGCGCTATAAACTCCTCATTATTGTAGAAAAAACATACTGGTACTGGTGATAGTGAAAATCGATGCACTATACACACTGTCCTACCTGTACACATGTGGGCCCCACATAACCACCTGGCTAAGGAAAATGGGCAATCCTTTATTTGATGCACCATGCATGTATATGTACATATGCGCAATTCCTTGCTCCAAAAAACTCCTGACATAATTTGCCCATCCCCTAGCCTGCTAGATCATTCATGATCAGCAGCAGCAAAGAGAGATATGACACTCGCCGCATCACAGGTCTCCTCATCCCTCACCAACACTGCTTGATCCACAGACAGCTCATCTTGCTCCACCATCATCAATCTAGCATGATACAATTTAAGACGCAACCTATTTACCCTTGACTTATGTAGAACACCATCCAGGTTAGCCAGCTGATATGTGCCATTTGGAAAACACTCCACTACCTTGAAAGGGCCTTCCCACTTAATTTGAAACTTCTTTTGGAAGGTGTTGTCCAGCTTACTATTGTAGCGCAAAACCAAGTCATGTTTCTTGATACCCTTACTTTTAACCTTTTCATTTATCTTTGCCAAAGCCTTATCCTGCATCTGCCCATAATGCTCCAATGCGCTCATCCTATCCAACTGGACCTCTTGTAACTGCAAGAGCCTCTCTTTGAATGCATCACTAGGCGGCCCAAGCAACTTCTCTAACATCTTGACCGCAGGCAACTCTACCTCCACAGGCAATAGTGCTTCCTTTCCATACACCAAATGAAATGGAGTAAACCCTGTACCTGTCTTCACCGAAGTACTGTAAGCCCATAATGCACTAGGCAATTCCAACTCCCAATTCTTTCCTTGGTGCTCTGTCACTTTAGAAAGAATTTGTACCAACTCACCATTGAATCTTTCATTTAAGCCATTACATTGCGGGTAATAAGGAGTGGTATGCTGGTGCCTAATCTTCATCTTTGTGCATAAGAAGTCTAGTAGTTTAGCTCTAAATCCTGGCCCCTTATCTGAAAGTAGCTCTAATGGGACCCCAAACTTGCAACATATTTCATCATACACAAATTTTACCACATCCTTTGCAGTGATCTGTTTTACTGCTATAGCCTCTGCCCATCTAGAGAGATAGTCCACTGCTGTCAAGATATAGCTTTTGCCCCTACTTGTGATAGGTAACGGGCCTATTGCATCAATCCCCCACTTTTCAAACACATCAAACGCCATAATGGTTTTTCATAGCTCTGGCTTCAACACTCTCTTCCCAAATGCTTGACATCTATTGCAAGACCTACACCAATGGTGAACATCCTTGTGCAAACTAGGCCATACATACCCCTCTTGCAAAATCTTATGCAAGGTGATCTTTAGAGCAAAATGGCCACCACATGCGCCTTCATGATTCTCTTCCAACACTCTGTAAAGCTCCTCCCGCCAAGGTACACGTCTCAACACGAGATCAGACCCTTTCATGTATAAGACATCACCAATCAATTTGTACCTGTATGCTCTACGCACAAAGCCATACTTCTTAGACTTCTGAATCTCCTTTGGAATGATTCCTGTTAGCAAAAAATCCTCTTCTTGAGCCAAACTTTCCCGGCCATGATAAAGAGGTAAAGTGGTCCTCAACATGAATAGCTCCCCAATCATGCCTTGAGCTGCTTCATGTGCCTCTCCATTTAGAGCATGTTCAATGTGTCTGATGCTCCATGCTTTGAACTTTTTTAACAGGCCTTTAATTCTGAAGCACATTTCCTTCAATGAGGTGTTCTTGCTCTTCCACACACCCAGCACTTGCTTCACCACTAACAAGGCATCACCTTTTATGCTCAACCTTCGAACCCCATGCTTCAAACAAATGTGTAATCCGGCTTCCAATGTAGCATATTCAGCCTCATTGTTACTATGCGCATCCAATTTGAACCCTCTCTTGCATACTAGCTTCCCCTCTGGATCATAAAGTGCTATACCCCCTGAAGCTGCATCGTGGCTCTTTCTGTATGAACCATCAAAGAACAACACATGTGCATTGCTAATCTGTGGCACTTCTTCAACTACCTTTCTCACCACCTCTTCCTTAACAATAAGGGGATTCTCCTTGTAGGTCAACAAATCAGCTAGGGTAGCCCTTGTACTATCTTCCACTAGAAAAGAGAACTCAAACTCTTGCAGCTCAATTACCCATTTCTTCACCACATTTGACATGTTAGTACCATTAATTAACTGTGGCAAAAAGGCATAACTCGTCAAGAAAACAAAAGGCCGTGGTAGCAAGTAATGACGAAATCGTCGACAAGCAAATATTACACTGGCCATCACTAGCTCTACTTCCGATAGCTTTCTCTCCGCTACCAACTTCACTCGGCTTGCACAATACACTGGCCTCATATAATGGCTGCCCTTCCCCTTTTGCAATAGCATAGCTCCAATGGCATCATCCCCTACTGATGGATTTACATAAAAAACTTTCTCCCAATCAGGAGCCTGCATGGCTGACAACCCCCCTAACACCTCTTTCACCTCTTGAAACACTTCTTCACACTTGTCATCCCATTGCAATGGATCATGCTTTGCCACTTGTTGTAATGGATAAAGAATTTGAGACGACAATGGAATAAACCTTGCCATGTACTTCACTTTGTGTATAAAGGTTGCCAATTGCTTCGTACTCGTAGGTGATGGAAGAAGAATAATAGACTTAACCTTGTCTGGATCAGCCTCAATGCCATTTTCTGACACCATGTGGCCCAATAACTTCACCCTTGGCTGTGCTAGATGACATTTCTTTGGATTTAGTTGTCCTCCACATTCATCATATCGAGCCAATACCATCTATAGCTTCTCATGGTGTTCAGCCCTACTGCTATAAACACAGAAGTCATCCATAAAAGCTTTAACACAACTACCAATGAATGGTTCCAACACCCAATTCGCTCTCTCTTGATAGAAGGAAGGTCCATTTGACAACCCGAATGGCAATACTGTGTAGCAATAGCAGCCCCATGGCGTAATAAAAGTGGTCTTTGTGCGGTCTTTAAGAGCAATCTTCAATTGAAAATAGCCTGAAAAACCATCACACACACTGTACCTCTCATAACCTGCCACTGAATCCAAGATCTGATCAACGAATGGAAGAGGATATGGGTTCTTCTTAGTGGCTGCATTTAAGGGCTTAAAATCTACACAAATCCTCCACTTCCCATCCTTCTTTGGACTGACTACTACTGGAATCACCCATTCTGTGGTCTCCACAGGGACTATTGTGCGCTCCTTGCCGCACTGTCGAAGCAAGGGACTTTCCAATACACCGTGTGCGAGCCACAAACGACTCCAAGCACACAACAAGCCTAAACTAGCAAGCTCAAGAGAACAAAGGGTGTGTCACTCACCTCTCTACGCTCGCCTTCGTGGTGGATTCCTCGCCGCGATGAAGAAGAAGCTGCAGCCGTGTCGCGCTCAACCGCTTCACCGCCGTCGTGCCTTCGTAATGCTCGATCGCACACACACTCTCCCTCTCTCTCTCTCTCTCACACACACACAAGGAGGTGAAGAAGAAGAAGATGGAGATGGAGATGGAGCAAGAGCACTCTTCTATTGCACAAATGAGAGAATGAGTAAAAATTAGGTTTAGTTGGCTTTTATAGGAGCTCACCCCATTCACACTTGGGCGCCCATGCTTAGCCAACTAATCCCTTGAATGTCCCAGTTAGAGTGCGCCTCTCATCGGCGATCACTCTTACCCTTTTCCTATTGGTCCGACAAGCCCGGTACCTGACTCTACCGAATACATAATACACGTCCGTCGTAGGTGATGGGGTGTCAGTGAGCCGTGAGGGTTAGCATGCCCCCCTTCCTGATGTAGATTCCGTCCTCGGAAGCTATTGATTTGAAGCTGGTTCGTCGAGGTGGAAGAGCATTTGAGATGAATGTCCTTAGCCTTCTTCAGTCACTGCAAAATCAAACAACATTGGCACAGTAATGGCATTCTCTTAAAAAGCATATGCAGTTTTAGGTAGACAAATTGATTGGTAAAAGAATTTCAAACAATTTGATAGCAATGAAAATTAAATTGCAATGTAATCAAATGCATAAACAGATGTAAAGGTAAAAAATTAAACAAGTCTGGGGTTGCTAATTTGACGGTCGAAAGGCACTAGAGATCGAATATTAATACCATGGGTAAGCTTCTTAATTTTCTGTGGTCAATTAAGTTGTTTAATCGCGAGAGCCAAGTATTCATGTTCGAGGGCTGACTAGAGGCTATATCTAGAAAACCTTGTAGTTAAGCTACCATAAAGAAATTTCTCATGAAATCATCGCCTGACTGATTACTTTTTCTTTGACCCCCCAAGGTCTTTTCACATTGATTCAATTATGATGTGTGTGCTTATTTTGTATGCCTTGGGTTTTTTGCTTTTCAAGGAAAAGCGCCCACACTGGGAACCTCTAGGGCTCTAGTACCATAGGCAATACATGTGAGTGAAGTACCAAATCAAGCTGAGATTTCTCTTCCAGCTTAAAATTTTACATTGTGGCACTTTGATTTTTTGTTTGTTCATTTTCAGCATTTTAATTTTGTAACTTTGGGGGGTCATATAACACTGTTACCCTCCCCAAGCTCATCACATTAGTAAACTCCCTTTATAATACTTAAGCTAAAGGTCACTAGGGTTAAGCCCACTAGAAAGCCCTAGTACATTTCACACAATGCTGCCTAAATCGGATTAAGAACCTAAGTAACCATTGCTTATTAGGAAGGCATTCCCCATGGTATTAAGAGAAGATTTCTAATATCTAGCTTGGTCAAACTAGCTTAGTCGGACTGCTTGATTTTTACCCCTAAACAAGTGATTATGACAAAACATTACATTGAATTAAATGTTTGATACTAAGCAAATGCGCTGAGTATTATGCTACCAATCACAATCAAAGTAGACAAACATGGATGCAAAAAAGATAAGGGCAATGCTAATGGACAAGAAACACCTGTTTGTGTCGATGGTCGCGCTTGATTTGAAGTGTGAACGAGAGAAAGGTTCCATGAAGGTCCAAATCCTATCAATAGCAACACGCTCCTGTACACACTATGAAATACAAACAATACCTCTAGGAGGAACATCAGTGGGAAAAGAGAACTTTGCTAATCTCTCGACTCTAAAACAGAAACACTCCTATCGTACTAATCTTACTTACCCTCCATCACTCAAGTGATGAGGATCAAAGGTTTTTTATGGCATAGGTTTCTGTTTCACTGTACCAGATGTAACATGTGTAGGTCTGAGTCAATGTTTTGACTTTTATTGTGCATACTCGTTTGCTAATTGCTCTTGCTCCTTTTTTTTTTTTTTTTTGTGAGTATAAAGCTTTATATGTACATTCCCTAAGATCGGTGATTGAGAGGTCAGGGAAAAAGGTTGAGAGGGAAACAAGTGAATGATGGATGTCCACAAACACTCCCCCCTTCCTTGGGTAGATCATACCATTTGAAATGAGCTTGTCACCCTTTGAAACCAATTGTTCCAGTTGGTAATAGGTGAGGATTTTTGCCAGTAGTTTTCTATTACCCTAGGTGCCTCGTCAAGTTGCAAGGGTGGTAAGGTACTCTCCCAGGATCGAACTTGAAGTGGTTCATCAGGTGATTCTTGAACACTGGGAGGTGTGGATTCTTTTGTAGCTTCATGGAGGTCCACTACTATAGATGGAGGCTGTGTAGAAGCTTGTACCTCTATGGATGTATTACATGAGGAGCTAGAAGCTTCATGGGACTCCCCCCTTCCTGAGCTAGGTGGAACAAATCGTTCTTTCTTTGGTACCCAAACTAGCTCGAGAGCGGGTCTGTAGCATTCTGTGATTTTTTTCTTTCCACGATCCTTGATTCGTTTTGGAGCTACGGGATTGGGCTCACTTGGGTCAGGTGATAGGTAAGAGCACAATCTACGTTTTGGCACCCAGATTTGATCAATTCCTTGATAGTAGCCTTGGGCTTCCAATAGTCGTTTAGGGATCCATCGCAACATTTTCTTACTTTTCTTGGAGCGAGTGGTACGTTTCTTACAAGGCTTCTGTTTTTTAGCACTAGCTATGGTCACTAAAGAAGCTTTAGGGACCCACTTGTATGTTTTCTTCGTTACATTAGGATGAGTCTTGTCAGAAGCGATATGCATTGCTTGTAGCATATTTAAGGGTATAGGCATTTCATCCCCCTCAGGTGTTACCCAAGTCGTCCCCCTATTTCCCCAAGTGTCTATGGTTGATGCTAGGTGGACCCAATCCACATTGTCTGATTCCGTCATACCCGGTAACACATCCATGTAAGGAGAATCTTGGCCAATGTCTGTATCCTTCTTACAAGTGTAACAATATTGTAGTGGGGCCGAGTGAACTGTGGTGTCAGAGCGATGATCAATAATGGTTTTACTCCCTAAGGGGTGTACCTTACCAGTCACCAAATCCACTCTAAGGACAGAGTCTTGGAATTGCAAATAGACATGATTTTTAGACCAATCGTGAACCATTTGTGCTTCCCTCATGAATGGTCGTCCTAAAATCATTTCATATGACATAAGGTGTTTAGAGAAATCCATTACAATGAATGTATGTCGTACCTTGTGTCCTAGAACTTTGATCTTAAGATCCTTGAGCATCCCCATAGGTTTGGCTATCGTACCATTTGCCATCTTTACCACAATGTTAGTAACACTGAGGCGGGGTTTTCCCATGGATTCCCAACAATCTTTTGTAACGATGCTAACTCCCGCACCACCATCAAGAATTCCCTTTATAGTTAATCCCTTGGTAGTGATGGGTAGGGTCGCATTAGACTCGTCGCCTTCAAAATACTGCCCTAATTCGTTAATGGGTACCTCGATCACAGACTCGTGTCCATCTAAGTCAAGTGATTGCACATGATTTTCCTCATCAATCATAATCGAGTCAGGCCTATTTGGTTGCGCAAACTGCGGTAATCCCGTTCGTAGCTCTCCGTTAAGGAATGCTCGAAGTGCAAGGAATAACTCAGGATCTCCATACAGCTTTGCTATGATCGTGGTTCGGACCTCAGAAGACATGAAGTCCACTAGTTTGGTAACATTCATTGGCGTTTTGCAGGGTGTAGGTCCTTGACTAGGAACTGGTGAGGATGGAATCTCATATTCCTCAATGGGATCAGGTATTCCTTCGTTAAACATCCTTTCCAACAAGAAGGGTGTATGCTCACTTTTTGATGTCCTGTCCTCACTCCCTTCTTGGATGATACTAGATATGGCTAACGGTCTATGGTTCATGTGGGGTGGATGAACTTGCGTGGGAAACACTGTGTCATGAATTTTGACCTACATGGGTTCTGGTTCTAGTTTCCTTTGAGTCTCCTCCACTAAACCTCTTAGAAGTTTCACTTGCTCAATCTCATCTACTGGGTTTGGGTACGTCACAATCTTCTTTTTACGATTCTTCCCTTTTTGCCCCTGCGGTTTATCTTGGGGGTCTTGGATTGGATTTGGAAACACTTGTGGTGTTTTCAGAGGCTCTTTATGATTTTCTCTTATTCGGTTTTCATTTGGTTCCATGTTACGGTTTTCTTTGTCGGTCTTTCTCTTTGTGGTATTGGTTCTAGTCTCCATTGTCTCGACTGAATCTGAATCATCCTCGAGGTCATTCATATACACGGGGTCATCTCCTATTCCTATGTTTGTTTTGGAACTTGGCTTTGAATTTTCCGTATTCTGCGACTTCTTCCTTCGTGTCTTCTTTTTCTTTTCTTGGATAACTGACGCGGTATCTCTCTCTTCGAGGATATGGCCTGGCCCTTGAAGCATGGACCGTGTAATCGCATAAGCGGGTGCGACGGGTGGTATTGGCGATGTCACACTAGCAATTTCGACCAAATTCAGGGGTGTGATTTTAGGCGCATTTGGGTTATAGGGGCATTGGGCAATCAAGTGATCTATGCCACAACGATTACATGTGAGTATTGGCATTGCAGACGTGCTCCCTTGATTCATTTGCATCTGTGCAGCATTCTTTTGCAGCCTAATAGGGCACTCCGCTGCTCAATGTGGTCCACCACACTCGTAGCATTGAAGAGGTGGCCTCCTAGCCTGTGTGTTGATATTTTGACCTCTGGATGCGAGAGCAGCAGCTTGATAAACTGGCTTGACTTGTCCCCAACAATCTTCCATGTAGTATATAGGACACTCTTCCAATGTATCAAGACCGTAGGCAATACTAGTGTCTATTTCCTCCTCACAGCCATCTGGATAAGCATTTGATGGCTCGCAACCCACTTGGTTCATAGGGGCGACTCTTGGATGCGGGGGCTGCGGTCCTAGCACAGGAGGTGGTAGCGGTGTAGCTTGTACAACATTTTGAGATCTAGGGACCATGTGTTGCGGTAGTTGCTCAACAGGTGGAGCAGGCATCAATACAGGAGCTAGAGGCGCATCCGTCTAGGCTACAGGTGGTCTATTTGCCATCATACGTTTGATCATTAAACAATTCTTAGCTTGGTGACCATACCTACCACATGCGTTGCAAGTTCCATTAAATTTTACTCTAAACGTAGGGCACTCACTAGTGCTATGTGGACCTAAGCAAATGGAACACCATTGTTGCTCCCTTCTTGGATACATGTGACTATTTTGAGGGGGTCGATTATCCTTAAGAGACTCTTGGATTGCCTTGGTGAGGTCTGTCAAGAATGTCTCAAATACCTTTGGCTCATTGGCAATGGGCTTTGCAGTCATGGGTTCATACTCAATGGCTTGTGAGCTAGTGGATCTCGTGTCAGTAGACACCCTCATGCCTGCTATCATCAAGTTGTCCTCTAATTGGATTGCATTGGCAGTGACATCTTCCCAGGTTGTGATACCTCTAATCACTAGTCCATTATAGATTCCTTCATTCCTCAACCCTCGAATGAATCGATCAAGCAGTTGGTTATTGTTGAAGCGCTCATTTACAGGGCAACGAGAGTTTAAGTGCTTTAGACGACTAATGAAGTCCCTTACTGACTCTCCTTCCTTACGTTCGGCCTTCTGTAGCTGAGATGCTACACCCCAAAGCACACCTTCTCGTATGTACTCCTTTAGAAACAACCTTCGAAGGGTAGGGTAGATTGTTTTCTCGTCCACCCTTAGGGTCCTATACCAATCTCCAGCCTTCCCACTTAATGTCAAGCTTAAGGCATTGCACTTATGTAGTTCGTTGCGTTCCCCTAAGGAATCACATACTTGTTCAAACACTTCAATGTGTTTCCTAGCATCTTCATCCCCATTGAATTTTTGCGTGAGTTTGGCAATTTGTACTGCCTTACTTCTAGGCTCTCTATCAGATGCGTGACGCATATTTTCCGCGATAGATCGACCTATGGTTTGAGCAAACGCTGCCAAGTCACCTATGTGAGGAGGCAGGTCCGGTGGAGGTACTCTTGGAATCATATGTGGGGGAGGAACGGGTACCGGTCTTGGTATATGTGTGGATGATGCAGGATATGGAACATAACCGGGCATAGGTCCACTCGGATAAGGGCTAGGGAGCAGCACTCGAGGAGCATAAGCAAGTGGTACAATTGGAGGTGTGGGGGCCATGTGTGCATAAGGGGCTAGAGGCACATACGGTCGAGGCCCCATATTAGGTACTACGACACTAGGTAGTGGCACTGCGCTAACCGTAGATGTCATCGGTACATTCTCTGTCAGGCTTATCCCTGGAGTGAGCACTGTGTTTTCCTTGATAGAGGGTTGAGCCAAGTTAGGAAAGCTAAAGTTTTCGCTCGGAGGCTCAGATTGCATAGAGACCCCAGGTGAAATGACGTAAGATGTGTCCATGGGGCTCATTAGAGGAGTCTCCATTTGTGATAGAGTAGGCTGTTGAGCCTTGCTCGTATCCAGAAATCTCATGGGGCTAGTTGAGAGTATATTTACCCCTCGGTTTTGCCTTTCTGATTGAATAATGCCATGGATAACATTACAGATCATTTTCTGTTGATCTTCGATGCTCGTGGCACTAGAGGTGGATTGTACAATCTCTATCCATCCTACATGGTAGGCGTGGCCAGAGTGTAGATCCGTCAACACCTCAGTGTGGAGGTCGTATGTCCAATGGTCATTAATGAACAATCCTTCTAGAGTCGACGTGTTAACGGTTTCTTGTGAGGTAGAAGCAATATTGCTCCCCGTGGTTTTACTTGTCACCAACGGTACTCTAGAGGGAACTTCTGAAGGAGGCAGCTCAACAGGGCCTTCTTGGTAAGAAGTTGGTAGGATATCCACATGGACACTCTTTGGGGGTGTGGGGTCCACGTGCGATGTGAAAGGAGAGTCCACTTCCCCACCCCCTTCGTGTGCTTCATTTGCATCAGGTTCCGAGCAAGTAGCTCTACCTAATGTTTCCATGAAACGACTAAACATACTAGTACTAGGCTGTGGAGCTTCGGGAGGTGCATGGCCTTCTCTCTCAGTGTTTTGGGTAGGGTATGCTTCCATGATTTCTGAGTCGGAGGAGGAATCACTAGCGGCTATTTTAGGGTCTTGGGTGGTGCTACCTTGTGTCCCCGCTGAGGGTCTAGAGCTTATCGTGGATGGGTAATGGGTGTCCATATGAACAGAGGCACTACCAATGTGCTCGTGTTCTAGCACCCGCCCAGAGCGTAAGTGCATGTGCTTTTGATACCCTAAGGTGTCAAAAAGCTGCTCTAGGCGGCCTTGTGACTAGTTTTTAGCGTGTTTTTTGTTTGTTTTTTTGCTAGATTTTTTAGAGCGTGTCGTGGAATGGGCCGTGTGATAGCTCGAAACGAGCGTATCGGTCAGAGGGTCGTCCCGTGCTTTACAGCCCTCCGTTTGGTCACTCTATGCCCTCGGAATCCCTAAAACTGTCAATTTCCAGTAGGGAACTAGGCCCAAACTAGAAAGTCTAAGGGTGCAAGTGGGAAGAGAAAGGAGGAGAGTGGAGGACTTGTCCCACATGCTCTCATTCTCTCTTGAGGGAGTAGGGTATATATATAAGAGTGAGTCTAGTATATATCATAGGATTGAGGCCTGGGCCTGGGCTTGGGCTTGGGCTTGGGAAAATGATCCCGATCCCGATCTATCTTTTATACAAACCAACCCGTCCGTTTTAAGAGTCACGTTTTTTATTTTCGAAAAATTTAGCCGCCCGCTCGCTCGCGTTTTTATTTTTCGAATTTTTTATTATTATTATTATTTTTTATTTTTTTTTCCAAAAATTTTTTTTTCCAAAAAAACTTTTTTTTTTTTGATGCAGAAAACGCAGAAATTGAAATTGCAGAAATTGAAAACGCCGAACTTGAAAACGCAGAAATTGAAATTGCAGAAATGCAGAAAAATTAAAAAAACGCAGAAATGTAGAAAATTGCAGAAATTGAAAATTGCAAAAATTGAAAACGCCGACCTTGAAAATGCAGAATTTGCAGAAATTGAAAAAACGCAGACAATAACAGAAATTGAAACTTGACAGAAAATGCAGAAAACGCAAAAAACAGAAATCTCCACACACTCCTTCCCTGCCTTTCCTATGATAGAAATTGCACCACAAGGAAGCATAAAGTGCTAACCGAGCTTAGTGTAGGGCATATCCCCGGCAGCGGCGCCAAAAATGTGCGCTCCTTGCCGCACTGTCGAAGCAAGGGACTTGCCAATACACCGTGTGCGAGCCACAAACGGCTCCAAGCACACAACAAGCCTAAACTAGCAAGCTCAAGAGAACAAAGGGTGTGTCACTCACCGCTCTACGCTCGCCTTCGTGGTGGATTCCTCGCCGCGATGAAGAAGAAGCTGCAGTCGCGTGCCGCGCTCAACCGCTTCGCCGCCGTCGTGCCTTCGTAATGCTCGATCGCACACACACTCTCCCTCTCTCTCTCTCTCTCACACACACACACACACAAGGAAGTGAAGAAGAAGAAGATGGAGATGGAGATGGAGCAAGAGCACTCTTCTATTGCACAAATGAGAGAATGAGTAAAAATTAGGTTTAGTTGGCTTTTATAGGAGCTCACCCCATTCACACTTGGGCGCCCATGCTTAGCCAACTAATCCCTTGAATGTCCCAGTTAGAGTGCGCCTCTCATCGGCGATCACTCTTACCCTTTTCCTATTGGTCCGACAAGCCCGGTACCTGACTCTACCGAATACATAATACACGTCCGTCGTAGGTGATGGGGTGTCCGTGAGCCGTGAGGGTTAACAACTATGAACCCTGCCTTTAATAACTTGTCCACCTCTACCCGCAAGGCTTCCATTTGCTCTTGACCCATCCTTCTTAGCCTTTGCCGCACTGGCTTATCACCTTCTTTCAGCTCTATATGCATCCCTTCACCCTTGAACCCTCTGATCTCTTCATATGAAGTAATGAACAAATCAGGAAAACTAGCCAGCATATGCAAAAATATATCCTTCTCCATAGCTGAGAGGTCTCCACTAATCATTTGTGTCATTAATTCCTGCTTCTTTGACAACTCAACCTTGGTTTGCATCAGCCCTTCAATCACTTCATAAGGCCCTTCACTTTCATCTTCAACTTCATTCGCAAATGCAACTAAACCAATCTCGTGGATTTCTTTGTCCATCAAAAGAAATGCAACATCAGCATCCTCATCACTGCTGGTAGTGCTATCACTGTCCTCATCTGTCACCGTGGAAGATTCTTCATCACTAGACTCATCCTCATCTTCATAAAGCTCCTCTAATCGTTTCCTTGTGTCCATATTATAAAGCTTCTTGGTACTTGTCTTTCCATAGAGGCTAATCGTACCATGTCGCCAATCTTGAACGGCTCCCACTGCACGTAACCATGGTCTGCCCAGTATAATAGGATATGCTCCCAACCCTGCTGGCATGACATGAAAATCAACCACTGCCTTTGCATCATATGCCTCCACTTCTAAGCTCTTTACAACACCCAAGCATTTTACTTTTTGATGGTTTGCCAATCTGATCCGAAAACCTGACACCCCAGCCACTGTGAGACCCATCTTCTCAACGCATGAGTGTGTTATGACGCAGGCATCACATGAAAATCGACCACTGCCTTTGCATCATATGCCTCCACTTCTAAGCTCTTTACAACACCCAAGCATTTTACTTTTTGATGGTTTGCCAATCTGATCCGAAAACCTGACACCCCAGCCACTGTGAGACCCATCTTCTCAACGCATGAGTGTGTTATGACGCATATTTGGGCTCCGCCATCCACATAACCTTGTCCCAAATTTTTCCTTTTATGCCACACATCTACTATTGGACAAATGTCTGGTAGCTCGTCCATTGCCAACACCTTCACTGAACCTCTCTCTGGCTCTTTCTCCATTGGGTTAACCATCCTCTTCCACTGTCGCTTTAGCTTAGGCACCATCTCTATAAGCTGCCCAAAAGTAACATCTGCCTTCCTGCTCGTCAGATCCTCCTTCAAGTCATAGCTTAATTGCCCATCCCCTAGTGGAAAATCTGAAACATGAAACTTTCGACGAGCTCTCCTTTTCCTCTTGGCCTTGACATCCTCGCCTTCATGGCTCTTTCCTTTCTTCTTACTAGGACCTGGGGCACTTTTTCCTTCCTTATCCTCTGTGGTCCTCTTCCCAATAGGCATCACTAATGTATCCTCTAGCTTTGATGCCTTCTCCAAGGTGACTACACTTAGCACTTTTGTCTTTCCCTTTTCCTCCTGGGTCAGTCCACTGGTTCCTTCGTCTCCCTTAATTTCGATGCCATAATCATTTGACCTAGTTAGCACCTGTCTTGGCAATGGATACATGTCTCCCCCCATCCTTGGTGGCTTATCACTTTGCGGGCTGATGTGACCCAACTCTCCACAATTATAACATGTGGGCGTCTGCCTCCAAAACCTACCATTGCTTTGTCCAACACCATTCCTAGGCCTTTCTTCACCTCCTGGTTGATTTGCAAACCTCCTTCGACCTCGATTATTTCCCACTTGACCTAGCATGTTTAGGTTGAGATTCTTCATCAAATCTACCATTTGCCTCATGTCTTGCCTTAGCCCATCATCTTGCACTGCTGTAGTGACCACTGCTGGCATAACCTGAGTAGTAACAGGAACTACTGGTTCATGATGAACCCCTGACATGCGCCCTTGTAAAGACTCTATAGGCTGAAATTCAGACCTCATGGGCAAAGACTCCACCCCTAACTGGCTCATTTTCCTCAGCTTCCACTCTTTGTTCCTTGCTACCTCTAGTGCATCTTCATATGTCCTACGCTTCTTTAGCTCCACTCTCCAACGTATATTCTCCCAAAGACCAGCTAAGAACCTGTCCTTCTTCATCATGTCAGGCGGGGGTACCTGTGGTGCTAAAGCCTTGCACATTCGCTCCCATGCCAATGAAAACTTACGTATGTACGCATCTACTGGCTCACCTTCCTTTTGCACCAAAGCCTGTACTTCTTGCCACACCTTGTCAGGATCTTCTATCTTCACAAACTCCACTTCCAACCCATGTCGTAGATTTTCCCAACTCAACCTTATAGGTGGATCAGCCACACGCAACTCCTCTTCAAATGCTTTAGACCAAACTCGTGCATCACTCTTCAAACAAATTTGGAGAAGGCATAACATTTGCGTAGGGTCATGAATCTGGTTGCTAATGCAGGCAACCTCCATCTTTTCCAAAAATTCTTCCACATCTTCATCACTTCTTCCATGAAACTCGGGATAAGAGAAAGCCATGGCTACCCAAGTTACAATGCTTTGAGAACCCCTTTGAACACACGTGCAAGAACCCAAAACTTTTGACTACCCAATCCCCAGAAACTTCAATGGAGCTCAACTTTAGATAAGGACAAACACATGCACATCAAATGAGTTTTCATAGTTGATCATCGGAATGACAACAGGCAAAGGACATTCCAGGATCTCTCTCAATCTTCTTGGCCCAAACATAAAGACTATGCGCTGCTGAAAAAAGATCTTCCTGGACACATGAACATTAATCTGAATTCTTTGAGTTAAATGAAAAGGACTGAACTGAGGGCCATTTTGATCATCCATTAAAGACAACCATGAAGCTCCCAAGAAGGCACACCTGACTCAACCTCTAATTTTGCCAAAATTTTAGCAGCATAACAGCATAAATGGCTCAAAATACCAAAAAACCAGCCATCATAACTTGGGAAAATTTCGACAGTTTCCCCAGAAGTAGAGCAGTAGGAACCCAAAATATAGACTGTCTATGTATGCATAAACTGTCAACAATAGAACCCGGGCATCAAGTAGGACTCACTAGTACATAGCCTATGGCGAGGTCACAAAAAGGGTGCTCCAGCTACCTGTATCACCGAAAGGATCTCCACATTTGAGAATCCCCCAACTCAATAAAAAGCTCACGCTATCGACCCTCACACGAAGGCTAATGCAAATCGCATATAGTCAAGTCTCAGAAATGACTATCTTCCAGACCAAGTCTCAAAAATGGCTGGGACTGCCAAATACAACCAAGTATGGCTCCACAAATGCGTACAATGGCATTTTCCACAAGTAACGTACAATCCAGCAGACAATGCGCTCAAATAGGCGCCAAGTGATGCATACCCACAACAACTGCAAGTGACATAATTGCTAGTATATCACTGTACTCCAGCTACCTGTACCTGTGTGAATCACCTGTACCTGTCCCTGTAACCTGCAACCTGTAATCTGTAATCTACAACCTGCAACCTGTAATCCCGAAGCTCGAAGCTCGAAGCTCGAAGCTCGAAGCTCGAGGTACTCAAAGAAGATCCTCCGTGGGGGCGCCAAAAGAATGTGAGCAGGATGAAAACACACACAGTGCCTCTATAACGACCCGACACACACTCTTGGGAAGATACACACACACACACACTAGGGGACACCACTCGGCTTACACAACACACCTGGCCGAGACAGGAAACACACCTATGGAGTGAGAGGAGAGAGTTTATCCACTTGTCCACTCCACACAGAGACACACACACACACACACACACACAAAAACTCAGCTCAAAAGAGGAGAATTTCTGATGTTTAGATACAATTGAGCTTGGGCCAACACCAATGGGGCAAATAGCTCACACAATATAGGTAAAATAAGCCAGATACAATCACAAACTAGAGCAGAAACTTCGCTCATAGGAGAAACTTACACAGAAAAACAGCAGGAAAAGAGTGAGGAATTTGGAAAAATGGACAGCGCCATCGCGTCCGGAACGGCCCAAAACCCTACTCTACAATGTCAAAGTGCTCAAATCCGACCTCGGATGAGTAGTTTACGGCCAAAACAGGCTCCAAAAACACCAAAAACACACCTGCGGTTGTTCCTCCTCTCTTCTCCACGTTTTTTCTGGTCTTCTCTCTCTTTTTTCAGTTCCCACACTTAGCTTTATTACTTGGGCACCCTTGGCCGTTTAGATGACCTCAAATGGACCCCGAACAGGCCAAAAACTGACCTCGCAGTGCATAGTTGTCACCTTTTTGCATCATCCGCACACCTGGCACTCAGCTTTTTTCCAATAATGCATCTCACCACCACGTGAAGTGGCCCCAAAAAGTGGTCCTAATGATGACTTTTCTGCGTAACTCTCACAAGAAAACACCCACGTTGTGTCCGTCCTCATCTGCGTGCAAATATTGACCTCGTTCGCCCTCCGGACGCCACTAGATGCCATCTGACGCACCTGCTGACCTCACGTCGTCGACCCGCGGATAGCTTCCTCGAGAAGTTTTACGCCCTATAAACTCCTCATTATTGTAGAAATAACATACTGGTACTGGTGATAGTGAAAATCGATGCACTATGTACACACTGTCCTACCTGTACACATGTGGGCCCCACATAACCACCGGGCTAAGGAAAATGGGCAATCCTTTATTTGATGCACCATGCATATGTATATGTACATATGCACAATCCCTTTCTCCAAGAAACTCCAGACAGCGTTAATGTACTATCTCGGCAAATCCGGAATTTTTTGCCATCAAAGGAGTGTGCCCGTTGTAGCAAAGCGAACTTTTGAAGATCCCATCATGGAATCCCGCAATATTAGTGGATAGGAGGAATAAAAAACCCATATAAATTAAATGGAATACCTTGAGAACCCGTTAATCTTCAAATAGGGAGCAAGTGCTTTACAAATCGCCATAATTTCCTTATTATTGAATCCGTTACATGATTTGCAGCTCATGCTTTGACCTTCGAGAGTTTGCCAATTACTTGCCTGACATACCCATGATTCATTGCCTTCGACAACATACCTTGCAGGACTTTGATATGGCCGTCTCCTTGGAGAAGCTTCATACAACCTTTGCATGCACAATATCCTCCCCCTTGCGGCATATCGCCCTCCTTGAGATTTCAACTACACATGGCCGTGTTTTTGAACACGAAGGCATGCCTCTACCTTCGAAGCAATTTCCCAACCCTTGCTGCATGCAAAACCCCGAGATGTGGCATGCCTTGCATGCTAGTCCAGTTTATTTCCGACAGTTTTTTGTTGCGAACTGGTAACGGGTGTGCATGCACCCTTAAACAATTTTTGGGTGGACTTTAGCCTGACCTTGGACACCTTGTTTGAAACCATCCCCAAAAGAAAACGATGGCAGAAACCTGCAGTGCAAAAGGAGGATGAAACGCTCGCCATACTCGATGTCTTGGTCAACCGGAGTCGAGGGTGAAACGAAATCTCCTCGTGAGGGCAGCGTGCATCCATCAAGCCCGCTTGCTAACAATTTCATGGCGACCGACAGTGACTGTGTGTTCCCTTGCAAGCGGTCGGTCCTGTGGCATGGTCGACCCTCCATCATCCATTACCTTTGTTTCCATTCTAACCCCTACAATGTAGGGTTGTCCAAGGATGAGATCATAAGAAGATGTGTCCTGTACAAAGAAATTATGCTCTTCCTTTACATCTCCAGTAGTCACTTTCACACTTGGACAAGATGCATATAACTCACCTGATAAATTATTTGCTACCTTAACCATCCATCCATGATCTGTGTCCATTGGTAATTTGCACTTGTTGAATAAGCTCTTTGACAATATGTTTATTTCTGAGCCATGGTCAATTAAGGCAACAAATGGCTCTTCAAGATCACCCACCTTGACCATTGTCTCTGTCATAGCTCTTGCCCAATGACTTCTGGAATGGCTTCATACTCCTCATATCCATTTAAAAATTGTACTTGCTTTGTTCTTCCAGAAGAATGGTAGCACCCTACGACATCCTCATCGTGCTCTCTATCTTCCACCTGTATTACCTGTGTCTTTAAGCTTTCTCCTTCAGATTGCGGGCGAATGGTGTCAACAAGAGTTTGCCTCTTTCTCTTGATGATATCAATGATCTCCTCGTGAAACTCACGCTTGGCTATGCCAAGGACCTCCCCCAAGGTAAACTTTATTTTCCTATTCAAAATTCTTTCTTCTAGAACTTTCTTTAAGTCTGTAGCAGCCTCAATATCATAGTGTAACTTATAAGTTGGAGTTTTAGGCTTACCTTTTGATGACTCCTTTTTCCTCCCAGTTGTACTTTCTTCCATAGTCACTTCAGGTGGGGGTGCTTCCTGTGTTGGAGGCGCTCGAGAAGGTATTGTGTCGCTTCTTCTAGTAATTCTTTTTTATGGTCCTTCGTCACCACTCTTTCTTCCACAAACACTTGCCTACTCTTTCTTCCACAAACACTTCATTGTTTTGACATCTTGCAATATAGGCATGCACTGACAAGGAGTCCACAGGGTCATTCCATCATGTTTCTAGATGGATACAGTCACCTGCTTCATGTAGGACTTCCCTTGTAAGCTTCCCTTTCCTTGCTAGCTCCATAGCACTTGGCCATAGCTTACCATTTTCTTCAAAACTCCTCAATGGTTCAATCTTGACTGTATAAGTAGATGCCTCGGATGCAGAGATGGCATGGGTAGTGGCCATATCCTCTACCAGACTCTGCATTCCTCCTTTCCCAAAGTTAGTCCTTAAGGGTAAATCCGTCTCCTTTAAGTGAATCTTCCCATCCTTGAAGAAGACAAGATCTTTTCTCAAAGCTTCACTGAAGCTGTCACATTCTCTCCTAGCATGCTCTGTGCTGTCACACCATATGCATCTATGAGAAAAACCTTCTTTAGGTTTTTGTTTTTTCCTTGAAGATGGTGCCAATGGTTGCCCCTTCTCTTCAAGCTTTGTGAGTTTTACTTTTAAATCCCCCATACCTTTCACAAGCTCATCTACTACAGCGTCATCAACTTTTGGGAGTATAAAGGAAGAAGGCTTTACCATATTTTCAGAAGCTGCGGAGGTATATGGTGCACTACCAACAACCATCTTATCCCATCTCCTTTGGTGTTTGGCAAGTAATAAAATAGCAGCTTCAACTTCATTCCAATCTGTCTTCAGTCCCTACTTAGCATCTTAGTCCTCAAGAAGTAGCTCCAATTGCTCCTGGAGCTCCTTTCCTGTTGCTTGTAGGAAGAGCTCTGTATTTTTTGAGTGGAGTGTGGCCTTCTCTGTCCTTGTGAGTTGAGCATATCGTCGCTCAAATTCCCTGACTAGCTCTCTTTTTCATCGCTAGCTTGAACTCCTCCCAATTTTTTCCATGCTCATTCCTGATTCCTCTCACATGCTCTCTAATCTCGGGAGTCACAACAAGATCAAAGCTTTGGATCATCTCATCTTCTGGCACACGATGCAACTACATCTCCTTTATATAGCCACGAAGATACTTTGTCACATCATTCCCATTAAACTGATCCATTTTATGCACCACTACTTGAATAGCTTTGGTTGCGGTTGCTGACACTTCTTGTCTTTTTGTAGCATGCTATTGTTGCATAAACAAGGTAAATGCTTGAAACATTTGCATTGTAGCAGGATCAAAAGGGATACCTTGTTGCTGCGGATGATGATCACCCATGGTTGAAGTAGCTTGCAAATCCCCACTAACTCACTCTGACAAACTTCGCATCGGGTTCACCAGAAAGTGTGTCAAAGAGTTGGCGGTCTTGCCAGGAAGGCGTTGGGCCTCTAGCTGTGAGGGTTTGTGGGGAGACTGTGAATCTTTTCACTTAAGCAAGCTTAGTGTTTGTAGCAAATACATTGTGTATAGCCATTGGAATCTTACACGCAAATACACACATACGCACACGTGAAACCCTCAAAGATGAAAACATCAAGGCTTTGATCGTATATAATCAAAGGTAAGATGAAAAGGTTCACTGATGCATTTATAATAGCAAGTCATTGTGCTCCAAATAGACTGCGAATGGTTCTTTGAAACTGTAACTTAGTGCTTACAAAGATGTAGATATTTTGCCTAGAGATAGGAGTGAGCCGTGTGTACAAGTCTTCTTGGTTCATAGTAATATTAAGAAAGCAAGACTCAACCCCTAGAGGAGAATAAATATGTGCACATAGAAAGAATTAGAGTAGTCTAGTAGTGGCAAAATAAGAGGACGTGGAGAAAGAAGAATTTCTTGCAGTCTTTCCGGCCCAAAGAGTAACACAATTCTCTGTTGGAAGTGGATTTTACGCTAATACAAACGTTAATTCTAATAAGTTGCACAAAGTGAAAGGGTTGAAAAGTTACACCATTGAGGTTATTCATCTAAGAAAGCTCAAAAATCAGTCAAACAATGGAGGAAAGAGATAAGAGAGACAACCAACACACAAAGACCAACACAAGCTCAAGCCAAAGAAGTGAAGCACACCTCAAGACTTTGTGGTATTGTAGCCAACTTGATGAAGTAAATGATGTGTAGTAGTTCCCAACACCGTTTGCAAGCCCCCAATAATGCGTCTTTATTGATGAAAGAAGGTTACATAGAGTGTATGAGTATTACAAGTGAGGAGATAGAACGCTTGAGGCGTGAAGTAGCAAGCTCAAGATGTGTTGGGCTGAAATTGAGAGAAAGTTTCACTCAAGGACATGGCTAGGAGGTTGGGTTATGGCTTGATAGAGTGGCTTGATTATGGGGATTGCCTGAGCGCTTCATTGCTTGATGGTTTGTTTGATACCCAAGTGAGGAGCAAGAGGCTGTATTTATAGGTGAGGTTGCCTCTTGAAGAAGATATTTTCTTAGAAATATACAAGGGATTTGTGTGACAAGTGTCTCCCTTTTCAAAAATATCTTGAAATTATCTTCAAAGTTTCTAGATCTTTCTCTTCAAGAAATATCTAGAGGTTCTTCTAGATTTTTCTCCAAATATCTTCTCCTTGCCACCATAAGCCTCCAAGAGTAGCTTTATAAAAAATCGAGAGAGAGCTTGACATACATCATGGATGACATCAAACAAACTCGTAACCATTTTTCTAAGGGATTTTTCTAAGTCCATAATTACTCCAAAGTGCACCTACTATGTGTAGAATGACACCTCATGGGGTATACTATCACTAAGGCCACTTTTGACCATGCTACACATATCATATGCCACCTAAGATGCCTAGTAGATAGGAGGTATGTTTTATAGGCTCATTTCATCATGGCTCCAAGAAGAGGTTCACAAAGAAGCTCGGGATCATAGGATGAAGCCCATTCCCAACAAGAGTGACACATCAGACTTTGACTAGCTTTTTTGCATGCTAAATAGAAAATCCATATACTTATGCACACTTAAAGCATACACATAAAATCCATAATATTGTGGGGCTTAGCTTCTATTCTCATTATGCACGTGCCACGGTACGACAACATAATATCCAAATCAATAAAGAATAATTGTTTTTGTCAATGATTTTTGTCACCATTCAGTACTTGTTTTTTTATTCATATTGCCCATTAATTTTAATTTCTGCACCCGATGCACACACATGCACAGAACCTCAAACATGCAGCCATAGGGAGGCTGGGGGGCACATCTCGGTGATTCTTTTGCAAAACGGGGCATGGGAGGGGGGTACGGGGTCAACAAGACTAGATAACACATCAACGGAACCCGACAAGGTCGAAAGTGACAAAAAAAGCCCCTGTGTGCCACGACGCACAGGGAGCAATTATGTCACTACCCCTGTGCGCCACAGCGCGCAGGGAGCAATTCTAACAATGTTAGAATTGCTCCTTGCGCGTCATGGCACATAGGGGATTTTTTTGCCCCGTTCAACCCCGTCGGGCACCGTCGATGTGTTATCAGGTCTTATTGACCCAGTACGCCCCCCCCCCCCCCCCCCTCGGTCGCCCTGTTTTGCAAAAGAATCACCGAGACGCGCCCCCCGGCTGCCCAATGGCTGCATGTTCGAGGTTATGTGCATGTGTGTGCATCATCGGGCGAGCCGAGAGCCCTGGTGATCAACTTAAATTTAACATATTTAACAATTCAAATACTTATAAAAAACAATGTACAAATTAATATTGAACAATTGCATGGAATGGTAGAAATTCACCATTTGATAATATAAACAAAGATTACAAATCTCATCAAGAGAGAGTATATGGACATGGGATAAATTACATCTTACGAAGGCATCCTTCATTTCTTAAATTGATTGCTAAGGCTAAGTCCATATTTTTTAATGTTACATGCTTTGCATGCGCCATACAGGAGACGCCATCCTAAAAACTCTGCACCAAAATGTCTTCGGCAGCATCCTGTAGGGCCAGTAGAGTTGTACGTTGTATTCATGTAACCGAGTTGCTATATTCATCCATCATCTCTCTCACCACCCGAGAGAAGGCCGCTTTGGATATGATTTGCTCATTGCTATTTTGATATTTTCTGATCTCATACAGAGCAACTATGCCTTGCCTCCATCTCCACTTTACTTGTGTTGTTGGTGGTGGTGGAGGAGCCGCCTCCTTGATGTTGGAGTGCTTTTCGGTGATTAAATTTCTTGATGTTAGTCTCCATAGCTTCATGGTTCCTTGGGGATCCTTGCCATATGGTTTTTGTTGGCTTTGGCTTCACCGGAGCTCCGTTTGGCAATTTGTCGCTCTAGAAGCGCCCGTGGTTGCGTTTGCATGCCGTAGATGACTTGTGGTGGTCTACACCATAGGAATTGATTGTTGATGATCTAGGAAAGCCGCTCGTGAAGTTTGGTGGCAAACGGACATCCGGTTTGGCCGTGAGAGCCAGTTGACGATTTGTGTGTCTGATGCTGTTTTTGAAGCTTAGTCCCGCTTCGGGTCGCGTTATGGCCGTGTGGGCTATATAGCCTTGTAGATCATGTTGAGATGCTCCTACCCATGAGTTTTGGTAGCGTTTGGGCGACGTTCCACCGATTTACCACTTGGTGGCCTCTTGCAGGGCTCTAGAAGGTAGGGTTTTTTCCAATGGTTTTTTGCCGCCTTTGTGCATTCAAGAGTGGTCTCCTATGCTAGGGTAAACCCCCTATGAAGCCTTATTTCTTTTGGGTTAGCCGTTAGGTGGCCACCTCTACCTGTAGGTATCTACTGCCTGTTTCCCGGGTGAACCCTACACTAGTTTTCGCAACAAACCATCAAACATACGCGAAAATCTCAAGGTGGGGAGCCTACCTCTCATATCTGGAGCCTGTCGAGTGGTCATGTGCGTCGTAGAAGCAGCTGGAAGTCCGGTTCACTCTAGGTGGCAAGAGCTCTCTCTCAAGAAGGAAATAGTAGAAATGAGCTCTAAGTGAAGTGAAAAAATCTTATAATGGGGGTCCCCGAACCACTTTCTATGAAATTTGACATGTGCTCCCAACTTCTTGCGAGATGCGGTTTAGGCTCGAAAAGTTCTTGATTTGGACTCCGTTTGCCCAGTTTTCGAGAAATTTGACGTTTCCATCAAAATCTGACCAAAACACGCCTTCCGCTCCATTCACATAATTGCACCCCCATTGTACCATAGGTTTTCCTATAGTCACTGATTATCCCCATATTTTTTGTTTTTCATTACGATCGTATTTCACCTGCTTTTTGTATTTTTGAAGTTTTTCTGCGGATAATTAGTAAAATTAAAAAGAAAATAGCAAATTAAACCCAAAAAATCCCCAAAAATCATAATAACTCAAAAAATCACCGCAAAACACTATATACACTCACATGCAATTTTTATGGCCGGATTTCTTTGTTTTACCAATATTTTGTCCGAAAAATGGCTATTTTTACATATATACACACCTAGGGACCTAATTTGGCGTTTGGCCCCATATACTTGTAAATTCGTGCTGTATAAGGGTATATGTACTTAGGTTAGTCCAAAAAAAAATTGCAATCAAAGGAAAACCCTTCAAAATAGTCGAAAAACATGCCCTTTTTTTACTCGTTTCACCTTCATTGGGTCCGCATTGAGAATGCCTCCCCCCCTCCTAGTCGGAGTCCTCCCGGATGACAAGGTATCGCCTTGGGGTATGTGCAGTGCATGGGTTAAAAATTGTGCTAATCCGTGGCCTTGTAATGTGGCCCTATTTGATGCATACTTAGTCAATGCATGGAAAAATCAATGTTGTGCGAGAGGAGGGAATAAGCAAGATTCTTATTGGCATTCGATGTCGAGGTTTCCTGTTTGTTATTGATTTGGTTGGCTTATTTTCTTTGCAAGTAAAAGTTGTAACTCTACAGCTCTTTGTTTTATCGTCTTTCTTGCAAAAGTTGCTTGGTTTGCCGCTACTGTCGATATGGCCGTGGTTGTCTCCGTGGAGAGAATTGTCTTGGCTGAATTGGCAGTAGTCTTTTTCTCTTTTGCTTTCCATTTGTAGATTTTTTTTGGAGTTTTTTGTAGGTTTATTCCCTCGTCCTTGGTCGTCATTGTTGTTTTGCTAATCAGCACCCACATAGATCGGTTTGTCGGTTTCATATGTAGTGAGCGTCTGCCTGCTAGTGTTGCTTGTACTGAAGGGAGTTCCTATTGCTTTGGTTTTGGGATCCAAATGCGAGTCTCATCTAAGTGGTTACTGAGCATTCTCTTTGGGATCCATATTTTTTTATTCCCTTGCTTGTTGGTTTAACTGTGTTCTTCTGTTGACTTCAGGTGTTGTAGTGTGGATTGTATGCCAGGTCACCTCTATCCTTCCGTACCCATACTTGTTTTTTGCATGTTGCTAACCTTGATCTATTCACTGTTTTCTGTGTTGTCTTATTTTTGTAGTGAACATGGTTGGCAGTTCCCTGGTTGTTCTCCATGGGTATCGTGTTGTGCTTTATTGGCGCCCATCCTTTTTGTTGTTTATCCAGTGATGGTGGTGCTATCATCTGGTTCTTCCGGTTTGTTTGAGCAAAGGCTACCACCTGTTGTTCTTGTGCATGCTGAAGTTTGAATGTATTTGAATTCCAATCTATCTTCACATTATACTCTTTCTGCCAAGGTTATCCCAACAACATGGGGTGTAGTGTGCTCGCATCCTCAACCACATAAAACTTGTGTGGGTAAACATATTGATGTATTTGTACATGCAATATTGTCCAGCACAATGTTCCTAGAGAATGTGATGTACTACTTTCCAGCACTTGTGGAGTAGGATGTAGTTCATCTTTGGGCTTGAGCTGTTTATATAATTTGTAAGAGATCAGATTTGCTTGAGCTCCAGAATCAAGCAATGCCGTCGATTCAACTTGATTGCTACCCACTTTGACTGCAATTATTGGTTCGACTATGTCCACCAAAATTCGATAATCGAATAGCATTTATTCGCAACAGTGATCCACTTTGTTGTTTTTGTCATAGAAGCCTTCTTTTTGCAATGCGTTCGTTTGCTTCTGGTTGTGCTTCTTCTCATACCCTCTGTTTCTCCTTCATCCGTTGTTTTTCTTGATGGAATTGTTGAAGCATATCCTGTGTTAGTGGTAAATGATACTTTTTTAACCGACACCCACTAATCCAATTTGGCATTTCTTTTCCTGCCAATGTAGCAAGTTTGACAGCTCCACTTTGTGATAAGTCACTAATCACAAATGGTCCCATCCCTCGCTTTTTAAGTTTCTTGGCATGTTGTTTTAAAGTATAAACAAAGTACATAATCACCTGTTTTGAACTCTTTCGTACGCACATGCTTGTCAAAAAACTCTTTTTGTCTTCTCTTTTTAGCATAGATCGAAGCTACAACTCTCAGTCAAAGTTCATCTAGCTTTTCAAGATCATCTATTCTTGAAGAGAGCTCATGCCCTGTCCATTCTAAGCGTTTGCTACTCGTAGAGTTGGAACTAAAAACTCTATGGGTAATATAGCGTTTAGACCAAACACCATGTTGTATGGTGTTGTTCCGATTGATGTTTTGTAAGTATGCCCATAGTGTTAAGTGTAATTGTTGATCCCAGTCTGTCCTTGACTCTTATACAATTTTAGTCAAAACATTATAAGTGTTTTATTTGTGGCCTCATCTTGTCCATTTGCCTGTGGATGATATGGAGCAGATTTTCTATGTATGACCATGAATTCCTCTAGCAGATATTCAATGACTTCATTAAGAAAATGTGTTCCTCGATCACTGACAATTTCTATTGGTAATCCGTATTGTACAAAGACATTCTCATACAAAAATTGTGTAGTGGTTCTTGCATCTGCATTTTGTGTTGCTTTGGCTTCCGGTCATTTTGTGAGATAGTACGTAGCCACAATGATATATTGGGTATGGGTGCGATATGCAGGGGGTGAAATAGGCCCCACAAAATCAATGCCCCATTTTTCAAATGCGCGTGCTCCCATCATTGGACGTAATGGCATCTCATCTCTCTTTATCGGCACCTTAGTGCACTGACATGCGTCACAACGCTTTACAAACTCCTCGGCATCCATGTGCAATGTAAGCCACCATATTCCTGCGGGTTAAGACAATTTTTGTTGTCCTATCGTCCGAAAAATGGCCTCCACTTATTCCTCCATGTACGTGTTCTAGAATCAGCAGGTATTCGCTTTCACTTGCACAGATTCTAAGTTGATTGTCCTTTCCTCGCTTGTAGAGTTGATTTTCAATTAAATTAAAGTCTCGATCCTCCAACTCTATAGCCCTTTTTTGCGCTTTTGTTATGTTTTCAGTAAATGTCCTTGTTGTTAAGAAATCAATGATATATTGACTCCATGCATGTGCAATGTTTACTTGAAACAATGTCGCATGATCCACTGGTCGTTTGGCACTACATATAGTACAATTGGTAACATAAGCATGGGTGTCAGCATACATAGTTGGCCAATAGACTCCTAAGTGTTTCAATCTTTGGTGTGTTTTCATTGTTGAACAATGAATTGCACAATCCTGGATGTGTGCTTCTTCAAGATAACACTCAAATTCCTCTGGATTTATACATAATCGTAGAATTTGGTCCGAGAATGGTACAGTCGCCCTGCAATTAACTGAAAATTTTTTGTTTGTGGAAATGTTTGTTGTTTAGATCTGTCTTCCTTGTTATCAAATCTACCTCCAAAGGAAAGAATGTTAACAATTTCCTAAAACCATTTGGGTATCATTTCAATATTGAAAAGATAAGCATTAGGTATGTCATCGTCTACTCCTTCAGGAGATTCCCCGTTTTGCAGCCTTGAAAGATGATCCGCCCGTAGATGAGTTTTACCCTTTTTTACTACCACTGTGAATTCAAAATCTAGCAATATAATAAACCAGCGTACAATTCTCCCAGTATTGCATGGTTTATTTACTAGATACAAAAGAGCTTGATGATCTGTGAAGAACACAAATTTGTTTGCACAAGCAAATAATACCAAAATTTCTTTACAGCATAAATCATTCCTAATCCCTCTCTTTCAGTGGTGGTGTAGTTCTTTTCTGCACTATTTAGCTGTTGGCTCGCATAACAAACTGGGAAATCCATTGTTCTATCTCCAGGTTGAGCCAGAATTCTCCCAATGGCATATGCAGATGCATCAATGTGAACATGGAATATCTTTTCCCAATCTGGTGCTTTAAGTACAGGTGCTGATATCAGGTTTTCCTTAAGCTTTTGGAATGAAGTTTCACACTCATCAGTCCATTCGAAACTGACTAATAAGCGATACAGAGGTTGTGCAATGACTGCATACATATATATGAATCTTCGATAATATCCGCAGTGTCCCATGAAGGATTGTGCTTATTTGGCATTAGTTGGACTGGGCAAGTCTACTATGACCCTAATTTTGTCTAGGTCAGTGGTTATGCCATTTCTCGAGACAATATGTCCTAAGATGCGGCCTTGCCTAACCATAAAAATGCACTTTTCCGGGTTAAGACAAATTCGATATGTTATGCACTTTTCAAATACCTTTTGTAAATGGTCAATATGTTCTTCTTCTATAAGAGAGTGGACACAGAGATCATCCATATATATTTCTAAGAATATTCTCACGTATTCTTTGAACACATGAGTCATTAACCTTTGGAAGGTAGCTGGGGCATTGCTTAGGACAAATGGCATAACTCTATACGCATATATTCCTAACTCTGTGGCAACCGCCGTTTTGTGTTGATCCTCTATTGCAATTGCCAATTGGTTATACCCTGAAAACCCATCTAGAAAGGAACAAGCCCGTTTTCCAACCACCCTCTCAAGCACATGTTCTATGATTGGATAATTATCCCTTATTGTGGCTGCGTTAACTTTTTTGAGGTTCACACACTATTGTCGTCACATCACGACAAGGCGGAAAAGCATTTTTTATTTTCTGCAGTTAGCTTGTTTAGCAGACAGACTTATATGTAATTTGGGATCAGCAAGGACCAAATGTAATGATTTGGGTCATATACCTCCAGCTTGTAACATATGTACACAGTAAGATATGTGAGACCCATAGAGGGGTTGAATTTTGGAAGGAGGGACGAGTTTTTTTGGGGGGACTATGAAGTGAAGAGAGCAGAAGAGGTAAAAGCCTCTTGACAGGCATATCTTTATGGGTCCATATCTCTCTTTGTGCTAAGTATTTTGCTATGAAGTTTTGTGTGTGCAATGTTGATGCTTCGATCTACACTTTGATGTAAGTTGTTGCATGTAAAAAACAGTATAGGCAAACATCACGACACTTTTTGGCCGTGTTGCTATTTTGCTCATATCTTGAGGTAGGAGTGTCCAAATTAGATGATTTTTGGTGCATGAGGTCAGGCTCACAAAGGGCTTTACACTAATGTCATCAATCGTCATTTTTCATGACCTGCAAACATCATTACGTTTTTTGTCCACGGCTTGTAAATTGCAGATCTAGGACATTCTAGCTTCCAAAAGTGCATTCTAGTGATACCATTGGCATTAGGGACCTTGTGGGGTGTTAAGGAGTGATTTTGGAACATTTTCATTTTTTACAGCATTACGCCCTACATCATTACGCGTATTGGTGTTGAGGCGGTCCGGGGCGGGCAACAAGAAGAGCAACCTCTAGACACCCTTCAAGGCTCGCGTGCTGCTCAATGGGGCTGGGGCACAACACAGCACAAACCAAAACAACAAACCCACAGCCAAATCCCAACTACACAAGGGGCACCACCTAGTTTAAGAGCGAACTAGGACGCAAAAGAGGAGAATCGTTAGAGCAACCCACAAACAAGCAAGGACTTTACACTAACCCTAACACCAATGGAACACTCTCACACACTAAAACACAAGAGAGAGAGAGAGAGAGAGAGAGAGAGAGAGAGAGAGAGAGAGAGAGAGAGAGAGAGGGAGAGAGATAGTGCTCGGGCTGCTTTGAAACGTATCAGCAATGATCAAGCAAACACAACTATATATTTAAGAAAGAGAGAGAAAGGGGGAGGGGGTGCTTGTTGCATTAATACCTTCTTACAAATCTGTCATGACAAATCAAAGTGAGATTAGTATTTGTTCAACATAGCTTGCGTAAATTTCACCACAACACATCACAAGAAAAGCCACCCCAATCACTGTCTTAAAGCCAGGGGAGTCCTCTCCACCCTGTCGCCCTCTTACAGTATGTGGGATTTATGGCTAGATTGATGACAACACCAGAGACAAGCTATCAAGAACTTAACAAAAAACACCAAGACACTTACGCATCATTGTTGTCCATTACTTCACGTTGGAAGGGAGACAAAGTATCCAAGCTTAGTCCAAATCCACCCTCCTTGATTCAGCAAATGTTGGGCTTACACTAGTAGGAGAAATGATAGATTTTCTACTCTCAATTGAATGATCACTCTCTCTCTTACAATGGCATAGAGTTCCCTTGCTAATCCCCTATTACAACACATGCACATGCATAAGACAATGAGCTTCCACTCAAGAGCTCCTTCTAGAGAGGTTGAGCTTGGCTTCTCAAGCTATAGCATAGTGCTCTTGCTTATGGCTCCCCCTTTTGTGCTAGCTACACCCTCCTTTTATAGCAATTTTGAAGGCTAGGGTTACTCCTCTAACCATGGCTGGGTTAGATTTTCAGCAATTTATCTAATTTCTTTTGCTTGGAATTATCAAGAAGTTGGTGGGGAAAGAGAGAGGAGAGAAATGGAGGTGATAGGACTTTTCATATTGGGTTAGTGTTAGTAGAGTTAGTATTAATTTACAAATGGAAGTGGATATTTACAATGGGAGTACCCATGTAGGATACAAATAAGGAAGAAAAACTCTTAAGAGGTAAGAAAAGGTGGATTTCTTACAAGGTTGATGCTCCAAGTGTCTTGAGTAGGGCCAATTTTGACGCTTGTTGACAGTCCACTAGCTTTGACGGTACATTTTTTCTCCACTCTTGACCTTCCTTGAGAGACAAGGTAATTGAAGCTGAGTAATCAACCAACATGATGTTGTCTTTTAAGAGAAGAGGCTGAATTTTGTGGTTTTTTTTATAGATATGGGTAAATTGGAGGAGGAAAAATGAGACTAGGTGGTCAATTTTGGAATGGAATTGTGTGTGGGAGGTATGAGTTCACCATGGTTTCTCTTATTCTTCAAGGTTGAGGAGAAGGTGAGTAGGGTGCAGAGAGGAGTGGTGAGAGAGGTGGAGATGATGAGTGGAGAAGTGTGTGTGAAAGAGGAAAATGACAAAGTGGAAGAGAGAGTGTGGCTGCATAGCATGGGAAAACTGGGGTCCACTAATAAAATCATAGCTCACAGATCGTAGCTCAAAAAAATATGAAACAATTTGAGGCAAAAGGTCAGCCCACAAGCTACAACTTTTGTTTGTATCACCTTTTCAAATTCGGAGAGCAAGTGAACTTTAAAAATTCACCAAAACCGACTATTTTTTTCCACTGCACAAAGTCCTTGTGGGGTCCTTCTTTGGATGATTCTTTTGAATACCTCCAAGAGTGGGCCCTCCATAGTGCATGTATGCATGCCACCTACCCTTGACCTTATTTGGTAGGTCTATAATTGAAGATATTGTTGAGATCATGATATAAGTGAATAGTACAACTAAGAAAATCAAATATTGAGGGGTCTAAAAAATATATACATGTCAAATATAAATAATATAAGTGGAAAAAATATAAAGGGGTCAAAAGAAATCTCTCTCATTATGAGGCTAAGATAAAATTTTTGGTGTTCTAATTTTAAAAAAAAAAACAAAACAAAATAGATGTAGGAAGGGAAAAATCACAATAGTGAAAAAATATACACATAAATAAAACTAGTTTGTTTGGATTTTTGTCGGGGTGGAGTTACACCAAATATAAGAGAAGCTTACATGAAAATATTTCTATATGGAATAAAGAGTATGAAAAATGGTAAGAAAACTTGTGGTAACGGTGAGGCAATGTACAGAGCATAAATAACACACACCTAGGTAGAAATATTTAAATAAATACCAAAATAATTATGAAAAAATCTTTTATTTAGGCCCTATATACAAAGAAATATTTACATACGCATGGGCCATAATATACTTATATTTTTTATTTTTTTTATTTTTTTGGCTCAACTAGCCCAATGACTAGCTAATTGAGGGTTTTTTATTTCAGTAAGGAGATATGGGAAAAGTCTCCTAACTCACACGCAGCTATATACAGTGAAAGGGTGAAGGTAACCACAGTGTTTGAGTGATTTGATAGGGTGAGATAACTCACTATGGAAATTACAGAGAGCCGAAAAAACGGCTATCATTAGCCCTCCCCCAGGATGATGGTATATTCATGTACCATCATAAAGAATCTTTTCCAAAGAGAGTGCTTCAGAGTCCTTGACAAGATATTCATTGTTTGGCCCCTTGGAATTTTGGTTTGTGTTACACTCATGCTTCATGGAACAATACTTACATGGGATAGTTGCCTTTTGCTCTGGTAGATCCTTTGGTAGAAGGCAACTCAAGTAAGGCTTCAAGCGATAGCCGTTTACCTTCCTGGAGTGCTCTTTCCCATTCAAGTCCATAAGTTGATAGTAACTTGAATTGAAAGCCTTCTTGACTATGTATGGCCCCTGCCATCTTGTTTCAAATTTGGCATCAAAACGATTATCGAGTCGATTGTCATACCTTAGCACAAGATCTCCTTCATTGATGCCTTTGTCCTTCAGTTTCTTGTCAAGCTTCTCCTTTGTCTGTGTGGATTTCCTCTTATAGCACTCGTATGCTGCTTCTCTTTTCCACTCAAGCTCAGCTAAGGTAAGAAGTCGATCCATCCATGCTTCTTGATCATCTTGTGCTGATTTGCCATGAAGTCGCATTGTTGGAATGTTTAGTTCAATTGGCTGTAAAGCCTCTTGACCATAGACCAAGTGAAATGGTGTGAACTCCGTGGCTTCCCTATATGTGGTTCGATACACCCACAAGGCACCATCCAAGAAGTCATCCCACAACTTTGTCTTGTTTTTCACCATCTTTCTAATGATGCCTGCAATGACACCATTAGCTTTTTCTACCAAACCATTTGATTGGGGATAGTAGGGTGTACTGTGACGATGTAGAATGTGAAGTTCTTCACAGACTTCTGTGAGCAATCCCTTTCTAAACCCTGGACCATTATCAGAAACAATCTCCAAAGGTGTGTCAAATCTACAACAAATGTGAGTGTATACAAATTTGCTCACTGTCCTCTCATTTACCTTTGCCACACTTTGTGCTTCCACCCACCTAGTCATATAGTCTACAGCTACTAGAATGTAGAGTTTACCATTTTTTGTCCTAGGCAGAGGACCCATAGCATCAATGCCCCACTTTTCAAAGGGTCCATTTGCAAGCACAAGTTGCCTTGGACCATAAATCAATCTTCTATTCCCATTTACCTGACAATTGTGACAACTTTTACACCAATGTTGGACATCCACATGCAGAATTGGCCAAACATACCCCACAAGCAAAATCTTCTTCACAGTTAATTCTTGGGAAAAATGACCACCACATGCCTCTTCATGCAAACCTTTTAGAATGGCTGGCATTTCCGCAATAGTTGGTACTCTTCTGCACACTTTATCCTTCCCTCTTTGATAGAGGGAGCCTTCTAGGAAGAGATACATGCTTGCCTTCTTCATGAGTCTCCTCTTCTGAGCTTTTGTGAAGTCTGGTGAAAACTCACCCTCCAAAATGTAGCCAATGATGGGAGCCAATGACTCCAATCCCTGGTACCTCGGTTGCTTCACAGCAGCCGCCACCATGATGACCTACACTTCTTTCTCAACACATGTAACTACTTGCTGTGCAAGTAAATCGGCATCTTCATTCTGTTTCCTAGGAATATGATATAGTTGCACTTCTTCAAATTGATTAAACAATCTACGAATGGCATGAAATTTTGTCCGTAAGCTTTCATTCTTGCATGCCCAAATGCCTAAAATCTGTTTAACAATGAGAAGTGCATCTCCCTTTACCATGAGGCATTGTATCCCTTGGCCAATTCACATCTTCAAACCATGAATTAGTGTGTCATATTCTGCTTCATTGTTGCTAGCTGAACTTGGTAGATTGAACTTCTCTTTCATGACCACCTCTCCACTTGGGTTGAGCAACACTAGCCGTCCCCCTGCTTTTCCTGTGGCTCGACGAAAAGCTCCATCAAAGAACAAGGTAAAAGCATTAGGAATACTTTTTGGTGGTGGCAATGGTAGGGTCTTTACTTCACGCACCTTAATCTCCTTTTCATGCACCCTATAAGTGAGAATCCCTGCCAATTGTGCACGCACACTATCTTCTACCTTGAAAGAGTATTGAAACTCTTGCAACTCCATAATCCACTTTGAGATCCTAGTACTAAGATTCATTTGAGATGACACCCAAGGGAACAAATTTTCTGCAGTGAGAATTACAAAAGGTTTTGGTACCAGGTAGGATCTAAACTTTCTCACCGCAAACATGAGAGAAAGCATCATGAGTTCTGCTTCTGTGTAGTCTCTCTCCAAAGCATTCATGACCCTACTAGAAAAGTAGATGGGTCGCATCCTTGTACTGTGGGGATCTTGTTGTAGCAACACAACACCAATTGTTTCTTTCCCAGCACTAGAGCTAACAAAGAATGTGTACTCCCAACAAGGAGGCATGAGTGTTGGTAGCTCTGACAAAATGGCTTTAATGTTACAAAAGTACTCTTCAAGCTCATCAGACCATGCAAATTCTACTTGTTGTGTCAACTTTTGCAAAGGATGAAGCAACTCCAAGGCTAAGTGAATGAAGCGTGACATATACTTCACCTTCTGAATGAAAGAGATGACCTCCTTAAGACTCTTCGGTGATGGGAGCTCAATAAGAGCCTTTGCCTTTGAAGGATCCACCTCAATGCCTTTATAGGAAACCTTGTGACCGAGCAAGATCACTTCATCCTCACCTATGTGGCACTTGTCGGTGTTGAGTTGACCTCCCATGTCGTAGAGCTTCTTTAAACCTTCTTCTACCCTTTGTAGATGCAATGATTTTGAGCTATAAATGCAGAAATCATCAATGAACACCCTAATTGACTTTCCAAAGAATTCTTGAAACACCATGTTCATGAAACGTTGGAATGTTGCAGGAGAATTTGTCAGACCAAATGGCATGACTCTAAAAGCATAACAACCCCAAGGAGTGATAAAGGTTGTTTTCAATTGATCTTCCAATGCGATACCTATTTGAAAGTAGCCTGAGTAGCCATCACACACAGTGTACTTCTCATGACCAGCTACCTCATTTAGTATCTCATCCTGAAATGGGAGGGGAAAGTGATCTCTTTTTGTTGCCTCATTGAGTGGACGGTAATCCACACACACCCTCCACTTTCCGTTTTTCTTAGGAGTGACAACAACGGGAGAGACCCACTCTGAATTCTCCACTGCATAAATGAAACCTGCTGCTAGAAGCTTTCTTACCTCCTTGAGTAAAGCCTGCTCCTTGATGACTCCTAGCCTTCGTAGCTTCTGAGCCTTAGGTGTGGCCTCTGGCTTCAACTCAATTTTGTGTTGAACAGCATCTACTCCACGCACATCGGTGTAGTCTTTAGCAAAAATCCTAGGAAATTTCCTTAACACACATTTGAACTCCTCTCTTTCATCCTTTGTAAGTGTTGTAGATAGCATACCTTCTAGCATTCTTTCATCTTCCACTTTTTGGTTCTCTTGGGAACCTACCTCCTCCAAACCTTGACAAGAGGTCTCTTGGTTGGTTGGCTTAAACCTTACCCCCATGACTTCGATGGAAGACTCCTCTTCAGTAATGCTGCCGCTACTTTCTTCTTCTGAAGTGTTATCGGTCCAACCTTCTTCCGTCTCACTTTGAGATGATTCTTCATGGAGATCCTCTTGGCGTTTCTCCTTCATGTCAAAGACAACCTTCTTATGATTGTCGTTCCTGCAAATTAGCTTTCCACTCTCCCAATCCTGCAAAGCTCGCATTTTCATTAGCCATGGTCTCCCTAGGATAAATGGGTAACCATTTCCTTTGGTAGACATGACATAGAAATCCACTGCCTTCTTAATGCCAAAGGCCTCCACAAAAACATTTTTACAAATGCCTACACACCTAGCCTTGCTATTGTTTGCCATCTTGACCTTAATTTCAGGTGTCTCATGGATGTGCATGCCTAGTTTTTGCATGAGTCCCTCTGTCATGATGCAAATTTGTGCACCCCCATCCACTAGACCTTTCCTAACCAATCTCCCTTTTATGTAACAATCTAGCATAGGTGTAATGTCCTCATTCATTTCAGCTTGTGCAATTTTTACAACAGGCACACTCTCTTTTACCTTTCTCCTAGTGCTAACTGCCCTTGTTAAATCCCTCCTAACTTGTGGACATAATGCAAGAAATTGAGGCCATGAGATATCAGGACCCTTACCTCTCATGTCTTCCAACAGGTTGTATGGAGCCATTCCATGTCCAAGACGAAAGTCTTGGAGGTTGATACGACGTCGAGTCCTCTTGGCTTCCTTGGTCTCCTTTGCCTTCTTTTCTCGTCCATGGTCACTTTGTGATGTAACTCCTTCTTTCTCCTTACCTTTCCCTCGGCCACGCTTAATGCCATTTGCTTCCATGTCAACCTCTCTTGAATTTTTCACCTCTACCACATGCACGTTTGGGTCTGGCAAAGGTGGAACTCCTTCCACTCCTTGTGGAGGTGGTCTTGCTCCATTTGGCCTTTGTATAAGCCGTGGTTGCTGACTAGTTCCTTCACCTGCATTCATCACTGGGTAATTCAAGTTAGGTCTCCCTGGCTCCCCACGGGGCCAAGGACAATTATACATCCCATGTCCAGACTCACCGCAATTCCAACATTGCAAGACTCTCCTAGGTCGTGGGTCTCGCTCTTCAGACTTCTTTGCTTGTCCCTTTGGACCTACAGCTTGTGCAAGGTGCATTGACAAGCTGCTTAAAGATTCATTTAACTTCTCAATCACTTCCGCCGTTACCTCAAGAAGCTCCTTAGATGTTGATTCTTGTGACTTACCTTTGGGTCTAAGACTTTCTATTGGAACCTCCCCCCTTAAGCACTTGAGTTTCCTATATTTCTCAGCAGCCCTAGTTTCAGCTGCATCAAAGGTAGCAGGTGCACCCGCCTCAACTTTTACCTTAAGGTCAGGAGAGAGTCCCGCTATGAACCTCTCCTTCTTTAGAAATTCTGCACCATCACCAGGGTTAGCAACATTTCGTATCCATAGAGCGCAAAGACGTAGGAACTCTTGCTTGTACAAGTAGTAGTCATCTAAGTCTTTTTGCTTATGAGAAACAATGTCTTGCCATAATTTCTGAGTGTTTTGGGGATCAAAGAAGTATTTCTTAAAACGATTCAAAACTTCCGTGTAATTCCCTTTAACTTCCTCAGGCAAAGAGTCAAACCAAGTGCTAGCATCTTTCCTAAGGACCACCTCAAACATTTCTACACGTTCTTGATCAGTTACTATCCTCTTGATACGGCAAGACATCTTGAAATTCGCTAGAAATAATTCTGCATCCTCTCCAGGCTCTCCAAAGAAAAGAGGATATCCAGACATTTGGCGTTGGCTCTCCATTGAATTGATTTCAAAGTGACGCGTTTTTGTTTTTTCTTTCTTTAAAATATTTACACAATAATATTTTCTAAATTGCAATCTATTCTACAACAAAATCAAAATATTCACATCAAATGACCTATGATAATCAATAAGAGGTAGAATGGCAGGGTTTGGTGATGCGAGAATTTCTCCTACTCTTTGGGCACCAAACATGAATACCATACTTTGTTGCAAATGGATTTTTCTACTAATTGCAATGTTTACTCTAATGTGTGGAGTGAAATGAAAGGGAAGAACCTGTATTCCTTGGCCATTATCCATGGTCTATGCATGACCTAATTCTTAAAACAAAACAAAAATATAGACGTCCAAACTAAGGTTGTACCTAATGAGAGGCAAAATAAAAGGATTTACTGATGCGTTTATCTCTACCAACCTAAGAGGACCTAAATTCTACGAATTACTCGCTCAAATTGCAACTTAGTACTAACAATTATGTGTACCTTTTGCCTTGCAATGGGAATGAAGGGATCATACAAATTCTCGTGATTCATGCAAGCTACTTGATTATGCTAAAGGTTGAGCCTTCACAAAACATACACAAGCCTGTCCTCAGTGGGGGCACCAATTTGAGGGGGTCCGCGGCGGGCAACAAGAACAGCAACCTCTAGACACCCTTCAAGGCTCCCGTGCTGCTCAATGGGTCTGGGGCACAACACAACACAAACCAAAACAACAAACCCACAACCAAATCCCAACTACACAAGGGGCACCACCTAGTTTAAGAGCGAACTAGGACACAAAAGAGGAGAATCGTTAGAGCAACCCACAAACAAGCAAGGAATTTACACTAACCCTAACACCAATGGAACACTCTCACACACTAAAACACGCGAGAGAGAGAGAGAGAGAGAGAGAGAGAGAGGGAGAGAGATAGTGCTCGGGCTTGTTTGAAACGTATCGGCAATGATCAAGCAAACACAACTATATATTTAAGAAAGAGAGAGAAAGGGGGAGGGGGTGCTTGTTGCATTAATACCTTCTTACAAATCTGTCATGACAAATCAAAGTGAGATTAGTATTTGTTCAACATAGCTTGCGTAAATTTCACCACAACACATCACAAGAAAAGCCACCCCAATCACTGTCTTAAAGCCAGGGGAGTCCTCTCCACCCTGTCGCCCTCTTACAGTATGTGGGATTTATGGCTAGATTGATGACAACACCAGAGACAAGCTATCAAGAACTTAACAAAAAACACCAAGACACTTACGCATCATTGTTGTCCATTACTTCACGTTGGAAGGGAGACAAAGTATCCAAGCTTAGTCCAAATCCACCCTCCTTGATTCAGCAAATGTTGGGCTTACACTAGTAGGAGAAATGATAGATTTTCTACTCTCAATTGAATGATCACTCTCTCTCTTACAATGGCATAGAGTTCCCTTGCTAATCCCCTATTACAACACATGCACATGCATAAGACAATGAGCTTCCACTCAAGAGCTCCTTCTAGAGAGGTTGAGCTTGGCTTCTCAAGCTATAGCATAGTGCTCTTGCTTATGGCTCCCCCTTTTGTGCTAGCTACACCCTCCTTTTATAGCAATTTTGAAGGCTAGGGTTACTCCTCTAATCATGGTTGGGTTAGATTTTCAGCAATTTATCTAATTTCTTTTGCTTGGAATTATCAAGAAGTTGGTGGGGAAAGAGAGAGGAGAGAAATGGAGGTGATAGGACTTTTCATAGTGGGTTAGTGTTAGTAGAGTTAGTATTAATTTACAAATGGAATTGGATATTTACAATGGGAGTATCCATGTAGGATACAAATAAGGAAGAAAAACTCTTAAGAGGTAAGAAAAGGTGGATTTCTTACAAGGTTGATGCTCCAAGTGTCTTGAGTAGGGACAATTTTGACGCTTGTTGACGGTCCACTAGCTTTGACGGTTCATTTTTTCTCCACTCTTGACCTTCCTTGAGAGACAAGGTAATTGAAGCTGAGTAATCAACCAACATGATGCTGTCTTTTAAGAGAAGAAGCTGAATTTTGTGGTTTTTTTTATAGATATGGGTAAATTGGAGGAGGAAAAATGAGACTAGGTGGTCAATTTTGGAATGGAATTGTGTGTGGGAGGTATGAGTTCACCATGGTTTCTCTTATTCTTCAAGGTTGAGGAGAAGGTGAGTAGGGTGCAGAGAGGAGTGGTGAGAGAGGTGGAGATGATGAGTGGAGAAGTGTGTGTGAAAGAGGAAAATGACAAAGTGGAAGAGAGAGTGTGGCTGCATAGCATGGGAAAAGTGGGGTCCACTAATAAAATCATAGCTCACAGATCGTAGCTCAAAAAAATATGAAACAATTTGAGGCAAAAGTTCAGCCCACGAGCTACAACTTTTGTTTGTATCACCTTTTCAAATTCGTAGAGCAAGTGAACTTTAAAAATTCACCAAAACCGACTGTTGTTTTTCCACTACACAAAGTCCTTGTGGGGTCCTTCTTTGGATGATTCTTTTGAATACCTCCAAGAGTGGGCCCTCCATAGTGCATGTTTGCATGCCACCTACCCTTGACCTTATTTGGTAGGTCTATAATTGAAGATATTGTTGAGATCATGATATAAGTGAATAGTACAACTAAGAAAATCAAATATTGAGGGGTCTAAAAAATATATACATGTCAAATATAAATAATATAAGTGGAAAAAATATAAAGGGGTCAAAAGAAATCTCTCTCATTATGAGGCTAAGATAAAATTTTTGGTGTTCTAATTTTTTTATTAAAAAAACAAAACAAAATAGATGTAGGAAGGGAAAAATCACAATAGTGAAAAAATATACACATAAATAAAACTAGTTTGTTTGGATTTTTGTCGGGGTGGAGTTACACCAAATATAAGAGAAGCTTACATGAAAATATTTCTATATGGAATAAAGAGTATGAAAAATGGTAAGAAAACTTGTGGTAACGGTGAGGCAATGTACAGAGCATAAATAACACACACCTAGGTAGAAATATTTAAATAAATACCAAAATAATTATGAAAAAATTTTTTATTTAGGCCCTATATACAAAGAAATATTTACATACGCATGGGCCATAATATACTTATATTTTTTATTTTTTTTATTTTTTTGGCTCAACTAGCCCAATGACTAGCTAATTGAGGGTTTTTTATTTCAGTAAGGAGATATGGGAAAAGTCTCCTAACTCACACGCACCTATATACAGTGAAAGGGTGAGGGTAACCACAGTGTTTGAGTGATTTGATAGGGTGAGATAACTCACTATGGCAATTACAGAGAGCCGAAAAAACGGCTATCAGTGTCAGGTACCCAAGTGCTACAGGTGATGCCAAAGTGTTGGGATATAGTCTGGACTTGCTTTTAGCATGTTTCCTTGCATTGTTGATGCCCAGAGGACCTAGTTTAGTGCCGGGACTCTTGTAGACGGAATAGCGTCGTGCTAGTTTAAAGGACTCCATGGCTTGACAACCCATCGGGGCCGCCGCTATGTTTAAAGGACTCCATGGCTTGACAACCCATCGGGGCCTCCGACTGCCTATCCGTGGTCCATACTCCCTGTATTGACAATTAGTAAAGCTAGTTGTGAGACAGATCCACTACACTGCATAGAGTAGTGGTGACAATCCTCGAGGCGCAGTGTTGATCCATGAGACGATAGTGCACCCGACAACAAGTTTTTGGCGCCGTTGTCGGGGAGTAAGACCTAGGATAGAGTCCTTTTGAAAGAGAGTATAGGTAGAAGGATCCAGTCCTTAGCTCTATTTGCGAGACGGCTAGCGAAGTGTGACTCTTAGGAAGTGATTCCTTGTGAGTTAGTGCTTGCGAGCTAGTTTGAGTCGATAGTGAGATATTTTGTGAGTGAGTTTAGCGATTGATTGACAAGTGTCCTAGGAAGGTCGTAACAGAGTCAGATTTGGTCGTAATTTGGTAGATAGCTGGAACAGATGATGTATTTTCATTGTACAGTGTCATTTTAGGTTTTAGGATTAGGTTAGGCTAGGAAACTGAGTGGTTTTCACAGTCATTCCAGCTAGCTTATGGTCAACTTGACCATAAACTCCAAAGTCGCAAAACCAGACAGAAAACTGAGCATAACTTGAGATCCAGAGCTCCAAATTGAACCAAACCACATACAGAGGCTCAGGAGACTAGGGGCAAGGTGAAGGAGTAATCACAGTCAAAAAAGGCCAAGTCTGGAGCAATTTGACATCAACACGCGTGTTGATGTTGGACAGCATCTAGAAAAAGTGATTATACTATCTGATAGAGCTAGGTGAGGTGGTTTCATCAAGCCTACTTAATTCAGATTTGGACAAGGTTGCTAGAGTAACTTGGTCAAGAATTCATTTCTGGAGTGTCGTGTTGTTAAGAAGGCCTCTTTGAGTGACTAAATCAAGTCCAAATTGAATAAAACTTGGGATACAAGGTCTAGAGGACTAGGACAACACACCCTAGAGTCTGGGTTGCATTCTGACAAACTTTTTGTCAAATAGCAACACGCGTATTGATGTTGGAATTGGCCCCTACCCAACTTTTGATGGCACAAACCTGTAGAGGGTGTTGAGGTGAGCACATTTCTACCCTCATATCCCAGTTTGGACAAAATTTCATATGCCAAAAGGGCCTGAAGCTAGGAAGCTTTGCAACTAGGAACTGGTTTCAAACACTGGCCAAATTTGATGCATTTGCTACCAAACTCCACACAAGTGCTTAATACACCTAGGACAAGCTACCATACAAGTTTGGTGTGAAAAGGACAAAATTTTTCCAGAACATCAACACGCGTAGTGATGTTGGAAATTTTCAGAAATTGGAATCTGACCATACCAGCTTGTAGTAGACATTGATGGGATCCTAGTGGTACCTTTGGATTTGAATTTGGACAAGTTTTGGTGTGCTGAAAAGCCCAAGAGCTAGCAGATCTTGTAGCTAGAAAGTAGAGCCAGAAAGTGGTCTTTGGGAGTAAAAGTACAACCAAAACTCTGACATAGTTCTTAATATACCCAAGGCTAGCTACCCTAGAAGTTGGGTACAGTTTGGACAAAATATCCCAGAATAGCAACACGTGTGTTGCTGTTGGAATTGCAGATTTTTGGGAAGCTGGTCACACAACTTGGAATCTCTAGACATTGTGAGCACTGTTGTATAATTTTGGTCAAGTTTGGATCATTAGTTTGCAAGTTAGGAGTAGTTTAGTCTGAAGAGCACGACACTGCGTCATATTGCTAAATGGAAGTTTGTTTTCGTCCAGAGTTCTAGCAAAAAGTGCGAGCAGCTAGTGGAACTTTGGAGATTGCAAGACGGACAAGATGAGCTGAGTACCGGCAGGTATTCCTCTATCCTTGTGTGTCTATATGTATTTGAGATCAAGGACTTACTACGCTACGGAAGGAGCTAGTGTGCCAAGCACAAAAAGCGGAAAATCTTCGGAGGAGAGTATCTCAAACTTTCCTGCACATCTAGAGCCAATCCTAGAGGAGGTAGAAATCCTATCCACGACTAGCTCAAGCATGTCGATGGACATGAACATGAATGCGGATGGAAGACCAGAGAGTTCACGGAATCCATACACCATCTGTCTGGTTTATGTCAAGACGAATGAGTATGGTGAGAAGTTGTTCGAGGATCCTTATAATCGTTGGGTTGTGAAGGTTGAAACCCATCCTACGGAGTTCAATCAAGCGCCAATGGTAAATTTCCAAGGAAACAACACTTACATCGCCATAGATGGTGCAAGTTATGTATTGACTGGTGAACCGGAGAGAGTCGATAAGTTTGGAGTGCTTGTCAATGCGTTTCGAGAGGAAACCGTGCAAGACAGAGCTCCATTCTTAGACAATGAAATAGGAAAGCTAGTGGCAAGTTGGGATGTGACTTTAGTGCCGATGGATGATCTAAGTGAGATAGTTTACCGATGACAAAGCGGTGACAACATGGTGTATTACGCCAAGAGACCAATGGCAATGACTGAAGTTAACCCATTGAGCAGAAATCTGTATATGTACACTTGCGGATTAGAGACTGGCAAACCATATTTTGCCTTCTTTGACTGCAATGGTGGTCAGTACGAAGGATTGGATGCACGGCAAGTGAGAGCATTGACATACAAAGGAATTCCTGTAGAATTCGCAATGAGAGTGGACTCACCAAGTAGGAACGACATGTTCAATGAATTTGCAAGAACATCGAGTGCAAGTCTTCGAAGACCTCTTGCACCAGAATTTCCGAGTACAAGTGCCATGTCAGGTCAAGCTAGTTCTAGACCTGGAGCGACTTTTCATACATCGTATCCACCACCACCGTGGGTACCGCCAGCTAGAAGTGCTTCAATGCATGTGAATCCACCAGTAAGTGCGTTTAGGGATGGCAATGCGACTATGAGAGAGTCAGGAATGCCATACGACCACATGCTAGGACGAGAACCTCCGACGATGGGTTCGGGGAATCCTTTTGCGAATCGATTTGCAGAACACTCCAAGAGAGTAAGACCAAGCCATTTCCAGAAAGGAGTGAAAGCTTACAACGGATCAGGTGATCCTCATGATCACTTGGCAAGAGTCAGGCAGTTTGCTAGAGCCGAACACGTTTAGGACTTACACACGTTGATAGAGGGATTTAGATTAACCCTAGAAGGAAAGTCTGTTCAGTGGTTTCAAACTCTGAACTTGGAAAGCTTTTACAGCCTAGAAGAGCTTGAGAGGGAATTCATTACGGAATTCTCCAAGATGGGAGTGAAGCACGATGAGCTATCAAGCTTGTACGGGTTCAAACAAGAGAAGGGAGAGTCGATGAGGGATTATGCGGCTAGGTTAAAGAAATATCTGGCTAGATGTCCACAAAACGAGAGACCAACACAACCTAGACTCATATCCATCTTCTTAGAAGGTTTGTTAGACAAGGCAATGTATAAGACTCTGTACATGAAACATCACGTTGATCTCGATCAGTGCATCCATGATGCGATTGATTACGACGACAACTGCAATGATGTCAAGAGTATACATAGTGCCAAAGAAGAGGATCACAAGTCAGTGCGAAGTCAAGTCGAGGAAATAACTAAAGAAGTGGTTGAGAAAATGCGGCAGATGTTTGTGACGCAACCACCACGAGTTCACGAACAGTATTGGGGACTGGATAGACCATATGTTTGTGGAGTGTGTGGAGGCAATCACCCCACTGCTCAATGTTTACCCAAGCCGAAGATGGTGCGACCAGATGGCAAACCGCCATTGTGGTGTGACTTTGATAAGAAATGGGGAAACCATGAGACAGAAGAGTGTTACAATAGAATACGACACATGAGGGAGCAAGCTATGAAGCAAGCAGGTGTAGCAGCAGGGGATATGGCTAAGCCAATACTAGAAAGGCAACCATTACCTCCGGGTGCCGCTGCAGCTGTGCGCTTGTACAATCCTGAGGAAGAGGATCAATACGCGAAAGCCTTAGTGCCAGTAACACCTTATGTAGAAACGGAAAAGTTTTGGAAAACGGATCCAGCGGAAACATGGAGAACTCCACCAATAGGGTATAATGAAGTTCAATACAATATGGAATTGAATACGCTCATGTTCATAGCAGGACAAGGGAGGCCGGCTCAACAGCCTAACGCTTATGCAAAAAGAGCACCGAACGCACCTTTGGGACCATGCTATAACTGTGGAGGAGATCATTTGATCAGAGATTGTCCCGATCCAAAACAGCCAAGAGCGGTAGACGGAAACATTGTGCCTATGCTGGTGCGATACTGCTTGGAATGTGGTATCAAGCATTTGGTTGCAGATTGTCCACAAAATCCGGAATTTAAGAAGAAAAAAACATTGAACTCGGTCATGGTAGAAATCTCAACAAGCAGTGGAGAAGAAAACACTGACGATGTGCCAGTAGATGTGTTAACCCATGCCCAAGCCAAAGAAAAAGGGGAAGATCCAACAGAAGCAGCTATCCTGACTAGCGAAACAGAGAAACTGGCTAGACGTAACTACTGGAGAGCTATAAGGAAAAAAAGAACTGAAGCAAGGAAGAAACAAAAGGAAGCTGAAACCATGAAAAGCGAGGTTCGTGAGGAAGTGAAAGAGAGAGCATACGAAGTAGGGTCAGTCCTAGCAGATAAGATGGCTGAGCCATTAAAGGCCATGATGGATGCATATCAAGCAAGGCTGAAACCAAACGAGACCCTAGAAGAAAGATACAGGAGTTACCTGGATCCCATGTTGGAAACGAAACGACTGGAGGTGTTCCAGAAAATGATAGAGGTAATTCAGGCTGCACTAGAGAGATAGGCAATTTTGACTAAGTCAGAGTCCGCGAAGCCTGTAGAAACAAAAGATGACAAAAACGCAGAGACAAAGGAAGTAGGTGAAACCAAAACAACGAAGAACTCTAGGAGGAAACGCAAAGCGAAAAAGAATCTGGACAAAACAAGCACTAAGGCTTTGGTCGAAGATACTTCTGCGGAAAAGCCAGTGACCAAAGACCCGGAAACAAAAGAAAAGAGCACACCAATGATGGTACCAGATAGTGTATCGCCAGAGGAATCAGAGAATTGGATGCAGACCTTATGGAATGAGACTAGAGACGAGAAATGCAAGGAAATTCCACAAGAGGATGCACCAATCATAGAAGTGGATCTGGACAAACCATGTGTTGAGCATGGAGAAACTCCTAGATCAGACTCAGGTGAATCGGGACATGAAAAGGGAAGCAAGGCTAATTCTGTAAGGACTTTGCCTTCTTTCGTGGGAGACTATGAGGTCAAATTGGACATTCGCAAAGTTCCCACTCAATATAAGAAATCACCTAAAGTATTGGACACCGACAATCTTCAAGCATTGTTGTCAATGAAAGTGAAAGTAACGCTACCCTTGGCGGATGTCTTGAAGATCAGACCAGAACTGTGGAAAGAGGTGCTCATAGGTTTGGAGAAACTGGGTATGAAAGTGCCTGATCAGACTCCAGACATGGATACCAAGTCAGAGAAAAGGAAAGGATCAAAGTGTGAGCCTGTTCCAATCAACAAAGTAGGTGACTATTGTGAAGGAGAGGACGGGAATACTACTTTACCTATAACCTATGAAGAGCACACGAGTCTAGCAATACTAGACAGTGGTGCATGAATTGCTATAGCTACCAAGCAAGTATGGGAAGCCTGGGGCAAACCAGCCATCAGGAAATCTAGGTTGAAATTACAGTTGGCAGACGGCTATGTCGAACAACCTTTAGGGTTGCTAGAGAAAGTCATTGTTTCTTCATGCAACATTGAGTACGAACACACCTTTACGGTGGTGGTCTTCGGGAAGAAACCCAACTATGAAATCATCCTAGGACGCCCATTCATGCGGCAATTGAAAATGATTCAAGATTGGGGCTATAACTACTTGTACCTTAGACAGCCTAATGCTACCACGAGGATTGATCTTAGGGATCATTCGTTTAGAGACGTTGTCAACACTCCAGTGCGAGACTTTGTGTCAACCACAGCGGACAAAATAACGCCATCTTGGTAAGACAAGCCAGTATGGTTTTGCGATCCAAGAGACGACGACATTGCAGAAGAAAAGAGCGAAAAGAGTTCTGACGGCTACATTGCAGAGCCATTTCTAGAACATCAATTTGAGCCTTACGGGTGGCAGGACATCCTTGCCACATTGGATGTGTGTGTGGACAAGATCCATGCAACCAGACATTGCGACGAAGAGGGATACGACATAAGATCTATTAATATGGTGAGTGTCATCCTGGAAGAACTTTCAGGAATCGATCTAGAGAGGAATAGATCTTTACAGGGAATTCATTCAGAGAACTCGGGGACTAGAGATGAGAGTATAGAAATGGAGGGACCAGGAGCAGACATGTCCAAAATAACTCAAGTTGTCTTTGACGGCAAGAGATATGTCACGGACATCAAACAGCTGAGAGCCAGAAATGAGATCTCATCCTTCGAAATGGAATCTAAGACCAAGGAAGAAGGGTTTGAGTCAGGGATTAGTCTAGAGGTTGAACAAGCGGAATGTTACGACGCATCTGACGACTCTTTCCTTGACGACGATAGAATTAGTGTTGTTGCGAATCCCAGACTGCGGAGAAGAGATGGTATGGAAATTTCGTTTAAATGGGATAATGAAGCAGCTCTAAAGAACCAGAACAAGACTAAAAGACGCAGAAATTTTCTAGAGCGAAAGCGCAAAGACAAAAGAGTCGAGAAGCGAACACAAACACCTGTAAAAGTCAAAGAAAAACAAGGGGAACAATGGGAAGACTCCGGTCCTATTCCGGATCTGGCTAACTCAAAAGCATACTTGGCTTTGGTCAATGCAGTAGATTGCATCAAGGATCGTGTAACCGGATTATATTCGATGCAGCTGCAAACAACCTTGGCAAGTAGGATGTCGAGGAAACAGGAAAAATCAAAGAACAAAATGAAAGAGATGACAAAGAAGAAAAAACAGAAACAAAATAAAACCGCCGAGAAACTCGAGGAGGCTAGTCTTCACGGGTGGAGCACAGAATCAGAGTCTAGTGATGAGGAAACAAAGAAAAGAAAGATGGATGTAATTAGTATGCCCTCTCATTACAAGAAGTATACGGTGGAAGAGAGAAAAATCATGGCTCAGGCTCTAGAGAGAAGAGGACAAGAAGGGGTGTCTTACGATGGTCCTAAAGTCGCCAAGAAGATAGACATTACGGAACCAGGAGAAGAGTCAAGACCAATGTATATTGCGAATGATTTGACTCCTGAAGAAGAAGATGACCTGATCAAGTTATTGAAAGAGTTTAGAGATGTGTTTGCATGGTCGATCAAGGATCTGAAAGGCGTGGATGCAGTTGTCTGTCAGCATACCATCCCTATGAGAGAAGACGCAAAACCGAGCAAACAACATCCATACTCGTATAATGATAACTTTGCAGCCAAAATTAAGGAGGAGATTGATAAACTAAAAGATGCAGGTTTTATCTATGAGATCGAGCATACGGAATGGGTCTCACCAATCGTGGTGGTGCCTAAGAAGAACGGTAAATTGCGGGTTTGCATAAATCTCAAAAAGTTGAACGCTGCAACTATTAGAGATCACTATTCTCTACCGATCACGGATCATGTCTTGGAGAGAGTAGCAGGAAAGAAAGAGTATAGCTTTCTGGATGGATTTTCGGGATACAACCAACTATCCATTCATCCCTTGGATCAACATAAGACAACATTTGCTACAGAATGGGGGACATTTGCATATAGGGTTATGCCATTTGGTCTAACCAATGCACCTGCAACCTTCCAGAGACTAATGTGTCACATCTTCAAAGAATTACTCCGAGACTTCTTGTAGGTGTACGTAGATGACTTATGCGTTAATTCCAAAGAGAGAAGGGATCATCTACAACAATTGCGACAAGTGTTTGAGAAGTGTCAAATTTACAGGCTATGTCTTCACCCCGAAAAGTGTGTCTTCATGGTTAGACAGGGCAAGATATTGGGACATATCGTCTCGGAAAATGGCATTTCTACAGACGAAAAGAAAATAGCGGCTATCATAAACATGCCAAAGCCTCAGAAAGCAAAAGATGTCCAGTCTTTTATGGTACACTGTGGCTACTATCACAGATTCATATTTCAATTCGCCATAATTGCCAGACCTCTTTATGCCTTGATAGTAGAATTCAACTGGACGCCAGAGTGTGATGAAGCTTTTGAAAAGCTTAAGTCGTCTTTGATAACAGCACCCATTTTGAGAGCACCAGATTGGAGAAAGATCTTCCATGTTCATGTAGATGCTTCAAACTTTGCTATTGGATGTGTCTTAACACAACCAGGAGAGCATAACATGGATTTTCCTATCTCATACGCTAGTCGACAACTTATAAGTGCAGAACGCAACTATACGACTACGGAATGCGAAGGACTAGCAATGGTATATGCCGTTAAGAAATTCAGACACTATCTGTTGTCCAATAAGTTTGTTTTTTATACTGACCACCAAGCATTGTTATATCTGGTGAACAAACCTTGCCAAACAGGACGAATAGTGCGATGGTTTCTTATACTGCTAGAATTTGACTTTACGGTAGTGGTAAAGAAGGGTGTGACTCATTAGAGAGCTGACCACCTTTCTAGATTGACCAATAAAGAACCAGCTATAGGAATTCAGGATGATCTACCAGATGCATATATGTTTAATATTGACATGGTACCAAGTTGGAGCAAAGATATTGTGCCATTGTTGACGTTGGGCAAGCTCCAATTAACTTCGTCAATTGACGCAAATTTGGCTCAAGTAGAGAAATCCAGAAACTTTAGTATGCTGGCAGGTTGTTTGTACAAGCAAGGGCAAGACCAAATATTGCGTCTTTGCATAGACCCTAGTAGCGCAGAACCATATCTTGAGAGAGCTCACGTGGCAATTGGCAACATTCATCTCTCTCCAGAGCAGACATTGCGAAGGTTGGAAAGAATGGGTGTCTATTGGCCCACAATGAGACAGGATACGTATAAAAGAGTGCGGGAGTGTACATGCGGGTTAGGGAAGCAACCGATCGAGACAAATGTCATTACCCTATTCCAAATCAACACTCTTGCACCTAATTGGGCTAAAACCATAGTGGAGTATCTGCAAAACAAAACGTTTTTAGAGCACATGAGTAAAGTTAGGCAAAGATATCTGCAGAAACAAGCGAATGATTTTATTGTCATTGCCAACCAACTTTACCATCGTGGAAAAGATGGAACCCTAAGAATTTGTGTTCTAGAAAGCGAGTATGTTTCCGTGTTGGAGCACGCTCATTCAGGAGTCCCAGGTGGACATTTCTTAGCGGATGTAACGGCAAAAGCGATCATGAGAGCAGGCCTTTGGTGGCCGCCATTATATCAAGACGCAACGATGTATGATAAAAAGTTGTGACAAGTGTCAGAGAGCCAAGGTTCCTATCCGCAGGGATGAGATGCCTCTCAGACCAATGATGGGAGCAAGAGCGTTTGCTAAGTGGGGAATAGACTTCGTAGGTCCTATTCATCCTGCAGCAATGCGTACACATGCAGAGTACATCATTGTCGCAACAGATTATGTTACCAAATGGGTAGAATCCAAAGCAACGGTGAAGAATGATGCATACACCACCGCGAAGTTTTTGTATGAAAATGTCTTCACAAGATACGGGTTGCCGATAGAGATAGTCAGCGATAGGGGTACACACTTCTGAAATGAAGTCATTGAGAACTTGCTTAGCGAGTTCATGGTGATACATAAGAAGTTAGCTCCCTATCATCCCCAAGCGAATGGTCAAGCAGAAAGCACGAACAAAATTCTGTGTACAGTGCTCAAGAAGATTGTCAGTGACACGAAGACAGATTGGGAAATGAAACTGCCATCTGTTCTGTGGGCTTACAGGGTTGCTTATAAAACGGCAATTGGTACGACTCCCTTCAACATGGTTTTTGGGTTGGATGCCATACTGCCAATGGAGTTCCTAATGCCAACCCTACGTGTCGCAAAAGAACTAGAATGGACAGGACATGAGTTGTCAGAACGAATAGAAGAGCTAGAAAAGCTTGATGAGACTAGACTGAAAGCAGTCGCAGGAATGTACGCTTTGAAGCGAAGACACAAGCAATTTCACGATGATCATATCATCACAAGGCGGTTCAAGCTAGGTGATCTGGTGTTAGTATACACTCTGAAGGATTTTGCCGAGAAGTTCACCAAGCGCGGACGAGGTCCTTACGTGATTAGTCAATTGTCTTCAGGAGGTGCAGTCAGGCTTTCAACTCTAGATGGAGAGCAGATGCCGAATTGGATCAGTGGCTGTCGTATAAAGAAGTATCATATGCCGCTGACCAACGAGCAACTAGCTAAGTTGCACAAAGCAAAGTGGAGACAGGAGAAGAAGCGTCTTACAATTGAGTTAGCTCAAGAGGAGGCAAAAATTCGGGCTCAAAAACGCAAACAAGCAATTCCACTCAAGGAAGGTGTAGGAAAGCGTTACAAGATAGAGTTCATAGATGATTCGCTAGTAGATGCACCTCTGCCTTTCATTGAGGTCACAGTAAATAATCAATTGCAAACACATGAATTCATAGATATAGGAGCATATGGTAATACCATTTCACATGAACTGTATGGGTGTTTGAATGACATGTCTGTATGTCCTACGGTGTTACAATTTGAGGATTATTCAGGACATAGGTCCACTGCATTAGGTGCTTGCGATTTGATGATAAATGTTGGTGACCTAACCTGTGGGGACGAGTTCTTTGTCACCCAACCTAAGTTGCAGGACATGCCTATCATTTTGGGAAGGACATGGCAAGCGAAATACGACTATTACTTCAATTGGGGAGAAAGGTCAGTACACTTCAAGGTAGATGGACAACACAAGTGGGTGGATCTTGTGACTCCAACTCAATTCTATGGTCCACAAGTGCTGCCATTACCAGAAGCACAGGCAAAATAGGCATCGGATTCAGCACAAGACTCCACAAAGGAAAAAAAAACTACACCAGCAACAGGGACTAACAAGCAAAGCACAACTCACACTGATAAACAAGAAAAAGAACTACCAGAAAGAGTCGCGGCAAAAGAGAGTGGATATGGGTAAAGAAATCCAGCAAAAAAAATGTCAAATCCACGACTCACACGACTCCCAATCAAGCAAATACTGAGAAAGAAAAGCAGACAATCAAGAAGCCAAGCACAACCACGGGAAAAGAGCAATGGATTTGGAAAAGAAAAGATGACAAATCAAAATCCACGACTCACACGGCTATGCAGAAACAAGCAAAGACAAATTCCAAGAATACCAAACCCAAAGAGCAAGCAAAGTCTAGAAACACACAAACTCATAGTGGTACACAGGTTTGGATCAGAAAGGATGAAGTGCAAAGCTTGACGAAGCAGGAAACAACAAAAAAGCTGACATGAAGAACACACGAAGAATACCCAAAGGGGAAACACCAGATGAAGTGGGTTCCCAAGAGTCTAATTCATCCGGCTTATAATGGTATGAGTTGGGTTCCCAAAACGCTAATGTCGCAAAAGCCATCAAAGACAACACACAACAGTTCTCAAGGAGTAAAGCGAGACATGCAGATACTAAGGAAACCCAAGATGCATAGCAAGATATGGGTGAAGAAAGTGAGTTCTATTCTCATACGAAACACAGCAAGGGTAGACGTGGCGATTCCAAGCAAAAAGCCGATTTGGTATCAAGCTATGGAATTGCAGCGTAAGCTATTCGGATGGAGCTCAATGTTACTGCCAACAAAGTCATGGTTACAAATGGTTCGTCACCAACAAGGATATGTGAAGTTGCCATCACAACCCTGGCAAGAGAGAGTTCGGAAGAAGCAAGGATATCAACGTATCCCTATGACACCATGATCTTCAAGGTCATTCTGGTGACAAAGCACCAAAGAAATCGCCTACATTGTACATAATCAATTAGAATAGGATGGGATAGAGCTTCGCCATCGACAGCCCATGGAAACATCGTCCATGACCTATTCTTGCACAGCATATGGTTTAACATGCATGATCTGTGTACGCATACATAGGGTCACTCAAGACCTTGCATAGACATGAGCTTCATACTCGACACACTCCTACAACAACCACGTTGTCGCACGTAGTGCTTCGATTAAGTGGGGGGGAGTCACGAGTGCTGGACAGGTCAATCGTGAGGAGGATTGTTTTTCAATTTTTAAAATCTAATGTCTCGAGCACACATTGGGCTTCGTGTGATGTCGCGTGGCGTGTGTGTATGGTTGTTTTCTTGAAATTTTTTGCCTTTTTGAGCCAAAACGAGCCCAAAATGCACTTTCCAGGCACTAATTTGGAGAATTCAGAGCTCAAATGGAGTCCAAAAGGTGTTATCATGAAAAAAGTTGAGCAACTGTGCTATAGTGTGTTGATGAGCTTTATTCGTGTTTTTTCTGGTCAATTTTGGCATTTTTCTTTAATTTTCCTTATTTTTCTTCAATTTCTTTTGAAAAATCCATAAAATTTGTTGGAAGCTCCAAATCAGAAACGGACTTCAAACGCCGAAGGTACAAGTGAAGAGGTTTCTAAGGAGTGGTCAAATGACAGAATCGGAAAAGAACGCCCGAATGGCCACTTAATGGCAAGAGCTTGAAGATGTCAAAGACTAGAGAAGAGCGTCGTCAAGCAAAGCATGTGATGTATACAGTCAATTTTGCTTGTCACGGAATATGCTACACAATGGTATGCTCAGAATCAAGTGTCAAGGTAAGTCACAGAAACCTGTGGGTATATAGGCCATTTGGGGACCTCATTTGGTCATTGCACTAGTGAGAGAGCTAGAGAGAGAGCTTTTCTGTGCGCGCAGTCACCGGCCTAGTAGAGCTCGAGCACATCACCCTTTGCAGCGAGAGTGCACAGGAGTACTCACCCTACATTACAGAGCGCACTCACTCACCCACGCAGCTCAGATCCACACACAGACGGCTAGCACGACACTATGGCGTCGGGATCCCACCGCCCCGATACACGCGGTGCAAGTCATGTTCCGCAGCAGGGAACAATGGAAGCGGGATCCAGTCAAGTTCCGGCAACACAAGTCGAAGGTATAGTGCCACAGTTTGAAGTGATCGCACAACAGGCTGTGATCAAATGTTTCATCAGTTGCGAGAGCTTGGAAGCTGCGAAGACATTCGTGCTGAAGACAAAGTATCAGACTCCAACAGGTGACAACCTGATAATCATGTCAGTGCCGCAGTCTTTTCGAAATTTACAGAGAATGTCCGAAGTGCGGAAAGTGATGCAAATGATTGGATTAGAGAATTGGAATTTGCAAGATGTGGTGGCGGTCGACGCACGAAGGTGCTACGAGCTTATGACATCCCTCAAGGAAGACGGCACCGCATCAGTCACCTCAAACAAAGGGAAGCTTCTCCAAATCCAAATCACATCCGACGTGATTAGAGAAGCCCTAGAAATCAAGACTGGAAGATTCAACATAGCTAAGCTGCGGACAACTCAAAGCATGAAGAGTTCCACATTTCTGCAGACTGATGGGCAGAAAACTTTCTATGATATACTTAACGATCAGATAATCTTGCCCATGCAGATTTTACATCAGATATTCAGCATCATCAAACCACAGAAATATACACATCCAGAAGTGGGACTCACCTATTGGCTAACTACAGCAATGAGCCATCCACAACCACTGAGATCCAATCTGCCAGAGAAGATCTTAATGGATATCAAGAGAGCAGCAAAGACGCAAACAGTGCAGAAGAAGGGTTATTTGGGAGCTGGGCAAATGCTTACACGAGTAGTCTACCAAGCTGTTGGCATGAAGGAAGACTTGAAGCTGCAGGCCTCAGATAACGCAACCCTAATTCACATGGCAAGGCGTTTGCGCAAGAATCTCCTGTCAGGCCAAGCAGAGGAAGAAGATTCTGAGGATGAATAAGCCACTGCCACAGCCACAGCTTCAGTCCACAAACCAATAGAAAGGGAAGAAGAAGAAGCTACAATACAACCTGAGCGCCACACAAAGAGGAGACACGATCCGAGACAAGAGAAACAAAGGGTAATAGAGGAGATTAGTCGTCAAACCGAACCTCAACCCAAGAGGCAAAGGCAAGTTGCTCCCCACAGACAAAATCATGAAGAGCAACTACAACATTTGACTCGCATGAGTAGATTGGGACAAAGATTAGCTGAAGAACAAGTGAGAAGAAGACATGATGAAGAGGGAGCTCCACAAGAAGAGACAACTGCTGCTGTAGAAGAGGAAACCGTGCAGTACTCTGAGACGGTATAGCATATGGAAGTGGAACTAGAAGAAGAACTTCGAGCAGCTTATAAAGAGCGCCAAGTACCACAAGCATCCACAGAGGAGCCAGAAAGTCCGCTAGAGGACATTTCTACAAAGGAGGACTGGACATCCATGATAAATCTGGAAGCAGGCAACATTCCACCTCCTTCACCAAGACAAGATTTGGTTCCTTCACAACCATCTTCTCCATTAATAGCTCAACCTGCAGAAGTTAGCGTGCCAAGCCCGGCTCCTGTCGAGCAAAGTCCTCCAAGACCAGAAATCGCAGAAGAGGCGCAAGAAGAAGGAAGGAGAGAAGCAGACTTGCCAATGCTCGCCAGAGATGAACAAATAGAAGATTGGAGAAACCGCATGATCCGAGAAATCAATCAGATGGTAGCATTGTCGCAGAGTCAAAGCCAATTAAAAAGAGAGGAGGAGGAAAGAAGACAAAGTGTCCAAGATGAACTTGCTAAAGCCAGAGCAGACGCAAAGAAGTCAGAGGAAGAAAACCAAGCACTGAAGCGACAGATCCATATCCTCCAGACTAAAGTAAAGGAAGCGATGGAAGGAAAGAAAGTGGCCGAGGACAGAAACGCAGAAACTGAAAACCAAATGGCCATTATAAGAAAGGTGCATCAGGTGGCTATGGAAAAGCAAAGGTGGATGTAGGCTCAGCTTGATGAGCTTCTCATGTAGCCGTTATTGGCTCCTCAACCATCCGCGCAGCCAACTCAAAGTATCGAAGGTCAAGAGATGCTCAGGGAGCTAGAATCACTCAAGAAAGAAGTGGCGGAACTCAAGGAACAGAGAGAACTAATGATAGCCATGACAACTCAAGCATCAAGAACTAATTTTGAAGAGATACCAGAAATGGAACAGACTGAAGCAATGGACACAGAGGAACCTACACAAATCGAAGAGCCGATGGCCGAAGAACCCAGTGGGGAAATGGCTGCGGAAACCGAACACAACAAACTGCTCCGCACTATGCAGCAAGAGGTAGAAGAAGAGCAAGAGCCTACTATCAAGGCATAAAAGAAGTGGGAGTATGAGGTAGTGTCAGTTGCTGTGAAGCAGTATAAAAACGCACAACAGATCATTGGCAGTATGATACAACCGTCCCTACCTTATCCTCTCCTTTGGCTCATCAATGCCATGCAGATAAAAAAATTGTTGTCTTCTTGCACTATGGTAGAGACAAGAGGATATGAACCTCTCACATCATCTGAAATGTCAGGCACTGCTCCTCTCAGGAATCAGCCGAATTGGCGGCTAACATGGTTAGCCCAGCACATGGGGTCTACCATAGAATACAACAGGGCACCCAGGGCTCAAAGGATTAATCCAACTTATTGCCCAATCGCCAGACGAAGGGTGTGGACAGTGTTTCAATAGACAAAGTTCAGACATCCGAATTGGCTAAATTACCCAGAACTGCCACGACCCTCAGGATTCACTACGAATGCATACTTTGTCAGAGCTTGGAGGAGAACATAGGACAAATTCAGGGGCATTCCAGATCTTGCATGTGTCATGCTTACAAAGGCAGCTGATCTTTTTATCAAGATCTTCCAGACCTTCAAAGAAGACCTACCTGACGACACAACATGGGAACTTTTCTTAGAAGGCGACGAGGGATTGGCATATGATTTGACAAAGCAGCCAACTCATCACCAAATGATGGGACTATTTGCCAGATGCCAGTTCCTACCTAGCTCTTACATGATGACATTCGAAGAGCTATTTCACACAGGATTCTTCGAGGTGGACACACACTTGTTCAAGCCAGTCATCCAGAACTTGGCTTTGAGGTATGTAGCATTCAAAGATGCACAGAATGCAAATCCAGTGCATGAGTGGATCAGAGAAGCAGAAAACAAAGAGAGACAAGAAGAAATACGAAGAGCTATAGCAGCCCGATGACATTCCCAAAGCACCTAAAGAAAAAGCATGTCCGAGTAAGGGCAATGGATTAAGTGGGGGGGAGTGTTGTCGTCACATCACGACAAGGCGGAAAAGCATTTTTTATTTTCTGCAGTTAGCTTGTTTAGCAGACAGACTTGTATGTAATTTGGGGTCAGCAAGGACCAAATGTAATGATTTGGGGCATATACCTCCAGCTTGTAACATATGTACACAGTAAGACATGTGAGACCCATAGAGGGGTTGAATTTTGGAAGGAGGGACGAGTTTTTTTGGGGGGACTATGAAGTGAAGAGAGCAGAAGAGGTAAAAGCCTCTTGACAGGCATATCTTTATGTGTCAATATCTCTCTTTGTGCTAAGTATTTTGCTATGAAGTTTTGTGTGTGCAATGTTGATGCTTTGATCTACAATTTGATGTAAGTTGTTGCATGTAAAAAACAGTATAGGCAAACATCACGACACTTTTTGGCCGTGTTGCTATTTTGCTCATATCTTGAGGTAGGAGTGTCCAAATTAGATGATTTTTGGTGCATGAGGTCAGGCTCACAAAGGGCTTTACACTGATGTCATCAATCGTCATTTTTCATGACCTGCAAACATCATTACGTTTTTTGTCCATGGCTTGTAAATTGCAGATCTAGGACATTCTAGCTTCCAAAAGTGCATTCTAGTGATACCATTGGCATTAGGGACCTTGTGGGGTGTTGAGGAGTGATTTTGGAACATTTTCATTTTTTACAGCATTACGCCCTACATCATTACGTGTATTGGTGTCAGGTACCCAGGTGCTACAGGTGATGCCAAAGTGTTAGGATATAGTCTGGACTTGCTTTTAGCATGTTTCCTTGCATTGTTGATGCCCAGAGGACCTAGTTTAGTACCGGGACTCTTGTAGACGGAATAGCGTCGTGCTGACTAGAGAGTCGTAGCAAGTGCTAGTTTAAAGGACTCCATTGCTTGAAAACCCATCGGGGCCTCCGACTGCCTATCCGTGGTCCATACTCCCTGTATCAAAAATTAGTAAAGCTAGTTGTGAGACAGATCCACTATACTGCATAGAGTAGAGGCGCAATGTTGATCCATGAGACGATATTGCGCCCGACAACACACACACACACGCAACTTTCCGTTCTTTTTGGGGACAACCACAATGGGTGACACCCAATCTGTATGCTCAATTTCATACATGAATTTAGCATCCATCAGCTTTTCAATCTCCTCTTTGATTCGTTTAGCAAATGTGTCATTATATGTGTAAGGACGATGCTTACTAGGTTTGGCATCTGATTTCAAAGGAATTGTATGTTGGCATATTGATGGATCAACTCCTTTGAGGTCTTTGTAGGACCATGCAAACACATCTTTATACTTCTTGAGAAGTTTTGTTAGCAGTTCTTCTTCTTCAGGCTCTAAATCAGTTGTTGCTATATAGACAGGCTAAGGCTCTTCACCTGGCGCAGCGAGGTCTATCCGTTTTGCATTTTCCGGCCCATCGTAAGATTCTTGGTTGATTCTTTCCCTTACTGGCGGTGTCATTATGATTTTTCTGTCTTGGATGGTGAATTTTTTATAGTGGGACGGTTCATTCATGTTTCCTTTTTTTGAATCCTCCTTACCATCACTTTCTCCCTCAGTAGTCCATACCTCTCTTAACGACCGTTTTAGCTCTTGGTATTTCTTTTCACGCTCCATTTTGGTCCACTCTGGGTCTTTTGTTTTTTCCTGTTTTGATTGTTGAGATTTTCTTGATTTTGTTTCTGTTTTAGTCTTCTGTGCTTGTTTTATTTCCTCACGTGTCCTTTCCCTTCGAACTCTTGAGAATCTTCCTGATATTTGGTCTTTTACACAATCCTCTGCCTTGACAAGCATTAGATAGTGAGTTTTATCTTTTATCTTGGGCATCAGGTTCTCTCTAATTTTGTTTTCTGCTCTTTTTTTCTATAGTGTTCTTGGCGCCTAGGGTGTTGATTTGCAAAATCATAAAACTTGATATTCGCGGTTGTCTCTCCACGCTCGCCTGAGCTGTCTGAACACTCGTTATCTGCATCGTTACTTAATTCCACATTCTCAGAGGAGTCATAAAACTCTTCTTGTTCTGGTGAGTCTACATTCTCATTTCCTGCTGGTATAAGGCTTACCATGTATAGGGTAGCACATCATAGCCATCCTTATCGCAAAATTTTGTCGTTGGGCTATCTGCAATGGTACAAACATCCAATGTTGCTAGTATGTGTTCCCATTCCAGAGGTTCTAAGGCATCTTCGGGAAAAGGTTTTGAAATGTAATCCTTGTCCTCAAAAGCTCTTTCTAAGATGCATTCCTCTCTTTTTAAGCTCCCACAATGTGAAGCTCCGCACATCCATAGCTCTTTTTTCTGCCCTAACCATGTTGGGGGTTTGGACCCTGCCAATGTAGCTTAATCAAACTCTTCCACTGGTGTCTGGTTCACATCCTTGTAACTATGGTCTTTTAGGCATATTTTGGTTGTAGTCTCCCCACATCTGAGGTATATGTGGTCGTAACCCCAATCCTGGAGCATCTTTAATTATCTCATGAATGGTCTTCCCAAGATGATCTCATAATTGTTCTTTTTGTCAAAATCAACTATTGCAAATGTATGCTCATACTCGAAAAATCCGCAAGAGGTGACAATTACTTTTTCTAAAAGTCCTAGTGGCTTTTCCATGAAACCATCTATCAGTTGCAATTTCATTCTGGTAGCTCTCAAAGCCGGTTTTCCCCATTTTTTTAAGATTTCTTTGGTGGCGATAGCGACTCCCGCTCCACTGAATAGATTTGGAAACTACTCCTTGGAACTCTACTGGTAGTGTGGTATTTCCATCCTCTCCATCGCAATATTCTCCAACCTTGTTTAAAGGTATTGGCCTAGTGAGGCTTGTCCAATTCTCCGATCCCTTCTTGAAGCTTAGAGGTAGGGTCTTTTACTCCAAATTTTTCTAAGCATTTGCCTACAGTGGTCCACATGTTTGTTCGTAACCTCAGGATTTCGGCTGACGTGATTGTGCATGCCAGAGGGGTGGACAATAACTCAATCAACCCTTGTGAATCCATCACTCTATTGAAAGAAAGTCTTTGAGATGGGATTGCTCTCACCTCAGACTTAGCTTCATACTCCCCTAGGTAGGAGGGTAGAGTTTTTAGTAAGTCTGGTTGGCTGTGCCCCGAACTAATTGCACCCTGGTCTCCCCCTTGTGAATGCATATTAAAGTCCATTTGTGATCTTGCCTCAAATTCTTCAATGAGAGGTAAGATTCATTTTCCTCCTTTCTCGTGCTATTTATTTGGTGGCTCACCCTGTTGGCTTCATTGGCTTCCCGGATGTGCTTCCACAAGTCATCTAGGCTGTTACAATCCTTATCCATTTCTACCAATGTCTTAGGCTGGAAACCATCAATTGTGTCATCTGTCATATTTGGCACTATGATAGATTCTCTCCTAGACTCAGAGGCAGTCGTGAGTCTCTCCTTCGTGTCTACTTGTTTCTCTAGAGTTGGTTTGATAGGGGTTGGAGCTGGTACCTCGTGCCAACTTGCAGGTTTGCCAAGCGGGTTTTCTATCAAGGATTGGGCTGTTTCAATCATATTTCGACACATTTCCAACCTTTGTTTTTCTATTTTTGCATATGGATAAGTCATCCATCTTTGCTCTTGGGTCTGGTTGTTTTTGAGTCTGTCTTTGTATGCTTTTAAAACTGTGTCTAACTGCTCATTTACTTTTTCTACCAGCATTGATCCTCCTGATCTTGCACCTTTGGGGTCTACTATTTCCTGTTACCATATACATGTGGTAGTGATGTGTGTGAACACACTAGGACCGCCGGGGCATTTTTTCCCTCTTTAGGAGGTTTTTTCCCCCCGAGCATTGTATATACGCCCATCACTCTAGGGCTATCTATCTTTCCATAGCACACTAAGTAATACACTCTCTATTGTGTGCCTTGAGCTTCCTTCATCTTCTCCAAGCTGTGTGTATTTCTCTGCAACCCTAATTCCAACAATTGGTATCAGAGCAGGTCACGTCCTCCCGGGGTTAGTCGCTAGCTGCTCCAGCACACGCCGGCTCACTTTCTCCGATTTCAAAATGCTCACTTTCTCCGTTTCCACTACAGGCAGTACTGCACAGGCTATTTCGTCATTTTGTGCAGAATTTCTGTTAATTCCGTTTTCTGCATAACAGGTGCCTTATAGTCTTCTACGGTTTGTGCTATATAGCACGGGTTGTCCCCGCTCCGTTTCTCCTATTTTCGGGCAGTTTTCACATCAGGTGCAGCATTTACCATGGCTGACAACAACAACACAGATGTGTTCAAGATGTTTGCTGCTGAGGATAGGTTGGATGGGGACAACTTCCCTATGTGGGCTTATATGATGCAACATGTTCTTGTGTCAAAGGGTGTCTGGAACATTGTGCAGGGCATTGATGTACGTCCTGGTTCTGAGGATGTAGGCGATGTTGAGGATGTTGCAGGTCTTGCTGCAAGGATTGCAGCTGTTAGAGTTGTTTTTCCTATGGCAGAACAAGCTCGTTGGGATGTTAAGGATGTGGAGGCTCATGCATTGATTGCGTTGTCTGTGAAGCGCACCATTGTTCCTCACATCCGTTCAGCAAAATCTGCAAAACAGGCTTGGGATATTTTAGCAGGTCTTTATGCAAGCCGCAATGAGGCTAAAATTGCTTTGCTGCGTAAAGAGATGGAGTCGAAGATTATGCATGAGGAAGATGATATGGACACTTTCCTTGCTAGTGTCAAGGATATCAATGAGCAGCTTATTTCTGCAGGTGAAGTCATTTCAGACAGTTCCCTTGTGCAGATTGTTCTTGATGCCTTACCAGATTCCTACCAGACTTTCGCTAGTACTTGGAGACTGATGACCCAAGGAAATCCTGAAGTTGTCAAGCTTGATGCATTATGCACATTGCTGTTGCAAGAGTCACTTTCCAGAAAAAACAGGACTAGGCAGCGTGCTGTTTAACAGGCTTTTATTGCTTCTCAAAGAAAGGGTGGTAACAGCAATGCAGCCACTTCTTATGGATGGTTCTGCTGCGAGTGGCAAAAATTATGTTCCTAATGCTTCTGCTGGCAGTACTTCATCTGGCAATTCTGGTGATAAGGGAAAAAAGAAGATGCGTTGCCATTATTGTAAAGCCAATGATCACTTGATCAAGTCGTGTCCTAAGTTGAAGGCCAAAGAGGCTAAGAAGAAAGAGGGTGGTTCCACTGCAAATGTTGGTTCCACTACAAATGCAGCCATTGTTGAGTCTTCTGTGAAAGGAGACTGTGTTGCTGATGTTGATGCAGAATGGGATTTTAGCGCAGAGTACACTTACAATCCCGATGTCCATGATGCATGCTTGTCAGTCGTTGCTGCAGATTCACATGTGTGGTATTTTGATAGTGGTGCTACAAAGCACATTACCTCACATCGTGAATTGTTTACCTCTCTTGAGTCTGTCCCTCATGGGAATTCAGTCACTTGTGCCAACAACGCCTCTTATCCAGTTCAGGGAGTTGAAAATATTGTGCTCACTGCTGCTAATGGAAGTTCCTTCACACTTGTTGATGCACTTTATGTACCTGGGATCAAGAAGAATCTCTTGTCTGTATCTGCACTTGCTAGACTTGGACTTGTAGTCAAATTTGTGGATGACAGATGTACAGTTCATGATCTCAGTTTTGGTGATAAAATTGTTGCATCTGGGCTTTTGTGTCGTGGGCTGTATAAGCTCACTTTGTATGACAAGTGTGGACAAAACTTTGCAAATGCTATTGTAGATTCAAGGGCTATTTTAGATGCAAAACTTTGGCATGCACGTTTTGGTCATCTGAATTTTGCCAGTTTGCTGCGTTTGCAAAAATCTGATATGGTTGCTTCTTTGCCACCTCTTGAAGCACCTTTCAAACATGTTTTTGAAGGCTGTATTTTGGGTAAGATGCAGCGTTCTAAATTTCCAAAGGATAGTTCAGTTCGGGCCACATGCAAGTTGCAGCTTGTGCATAGTGATGTTTGTGGGCCCATGCAAACTCCGTCCTTGGGCAATTACCTGTACTTCGTGACTTTCATTGATGATTACTCCAGACATGCATGGGTATTTCCGCTTAAAGCGAAGTCCAAAGTTTTTATGTGCTTCAAACAATTTCTGGCTATGGCTGAAAATGTCTCGAAATGTACTATGGGCACCCTCCGTTCCGATCGATGGGGGGAGTACATGTCTCATGAATTTAATGCATTTCTGGCTAGTCGTGGGATAAAACACCAATGTACAGTGCCTTATACACCTCAGCAAAATGGTGTTGCTAAGAGAAAAAACAGGTCACTGACGGAAATGGCACGATGTATGGTCAAAAGTCAAGCTTTGCCGCATTCTTTTTGGCTTGAGGCCATTATGTGTGCCACTTATGTACTTAACAGGTGTCCTACAAAAGCTTTACAGTCTATTACTCCATATGCAGCATGGCATGATAGAAAACCTTCTATTGAGCAAATGCGTGTTTTTGGTTGTTTGGCATATGCTTTGGTGCCACAAGTGCAGCGCAGAAAATTGGATGATAAGGCTGTCAAATGTATTTTTGTTGGTTATAGTGCTGAAAGCAAAGGTTACAGGTTGTATCATCCGCAAACAAAACGTATTCTGGTTTCTCGGGATGTAGTGTTTGTGGAAGATTCTGTTCAGCCCTTGTTGTCATGTACTAGAGACAGTAATGTAAGCTCACATGACATTTATGACACTTTGTTGCCTCTTTTCAGTGGTTGAAATACGAATGTAAGTTCCAATGAGGCAAATGTATAGCCTATGGGGGTTTCTAAAAATATTTTAGATCAGCCTATTACTGATGCAGATGTACATGATGTACTTGATGAGGAAATTACTGAAAATGAGCAGGCTAGAGGTATGCCAAAATGGCTGGCGCACACTTTGCGTGACAGTAAATTGGATGCACTGACGGGAGCAAAGCGAACCCTGAACCCCCGACGGCCTCTAAAACACCGGGGACCGAATGGAGTGCCTCGAGCCTGTCATGGTAAAGCAAACAGGGGCACCACCTAGCTTCAGCAGCTAGGACACAAACAACACACCACCATAACAAAGTTTTCATCCAAGAGAGATGGATGCTTGGGAGTAATGATGAAAAGGAAAGGGAATGAGATCAAGTGAGAGAGAGAGAGAGAGAGAGAGAGAGAGAGAGAGTGAGGGAGGGGGTATAGCGGCTTAGTACTTAGGCATCACAAAAGGATGGCGAATCCGCACACCCTTCACACATACACAAGCTCACTCCAAACACAACATTAGGTGGCAATTCCGCACACCTCACATGGGCAAAAAATTACAAGAAAACATACTCACAAAACCTCAAGCTTTATTTAGAGAATAAGGCGATGAAATGGGGAGCATAGGGTAGGCGAATGAGAAGGGAGAGAGTGGTAGAGCACATGGCGGATAGGTGGGAGTTGATGGCGAAGACTCGCACGAGGGTTATAGCCATCATCCTTCATTTAGTTGCCCTTCATCTTCCATAGCCAAGGGTGTAGAGGTCATGCTCAAGACAAGCATGGTGATTGCGGTGATGGTGATGGTGTGGATGTGTGTGTGTGCACTAGGCACACACAATGCATAGTGTGTTCTTTGGTGATGTTGTGTGTGTATTTAGTGTGATGGTGACCCCTCTTTATATAGGGGAGGAGGGGGGAGGAATTCTAGATTTTAGAAATGAAGAAATCATTATCTACATAGGCCATGTGACTGTGGGCCCCACTTGTCTGGCTGTGTGTATATGTGCCAGAACAGCAGTCTCATGAGAGAGAGACTAAGAGAGAGAGATGGGTTGATGAAAAAAAGTGAGAGGTGACATGGAGAATAAAGTAATTACAAGAGGGGAGAGAGGGGAGTGTGTTCAGAGGTGAATCTGTGTGCAGATGTGTGTGAACACAAGAAAAATCAGGTAACCACTGGGTGGGGATGGGTCTGTGGACACCTTTTTCAGTGAAACTGAGTGTGTGAGTGTGGGGAAGGTTATTTAGCTACAAGACAAGAGATATGGCGCCCTTTAGAGAGAGAGGGGGGTATTTGGGTCATGGGATATGATAGGAGAGAGAAAGAGGGGGTGGGGTATACTATTTTGGAAGATAAGGTAAGTTGCATGTGAGTTAGGGTGCATTATTGGTGAGTTATAATGCATTATTGGTGAGAGGTGGGGTAGCTTGAGGGGAGAGAGAAAGGAGAAAGGACAAGGGGAAGAGAGAGGGGGTTGACCTTTTGAGTGGAGGAGAGGAAAAGGGACACACGGCGGGGCAACAGTGAAGAAAAAGGAGGCAAGGTGGGGATGGGCTACCCCGGAGGCATGAGGTGGCCTATTTTACCTTTCTTATATATTTACATAATCATACTTTATTTTTTTCCAATGCCTTTTATCACTCCCTCCCTAAGAGGGGGTTTTCATGGGGTGGGGATGAGAGAAGAGGGGTATGGGATCTTGGCTTGTGAAAAGCCCCCATCATTAGCCCTCCCCTTTTGGCTAGAGGCATTCATGTCTCTAGCTCATCTGTTTGATCATTATCGTTGGAGGTGGAGGCTGATGGTGTGTCCTCATCTGGAATGTCAATTGGTGGAGCCTAGTCAAATCGAAGAAAATAAGGTTTAAGTCGCCAACCATTTACCCTGGTTTTATGAAGTTTTCCATCAGCCTCCATAAGCTGGTAGCTTCCATTGGCATACTTTTTCCTGACAATGAAAGGACCTTCCCATCGGAGTAGGAGTTTCTTATCCTTGCGCGTGTCGAAGCGATTGTCGTAGCGGAGCACCAACATTCCTTTCTTCAATTCTTTTTTCCGGAGATGCTCGTTAAAGCTAAGCCGTCTATGCTCTGCTTGTGCTGCATAATAATTTATTGCTTCTTCTCTGTCCAGCTGCAGTCTTTCCAAGTTGATGATGTGATCTCTCAAATGCATGTTGGGTTGTTGAAGCTGGCTTGCCATTACTCTGAGACTTTGTAGTTGCACTTCAATGGGCAAGATTGCTTCCTTACCAAATACTAGATGATACGGTGTGAGTCCCAAGGATGTACGAAATGAAGTTCTGTAGACCCATAAAGCTGGTAGTAGATACTTATCCCAGTCTCCAGGATGATTGTTTACCTGCTTGGTAATAATTTTAGAAACCATTCCATTTACCTTTTCAACTAGGCCATTACATTGAGTGTAATATGGTGAAGACTTCCTCCTTGTAATGCCCAGTTTCTGCATTAATTCTCCTACCAAGTCTGCTCTGAAACCTGTCCCTCTATCAGAGATGATCTCTAAAGGTGTGCCAAACCTACAGCATATGTGCTCGTAGATAAATTTAGCTACCTCTACCGCTGTGATTCTAGTGGTGGCTGTAGCCTCTGCCCATCTAGTCATGTAGTCGACCCCCATGATAATGTAGAATTTTCCTGAGTTGGCCCTAGGTAATGGCCCAATGTCGTCGATACCCCATTTTTCAAATGGGCCATATGAGAGAATAGGTGTCTGTGGTTCAGGCATAAGTGATCTAGTGCCGGTCTTTTGACACAACTTACATGTTTTGCACCAGTGGTGTACATCACGGTTGAGGCTAGGCCATATGAAGCGTGCTTGCAAGATTTTCCTACTTGTTATGTCTAGGGCAAAGTGACCACCACAAACCCCATCATGACAGCTAGCAATTACTCCCGTGATTTCCTGAGAGAGAGGGACCTTCCTGAGTATTTGGTCCTTACCCTTACAATACAAACCGTCATTGATGAGTCGATACCTTGTGGCCTTCCGCGTTAGCCATTGCTTTTGTCCCTTTGTTAAATCTGATGGGCATTCTCCTGTTTCCAAAAAATGCATGATGTCAGGCAAGGCATCACTGCCTTAAAATAGAGGGAGCTTTAGTTTTATTGCTCCAACCACCACTTCCTGTAGTCTTTCACTTGCTAGGGCATCTGCTTCTTGGTTTTGAGCCCTTGGGATATGGTGTATTTGAACTTCTTCAAACTTACCCAACAAGGTTTTTACACCACTTAAGTGAGTCCTTAAACTAGGATTCTTGCATGTCCATGCTCCATTTACTTGCCTTACCAGAAGTAGAGCATCCCCAAATACATTAAGGCGTTGTACACCTTGCGAGACACACCATTGTAGACCCTTGGTTAGTGCTGCATACTCAGCTTCATTGTTAGAATGTGAATCTAACAATTGGCCCAACGAAAATACCTTTGTCCCTTTGTCATCAAAGACCACTATGCCTGCAGCTGCTTTGTCGGACGCTCGCTTGTAGGCTCCATCAAAGTAGAGAGAGTATGCTCCTTCTACCATCGGTGGTACTGGAGGTAATCGGACTTCTCTTTCCTTAGATTGCTTCTCCTCCCTTTCAAATACTTGGTAGGTCATGAGTCCCCCCAAACTTGCCCTTGTCGTGCTTTCTACATGTACCGTATAGTCAAACTCTTGCAGACGAACTAGCCATTTAGTAATCCTAGCAGACACATCTAGGTGTTGTACAACATAGGGAAATATTTCATCCGTGGTTAGAATCACAAATTGCTTAGGCAGCAAATATGACCTAAACTTTGTAGTTTCAAATCTAAGAGCTAGGACTAAGTGTTCCACATGGGTGAAACCTTTCTCTCCTGCTGTCATCATTCGACTAGAGAAGTAGATTGGCCTCATGAAAGATGTCGTCGTATCCTTTTGGAGTAGCACAGCCCCCAATGAGTCATCACCAACACTTGAGGTGACATAGAATTTTTCATCCCACTTAGGTGGTGAGATAGTTGGCTGAGTGGCTAAGACCTCCTTTACCTTGTTGTAGTGATGTTCGCTTTCCTCGTCCCAAGTGAAAGTTGATCTTTGAGTGAGTTGTTGCAGTGGTAGAACAAGTTGTGATAGTAGATGTATGAATCTACTTAAGTACCTCACCTTCTGTAGAAAAGAGACCAGTTGACGTGCGGTCGTTGGTGAAGGTAGGGCTATGAGTGCGGACACCTTACTTGGGTCGGCATTGATACCTCTTGCTGAAATTTCATGGCCTAGTAGAATGACTTTACTCTCCCCAATGTGACATTTATCCACATTTAATTGCCCACCTAGGCTCTGCAACCTGGCCAAACCTTCAGTTACCTTTTCTAAATGTGAAATACGGGAGCTATATATACAAAAATCATCAATGAACACTCTTATGGATGTTCCAAAGAACGGTTGAAAAACATAGGTGACATATCTTTGGAATGTGGTAGGTGCATTTGTGAGACCAAATGGCATAACCCTGTATGCAAAACAACCCCATGGTGTGATAAAAGTGGTTTTTAGTTGATCTTCCAAGGCTATGCGTATTTGAAAGTATCCAGAATAACCATCACAGACGGTATAGCATTCAAAACCCGCTACTTCATTCAGAATTTCATCCAAGAAAGGGAGAGGAAAGTGGTCTCTCTTTGTAGCTGCATTTAGTGGTTTGTAGTCAACACAGACCCTCCGCTTACCATTCTTTTTAGGCATCACCACTACGGGTGACACCTATTCTGATTTTTCTACAGGATAGATGAATCCCGCCTCCAGCAGTTTCCTTACCTCGGCCAAGAGTGCCTTTTCTTGTATGACCCCCAGTCGTCGTAGCTTTTGCACAACTGGTTTTACCCCTTCCTTCAGCTTAATATGATGTTCCACCACTGTAATGCCTGTGATTCTTTCATAGTTGTCAATGAACAGGTTAGGAAATCCCATCAACATTTGCAAAAAACTATCTTTCTCCTCAAGTGTTAATTCAGTAGACAACATACCCTTCAACCTACTTCCTCCTAGGCCAGGTGATTTGCTCTCCTCTTCATTGGGTTGCCCTTTTGGTGATGGATCACTAGTTGTGCTTACCCATTGTGGATCCTTCATAATGATACCCATCACATCAATGGAACTGTCACTTTCGTCGGTGGATGTGGTCTCCTCCTCAGAACTGGAAGATTCGCTAGTGGTTTCATCTGCCGATGTTTCCAGATTCATTTGCTTCTGCTTGCCAATCCTCATGTCGTAGTAGATTGTCTCTCCTTTCTTACCAGTCATGCGTAGAAGGCCAGTACCCCAGTCCTATTTTGCCTTCATGTCCATCAACCATGGCCTTCCCAAAATTAGTGGATAGCCCTCCCCCTTAGTAGGCATTACAAAAACATCTACCTCTACCTCAGTGTTGAAAGCTTTGATTTTCACGGCACTTACCACACCCACACACTTTACTTTTGCGTTGTTTGCCATCTTTGCCTTGCATGGAGAAGGCCTGTCAACCTCGAGCCCTAATCGAAGCATCATAGCTTCGCTCATTACACAGATTTGTGCACCTCCATCAATGTAGGTGTTTCCAACCCTCTTTCCTTTTATGTTTACGTCGACAATTGGAAGGATGTCATCCATGTTGCATCCCGAAATTGCTCCAGCTACCTTTGTTTTGGAGCGTCTTGTACTTACCATTTTAGACCATTGTCGCCTTACTTTAGGTACAAGATGTAGCAACTGTGGCCATGTAATCTTTGGTCCTTGCTCTGCCACATCCAATGTTAGATCATAGGGCTTAGAACTTTCCCCTAGCTGGAAGTCGGTGATGCCCAATTTCCGTCGTGGCCTGGATGGCCTCTTGCTAGTTTCTCCTCTCATGCTTCTCTCATCATCTGATTGTGTAGCTTTCTCCCTCCTAGCTCTTTTCACAGTCATGGCTTCAAGTGGTTCTAAAAAGGTTACCTTCTCCTTACCCTTGTCCCTCTCCTTTGCTCTAGGTGGATCCACTACTACGGCTTTTCCTTTCTCTTCTAGCCTTATGATGTTTACAGGGCGATCAGGTGGTGGGGCTGGTGGAAGAGGTGGAATGGATGCTTGTAGTGGGGTCTGGGGTGGACGTAGAATTTGTGTTGGTGGGGGTGGTGCTCGGGGTGGGGGTGTTCTTTCTCTAGGGGGTGACAATTGGTTCCTCCTACCTCCTCTATTGTAGTTTTGTCGTGGTTTGGGACAGTAGTACATACCGTGACCGTCTTCTCCGCAGTTCTAGCAATGATACTCCCTGTTTAGTCGTCGTGCCCTTCTAGGGTCTTGATCTCTTTCTTGACTCCTCCCTTGCTGTATTAAGTGGACAGACAAATTCTGCAGTTGGTCAGTAATATGGGCCAACATATCTTGTTGGTCATCTCTTACCCCAAGAGCCGGTGGTGGTGGTATGGTGGTTGTCGTAGTTGCTGGTCGACGCGATGTTCCTGCTTCTGTTGACTCGGTTTCTTTGGCTTTCATTCGCAGCTTCTTGTCCTTAAGGCGAGCAATCTCAACGGCTAACTCGTACGTAGCCGGGAATCTACCTTTCACCTTCTCCTTGAGAAGCGGCCATAAGACATGCGTGAACCGATCTTTTTTTAGGAAATCGGGTGCTTCCCCCCTTGCCAGTGACTCAGCCCACCGTTCCCACAAATCCACAAATTTGGACTCATAGGTGGCATATTCTAAAAGACCCTCCTGCTTCAAGTCTCTCAACTTGTCCCACAACTTTTCTAAAGTGGTACCTCCCCCAAAGCGCCTCTTAAAAGCGGTTTTTAAGGGTTCCCAGTCATCCTTGGTTGCTTGTGGAAGTGCATTGTACCATGATCTAGCTTCTAGCTTCATGAGATGCTTAAAGATTCTAACCCGGGATTCATCCGTATCTTTGTTGCTCACTACACATGCTACTTCAAAGTCATCTAGGAAGTCTGTTACCAAATCCTCCCCCTTCTTTCCTTTAAATGTTGGAAATGCTACACTTGCCATGATTACTGAGAGAGAACTAGAAAGACACACTGCTTAACTTGCAAAAGTTTTTTTCTTCTTTACAAGGAGGCGTGTATACCCTCTTATACTAGGACATAGATTAAAACTGTAAACGGTACATTGCCTTGTACCAAAGGTAAGACAAATGGTTGATCTGATGCCAGAACCTCAAAAAATCGCTCCCCACCCAGCATGGTGTCAATGATGTGCTGGTAGTGAGCCTTCAAATCCAGTATTACCTTGATTGAGCGTACACGTGTTGGTATGTGTGATCTATCTTGAGGTAGGTTGTATTGATTCATGTGAAGCTTAGAGGTGCTTAGTCATTGTCCAAGCTTGTGGGAGAGGGTGGTGTTCTTTCCTAAAACAAACTCAGTAAATCCCTAGTTTCTCTAGTGAGAGTGTGAGCCAATGATTCCGTTATCTGTGCTGCAGCATCAGGTGCGACTTGAAAACTGACTGTGATAATTACCTCGATGATTTGAGTTACCCGATTCTCAAAGTAGAATAGTGTTGATTCTCTATTGTGTAGAGCTCCTTCCATTTTGTTGTTGTGGGTTGGTTGTAGGTTGCGGACATGGTTTCGACCTTCTCCTTCTTCTTCTTGGCACTTGGCCTATGTATATCCACTGGGTTTGGCGTGTTGGTTGACTCTCCCACTGCAAATCGATTACCGTTACGCCTGGCACTCGAGCTTTGATGGAGATGCGGAGTTCGTCTAGTTGTGCTTGGAGCTCTTCTTCTTCTGTCGTCCAATTAGCAAATCCTGCTAGCCATTTATCCATTCACAATAGTTTAGGGGTTTCAGTTTTGTAAACTAAAGGGTTTCATGAAAAGATCCTCAATGGGGGCACCAAATGACGGGAGCAAAGCGAACCCCGAACCCCCGACGGCCTCTAAAACATCGGGGACCGAATGGAGCGTCTCGAGCCTGTCATGGTAAAGCAAACAGGGGCACCACTTAGCTTCAGCAGCTAGGACGCAAACAACACACCACCATAACAAAGTTTTCATCCAAGAGAGATGGATGCTTGGGAGTAATGATGAAGAGGAAAGGGAATGAGATCAAGTGAGAGAGAGAGAGAGAGAGAGAGAGAGGGAGGGGGTATAGCGGCTTAGTACTTAGGCATCACAAAAGGATGGCGAATCCGCACACCCTTCACACATACACAAGATCACTCCAAACACAACATTAGGTGGCGATTCGGCACACCTCACATGGGCAAAACATTGCAAGAAAACATACTCACAAAACCTCAAGCTTTATTTAGAGAATAAGGCGATGAAATGGGGAGCATAGGGTAGGGGAATGAGAAGGGAGAGAGTGGTAGAGCACATGGCGGATAGGTGGGAGTTGATGGCGAAGACTCGCACGAGGGTTATGGCCATCATCCTTCATTTAGTTGCCCTTCATCTTCCATAGCCAAGGGTGTAGAGGTCATGCTCAAGACAAGCATGGTGATTGTGGTGATGGTGATGGTGTGGGTGTGTGTGTGTGTGCACTAGGCACACACAATGCATAGTGTGTTCTTTGGTGATGTTGTGTGTGTATTTAGTGTGATGGTGACCCCTCTTTATATAGGGGAGGAGGGGGGAGGAATTCTAGATTTTAGAAATGAAGAAATCATTATCTACATAGGCCATGTGACTGTGGGCCCCACTTGCCTGGCTGTGTGTATATGTGCCAGAACAGCAGTCTCATGAGAGAGAGACTAAGAGAGAGAGATGGGTTGATGAAAAAAAGTGAGAGGTGACATGGAGAATAAAGTAATTACAAAAGGGGAGTGTGTTCAGAGGTGAATCTGTGTGCAGATGTGTGTGAACACAAGAAAAATTAGGTAACCACTGGGTGGGGATGGGTCTGTGGGCACCTTTTTCAGTGAAACTGAGTGTGTGTGAGTGTGGGGAAGGTTATTTAGCTACAAGACAAGAGATATGGTGCCCTTTAGAGAGAGAGGGGGGTATTTGGGTCATGGGATATGATAGGAGAGAGAAAGAGGGGGTGGGGTATACTATTTTGGAAGATAGGGTAAGTTGCATGTGAGTTAGGGTGCATTATTGGTGAGTTATAATGCATTATTGGTGAGAGGTGGGGTAGCTTGAGGGGAGAGAGAAAGGAGAAAGGACAAGGAGAAGAGAGAGGGGGTTGACCTTTTGAGTGGAGGAGAGGAAAAGGGACACACGACGGGGAAACAGTGAAGAAAAAGGAGGCAAGGTGGGGATGGGCTACCCCGGAGGCATGAGGTGGCCTATTTTACCTTTCTTATAGATTTACATAATCATACTTTATTTTTTTCCAATGCCTTTTATCACTCCCTCCCTAAGAGGGGGTTTTCATGGGGTGGGGACGAGAGAAGAGGGGTATGGGAGCTTGGCTTGTGAAAAGCCCCCATCAGCACCTTTGTCTAGTCGTACTCATTCAGGCTCTCGCCATGCATCTTATGCATCAGATTGTTATACTTTGGCTGTGTCTAGTTTACATGATGTTGAGGAGCCTCTGTCTTTTGATAAAGCACAGAATTCAGAAAATTGGATGGCTGCCATGCAATCAGAATATGATGCACTTATAGAAAATGACACATGGACTTTATGTGATTTGCCTCCTGGCAAAAAGGCCATTGGTACGAAGTGGGTTTACAAGTTGAAATGCAAGCCTGATGGTGAGATTGATCGCCATAAGGCTCGACTTGTTGCAAAGGGTTATGCACAGCAAAAAGGCATAGATTATGAAGAGACTTTTGCTTCCACTTGTCGTATGACTACTGTGCATTTTCTATGTGCATTGGCAGCTCATTTTGGTTGGGATGTACATCAATTAGACATTGTTACTACTTTCTTGAATGGTGACATATTTGAGGAAGTTTATGTAACGCAGCCTCGCGGTTTTGTCATAAAAGGACAAGAGGACAAAGTGTGCAAATGTGACAAGGCTTTGTATGGGTTGAAGCAATCTCCTCGTGCTTGGTATGAGAAAGCTGACACTCATTTGGTCAAACAAGGCATTCGTAACAATCCAACAGAAAGCACATTGTATGTAAAGCGTGAGGGTGATGTATTTCTCATCGTGGTTCTTTATGTTGATGATTTGCTGATCACTGGACCAAATGAGAGACATATTGCTGAATTTAAGGCTGATTTGAATGCTACTTTCAAGATGAAATATTTGGGGCTATTGCATCATTACTTGGGTATACAGTTTAAGCAGTGTGATGGTGGTATTGCCTTGTGTCAGAAACGTTACATAGAGACATTGCTATGTAAGTTTGGACTTGAGGATTGCAAACCTATTGCCACTCCCATGGAAACAGGTTTGAAGTTGAGTCTACATGATGCTGGAGATCCTGCTGATGTCACTCTTTACCAAACTGCTGTTGGCTGCCTCATTTATGTATGCAACACGAGGCCGGATATTCAGTTTGCAGTCTCACAAGTCAGCAGATTTATGCATAGCCCAGGGTCTAAGCATTGGCAGGCTGTCAAGAGAATTTTCCGCTACCTTAGTGGCACTTTACATCTTGGCTTGTTTTATCCCAAGGGGGGATCATTGCCGCCAGACTTACATGCTTTTTCGGACTCAGATTGGGCTGGTTGTTTTGACACGCGAGTGTCCACAAGTGGTTTTTGTTTCATGCTTGGCAGTTCATGTATATCATGGTTGAGCAAGAAGCAACCTACTGTGGCCACTTCGAGTTGTGAGGCTGAGTACAGGGCAGTCTTCACAGGTACGGTTGAGTGTGTATGGCTCAGACGCCTCATGGCTGATTTGGGTGTTGGACAGGACACTGCCAACACTATCTACACTGACAGTCGGAGTGCATTGGCAGTTGCAAGGAACCCAGTTTTTCATGCTCGCACAAATCACATTGAGGTGCATTACCACTATGTCAGGGAGAGGCTCTCAGCAGGAGAGATCAGCTTGGCTTATGTGCCAACACAGGACAACCTTGCAGATTTTGTCACAAAGGCATTGTCTTGTGAGAAGCTTGAAGCTTTCCACAAAGCTTTGGGCTTACTCCCCTATGTGGACTGATCATGTCCTCAGGGCATGGCACTTCCCTTTACTCATGTGCCAGCTCTCGTTCACCGCATCACTCCAGGGGGTATTTGTTACCATATACATGTGGTAGTGATGTGTGTGAACACACTAGGTCCGCCGGGGCATTTTTTCCCTCTTTAGGAGGTTTTTTCCCCCGAGCATTGTATATACGCCCATCACTCTAGGGCTATCTATCTTTCCATAGCACACTAAGTAATACACTCTCTATTGTGTGCCTTGAGCTTCCTTCGTCTTCTCCAAGCTGTGTGTGTTTCTCTGCAACCCTAATTCCAACATTTCCTTGGGCCCTATTGTTGCCGCAGTGTGTGAGCTTAAACTAGATAGATCCTCTAACCGCTCTACTCTATCCTTTGTGTGTTTTAACTCCTCGGATAGAGCCATTTGCTCTCGTTCTCTCCTGGCTTTCATACGCGCCTTTCTAGCTTTCCAAGTTGTTCTTTGATTTTTCATTTCTGCACTTGGGGCATCGGTCTTTGGCTCTTCAATTATGGGTTCGTATGTCATTCGTTGAGATTGTGCTCGTGTCATTGCCTGAATAGGTATTACTGTTTTGTTTTCTGACCCTCCACTGGAAGGTACTGCTTCCAGCATGTTCAAAGTAGTTTTTGCTCCTTTGCTCGGGTTCTTAGGGCAATCAAGAATCAAGTGAGTAATTCCACACTCGGTGCAATACGCGTTGACTCTAATGATTTCATCATGAGGACATTCTCTTAGCCAATGGTCTCCACCACACTTGTAGCAGGGTCCCTTAGGCTGTTGAGGTGCTCCTTGAGCTCCTCTTTGTTGGTATGCATGCCTCTACCCGCTCTTGCCTCTGTTGGCTATGAACAACAGTGTTCGTTCATCCAAGCTGTATCTTCCTTCTCCTGCTACCTGTGCAGCTGTTGGTGGTCCTGTACTTCCAAACATGCTCCAAGGTTCTGGCGTTGTGGGTTCTTCCGGTGGATAATAGACAGGATTTGCAGCATATCCATTGGAATCTTCGTAATATGCATGCATAGGTACCAAAGCCTTTTCTTCTGGTTTGTTTACCCTTGGTGTGTATCTTATGCCGACTGGTCGCAATCCTGGTAGGGGTGGTTGTTGCCCCAATAATGGTTGTGGTCTTTATACACCTACAGGTCCTGGTAGGTTTTCTGCTTGATGCCTAGGCATCGATGGAAGTTGAGGAGACGCTACCTGAATTTGGGGAGCATATGGTCTCTCTCTCACATATCCTTTGTTATAATAACATTCCTCCGTCACAATATGGTTTGTCCATTTTTGTTCAATAGCACACCACTTCGGCTGTTTAGCCTGAGGCTTGGCATACATATTAATCGTTTTTAGCACTTCCTCTACAAGCTACTCCTGGCTTACAACTACTTCTCTTTTCGGTGCTGTCTTAGCGGACTTGCTTCCACTTTGTTGTGAGGATAAACCGTTAGCATCAAGATCTTTGAATTCACCCTCCTTGTAGACCGCACAATTGTCTACAAGGTAAAGAGCCTCCTTAGTTAACTCATTTAACGTTGTGCTCCTCTACATATGTAAGTCCTTCTAGAGATCTGCGTTCCTTATTCCTTGAATAAATATAATCATAAGTCTGGACTGAGTTGGCAGTTCTTCCACAGGGCAGAACTTCACATATCTTTTTAGTCGTAGGGCTGCCTTTCGTACAGATTCCCCTTCTTTCTGTTTGAATTTATGGATTTGTGAGACTGTATTATGAGCTATCCCCCTTTGTGAGAATTCCTCAATAAACTCGTCAAACACCTCCTTCATAGACTCAAAGTCTCTATGCTCCACAGAGTCAAACCAAGTAGCGGTATCCTCTTCTAGGGTAAGTCCAAACCCTGCAAATTGAGTAGGGAAGTCCAACACTTCTTCAGCTCTAATTACACGCACAAATGCAGCTACATGATCCCTAGGACCGTGTATTTCTTGTTTACCCATTTTTGCACTTGAGAAGGTCTAATTCTACGATGGTCTACAAATCTCATCATTGGTTCTCCTTGTCCTACTTGATATACCTCCTCTGGTCTTCGATAGTGGAAGGGTTCCTCTCCCAGAGGTGCCCCTAAGCAATAACTTCTGATGGTTCTTGCAAGAGGTGGTTCATCTCTTCGAACTTTTTCTATGGGTTGTCTTCCAGGCTCTATCGACTCTTGAGTTTTTGGCTTACTCTCGCCTTGATACTGTGAATAGAGTGGTGGTTCTTGTACATCTCTTAGCCCTCATGTGGCTGGATAACCATCTCTGTTTTGTTCTTCTTCCAATGTCACACTTTGTCGAAGCCATGCCTGCAATGATGGTTGGATTGCTTGTTGGTTCTGGTAGTTGAACGTATGTTGTCGGTTAGAATGTGATGTTGCGTCGTTCTCTTCTGAAAATGGATTTGTCGACTTGCTAGGGGTATAGGTGGACCTTGGCACTTCTTTGGGGGCATATGTTGATGTTTCTGGAACTATTTCCTTTTCTACCTCCTCTGGGAGAATACGTTTGTATTCTCGCCCGTACCTGTCAACAAAAATGATATCCTTCCCCATGCAATTTCATAAGAGAATAAGTAAAGAACCTTGTCTTTTCTTAATTCATTGGGGTAAGGTTCTTTGCATCAAAAATAAGAGACTACTCCCTCGCTCTCATGCTTGTAAATTCCCACATTATCATTATAGGTAGAGGCCCTGGTTGTTTTTTTATCATACATAAAAAGAGCTCCAGGTCGATCAATTTTTGGAGGCGGCTCTTGAGCCTCTGAGACCATTTTTCCTTTTGCCACATTATCTCCATATCTATTGTAATCCTCAGGGTTACTAACTATCAGATAGTGGTTCCCCTTTTCGTCTCGGAATCTATCTCCATCATCATAGACTCGAATTATCTCCAGTCTCAGAGCAGGTCTTTCTTCTATACAAATACACTTGCATCCCCGATAGTCAGAATAAACTAGGGCTCCCCTAGAGTTTGTTCCTTATAAGAAGATTATAGTGAACTTGGCATCGTTCAAAGGGTTTTGGGAGGTACTTCCTCCTAGCATTGGTCCTTCACCGGAGAAACCTCCTGGTTGTTGACTACCCATCATGAAGAAGGACTTATCTGATGAAGTGTCAGTATCACTACCCTCCTCAATGATTGGTGCTAATGGATCTAGCCTTGCTTGAGTTACACTCTCCTCAGTGGACACTAAGCTACCCTATTCACCTGCCACTTTTTGGTCTCTAGGAATGTGTCTTCCTGATCTTAAATTCATCAAACTTAGCAATGCAATTTATCACAAATCCAACCACTCACCTGGCAAAGGATCAGTTTCCGCACAACTTCTTGTCTTGCCGCTGAATATACATGTACACAAGCGTTTAATTTTGGCAATCGAATCAAAGCATTTAACCACTAGAGGTGGTCTTAGTAATGATTGGTATAACTGGAGGGTTAACCTCAACCACTACTGTACTTTGTACACTTCGGATGTTCTTGATTATGTCTACTAATCTAGAACTGTACTTCACTCGAATGTTTGTCAGTTTAGAGATAAAGTCTTAAAAGACCATATTAGGTATTTTGGTAAAAATCTCACATTATGGGAATCTCCAAATTGACTAAATTCATGTAATTTGGGAATTTTCCACTTAAAGTAGGAAAAATTGAGGTGTGTGGTTAGTAAATAAAGTGAAAATCTCATAGGATTGTGGTGTTGATAAACACCAAAAGTCAAGAGGATGTACAACACATGGATTTGAATAATAAATATAAATTACATAAAACAAAGGAAGATACAAAAAAGGTTTTGTTTACAAACTGACTAGTATAGTCACAATAGAAGCTCCACATAATTCTACTCCACATTTGATACCATATCTGAACTTTGATCCAAGTGTGGTTGATGTGCACGAGTGAGGCCTTCTTTGGCTTTTAGAGCATGCATTTCTGGAATCTTTATTCTAGAAAATGGTCCTTCTTTGTTGGGTCTCCAGGACCAAACAATTGCATCTACAGTTTCCCACACTTGTGGGTCCTTATAGTTGACAGCCCAATAACCCTTCCAACAATTGCTGTAAGCTTGAGTATCTGTCATCCCACTTTTTCTCGCGCAAGGTGCCCAATATTGAATCAAGAGTTTTCAGTAGTTTGGTGATGTAGGCTCATTATCAATGTCAGATAAAGCCATTGCAAGCCACACTGGATAGATTTATGTGTCACTCGGAACAAGCATAAGAAAGTCACCTTGGTGCACATCAGACATAGGGTCAAACTCTTCCCTTGGCCTATCTCGTTGAGGCCCACAAAAATGATCGTTCAACTCTTCAAGGCCTAGGAATCTTTCTGCTCCTTGTTGCAAATTCATTGTAGTGCTTTGTAGGTGAGAATATTCTTGAGTTTTTGGCCAAAACATTTCATACAAGACTCCCTCTGATATGATTGCTTTTCCAATCTCTTCAATTACCTTACTCCAATAATCTATCACGGGTCTATAATATCGCGGAATACTTGAACCATTCCCTAAATTTTTCCAAAATTTTATATAGTTCTTTAGCCCCAAAATGACTTCTTCGTGGGCCTTGACATACTCCGCCATTTGTACTAGAGGTGGATCTCCATGTGGTAACATTGGCTTGCCTTCTGTGTCTGTTTTCCAAAGGCGAATACTTCCACTCCAACTTGATACACCTACATGTGCCTTATATTGCATCATTGGTGTCTCATCCTGCATAAAGAACCTGAACTGAAGCGGTTTGGAATGTCCAACAAGCATGTCTTGTCCATCACAATATTGCTTGAAATCGGAGATCTTTGTGAGAAAAAATGGAGCTGGAGATGAAGATGAGCTTTTTCGTAATGTATCCATCAAATGTGGCAAAGTATAGGTTTGTGTAACTCTCAGCTTCTCTGAAAACCTACTAAACATGGCGTCTATGTCCTCATGTGTATGCCCAACCATTAAAAATCCCAGCTGGATGGTTTTGAAAACACCCCTTGCAACAAGCATTGACAAATAGGCAAATAAGTATCGATTTTTGTTTTCCCCTACACAATTATCCAATTGTAGCAACAAGTTCTCTGGCAATCTGCAAAATGTTGACCCCAATTCCTCTTCTGCAATTTTTGACGACTGCACAATGGGCTCTTTTCCATCACTCAAGTTATGGTAGTCCAAAGCATCCCTTGAGTTCAAAGCATGTAGTAGTGAAATATTTCTCCTTGGAAGTCCATTTCTTACTAGATCACCAAGAGGATGCTTATCTATCCTCTCTAGGTTATGTAAACAATTAGCAATTGAGCCAATTGTAAGATTTGGATTAGCTGGCCACAAACCATTCAAGACAAAGTGTCCGTAATGACCTTCTCCATGTCCATGAGTGATCATGCCAATCAATGCCACCTGCAGATTATATCCTGAATCCACACCCTTGGGAACAATGCGTAATCTAGGAATGGCAGTTTTCTTTTGATCCATCTTATCATGGATTATGCATACATATTTTTGTGGTTGAGTTTCTGAATACATGCTCCATGCATAATATAGGCTTCTGCAACTCTTTTGTTGTGCCATGTGAACTTCTCTCTCCCTCAAGAGAAGAGCTCTCTCTTCAAGAGAAGGTTTAGCTTCTAACCTTGCCTTGATTGAGCTACAAATATTGCACTTAGAGAACTCACTTGTCTTTGTTAAAGTGACATGTGGGTACTCTTTGTTCCAAATTCTACCAAAAGAAGATTGGGATAGCTTCTTCTCATAGCCCATAAGGTCAAGTGTCGTGTTGATTTCACATAAAATATCCACTTGTTTGTATGTTCATGGAATCACCAATTGAGTCTCTCTTGAGCCATCTAGCAGTGTTCTACTTCTATGTGGCATCTTCTCAGAGTTGTTTTCCACAAACTCATTTAGTAGTGCTCTTGCTAAACTAGTATGTTGAAGTCCCCTTCTCAATGTACATGTGTTCCCATGTACATATGTGGCGCACACAAATTTAATCAATTTTTCAAAGTTCTCCTTGTATCGATAAAAATGATGTCTTTGAGTTCCATGTAGCTCATACCATGCTCTACAACAAACAATAGAGCCATTTAGCCTGAATTGGTATCGTGACTTCTCATCTTTCTGATAACATATAGAAAGAACATCTAAACATAATTAGTGCGTGATTTTTGAGACTCGCCCCAAAACTGTTGTCGTAACCTTTGTCACCCAATCACGATCTGCAAACTGGCAAACATTTTTGTGCACAACAATCAATGCATGATACCCATTTGAATTGATTTGTTTGTAAAGGTAAAAAGTCGAAGCTGGCTGTTCAGCTTTTGATTTTGAGTCCTGTTCATGAAAGTGTATCGTCTCTTCCTTGACAACTGGACAACATTACTCCCATCAAGTTTTTTTCCAACATTGTCATCGTTGGATACATCCTCATATGTAGCATGCATGCCATCAACAGGAACAAATCGTTGTAATGGGCTCCCATTCAACATTGTTGTCTGCTTGATGGCCACTTTAGCAAAGTGATGCTACCACACTTCAACCACATCATCAATGCTTGCATTTTCTCTTTCAATACCCACACCCACAACAATCAGGACCAAGTTCCTGAAAGTTGACATAATCATGTAGAAATACATATAAGATGGTCCCTTCATTCATGGTTTGCATCATTGTGTCATCTTTTAAAAGGACCCTCTGATTTCTCCAAGACTCTCGAATCATTGCTTCAAATTCTGGGCTTGTCATAGGTATTGCATCTGTAACTAGAGGCAGAAGGATCATGTTCTTCATCACCATTGTAGCTTTTCTTGTGGATCAATAAGTTCCCATTTAATACAAAAGATTGCAAAAGAAGCTTTGACCATCGAACAGCACTCCATAATGAGCCTTGGAGAGATGAATTATCCATTGTAGGAAAAGGTAGGACCACATCCTTCAAGCATTCCTCCACTAGTATGGAGACATTTCCCTTGCCCTATCTTTGTACCACCACAAGTGGAATCTGGATCTGTTTACACACACAGCCAATACCAACAATTTCATTGTCAGTATCATATGTACTTTCGCCCCAGATTCAAAGTCCATCCTGTAAGTGAAAAAGATACATTGTTAAATCCATAGTTATAGAAAAATACTCTTCAAACAAAAAATCATGCTACAACATGAAAAGGTTTGCATAGGTTGGACAAGTGGTGAACCTTGAGACCAAATCCTCCTTGCTATATTAATGGAGCAAGGTTGAAATTATGGTGGATCTTGAAACCACAAAGCATCCTTTCTATATTAGAGCATAGGTGGACAAGTTGGTGGACCTAGTTGTAATCCACACAGCCACCTATCAACTACTATAGGACTATGCTTTCCAATGTCCAAGTTCCCTTGAGGCTTTCAAGGTTGAACACGTGGTGGACCTTGAAACGAAAATCCCCTTTCTATATCAGAGCATAGCTTGGACAAGTGGTGGACCTAGTTATATGCCAATATCCAAGGTGAAATACCTAGGACCTTGGCTACCTTGCTTGCCAATGTTTACGTAGCCCTCATTTATTTAATGGAAGTAATATTGGACAATTGGTGGACCTTGAAACCAAAGCCTCTTTGCTATATAGAGCATAGGTGTTGGACCTAGTTGTAATACCCACTGCACCTATCAACTACTATAGGACTATGCTTTCCAATGTCCAAGTATCCTTGAGCTTTCAAGGTTGAACACGTGGTGGACCTTGAAACGAAAATCCCCTTTCTATATCAGAGCATAGCTTGGACAAGTGGTGGACCTAGTATAATGCCCAATATCCAAGGTGAAATACCTTAGGACCTTGCTACCTTGCTTGCCAATGTTTACGTAGCCCCTCATTTATTTAATGGAAGTAGGTTGGACAAGTGGTGGACCTTGAAACCAAAGCCTCTTTGCTATATGAGAGCATAGGTTGGACCTAGTTGTAATACCCACTGCCACCTATCAACTACTATAGGACTATGCTTTCCAATGTCCAAGTATCCCTTGAGTCTTTCAAGGTTGAACACGTGGTGGACCTTGAAACGAAAATCCCCTTTCTATATCAGACCATAGCTTGGACAAGTGGTGGACCTAGTTATAATGCCCAATATCCAAGGTGAAACACCTTAGGACCTTGCTACCTTGCTTGCCAATGTTTACGTAGCCCCTCATTTCTTTAATGGAAGCAAGGTTGGACAAGTGGTGGACCTTGAAACTAAGCCTCTTTGCTATATGAGAGCATAGGTTGGACCTAGTTGTAATACCCACTGCCACCTATCAACTACTATAGGACTATGCTTTCAATGTCCAAGTATCCCTTGAGTCTTGCAAGGTTGAACACGTGGTGGACCTTGAAACGAAAATCCCCTTTCTATATCAGAGCATAGCTTGGACAAGTGGTGGACCTAGTTATAATGCCCAATATCCAAGGTGAAATACCTTAGGACCTTTCTACCTTGCTTGCCAATGTTTACGTAGCCCCTCATTTCTTTAATGGAAGCAAGGTTGGACAAGTGGTGGACCTTGAAACCAAGCCTCTTTGCTATATGAGAGCATAGGTTGGACCTAGTTGTTATACCCACTGCCACCTATCAACTACTATAGGACTATGCTTTCCAATGTCCAAGTATCCCTTGAGTCTTGCAAGGTTGAACACGTGGTGGATTATTGAAACCAAAATCCCCTTTCTATATCAGAGCATATCTTGGACAATTGGTGGACCTAGTTATAATGCCCCTCCTTTCTTTAATGGAAGAAAGGTTGGAAAAGTGGTGAATCTTGAAACCCAAACCCTTTGGCTATATATAGAGGATAGCTTGGACAAGTGGTGGGCTTAGTTGTAGTATCCAATGTCCAAGGTCCAAGGTGAACTATGTAAAGACCTTACTTCCAAAAACAAAGTCGTACAAGTGGTTCTCCTTCAAACCAAAACGTCCTTAGTGTATTAGAACATAGCTTGGAGAAGTCGTGGACTTAGTTGTAATGGTGAATGTCCAAAGCAAACTATTATAGGACCTTGCTTCCCAAATCAAGTTTGGACAAGTGGTGGATCTTGAAACCAAAACCCCCTTACTGTATTAGAGCATAGCTTAGATAAGTGGTGGACCTAGCTGCCATGGAAAATGTTCAATGTGAACTGCTACAGGACCTTGCTATTAAATGTCTAAGTAGAGCTAGCTTCTTTAATGGAATCAAGGTTGGGAAAGTGGTGCATCTTGAAACCAAAAGCCCTTTATTGTATTAGAGCATAGCTTGGACAAGTGAGGGACCTAGTTTTAATGTGTGATGTCCAAAGAAAAGTATTACAAGACCTTGCTTTCCAATATTTGAATTGGTCAAGTGGTTAAAACTAAGTATAAAACTTTGACCATTTTCTTCTCGAATTGCCAAAAAGCTAGTTTTAGACACCCCTAAATGAAAATGGTTTAGGGTGGCCTTAAGCAACGTTTTTTCAAAGACTTGAACAAAAGGGTTGCCGAAGAGTAATGAAAATTTATTATGGCTTGAAGTGCCTGAGTATGTGAAAACAAGCCTAGGTTTTCCACGAGGCAAAAGGTGACATAATAAGAACATTGGAAACTTAGGATTGACCATGTGGCCTAAACTTTGGCAAGTGAAGTGGTGGCCAAGTTTTGTGGCACAGTGTGCACTTGGTCCTATATGTGTTGACCACTTGGCTAAATCTAGGACCATAAGGCCAAACCTTTGGCACCTTAAATATAGTATGGGACATAATCTAGAACTGCTATAGTAAATTAGTAGTATAGTTAATATGTTAATATTTGTATTATATTTAAGTATATGCTAAATATAATTTATGTTCAAAATTTCACTAATGAAGAATGTTCCCATTTAGCACTCCAGATGCGGGGTCTTAGGGCAATGCCACAATGGGGTGACAAGGCAGCGCTTCCACGTGAGGTTTGGGGGTAGCGCTCTTGATGGGGATGTGGAATATAGCGCTCTCGATGGGGGCTTGGGAGGCTGATTTTGGGATATTGTTCCGGGCGGGGTCCGGGGGAAGCGCGGGCGGGGTCAAGGGGCAGCGCCAAAGATTTTTTTTTTTAAAGTGAATTCATAGTATAGAGTTACGCATGTTTTGCATATTTTCAACCATGATTTCTTTAATTTTGGCTGTGTGAATTGGTTAATGTTTTATATTGCTTTTGTTTTTTTTAATCCTATGATAAAACATGGACTTGTAGCATACGTGGCATTCTAATAAACCCTATCAAGATTAGGCACAGAGAGAGCGCACGAGCAACGCACACAGAGAAAGCAGGCGAGCAGCAAACACACAGAAAGCGCACACGGATCGCACACAGTTGGAGTATACGCGCACGTAGAGGAGCAAGCCGGCATCGTACACAACACACAGGTGGAGCGCACAGGATTGAAAGTTCGCGCACAAGATAAAGAAACAGCAGCGTACGCAACGCTTTCCAGAAGGGCAGGATCGGGCATAGCTTCTTCTCAGGAGACATTGCACACCTCACGAATAGAGAAAAAACAGGTATTTCTCTCTCTCTCACTCTCTGTCTTTCTCCATATAGAGAAGATGGTTCTCTGTAACTCTTCTTGCACACACACTCTCTCGTCAAAAGACAGAGATACGTAGTTTAAAAATATCCCCGCACACATACACATATTCCTACACATCGTCTTCCTCTCTTCCACATACATAACCACAGTGAAATCTGTTATCTTGTTGTCTCTCTCTTGAAAATACATGCACATATTCCCACACATCGTCTTCCTCACTTCCACATACATAACCACAGTGAAATCTGTTATCTTGTTGTCTCTCTCTTGAAAATACGTGCACATATTTCCATACATCGTCTTCCTCTCTTCCACATACATAAACACAGTGAAATCTGTTATCTTTCTCTCTCTCCTCTCTCTAGAAAACAGGTATTTCTCTCTCTCTCTCTCTATCTATCTATCTCTGTATCTTGCTATCTCTCTCTTGAAAATACATGCTCATGTATGTGTGCGTCTGTGTTATCTATGTGTATGTATGTATATTTGTGTTATTTCATTGTAATACTCATACATAATGCAGATACACAATTACACTTAATTACGATATGCACACATAGTATATATACATACATAAATATCACAAATAACTAACACATTGTAATACTAGTAAACTTGAATGGAAGACTTACTTGCGTGATCTGTTAAAGTCGATTCTTGTAGCGAGTTCTGGATGTATGCTGAGCTGATTTTCCTCTAATCCATTTGTAGATATGATTGTAACTTCTGTTTCTCAAAAATAGTAGTGTTGTTTAGTGATACACCTAATGGACATAAATGGTTGAAACTAGGACATGTAGACCAAAAATACGTGTATTTCTTTGGATGAATATATACACTTTTTGGTGACCCTTACCACAAGTGGTGGACCTTGAGACCAGTGGACTATAAGGACCTCCAAACAATACCTTGTACACTCAATCCTTCTTGGTATCTAGGTTGGACAAGTGGTGGACCTTGTTCAAATTCTCTAACCACTCTCTCTAACATGGTGACATAATTTAGGTGTGATAAATTCATATCTATGCAAACTAATATCAGTTTAGGCTTGTTAATTTGAATTTGTTTGAATTTATGTACAATATAATGATTTGAGGTTTGCATATTTGAATTTAGGTGGTATAATGATATCTTTTTGTGGTAAACTTGAATTTAAAATCAATTTCGCGTGGAATATTTTAAATTTAAGTGGTAAAATTTAAATTTTTATAAAAAAGTTTGAATTTTAAAATTTGGGCGGGATATTTTAAATTTAGGCGGGATATTTAAAATTTGGGAGGGATATTTTAAATTTAGGCAATCAGATTTTGAATTTTAAATTTAGGCGGGAAGGTTTTGAATTTATAGCGAGATCTCCTTACATAAGAGAGTATAGGTTGGACAAGTGGTGGACCTTAAAGCTACAGCATCCATGCTACTGGACATGATAGGTAGGGAATCTAGTTGAATATTGTATGTATAATATATATGTAATAGATCTAGCTTGGACAAGTGGTGGACCTTGGAGCAAAACCCCATGTAAAACATATCATGCACATTCCAAGTGGTGAAAAAAATATCATTTAAGATATAGCCTTATAGGTTGGACAAGTGGTGGACCTTAACACCAAGATATTCTTAATGTAATGACATAGAGTGGAAAACTGGTGAATCTTGAGACCAAACCATGCTACTAGCGATAATAGCTTGGACAAGTGGTGGACCTTGAAAGTAATCCCCCCATCTACGAAATATCGTGGGTTTAAGGTATTTTGATGGAGCCTAGCATCTTGGAGACATGGTGCAGCTTGCTTCTCTTCATGTTTCAATGGAGCCTATCTTGGACAAATGGTGGAGCATCCTTCTCTCCATGTTTCAATGGAGCCTAGCTTGGACAAGTGGTGGACCTTTGCTTCTCTCTATGATTCAAGTGGTGGACCTTGGAACCAAACCCCCATGTGAAACCTATCATGGTCACTCCAAGTGGTGAGAAAGAATAACCTTTAAGATATAGCCTTATAGGTTGGACAAGTGGTGGACCTTAACACCCAAATATTCTTAATATAATGACATAGAGTGAAAAAGTGGTGAATCTTGAGACAAAACCACTCATGCTACTAGCGATAATAGCTTAGACAAGTGGTGGACCTTGAACGTAAACCCCCCATGTTTCAATAGACTTAGCTTCGACAAATGGTGGAGCATCGTTCTCTCCATGTTTCAATGGAGCCTAGCTTGGACAAGTGGTGGACCTTTGTTTCTCTCTATGTTTCAATAGAGTTAGCTTGGACAAGTGGTGGACCTTGAAACCAAACCCCCATGTAAAACCTATCATGGTCACTCCAAGTGGTGAGAAAGAATAACCTTAATGATATATCCTTATAGGTTGGACAAGTGGTGGACCTTAACACCCAGATATTCTTAATATAATGGCATAGAGTGGAAAAGTGGTGAATCTTGAGACCAAACCACTCAGGCTACTACCAATAATAGCTTGGACAAGTGTTGGACCTTGAATGTAAACCCCTCATCTACGACATATCGTGGGTTTAATGTTTTTCGATGGAGCCTAGCATCTTGGAGACATGGTGCAGCTTGCTTCTCGTCATGTTTCAATGGAGCCTATCTTGGACAAATGGTGGAGCATCCTTCTCTCCATGTTTCAATGGACCCTAGCTTGGACAAGTGGTGGACCTTTGCTTCTCTCTATGTTTCAATAGAGTTAGCTTGGACAAGTGGTGGACCTTGGAACCAAATCCCCATGTAAAACCTATCATGGTCACTCCAAGTGGTAAGAAAGAATAACCTTTAAGATATAGCCTTATAGGTTGGACAAGTGGTGGACCTTAACACCCACATATTCTTAATATAATGACATAGAGTGGAAAAGTGGTGAATCTTGAGACAAAACCACTCATGCTACTAGCGATAATAGCTTGGACAAGTGGTGGACTTGAATGTAAACCCCCATGTACAAAATATCGTGGGTTTAAGGTATTTCGATGAAGCCTAGCATCTTGGAGACATGGTGCAGCTTGCTTCTCTTCATGTTTCAATGGAGTCTATCTTGGACAAATATTGGAGCATCCTTCTCTCCATGTTTCAATGGACCCTAGCTTGGACAAGTGGTGGACCTTTGCTTCTCTCTATGTTTCAATAGAGTTAGCTTGGACAAGTGGTGGACCTTGGAACCAAACCCCCATGTAAAACCTATCATGGTCACTCCAAGTGGTAAGAAAGAATAACCTTTAAGATGTAGCCTTATAGGTTGGACAAGTGGTGGACCTTAACACCCACATATTCTTAATAAAAGTGGTGAATCTTGAGACCAAACCACTCAGGCTACTAGCAATAATAGCTTGGACAAGTGGTGGACCTTGAATGTAAACCCCCCATCTACGAAATATCGTGGGTTTAATGTACTTCGATGGAGCCTAGCATCTTGGAGACATGGTGCAGCCTGCTTCTCGTCATGTTTTAATGGAGCCTATCTTGAAAAATGGTGGAGGATCCTTCTCTCCATGTTTCAATGGAGCCCAGCTTGGAGAAGTGGTGCACCTTTGTTTCTCGCTATGTTTTAATAGAGTTAGCTTGGACAAGTGGTGGACCTTGGAACCTAACCCCCATATAAACCCTATCATGGTCACTCCAAGTGGTAAGAAAGAATAACCTTTAAGATGTAGCCTTATAGGTTGGACAAGTGGTGGACCTTAACACCCACATATTCTTAATATAATGACATAGAGTGGAAAAGTGGTGAATCTTGAGACCAAACCACTCAGGCTACTACCAATAATAGCTTGGACAAGTGTTGGACCTTGAATGTCAACCCCTCATCTACGACATATCGCGGGTTTAATGTTTTTCGATGGAGCCTAGCATCTTGGAGACATGGTGCAGCTTGCTTCTCGTCATGTTTCAATGGAGCCTATCTTGGACAAATGGTGGAGCATCCTTCTCTCCATGGTTCAATGGACCCTAGCTTAGACAAGTGGTGGACCTTTGATTCTCTCTATGTTTCAATAGAGTTAGCTTGGACAAGTGGTGGACCTTGGAACCAAACCCCCATGTAAAACCTATCATGGTCACTCCAAGTAGTAAGAAAGAATAACCTTTAAGATGTATCCTTATAGGTTGGACAAGTGGTGGACCTTAACACCCACATATTCTTAATATAATGACATAGAGTGGAAAAGTGGTGAATCTTGAGACAAACCACTCATGCTACTAGCAATAATAGCTTGGACAAGTGGTGGACCTTGAATGTAAACCCCCCATCTACGAAATATCGTGGGTTTAAGGTATTTCGATGGAGCCTAGCATCTTGGAGACATGGTGCAGCTTGCTTCTCTTCATGTTTCAATGGAGCCTATCTTGGACAAATGGTGGAGCATCCTTCTCTCCATGTTTCAATGGACCCTAGCTTGGACAAGTGGTGGACCTTTGCTTCTCTCTATGTTTCAATAGAGTTAGCTTGGACAAGTGGTGGACCTTGGAACCAAACCCCCATGTAAAACCTATCATGGTCACTCCAAGTGGTGAGAAAGAATAACCTTTAAGATATAGCCTTATAGTTGGACAAGTGGTGGACCTTAACACCCAAATATTCTTAATATAATGACATAGAGTGGAAAAGTGGTGAATCTTGAGACAAAACCACTCATGCTACTAGCAATAATAGCTTGGACAAGTGGTGGACCTTGAATGTAAACCCCCCATGTTTCAATAGACTTAGCTTGGACAAATGGTGGAGCATCGTTCTCTCCATGTTTCAATGGAGCCTAGCTTGGACAAGTGGTGGACCTTTGTTTCTCTCTATGTTTCAATAGAGTTAGCTTGGACAAGTGGTGGACCTTGGAACCAAACCCCCATGTAAAACCTATCATGGTCACTCCAAGTGGTAAGAAAGAATAACCTTTAAGATGTAGCCTTATAGGTTGGACAAGTGGTGGACCTTAACACCACATATTCTTAATATAAATAGAGTTGGAAAGTGGTGGACCTTGAATGTAAACCCCTCATCTACGAAATATCGTGGGTTTAATGTATTTCGATGGAGCCTAGCATCTTGGAGACATGGTGCAGCTTGCTTCTCTTCATGTTTCAATGGAGCCTATCTTGGACAAATGGTGGAGCATCCTTCTCTCCATGTTTCAATGGACCCTAGCTTGGACAAGTGGTGGACCTTTGCTTCTCTCTATGTTTCAATAGAGTTAGCTTGGACAAGTGGTGGACCTTGGAACCAAACCCCATGTAAAACCTATCATGGTCACTCCAAGTGGTAAGAAAGAATAACCTTTAAGATATAGCCTTATAGGTTGGACAAGTGGTGGACCTTAACACCCAGATATTCTTAATATAATGACATAGAGTGGAAAAGTGGTGAATCTTGAGACAAACCACTCATGCTACTAGCGTAATAGCTTGGACAAGTGGTGGACCTTGAATGTAAACCCCCCATGTTTCAATAGAGTTAGCTTCGAGAAATGATGGAGCATCCTTCTCTCCATGTTTCAATGGAGCCTAGCTTAGACAAGTGGTGGACCTTTGCTTCTCTCTATGTTTCAATAGAGTTAGCTTGGACAAGTGGTGGACCTTGGAACCAAACCCCCATGTAAAACCTATCATGGTCACTCCAAGTGGTAAGAAAGAATAACCTTTAAGATGTAGCCTTATAGGTTGGACAAGTGGTGGACCTTAACACCCACATATTCTTAATATAATGACATAGAGTGGAAAAGTGGTGAATCTTGAGACCAAACCACTCATGCTACTAGCGATAATAGCTTGGACAAGTGGTGGACCTTGAATGTAAACCCCCATGTACGAAATATCGTGGGTTTAAGGTATTTCGATGGAGCCTAGCATCTTGGAGACATGGTGCAGCTTGCTTCTCTTCATGTTTCAATGGAGTCTATCTTGGACAAATGGTGGAGCATCCTTCTCTCCATGTTTCAATGGACCCTAGCTTGGACAAGTGGTGGACCTTTGCTTCTCTCTATGTTTCAATAGAGTTAGCTTGGACAAGTGGTGGACCTTGGAACCAAACCCCCATGTAAAACCTATCATGGTCACTCCAAGTGGTCAGAAAGAATAACCTTAAGATATAGTCTTATAGGTTGGACAAGTGGTGGACCTTGAATGTAAACCCCCCATCTACGAAATATGGTGGTTTAAGGTATTTAGATGGAACCTAGCATCTTGGAGACATGGTGGACCTTGCTTCTCTTCATGTTTCAATGGAGTTATCTTGGACAAATGGTGGAGCATCCTTCTCTCCATGTTTCAATGGAGCCTAGCTTGGACAAGTGGTGGACCTTTGCTTCTCTCTATGTTTCAATAGAGTTAGCTTGGACAAGTGGTGGACCTTGGAACCAAACCCCTATGTAAAACCTATCATGGTCACTCCAAGTGGTGAGAAAGAATAACCTTTAAGATATAGCCTTATAGGTTGGACAAGTGGTGGACCTTAACACCCAGATATTTTTATATAATGACATAGAGTGGAAAAGTGGTGAATCTTGAGACAAAACCACTCATGCTACTAGGGTAATAGCTTGGAAAAGTGGTGGACCTTGAACGTAAACCCCCCATGTTTCAATAGAGTTAGCTTCTACAAATGGTGGAGCATCCTTCTCTCCATGTTTCAATGGAGCCTAGCTTGGACAAGTGGTGGACCTTTGCTTCTCTCTATGTTTCAATAGAGTTAGCTTGGACAAGTGGTGGACCTTGGAACCAAACCCCCATGTAAAACATATCATGGTCATTCCAAGTGGTGAAAATAACCTTTAAGATCTAGCCTTATAGGTTGGACAAGTGGTGGACCTTAAAACCCAGATCTTCTTAATATAATGACATAGAGTGGAAAAGTGGTGAATCTTGAGACCAAACCACTCATGCTACTAGAATAATAGCTTGGACAAGTGGTGGACCTTGAATGTAAACCCCCATGTACGAAATATCGTGGGTTTAAGGTATTTCAATGGAGCCTAGCATCTTGGAGACATGGTGCAGCTTGCTTCTCTTCATGTTTCAATGGAGCCTATCTTGGACAAATGGTGGAGCATCCTTCTCTCCATGTTTCAATGGAGCCTAGCTTGGACAAGTGGTGGACCTTTGCTTCTCTCTATGTTTCAATAGAGTTAGCTTGGACAAGTGGTGGGCTTGGAACCAAACTCCATGTAAAACCTATCATGGTAACTCCAAGTGGTGAGAAAGAATAACCTTTAAGATATAGCCTTATAGGTTGGACAAGTGGTGGACCTTAGCACCCAGATATTCTTAATATAATGACATAGAGTGGAAAAGTGGTGAATCTTGAGACCAAACCACTCATGCTACTAGAGATAATAGGTTGGACAAGTGGTGGACCTTGAATGTAAACCCCCCATGTACAAAATATCATGGGTTTAGGTATTTCAATGGAGCCTAGCATCTTGGAGACATGGTGTAGCTTGCTTCTCTTCATGTTTCAATGGAGCCTATCTTGGACAATGGGGGATCATCCTTCTTCAATTAGCTTGGACAAGTGGTGGACCTTGGAACCAAACCCCCATGTAAAACCTATCATGGTCACTCCAAGTGGTGAGAAAGAATAACCCTTAAGATATAGCCTTATAGGTTGGACAAGTGGTGGACCTTAACACCCAATATTCTTAATATAATGACATAGAGTGAAAAAGTGGTGAATCTTGAGACCAAACCACTCATGCTACTAGCGTTAATAGGTTGGACAAGTGGTGGACCTTGAATGTAAACCCCCCATGTTTCAATAGAGTTAGCTTCGACAAATGGTAGAGCATCCTTCTCTCCATGTTTCAATGGAGCCTAGCTTGGACAAGTGGTGGACCTTTGTTTCTCTCTATGTTTCAATAGAGTTAGCTTGGACAAGTGGTGGACCTTGGACCAAACCCCCATGTAAAACATATCATGGACATTTCAAGTGGTGAGAAAGAATACCCTTTAAGATATACCCTTATAGGTTGGACAAGTGGTCGACCTTAACACCAGATCTTCTTAACGTAATGACATAGAGTGGAAAAGTGGTGAATCTTGAGACCAAACCACTCATGCTACTAGAGATAATAGGTTGGACAAGTGGTGGACCTTGAATGTAAACTCCCCATGTACAAAATATCATGGGTTTAAGGTATTTCAATGGATCTTAGCATCTTGGAGACATGGTGCAGCTTGCTTCTCTTCATGTTTCAATGGAGCCTATCTTGGACAAATGGTGGAGCATCCTTCTCTCCATGTTTCAATGGACCCTAGCTTGGACAAGTGGTGGACCTTTGCTTCTCTCTATGTTTCAATAGAGTTAGCTTGGACAAGTGGTGGACCTTGGAACCAAACCCCCATGTAAAACCTATCATGGTCATTCCAAGTGGTGAGAAAGAATACCCTTTAAGATATAGCCTTATAGGTTGGACAAGTGGTGGACCTTAACACCCAGATCTTCTTAATATAATGACATAGAGTGGAAAAGTGGTGAATCTTGAGACCAAACCACTCATGCTACTAGTGATAATAGGTTGGACAAGTGGTGGACCTTGAATGTAAACCCCCCATGTACGAAATATCATGGGTTTAAGATATTTCAATGGAGCCTAGCATTTTGGAGACATGGTGCAGCTTGCTTCTCTTCATGTTTCAATCAAACCTGGCTTGGACAAATGGTGGAGCATCCTTCTCTCCATGTTTCAATGGAGCCTAGCTTGGACAAGTGGTGGACCTTTGATTCTCTCTATGTTTCAATAGAGTTAGCTTGGACAAGTGGTGGACCTTGGAACCAGACCCCTATGTAAAACCTATCATGTGCATTCCAAGTGGTGGTAAATAATACCATTTTAGATATAGCCTTATAGGTTGGACAAGTGGTGGACCTTAACACCCAGATCTTCTTAATATAATGACATAGAGTGGAAAAGTGGTGAATCTTGAGACCAAACCACTCATGCTACTAGGGATAATAGGTTGGACAAGTGGTGGACCTTGAATTTAAACCCCACATATACAAAATATCATGGGTTTAAGGTATTTCAATGGAGCCTAGCATCTCAAAGACATGGTGCATTGCTTCTCTTCATGTTTCAATGGAGCCTATTTTGGACAAATGGTGGAGCATCCTTCTCTCCATGTTTCAATGGACCCTAGATTGGACAAGTGGTGGACCTTTGCTTCTCTCTATGTTTCAATATAGTTAGCCTATATTAGACAATTAGTAGACCTCGAATCTCTCCATGTTGTCTAGAGCTGAGCTTGGACAAGTGGTGGACCTTACTTCTCCCTTCCCTTAGTTTACTAGCTTAAAGATCACTATGTATACTTGCTTAGATCTAGCTTGAACAAGTGGTGGACCTTGTATTCACACAAACTTAATCCATTACAAAAAAGTATATGTTAAAATAACATTTGGTTTTTTTTGTTTCAGGAAAGATGGCTCCAAAAAAACAGGTTGCAAGGGTTGCTGTCTCAGTTGACTATACTTGCAATGATCTTAGGAAATGGTATTTGGACATACATGGTATAGAGGGTGCACAATTTCATAAGGTGCATCTATTTATTGCCAAAAAGGAGAATGACAGCTTGTTTGAAGATGTTGGACAAGTTGTGGAAGCATCTGTCTCTGTAGTTGATAGTCATCCAGAGGTGGAATGCATTGACATTCTAGTTCCAATGAATCTAGAATTTCAACTATCTCCAGGAGCATATGCATTGGAGCGCATGTCTAGAAACAAAGAAGAGACAATGTTTTCTCGAGGATGGAAGTTTGCAGAATCAAATCCAAATATCACAGCAGATCAACTTCAAAGCTCCATCATTGCCACACTACAACGAAAAAAGGTGAAAGCTTCACGACCACCATCCACAAAGAAGCAAGCAAAAGTGCAAAAAGTAGAAGCTAAGCGAACTAGTTCCATTTTGGATGTAGACAAGGCATCTTTGGCATCCTCATCAACAGAGGGTTCAATGTCAAAGATGAGAATTGTGGATCCAGATGTTTTAGAAGCTGAGGCCATGAAAGGACAAGAAAAAGATACAGGTGGAATGAATAAGTACATAAATTATTTTCCTTTCCAATATAGGGAATTTGATATCCCTATTCAAAATTGTTGGCTTGCTCCTGATCACTATAATGCACGTATTATGGATAAAAAACACGCTGAAAGTGTGTTATTTGGATTTTCACGGAGTACGACCAAGCCTGCAGCATGTGCATATTTGATGCCTGTTCGAAATGCAAAATCAAAGAAGGGGACTCCTTTGGCAGTAGAAGAGGTAGAGGAGCAAAAAATTAAAGATTATCATTATTGGATTCTTGATGGGCAGCATTCAATCTATGCTGCAAAAGTTTTGCTTCACAATGAACAAAACAACAAAGAGATCTTTGAAAGACTGATTAGCGTGTATAAATTTAGAAAGGCTCGCATTGTTGTGAATGCTCCTCCATTTGTTGCAACTGCTATATCTGCCATTGCAAATGAGGAGGCTCAGGCATTGTATGTCAAGCAACCTTACAGCCAAATATTGAGACATTTACGGAGTCAATGGATCTTCTCAGGACGACCACCAAAGGCAGCAAGTGGAATTGCAGAGGGACATGCATCTCGTGCCGGATGGGATGTAAGTTATTTTCTTTGTCTTTTTGATAGTGTTTAATTAACAAATCTTGCTCAATAGTTTAATTATTTCTCTATTTCTTTTTAGGCTTTTCTTCGATTGGCAAGAATGAGTGCAGCAGCAAGTTGGATTGCTAAACAGGCACACATGGTCACGTACTCTGATTTAGTTTATGATTGCTGGATAGAAATCATTGAAAAGCTAGAAGAGGAGAATAAGAAACCCCCAACAACTGTATTTAGATACCTTTGTGGCCTTGAGGAATCAGAGGTAAAGACTATTCAAGAAGAGATTAGAGATGAGAAGATTTTACTGTCAAAGAGTGCAAAGGATGGTGATGCAACTGACATGTATGATCGAATCAAGCAGTTGAAGCAAGACAAATTGATTCAAGATGCACTTCTTGAAGGCTTCAACAATTTGAATGAGTCTTCACCATGTAAAGACTGGGAGGAGGTGGTCAAAATGTATAACATCAATGATGTTGTTTATAAAACAATTTTAATGCTATGCGAGGAATGGATCAAATCTAGTTTGACGCGTGGAACAAAGAAAATGGCTTTTCCAGATGGAGCAATAAAATACATGCAATGGGCAATTCACCTTCAAAAGGAGAAAACTGAGCCTAGAGATTTGCCATGGTCAATCTATGTGGTGAGCCTACAAATGGAAGGCAATCTCTACTTGATGCGCCACTTCAATAATAAAGTGCCTATTGGCTTATGTGTTTTAGATATGACAAAAAACGTTGGAGGCAATTTGAAGTGGAGTGAGGAGACATTTAACAATGCTTTGGATGGGATCTTGGCTATTGCTGGAGGGTCAACAGATCCTGGATTTGTCTTTCTTGCATTTGTGGATTTCACTAACTTCACAAAATTGCAATGTGCCTTTCACGCCATGGGAGATAATCTGAGCTACCATTGTTGTGGTGCATTGCATCACTTTCCATCAGCTCCTTGCAAAGGAGCAATTCAATTCCTAACAGTTATTGCCTTCTTGGGACAAGGCAATGCATTTGAAGACCTGAGAAGAAGATCAGAGGAACATCCCATGCCAATTGATTGTTCTCTTCTTCAAGTAGCAGATAACGATATGTCAGATTTGCAATATTTGGAGGCCAAAAAAAGAGCTTTGGTCAAGCACTACATTCGTACATATTGTTTTGAAGACCGCAAGCTTGTTGATGTTTTTGGTGATGGCTCCTTGGTTGCACAAGAAGGAATACAACAGAAAAAAGAAGTTATATGCTTAATTGATAGTGTGGAGGAGGCAAAAAACGTGGAGACCATGCTGCTAGACTTTGTTAAGTCTCATGAAGATATAGAAAAATGGGCTGGACTTCAACAATCCACTTCGCAATCAGATGACATTGTGCCTGTTACAGAGGAGTGCTCTCCACAAAGAGAAGAAGAACAACAACAACAACATCCTCTGTCAATGGAGGACTTTTTGGAAATGGAGACACGTATGTTTTGAGTTTCTTGTGCATGTTAGTGTTTCTTGTTACTGATTTGATACTCTTAATGTTAGATTTTGCTTTATATAGTATTGATTGAGTTTGTATTTTTTATCTCAAGCATTCAAGGTTTGAATGTAAATAATAAATTACTTGAGTTTTTGAATGGTGGATCTTTAGACTAAAACTATAACATTTAATACTCACAAAGACTTAATTACTTAAGAGCTTGAACTCAATAAGTTTTGGACCTTTTATCAATACCCCCTTGATATGATACATTAGATCGTAGCATGGTTAAATGGTGATGCTTCATAAATTGAACCTAGCTTAGACAGGTGTTGGAGCCTAAATTTAAACTAACCTTGCTAGAAGGGAGCTTATGTTTGGACTTTGAGAACTAGCATAAGTAATCAATTAGAGCATAGATTAGACATGTGGTGGTGGCCTTAGAGACCAAAATCTTAATGAGCTTGGAAAGGTATTTAAGTACTGCAATTTACTTAGTTTTAGTACTCATTAAAGGCATAGCTTGACAAAAGGTGGACCTTACATGGATCCTAATTTCAAGAGGTGTGGTAGACCTTCAAACCAAGATCATATAGCTTGGACATGTGGTGGACCTTGCATGAGACTAGTTTAGACAAGTGTGGTACACCTTGTAACCAACACCCATTTGTTATATTAGCTTGGACAAGTGGTGGACCTTGCTTTTATGTTTCAATGGAGCATATTTTGGACAGGTGGTAGACCTTGTTTCTCTCCATGCTTCAATGGAGAGAAACATTAGCTTGGACAAGTGGTGGACCTTGCTTTTATGTTTTAAAGGAGCATATTTCGGACAAGTGGTAGACATTGTTTCTCTCCATGGTTCAATGGAACCCACCTTAGACAAGTGAAGTACCTTGAAACCAAACCCCCATAATACAACCTACTAAATAGGTTGGAAAATTGGTGGTATATGAAACCATCCATGATAGAGCATAGTATAGGTGAAAACGTAGTGGTCCTTATATCAATTACCCATGCATAGCTTGGACAAGTGGTGGACCTTGATTCTCTCTATGTTTCAATGGATCCTATCTTGGACTAGAGATATATCTTACTTATTTCCATGCTTCAATGGATTGTAGCTTGGATAAGGAGTGGAACTTCAAACAAAACTCCACAGCATAGCATATATTAACAATTCATGGGTTTTATAGAGATTTTCTTGCCTATTTTGGAGAGTTGGTACACCTTTATTCTCCATTCTTCAATGGATCTGAGGTTGGACAAGCGGAGCTGGAGAAGTGGTCAACCTTAAAATGAAACCTCCCATGCTACAACCCATCATAGATCGTATATGTAGTGGACCTTGAAACTCTTTTATGTCCCTAGCTTAGAGAAGCATTGCACTCTTTATTATCTCCATACATGAAGGCAAGGTTGGACAAGTGGTGGACCTTCAAACCAGAATCTCTATGCAATAATAGGCAAGTGGTGGAGCTTGTTTTCTCCATGTTCCAATGGAGCCTAGCTTAGACAAACAATGGAGCTTGCTTCTCTCCATGTTTCAATGGATCCTAGCTTAGAAAAGTGGTGGAGCTTTGATTCTCTCCATGTTCCAATGGACCATAGCTTAGACAAGTGGTAGACCTTGAAAAAACCCCCCGTATACAACATATTATGGGGTTTTCATGTTTCAATGGCACCTAGCTTGGACAAATGGTAGAGCTTGCTTCTCTTTATGTTTCAATGGATCCAATCTTAGCCAAGTGGTGGACCTTGAAACAAGAATCCCCCCCCCCCCATGTACAACGTATTATGGGTTTTGAAAGCACTGGGAGAAAATAATAGCTTTGATAAGTGGTGGACCTTGCTTCTCTCCATGCTTCAATGGAGCCGAGGTTGGACACATGTTGGAGAGAAGATGGTTGCCCATGAAATAAGACCATGCATGCTATAATCAATCATATGTTGTACACATGGTGGACCTTGCAATTGTTTTATATGCCTAACTTGGACAAGTGGAGGACCCTTGATTACCTCCAGATATCAACAACAAGCCAAGTTTGGACAAGTGTAGTACCACCAAACCAGAATCTCTATGCTACAATAGAGTATAGGTAGGACACGCAGTGAACCTTGATATCAAACCATCCATGCTACTAGAGATGATAGGTTTCACATGTGGTGGAACCTTGTATCAATGTTCTATGTGTAGTTTTTGACTAGTGATAGACCTTGAAACTAATCCCTCTAGGCTACAAGAAAAAAGAGATGGATGAGGAGGCTAGACTACTTTTGTTGCATCAATGCATCCCATGTTACCACATATACTATAGGGTTCTTGGATAAGTGTTGGATCTTGTGTCAATGCTCCATGTCTAGCTTGGACAAGTGGTGGACCTTGGTTCTCTCTATGCTTCAAATGGGCAATAGATTGGAGACACAGTGGCCTTTTTTTTCCAATGATTTTATTTTTTGGAAACCTTGGAGGCACCATGTAAGAGGCACTCTAAGTCTTCCATACAATGGACCTATTGGACTATAAAATAATGATATCTTTCTTTGATATTGTCATTATTTTATGCATAATATTTTCTTCTTTTTGCAGACACAAAGGAGTTAAGTGATATAAAAACTAGATGTATTTCACACTATGATTGGCATGAAGATCCTTTTGGGACACCAACTTTTCCTATTCCCAAAGATGTAATTTTCCATATTAACGGTGTGGATTTTGAAGTGCGACTTTCATGTATTGAAGGAGCTGGTTATGGGCTATTTGTGCATACTACCCTGGAAAGTGGTTTGACTATTCTAAACTATGGAGGGCATAAGTATAGATTTCAAGACTGGAAAAAGATATGCAAAATTTTTCCAAGAGCTTATAAATATTCTCTTCTAGAGGATCCAAACATAGAAGAAGAGGAAGATCAATCATACATTATTGGTTGTGTAGAAGAAGGAAACGTGTCGGGCTATATAAATAGTTCTCACAGTACAAATGTCTGTCCCAACGTACGCTATACATTTGATCCAAATTTCCACCTTGGCATAAATGCACCTCTTCACACATCAAGTCAGAAGAATATGGCCATGTATGCATTGAGACTATTTGTCAAGTTGAAGCAGGAGAAGAGTTGTTTGCTGACTATAACTTTACTTGACATTGTAAAGTATTGTACATGGATGGAAATCTCAAGTACATGCATCATTTTCATTTTTCATGGATGAAATCTCAAGTGAATATAACATTTGATTATTGTTTAGTTTATGCTCAACGAGAATCTAGAGTGCTCTTATGCTTTGTGTGTTGTCTAACTTATTTGACTACCTTGGCCATAGAATCTTGATTCTACTCTAGATTTGTGATAAATCTTACCAAAATTTAATCAATGTCTAGGTTGGACAAGTGGTGGGGCTTCAAACATTACTGTCTTAAACAAGTGGAGTTATCTTACTTGAATAAGTGGTGGCCTTTGAATCCAAATCTAAGCCAAATCTCTAATTGTTTCTTGTAGTCTAGGTTGGACATTTGGTGGACCTTGTATCCATGTTTCCTCAACAAGGGTGGCTTTTAGTTTTCACTTTAAGTACTCATCTTTAATAAAGTGTAGGATGGAAAATGTTGAGTTAGTAGATTGTATTTTAGACAAGTGGTGTTTGGTGTACGAATGCTGAAAATGGTTGCAAGGATTCTAACAACGACTTTACCTTAAATAAATTTCTTACTAGGAGTTCTACATATAAATATGGTGAATAAAATTCTAGTGGTTTTGAGATACCATTTGTGTGTGTGTTTTCTTAGATTCACAAACTGGGATGGATAATGCTCCTATGGTTCAGTCAACAACTATAGAATCCATAGATTCTATGGTTTCTAAAGTGCCCAAGATGGATGATATTTCTATACTAGAGTCTAGTGTTGTGCAACTTGAGCAAGCTTCCAATAATGAGAACCAAGAAATCGATGCTTCAAAAATGCAACATACATCAAAAGAGACTGAAAAGTCCACTCACGAGCTATTGCCAATTGGTACTACGTCATGTAGCGTAGATGTTGAGAAATCCATGCTTACAATTATATTGGATTTAAATGGTCTATTGTTGAAACGTTCCCCTCAACCATCCTCACACCACAACTCAGTGCAAATGGATTCAAAAAGATATATTATACTCAGGCCAGGTTGCATCCAATTCTTGAAGACTATTTTACAGAGGTTTAATGTTGCAATTTGGTCGACAGCTACTAGGAATAATGTGTATCAAATCCTTGCAGCACTAAACAACTTAGCTGAGGATACATTGCCTTTCTTTGCAATTTGGTCGCAAGATGTTTGCTACACCGCTCAAACTCAAAAATTGTTTAGACCCGACAATCCAAACGTTGAGGCAATGTTCAAGCCTCTAGCCAAAATTGCCATGGGGTTTGAATGTGATCCACAAAGAACAGTGCTTATTGATGACTCTCCTTACAAGGGATGTATTTCACCAGCAAACAATTGCATTTTTCCACCACAATTTGATGCTGAGAAGATGGTTGACAATATGCTCTTGGAGGAGCTACTGCCATACTTGATTCAGCTTGATGAGAGAAGGGATGTGCGTGATTTAATTGCTTCTAATCGTTATGGACAACCTATAGTGACAAATGATAGTGAATACAAACAAATCATGGAGTATTGGAAGCAGAAAAATGATGTTTGGTCAGCTAAGGTGTTCTTTACAAGAAGAATACCACCTGCAAAAGGTGACAGGGATGAAACTATCATTGAAAATGCAAGTGACACAAGCCACCGCAATGAAATGAGAAGAGCCCAAATACAAGAGATCTTAGCAAAGGAGCGTACACCCATTGAAAGCATGAAGGCGTCACAATTGACCACTTTAGCTAGGCAATTGGGTTGTAACACAAAAGGAGTTTTGAAGGCAACCACAGCAAAGGCTTATATAAATAAGGTGAAAGCTGAGAACAATCTTCTAAGGCTGGATAGAAAGCAACCCTAAGGTACTAGTGACATGTCATATATTCTTGATACACATACTTGAACACTCATGTGCATGGTATCTAACAAATCTTTCTTTTTATTCCTTCCTGCAGGATCTTACAAAGGATACTACTAGATGGAGCTCAATCAATAGAGATTTTGATATTTTTGCTCAAAATAATGAAGCAGTCACCTACATTTTTTGTTTATCAATTTCTTGAGAGACTTTCTTTTAGTTTGTAATCATCAAATGAAATGAAAAGTATCCTTCTTATAAGATTGCTGATCTTTTTCTCGTTCAAAACTTTCAATTGTGATTTATAGTTTTGTTAGCATGAGATTGTGCTTTTTTAGTTTGAAAAAAACTGTCAAAGATCCAAGTCTTTTTGGCTTTACTTAAGTTATTAATTGTGAAAGATCCAAGTCTTTTTGCTTTACTTAAGTTATTGATTGTCTATGTAATAGTCCTTAAAACAATATCGGATGGCTTTCTTGCTCCCATGTCTCACATTGGTCTTTAGGTAAGACAAGTGGTGACCTTGAAAGTATGGTCTCATATCTCGATCAAGTGAAGAGACATGAAGCTTAAATATCACTACTATGTATCTAGTGTTAAACTCCATCAAGACAAAGATACTAGAGTGCCAAATTGCAGTTAGTTTAAGTGAAAATCCATTTGAGCTAAGGTAAAACTTATAGTGCCTCATTTTTCTAGGATTCTACCCCATCAAGGAAGTTAGAATCTAGCACAAACCAATTAAGACTCTTTTGGAGCCTAGATAGGACAATTCGTGGAACTTAAGAGACTTATTATTGAGTTAGAGTCTAGTTTAGATAAGCAAAAGATCTTCAAACCAGCACTTGACTTTCTTACTATTCAATATTCAAAGTCCCTTGAGGCTAACAAATTACATACCTACTTGTAACCTAACTAATGAGTAATTATATAGATCTAAGCAAGTATATATAATGAGTCTTCAAACTAATAAACCAAGGGAAGAGAGTAGCAAGGTCCACTACTTGTCCAAGCTCAGCTCTAGACAACATAGAAAGATGCTAGTTCTACTAATTGTCTAATTATAGGCATGGAGAAATGATAGAAGGTTGAACACTTGTCCAACCTATCATCTCTAGTAAGATGGGAGGTTTGGCCTTAAGATTCACCATGTAACCAACCTATACATCATTGTATTATGAAGAGTAGAAAAGCAAAGCTCCACCACTTGTCCAAGCTAGTTCTAAAATCCACATGGAGATAAGCAAGCTCCACCATTTGTCAAATCTCTCTTCCATTAAAACATGAAAAAACTCAGCTATGTTGTACAGGGGGGACTTTTTTCCAAGGTCCACCACTTGTCCAAGCTAGGATCCATTAAAACATGGAAATAAACAAAGCTCCACCACTCGTCCAACCTTTAGAGTTGCAAAGTGTATGGGTTGTTTAAACTAGGTATGGGAAAATAATTGAAGGTCCACCACTTGAAACATGGAGCGAAGCAAGCTCCACCATGTCTCCAATATGCTAGACTCCATTGAAACACCCTAAACCCATGATATTTTGTACATAGGGGATGTACATTCAAGATCCACCACTTGTCCAACCTAGTATCCCTAGTAGCTTGATAGCTTTGGTCTCAAGATTCACCACTTGTCCACTCTATGTCATTGTATTAAAAAGGATTGGGTGTTAAGGTCCACCACTTGTCCAACCTATAAGGTTATATTTTAAATGGTTTTTTTTCTCACAACTTGAACTACCCATGATATGTTTTACATGGGAGTTTTGTTTCAATGTCCACCACTTGTCCAAGCTAACTCTATTGAAACATAGAGAGAACCAAAGATCCACCACTTGTCCAAGCTAAGCTATATTGAAACATGGAGAGAAGGATGCTCCACCATTTCTCCAAGATAGGCTTCATTGAAACATGGAGAGAAGAAAGCTCCACCATGTCTCCAAGCTAGGATCCATTTAAATGCCCTAAACCCATTTTATTTTGTACATGGGGGGTTTTATTTCAAGGCCCACCACTTGTCTAACCTATTATCCCTAGTAGCACGAGTGGTTTGGTCTCAAGATACACCACTTGTACACTCTATGTCATTATATTAGGAAGAACTATGTATTAAGGTCCACCACTTGTCCAACCTATAAGGTTATATCTTAAATGGTATCCTTTCTCACCACTTGAAATGCCCATGATATGTTTTACATGGGGGTTTCATTCCAAGGTCCACCACTTGTCCAAGCTAACTCTATTCAAACATAGAGAGAAGCAAAGGTCCACCACTTGTCCAAGCTAACTCTATTCAAACATAGAGAGAAGCAAAGGTTCACCACTTGTCAAAGCTAGGCTCCATTGAAGCATGGAGAGAAGTAACCTCCATCATTTTTCCAGGATAGGTGCCATTCAAACATGGAAAGAATCAAGATCTACCATGTCTCCAAGATTCTAGGCTCCATTGAAACACCCTAAAACCATGATATTTTGTACATGGGGTGTTTACATTCAAGGTCTACCACTTCTCTAACGTATTATACCTAGTAGCATGAGTGGTTTGGTCTTAAGATTCACCACTTATCCACTCTATGTCATTATATTAAGAATAACTGGGTGTTAAGGTCCACCACTTGTCCAACCTATAAGTTTATATCTTAAAGGTTATTCTTTCTTACCACTTGGAGTAACCATGATAGGTTTGACATGGGGGTTTGGTTCCAAGGTCCACCACTTGTCCAGCCTTCACCACTTGTCAAGGTCCATCACCACTTTTCCAACCTGTAAGGTTATATCTTGAATGATATTTTTCCTTATCACTTGTAATGTCCATGCTATGTTTTACAAAGGGGTTTTGTTCCAAGACCCACCACTTGTCCAAGCTAACTCTATTGAAACATAGAGAGAAGAAAAGGTCCACCACTTGTCCAAGGTAGGCTCCATTGAAACATGGAGAGAAGGATGATCCACCATTTCTCCAAGATAGGTTCCATTGAAACATTGAGAGAAGCAATCTCCACCATGTCTCCAAGCTAGGCTCCATTGAAATACCCTAAACCCATAATTTTGTACATGAGGGGTTTACATTCAAGGTCCACCACTTGTCCAACCTATTATCCCTAGTAGCACGAGTGGTTTGGTCTCAAGATTCACCACTTGTACACTCTATGTCATTATATTAAGAAGAACTATGTGCTAAGGTCCACCACTTGTCCAACCTATAAGGTTATATTTTAAATGGTATCCTTTCTCACCACTTGAAATGCCCATGATATGTTTTACATGGGGGTTTCATTCCAAGGTCCACCACTTGTCCAAGCTAACTCTATTAAAACATATAGAGAAAGAAAGGTCCACCACTTGTCCAAGCTAGGCTCATTGAAACATGGAGAGAAGGAACCTCCATTGTTTTCCTAGATAGGCTCCATTGAAACATGGAGAGAAATAAGCTCCACCATGTCTCCAAGTTGCTAGGCTCCATTGAAATACCCAATACCCATAATATTTTGTACATGGGGGGTTTACATTCAAGGTTCACCACTTGTCCAACCTATTATCCCTAGTAGGTTTGGTCTCATGATTCACCACTTGTCCACTCTATGTCATTATATTAAGAGGAATTGGGTGTTAAGGTCCACCACTTGTCCAACCTATAATGTTATAGCTTGAATGGTATTTTTTCTCACCACTTGTAATGCCCATGACATGATTTACATGGGGGTTTTGTTCCAAGGTCCACCACTTGTCCAAGCTAAATCTATTGAAACATAGAGAGAAACAAAGGTCCACCACTTTTCCAAGCTAGGCTGCATTGAAACATGGACCTTAATACCAAATTATTTCTAGTAGCATGAGTGATATTTTGTACATGGGGGGTTTACATTCAAGGTCCACCACTTGTCAAACCTATTTCCCTAGTAGGTTTGGTCCCAAGTTCACCACTTATCCACTCTATGTCATTATATTAAGAATAATTGGGTGTTAAGGTCCACCACTTGTCCAACCTATAAGGTTATATATTAAATGGTATTTTTTCTCACCACTTGTAATGCCCATGATATGTTTTACATGGGGGTTTTGTTCCAAGGTCCACCACTTTTCCAAGATAACTCTATTCAAACATAGAGAGAAATAAAGGTCCACCACTTGTCCAAGCTAGGCTCCATTGAAACATGGAGAGAATGATGCTCCACCATTTATCCAAGATAGGCTGCATTGAAACATGGAGAGAAGCAAGCTTTACCATGTTTCCAAGCTAGGCTCCATTGAAACACTCTAGGGGGTTTTATTTCAAGGCCCACCACTTGTTTAACCTATTATCCCTAGTAGCATGAGTGGTTTGGTTTCAAGATTCACCACTTGTACACTCTATGTCATTATATTGTGTTAAGGTCCACCACTTGTCCAACCTATAAGGTTATATATTAAATGGTATCCTTTCTCGCCACTTGAAATGCCCATGATATGTTTTACATGGGAGTTTCATTCCAAGATCCACCACTTGTCCAAGCTAACCATATTTAAACATAGAGAGAAACAAAGGTCCACGACTTGTCCAAGCTAGGCTCCATTGAAACATGGAGAGAAGGAACCTCCACCATTTCTCCTAGATAGGCTCCATTAAAACATGGACATAAGTAAGTTCCACCATGTCTCCTAGATGCTAGGCTCCATTGAAATACGCAAAACCCATGATATTTTGTACATGGGTGATTTACATTCAAGGTCAACCATTTGTCCACCCTATTATCCCTAGTAGGTTTGGTCTCACAATTCACCACTTTTCCACTCTATGTCATTATAATAAGAGGAATTGGGTGCTAAGGTCCACCACTTGTCCAGCCTATACGGTTATACCTTGAATGGTATTTTTTCTCACCACTTGTAATGCCCATGACATGCTTTACATGGGAATTTTGTTCCAAGGTCCACCACTTGTCCAAGCTAAATCTGTTCAAACATAGAGAGAAACAAACGTCCACCACTTGTCCAAGCTAGGCTCCATTGAAACATGGAGAAAATGATGCTCCACCATTTATCCAAGATAGACTCCATTAAAACATGGAGAGAAGTAAGCTCCACCATGTCTCGAAGATGCTAGAGTCGATTGAAATACCCAAAACCCCTGATACTTTGTACATGGGGGGTTTACATTCAAGGTCCACCACTTGTCCAATCTATTATCCCTAGTAGCATGAGTGGTTTGGTCTCAGGATTCACCATTTGTCCACTCTATATCATTATATTAAGAAAAATTGGGTTTCCATATCTAAATGGATCTTTGCTTGGATAAGTGGTAGACCTTGAGACCTAAATACCCATTCTACACTAGAGCATTGGTTAAGCCTTATGCACTTCAAGCATACCTTTAACAACAAGTAGTAGTTATTAGTTGACTTAAGTCTAGTTGACCTCCATGGTATTGAGACTAAGAGAGAGTGTAGCATAAAAAAGAGTCAGGATTTTAATTTGACTTTCTTTCTATTAATGAGTAGATCATAGATGGATTTTGGTATCTAATAAAACCTTAGGGTAGACAATGTAAAACTCATGTCTATTGTTGTGTTTGCATTAAGTTTTCTTGTTCTTTAATTTCAGAACCATTACAGAAAAATGGATTGGCTATATGCTGGCATAAATTGAAGAAAACTATTGAATTACCCATCCAACCTCCTCCAAGACCTTGTCCAAGGAATGAATCACCTCCTTATCACCTACCACTTTCTTTCAAGGACATCAAAAGAGTACTTATCTTGGATCTAGAGGGGTTACTTCTCAAGACAATTGAAATGAAACATGGAGATTCTATGCCATCTTGGGCTCAACACATGCGACTTGTGGAGGATAAAGATGAAGTTTATCATGTGGTGCGACCAGACGCACAAAGTTTTTTGGATTTTTGTGCTGAATACTTTGAGCTATGGATATGGAGTTGCTATAACTTAACAAGGGTGCAACGCATCACACAAAAATGTTTTCCTGAGCAGTATACAAGTTCAAGGTGTTTATGAGTAACAAAAATTGCCAAAATCCAAATATTATGTTAGGATTTACAAGGGTTTATCACAAAAATTTGAGTGATATTTGGAAGATATTTGAGGATTTGGATGCAAACAATACCTTAATTTTTGATGACACTCCATATAGGGTGATGTGGAACATGCCAGGGACATATCTTATATTTCCAAAGATGTGGAGGCAAACTTCCGAGCAACTTCAAAACTTCTTGCAGAGAACCATAATTCCATGGTTGGTAGGATGGTTGTATGCAAGAGATAAGAGAGTCTATACATACAACACAATTGTAAATCAGTATAGTGATTCTGAGACAAATTATGTCCTTGGTGTGTACTTGTCAACACGAAAGAATTGAATAAATATGGCCATAAGATGCTTTTTTTATTCTAGTGTGTATCTTTCAACATTTGTATAATTTGATATAGTCTTTTTTATAAAAAAACAAAGGTGTGTCAATTTTATGAACACTTGAATGGAGTGCACCCTACTCTAAGGGGACTTCAATGTACTATTGGAGTGCATCCTATTGTAAGGGGACTCTGATGTATTGCTAGAGTGCACCCAAATTTTTGGAGACTCATTTTTTATTTGATTGGGGCCTATGTTGGGTCATATAGTAAAAGAAATTCATTTTTTGTCAATTCATATCGAGGTTGCATTTATTTGTAACTATGAGAGAATTGATGTTTGATGTCAAAATAAAACTTGTAAGTATGGATCAGAGAATTCATGGACTTTAAATATGTGAGAGGGATCTTTTTCTTGGGCACAAATGTTTGCTTCAAGAATTTTGTCATTACATACTTTACGTGAAAGAGTTTTAGAACCTAAAAGACTTTGAAAACAAAACTATGGAATCTAAGTGCATGTATTCTTGAATGGCTTGAAAGTTGATGTATACATGCATGTCGCCTTGATGAAGATTTAGATCTGACAAGATGCAAAGCTAGAATTCTTGGAGTACGTTACCTTTGTCAATTTGGTAATAACATATTTAACTTTCTTTTATTATGGGTGGAAAATATATTATTATGTGCATTTGGAACCTAATTGCTTGACCTTCAAACCAAGATTCCTATGTTATTTTTTCATATACTTTTTTGTAATGAATTAAGATTGTGGATACAAGGTCCACCACTTGTTCAAGCTAGATCTAAGAAAGTATATATACTGAGTCTTCAAACTAGTAAACCAAGGGAAGAGAGAAGCAGGGTCCATCACTTGTCCAAGCTTATCTCTAGACAACATAGAGAGATGTTAGGTCTACTAATTGTCCAATATAGTCATGGAGAAATGATAGAAGGTTGATCCACTTGTCCAACCTATCATCTCTAGTAAAATGGGAGGTTTGGCCTTAAGATTCACCATGTAACCAACCTATACTTCATTGTATTATGAAGAGTAGAAAAGCAAAGCTCCACCACTTGTCTAAGGTAGTTCCAAAATCAACATGGAGAGAAGCAAGCTTCACCATTTGTCCAAGATAGGTTCCATTAAAACATGGAAAACCTCATATATGTTGTACATGGAAGCTTTTTTCCAAGGTCCACCACTTGTCCAAGCTAGGATCCATTAAAACATGGATAGAAACAAGGCTCCGCAACTCGTCCAACCTTTATAGCTGCAAAGTGTACCGGTAGTCTAAACTAGGCATGGGAAAATAATAGAAGGTCCACCACTTATCCAATATATTATCTCTAATAGCATGGGAGGTTTGGTCTCAAGATTTAGGAATTGGCTAACCTGTATTTCATTGTATTATGATGAATTTGGTTTTAAAGTCAACTACTTATCCAAGCTATAAGTTTATATCTTGAATGGTATTCCTTCCTATCACTTAGAAAACCAATGATATGTTGTACATGGGGGGGTTTGTTACAAGGTCCACCACTTTTCCAAGCTACTTTCATTGAAACATGGATGAAGACAAGCTCCACCATTTGTTAAATCTAGACTCCATTGAAATCTAGAAAATCCATTCTATGTTGTACAAGGGGTTTTTGTTTTAAGGTCTAACACTTGTCCAAGCTAAGATCCATTGAAACATGGAGTAGAGAAACACTCCACCACTTGTCCAAGCTAGGAAACATTGATAGTAGTTGGCTTAGTTTGAAGATCCACCACGTGTTTAAGCTAACTCTATTGAAACATAGAGAGAAGCAAAGGTCCACCAACTGTTCAAGCTAGGCTCCATCGAAACATGGACAGAAGCAAGCTCCACCATTTCTCCAAGATAGGATCCATTGAAACATGGAGAGAATCAAAGGTCCACCATTTCTCCAAGCCAAGCTCCATTTGTCCAACCTATAAGGTTATATCTTAAATGGTAATCTTTCTAATCACTTGGAATACCCATGATATGTTTTACATGGGGGTTTTGTTCCAAGATCACCACTTGTCCAAGCTAACTCTATTGAAACATAGAGAGAAGCAAAGGTCCACCACTTGTCCAAGCTAGTCTCCATTGAAACAAGGAGAGAAGCAAGCTCCATCATTTCTCCAAGATAGGCTAGCATGGATAAGTGCACCTTGAAACCAACCTTCCTATGAGGCAATAGAGCATATGCTACATATTTTATGTATGCCCCATGCCTCAAATTAAGAAGTTATAGATTAGAAGTGGACCTTGCTTGAATGTCACATGCATTAAATTAAAGAAAAATAGCCAAGTGGATTGTATTCCTCAATGGATCCTTGCTTTCACAAGTTGTGAACCTTGAGTCACTTTTGCATTAACTTGGACAAGTGGTGGACCTAGAAACCAAGCTCTCCATGTTGAGATAAGTTGTAGGTAGGACAGTAGAACATAGACAACGATAATGGATGCAATATACTCGTCTCCTAATAATCCAATTGATTGAAACCATGGTATTTTAGTTGTTTTCATTGTGTATTGTATGTGCATAAAGTGGAATGAGACCTTAAGAAAACTCAAATTTTTGACAAAATCTCTATATTTTGTACATGATATATTGAAAGTTGTCCAACCTAGGAATTGGGATTTTCCCACTTTACCTAATATGGTCTTTTAATTCCGTCTTTGCTCCGTCAAAAGGTCAAACAAGGTCCAATTTCACTTCTGAAAGAAGTTCTGGAACTCTTAAGTCAATTGGAACATCGCTCTATGTCCACAGTCAGATTTTGACTTCAATAAGCCTCTGTAGACATCCTACGCGTAGCATGTCTACCTGCTTTGTTTTGGCTGAATTTTGCATTATAGGTTCCCCTTGATGTGCTGAGTCCACAACTGCTCTCACTTTTTGATTTGGACACCTATAAGCTGGTCAACTGATCAAAAATTTGTTTCAGCAGCCTGATGTTGGTCTGACCAGTCAAATCAACTCCAATTTGGACCAAAATTGACTAGGAGGCTTGCCTAACGGCAAGGCTTACAAATGGTGGATGTCTCTCAAGGAGAAGAGCATCCTACCACAGACTTGGGCAGCTTTTGAGACTGTCTTCAGGAAGGAATTTCTACCTACTAATGAGAAGGATAGAAATTGGACCGCCTGGGACGAATGTTCTATGCGCCAGCATAAAACATTATTGGAATATATTTCCCATTATCGGGATGTGATCCTCAAGCTGGAAGGGATGGACACCTTTCAGCAGGTACGTGTGTTCATCCGTGGGTTAAATCCCAAGCTTAAGAAGCACGTTAAAACCCAGGATCCACAAACACTTGAGGACGCAATAGTGCAAGCTCACATCCATGATGATCCCAATGATCGGGCATTGCATAGTTCGCATGTGCATGACACTACACCTGTTTCAACACGTCCACAACATGTGCATCATAAAAGAAACTTTGCATCTTCTGCATCGGAGACCTCCAAAAATCCCAAGGGGTCTAGAGGTCCTCTCTCAACGGAAGAGTTTGAGAAAGCCAAAAAGAAAAGTTGTGCTTTAAATTTTTGGGAACTGGACATAGCAAAAAGGATTGTCCCAAGGGGAAATCTGCTGCTCAAGACAAGGGGAAGGAAAAAGCAATGCACATGGTGCAGATTTTACCTCTTGAATCCTCTTCCCAGTTTGCTAATGTGGAGGTAACACACACCGAGGCGGTGCATGAGTGCTGTATCACGGCCTCCATGTGGCAGCAGACTTTCGGACCACATGAGTTGGTGCGTATGCATGGCTCTATCCAAGGGCACAGGGTGTGGATCTTGGTAGACGATGGTGCGTCGCACAATTTCATCAATTATAAATTGGTGAAATGACTCAAATTGCCCCAAACCCCGAGTTCTCATCGCTACAAGGTAGCAATGATTAACGGCCATGATGCTGAGATATGGGAAACTCAAGTTAAAGATGTACCTCTGGAAATTCAAGGATACCATACCTCTTTGGATTTCCAAGTCATGAATATGGAGAGGGCATATGTGGTTCTTAATCGTGAATGGTTGCATAGTTTAGGATCATCACTTAGACGTAGCTATGAGAATAATAGTCTAATGTTCGAATCCAATGGTGTGCAGGTGTTGCTGTTGGGGGAGAAGGATGTACCTTTCTCACCACTTATTTGTACAGCTGAGCTTATGAAGCTCTCTTTTGATGATGCAATAGAAGAACTCTTTTTGTGTTACTCACCGTGCCATTTTATTTCCAATGTGGATGATGTTTTTAATGTTGATAATGTTTTGAATAAAACTTCCTCAACGCCGCATTCTTCTCTCTCTCCCCTTCCAACTATGCCTACTAATTCAAAAGAAGCAAATGTTGTTAATGAATTAAAGGAACTTTTAAGGGAATTCAAGGATTTTTTCCCAGATGATTTACCACCAGGGCTACCGCCGACACGTTTTGTGCAACATGGAATAGACGTGGTTGCAAACAGTAAGCCAGTGAGTAAACCGCCTTACAGAATGAGTCATTCTGAGGCTGCTGAGGTGTAACATCAGCTTGCTAACTATCTCAGTAGAGGGTTTATTCAACCAAGTTCTTCACCATGGGCCTCTCCCATTCTCTTGGTGAAGAAAAAGGACGGTAGTATGCGTATGTGCGTAGATTACCGTGGATTAAATGCGGTTACTGTTAAGAACAAGTACCCATTGCCACAAGTGGATGAGCTGTTTGATAAGCTCACCCACGCTCGTATATTTTCAAAGATTGATTTAAGATCTGGGTATCATCAAGTACGCATCAGACTTGCGGATATACCCAAAACAGCGTTTCGAACAAGGTTTGGACATTATGAGTTTTTGGTGATGCCCTTTGGGTTAACCAATGCTCCATCTACGTTCATGACACTCATGGATAGTGTCTTGAGACCATACTTGGAAAAGTTTGTTATCATTTTCCTCGATGATATTCTTGTATATAGTGCCTCTAAGGAAGAGCATTTAGCACATTTGAAACAAGTATTTCATTTGTTACGCCAAAATCAGTTATATGCCAAGGAATCCAAATGTGATTTCCTCAAGGAGGAAATTCACTACTTGGGGCATGTTATTTCGGCTGCAGGGTTACACATGGATCAATCCAAGGTGGATGCCATTCGGAGGTGGCCCTCTCCCAAAAATTTGGAAGAGCTCCAGATTTTTTTAGGCTTTGTAGGTTTTTATCGTCAATTCGTTAAAAACTATGCCCATATTGTTGTTCCCATGAACCGATCAACTGAAAGCCAAGGGCAAGACCTTTCAGTGGGGATTAGAACAATAGCAAAGTTTTGACAAACTTAAGGATACATTAGCCACAACTCCTGTTTTGGCTATTGTGAATCCCTTAAAGCCATTCGTTTTGGAAACGGATGCTAGTAATCGTGCGATTGGAACAGTCCTTCTGCAGGAGGAAGGGCCAATTGCCTTTGAAAGAAAGAAGCTGGATTCAGCACAGCAGAATTACTCTGCTTACGAATGAGAGATCTATGCAATAGTGTCTACTTTAAAGACATGGCGACAGTTCGAGATTGTGTTTGACCATGAAAGCATCAAGTGGTTTACACAACAAAGTGATTTGAAGGGTCGCAAGGCCAGGTGGGTTGAGATTCTTTAGGAGTATGATGCCAAGCTACAATATCGCAAAGGGAGGTACAATGTAGTGTCTGATGCTCTCAACCGAATGCCAGAGATCAACTCTGTCCTTTTCACGGAATTGCGGAGTGAGTTTTTGGAATCTCTCAAAGGTAAGTGCGAGCATGATACTGCATACTCCAAGGTGTGGAGCTATGTTAGAAAGAGGGATCCTTCTCATTCCAATGTTGGTAGTGGTTTTGTTTCCTCCACACCCAGTTCTTCTCTTTCGAGTGATGAACTGCAGAGATGGAAGAATTTTTCCATAGATGATGGGTACCTACTCCACAAGGGGAGAGTGTGTGTACCGACGGACGCGGACATTCGGCGCCAAATTCTTTATGAATGTCACGATAGTCCAAGTGTAGGGCACCCGGGAATTAAGAAAACTTATGCACTCGTAAGAAGACAGTTTTACTGGCCAAGTTTTCATGGGTATGTTCAAGACTATGTCTTGCATTGCCAAAAATGTCAAGTTAATAAAGCAGAGCGCCTGAAAGCAAGAGGACTCTTACATCCTTTAGAGATTCCCAATGGTAAATGGAAAAGTATCTCCATGGATTTTATTGTGGGTTTACCAACCATTATTCAAGAACATGACTCGGTATGGGTGGTCGTAGACTTGGTTGACTAAACTTTGTCGGTTTATTCCAACCAAGTCAACCATTAAGACTCCATAATTAGCTAAGTTATTTGTGGACAATCTTTACAGGTTGTATGGATTGCCAAGTAACATTGTGAGTGATCGTGATCCCAAGTTTAACAATCATTTTTGGAGGGTTGTTTTTAAACGATTGGGTACACAACTTAATTTAAGTACGGCTGATCACCCTGAAACAGATGGTAAGACTGAATGATTCAACTAAGTGCTAGAGGATATGCTACGAGCATATGTTAGCAAGAAGCAATCCGATTGGGAAGATTATCTTCCTATTCTTGAGTTTGCATATAATAGTGCTACGCATGTTACAACTGGTTTTAGTCCATTCATGCTTATGTATGGTTTTCAACCTAGATCACCAGTGACGGTGGGGTTGGCAACTGAGAAGCTCCAACAGGTCAAGGAGTTTCTCCAAGATCATATGGAAATGCTGAGACTTGCTCGTCAAAATGTTTGACAAGCACAGGATCGGTATAAGAAGTATGCTGATGAGAAACGTTGGCAAGTAACCTTCACGGAAGGGGAAGAGGTATTTTTGCGTATGCCAGAACATTCAGAAAGTCTGAAGACTGGTCCTACACCCAAATTATCTCCACGTTATTGTGGGCCATTCAAGATACTCAAGCGAGTTGGAGATAGGGCCTACAACTTGAGTCACCTGTGCACTCTCGTGTCCATCCGGTATTTCATGTAAGCCGTTTAAGTAAACGCTTGCATGGGGACGACAATGTTATTGGCCAGCAGATATTGGTTGATTTCATTGAACCTCCCATTCAACCGCATGAACCTGAACACATTTTAGATTTTCATGAACTCCGTACTTGTCATCATGTACGTAGTCAAGCTTTAGTCAAGTGGAAAGATCGCCCTGAAGAGGGTGCCACTTGGGAAAACATTAGTGTTCTTAAGAAGAAATTCCCCACTTTTGTTTTCAAGGATGAAAATGCTTCTCCAAGGGGGGAGTAATGTCAGGCCAAGGGCCAACCAAGGGGTCACGGACTCGGCCAAGGGCCGGCTGCCAGTGGGAAGGGGTCCGAAAGTGGCTAGGAGCCTATTAAAGGGAGGTTGGGCGGATGGACCGGGACCTGCCAGTCCATTGGTTTGAGACAATGTCTTTCACATACTTCCCTTGCAATGATGAATAGGCAGCATAGAGATGTTTTCTTGCTTCCCTTTCATTGACAAAAGCTAAATGTAATCTCCAATAGTAGCCAAACAGTCCGTCTCTCCTATCTCCAATAAAACCCAGTAGCTAGTGACATTACGAAAAGGCGGTGATGCATTGGTCATTCGATCGTCAGGGTAAATATGGCCATCAAATTATAAGTTGATTGCCTTGTATCCATGGTTCCTTTAGCTGGTCTAAGCATTGGGATTAGATGTGCCAAGTCGCATAGTAGAGTAATCCTGCTCTAAGTCAGTGTTTAATCAATATCGTTTTGACTTGTTATTAATGTCTTGCAATGGTAGGGGATTGAATGACATTTGTGTTAGCTAATCAAGCAAATTAGTAAGAATGTGTAATGGTGACTACTATAAGCAGGTGAAGGTGGCTATGGAGGAAAGAAGTGGAGAGTACTCAGAGATAGGAGAAAAGGATTATGTTGTGGAGGGAAGAAAGAGAGGGAGTGCATCTCAATCTCCTTTGAATTCAAATTGTTGATCATGGATGTAGAGAGAGAAATGCTGCTGCACACAGAGGTAATGGACTTTTCCATTGCACTCAGCTGGACGACCTGGAGTGGGAGAAGCATGAGAGAGAGAGAGAGAGAGAGAGAGAGAGAGAGAGAGAGAGAGAGAGAGGGGGGGTACAAAGACAATAAAGGAAGAGAGAGTGGGAGAGAGGACGGATCTACAACCGTGGAGGATTTGCACTTTTTCAGAAAGAGGAAACCAAGAATGTTCCTAATGGTTGGAAGAGGAAGTGACAAGAGAGAAAAGCGAGGAAAGAGAGAGAGAGAGAGAGAGAGAGAGAGAGAGAGAGAGTTGGCTCAAATTTAGAGAGAGAATACAATGAGAGAATGTGAAAAATATGCTTTTTTTGGCCAGGGGGCTAAAAAGTGCCTCTTTTAATGAGTTCTTAGTGAGAGAGAGTGTTTTATATTTTAGAGAGAGAAGAGGGGTGGAAAATGACATTTTTTACCCACCTCTCTTTTGGGTTACTAAATAGACTATTTTCAAATTCAAAATATAGAAATGGCTTTTTTTTTACATCTCAATCCCGGGGGATTCACCATGGTAAACTTATTGCACCAAGTAAGTGCAGGGAAGGGGGTTTTTTCTACAAGTTACATGCGTATAAGTTAGGGGCAGGCCCCCAATAATTTATCTCCCAAGCTTAAAAATAAGGGAGGGGGTATCAATTTTTATTTTGAAAAAAAATTCGGGGGGGGGGGGGGGGGGAGTAAGAAAAGGGGAAAATGAGAGGAAGTTTTTGTGTTTCAAAATCATGGCTTCCCAAAAGAGTCTTCCCTTGAACTTGTGAGTCAATAGCTACAAAGATACATGCAAGATTTAACACTGCTTTGTATCAATTGCTTGTTTTGTGATTATAGTTCATTTGTTGAGGAATGAAAGCTATAAAGAGTTTGCATAGATGCAAAATTACACGGAGAACCTAACACAACTTTATAACTATGTTTCTTGAGTAATTTAGATGGGTCAAAATTGGATAAGTGCCTAGAGTGCAGGCTGAATGGGCACATAGTTTGAAAGTCAAATTGAGACACATTGAGGGTATATCTAGTTATCAACAGAAGTGGTTCCTTAGTACGTTGCCAATCACTATGCTACACCCTCTTTGACTAGTTTTACTCAATTAGATTATGTGAAATCTAAATTTTATATGTAAGATAGGGGTATGATAGTTTTCTGCATTGATTGTACTCATATAAGCGTAGAAAAGGGGGTCATATTCCCTAATATGAGTCGTATATAGAGGTTTTATTAAATTTGTATGCTCGCAGGTGGCGTACCTTTTTGTATATAAAGTGAATCCCCCAAGATCTCAGCATAGGCCTTTTTTCCCTCTCTTTTAAGCTTGGTCAAACTTGGCTTAATCTTTAAGTATTCCCTTAAACTACCAAATAAAGAGGCCCTCCTATACCCTATTCACTTCCTAATGGCATATCATAGCGCTCTTCGCTACCCTGAGAGGATTGCCTACATGCGCTGGTAATAGACATTTCTCGACCACTCATAGACTGTCAACAAGGCTCGAGCAAAGTAGTAGTAGAATGCAACGGCATGGTCCATCTTCCTGACTCCCCCACATTTTGATCTACTGTGAAAGACCATAAGCCACTAGCTGCTATGGAGTTTAGTGGCCAAACAAACCCTGCGTTGAACACAGATAATCCTCTCCCAAAGAGAGTGCTCGATGTAGCTCCGAATCCATGAGTGGCTGAGGAATTTGAGTAGATGGATTAGCTCCATCAAAACTGTAAGAGGGCCATGCATGTAGACAACAAAAAGATAGCTACACTCAAGCTTGTTATTATCTAACTACTTTTAAACCTAAATTTATTGTGTGAACTTACTGCCTCAAGAGCCAGATCCACTGGAGGTCACCTTGGTGGGGGGGCCCATCTACGATGTGAACCAATCAAAGTCCTAAAGGAGAAGAATGTTGCTCCCAAGTAGGCGGTCTCTTATCTAGCATTTATGCAAGATTAGTTTGTAAGTATTGAACTAATCTCTCTCTAATCTCACTATACCTAATATATGCCTCTCTACATCTCTGTATCGTGTCTATCTAGCATAAACTCTACCATAAACCTAATTTCTACCCTCTGTATGGAGAGGATAGGTAGATAGAGAGGGTGTATAGAGAGAGGTACCTCTTTCTCTATATACCTACCCTCTCCCTATCTACCTACACTTGATATCTCTATCTATACACCTTTATCTCTCTCCCTTTATATAGAAAGGGTAAGTAGATAGGAAAGGCGCAGAGTGAGAGATACTTATCCATATCCATCTACACCTAATCTCTCTATCTACTTCTCTCTCTCTACACGTGTTCTTTACCTATTCTACACACTTCTATCTCTCTATCATCTCTACACATAATCTCTACCCTCTTTATAAAGAAGGTAGGTAGATAGAGAGTGTGTAGAGAGAGGTAGATAGAGATGGCACAGAGAGAGAGTTAATCTCTACCATCTACACCAAATCTCTCTATGTACCTAATCTCAACCTACCCTATATATAGAGAGGATAGGTAGATAGAGAGGGCATACAAAGCGTATATATATATATACCTCTCTCTCTAAGCCCATTCTATCTACCTACCCTTGCTATATAATCTACCTCCCCCCCCTAGATTATATAGCAAGGGTAGGTAGATAGAAAGGGCTTAGAGAGAGAGAGGTAGATTATATAAAGAGGAGATAGAGAGAGAAATAGATAGAGGTAAATAGAGAGGATGTAGAGAGAGAGGTAATCTCTAACTCCGCACCTAATCTCTCCATCTACCTAATCTCTACCCTTTATATAGAGAGGGTAGGCAGATAGAGAGAGAGAGAGAGAGAGAGAGAGAGAGAGAGAGAGAGAGAGAGCTCTCCCTATCTATCTACACCTAATTTCGCTCTATATAGAGAGGGTAGGTAGATAGAAAGGGTGTCTAGAGAGAGGTAGATTATATAGAGAGTGTGAGGCATATTTAGCCACTACTCATAAGGTCTAAAGTATATTTTGATCTTAAATTGTGTATGGCTATCTTGGGAGTCTAACGCGATCTTGAAAGATATGTTGTTCAGTTTTCTAGATAAAGAATTTGTACTCTGGTTTCGCATCAATAAAGAAAGGAGTTGTCTTGTCTTGTCTCGGTCTACATGCAGCACTTGTCATCTCCACATACCCACGTGTTATGTTTCATCTGGGGTCCCATAGGTCATATTTCGCTTTAACAAAATATGTGCGAATGTGGAGTCACAACCCCTTCATCGAACACCACCAATTCCAAGCACTATGAGAGGGTGGGGCAATCAAAAATTGATCATTTGCACATGGATGTGTGGAGAGTTCACCATCGTTTTTGTACATAGAGAAGATATCGACATCAACCTATTTCACTAGGCCAACTAAGTCTTCTTCGTCCTACAACAATGATCAAACTAAGGAGATATCTAAATTAAGGAGATTTTAGAATTCTTGGCTCTATCTGCAAAGAGCCTTTCAAGCCCCTTTGCCAAACTGCTCATTTTACGGTAACATCATGCAGTTAGGATGATTTCTAGAGCTTGTCCATCCCAATTGTTGCAAATTGAGTATGTGTACCTTTGTTTCAATGATTTTGCTCAAACCAGTGGCCCATCACATTTGAAAGGTTTGTCCTCATGAGAAAAGGTCTTGCCATTTGTTCATTGACGGATCTTCATTTGCACTTTCTTGGTAGGATAAGTGGAACTATCAATGGGTTAGACTCGTTGTCTTCAATGGGTTGGTGCTGGACAGGTGATAAACCTACTCGTAAGGCTTCAGCAATGAATATCGGAAAACCATAGAAAGGCCAAGGTGGGGTCAAACCATGGCTCATTGTATACGCGTCCGTTGCAAGGTCCATTTTCAGAGGAAAAGTTTGTGAAGGAAGGTGACGACAATCCGCAACCAGAACAAAAGGCAAAAAGGCCAAATGTAGCAGCATTTAACAGTTGGCCTCGCTTTTATGAGACTCGCAGGATTGGCAACTGTAACCGGGAAGCAACCTCATTGGTAATAGTAGGCACAAAATGGCTCTAATAATCGGTTTAATTTTCTGTCAAAGCCTCCAAGAGGAGACACTCAATTATTAGCTCAACTTCTCAAGGTAGCCACAGAAATTTACCACAGCTACACGCCTAAAGACGGAGTCGAAGAAGGGCTCAACAAGCGGTTAAACAACAGTGGAGCTGCAAACAATGGACATATAGGTTCAATAGAGAGGACTCTGCTCTAGCTTATTATCCATCAGGGTATATGGTGTGGTCATAAAGCTCCAAGATTGGAGCCAGTAATGGAAAATGCACGAGGTGCATCCTCTACGTAGAGGATACCCCTCATCTCTTTTTCAGCTACCAAGACACCAAGAAATCTTTCTTTTTTAGGGGGCTACCTTAGTTGGAAGAGGGTTGGACTTGCATTACCAAGGTGGTGGGTTCCAGGAAATTTGTTCCATCCCTCAAATTTGTACCTTTGCCAGGATACCATGAAATCTTTGGCAAAGGTACAAATTTGTGGGATGTTATGCATAATTAAACCACTTGAAGCTAAGGACCTTTTGTTACTAAACCAATTGAAGCTAAGGGCCTTTTGCTAGGTAATTGTAAACATTTGGATATCCCTCTCAGGAACATCATCTGGAGAGGCTGATTTATTTGGCTGAACAAGAATGTTGTTGTTCACAAATCTCCCCCTCAACACCCATACATTCTTCACCATGAACTTAAGAAAGCATCTCAAAAGTTTTAGACTCTTCAACCTCTGTATCCCACTTCCAAAAGGCATTGTGGTGGCAACAATGGAGAACTAGGATACCAAAGTTCTACTCACATATTAGGTTCATGATGAAAGACTATTTGTATATATAGTAGTTCTTTCGATTTATCAGGCCACCCTCCCATGACGTGAGGGACTTTCGAACTATTATTTTTTAGGAAAAATAACCAAAATACCCCTCAAATTTCAAAAAATCCCAAAATACCCTTGTACCTATTATGGTTGGAATGTTCAAGTTTTTCTAATCTTTATTCCTTTTTGACAGTTGAGATCCGTTTTTGAGTGCTTAGCATGTAATTTGTCACAAATTACATCACTAAAAAAGGAAGTTATGTCTAAAAATAATCAAACAATTCATCTCGAAAGCCTACATAACCAACTCAATTTCTAGTTTTAGCAGCTTGTACGATAGATAATCAATCACATTATGAAAAGCTATAAATAAAATTTATTTTTGGAGAAATTTACTCATAACTAGGGGTATTTTGGGAATTTTAGAAAATTTGAAGGGCATTTACGAAAAGATAATAGGGGCATTTTGGAAACTTTTGGAATTTGGGTGTTTTGAGAATTTCTACAAGCTAAAGGGGTATTTTGGTAATTTTTCCTATTTTTTATTTCAATAACTTAATCTACGTCTTTTTTTCAAAAAATAATTTGAATTTAAAGTGCACCGATCATGAGTCCACAACAAAACATCTTTGGCGACGAAAAATCATATAGGGAGGGGAGCAACAATCAAGAGCATGAGAGCCGTCCGATGCACCCGTGTAAATTCGGGTAAAATTTGAATATAAATGTTTGGGAGCACAAGAGTCGTTCGATGCACTCTTTTCCAATCGGGAAAATTTTGTTAACTTCAACATGGAGAGAGAGAGAGAGAGAGAGAGAGAGAGAGAGAGAGAGGATTTTAACGTCATAGGAAACTATTCCAAGAGACCTCAAAGATCTATCCAATGAGAGTGAGAGAGAGAGAGAGAGAGAGAGAGAGAGAGAGAGAGGTGAAGGCTCATTTGCGTGACATCATCTTATCAACACCCTGACCATATTAGGTCATGGTCATGCAAGGCTTAGTTATGCAGACTATGTCCAAACAAAGCATTAAATGAATAACAAGCATAACTACAAAGGGTAGGCATAGTAACACATTTAATGCTCTTTTTTTAGCACGAGCAAGAATGAGGCTTATTTGCCCAAGAAGTGTAAACCTTAAAAGCGTAGCTCAATTGGTGAGACCTTTGAGATGTAACCCCAAGGTTGAGGGTTCGAGGGTCACAGGTTGGCTTTCTCTTGGGTGTATTCTCCTCCCCTATTGGGAGGGTGGTTCCCACAGTTGCCCCTCGAGGGTGTAATGTACAACAATGTACATTTGTAAATACATGATATGTGTATAGTTTCTCCCTACTACCTTCCCCGCGCCGATGGTGAAAGATAAAATAAAAAAATGAGGCATATTTCGTTACTTCTTCACTTGACAACAAAACCTCGCGTGACCATTGCCTAATTACAACTCACTCTCTCTCTCTCTCTCTCTCTCTCTCTCTCTCTCTCTCTCCTCAACTTCAGAGAACTTGAGCTTGACTCGGAGTAAATATTCCTTCCATTAGCTCTCAAATGAATAGGCCACACATACATATACAAATCCTACACAAATCCTCTCGCCTTTTAATCCAGGCGGGATTAATGACACTAAACCGTGCTCAAAACATATTTCCATCATGCCCTGCAAGAAACGAGTACTTGTCTTTGCGGTTGTAATCGGTGCAGTCGAAGCCCAGCGTTGCCGCAAGCTGTTTCTGGACCAAATTCGCAATCTCGACTGCAGTCTTGCCGCTCTTGCGAAGCTCAGCTACTGCAATTGGCTCTAGGAATGTGATATCATAAGAAAGCCTAGGATTCATAGCCAAAAAAATCCCATCCAACGACTTCAGACCCCTTGCAGAGGTGCCATGGAACATGTTTGTCTTCACATTTACTGCGACGGGGACAAGACGATCCGCCAAATCTGCAAACAATGGGCTGAACCTTAGCAAGAAGGGCTCTCGGCATGTCGTACCCTCGGGACAAACACAGAGATCCTCTTTTTCAAGCAAAGTGTCTATTATCTTTGTATCCAATTCCCTGTTCCTTGTTAGTCTAGTTGTTTTGATGGGTGACAAAATCTCCGACACCTTACTCACGCTAAAGACCACAGCTCGTACTTTGCGGCGCAATGCCATGGCGAGGAAGATGGGATCGGCAAGGGTCCGATGGACGCAAACAAAGAGGACACCCTCCTTATGGGTGGAATCTCCATTTGGGAGGAGTACTGGTGGTGCACCCTTTACCCGGAGTTGAACTCCAAGGAATGAGGAAAAAGGGAAGGCAAGCTCTTGGGGCAGCGAGAGGCCGATCAATATCCTTGCAATGGCGAGGCCGAAACCAACTGGCAACCACAGGGCTGCTGCTAATGAGGCCCCTGGTGTTGGCCTGGTGACAAACCTTCCATCATGGAAAACCAAGGGAGTCAGATACTCTTCTCTTGACACTTTCTCACCAGATTTGCTTTGTGAGACAACAGCTGTTTCCTGCCACCAGACCAAAAACTGCCATAAATGCACTGACAAATGAATGTAATTAATAACTATGCACGCTGAGATATACGACATGCCAATATTATACAATGGCCAACAAAGCAGAGATAATATGAGATATACACAAGAAGATTGAGAAATTCTCCTGTTCAGTGTTTTTCATACTATGCATAACATCATGAGCTTCTGCTCGAGAGGCACCGCATACCTAGCTAGGTACAATTGGGGGCAAGGGACCACCGGCCCCCCCACCGGACCGGCGGTCCCCGCCCCCAATCGCACCTAGCTAGGTATGGAGTGCCTCCCTCACAGAAGCTCATGGTGTTGGTGTTGAGGTAAGTCACAATGTGAAAATTATTGTGAGAATTTGTTCAAAACTTCTTGAGATATCCTATAGACAAACCTGACATAGGGAGAGAAATCCATGTTGCTTGCCGTTGACATCGCAGATGCCATACCCCAAGTGAGTGTCGCCAAGCAAAACCTTAACCGCTTCCACCTTCTTATCTTCAAACAGAACTCCTGACTTTGCCAACAACCCAGTACAAACACCATTGCCTGTGACTTGGAGCTCGGTGGCAATCACAGTATCAACATCAAGGTACGTTTTGAGAAAGTGCTCCACAAAGATGTTGGGGTGAGAGGTGACGATGCAGCGACGCGAGCTGCTGTACTTGAAGAGAGCGCGGTAGGCGGCCGGTTCGAGGTCGTCGAGGAAGAATTTGGGAAGCGCAGCGGCTGCGGCGCCACGGAGGGCGGAGAGCGAGAGGCCTGCGGTCACGATGAAGATGTGGAGTTGGAGGGAGAAGCTTTCCGGGAGGAGAAGAGTGAGGGGATGGAGGAGGAGGAGGAGGGCGGCGCGGAGGGGACTTCCGGCCTCTAGAGCCACCACCATGTAGTAGGGGAAGAAACTGGGGTCGCGCAGGAGCGTGCCTTCCAGGTGGGAGATTGTCATTCGCTTGAGGGCAGCAGGGCTTGCCTTTGGGGGCTGCAAGACCTCCGTCATTGTGCAGCTGTGCTGAAGGAAGACAGCAATAACCGCGCCTGCGCACTCTACTGTACGTCACAGACAAGAAGAGGCCCAGATGATCAAAGAGCGCCGGTGGATCGCCGTGACCTGCTTCTGCAACGGTGAGCGCTTGCTGTAGAGTGTAGAGGAGAGTCAGTGACAGTCGCCGCCATTGGCCAGACAATTGAGCCAACCGTCCAATTTCCATTCCATTTTTTTTTGCAAGATGTAAATGAAGCAGCTGGGCCTGGCCGCTAGGAAGGTAGGTAGAAACTCCACATATCACAAGCGCTCCATGCCCCTATTTAATTCCGTGTAGTGGCCTTTAGTCACTTTCTACCTACAGAATAACGCATTTCCTCACAAATTTAATAAGTCCATTCTAATTTCTCACGCGATTACAGAATTTGGACCGTAGTAAATTCTAGACTATTTAGTGCAGCCAAATTCAGCGAATCCCGGCTCAGGGCATTCATGCTTCAAGCACATTTAACAGCCTGCCAGTAAAAAGTAGCCTGTTTTAACTTTTACTACAGCAGTCAACACTTTTTCCCAGAAAAGGCGAAAATTAGTCTTTTCAATTTTGAAATCGACCTATCAAAATGTGGAAGCGGCGCAATGGAATTTCGCTTTTTGCCTGAAGCAGGCTAGCCTAGCCTCAGGACTAAATTTTACAGTTTGACTTTTCTCTTTCTCAATCTTTATTGGAAAAGGAGGAAAGCTGGCAATTCCAGTTCGAACCTCCGAACTTCGAAGTGCCTATTTCTTGCCTCGTCTTCAATGGATTTAGATTCGACTCTCGAGAATGCAGCAAGTTGCAACGGTGCTTCATTAACGTCTGACAACCATCTTTGAGGAAGTTGTTAAGGTAATGGTCACGCGAGGCTTAGTTATCAGTTATTTGAACAGAAAACTAAGCCTCATTCTTGGTCACACGCAAAAAGGAGCATTAAATGACTTACTAAGCATAACCTTTGTAACTATGCCGAATTTGTCACAGTTGTGAAGTTGAAGGCATAGTTGGGAGGATGAATGAATAACTAAGCATCGCGTGACCATGCAAAAGGCTTAGTTTTTCATTAAATGCTTTGTCTGTGCATAGTTGGCATAGTTATCAATAACTGATAACTAAGCCTCGCGTGACCATGCCCTAATAACTTGTTCCCACCCCTTGTGGGTGTGATATACAGCAATATACATTTGTAACTTGGACAAGGTGAAAATCACGATAGCCTATACAACACATGAAGATTTAGAAATTTTCTCATGTAGGAAAACGGAGTCTTTTCCAGTGCTTTTCATACAATGAATAACATCATGAGCTTCTGCTCGAGAGGCTCCGCATAAGGCCTAGCTAGCTAAGATTGGGAGCAGGGGACCACCAGCCCCCACCGGGCCGGCGGTCCCTACCCCCAATCGTACCTAGCTAGGTATGCGGTACCTCTCTCACAGAAGCTCATCATGTTGAGGTAAGTCACAATGTGGGAATTATTGTGAGAATTTGTCCAAAACTTCTTGTGCAAGGGTGCATCACCACACAGGCGTAGTCGGACTCCAACATGTTAAGCTCACCATACGCTACCTCCCCATAATCGATAGGGTTGGAAAACCCCGTCTTCTGCTTCCGCTTTCTGAAGTGCAGAGCTCAGTTCACGCACATCAATCTAAGATAGCTGACAAGTGGCGAGGGTTCTACACTACCCGTGCAAAACTACCCCTTAAAGGCACAAAAGCTACAGTCGGAGTCACAACACTTAAGAGTCTTGCATATCTCCTTTCTTTTGTTTCCCACTAGCTCGCTCGATCCGCCTTCGACAGGTCTCACTCGCTCTTACCAATGGTACATGTATGTGTGTGTGTGTGTGTGTGTGTGTGTGTGTGTGTGTGTGTGTGTGTGTGTGTATCTTTATACATCTCCACATGACACACGCACACAATCGACACAAAAATAGGTTGGCCTATTTGGATTGTTCCCAAGGAGCATAAGAGCATTCATACAAAGGTGTTATGAGAAGGGTCTTCTATTGTTCCACAGGGCGTGCACACACATACACACACCTAGTCCTAAAATGTAGCCGACTCTCGAGGCTCTAACGATCACATCTAGCCTTTTGCATGCTTTACTTATCAAAACTCTCATTAAAAAAACTACTTCTTGAAGCATGTCATTGTGAATGTTCCATATCTGCAACTCTACACAAATAACATGAATCTAATAACACTCACATGTGGATTTTTTCCACGTGGATTGTTTGTTACTCCATATCTGCAACTCTACACGAATAACATGAATCTAATAACACTCACATGAAAAAAATCATCCAAACATTCAATACATGAAAGATAAGGTGGCAACTACATTCACAACAGATGCATCGCAAGAAGATAGAACTCTCTCATTGCACAACATGCATCAAAGGCCCATGCTGAGCATACCTTGCAATTAGTATTGTCCAAGAGATGACATCTTGGAGCATGGGCTTGTCAATGACTTGTGCTTTGCCAACTACATGTGGTTGCACATCTCAACCCTCGTTCCCATTCAATAAAGACAACTCATATGTTCCACACCATGCCCTGGTCGTGTACCCATAGTTGTTACCATATACATGTGGTAGCGATGTGTGTGAACACACTTAGGCATTGGGGCATTTTTTTCCCTCACTAGGAGGTTTTTCCCCCCGTGCATTGTATATACGCCCATCATTCTAGGGCTACCTATATTTCCATTGCACACTAATTTTACACTCTCTATTGTGTGCCTTGAGCTTCCTTCATCTTCTCCAAGCTATGTGTGTTTTTTTGCAACCCTAATTCCAACAATTGGTATCAGAACAGGTTGCGTCCTCCCAGGCTTAGTCTTTAACAGCTCCAGCACACGCCTGCTCACTTTTTTCGATTTCTATGAGTTTTGGCGAGCATTCGCAGGTCGACAAAAATTTTATAAACGCTCTTGGAGCTTAGTCTGCTCAGATTTCTGATTCGGGCTCATTTTGACCTCCGTTTCCACTACAAGCAATACTGCACATGTTATTTTGTCATTTTGTGCAAAAATTTTGTCAGTGCTGTTTTTGGCATAACAGGTTCCTTACGGTCTTCTTCGGTTTGTGCTATCTAGCGCATGTTGTTACCGCTCTCCTTCTCCTCTTTTCAAGCAGCTTTCACATCAGGTGTAGCATTTACCATGTTTGAAAACAACACAGATGTGTTCAAGATGTTTGTTGTTGAGGACAGGTTGGATTGGGAAAATTACCCTATGTGGGCTTATATGATGCAATATGTTCTTGTATCGAAGGGCGTTTGGAACATTATGCAGGGCATTGATGTACATCTTGGTTCTGAGGATACAATGATGTTGAGGATGCTGCATGTCTTGTTGCAAGGATTGTTGCTATTAGAGCTGTTTTGCCTACGATAGAACAAGCTCGTTGGGATGTAAAGGATGTGCAGGCTCATGTTTTGATTGCGTTGTCTGTGAAGCGCACCATTAATCCTCACATTCATTCAACGAAATTTGCAAAACAGGATTGGGATATTCTGGATGGTCTTTATGCAAGCCGCAATGAGGAAAATATTGCAAGAGCTGGAGTCGAAGATTATGCATGAGGAAGATGATATGGACACTTTCCTTGCTGGTGTCAAGGATATCAATGAGCAACTTATTTTTGCAGGTGAAGTCATTTCAAACAGTTCCCTTGTGCAGACTATTCTTGATGCCTTGCCAGACTCTTACCAGAATTTTGCTAGTATTACATGGAGACTTATGACCCAAGGAAATCCTGAAGTTGTCAAGTTTGATGCATTGTGCACATTGTTGTTGCAAGAGTCCCTTCCCAGAAAAACAGGACTAGACAACGTGCAATCGAACAGGTTTTTATTGTTGCTTAAAGAAAGGGTGATAACAAAAATGCAGCCACTTCTTATGGTTCTTGTGCAAGTGGAAAAACACATGTTCCTAATGCTTTTGTTGGCAGCAATTCGTCTGGAAATTATGGTGATAAGGACAAAAAGAAGATGAGTTGCCATTATTATAAAGCTAATGATCACTTGATTAAGCAGTTTGCTAAGTTGAAGGCCAAAGAGGCTAAGAAGAAAGAGGGTTGTTCCACTGCAAATGTTGGTTCCACTACAAATGCAGCTATTGTTGAGTCTTCTGTGAAAGGAGATTGTGATGCTGATGTTGATGTAGAATGGGCTTTTAGTGTATAGTGTACCTATAATCCTGTTGTCCATGATGCATGCATGTCGGTTGCTGTAAATTCACATGTGTGGTATTTTGACAGTGGTGCTACAAAGCACATTATCTCACATCGTGATTTGTTCACCTCTCTTGAGTCTGTCCCTCATCGGAATTCAGTTACTTGTTCCAACAATGCCTCTTATCCGGTTTAGAGAGTTGGAAAGATTGTGTTTACTCCTGCAAATGGCAGTTCTTTCACACTTGTTGATGCACTTTATGTACCCAATATCAAGAAGAATCTTTTGTCTGTATCCGCACTTGCTAGATTTGGTCTTGTAGTCAAATTTGTGGATGACAGATGTAAAGTACATGATCTCAATTTCGGTGATGAAATTGTTGCATTTGCCATTTTATGTCATGGGATGTATAAGCTCACTTTGTATAACAAGTGTGGGTAGAATTTTGCAAATGTTGTTGTGGATTCAAACACTATTTCAGATGCAAAACTTTCGCATGCACATTATGGTCATCTGAATTTTGCTAATTTGCTGTGTTTGCAAAAATTTGATATGGTTGCTTCTTTCCTTGTCTTGAAGCACCTATCAAACACGTTTGTGAAGGCTATATTTTGGGTAAGATGTAGCGTTTGAAGTTTCCAATGGATGGTTTAGTTAGGGCCACATCAGGTTGCTCATTGTGCATAGTGATGTTTGTGGACCCATGCAAACTCCATCCTTGGGCAATTACCTTTACTTCGTGACTTTCGTTGATGATTACTCTAGGCATGCATGGGTATTTCCGCTTAAAGCAAAGTCTGAAGTATTTATGTGCTTCAAACAATTTCTAACTATGGCTGAAAATGTCTCGAACTATGGGCACCCTCCATTCCGATCGAGGGGGGGAGTATATGTCTCATGACATTAATGCATTTTTGGCTAGTCGTGGGATAAAACACCAATATACAATGCCTTATACACCTCAACAAAATGGTGTTGCTGAGAGGAATAACATGTCACTTACAAAAATGGCACGATGTATGGTCAAAAGTCAAGATTTTCCGCATTCTTTTTGGCTTGAGGCCATCATATGTGCCACTTATTTTCTAAACAGGTGTCCTACAAAAGATTTTCATTCTATGACTCCATATGAAGCATGGCATGATGGAAAGCCCTCTATTGAGCACATGCGTGTTTTTGGTTGTTTGGCATATGCTTTGGTGCCACAAACACAACGTAGAAAATTGGATGAAAAGGCTATCAAATGTATTTTTGTTGGGTATAGTGCTGAAAGAAAAGGTTACAAGTTGTATCATCCACAAACAAAGTGTATTCTGATTTTACGGGATGTTGTGTTTGTGGAAGATTCTGTTCACTCCTTGCTGTCATGTACTAGAGAGAGTAATGTAAGCTCACAGGACATTTATAAAACTTTGTTTTCAGTGGTGGAAGTACAAATGTAAATTCCAATAAGGCAAATATACAACCTATGGGGGTTTTTGAAAATGTTACAAATCAGCCTATTATTGATGCAGATGGAGTGTTACCGTTCTCCGAGCGATTTTTTCCGAGCAATCCTAGTTTCTGAGCAGGTCTTTGTGGAAGGGTACTCCGTAGAAAACCACTCCTATTAGACAAGGTGGTCTTTTATGCAGCTATCCATGAAAACAATGTAACTATGCGCTTGAAAAGGACATAGAGAACTTTACCTACAAGAGGATACATGCTGCATTGATTAATACAAATGGAATGCCTAAATCAATTGTTTATTTATATACACCCTAATCTCATGTCTAGAGAGAGAGAGAGAGAGAGTGAGAGAGAGAGAATGCTAGACTGCAACAATAACAATACACATTTAAATGGAAGACCCCTGGATACTAAATTTTTGTTATCAAAAAGACATAACAGATTATAGCTGAAAATAAGGATTTCATGTACGATCAATGAAACAAAATGTAACAATAATTTACAATGATTCACTCTGTCAAAACAAAAAGTAAAAACAATGATGGCAATATGCTCCAAGCTTCATAGCAAAATGTATGCTCTTTGATTTTATATTGCTATAGTTTTCGATCCATTAGATAGTAGCGAAAGAGGCATCTCCGTATCGATGTAAAATATACACCAAAAAGTTTCTAGTTGTTGCTTGGTCGCGATTTGCATCTCAAAAAGACCAAAAAAATCAGCTGGCTTTAATGCTCACACACATGATTGTCAAATTGTGACATTGCAGCGTCTGCCACTAAGAGCCTGAAATAATTTGACTTTTGTGAGAGCTACCTGGTGAATGAACTCGTGAGATGATGAATCCAATCCCAATATTTGCAAATACATGTAGTACAAGTGCTTACATGGCGTGTATGTCAAGCGCTTGCTTTCTCTTTTCAGAAATCCCTCACACGTGCAATGAGGAAACTCGCCCAGAGTCACTGAGTAGTTGACACCTAATGCTCGCGAGCCTTCAATACTTACGTAGAAAATATGAGACTCATTGCATAAAACAATGGCCTCACGAACCAGTTGCGCAGACAAAGTTCTTCCTTTCTGAATGCTAACCTGGAACTCTTTGGTCAAATTTGCTCTCCACTTAACAAGCTTACCATCTCTAAATTTTGGCCGAAAAGAACTAAGCGCTTGCAAAGAGCTCGATGTTGCATTTGCTGTAGTTGATTTGATTGAGCTTTTACCTGATTTAAGTGAAAATCCATTTTCCTCCAAGATTTGTTTCTCTTGTGGTTGCAACAAAGTTCCCTCATCCACTGGCCACACTCCTGGAGCAGGGCCAATCAAGCCAACAACATGGTCCTCATCAACCTCCCAAGAGTGTGTTGGGGATGAGTTACATAACCAAATAAACCCCCCCACAAGACCTCCAGGATACTTCCTTCGACCCCAAAAGCAAGGTGCAGGTACTCCATCTTTGCTATTATCAATCCATGCATTAATGTATGCTCCACATCTTCCACTTTGCCCTGGTAATCGTCCAAAACAAGTCATTTTCTTTCCTGGTTCGGTTCTTCTGATATCCCACACTGTCTTTGGAATCCTCCTCTCCACATATTCTCCTTTTCTCTCACCTTCTGGTTTATTTTTGTGACTATGACCCTCAGTAACAGTTACAAATTCTGGCCTATGACTATCCTCTTCTAAGATCTCTCTTGGATCAACCTGCAGTGGTGGCTTTGCACGCACACTCTGTTTACACATTGCAGAATGTTGCATCTCCGGAGACTGAATCCCCATTTCAACCATAGATGAATGAGCAAGATCTGCTAGTTTTCTATTCAATGTCCGGCTTGTATTTTGACTACTGAATCTCTCTGCCATATCTTGTATTCCAGGGCCTGTCCCAGCATGAATACCTTTCAAGAATGCATTACACTTTACACTTTGCAAAATAGCCATTGACATGTCAAATCCTGTGGCCTCATAAAGGGATATCTGGCTTTTAAAACCAACTCCAGCACGCATACTTGCATGTTTAGCCTCTGCTAGATTAGTGGTTGGCACAAAAATACCTGACTCATCTTGACTCACAAACCAAGATCCCCAATGGAATGCTCTCACATCCCACCAAGCAAGCCAAGTTTCCAATGATGGTATCTCACCATTGATTGCATGATCTGCATGCCAAAATTTTCTAATTTCATTCTTGCAGCTGTCTGCAGCCACGTCGGATGGTGCATTTCGCCACTTTCAACACAAGGATTTATGCTCCTCTTGAAATGAAGGACGGATACACTTACGTGTGTGGTGAACCATTCTCTGCTCCCAATGGAAAGTACAACTCTCTTTTTCGGGTAGCTTTTTTTTTGCCCCACCAAAGTAAACTGCACGCACTGCAAGCCAATTTGCATTTGCCTCATCTGCCATGAATCCACGAAACTCTGGTTTTTCAAAGCCATTTTCATGAACCACAGAATTCAACTTTTTCCAAAACTCAGTCTGAGCAAAGCGATCCTCGACCTTGAACTCACATGTGGCAATAGTCAAAAGAGAACGCACATAAGGGTCATATACATGTTCAGACATTGTGGGCCAACCAGAAACTCTATGTATGTGATCAAAATGAACCCACATTTCTTGCAAGTTTCCACCAGGTCTCATTCTATTAATCAAATCAAGTCCACTACCAGGTCCCCTAATTGACATTTTAAAAACATGTGGCTGATGTCTATCACTCAATTGCCTTGGGAACAGCACACTGTGTATGAAAGGGTAGCGGCAACGATTCTTCAAGTCCAACACAGCTTCAAGGCCCATTGAAGTGATATTCTTCTCTCTTTTGGCATACTCTAAACATCTTCCTATCCTCCTTTTATTTGAAAGAGGAGTGGCATACTCAAGAATGTGGGCAAGTTCATCCTCACCAATCTTTGAGTTCCCCTCTTGATTGTCTTTCATTAGCATGTCCATAATAAGATCTTGAGTAACGGCACCCTCGAGTTGTTTTGGACTAGTGAAAGGATTTAGCTTTGCACGTGCTGCAACCTTCTCCTCTATTTGTTTTTCGATGGCTCTGCTCACACCCTCTTCATAAGGGTGCTTATGATCACCCAGATGAATCACACATCTTGTAGTGTTGAAATGATCTCTAGGCACATAGTAGTAAATTATTGCATGACACAAATCAACACACTCAGGCATTTGTGAGCAGTGCTTGCAAACTATATTACCATGTTGAAGCCCAACAAGACCAACAGGACAACTTTTTTTCATTCTTCCTTTCCAGTGTGTTTCATTTTGATAATGTAGTCTCGAGTAGTGAGGACAATCAATGTTGACGCACCGAAGGTGTCCAAGACAACGACTCAAGCGCACAACACCATCAAAACAATCTGAGCTGCATGTGACGTACTCCATCCAAGAGTGGCCATCATACTTCTGCTCCATGCCATGCATTGTTGACTTCTCTTCACAAGGAGGGAGCTCAAATGCAATGTACCCATCGTAAACGTTGGGAAGTTCTTCAGCTTTAACAATCTCTGTAGCACTTTGCATAGCGACATGCAAGCTACTATTTAAGGGCAGCTGTTTAATCATATCAATGACACTATGAGTTTTTGGTGTTTCATTAGAAATGAACTCAACAGAAGTAGGAGTCTCATGTACAGCAATATCAATAAAAATCTTATAGAATTGATGTATTTCTGCATTAAGAAGAAATCCTTCTTCACCAATGGAGAGTAGAACAGGCTCAAACTTTAATTGTTCATGGCTGAGTGACAAAGGCACCCCCGCTAAGTCAAAATACTCCTCAAGAAGATTTAGCTTGATTTCCACAAACCTGGTATGAAAATTAACACTTAATTTCTGTCGTGGAGAATGTTAAGTATGGAGCCTGATTTACCCTTGTAATTTTATGTGGTAAAAGCGCACATTTGTAAGGCCCCCATTATGAGGAGAAGCCATCGTGCGTGAAGGAAAATCACTCACCGGAAACCAAAATTTTCACGGACAAGAATCAGGGGCAACTTTAGAGGCCTCGGGGGCGGAGGCCCCCGAGACTTTTTTTTTCGCCGGAATATTATGGCCGGACGGGGGCCGGAAAGTGGTCGGTTGGCCGGTAATCAATGGCCGATGGCCGGTGGTCGGAAGTCAATGGCCGGTGGCCGGTGGTCGGAAGTCAATGGCTGGTGGCCGGTGGTCGAAAGTCAATGGCCGGTGGCCGAATTCAAAAGCGGACTTGTCTTCTCAAGGGAGGCCACACATGGGCGGATTGGAGGGTCCGATTTGGACTTATTCGCACAAGGGCGGCTACACATGGCTGTCTCTCATAAGAGAGGGCAGCCCTTTTGGCCTATAAAAGGAGGCCATTTCTACACACATTTCATAGTGTGAAGTTGATGCAACAAGGTGAGTGTGAGGTGGTGAGAGTGAAGCAAGGCGGGAGCTCTATCAAGGGTTTAATCCCTTTGTAAACTACTTCTTCTTTTGAAGTGCTAAAGCCATTGAGTGGCTGCTTTCCCGTGGACGTAGCCCACATTGGGTGAACCACGTATATCGTGTGTACTTTCTCTCTCTCTCTCTACTCTATAATCTCTTGTGTGTGAAATCTATCTCTCTCCATTAAGTAATCTACTCAAAAATCTATTTAGCTACGTCTTATTTTCTAACAACTGGTATCAGAGCAAGGTTTGCTCGTAGCTAAATTATCTCAAGGAAAGGATTCCTTGAATTGAGTGGGAGTTATGGCGGAGGAAGGGAAGCTCAAGATTGAGAAGTTCAATGGCAAAAACTACCAACATTGGAAGATGCAGATTGAAGACTATCTCTACCAGAAGGACCTCTATTTGCCACTAGGCGGTCTTGCGAAGAAGCCCTCAACAATGGCAGATGAAGCATGGATTTTCCTTGATTGAAAGGCACTGGGAACAATCCGGTTAAGCTTGGCGTCAACGGTGGCCTTCAATGTTTTGGAGATGAAGACCACGGAGGACTTGATGAAGTCACTTGACGACTTCTACGAGAAACCATCGGCATCCAATAAGGTATTTCTTATGAAGCGCTTGTTCAATCTAAAGATGGCAGAGAATGGTTCAGTTGTAGAATACCTAAATGACTTTAACACAAAGATAAGTCAACTTCGATCAGTGAAAATAAATTTCGATGACGAAGTGCGAGCTCTCCTTATACTATCATCTCTACCGGATAGTTGGGACAGCCTTGTGATGGCTGTAAGTAATTCTATCTCTGGCACAAATACTCTTAAGTTTGATGATGTTGTGGGTGTTCTCCTAAGGGAGGAAATGCGAAGGAGAAGCACAGGAGAATCATCAAGTGTTGCACTATCATTGGAAACAAGAGGAAGGCCTAAGGAGAGGTTCAAAAACCAAAAGGGTCGTGATCGCTCAAGGCGGAGCAAGTCACGCACAAAGTCAGTTCTTGAATGTTGGAACTGCGGCAAGAAGGGCCACGTCAAGAAGGATTGCTGGTCCAAGAAGAAGAAGGAGACAGAGTCTCAAGACAACAAGCCAACATCGGAGGCCAATGTGGCAGGTAAAGTAGAGCAAGATTCTCTAATTCTCTCATTAGACAATGTGTCTAATTCTTGGATAGTAGATTCTGGGGCTTCATTCCATGCGACACCACACAAGCAACATTTCCAAGGCTACACCAAAGGTAATTTTGGGTATGTATACTTGGGAGATGATGAAGCTTGTGAGATTGTTGGCAAAGGTACAGTTTCTGTCAAAACTGCTAACGGAAATGAATGGAAGCTTAAAGATGTTAGGCATGTTCCTTCTCTTCGCAAAAATTTGATCTCCACAGGACAATTGGACGATGAAGGTCACAACATTGCATTCGGAAACAAACGGTGGAAGATCTCAAAGGGATCTTTGGTGGTTGCCAAGGGAGAAAAAGTCGGTACACTTTACTTGTGTACTGCTAGCACGCAACCTTCAGCTTGTGCAACAACTACAGAAGTTGACAGTGCAGTGTGGCACTACCGACTTGGGCATATGAGTGCCAAAGGAATGCAAATCCTTCAAACAAAGAAGCTTCTACCAGTTTTGAAAGAAGTGGACTTAGAGTTCTGTGAAGATTGTGTTTATGGTAAACAAAAGAGGGTAAAATTTCAAAAATCAGGAAATGAAAGAAAAAATAAAAACCTTGAGTTGGTTCATTCTGATGTTTGGGGTCCTGCAAGTACACCATCACTTGGTGGCTCATTGTACTATGTAACATTCATAGACGATGCGACTAGAAAAACATGGGTTTATGTCATGAAGAATAAATCCGATGTATTTTCCATATTTCAAAGGTGGAAAGCCTTTGTGGAGAATGAAACAGGTACTAAGGTTAAATGCCTCAGATCCGACAATGGAGGAGAATATTGCAGCCAAGCTTTTGAAAGCTTTTGTGCTAGCAATGGCATTCGGAGGCAAAGGACAACCCCAAGGACACCTCAACAAAATGGGATTTCGGAAAGGATGAACATGACAATCATGGAACGAGCACGAAGCATGCGGCTACATGCAGGCCTACCGCTTGAGCTTTGGGCGGAAGCTGTAAGTACGTCTGTGTACTTAATCAATCGGTCACCCTCAACGGCATTGGATGGGGGAGTTCCAGAAGAGGCATGGACAGGTAAACCGGTGAATAATGCATTTCTCAAAGTGTTTGGGTGTGAAGCTTTCATGCACATAGATAGAAGCCTAAGATCAAAGCTAGATGCAAAGTCCAAAAAGTGTTTCTTCATTGGCTATGGAGAAGGAGACTTTGGGTATCACCTATGGAATCTTGAAGATGGTAAAATCTTAAGGAGTAGGGATGTAATTTTTAACGAACAAAATATGTACAAAGATTACTTGGAAAGAAAACAAACAAAAGAAACAGGTGATGAGTACATGGAGCTTGAGGACGGTGAAGACTCAAGGACTGCAAACGGTGACAATGTGCAACAACGTCAACCAAATGAGGAGCCTCAACCTATTCCCCAAAGATCTACAAGAGCAAGTAGACCTCCAGAAAGGTTTGTTCCTTCCTTCAACCATATCTTGATCTCAGATTCTGGAGAGCCGGAATCATACGAAGAAGCTATGCAACATGAATCCAAAGAAGAATGGACGAAGAGCATGCAAGTGGAGATGGAATCACTACATCGCAACCAAACATGGGAGTTGGTTGAGTTGCCTAAAGGTAAGCGGTCACTTCAAAACAAATGGGTGTACAAGCTGAAGGAAGAAGAAGGTGGGAAGAAAAGGTACAAGTCTAGGCTTGTGGTAAAAGGGTTTTCTCAAAAGAAAGGTATTGACTTCAATGAAATATTTTCTCCTGTTGTAAAAATGAACTCAATTAGGCTTGTCTTAAGCCTTGTGGCTGCTCATGATCTAAATCTCGAGCAAATGGATGTAAATACGCCATTCCCTCATGGTGACTTAGAGAAGGAAATCTACATGCTTCAACCAAAGGGGTATGAAGTAAAAGGTAAGGAGAAAATGGTTTGCAAATTAAAGAAGAGCTTGTATGGTTTAAAGCAAGCATCAAGACAATGGTACTTGAAGTTTGATCGATGGATGTTGGATCATGGATTCACAAGATGCAACTCGGATCACTGCGTCTACACGAAGAATTTGGGAGATGGGAAATTCATAATCCTAATGTTGTATGTTGATTGCAAGTGCTAACATGCAGGACATCAAAGACCTAAAAGAGGAGCTGTCCAAATCTTTTTCAATGAAAGATTTAGGTGCTGCAAAGAGGATACTTGGTATGAAAATATCAAGGGACAAGACGAAGAAGACAATAAAGCTATCTCAAGAAGATTACATCAAGAAGATACTAGAAAGGTTTTCAATGCAAAATGCAAAACCAGTTTCTACACCTTTGGCTGATCATTTTAAACTAATGAAGTATATGTGTCCAAAGACACAAGAGGAGATAGCCTGTATGTCTAAATTTCCATATGCTGCAGCGGTAGATTCTCTAATGTATGCTATGGTCTGGACAAGGCCAGACATTGCACATGCAGTGGGAGTTGTGAGTAGGTTCATGGACAACCCAGATAAAGAGCATTGGCAAGCTGTGAAGTGGATACTTAGGTATCAAAAAGGGACAACAACAAATGCTTTGTATTTTGGAGGAACTGAAGGACAAAGATACTCTTTTGATCTGCTCTTTTGATCGTGTGCAAATCAAGGGCTTCTATTAAGATGCGGGCATGTTGGCATTACACATGGGCCAGCAAAATCACTGAGATTTTCAGTCGAGGATTGTGGGGAAAAGACATTATGCTTGGTCCATGTGTATGTCAGTGTGTATGCCATGTGAAGAGCCGTTAAAAAAATGTCAATAGTTGATGGATATGCCCAACCAGGTGTAGATGGAACTAGAGTTAGGGCAGAGTATAGGGACAATTTGGCCTTGGAGTATGCAAATCTCCCCACTGAGGGGAACTTAGTGGTGGATGTTGTTTTTTATTTCAATGAGGGCTGGCAAAAGACCGGATATGATGTCGTGTTTCTTGGTTTGGCGTGTCCTCTGCCATCCATTTTTTGGCCCTTTTCTGGTTGTTCTCTCTGTTGTTGGATTGATGACAATGTCTCTTGCAAAAAAACACCCCAAAAGCAGGGTGCGTCGGCGCGGCCTGCTTTTGGGGTGTTTTTTTTCAAATTGTCTTCATTCTCTGTGTATGCATCTTTTGGGATAAACTGATCAGGGCCAGTACATGTGCTGCTCTTTTGATCGTATGCAAATGAAGGGCTTCTATTAAGATGCGAGCAACAAAAGGCATGTTGGCATTACACATGGGCTAGCAAAATCACTGAGATTTTCAGTCGAGGATTGTGTGGAAAAGACATCATGCTTGGTCCATGTGTATGTCAGTGTGTATGCCATGTGAAGAGCCGTTAAAAAAATGTCAACAGTTGTTGGATATGCCCAACCAGGGATATGCCCAATCAGGGCAGAGTATAGGGAAGCTTTGCCATTTCAATACGGGCCTGGGGATAGTGTCTGCTTAAGGCATTGAGAGCTGAAGGTTCATTCATAGAGAGGGGCCAGGGCAAATGGCAAGGAATACACAATCTAGTGCCTACCACTATCATTGACTCATACCCAGACATTAATGGCTTCAACAGCCTGGAAAGACTAAAATCTGTGAGCTTAGCATTGAAATTCTCATCTAACAGCACATTGTTGGGCTTGACATCTCTATGCAAAACAACTCCATCGCACTCCTCATGAAGATATAGCAAAGCAGAGCCTAGACCCAAACAGATATTGAAGCGCTTTGCCCAGTCGAGGGCTACACGCTCGATGATTATAGAGAAAGTTTTCCAAGCTCCCATGGGGCATATAGTCATAGACAAGAAATAGTCAGCCCTTGCGCTCTCCCCATCCTCGGAGTCGGACCAAATTGCGGTGCCTCAAATTGCTGATAGCAGAAAGCTCTGCAATAAAGCCTATGAAACCCCCTTTCGTTTGAATGGAGATGCACTTTACAGTCACTAGCTAATGCCTAAAACTAGAGGTGATGTTGGTAGAGGCATCTGATCTTATAAACCATCAATAAACCATTATCACATGTAGGCTTAAAAAGATATCAATTTTCCTTTGCTCAAGGGTGAAACAGGTCTCTCTCTTGTCATTTTAGTCACTATATATGCTTTATTAGCATGATGATTGGCTTGACTATACTAGTTTGTCATGGCTTCAGACGGTAGGATCTGGTTTCCAGCTTGATGAAATATGTAAATTGGTGTCATCTTCTGCTCTAAACCCCTCCTTCTATTTGTGATGCCTCTAATTTTGGCCTTGCTTGGAGTAGCGACAATTGTCTAGCCCCTGAGCAAGAACCCTGTTCTCATGGCGAGCTTCTACAGCATGATGATGATACCTTTGACGGGGATGTACGAATCCAGCACCTGCTTACAGGCATCTGATGACGAGCTTGGGATCCCGCTGTCCTCTTCATCATCCGAGCTGGACGATAGCTCGTTTCATGAAGAGTGGGCTTCCCTTGCTGACGAGACAGGGTCCTCGACCTTCAACCTCAGTTGGCTCGATGGCTCCTTCCAGCAATTTGAGGAATCGAGGGACCTCTATGAACCTGTCATTCTCTTTGCTTTAGCAAGTGTGGATTCGGGACGTCTGTTTTGTCCTCCCCCCACCTCTCCTTTCCTGCTAACATTTTGAAGCAAAGTGGTGTACAAAATGACACTAGTGTAGTCTCTTAAAATGTTCAAACATTGAAATTTGGAAGTCTGAAAAAACTGCCTTCGAAGCAGTGATGAATTTTTGTGAGCTTGCAAATTTGGCAGCCTTGTGGCAAAAAGGAAAGCTATATGCATAAATATATGCAAGATTCTAGCGATTATGAAGCGTATGTAGGTGGGGGCGTTCACTCATGTTGAGTTTGATCACCTGGTTATGATTACGGCTATTTTAATGTCCATCGATTATGCAATTCTAGGCATCATTTATGCAGTTAAAAACTATGAACGCATGTTTACAAACTTGAAAGATATTTTGGCGGGGGATTATAAATTTTACAAATTTTCCTTTCATTTTGTTGGCAATCCGCGAAGTATACGGCCGGACTTCCTCCTTTTCATGTTTCTTTTGCCTTGCTTTGAATCTAGGGGCAGGGATGGATTTTCAACTAAGTTGAGGAAAACTTCCCATCTCTCTGACACGAATGACCACAGCTAGCTCTTGACCATTCCTTTTAGAATCTATACACGACCTATTCTGTAAAGCAATAATCCTTCCTTCTAATTTGATCTTTCAGCAGAGGAATCTGATCTTAGCACAGCATCATTTTTTAGTGTCTTGCAGAGTTAAATCAGAGTTTGCCCGCTCACAATCCCTTTGGCTTTTCCAATGCTATGCACAGTTCTCTCCTTCGAATCCTTCTGCTGCCCGAATGTCTATAGCTTGCCAAATTTTTTGTTTTGTCTACAGCTCGCCCAATTTGCTGTTGAGTTGATTAAAGCTTTGTTGCTGCTGATAATGGTTTATTAATGAAATACTTATTAATGATGAGACGTAGCTTTGCAGGTCGCGATCTTCTTTTAGCTTGCACAGTACTGTAATTAAATGCATGATCAAGTTATAATGGTAATAATGGTAATTAGTGGTGAAAATTAGAAAAGGATTGCATTTGGACAATTTAAGTTGCGAGTATAAATGGCATGCAAATTGCAAAAAAACACCTCAAAAGTAGGCCGCGCCGACACGGCTTGCTTTTGGGGTGTTTTTTCCAATTTGTTTTTTTTTTAAATTTGGGATGCTTTTGGGGTGTTTTTTTCAAATTTTTTTTTTTGTTAATTTGGGATACTTTTTTATTTGTTTCTCTTTGCAGTTCTTCAGGTCATAAGCGATTGAGGAAAACCAGAGGATCGTCTCAACTTAATGTAGACTCAATGCAACAAGAGAGTCAAGATGACATAAACAGAGTGGTGGACACTTCAATACTAGAGCAAAATGATGTTGAGGAAGAGGTTGAGAGCCAAAATCTGGATGTTTCAGGGGTTGCAAGTATGATGATTGTCCCTTATGTTGTTAGGCCAGAGGTACCATCTGCATAGCCATCCAATGGAGAGAACAAGATTTACATGGACATGGGAGAGGACATTCTTCAGAAAACAAGGATGTTCAGCTGTCATCATTGTCCACCCATTCCTCTTTGTAGACTAATTCCTTATGCAAGGGTTAGGGGTCTTCGTGATGATCTTTCGGGCTTGAAAATAGCATTTGCTAGAGAGGGTTATGTGGCAGAGAAAGGAGCATTTATTGTTTCCATTTGGACGAGGGACAAAGAAGTTTCAGTTGTGGATGAAGCAATACAGAGGGATTGGGATCCTATTTGGCATGAGGTTAACAAAGAGTTTGAAGCTGATCTCATTCTGAAACCTAAACTTCAGGAACTAATGGGTCACATGTTCTATGTTTGGGAAGGCAACCATCGTACCGTGGCATGGACATCTGCTATTAAAGAATGCTTCAAAGAAACAAAAGTGAAGCATCATTGTGTGCTTTGTACTATTATTGACCCTACCAGGGTTAGTGAGATTGCCCTTCTTACAAGTTTACAGCGGATGAACTAGTGAGTCTCCTTCCTTATCTTTTTGGTTATGATAGTTCTCAAGTTTTCTTATGTTTATGTGAATTTATCTTGCTTTTGAACATGTAGTTTGAATACACATGCTTTGGTGACCACAACATTGAGGGATGAACTAGTAAATTGTGAAAATATTTGTTATGTTGATCATGGGGAGTACCTTAAAGACCTACCTGAGAGAGATAGAATGTTGATTGCACGTATCAGAAAGAAGAGTACCAAGGGTGTTGGGCCATGGTATCCTCTTACACGTAGATATCTCGGAAAGCTAGTTTTTAATGTAAGTTTTAAGTAGCATATATTTCTAACATGAATTTAGTATTGCTATGCTTGTCACAATGGATTTGATTCCTTCCCTTTTTTTTCTAGGTGCAAATAAGTAAAGCACTAAACAAGAAGGTTGAAGAGGCAAGACTCAAAATGTCAGATGAAGAGCTTCGATTGTTGAAGAAGAGAAGGAGAATGAAGAGTTGGCTTCAAGATATGGTGTAGGATTGGAAAGGTGAGTCTTTCTCAATGAACAACTATGTGTTTGTATTTACTTTGCTTAGATAAATTATTGACTTCACTAAGTTAATTTTAGATCTTAATATTGTCGATCCCAAGCATGGAGATACTTGGATGTCAAAAGTATGGTCTCTCAAGTGGGGCCGAAAGTTTGCAACGCTTGAGAAATTGAATTTTATTGCTTTATGTGATGTTCAAATGGAGTCAAAAAATCTTTTGGTTGACTTTGTTGGAGGCAAACAAAGCAACAAAATCTATGTATGGCCTTGCACAAGGGGATCACCTTTATAGACAGTGAGTTCCTAACATTTTTGATGATTGTATACATTGCATGGTTTATAGGCTAACAAAAATACATGAATTTATGTTTCTTCTTAAAGTTGGCTTAGATTAGAAGAGAAGAATTAAGGTATTAAGAATGTTGGTCGATTTTATGGATGTGCCGGGAGGGGTAATGATTGCTTGATCTCTCCCTATTTGACTTCTATGAAGAAGTGAAGATAGAGATTAACATCTGTTTCCTCTTGGAGGTTCAAGGAGAGCCAAAGGAGAAGAAGAGCAATGATAAACCTCTCAAGAAAGAGGATATGATATTGAAAGCTTCGATGAGGCTAATTTTTAGGTGAAGATGTGTGAATGAATTTACTTGATAGTTACTTTAATTTCAAAATGAAGATAAAATCATGTCTTTGATAGTTGTTTCATTGTCCATTGTAGGTACTTTGTTTGCTTGCGAGGAAAAGGTCATGTGCCAAGTATTCCAGTTAGGGCAAAGCAATGGCTTTTGACCCTGAATGAAGAGACTTGTATGTACCCACGTGCTATGCATCAATGTACACGATGGGAGCTTGACAATTGTCCATGGTGGATAGATCTTGAAGGAGGTCATGTTTTGAATAGAGAGAAGGAGCTCTCTTCACAAATATCAACCATGGTTCCAAAAGAAGTGGACCAAAGAAAGATTATGATAATTTGAAATTTTGTATAAGTGATGTTTTGAATCATGTATTATGTCTTGTAATTTGCCTTGTTTTTTTTTTAATGTAAATATGATTTTTTGGTATTCAATAATGTTTTGTTCTTTATTCTAATGTTGTGTAGATAAACAAAAAGAGAAACATGTTGAGAAACAAAGGATTGGTGTTGAAAGTCAAAAGTCCTTTGATATTTCTCATCATATAGAGGACTTGGAAACAGAGGATTGCACTCAAGGTTTGAATTCCAAGATCCACATCTACTTTGATTCTTTAGTAAATATTTTAATAGTGTTTATATACACATGCACTCACACACATACATACCTACTTACTTGTGTACGTATACATACATATATAAATGTCTCTGTATGCATGTAAGTACCTATATGTATATATATATATATATATATCATGTTTCTGCATACATTAGTCTATGTGTGTATGTCTCTCAAGTATCCACGTGATGTCTTTGCATTTATGTGTGCAAGTGTGTACACATACACAAAGACTCTCTCTCTCTCTCTCTCTCTCTCTCTCTATTGTCTTATCCGTATGTGTTTTGAGAGGAAAACCTTATTGATATCATGCTCTTGTAATCCTGAAGGGAATTCTCTTAAAGGTCAAAAGAGGCTTTCCAAAAGGACTACAAAATTTATTTATCTTGCAGCGCATTCTTTGGGATACACGCCTCATGTTGAGAATCCCAAAAACATTGTAGTGGTTGGTGATTACATCATCATTGGGAAGGATTTTGCGGGAGGAAGAAAAAATGATACCTTCTATAGTGTGCATGAGTTCATCAAGCAAAATAAGCCTTCAGGGGTTAATTATACAAAGAGGGGAAAAGCTGTGGATTGGGCAGCTGACTTCATTTTCTTTGACTTGCCATTTGGAGGCACTCAAGGTGGTGACGATCCTTGTCCCACCTGGGATTTTGTTTCTGAGGACCATGTGCGCTATGGGATTGCTTTGGCAGCATCTACTTTGGCTGACTTGGGATGGTTATTGGTGATGGCCTCTATGGCAGGTATTTGTTAAAGTTAATAGTTGTTAACATTTATGTTTATTTTGGCTTCTACTTATTGAAACTTTTCTAAGACGGTGCAATTATATTATAGGTGATTCCACAATTGGGTGGATTGAGCGCTATGTTCGCGTTTACGATTTGGAGATAGTGAGATGAGTGGTTGTCATTCACCATTCTACATATGGATACAAGGAGATTGGTGGTATTCGCACAAATGTGAGTATAGTGATGATTATATTACGTTCAAATGCTCAAAACTACATGTGTTTCTTAAATTAAGGTTTAATTGGATATTAACTTTTATTGCTAGTGTTCTACGTCAATGCTTTTTATGGTTCGACGCCGAGCTATAGATCCTCCTATTTTCATTCCAGAGAGTACACCCCTCTTTGAGTCCTTCGGCATGCATCCTTTAGATACCCTCGCCTATCATTATCTTACGGATGATTTGCGTGCTTTGGACCCCGTCGGGCAGCAGTGGCGTGGGGGACTAGAGAGGAGTCATACATTTTTAGCATGCTTTGTATACCTGTACTGTCGTCGAGGTGGTGTGTGCATTGAGATGGGATGTGGTACTGCACCTATTCTTAAGACATGCATGCACACTGGTAGAGTATGTGCATCCATCGATGTGGATACATTCTTGATGACCACGTATGTAGAGCCTCTCCTTTTGGCTTACATGCAACAGAGCAGCCATGACGATGTTAGTAGGCCGCAGGCAGATGATGAGGTGGATCCACTTGCAGGTTTCAATCCATATGACTAGTGAGGCCCTTGTCTCTTGAGACTATTACTATTATGGACTTCTTCAAAGTGTGGTTTGTTTTTATGTGATGTTTGGTTTGTATTGCCATGTTAATTATGCTCTTGTTTTGTCGCAGAGTGACATTTATGTAAAACTCATTGGTTTTGGAACATAGTTGCTTCGGTTATGTTATGTTCTTGGATGTTATGTTGTTCATAAGTTAATCTTCTCCCTTTGTATGGATTTTTTGTTATAGAAATTTATTGCCAGCTCTAGGTAAATAGTAGTATTTCAATATATGCTTATGTGATGTTTGGCTTCTATTGCCATATTTGGATATGCTTTTGCTTTATCATGGTTGGTGACAATATATGGAATACTCACAATTTAGGAAACACATTTCACATTGGAAATGTTATGTATTAGATGTTATATTTGAATATGTTAATTATTTTCCTTTGTATGGATTTCTTGATATGTATTAAGATCTCGTTTGTTCCTTCCATGCAAAGTCAATTGCCCGTGTATGCCGAAGCAATGGCAAAGAGCATGTGTAGAGACAAACGATTTGACATGGAACGGGAAGAGCGACGCTCCATTCAAAACCTTTACATTGATGATGAATGTGAATCATTGTAAATTACTGTTACATTTTGTTTCATTGATCGTACTGAGACGGTCCGGGGCGGGCAACAAGAAGAGCGGCCTCTAAACACCCTTCGAGGCTCCCGTGCTGCTCAATTGGGGCTGGGGCAAGCACAATCAAAGACAACAACAACCCACAACCAAAAACCAAACAAGAAAAGGGGCACCACCTAGTTATAGATGCGAACTAGGACGCACGTGATATCTCCTTGTACTCAAATGCACAAAGAGAGGGGAATGCAAGATAGCCACACACACCAAACACAAACATTCACCACGCTAGAGAGAGGTAAAGAGCACAAATCAACTTGAGCAACTCAGTCTTAGCCTTAAAGACTAGATGCACACAAAAGCTTGAGGAAATAGAGAGACAACACAAAACTTGACCTTGTTGCCAATACACAAATTGTCTTACGGTCACGGGAGCCCTCTCACCGAGCACCCCCTTACAATTGACCTTTTAGGCAAACAATTCAACAAGCCCTCAAACCACCAAGCATGAAATGGCACAACAAACTTCAAGGACAATATACCTTCAACCACCTGATGAGCCAACTTATCAAGTCAATTTGGAGAGAAGAGTCGTAGTTGCAGCATACAATTGCACCCAAAACTATAAATCTTATTTATGCACAAGAGTAGGCTACAAGTGTGGTGAAGAGTATGGCATACACTCCACTCCTCTAGATGGCATAACTAACTTCAAGCTTCTCCATGCACCTATGTGTAATGATGGAATAGAGCACTCACGATGCACACACTCTACACAACTAGGCTTGAAGAGTGGTGTGTTATGTGTTGAGAATGGTGTGGTGTAGTGTGATCATGTGATGATTTACAAGGGAGAGAAGGGCTCTATTTATAGGTTTTAGAAGCCCCGATTAGGATTAGGCCTAATCAAGTTTATTTGAAGGAATAAAAGATTATGCATATTTTTTTTTTTTAATAATGAGGGTGGGTCTCTCTTGTCCTTTGTGTCACATGGATGTGGGCTCAAGGAAAGAGAATCACTGAGGATGAAAGGAGAGAGGATTGAGTGAATAATTTGGGAGTGCCTACTCTAGTAGAGGGTGCATTTTACAATAAGGTTAGTGGTTAGTAGTTAGTAATTATCACTAAAAAATATTTACAAAATCATTCACCAAATGGTGAGATATATGATGAGAAAAGTTAGAGAAGGGATAAGCATGTAAAGCAAGGTTGAAGCTTGGAGAAGTTGACATTCACCTCTTTACAGCACTGGTAGAAGAAGCAGTCAGCATGGCGAAGTAACACGTGTCGATGAAGCTACGTTATCTTCTAACCTTGGAAAATTCATGATAAAGCCTTCATTTGCAGAGGTTAACCTTGGAGTTTTTTTTATTTTTTGAAGTTCTTTACAAAGCTGAAGAGAGTATGGTAATATGGACATATATGTAGAGAGAAACGGGGACACCTAGGGTGTAGAAATGGAGGATGAAGGCTATGGAGGTGTGAGAGAAGTGGCAATGGTGAAGAGGGTGAATTAGGACATGGGAGTTGCAGGTTTGGGAATGGGAAGGAGAGGGAGGAGTGTGTGTGAAAGAGGAAAATGATAAAGTGGAAGAGGGAGTGTGGCTGCATAGCATGGGCAAACTGGGGTCCATCAATAAAATCATAGCTCACAGCTCGTAGCTCAAAAAAATATGAAAAAATTTGAGGTGAAAGTTCAGCTCACTAGCTACAACTTTTGTTTGTATCACCCTTTCAAATTCGGGGAGCATGTGATCTTTAAAAATTTAGCAAAACCGACTGTTTTTTCCACTGCACAAAGTCCTTGTGAGGTCCTTCTTTGGATGATTCTTTTGAATACCTCCAAGAGTGAGCTCCCCATGGTGCATGTATGCATGCCACATACCCTTGACCTTATTTGGTAGGTCTATAATTGAAGATATTATTGAGATCATGATATAAGTGAATAGTACAACTAAGAAAATCAAATATTGAGGGGTCTAAAAAAATATGTACATGTCAAATATAAATAATATAGGTGGAAAAAATATAAAGGGGTCAAAATAAATCTCTCATTATAAGTCTACCATAAAAAGATGAATATTTTTGGTGGTCTAATTTATGAGAGTAATAGAGAATAGATGCAGGAAGGAAAAAATGACAATAGTGAAAAAATTTACACATAAATAAAACTAGTTTTTTTTGGATTTTTATTGGGATGGAGTTACACCAAAAATAAGAGAAGCTTGCATGAAATTATTTTTATATGGAATAAAGAGTATGCAAAATGGTAAGAAAAAATATGGTAATGGTGAGTCAATGTACATAGCATAAATAACACACACCTAAGTATAAATATTTAAATAAATATCAAAATAATTATGAAAAATAATTTTATTTAGGCCCTATATACAATAAAATATTTACACACAAATGGGCCATAATATACTTATATTGTTTTATTTATTTTAGTTTTTTTGGCTCAACTATCCCGGTGACTAGCTAATTGAGGGTTTTTAAGAAGATATGGGAAAAGTCCCCTAACTCACACACGCCTATGTACAGTGAAATGGTAGGCATAGCCACAGTGTTTGAGTGATTTGATAGGGTGAGGTAGCTTACTATGGCAATTATGGAAAGCCGAAAAACGGCTATCAGTACATGAAATCCTTATTTTCAACTATAATTTGTTATGTCTTTTTTATAACAAAAATTTAGTATCCAAAAGTCTTCCATTTAAATGTGTATTGTTATTGTTGCAATCTTGCATTCTCTCTCTCTCACTCTCTCTCTCTAGACATGAGATTAGGGTGTATATAAATAAACAATTGATTTAGGCATTCCGTTCGTATTGATCAATGCAGTATGTATCCTCTTGTAGGTAAAGTTCCTATGTCCTTTTCAAGTAACAAAATCCATTCTTGTCAATATGTATTCGAGAACGGAATAGGAGCATGTTTTGAAGTGACTCAGACCACCTTGCCTAATAGGAGTACCCTTCTAAGGAGTACCCTTCCGCCAAGACCTACATGATGAGGAAAGGGCTAAGAATGAGCAGGCTAGAGGTACGCCTAAATGGCTGGTGCATACTTTGCGTGACAGTAAGTTGGATGCACCTTTGTCTAGTTGTACTCGTTCAGGTTATCGCCATGCATCTTATGCATCATATTGTTATGCTTTGGTTGTGTCTAGCTTACATGATGTTGAGGAACCTTTGTCTTTTGATGAAGGACAGGATTTAGAAAATTGGATGGCTGCCACTTATAGAAAATGACACATGGACTTTATGTGATTTGCCTCCTGGCAAAAAGGCCATTGGTACGAAGTGGGTTTACAAGTTGAAATGCAAGCCAGATGGTGACATTGATCGCTATAAGGCTCCACTTGTTGCAAAGGGTTATGCACAACAAAAAGGCATAGATTATGAAGAGATTTTTTCTCCCACTTGTTGTATGACTACTGTGCGTTTTCTATGTGCATTGGCAGCTCATTTTGGTTGGGATGTACATCAGTCAGACATTGTTACTACTTTCTTTGATTGTGACATATTTGAGGAAGTTTATGTAATGAGTCTCGTGGTTTTGTCAAGAAAGGACAAGAGGATAAGGTGTGCAAATGTAACAGAGCTTTGTATGGTGATGGCCGGCTTTCAAAATCGTGACCGTGAGAACCACACCCTAAGGAAGAGAAGGTTTCTTACCAAAAAAAAAAACAAAACAAGCCCTTACCATTCATCATACTCCCCCCAAGGTTAACCACTAGTGGGGCGCCGCCAATTTGGCCACACCCCTCCATTATCGCCAAAAGACAACCCCTCTCTCTCTCTTACTGCCTGGCTTCGTCAATATTCTCTCTCTCTCTCCTACTGTGCCGCTGCATCGCCCGGCCCAGTAGGTGCATTGGAGCCTCTGTCACACCCTCCGACGAGCCGCCACAGATATTATCCCCTCTCTCTCTCTCTCTCTCTCTCTCTCTCTCTGTGTGTGTGTGTGTGTGTGTGTGTGTGTGTGTGTGTGTGTGTGTGTGTGTGTGTGTGTGTGTGTGTGTGCTTGTCCACACTCTAGCCATGGCCCGCCACTATACCCCCCCCCCCCCCCCCCCCCCCCCCCCCCCCCCCCCCCAATTTCACCTAGCTCTAGCTCTCCCTCTCTCTCTCTTGGGAGCGGCCCCGCGAGCCTTAGGGAAAGCTCTCTCTCTCCCTCCCTCTATCTCTCTCTCCCTCTTTTCCTATATCCTCTAAACCCCCACCTTATCCTATCTCCCCCCCCCCCCCCCCCCCCCCCTCACAACCCCCTATCTCCCTCTCTCTCCCTCTCTTTCCTTGGTGGGAACCACCCCTAAGCCACATAATTCCTCTCTCTCTCGTTGACTATACCCCCCCCCCCCCCCCCCCCCCCCCTCCTTGTCTCACCCTTTGTCGGCTACCCCGTCCCGGGCCTCGCTCTCGTCCACACCCGCCCGCGCATGCGCTCTCGGCCATACACAGCCCTCAATACCCCCCTATCCCCTCTCCCCCATCTGCAAACCCCAACTTTGCATACACAGCTTTGACTATGTCTTCATCATTAGCCTATAAGAAGGTAGCATCCTGCACAATAAACTCATCAATCACAGCTTCTAACTGGGATGGTACTTGCCCTTGGATATCTGCGTAGTCCGGTAGACTTGTACTCTGTTCCTGATAGCTTTCATACTGCTCATAACATGCTTGCACAATAGCTTTTTTCGCTGCAGGATCTGGTAACCTCTTGAATCTGCTCCTTCACATCTGAACTCTCTAACTGCTCAAAATATTTGACCATCAACTCTTCTGGTATCCCTCTTACCTTGGTCTCTAGCTCATAGCACTCTAGGTAGCCCTCTGGATCGTATCCATCAAAGAGTCGTCTCTCGTCGTATACTGCATCCAAAGCTTCATCGATTTGATTTTTCTTCTTTACGGTCTCCACTTCAAGCAGAGATCCTTGAACCAATTGAAGCATCTTCGAAAATTCTGGAACTGATGACTTATCATCAAAATCGTTTGCACTTAATTCTGCAATCATCTTCATCATCTGCTCTAAATTCTCCATCTTTCGGGTCGGGTTCACCAAGAATGTCGGGGGATAATTGTGCGAAAGGTGAGCCGGGAAGGCACCGGGCCCATGGCTGTGAGAGGTGTGGAAAACAAGGTGTAGCAGATGCAATTTATCAACATCAATATTTAAAACAAGCAGTTCGTCTAATTTCCAGTTAATTGACAGAATCCATGATTAATCAATCCCTAATGGAAGATTAAATGCTCTTACAAGAAAAAATTTGGCTTAAATCAGGTGCTTAAGCAAGAAATTGATGATAATCTTCTTACTCTGCCTTTTGCTCCTCGAGTCGAATGGCTATTGATGGCTTTGAAGATTTGATTGGGTTTAGGGAATCGGCTCATTCCGCTTAGAGAGGTTTGGCTTATGGGTTTTAAGATTAGCTTGATTAAGGCGCAATTAAGCTAAGCACCTTGGTTTAAGAGGTTAAGAATATAGAGTTTATTCGGGGAAGATTAGGATAGAGCTTATGAGAAGGATTAGCATCGAGCTTATGGTGAGGATTAGCTTCGAGCTTATGAAAAGGATTAGCATCGAGCTTATGGTGAGGATTAGCTTCGAACTTATGAAACCGGTTTGGCCTTTGTTGATTCCGGAGAGAGATCGAGAGCTTACTTGTGAGTTTAAGCTGAATATGATAAGAGCTTCGGAGATTTGCCTCCAATTAGCTTTCTCCTGAATGATGATGAGGTCCGGGATTAATAGTATCCATGGCTTGACTTCGAGGGCACGACTAATGAATTCCCGAGAGTTTCGGCTTCCTTTCCCTCTTCATAGCTTAAGATCTTCCTTATGAATGATGATGAGAAGAAGGCTACCCAGCTTCCGGAGCTTTAGAGCTTATGACGATGAGGAGAACTCACGATGATGATGAGGAGGCTTCTGTATCCAAGCTTTGCTTCGAGTAGCTTAATCCCGGCTTATGTAGTTAAGAGTCGGTTAAGAGACTTCCTTAGGCCTTGGCTTCTTGCTCTTGAGGGAGTACTCAACCCCCAAGACGACGATGATCAATCTCCAAGAGCCGTTTTCCTTTTGCATGGGCCTTCCTATTTTTAGCCATCCCATTAGCGATATCGCTAATGGGACTGGCTGCTTAAGGACGTGGCAGGCCGAAAACTTGACCAGCGCCAAATGCGCCGCGAGTGGCACCGGAGAAGGCGCGTTTCCGTGCTGCTTCATTCCCGTTTCATGCTCGCGAGCGTATGAGCCCTGCCAAGCCCAGCGCGAGCACCTCCTCTCCTGCCGCGCCGCTCGTCACCAGCTACAGCTCACCATTTTTCTTTTCTTCTTCACATTAGGTTTTTTAAAACAAAAACCTCCTTTTTTGACTTAATGGCCGGCCATTGAGAAGGCCTTTGGGCGGGTTTTGGTTAGTGGCTTGGCTTGGTCGGGCTCCACAGTAGGCATACATATCGGGTTAGTGCATTCGTAAGTTTCCCAATGGCGGCATCCGGGCACACTTTACCGGCCATGCAATGGGTTAGCCCACATTAAGCATACATACCGGCAAGGCATTGGTAGCATTCGGCACACTTACCGGCCATGCAGTGTCGGCTAAGGCATTGTTAAGCACAGCATTTCGTATACATTCCAGCCAAAGCAGTGCCTAGCACGACATCAGGTATATAATGACAATGTCATCGTGAATTTTACTGCCCATACCAGTATCTCGTATAATGCCAAAATTACCCAGCTAGCAGTCGGCAATTTTCATCGGCCTCAAGACTTATTATGTGATCAAGCGAAAATCTGCTTGACGAGCTGTAAATCCCTGTAGACCTCTCAAGCTGCATAAAATGCATACAAAACTTGCTGAGGCTACAAAATCCCAGATGGCACTCCGATCGAGCAGATAGAACTGGTACGGAGCCGACCCCCGGTGAATCTTTAACGGCTAATATCTTGGCGGTCGGGACTCCGATCACTGATCTGAAAAGACCAATGCGCTCCACAAAGTGAGCACTTCAGTCCGATGCATTCATTTTATTTTTATCCCCTTAGCTGCTGTTGCCCAATCTGGCACGGATCTGCAATCGGCTTGAACTTTAAACTGCCATAACTTCTTCATCGTAGCTCCAATCGACGAGCCATAAAGACAGGCCGGTAGAGCTCATCGAGCACTGCAGTTCTATGTCACAATACCCCATTCATGTTCACTTCAAGCATAACACTTTTTAGCATCATTAAGGCATCAGTTGGCCCTTTAAAGCCGCATGTGGCATACATTTATAATTAAACTTGACCTGTTACCAAGCCTTTGTCACTGTTCATTAATCATGTAAGCTCCAAACAAACTTGATGTGCATTTTTCTGGCATCTTTCTCTGCATGAGAGCGGAGCTGCACGACATTCACCCCCTTTGAACCTGCACAGCTTCCGGTCTGTGCCAACAGCACTTCAATCTGCATCTGCCTACGCGTACCTTAAGCTCTTGCCCATCATCAAACTCACTTAACTGGTAAACATATAAAAAATGAAATAAGGCTTATACCCTATCATCAATGTTCTAGCTTAATCATTAGGTAGCTGTCCATCAGAAATCTCTGAACCGTATCTGTCGTATCTTCAAAGCATTCAATCATGGATAACTTGTTTAGTGAACCCCGCCAGACTCAAGTGCTCCAGTTAATGATGCACACGGCTTGACCCTTAAGCTCTCTTTAAGGAACCCTGTCAAGCTCAAGTATGCCTTACTCTATCTACACACGGAATGGCCGTCAAGTCCTTTACCTCAAGTTCTGGTAGCAGAACCAACTCAAAAGATGTGAAGATACTTCAACAATTGTCCAAAAAAGTCAACTGGAAGCCAACCATGTAATCTTATTGAATGCATAACCAAAACTCTCCTGACTCAGCATATATCTAGAAAATAAAACTTTGTGCCATGAAACCTGCTACAACAGATAATTGGTACTCTTCAAATCTGGAACTTGCACTTCAGTAGCCCCCGGGATCAAACGGGAACCCAATCATTTGTCCCATTGTACGTGAGCATTCCTTTAAAAAATTTGTACCATCCTCCAGGATCATAGGAAAAGTACAAGAATCTCCAATCATTACAGTATAGACATAAATTAGCCCACAAATCTTCATACAAACCGCCTAGATCATATGGCATATAAGTCCATTGCCCAGGACCATGCATATATCTGTCACCTCCTGGGTCAAAAGGTTGCTCAAAATCCCCTACATCATAAGGTAACATTAGATTCCATATAGCATCAGGTAGCATCAGATACTGCCATATCCCCTGTGCAATTGGCTCATCCAATTGTAGATCATCAATCACATGTAAAAGCATTGGCAGTGCACCTTCACTCTCATTAGTATTGGAATCCCAATCATGCATACCTGAATACATCAAGTTTCTGGCAAAAATCTCTTCATTAGGCTCAAAAGATGCATTAGAAAACAATTTCCTATCTTGTAGAGGCTCAAAATCAAGTAGAGAATCATCTAACAACTGCATAAGGTCATCATCTATTGCATCTGAACAAACTTGATCATGCATGAATCTAGATTGATCGGTATCCTTAGCATATGTGTTTGAGAACCCTTCTAAAGCTTCATCCAGTAAGCACATAAGATCTAGGTCCATCGCTTGAGAAGTTTCTTCCGTCTTGCACATCTCAGGTTGCTGCAGTAAACAAAGATTTCCACATATGGCATGCATACTAAATGTATCTGCTGTAAATTTCTCTTCAAGTCTTGCACCCTCATCCAAATATCTTTGCACTTCTATAGCACAAAGTTCAGCATGCCCATTGAAAATTTCATCTACTGCCCTGTCTGTATCATCAGCACAATGAAACCAATCATATTCATCAACAAGAGATTGCACTTCACTATGCACCCCCTCTGAATCAGCATCATCAAGGTCATGATCATTCTGCCTTAGTGTGAGCAGTGTCTCGCAGATTGTCGATAGAGAAGAAGTTTGCTTCCTCTCTAAATCACCATCATCAAATTCAGGATTAGTCTGCCAGATCGATAGCTCTAGGTCACAGAAGTGTGTCAAAGGAGTCTGCACCCCCTCTAAATCATCATAATCAAGTTCATGATCATTCTGCCATAGGGTGAGCCCTGTGTTAAAAATTATTGATAGAGAGGAAGTTTGATCTCTCTCTAAATAACCATCATCAAATTCAGGACCAGTCTGCCAGATGTGTAGCTCTAGGTCACAGAAACTTATCAAAGGAGTCAGCACCCCCTCTGATTCATCATCATCACATTCGAGTTCAATTTTCCACTCTGGTAGCTCAACTTCACAACAGCTTTTCAATGAAGGAGTCTACACCCCCTCTTAATCAACATTTTGCAGATCTTCAAGCACATACTCTTGCTTAGCCAAGTCCTCAAAATCTAGTACATCCAAATTCGGTAAATTTGGTATACCAAAAACCATGGTCTTGCTGCTCTCAACAGCAACCCTGCTTTGACCTATGCCATCTGCATCATTAATCAACTCTCTGGCAAAACCTGTATGAGTATCATCATTCACCTCTATGATAGACTCTGTACCAGAAAAACTTCTCTCGGATTCAGAGTCAGTAGCAAACGTATCAGTTGTAACCGAATCTTCATGCGTCTCTACTTGAATATGGCTGCACTCTTTCACCTGTATGATTTTCTCTTGAGCTTTAGCCACTTCATTGTTTTGATTTCCGGATCTCTTTTCCTCTTGTACTAGAGGTATATATTCTTTGCAAAAATCAACTTCTGTATCTTGAAGCTGTAAAGCCTCTCCTTCAAAGACTTCTACTTCATGCACGACATCTGCAAACCCCAACTTTTCATACATAGCTTCGACTATGTCTTCATCATTAGCCTGTAAGAAGGTAGCATCCTGCACAATAAACTCATCAATCACAGCTTCTAACTGGGATGGTACATTCCCTCGGATATCTGCATAGTCCGGTAGACTTGTACTCTGTTCCTGATAGCTTTCATACTGCTCATAACTTGCTTGCACAATAGCTTTTTTGAAATACTCCCAGTTTTCGCTGCAGGCTCTGGTAACCTCTTGAATCTGCTCCTTCACATCTGAACTCTCTAATTGCTCAAAATGTTTGACCATCAACTCTTCTGGTATCCCTCTTACCTTGGTCTCTAGCTCATAGCACTCTAGGTAGCCCTCTGGATCGTATCCATCAAAGAGTCGTCTCTTGTCATATACTGCATCCAAAGCTTCATCGATGTGATTTTTCTTCTTTACGGTCTCCACTTCAAGCAGAGATCCTTGAACCAATTGAAGCATCTTCGAAAATTCTGGAACTGATGACTTATCATCAAAACTGTTTGCACTTAATTCTGCAATCATCTTCATCATCTGCTCTAGATTCTGCATCTTTACCTCCCACCCCGGCTCGTTTCGCGTCGGGTTCACCAAGAATGTCGGGGGATAATTGTGCGAAAGGTGAGCTGGGAAGGCACCGGGCCCCTGGCTGTGAGAGGTGTGGAAAACAAGGTGTAGCAGATGCAATTTATCGACATCAATATTTAAAACAAGCAGTCCGTCTAATTTCCAGTTAATTGACAGGATCCATGATTAATCAATCCCTAATGGAAGCTTAAATGCTCTTACAAGGAAAAATCTGGCTTAAATCAGGTGCTTAAACAAGAAATTGATGATACTCTTCTTACTCTGCCTTTTGCTCCTCGATTCGAATGGCTATTGATGGCTTTGAAGATTTGATTGGGTTTAGGGAATCGGCTCAGTCCGCTTAGAGAGGTTTGGATTATGGGTTTTAAGATTAGCTTGATTAAGGCGCAATTAAGCTAAGCACCTTGGTTTAAGAGGTTAAGAATATAGAGTTTATTCGGGGAAGGTTAGGATCGAGCTTATGAGAAGGATTAGCATCGAGCTTATGGTGAGGATTAGCTTCGAACTTATGAAAAGGATTAGCATCGAGCTTATGGTGAGGATTAGCTTCGAACTTATGAAACCAGTTTGGCCTTTGTTGATTCCGGAGAGAGATCGAGAGCTTACTTGTGAGGTTAAGCTGAATATGATAAGAGCTTCGAAGCTTCGCCTCCAATTAGCTTTCTCCTGAATGATGATGAGGTCCAGGATTAAGATTATCCATGGCTTGACTTCGAGGGCACAACTAACGAATTCCCGAGAGTTTCGGCTTCCTTTCCCTCTTCATAGCTTAAGAGCTTTTTCCTTGAAAGAGCTTCCTTATGAATGATGATGAGAAGAAGGCTACCCAGCTTCCTGAGCTTTAGAGGAGAACTCACGATGATGAGGAGGAGGCTCCCGTATCCAAGCTTTGCTTTGAGCAACTTAATCCCGGATTATGTAGTTAAGAGTCGGTTAAGAGACTTCCTTAGGCCTTGGCTTCTTGCTCTTGAGAGAGTACTCAACCCCCAAGACGACGATGATCAATCTCCAAGAGCCGTTTTCCTTTTGCATGGGCCTTCCTATTTTTAGCCATCCCATTAGCGATATCGCTAATGGGACTGGCTGCTTAATGACATGGTAGGCCGAAAACTTGACCAGCGCTAAATGTGCCGCGAGTGGCACCGGAGCAGGCACGTTTCCCTGCTGCTTCATTCCCGTTTCATGCTCGCGGGCGTATGAGCCCTGTCAAGCCCAGCGCGAGCACCTTCTCTCCTGCCGCACCACTCATCACCAGCTACAGCTCGCCATTTTTCTTTTCTTCTTCACATTAGGTTTTTTAAAACAAAAACCTCCTTTTTTGACTTAATGGCCGGCCATTGAGAAGGCCTTTGGGCGGGCTTTGCTTAGTGGCTTGGCTTGGTCAGGCTCCATAGTAGGCATACATATCGGGTTAGTGCATTGGTAAGTTTCCCAATGGCGGCATCCGGGCACACTTTACCGGCCATGCAATGGGTTAGCCCACATTAAGCATACATACCGGCAAGGCATTGGCAGCATTCGGCACACTTACCGGCCCTGCATTGTCGGCTTATGCATTGTCAAGCACAACATTTCGTATACATTCCGGCCAAAGCAGTGCCTAGCACAACATCTGGTATATAATGACAATGTCATCGTGAATTTTACTACCCATACCAGTATCTCGTATAATGCCAAAATTACCCAGCTATAGCAGCCGGCAATTGTCATCGGCCTCAAGCATTATTATCTGATCAAGCGAAAATCTGCTTGACGAGCTGTAAATCCCTGTAGACCTCTCAAGCTGCATAAAATGCATACAGACCCTGTTGAGGCTACAAAATCCCAGATGGCACTCCGATCGAGCAGACCGAACTGGTACGGAGCCAGCCCCCGGTGGATCTTTAACGGCTAATATGTTGGTGGTCGGTACTCCGATCACTGATCTGAAGAGACCAATGCGCTCCACAAAGTGAGCACTTCAGTCCGATGCATTCATTTCATTTTTATCCCCTCAGCTGCTGTTGCCCAATCCGGCTTGAACTTTAAATTGCCATAACTTATTCATCGTAGCTCCAATCGACGAGCCGTAAAGACAGGCCAGTAGAGCACATCGAGCATTGCAGTTCTAGGTCACAATACCCCATTCATGTTCACTTCAAGCATAACACGTTGTGAGCGGGATGAAAACACAAAGAACGTCTCTATAATGAACCGACACACACTCTTGGGAAGATACACACACACACACACACACACACACACACACACACACACACACACACACACACACACACACTCTATGGGGCACCACTCGGCTTACACAACACACCTGGCCGAGACAAGGAACACACCTATGGAGTGCGAGGAGAGAGACTATCCACTTGCCCACTCCACACAGACACACACACACACACACACACACACACACACACACACACACACACACACACACACCCAAAACAACTCAGCTCAAAAGAGGGGAAGTTCTGATAATTAGATACAAATGAGCTTGGGCCAACACCAAGGGGCAAATAGCTCACACAAAATGGGTAAAATATACCAGATACAATCACAAATTGGAGAAGAAGCTTCGCTCATAGGAGAAACTTACACAGCAAAAACAGCAGAAAAAGAGTGAGTAATTTGGAAAAATGGACAGCGCCATCGTGTCCGGAACGGCCCAAAACCCCAGTCTACAATGTCAAAGTGCTCAAATCCGACCTCGGATGACCAGTTTAGGGCCAAAAAATGCTCCAAAAATAGCAAAAACACACTTGCCACTGTTCCTCCTCTCTTCTCCATGTTTTTTTCTGGTCTTCTCTTTGTTTTTTCAGTTCCCACACTTAGCTTTATTAGTTGGGCACCCGTGGCCTTTTAGATGACCTCAAACAGACCCCGAACAGGCCAAAAACTGACCTCGCAGTGCATAGTTGTCACCTTTTTGCATCATCCGCACACCTGACACTCAGTTTTTCCCAATAATGCAACCCGCAACCACGTGAAGTGGCCCCAAAAAGTGGTCCTCATGATGACCTTTCTGCATAAGTATCACAAGAAAACACCCACGTCGTGTCCATACTTCTCCGCGTGCAAGTATTGACCCCGTTCGACCTCCTGACGCCACTCGATGCCATCTGACGCACATGCTTACCTCATGTCGTTGGCCCGCAGATAGCTTCCTCGAGAAGTTTTACGCGCTACCAACTCCTCCTTATTGTAGAAAAAACACACTGGTACTGATAATAGTGAAAATTGCTGCACTATGTACACCCTGTCCTACCTGTATACACGTGGGCCCCCACGTAACCACCTGGCTATGGAAATTGGGTAATCCTTTATTCCATGCACCATGCATGTGTATGTACATATGCGCAATCCCTTGCATCAAAAAAGTTCCTGACATAATTTGTCCATCCCCTAGCCTGCTAGATCATTCATGATCAGCAGCAGCAAAGAGAGATATGAGACTCGCCGCATCACAGGTCTCCTCATCCTTCACCAACATTTCTTGCTCCACAGACAGCTCATCTTGCTCCACCATCATAACCTGGCATGATATAAGTTAATACGTAATCCATTTACCCTTGACTTATTTAGAATCCCATCCAGGTTAGCCAACTGATATGTACCATTTGGAAAACACTCCACTACCTTGAAAGGGCCTTCCCACTTAATCTGAAACTTCTTTTGGAAGGTGTTGTACAGCTTACTGTTGTAACGCAAAACTAAGTCATGCTTCTTGATACCCTTACTTTTGACCTTTTCATTTATCTTTGCCAAAGCCTTATCCTGCGTCTGCCCATAATGCTCCAATGCGCTCATCCTATCCAACTGAACCTCCTGTAACTGTAAGAGCCTCTCTTTGATTGCATTACTAGATGGCCCAAGTAGCTTCTCTAGCATCTTTACTGCAGGCAACTCTACTTCCACAGGCAATAGTGCTTCCTTTCCATATACCAAATGAAATGGAGTAAACCCTGTACCTGTCTTCACCGAAGTACGGTAAGCCCATAATGCACTAGGCAATTCCAAATCCCAATTCTTCCCTTGGTGCTCTGTCACTTTCGAAAGAATCTGTACCAACTCACCATTGAATTTTTCATTTAAGCCATACACAGCCATCATAACTTGGAGAAATTTTGACAGAGTTTCCCCAGAAGTAGAGCAGTAGGAACCCAAAATATAGACTGTATATATATGCATAAACTGTCAACAATAGAACCCGAGCATCAAATAGGACTCACTAGTACATAGCCTATGGCGAGGTCACGAAAAGGGTGCTCCAGCTACCTGTATCACCGAAAGGATCTCCACATTTGAGAATCCCCCAGCTCAATAAAAACCTCACGCTATCAACCCTCACACGAAGGCTAATGCAAATCGCGTATAATCAAGTCTCAGAAATGACTATCTTCCAGACCAAGTCTCAGAAATGGCTGGGACTGCCAAATAAAAACAAGTATGGCTCCACAAATGCGTACAATGCAACTTTCCACAAGTAACTTACAATCCAGCAGACAATGCGCTCAAACAGGCGCCAAATGATGCATACCCACAACAGCTGCAAGTGACATCACTGCTAGTATATCAGTGTACTCCAGCTACCTGTACCTATGTGAATCACCTGTACCTGTACCTGTCCTTGTAACCTGTAACCTGTTACCGGTAATCTGCAACCTGCAACCTGTAATCCCGAAGCTCGAAGCTCGAAGCTCGAAGCTCGAAGCTCGAAGCAGAAGGTACTCGAAGAAGATCCTCCGTGGGGGCGCCAAAAGAATGTGAGCGGGATGGAAACACACAGAACGCCTCTATAATGACCCGACACACACTCTTGGGAAGATACACACACACACACACACACACACACACACACACACACACACACACACACACACACACACACACACACACTATGGGGCACCACTCGGCTTACACAACACACCTGGACGAGACAGGGAACACACCTATGGAGTGAGAGGAGAGAGACTATCCACTTGCCCACTCCACACAGAGAGACACACACACACATACACCCAAAACAACTCAGCTCAAAAGAGGGGAAGTTCTGATAATTAGATACAAATGAGCTTGGGCCAACACCAAGGGGCAAATAGCTCACACAAAATGGGTAAAATATACCAGATACAATCACAAATTGGAGAAGAAGCTTCGCTCATAGGAGAAACTTACATAGCAAAAACAGCAGAAAAAGAGTGAGTAATTTGGAAAAATGGACAGCGCCATCGCGTCCGGAACGGCCCAAAACCCCAGTCTACAATGTCAAAGTGCTCAAATCCGACCTCGGATGACCAGTTTAGGGCCAAAAAATGCTCCAAAAATAGCAAAAACACACTTACCACTATTCCTCCTCTCTTCTCCACGTTTTTTTCTGGTCTTCTTTCTGTTTTTTCAGTTCCCACACTTAGCTTTATTAGTTGGGCACCCGTGGCCTTTTAGATGACCTCAAACGGACCCCGAACAGGCCAAAAACTGACCTCGCAGTGCATAGTTGTCACCTTTTTGCATCATCCGCACACCTGGCACTCAGTTTTTCCCAATAATGCATCCCGCAACCACGTGAAGTGGCCCCAAAAAGTGGTCCTCATGATGACCTTTCTGCATAAGTATCACAAGAAAACACCCACGTCGTGTCCATACTTCTCCGCGTGCAAGTATTGACCCCGTTCGACCTCCTGACGCCACTCGATGCCATCTGACGCACCTGCTTACCTCATGTCGTCGGCCCGCAGATAGCTTCCTCGAGAAGTTTTACGCGCTACCAACTCCTCCTTATTGTAGAAAAAACACAATGGTACTGATAATAGTGAAAATCGCTGCACTATGTACACCCTGTCCTACCTGTACACACGTGGGCCCCCACGTAACCACCTGGCTATGGAAATTGGGTAATCCTTTATTCCATGCACCATGCATGTGTATGTACATATGCGCAATCCCTTGCATCAAAAAAACTCCTGACAACGTTTTAGCATCATTAAGGCATCAGTTGGCCCTTTAAAGCCGCATCTGGCATACATTTATAATTAAACTTGAGTTGTTACCAGGCCTTAGTCACTGTTCATTAATCATGTAAGCTCCAAACAAACTTGATGTGCATTTTTCTGGCATGTTTCTCTGCATGAGAGCGGAGCTGCACGACACCGCCTCGTCGGAAGGAAGGTCATTGTAAATACTGCAAAAATAATTCTCCGTCACACCCCCGAGGGTTTTCATCATTTGTCAATCTGTGTGTGTGTGTGTGTGTGTAAGTTTGCGGTGTTCACATATCTGTGGTTTGCGTCCTAGCTGCTCAAAGCTAGGTGGTGCCCCCTGTTCGCTTTAGCATGAGACAGGCTCGAGGCGTGCCATCGGTCCCTGGCGTTCTAGAGGCCGTCGGGGTTCGGGCGTCGCTTTGCTCCCGTCATTTGGTGCCCCCACTGAGGAGGGCTTCTAAGAAACCTTCAGTTTACAATGCTTAAAGTGACGCACGCCATCAATCATGGACGAATGGTTGAAGGAATTTTCTAACTGGAGGACGGAAGAAGAGGAGACTAAGGAGGCACTAGCCACCTTCATTGAAGTATTATTGCCAGGCTGCAGTGTCCTCAGTATTCAAGAGGTAAATTCTCCATCTCATGTTGCTCGTTCTAACCACAAGTTGAGAGCATCAGGTGGGAGGTCTGTGAAGTGCCATCACTGTTGTCAACCAAAACACACTGTCAATGAGTGCCAACAACGAAGGCAGCGAAGGGGCTGAAATCATCTACATCGACATTCATCGCGAAGAAGTCATTCACATTAAAGGAGGAAATAAAACGGTGAGGCCTCTCTTCCCTAAAGAAATTGCAGTCAAAGTTATAACCTTTACTCCAAAATGGCCTAAAGGGGCTGCTCGAGCCAAAGGTAAGGAAAAGATAAGCCAGACTAGAAATACATGACCCCGAAGGGAGAAGCATCTGGCCAAGCAAGTGCTTCAAGCTCAGAGAGCCGAGTTGTACCCAGCTTGCCAAAGAGGAAGTCATCCGAAGCTAAGCGGCGAAAGGTCGCCTACCGATTTGCACGACGCATGCGAGTACTACCAGTCCACTTCGACAATCCTGAAGAAGAAGTGGTAAGTAAATTACCATGTCCTAGGGAAGAGTGGTTCGGCTACTGCTCTCACTGTTTTGGAAGATGGGTAGAGGTTCTTCCTCCCCTCCCTGTACAACTTATCCTGAAGAATCTCTCCACCAAGGGTGAAACCCAGTGGGCTAGAGACGAGTTGCAGCTGAATGGAGTGGAATTCATGCAACGCGCCGGCTACGAAAATTATCTACAATTGCTACTAGCCAAGAGGCTGGGAGTGGTGGTCAGACGCATCACCATCACCCCGTACGTGCTGAGTAACGAGGGAAAGGTAGAGCCCATGAAAGGCGACGACCTCTTATGGATGTGCCAACTCATCAACACTGGCACGGTAAGAGTATAAGTAAGTACTCCATTCTCTGTGCATGATGGAAAACGGGCCGCCGACAGCATTCCCGTTCAGATTCCTACATCATATGCATGTGAATATCTATGTAGATAGGAAAATCTTCTACCAACTGAAGATCGTGTACCTATTCGGTGCGGCGGTACTAGGAGAAATCCTTAATTCCCCAAACCCTATCATTCTCCCCATATTGGATTAGCATCATTCCTTTAATGTTTCTATCTTTATCCTGTTTTAACCTATCTACCCAACCCTGCAAAAAGCCGCTATGAGCAGCTACTGTTATTAATCTTTAAAAAAAAAAAAGTTTTGTAATTTCCTGAGTCACTACTATGGCAAGTGCCCCCATGTTCAGTGGAAAGAAGGGAGAAGATCTCACCACCAACTTTTTGGATGATTTCGACATTGCTTGTGTCGTTTCCAACAAAGACGACGTCACTTCACGACTTCGAATTTTTCCTCTACTGATGAAAGTAGAGGCCAAGTCTTGGTATAATACATTGCCCCAGGCTACCAAGAATGCATGGGATGTGTTATGGGCTGCCTTTGTAAAGAGGTTTGGTGGAGGCACAACCTCGGAGAAGCTATGGCAGATATTGATGGAATTGAAGCAGGGAGGTCTGCTAGAGTATGCCACCTACGAGTCCAAGTTTGTGGACTTATGGGAGAGATGGGTTGCCTCACTGGAGGAAGGAAAAGGAGCGCCTAATTTCCTAAAGAAGGACCATTTCATTGCTGGTCTATGGTCGCCGCTTAGAGAGAAGGTGAAGGGAAGGTTTCCTACAACATATGAGTTGGCAGTTGAAGTAGCCCACCTTAAAGACAAGAAGCTGCGCATGCAAGCAAGAGTAAACGAGTCAGAGGAAACAAGATCGTCTCGACCAACCCCAGTGACTGCAACAGCCAGTCATAGAGCCCAACTGCAAGAGGCATCAAAGGAGCAGCAAGACTTGCTAAGTCGCATCACCACCCAACTAGAGAGTTTATCCGTGCATCTGGTGTAGCAAGGGCATGCACCTGTAAGGAATCCAGAACAAGGGAGAGGACAACGAAGGCAGAACCAAGAGTACCACTGCTACAATTGCGGGGAAGACGGCCATGGTATGTACTACTGCCCACATCCAAGGAGGCATAATTTCAATAGAGGGGAGAGACAAAATCAGATCTCTCCGCCAAGAGCAAGACCACCACCACCTAGGCAACCAGGGCCGATCCCACCGGTCCAGATTCTTCAGCCACCCTGTACAACAACAACCACCACCACAACCCCTCATTCCACCACTACCCCCACCACCTGCTGTGAACCAGGCGGTGAGTGCTATTAGCTTGGAGGCTAAAGGGAAGGCAAAGGTAGAAGAATCAGTTCGAGAGAAGCACAAAGGGAAAGCGAAGGTAAAAGAAGTGGATGCTATGGGAGTGAAGAGTGCCAGGCACGAGGAAGCCTCTCAAAGAGAAGAGAAATGAAAGGGAAGGACGAGTCTAGCAAGCAAGCAGCTAAACCGTGACGAAAGATAGGCATTGTAGACTTCTCACTAGGTGAGTATGCAAAACCCTATGACTTAGTTCAGGATGTGTTAATGCAAGGCCCGAAGATAACTTGGCACCAATTTACTCCACCTTGCACCAAGAATGAGGAGGCAATGGACAAAAATGGTGAGTACCCAGAAATCAAGACCCAGGATATCTGGGGCTATCTCTGGAAGGGATCTCGACGACATCCTACCAACCATGGATGCCCACATCAAGGGGAAATGGATGCCCACATCAAGGGGAAACGCCTACATAGATGGTGGCGTGCAAATATGCGTCATGAGTGAAAAAATGATGCACCATCTAGGTCTAGAGGTAAGTAGGCCAACACGTTGCCGAGCCAAAATGGAAAACAATGTAAGAGTGAAATGCGTGGGCATTGTGAATGTGGTCAAAGTAAAAGCATTCAATACAGAAGTGGAGGTAGACATCTTTGTCATGCCACACAAAGGGGAGGGCTACCCCATCATTCTTGGGAGGTCTTGGCTTATGGCTACGGAAGTTAAACAAGACTGGAGCACCGGAATGATTCAGATGAAGGACGCTAAAGGGAAGTCCATATTTTACGACATGAGGACTGGGAAGCAACGCAACATGATCTTGGAGGCTTCAGAAGATGAGTCCACCAACGACTATTCGTCTACCTCAGGAGAAGAGACAACCACCACCGACGGAAGTGACAGTAGCATCGAAGTGATGGGGGTCATTCTTAAAGACCCGAAAAGATTGACACAATCTGAAACACCCCCGACAAACCAAGAGGAATCATAAGGTACGCAGTCCTTAGAAGATGCAGGTAAGTTACAAAAAATTCTCTCAAAGGAGTTAACCGATGAAGAAAGGAAGGAATTTGTCTCCATGCTACGTAACTTCACTACTTTGTTCATTGATGGCTATGATAAGATCACATGAATTATAGTAGTGCAACACCACATAAAACTTAAGGAAGGCAGTAAACCCGTAGTGCGGAAGCTCAGAAGACTTGGAGTAATCCAAAAAGAGGCACTACTTAAAGAAGTGAGAAGTTTGCTACAAGCAGGTTTCATCTACCCTGTCGAAGACTCAGAATGGGTCTCCCCAGTAGTAGTCACACCAAAAAAGAATGGTAAGTGGAGAGTCTGTGTGGACTATAAACCTCTCAATGCAGCCACGAAGAGGGATCAATTTCCCCTCCCATTCTAGGATGAAATTCTCAATGAAGTGGGGGGTCACGAACAATACACAGTGTGCGATGGCTACTCAGGATACTTCCAGATTAGCATTGCGGAAGAAGATTAGAAGAAGACAACCTTCATCACACCTTGGGGATGCTTTGCTTACAGGGTGATGCCTTTTGGCCTCACTAACGCCCTGGACACATTCAGTGCTATGTGACCTTTGTTTTCCAACCCTACTTTGGAACATCAATACGGGTTTTCACAGATGATTTTTGCATCTATAGTTCACGATCCCTTCATTTAAGCAAAGTCTATGATGGCTTAACCAAGCTGTAGACCTTGGGTGGCCAGCTCAACGTGGATAAGTGTCACATTGGTGAAAGCAAAGTCACTCTCCTTGGCCATGTAATTTCAGCAAAAGGGATTGAGACTGCTGACCCTAGCAAGATTCAAGACTTGGTATCTTTATCGTCACCCACCACTGCTAAGCAGTTGGTTTCTTTCCTTCAGAAGGTAAGATACTTAAGCAGGTTCATTCACTTGCTATCTCAAGTGGTCCTCCCCCTACAACAAATCACCCAGAGGGATGTCTTCTCATGGAGTGAATAAAATGAACAGCAATTTACCGAGGTAAAGCAAATCCTAGCTAAGCTTCCCACCATTTCACCCGCTAAGTGGGACGAGCCATTTTATGTGAACCCTAGTGTGGGAAGTGATACACTCGGAGCCGTGCTAATGCAAAAGGACCCCCGAACTTCTTTCATGCGTCCTATTTACTTCTCTAGTCGTGTCATGACCTCGTCAGATAAGGGATTTACCGAAGTAGAACACATGGTTCTGGCACTAATTTTTGCTACCACAAAGTTCCGCTCATATCTCCTGCCTAGACCCTTTGTAATCCTAACAATGGAAGAGGTTTTCCCATATGTAATGAGACACATGGATGTCTCATCTAGGATTTCTAAGTGGTTAATTAGATTACAAGAGTTTGACTACACCATGCAAGTAGAAAACTCCACCAGGGCTAGTTTAGTGGGAATTCTCACTCATTGCCACTATGAGAAGAAGCTGAAGGTCAACACGGAAGCAAAGGAAGAAACACCAATGGTAGAGAGTCCTAGGCTAGAAAGAGCTCACTCTCTTTTCTTTGATGGAGCATACAAGAGAACAATGGACCAGTCTGCAGCTGGCATAGTCATTTTCAATGAGCAACAAGAAAGAGTATTCTCCATCGGGCAGTTATCACACTCCCACTCGAACAATGAAGTAGCATATGCAGCCCTAATTCTTGGGTTGGAACAATGTATTTCACAAGGAATTCAGCGCCTAAATGTGTTTGGCGATGCTTTGTTTTTGATAAAGCAGATAAATGGCACTTGGGTTTGTAAAAATCAAGTTTTACTTGGTCAACTACGCCAAGTTAAGGATCTTCTAAGGAAATTTGAAGCAGTGAAACTATTCATGTCCCTAGAGTAGAAAATCACGAGGTAGATGCTCTAGCCAAGGAAAGAATACAAGACGTTCCCGTAGGAGCAATCAAACTGAAGCTACCCCTCTTTCAAGGTAGTGATGCTATGCCTGATATCGTCAGCTTTCTAGATACAGGAGAATGTTCGGAAGGGTAGAACAAAGGCCAAAAACAGTGGTTGGTAAGGAAGGCTACCAGATACCGCCTTGTAAACGACCACTTGTATTGTCAGGGCAAGGATCAGATTCTCAGGCGGGTGCCAACCTCCAGTGAGATCATAGAGGTAATTTCAAGTTGCCATGATGGCGTCTACGACGGTCATTTTGCTCTAGATATCACCAGTAGGAAGATTCTACAAGCAGGATACTCTTGGCCTAACTTGAACAGGGATGTACACCATTGGTGTAAAGCCCCGGGGCGGTCACTTTTTAGAATGTGTATGCTATCACGTGAGTTAACCGGAGAGGATTATTAAAAGATCAAAATGTATCAAAATGCATACATACAGAGGGGGGTGGGGGTTTTTTAAATAGGCCCGTAGTGTAAATATAATATGTATATTGAGGTATTATTAATAACCTCTTGAACGCACGTGATATAGGAAGCTTTTGATAAGTGACCGCCCCGGGTGTAAAGCATGCAAGGCTTGTCAAGTGGCCAGTGATCGCACATTAACCTACGAGCCACAAACTCCTATCATTTCATATGGTCCATTTGAGAAATGGGGAATAGATGCAATCGGTCCTTTACGAAGGGCCCAATCAGGTAAACTGTACATCATAGTGGGTGTAGACTACATGACCCGATGGGCAGAAGCAACAACTACCACCCGCATTACGGACCAAGAGGTAGCAAAGTTCATTTTTGAGCATATCTATTGCCGTTTGGCACTCCTCTAGAGATAATATCAGATAGAGGACCAGGTTTCAGAGGCAATCTGGTGGGAGAATTGATGAAGAAGTTAGTCATCACACGCCGACATTCCACACCATACTATCCACAATGCAATGGTTTGGTAGAGAAGGTAAATGGAATGATTTGCAAAATCATCACAAAGCAGGTGAAAAATCACACAGGAGACTGGGATAAACATCTCATGGCAACTCTTTGGGCCTACAGAACGACGTTCCGAACATCATTAGGTTTCACCCCTTTCCATCTAGTTTATGGGAAGGAGGCAATTCTACCCATTGAGGTACAGATAGCCACCTTACGAGTCTTGGCTAGCCAAATACAGCGCCCAATTGTAAATCTTCGAAACCACATCATGGATTTGGAGAGGCTCCAACTAGATAGGGAAGAAGAAATCAATCACTATGCAGCGCAGGCAGAACGACGCCGGCTCACTTTCAATCAAGGGCTTAAAGAGAAGGGCCTGGAAAAAGGTATGTTAGTGCTGAGATACGACAACAGATTTGACACCAAGAAGGACAAGAAATTTCAACCTAGATGGGAAGGACTATTCATCATCAAGAAACGCTATGACAACGGCAGTTATAAGCTGATGGAAGAAGATGGGAGAATTCACTTTACTAGGGTCAATGGATGGAGGCTAAAAAGGTATTTTCTTAGGTTTGATCCAGAGTTCATGCTAGACATTCCAGAAGAGGGAGAACACTCTAACTCCACAACTAAAGATGCAAAGGAGGGCTAGAAGCATGAATGCCTCTAGCCAGATGGGAGGGCTAATGATGGCCGGCTCTCGAAACCGTGACCGTGAGAACCACACCCTAAGGAAGGGAAGGTTTGTTACCAAAAAAAAGAAAGAAAAAAAAAGAAGCCCTTACCATTCACCATACCCCCCCCCCCCCCAAGCTTAACCACTAGTGGGGCGCCGCCAATTTGGCCACACCCCTCCATTATCGCCAAAAGACAACCCCTCTCTCTTACTGCCTGGCTCCGCCAATATTCTCTCTCTCTCCTACTCTGCCGCTACATCACCTGGCCTCGTAGGTGCATTGGTGCCTCTGTCACACCCTCCGGAGGGCCGCCACATATATTATCCCCCCTCTCTCTCTCTCTCTTTCAAAGATTCTCTCTCTCTCTCTCTCTCTCTCTCTCTCTCTCTCTCTCTCTCTCTATCTCTGTGTGTGTGTGCTTATCCACACTCCAGCCACGGCAGGCTGCTATACCCCCCCCCCCCCCCCCCCCCTCTCTCGTCCACACTCCCTTCGGCCTTATACCCCCCCCTGTTTTCTTCCCCCCCCAACCCTGGCGGACCACTGGCCTAACACCCCCCCCCCCCCCCCCCCCCCCCCCCTTATCTTCACCTAACTCTAGCTCTCCCTCTCTATCTCTTGGGAGTGGCCCCGCGGGCCTTAGGGCAAGCTCTCTCTCTCCCTCCCTCTATCTCTCTCACCCTCTCTTCCTCTATGCTCTAAACCCCCACCTTACCCTATCTCCTCCCCCCCCCTCACAACCCCCTATCTCCCTCTCTCTCCCTCTCTTTCCTTGGTGGGAACCACCCCTAAGCCACATAATTCTCTCTCTCTCTCTCTCTCTCTCTCTCTCTCTCTCTCTCTCTCTCTCTCTCTCTCTCTCTCTCTCTCTCTCTCTCTCTCTCTCTCTCTCTCTCTCTCTCTCTCTCTCTCTCTCTCTCTCTCGTTGACTATACCTCCCCCCCCCCTCCTTGTCTCGCCCTGTGTCGGCTACCCCGTCCCGAGCCTCGCTCTCGTCCACAGCCGCCCGTGTGCGCTCTCGGCTATACACAACCCTCACAAGCCCCCTCTCCCCTCCCTCACCACCTCACCCCACCCTCATGCTCTCTCTCTCTCTCTCTCTCTCTCTCTCTCTCACGCTCTGTACCAACCGCAGGCGGCGCCCATTTTTCACTCGCTCTCTCTCTCTCTCTGTACAGCCCGCAGGCGCTGCGTTTTCACCGCCAACACACACACACACACACACACACACACACACACACACACACACACACACACACACACACACACACACACACACACACACACACACACACACCTCACCCACACACACATGCACACCCACCCCCTCCCCCCCCCCCCCCCCCCCCCCCCCCCCCCCCCCCCTTCTGCCTCTGCATCGCCACAGCGTCGCCAAAAATCACAAAAAAGTATATATTATATATATATATATATATACTAATACACACACACCCCCCCGTTCCCATGTACACACCCGCACACACACATATACACATACAAATAAACGCACACACACTCATACTTATACATACTCACGCAGTCACCCGTACATACACACACACTCATATATGCACGCACCACACATAAAACTTCAAAAAAACAAAGGATCCTACAACTACGACACATCGACAAAGAAGGAGAGGCCCGAATCACACGACAACGACAACAAAAAGAAGAAATGCGCCGAAAGCATGTCCCGGCCAACCCCGAAAAGACGTACGCGCTACACCGACGCACCGACAACACACCATTCTCCGGCATCATGCAACCACGACACCATTTTCAATAATTCGTAGGTTATCATCATCAGTTTTTTCAGTTTTCACCCAAGCCTTGTAAATTCCCAATTTGTAAATTCCCTCTCTCTAGGTGATGGTCACAAAGGCCCACCTAGAGGCTTTCATTTTTAATAACTCCCAAGACAAAGCAAGGGTCAACCACACCGGGCCCACTGCTTGCTTTGTCTCCCCAATTAGCTTACCCTAATCAAACTGGGATTACCCTAATCCAAGCAGCCAACACCTATAAAAGGGCACTACAGAGGTCACTATTTGGGGGGGGGGCAGTTCATGAGAGTTCAGCACTTGATAGAGTTTTAGTGGGAAGAATTGACACTATTGGCATCACGGGGAGGGGGCTTGTGGGATGGTTTGCTCTGGGATTTGCACGATGTGAAGGGAGCTACGTCCACATCTCGACTCCAATGGTCGCTGCACACACACATATACGTTCTTGGTAGCAAGTTTCACAATCATCGAGTTGTCTATAGAGAACGCACCAAGTAGTTTTCACCATCTTTTCTCCCTACCTCTATCACCACGGTGTGCCGCCTCGTCGGAAGGAAGGTCATTGTAAATACTGCAAAAATAATTCTCCCTCACACCCCTGAGGGTTTTCATCATTTGTCAATCTCTCTCTCTCTCTATGTGTGTGTGTGTGTGTGTGTGTGTGTGTGTGTGTGTGTGTGTAAGTTTGCGGTGTTCACATCATCGTGGTCTGCGTCCTAGCCGCTCAAAGCTAGGTGGTGCCCCCTGTTTGCTTGAAAGGCTCAAGGCGTGCCATCGGCCCCCGGCTTTTTAGAGGCCGTCAGGGTTCGGGTGTTGCTTTGCTCCCGTCAATGGGTTGAAGTAATCTCCTCGTGCTTGGTATGAGAAGGCTGACACTCATTTGGTCAAACGAGGCTTTCATAAATAGTCCAATAGAAAGCACATTGTATGTAAAGCGTGATGTAGATAATTTGATGGTCACTGGACCAAATCAGAGACATATTGCTAAATTTAAGGCTGATTTTAATGCTAGTTTCAAGATGAAAGATTTGGGGTTGTTGCATCATTACTTGGGTATACAATTTAACAAGTGTGATGGTGGTATTGCCTTGTGTCAAAAAAGTTACATAGCAACATTACTATGTAACTTTGGACTTGAGGATTGCAAACCTATTGCCACTCTCATGGAAACAAGTTTGAAATTGAATCTGCATGATGTTGGTGATCCTACACATGTCACTCTTTACCAAAATGATGTTGGATGTCTCATTTATGTATACACCACGAGGCCAGATATTCAGTTTACAGTCTCACAGATCAACAAATTTATGCATAGCACAGGGTCTAAGCATTGGCACGCTGTCAAGATAATTTTTCGCTACTTGAGTGGAACTTTACATCTTGGCTTGTTTTATCCCAAGGGGGGATCATTGCCGCCAGACTTTGCTTTTTCCAACTCAAATTGGGCTGGTTGTTTTGACACGCGAGTGTCCACAAGTGGTTTTTGTTTCATACTTAGTAGTTTATGTATATCATGGTTGAGCAAGAAGCAACCTACTATGGCCACTTCTAGTTGTGAGACTGAGTACAAGGTAGTCTTCACAGCTATGGTTGAGTGTGTATGGCTCAGACGCCTTATGACTGATTTGGGTGCTGGACAAGACACTGCCAACACTATCTACATTGACAGTCAGAGCGCATTGGCGGTTACAAGGAACCCAATTTTTCATGCTCGCATAAAGCACATTGAGGTGCAGTGCCACTATGTCAAGGAGAGGCTCTCAGCAGGAGACATTATCTTGTTTTATTTGCCAACACAAGACAACCTTGTAGATCTTTTCACAAAGGTGTTGTCTCGTAAGAAGTTTAAAGCTTTCCACAAATCTTTGGGCTTACTCCCCTTTGTGTACTGATCATGTCCTCAGGGCATGGCACTTCCCTTTACTCGTGTGGTAGCTCTCATTCACTGCATCACTCCAGGGGGAATTTGTTACCATATACATGTGGTCATGATGTGTGTGAACACACTTAGGACCACCAGGGAATTTTTTTCCCCACTAGGAGGTTTTTCCCCCGGTGCATTGTATATATGCCCATCATTTTAGGGCTACCTATCTTTCCATTGCACACTAATTTTACACTCTCTATTGTGTGCCTTGAGCTTCCTTCATCTTCTCCAAGCTGTGTGTGTTTTTTTGCAACCTTAATTCCAACAATAGCTTCCTAGTCTTGTGCTGATTAGGCACATCTAGCAAGCAATGAAATCCATTATATGGCATTTTGCAAATTCTTTGGTCCATATTCCCAAGAGAGATGTCGCAAATAGCAAGCTCTTCAAGAACAACATGCACTTTAAAAAATACACCACCTCTAGCATGCATGTCAATCAAAGAATTTTCAAGTGACATCTTTCAACAACCTATATGAGGATTGAGATGAGTACATCCTTTCCATCCCCTAGCAATGTTGCAAGAGACACTATCACCATTAACCTACCAATACTTGTTTACCCATGCTCAGATGTTAAAGACTTTGAAGTTTGTTCTAGTTCTGGGCAAGTGATGAGGATGGCCATCATGCACCCTTGTCAAAAGGTAAATAGAAGTTATCATGGTGTGGGGGCTACCATTGTAGCATGGCTCCAATGACCAACACATAAATGTCAATTCAAAGTGTCGAGCTATCCAGCTAGGCTATGGAAACACTCACACGAATAGTGAGCTAATTATGATAACACGAACGGTGACTCTACGAGGCGAGCTTCTTGGCCTATGGAGGAGCTAAGTCACAAAGATGATTGGCAATATGAACAACCACTTCTCTTCATCTCAATCAACTCAATCACATACACTAACGATTGCAATGATGCACACATCACTAATCCCATCATGCAACATACTATTCACAAGGGTACACACATAGATCTATGAATCATCCTTGCTCCGATCAAACCTACATGCACACACAATGAATAGAGGGCATTCACACAAGATTAGATCATGATCAACCACTAATTAGTTAAGATCTAGATAATCAAGCATTATAGAAAATCATTAGAGAGAGTGAAAGATGCATATTGAAAGAGAATTAAGCATTGATTAGTGTTAATCAAGTCACATGAGAAAGAAGAAACTCAAGGACTCCATATCCACACACCTCATGAGCTCTCACTAGAAATGGTCTCAAAGGTCGTAGCCTGCACCATCTGTTTTTTATACTGCCTTTGGCTTAGTTCTTGGATAAGCCTAGATTCTATTAGTTGCTCTATTGGATTTGCTAATTGTGGCTCTTGATTGTAGAATTGACCACTATAGTCCAAGTACAGTGATCATGATTGCATATGTACCAATTGTATGGTTGTTGAAGAGAGAGAGAGAGAAGGAGGAGAAGAAGAAAAGAGTTTTAACATTGTAGGAAACTATCCCACCAAGAGACCTTAAAGCTCTAGCCGACAAGGGGGGGGGGGGGGGGGGGGGGGGGGGGGAGAGAGAGAGAGAGAGAGAGAGAGAGAGAGAGAGAGAGAGAGAGAGGTTGTCTCTTGGAAGTTTCAATGATGTGCATGATTAGGAGGTGACCGAGAGAAAGAGAGAGAAGAGCACACATGTAGCCACGTGGAAAGAAACTACTTTGCCATTATATAATAGTATAGACCTCTAGAAATAAATATAGATATATATATATATATTAGATATTAGATGCCAATTATGGCACATTTGCATCAGTAACATCTTACTCATAACTATCTTCGTGTGACCACATCCTTAGACATAGATAGGCTGGCGATATCATTGTGATTCTTACAATCTAGCATGCATGAACTTAATTGTACATGACTAGAGTGTATGAATAAGCCATCACCAATGTTTCTTGTTAACCACTTTAAGGTAATGCAAATTATGCTCTCTCTCTCTCTCTCTCTCTCTCTCTCACACACACACACACACACACACACACACACACACACACACACACACACACACACACACACACACACACACACACACACACACACACACACACAAACTATTGAAGAACTCTCAATTCTGTACAAATACAACAGTCTACAATAGAATTGCAAGGTTAATATTTGTAATGGAAAGAGGGAGGATGTACACATCAAATTTGGTCGCCAATCACAATGCCTTGTGGCTTCTGCCATCCCTACTATAACCTACCAATGATGAAAGACCAATCGAAAGCCAATCACCAATGCATGCTGAGGCAACGATGGTGGTATAGGTTCTACCTATAATGCTGGCCATGTACAATAAAAAAACATAGAAGCGTTACAAAGGAAGTTGGAATAACACAATTCCCACTCCATTTGATTTCTGGATCTACATGAGTTAAGTGCGTTCTTATCCATCTACCTACAATACCACACACACACACACACACACACACACACACACACACACACACACACACACACACACACACACACACACACACACACACACAGAGAGAGAGAGAGAGAGAGAGAGAGAGAGAGAGAGAGAGAGAGAGAGAGAGAGAGAGAGAGAGAGAGAGAGAGAGAGGAATTAGCAGGTGGAAGGTTCAAGAAGGCGACCATCCCATGAGGAGGTAAGATGTGGTGTTGTCATGGAAATGGAGATGATTGATTGGGTGCAAGGTGATATCTTTCACCATCAAGCATGTATCTGTAACCACACATGTCCTATCTCGCTGTGTTTGTGTGTGTGTGTGTGGGGCTTATAAGCTTGTTGGAGATTAGGTCGGCCTTACCAATGAAAATTTCCACTTGGCAAGTGTGAAGTACTCCTTGCATACTCCTCACTTGACCACATCCTTGGCATACAGGGTTCAATACAAGCCAAATACCCTGAGATATGTACAAATGCCTCTTGCACAATCTATCTTTTGGCCATGCATGTCTCAAGCTGGGCCCATAGTCACACAAAATCTTTGAGATTTGAAAAACCTCTCAAGAAAGAAATCTAGAGCTCAAATGTTTGTTGTGGAAACATTGTGTTCCATTGAGGATGCATTCCCTTGATCCATTCCTATTAGTCAAGCACTTGCTGGTTCATGTGGTTGAGGTGGTAGATATATGGAGTGATGTCATCTATTTCTATTTCGTTGGAACTTACAAAACTATAAGATAACCTATAAGAGTAAACTAAGTGCATGATGATGAGGATTTAGTGTACATAGAATTATTTCATCGAATAGAGATATTATATACCTTACTAACTCGTTGAGTTTGAAAATAGATTCCCTTACTTTCTTGTCCCAGTGCATACTCACACACAAAATGAACTACAACGTCAAAAGATTAGAATACGATTTTGTTTTAGTCATACATAAAATTCAAGATCTAGACTAAATGAGGGACAACATAAACATTGAAGAATTACCTATAATACGATATTAATTTAGTCATACATAAAAGTCAAGATCTAGAATAAATGAGGGACAACATACACATTGAAGAATTACCTATAATATCCTGTGCCATCGTGAGACTTTAGCCCATACAATTGAAACTTTAGCCCATACAATTGAAGACTTCCACATTTCTTTACCTTTGTGAAATCTCCCTTTAGTGATCTCATGTATCCTATTGGTGTGCGAATAGAGGAAATGGAACCATTCACTTGATCAAGCTCTGCTTTGGTTAGAATCCACGGGGCTTTAGGAAGTATAATGTTTCCAATAGGGCCTCGACGTGGAGTAGCCTGATACGAGGAGATGTTTCAAAGCTCTCAAATCCTACCTCGTCCCAATGAGTCCCCTTTTCTTATAATGTGGTCCCAAAGGGTATGAGAAACATTCTTGAATATGTGCATGGGATCCAAGAGGTTTTGAATTTTAAGTCCTTCCAAAATGGAAGCCTTAAAAGTTTGGAGTACCTTGACATACCTTTCGATGGAGTAGCTAAGGGTAGATCATTGTTGTAGTGATCTTCCCAAATGCTTGCCCAATTTGTCATTGTGCAGTTTAGGGGGGTCTTCCCATTTGTAAGAGCCTTGTATTTTCTATGACTTTGAGACAAGAAACAATGGTTGTTTGGATAGATTACCTTGTGCAAGGCATATGGCCGCTCCATCACCAATGATGACACGTAAGTGGGACAACCCTTGTGGCCCGATGTGGAAAACCTTGCACTCATATTATTAGAGAAAATCTCTACTCTTTAAATAATATAAAGTGAGAAGAATGAACACAACATACCAAAAATCTCTCTACATAGTCGTGCATAGTCTACATAAGGATACCCCTCACAATGGCCTCTTTCCTCTCCTTAGGAAGTGATACATCCACAATGGAGATGTCCTTCGATAATTCCACTCCTCAATGCAGGGCTCCAGGTAGACATCAATATTTTCCACTTTGTACTTCCTTGGAACAAGCAAAGAAAGAAGTACATTTTCCTTCTTTGTTGTCTCCTAAGGTTAGATATTGTAGTTGATGATCACCGTTGGCCAAGTGCTCCATGATGTAGACTTACTGCCAAAGGAATTGACACCGTTGCTTGCCAACCCAAGCCTCAATGTTGAGGCTCCAGCATAAAATTTAGCCACTGAGTCTCTATGTGCCTCCATTTAGGTGATTTGGTAGAGACACACATCATTCCATCATTTGAGTGGTGGTTGGTGTTCCATGTGAGAAGCTCCATAGTGGACCTACTTTTAAACATACATTCTAGATCCGAAGAATAAGAGGAAAAATGCCTCAATATTTTACAAGGAGTAGGAACCCCGGGCATGCTGACCTTGTAACACAGCTACTTGCGAGGGGACACATGGTATCATGTGCATGTTGATTGAGATAAAGTATGCAATCATTGATGAATGCATGGATTTGTTGAGAGAGAGAGAGAGCACAGAAATAGAACCCCAAAGTGTGTAGAATACACACATGAGATGATGTATATATAGAGGGGACCTGGGTGCCATATATAGAGAAGCCATATATTGAATAGATTCACATATAAGCTCAACACCCCTGCTCAAATAAGGGTCCCTAACTGTGGATAAAAAAACCCTTGGGGGATCAAGGAAAAAACCCATAGCTCTATATACACCCACCGTTATATTATAAAAATCATTGAATGTACAAATGTTCATGAGGAGCTACATCACTCCTTTTACAGTGAATGTTTTATGAGGAGTTACATTACTCCTATCCTATCAATACAATAATGAATACAAAGGTTCAATAAAGAGGTGTAAAGGCTATCGATTAGCTTGTAATCAGAAGTGTCTTCGTGAATCTGTTGTGTAGCTTGTCATCAATATGACATCACCAAACATGTCTTCATAAATCTTTTATTGTCACCAAGTTTGTCTTCATGAAATCAATTCTTTGATCAATCCTACATAGATCATAGACTCAAAAAACATAATCATGAAAATTATTAGCATCGTTAGTGAAATAATTACATTCACAATGCCATAAGAGATGGTTCGCGACGCCACTCTTTTGACGACATATATACGCACGATAACATATAAGTATGAAAGTAAAAGTACAAGATGCGTGATTACGTGATGCAAATGACATGTGTATATACTACATAAAACGACATTTATCAACGTAGTGATATCAATGAGTATCATCAAAGTATTAACAAAATATCATCATTGTATCAATAAAAATGAATAAATCATCATGGTATCAACGAAAAGCATCATAGAATAATCATTGTATCAACGAAACAAAGTCATGGTATGACCGAGAATAACCATGGTATCAACGAAACAACATCATGATATCACAGAGAATAAGCATTGTACCAATGAAACAACATCATGGTATCACCGAGAATAACCATGGTATCAACGAAACAACATCATGGTATCACCGAGAATAACCATGGAATCAACGAAATATCATCATGGCATCACCGAGAATAACCATGGTATCAACGAAATATCCTCATGGTATCAACGAAAATTACCATGACCAAAGTACTAACAAAACATCATCATGGTACCATCAAAATCACTATGGTATCAACAAGAGATTATAAATAAAATGGTGTAAACTATATCTCTAGAAGAATATACGAGAATCAATGAACGAGTATATCATATAATAAAAGATCATGTACCAACAGTAGCTCGATAGAATTTGGACGATCATCAACGGCTCGATTGAATCGGAACGATATGTAACTGGCTTCTGCAGCAAAGTTACGTGAGTAACAAATAGATGATTGATGAAGAGAAAATTTAATTGAGAAGTTTTCAATTATGAGGAAAATCAAAAGCAAAAAGTAAAATTTGCTTTTCAAACATATTCGCACTACGAGAACGATAACCCAAAATCGGTGCAGAATTTAGAGAAAGTTTCTTCTGCAAAGTTATACACCACATCATTTTCTGCATAGTTTTTGCAAAATCATTTGCAATCAGCAGAAAAATCAAAAAACCAAAAACAAAAGTTGCAGGCATGTACGCAGTCCGTAAACGATAACTATAAATCAGTGAAGAATTTGAAAAAAAAAACTTTCTTCTGCAAAGTTGTAGACCATATCGATTCTAGTGCCTCCACAGGCTGTTTTTGCAAAATCGTTCTCAATTAGGAGAAAAATCAAAAAACAAAAACGAAAGTTGCTTTTCAGGCATGTACGCAGTCCGCCAACGATAACTCAAAATCACTGAAGAATTTGAAAAAACTTTCATCTGTAAAGTTGTAGATCACATCGATTCCGGTGCATCACACGGGAAGTTTCTTCAAAATCGTTTTCAATCAAGAGAAAAATAAAAAACATAAAACGAAAGTTGCTTTTCAGGTATGTACGCAATCCACGAACGATAACTCAAAATCGTTGCAGAATTTGAAAAAACTTCCTTCTACAAAGTTGTAGACCATATTGATTCCGATGCCTCTTGAGAGTAGTTTCTGCAAAATCGTTTTCAATTAGCAGAAAAATTAAAAACAAAAAGCAAAAGTTGTTTTTCAGGTATGTACGCAGTCCGCGAATGACAACTCAAAATCGACTAAAAATCGGTGCAGAATTTGAAAAAACTTCCTTCTGCAAAGTTGTAAACGACATCGATTCTGATGCCTCTCTCGAGTAGTTTCTGCAAAATTGTTTTTAATTAGCAAAAAAATTAAAAACAAAAAGTGAAAGTTTCTTTTTAGGTATGTACGCAGTCCGCGAACAATAACTCAAAATCGGTGAAGAATTTGAAAAAACGTCCTTCTGCAAAATTATAGAGCACATAGATTCCGGTGCCTCACGCAGGTCGTTTTTGTAAAATCATTTTTGATCAGGAGAAAAATTGAAAATAAAAACATATTGCTCTGATACCATGTTGAGAGAGAGAGAGAGAGAAATCACATAAATAGAACCCCAAAGTGTGTAGAATACACACATGAGATGATGTATATATAGAGGGGACCTGGGTGACATATATAGAGAAGCCATAAATTGATTAGCTTCACATATAAGCTCAACAGGATTCACTCATACTCCATGCCAAATGCACTGGCATATGGGTATAAGCATGTTAGCACGTCACTAAAAAGACAATGCTAGTCAGCATATCACAAAGAGCAAGTGAAATTTCAATTTAAAATGTCCATAAAAAATATTATTCATTCCCTCCCATTTGGGGTGTGGCCTTGTTTTTTAGTTACTGAAGATGTCGTGGGGTACTGGAGCCTATCTCTCTCTCTCTCTCTCTCTCTCACACACACACACACACACACACACACACACACACACACACACACACACACACACACACACACACACACACACACACACACACATCCGTTCCTTGCATTGAGCATCTGGCATCAAAGTTGACCTGTCAAAGTTGAGCTCTTTCTCTTGCTATAACATAGACCTACAGATATGGAGAACCAAAAGACAAAAATTATTGCCACTATCTCCAATGTTGGAAATGAAGGCGTGCTCCAATATGATGGTAAGAAAATCTTGTTGGTAGCCCACTCACTCCAAATAAAGTCATTGGTTTATTTGGTCACATCATTGCATGTTTGGAGCTGGCATTTCAACAAAACTAGCTTGTAAAATCTTTAGATGCAGTTTCTCATATGGGTGCTCACTCCACTCAAATTTGTGCATACTTTGAAGATGACAGATAGGTTTTTGAAAGAGTACAAGCTAGCATGGGAAAAAAAATCTTCAACAAGGATGACACAATTCGTCTGAGTTTATCCAATAGTGGCTAGGATCTTAGATTATCTCTTATGCTAGTGAACTGGGAACTTCGAGGGGAATTACATATGGGTAAAAGCATTGTCTACGCTAGGTTTCAATCTTGCAACTCCTTTTTTTATCTTATGTGGGTATCCTTTTTAACTTTTTCAAAGTTGAATTGCAAAAAGTGTGAAAGGTGTTGAGGGAATTTCTTCATGTTTTATGTGAAGTACAACACTAAATTTTGACAGCTATAGCTTAGTGAGGGCATTTCTTCATAGTATGTGCAAACTACAACATCAAGCGTTGAAAACTATTCATTCAAGCGATTTCAAGTTAGTAATATATTATGCATATTTATAATCCTCAAGAGAAAGCAAAAGGGATCCATTATAGGCAATAAATTAAAACTCCCAAGACCACTTCTTTTAATTATCAAGAAATATGAGAGAGAAAGAAAGATGAAAGTTGAGCGAGGACATCATACCATTGGCGATGAGGAGAAAAACCAAATCTCCTTCGATATTGTGAGAGCTTCCAAGAGTAGGACTGAAAATTTAAGTATAGAAGCAAAGTGGGAAATTTGGAATCTTCCTGCTCAACATCCGCTTGTTAGGGAAATCCATGATGATCAGTATTTAGTGGAGGAGGCTATTGTATGGAGCGCAATTGTCTCTGATGTTCGAAACACACTGGCTACTATCAAGTAGATAGATTCTAATGAGTTTCTTTTGAGGAATGCAACATTGCAGATGATGTTGAATTCAAAGGAAAACATGCCTATTGCAAAATTCTCCAAGGTGCTAAAAGTTGGCCGTCCCACCTTGTTCAAGGAAAAATCACGATGATCGATTTTTTTCATTGGCTGCATGTCACAAGCAACACCATCATAGTCCGATCACATATGAGATTAAGGAATTGTTCTACACATTTTGGAGAGAGGAGACACGTGTTTCACCCAGCAAGAAGGATGTTTGTCCAAAGAGAATGAGGAGGAAAAGGTACATAAAACACCATGTGCACCTCCTAGACGAGCTTCAGGTGATCAATCAAATACTTATGCCATTATTGTGCATTCTATGTATTGGACCTCCAGTGCATAATAACTTGTATTTTGTAGACTGATACTAGTAGCCACACTATGCATAATACTCAGAATTCTTGTTAACATGCTAAGTAAGATAGGTAGCATGCCAAGTATGCTAGTTAGCCTACTTGATATGTTGATACACATTGTATATGCTGGTCAACATACTGTGTAAGATGGTTAGCTCACTGTCTATGCTAGTAAGCATATTGGATGTGATATTTAACCAATTGTAAATGATAGTTACCACAATTTGTATGCTAGTTAGCATCCCTATATGGTATACAACATTCCTAGTATGCTAATAAGCATATAGAGTATGCATGTCAAAATAAAATGTATGCTTTTTACCACACTATATACTAGTTAGCATACCTAGTATGCTCACCAGCATGTTGAATATGTTGTTTAACACAAGGTTTATGCTAGTTATTCTTCCTAGTACGTTGGGTATACTCTTTTAACACAATGAGTATGCTAGTTTGCATGCCTAGTAAACTACCTAGTATACAAAGTATGCTAGTTAACACAATATGTTATGCTAGTTAACATACTAGTATGCTCATTAGCATGTTGTTTAACACAAGGTTTATGCTAGTTAGTATTACTAGTATGGTGGTGGCTATGCTATTTAGCATAATGATTATGCTAGTTAGCATGCCTAGTAATCTACTTAGCTTATAGAGTATGTTGGTTAACACAATATGTATGCTAATTAATGCCCTTTATGCTAGTAAACATACCTAGTATTCTCACTAGCATGTTGAGTATGCTGTTTAACACAAGGTTTATGCTAGTTAGCATGCCTAGTATGTTGGGTATGTTGTTTAAAATAATAATGTGCTAGTTAGCGTGCCTAATAATCTTATAGAGTATGCTAGTTAACACAATATGTATGCTAATTAACACCCCTTGTGCTAGTAAACATTCCTAGTATGCTGACTAGTATAATGAGTATGTTGTTTAACACAAGGGTTATGCTAGTTAGCATTCCTAGTATGATGGGTATGCTGTTTAGCATAATGAGTATGCTAGTTAGCATGCCTAGTAATCTACCTAGCATACAGAGTATGTTGGTTAACACAATATGTATGCTAATTAACAACCTTTATGCTAGTTAACATACCTAATATGCTCACCAGCATGTTGCATATGTTGTTTAACACAAGTTTATGCTAGTTAGCATACCTATTATGCTAATTAAAACACTGTATATGGTAGTCAACATACCTAATTGCATACATGTTAGGATATTGAATATGCTATTTAACACTCTAATTTGTTTTATTGAACATGCCAACCGTCTTAGGTACAAATCTGTAGATTCTTGTTTGGATCCATTTATCCTAGTAAACATACCGATGAAATATAGATATTGCAGGTTGATTTCTTTCACAAATTCAAAGAAGAACAACCAGATTGCAAGACTGGCATGATGATGTTTGAGATATTGAAGCCATTCTTTTGTAGGCAGCTAAAGGATATATACACATGCTATTTCGAATACCATGTGGAGATGTCCTTTTTAAAAGACAAACTGAACCACGTGCGCTCTTGTGCTTTTGGACTGCATGATGCAGGTTGTGAGTATGTATGCAGTATTTGTGCCAAAGGTGAGAAAATTAGCAAGGGTTTCTTGTCTTCACATCGCACGTTCAAAGGTGTCACACAAAAGTGGGAGTTTGTTCTCTATCCAAGGCCAGCAAATGTAGTTTTCCATAGAAGGGAATTCCAGATGGGAGACTGGAAGATATGTGGAGTCAAGAGGTTAGAATTATGTTGTTTGGAGATAGCAAAGCCAGGTAAGATTACTACTGTGAAAGTATTTGCATATGTAGAAGCAAAAGACAAGCATGGAAAGAATAAAAAAAAAGATCAAGTTTGCATAAAGAAATACATTATGTCAAGCATGTGCTCATACTCAAACTCAAAGTGACCCTAAGAGATGCATGGAGTAGCTATCAAAATAGAGCTAGCAGCCATAATCACTTAGAATCATGCCTTGATTAACCTGCTCTTGCAATTGTTTTTCATTTTTTCATGCCCTCCCACCTCCATCGATAACAAACTTGTGGGGAGAATCATCGAGTGAGGGTGGAATGGTGCTCCTATCAACTCGAGCACTTTTTTTAGGGTCATTCTAAAGCCCCCGTCATTCTCCACATGCTCCAAGGCAGTGTGCCACAAGCAAGGAATTGTGCCTTTGCACTTGGAACTAGGACAATGGAGTTTGTTCTTGAGCCATCACTCACACTCTGGACCTTACAAAGGGCCATGTCCACCCCAATTTCCCTACACATGTGTGAAAGATAGGTACAGTTCAACATTTTTTAGAAATACAAACTGACTAAAAAACTTTCCCACTTCGTACACTAAAGGCACTTATTACCAACAACATACATGCCCAAGAAACGCCCTAGGGATAAAAAACAATTGCATACCCTAGGCTACTCCATTATCTTACATTTAGATACTTTAGTCATAACCATGAATTTTGCATCCTCTCCACTAAGCGAATCTTGGAACTGTTGACCCGCGGGTCAACAACACGACATAACTCAGCAAAGCCTGATTTTTTGAGAGTTATGAATTGCTGCGGATGATGGTTATAAACATCATTTGTAATAAGTAGCTAGTCTAGTTGTAGAAGCCAAGGTACAATGGCACTTTGAAATTGTAAATAAAAAGCCATTTTATCCCTTGAAATCTGTTTTAAGTTTAACCTATGGTAGCCTTAGTATATAAGGTACCTAGGTCATTTTGTAAAACGAACTTTATCATAATCAACTTTTTAATTGTCGTCGATTGTGTGTGAGAGAGAAAGAGAGTGAGCGTGAGCTTCTTCCTCACTCTACATCCGGCTCGCACAACGCATTGGAGATCCAATTGCACCATTGTGATAGGTTCGACAAGAGATACGCAACAACACCAAGCATTCCTTGCAGAGCAGAGCAAACGCGCTCATGCAAATACGAGCTATTTGCGGCTGTAAGTGTATCAAAAGCGCTCATGCATCTACGAGCTATTTGAGACTGGAAGTGTATCAAATGATGTTCGTTTTCTGCATGCAAGTAGTGGTTAGGATCGGGGGGACATAAGCTATGCATAGGTACTCATAGATTTCAGTTTCGAGCATTTGAAAATTTTGCTCTGTCCTCGTACACGTTTTTTGCAGATGGGTTTAGAGCGAGGATTTTGAATGTAGAGGCTTAGGGATAGGTGGATCCTAGTGAGGGTATAGTGTTCCTTAAGTTGGCCTTGTAGAGTGTTCTATGTGTGTGATGGTATCATCCTAACAAGCTGAAGAGATTTCCTCCATGTGCCTATCGTGTCATCTATGTCCTCGAATGCAATTATGTTGATCTAGGTTGTGCTATATACACTTTATAGGTGTTGTGATTTTCTCCCGCAACGGTCACCATTGTGAAGGACAGAAGGACTTGAGTAGGCAATGCTACTAACACTCATGTAATGGTTGCTTACTTTAGTTTTGAATAAAGAAAGAATTTTTCTTAAGTGGATCCGGAAGAGGTTATTTTGAGATCAAGTGGATAGCTAGGAAGCGTGTGTCTTGCCAAGGGTCTGCGACTAGGTAGAGAGGGTGCCAGATTCAACTCCTACAATTGAAAATATGCTTTTGGAATTGTAATGGATACCCATGGAATGCGGGGGTTGGCATTGATGAACTAACAAGCAAAGCCGATGTTGTACTTCTTGTTGAAACTTGGGAGCATGATACACAAAGGATTAACGGCTTGGAGGATTACAATGTACATTCATTGATGTGGTCAAAGAATCTCAAGCAACGAAGAGGACAAGGAGGGTTAGCATGTATGGTTAAGAAAGGATTGGAAGATTTTGTATCAATTGTGAAAGATGACAAGTACAAACATTATGTATGGCTGAAAATTATGACACCAAAAAGAGCACCCATTTTTGTAGCCGGTTGCTACATTCCTCATCATGATTCTCCCTTTTATGTTTGCATGGATAGAGATCAACCATTTTCTGATTTGGAAGAGGACATTGCTTATTTCAAAGGTGAAGGTGATGTTATTGTATTTGGGGATATGAATGCTCGTACAAAAACATTGCAACATGATACTCAACAATTTGATATGCCATACATTTCAAGGGAGTTGGAGGAAGTTCACTTGTATGATCGTACTTCAATGGATGAGAAAGAGCTGGATCACTATGGAAAGTTACTTTTACACATGTGTAATAGCACGGGTATGCTCATTGCCAATGGTGTATCTTTGTGGAGTGGAACCAATGGATTTACATGTAGAAGACATAATGGGGATAGTGTGATTGACTATATGCTACTCTCTGAAGCCATCATGTATCGCATAAAGAGTTTTATGTTTGGTCAATGGACCCCAGAGTCCGACCATCGCACCTTATGTATTGACCTTTCATGTGGAGAAGCAACTAAGCATGATAATCTCAGCCAAAGGAAAGAGAAGTTATCACTATGTATGGATTTCAAACGGGCACCAATGTACATTGAAATGCTTGAGCAAAAATTATGGATGACAAAGCTTCAATGTGATGCACCATTGGAAACTAAATGGGAAGCTTTCAAGAAAGCTATTTGTTCTTGTGCGGAAGAATGCTTTGCCATAAAGCATCTCCATGGTATCAACAAAGATAGATCACGCAAAAGGTGGTTTGATAAAGAATGTCAAGATGCTCGAAAGTCCTTGATAAAGCTTGATGCAACTATGGACAAAGACAACTATCAAAGTCATTTGCATACATACAAGGCATTGATTCAAAAGAAGAGAAGAAGATGGGAAGTAAAGCAACAAGAATTTCAAGTCCAAGAAAAGGCACATGCATGTGGAAGATTTTGGAGAAACTTGAGAGGCAAGCGGGTTGAGAATTTTGGTAACTTGAGTCTAGTGGATATGTACACACATTGTAGGCAGTTATATGAGCAAGAAAATACTGAAAAAATGCCATTTTATGGTTCACTCCCATGTATGCCGTCTTTTTTTACTATTGAGGATGTATGCAGTGGGCTTGAAAATTTGGCCACTCGCAAAGCGGGAGATCTTCAAGGTATCAAGCCGGAGATGATCAAATGGACGGGAGATTTTACCCATGAGTGGATGTGTGATATGTTCAACCTTGCACTTCAACATGGTATGCCTTATGATTGGAGTACTAATTGGGTTAAGCCTTTGCATAAAGGAGGGGATGTAAAGAATGTAAGCAACTACTGGACTATAATGATTGGGTCTCTTATGGCAAAGTTGTTTGGGTGCATAATGGAGATGAAATTGAGTGATTGGGCTGAAGAGAATGACAAGCGTGCAAAGGGACAAGCGGGTTTTCGTCGATGCCATAGCACCATTGATCATCTTGTCACTCTTCGTGTTCTCATGGAGGAAAGTCGGTTGAAAGGCAAGCGATTGTATTGTTGTTTTGTGGACTTTAAGAAAGCCTTTGATATGATTCCACATAACAATTTGTGGAGAAGGATGGAAGAACTCCAAGTGCCAAGTGAGTTTATGCTTGCGGTTTCTCGAATCTATGAGAAGGTGATTTGTCAATTGCGCATGGGAAGAGAAATTTCAGAAATTTTTGTAAGCACTATTGGGGTTAAACAAGGATGTCCATTGTCACCAACTCTCTTTGGTCTATGCATCGATCAATTGGAACAAATGGTACTTGACTTTATGCAAGAAGAAGGCATTGAAGAGGTCACTATTTGCAATGCGGTAATCATGCTTTTGTTGTATGCGGATGATGTAGTGCTTCTAGCACACACTTTAGAAGATGCACAAAAGCTTATGGTTGTCCTTGAGAACTTTTGCTTGCATAGTGGGCTGATTGTAAATGAATCCAAAACAAAGGTTATGCTTGTGAAAACCAACCATAAGGAGAAGCCATGCATTGTGTACAACAACGAGACACTTGAAGTTGTTGAGAGCTTTAAGTACCTTGGCCTTGAGGTTCCATCCAATCACAAGTGGCATGAATGTGCTATGCGTCGTTTGGAAGCGGGAAAGAGAGCATATTATGTATTTGAGAACATGTGTAATGAGGGAAACATCAAGTGTTGGGTTCTCAAGAAGTATCTTTTTGATGCATTGGTGACACCGGTTCTTCTTTATGGAGTTGAAGTGTGGGGCGGGAGCATTTCAAAGTCTACTTGGAAAGAGTTTGAGAATGTCCAAAAGCGTTTTCTTACAAACTTTCTCCAAGTTAAGACACAAACACCATATATGCTCCTACTTCTTGAGTCGGGATCTCTTCCAATTGAGGTTATGGGCATGGAAAGGGTTGTGGAGTACATGATAAAGATGCGTCAAAACCCCTCACATCGACTTCCTACAATTGCATGGGAAGCAAGCAAAAAAGTTCAAAAGACGCATAAAAGCAAGATCTTGAGCACGGGATGGATGCAAGACATAAAGAAGTGGTTTGGGAGATGGGATGCATTACACTTACTACATGATGCTTCAATTGACTCTCAAGTGAATGAAGCTTTTCTACAACGCCAATGTATTACGGCTTGGGAGAAATCCGGTGGGTCACGCTTCATACATTACACCACCTATATTGCCCCCAACTACAAAACCATGTTCTTCGCTGAGAGAGGAAACCGTACTCACACTTACATGCTTGAGCCTATTCCCTTGTCCGCGATACGCACTATCGCAGCAATTCAGCTTAGCTCCCATTTCCTTCGATGCGAGATAGGGCGTTGGGGCAATGAAGAAGAGTCAAATCGATTGTGCACATTATGCTCACTGCAAGTTCGAGAGTCTGATTACCACACACTACTAGAGTGCTCAGCTTTTGATCACATCCGAACTTGCTTCTCTCACATTTTCAGCCATAACTTAGACCTACACACTTTCCTCTCCCAGCCAAAGTGTGGGCTCTCCATTGCGACTCTCATCACTACAATTTTGGAGCATCGAGAGTCACTCATCAGCCATACACATACTACATCACATGTAACTTTGGTCCCATAGGTCATATTTGACCTCCGAGGACGAAAATAAAATCTATCTATCTCTCTCTCTCTCTCTCTCTCTCTGACAGATTGGTCTCATAGGTCATTTTTTCATTTTACAGAGGTTACTAGAGAAACTCATTTTATTTGAGCTCCAACTCCTCTCTCTCCCTGTTTTGCTACCCCTTATATGCTCCACGACACGTGAAGAACAATCAACACCCAATACTACATATATGTGTGCCATAGGAGGACAACAAATAAAGTTTCTTTTCTCTCTCTCTATGTCGGTCTCTCTCTCCCTCTCTCTCTCTCTCTCTCTCTCTCTCTCTCTCTCTCTCTCTCTCTCTGACAAATTGGTCTCATAGGTCATGTTGGCATTTTAAAGAGGTAAGTAAATCATCTCCTCTTATTTGAGTGCCTACCCCCCTACATACCCATTTTGTTCTCTACGACGCGCGAATGACAATTGGCGGACCAACAATTCCCATCCGCATGCCATATGACAAGTAATAGTATCATCTCTCTCTCTCTCTCTCTCTAAATTTACATTAAACAGTGCCTATAAGAAATAAAAAAACAGTAGGTGCTACCTTTTCTTGAGCTTGGCATGGCAACCTTCTAGAGATGAAAACATCAGTGGTACCTTTGGCACACTGCAAGCCTTCACTCTCTACTCTCTTTTTGTGCGTACATGTCTCTCTCTATCTATCTCAACCACCCTCTCTCTCTCTCTCTCTCTCTCTCTCTCTCTCTCTCTCTCTCTCTCTCTTAATCTAATCGTTCATAGTATCGTTGCCGCGATGAACGGAAAAAAACTACATACTCTACATGTATCAAACGGCTAAAATTAACTAGTGGGCATCTATTGCACCGTATAATTTTGATAGATATGTCACTTTCACAGTTAAAGGGTTGTACAATATTCACTGGCATCCTTATTGTAGCACCTTAGAGAGAGGAGAGAGAGAGGAAGAAGATACAACCCGCATACTTCATGGAGAGAGAGAGAGAGAGATAGGGAAAGAAAGCAAAACTCAGAAGAGCATTGCATAAGGTGATAAAGCTAAAGGTCTTGTTGTCCATTAGAGAAACCCAAATTTTACATATAGCTGCAGATATGAGAGAGAGACATAGAGAGGGAAGTAGATTAAAATAAGGGAGAGGGGAGAGGGGAGAGGGGAGAGAGAGAGAGAGAGAGAGAGAGAGAGAGAGAGAGAGAGAGAGAGAGAGAGAGTAGTGTTGTGTGTGTGTGTGTGTGTGTGTGTGTGTGCTAAATTGGAAATGGTATGCTATTGGGACTACTACATAAGCCAAAATGACAACTGCCCATAATTTTGTCAAGTTTTCACAATGGTGCGTGGACACAATTCTATTATTAGCTAAACTTCATACGCTGTGAGCGGGATGGAAACACACACAACGCCTCTATAATGATCCGACACACACTCTTGGGATGATACACACACACACACACACTATGGGGCACCACTCGGCTTGTGACGATCACTTTTTCTAAGAGTCCTAGTGGTTTCTCCATGAACCCATCTGCCAATTGCAGTTTCATTCTGGTAGCCCTCAAAGCCGATTTTCCCCATTTTTTCCAGATTTCTTTGGTGGCGATAGCAACTCCCGCTCCACTGTCAAGAATAGCCTTGGATACTACTCCTTGGAATTCTACCAATAGCGTGGTGTTTCCGTCTTCTCCCTCGCAATATTCTCCAACCTTATTCAATGGTACTGGTCTAGTGGTTAGTTGAGGCCTGTCCAACTCTCTGATCCCTTCTTGTAGCTTCAAGGTGGGGTCTTTCACTCCAAATTTTTCTAGGCATTTTCCTACTATGGTCCACATGTTTGGCCTTAACCTTAGGAGTTCTTCTAACGTTATTGTGCATGCCACCGGGGTGGATAACAACTCAATTAATCCTTGCGAATCCATCACCTTGTTAGAAGAAAGTCTTTGAGATGGGATTGCTCTCACTTCCGACTTAGCTTCGTACTCTCCCAGGTAAGAGGGTAAAGTTCTCAGCGAGTTTGGTTGGCTGTGCCCCGAACTAATTGATCCTTGGTCTCCCCCTTGTGAATGTATTTCAAAGTTCATTTGCGACCTTGCCTCAAATTCTTCAATATGAGGTAAGATCACATTCTTTTCTTTTCTTGTGCTATTCATGTGGTTACTCAACCTATTAGCCTCGTTGGCCTCACGGATTTGCTTCCACAGATCATCTAGACCGTTACAGTCCTTACCCATTTCTGCCAATATTTTAGGCTGGAACTCGTCACTTGTCCCATCTGTGGTATTTGGCACTACGATAGGTTCTCCTCTGGACTCATAGGCATTAGTGAGTCTTTCCTTTGTTTCCACATGTTTCTCTAAAGTTGGTTGGATAGGGGTTGGAGCTGGTGCTTACTGCCAATTTGCAGTTTTACCCAGCGGGTCTTCCATCAATGATTGAGCCGTTTCGATCATCTTTTAACACATATCCAACCTCTGTTTTTCTATTTTTGCATATGGATAAGTCATCCACCTTTGCTCCTGGGTTTGGTTCTTTTTAAGTCTAGCTTCATAACACTAGAATGGTAACAGGACACTTTTATGTCCTTGGACACTTTTGTGTCCTGTTAAGTGACCATTTTGCTTGAATTATTTCAAGAGTATGAAAATGAATTTCTAGGTGCTATATATCCACAAAGTTGCCTTATGAGCTGAAAAAAACTTAGCATTGTTTTTGGAGTATCGGTCTCACCATTAACCTTACTCTTGCACAACATTTTTGAACCTAAACTGTGTGAAAAAACGGGTCCTGTTTTTGGCTTTTTTTCAATTTTTGGCAACTATACCACTTTAAACTTCATGTTTGTGAGGTTTATATGGCTAGAGGTTAGGCCTTCATAGTTCTCAACATGTTTTGATGCTTGTAGGGAGAGCTAAGTGTTAAAATTGAAAGTTATGACCAATTTACAAGAATTGCATAATCCTGTTTTTTTTGGCCAAAATTAGCACTTTTATGATTTTTTTGGTGGCTTTTGTGATATCCAATTCAATTTTGATTGTGTAAGTGTAATGTATAACATAAAGGTAATCTTCCTTGAGTTTTGGGGGACCTAATATGCTATATAGCATAGTATATGATAATGGTTGAGTTTTTTGATTGCTGAAGAATACGATACATTTTACAGTAGCAAGTATAGCTTTCTCAATATTGCTAGTTTCTTAGGCCAATTGTGTGTATTTTGTAGGTAGTAACCATATCTAATCATAGGCTACAAACTTGACTAGATATTGAGTAGTTTCTATGGGTTTCTAGAGGTCATAATGCTAAACCCAGTTTTTTACTGTTTGTTGTATTTAGCACTTTATCATTGCCCCCAAGGTTCCAATTGTAAGAGATCCATTATCCTTTTGACATGCTCCATGGCCTGTTGAATCCAAAGGCCCAAAGGGGACAAAGAAAACATGTATATAGTATCTGTATTGAGCAAGACTATAGAAACTTTGATGATACGTCCGCAGAATGGCAAAAATGCAACTTTTTTGTACCTATTTTTTTGCCCAAAAAAAAATTAGTGAGGTAAAAGAAACCATATCTTTTGGTCACCAACCCATTGAAGTTAACGGGGCATTTTATCTCATGTCCTACAAAAATCCCCACTCTTATTTATATGCAATCAACCGTAAGAAATTGCTGTTTTGGGCAAAATGCACTGGTCCATCAACTTTGGAGGCTTGTAGTGACCAAGGGATGAGAAAAATTACAAGTTTCTCATGTTTTCCATACATAGTAGTTATTGAACTATAAGCTCATGAACGGATTTTTCAAAATGAGTGGATCTACTATGGTTTTGGAATTTTTTCCCAAAACCTTGAAAGGACCCTTTTATGTCCTGTTAGGTTACCATTCTAGTGATAAGCTTTTAGCAGTGCATCCAGTAGCTCATTTACCTTGTCCGCGAGTACAGATCCTCCTGATCCTGCACTTTTGGGCTTCGCTATTTCCTTGGGTGCTACGGTTGTTGTGGTGTGTGAGCTTAAGCTAGCTACATCCTCTAACCACTCCAATCTGTCCTTGGTATGTTTCAACTCCTTGCATAGGGCTGTTTGCTCTCGTTCTTTCCTGGCTTTCCTACTCGCCTTTCTAGCTTTCCAAGTGCTTCTCTTATTTTTCGTTTCTGAACTTTGGGCATCGGTTTTTGGTTCTTCAATTATGGGTTCATTCGTCCTTCTTTGACCTTGGGCTCGTGTTACTGCCTGAATAGGTATGATTGTCTCATTTTCCGATCCTCCACTGGAAGGTACTGTTTCTAACATGTTCAAGGTGGTTTTTGCTCCTTTGCTCGGGTTTTTAGGGCAATCGGGAATCAAATGAGTAATTCCACATTTGCGGCAATACGCATTGACTCTAATGATTCCATCATGAGGACAGTTTCTCAGCCAATGGTCTCCTCCACACTTGTAGCAGGGTCCCTTGGGTTGTTGAGGTGCTCCTTGAGCTCCTCTTTGTTGGTAAGCATGTCTCTGTCCGCCCATGCCTCCATTGGCTATGAACAAAAATGCTCGTTCATCTAAGCTATATCTTCCTTCTCCTGCTGCCTGTACAGCAGTTGGTGGTCCTTGATTTCCTATTATGCTCCATGGTTCTGGCGCCGAGGGTTCTTCCGGTGGATAATAGACAGGGTTTGCCACATATCCATTGGGATATTCATAATATGCATGCATAGGCACCAAAGCCTTATCCTCTGATTCTTCCTGTTGATGTGTATCTTATACCAACTGGTCATAATCTTGGTAGGGGTGGTTGTTGCCCCAACTCCGGTTGTGGTCTTTCTACACCTACAGGTCCTGGTAAATTGCCTGCTTGATATCTAGGCATCGGTGGAACTTGAGGGGAAGCTATTGGAGCTTGGGGAGCGTAAGGTCTCTCTCTCACATATCCTTTGTTATAATAACATTCCTCGGTCCCATGGTTTGTCCATTTTTGTTCAATAGCACACCACTTGGGCTGTTTAGCCTGGGGTTTGGCGTACAAGTTGATCTTTTTTATCACTTCATCTACAAGGTGCTCCTGGTTTACCTCTACTTCTCCTTTCGGTGATGTCTTAGAAGACTTGCTTCCACTTTGTTGTGAAGACGAATCGTCATCAAGGTCCTTGAACTCCCCTTCTTTGTAGACCGCACAATTGTCCACAAGGTACATAGCTTCCTTGGTCAACTCATTCAACGTCGCGCTCCTCTTTATATGTAAGTCTTTTTGGAGATCTGCATTCCTTAGTCCTTGGATGAATATCAGCATAAGTCTGGACTGAGTTGGCAGTTCTTCAACGGGACAGAACTTAACATATCTTTTTAGTCTTAGGGCTATCTTTCGTACAGATTCTCCATTTTTCTGTTTGAATTTATGGATTTGTAAGACGGTATTATGAGCTATTCCCCTTTGAGAGAATTCCTCGATAAACTCATCAAACACTTACTCCATCGACTCAAAGTCTCTACGCTCTACAGAGTCAAACCAAGTGGCAGCATCATCCTCTAGGGTTAGTCCAAACCCTGCAAATTGGGTAGGAAAATCTAACACCTCTTCGGCTCTAATTACACGCACAAAGGCTGTTACATGATCTCTTGGGTCTTTGCTTCCTGTGTATTTCTTATTTACCCATTTTTTCACTTAAGAAGGTCTAATTCTTCGATGGTCTACAAACCTCATCATTGGATCACCCCGTCCTAGTCGATACACCTCCTCAGGCCTTCTGTAATAGGGTGGTTCCTCTCCCAATGGTGCTCCTAAGCCATAATTTCTAACGGTTCTCCCTGGAGGTGGTTCTTCTCTACGAACTCGTTCTATGGGTGGTCCTCCAAGCTCTATTGACCCTTGAGTCTTTGGTTTACTCTCTGCCTGATACCTTGAATAGAAAGGTGGTTCTTGAAAATCCCTGAGACATCGTGTGGCTTGATAACCATCTCGGTTTTGGTCTGATTCCATTGTTGCGCTCTGTCAAAGCCATGCCTGCAATGATGGCTGGTTTGCTCGTTGGTCTTGGTTGTTGAATGCTTGCGGTCGGGTGGAATGTGAGGTTGCGTCATACTTATTTGAAAAAGGATCCATTGACTTGCTTGGGGTGTAGGTGGCTCTTGGCACTTCCTCAGGGGCATATGCTGATGATCCTGGACCTGTTGCCCTCTCTACCTCCTCTGGGAGAATACGTTGGTATTCTCGCCCGTATCTATCAACAAAAACTATGCCCTTCCCCGTAGCAGTTTCATAAGAGAATGAGTAAAGAACCTTGTCTTTGCTTAATTCGTTTATGTATGGTTCTTTTCTGCGAAAGTAAGAGACTATACCCTCACTCTCATGCTTGTAGATTCCCACGTTCTCGTTATAAGTTGGAACCCTACTTATTTTCTTATCATACATAAAAATAGCTCCGGGCTGATCAATGTTTGGTGGCGGTTCTTGAGTTTCTGAAACCATTTTCCCTTTGGCCACGTTATATCCAATCTGTTGTAATCTTCAGGGTTACTAACTATTAACTAGTGGTTCCCCTTTTCGTCTCAGAATCTATCTCCATCATCATAGACTTGGATTATCTCCAATCTTTGAGTTGGCCTCTCTTCGATACAAATGCACTTGCGGCCTCGATAGTCAGAATAGACTAGGGCTCCTCTCGAGTTTGTTCCCTCTAAGAAGATCACCGTGAGCTTGGAATCACTCAAAGGATTTTGGGAGGTGCTTCCTCCTCGCATAGGTCCATCATAGGTGAAACCTCCTGGTTGTTGGCTACCCATCATGAAGAAAGATCTGTCTGAAGAAGTGTCAATATCACTCCCTTCCTCAATAATTGGTGCTAGCGGATCTAGCCTTGCTTGAGTTACACTCTCTTCGGTGGACACTAAGCTACCTTGGTCACCTGCCACCTTCTGGTCTCTAACAATGTATCTTCCTGATCTTAAATTCATCAAATTTATCAATGTAATTTATCACAAATCCAACCACTCCCCTGGCAAAGGGTCAGTTTCTGCACAACTTCTTGCTTTGTTGCTGAATATACATGTACACAAGTGTTTTAATTTCGGCAATTGAATCAAAGCATTTATCTGCTAGAGGTTATCTTAGTAATGATTGGTATAACTGGAGAGTTAATCTCAACCACTACTATATTTTATACACTACTATTGTTCTGGATTAGGTCTGCTAATCTGAAACAGTACTTCCCTCAGATGTTGGTCAATTCACGCGAAATGGGCAAACAAGATCCAAATTCACTTCTGAAAGAAGTTTTGGAACCCCTAAGCCAAATAGAGTCTTGCTGTCTATGCCAGGTCAAATTTTCCTTGCAGTAGGCCCTAATAGACATCCTACGCATGGGATGTCTCCTGCTGTGTTTTGCCTGGATTTTTGCACTGTTGTTTCCCCTTGTTGTGCTGAGCTTACAGCTGCTTTTACTTTTTGATTTGGCCACCTGTTAGCTGGTCAATGAGTCAAAAATCTGTTCTGACAGCCTGTTGCTGATATTGATCAGTCTAATCAACTCCAAATTGGACCAAAATTGACTAGGAGGCTTGCCTTAGGCTATACAACACCTTACTATGATCAAAGTCAAAGTCTGGCTTCATTTTCTTGCATTAGACATCCTACGCGTAGGATGTCTTTTTCATCAGAATGGATTCAAACTCAAAGCCTAGGCCCCCCTTGAGTTGTTGATCACTTTGGTATACTCAGAATTCAGTTTGGAGTCCAAAATCACTCAAAAGACATCCTACGCGTAGGATGTCTTTTTGGCCTGTTTGACCCCAGACTTGTCCCACAGCTTCCCCTTGATGTCAGTAACCCAATGGTATGCTTAGATTTTGGTTTGGATGCCAAAAGTCCCAAATTTCAGCTGTTCTTGCCTTTTTCAGTCAAAAGTGCTAAAGTCCGCTTTGAACCCAATTTTCTCACCCAAATGAGGTGAGACCCCTTTCAGTCACTCAATATATCATGCGAGACATGCTCATGCAGCCCTCTTATGGTTTTGGTCTCAAAATAATGTTTTGGCACTATTTGGGTAGGATGTCTGGCAATTTCAGTCTATCTGGCCTTATCCTGTCAAGATATGGCTAAATTTCCACTTTCCAATTGAAATTAGGGTAAACCCTACCTTCTGAACACACTGGTCAACTCAAAATCCCAAAATTCCTCCCAGATTAGCATGTAGACATCCTACACGTAGGATGTCTCTTGGCTTAAAATTAAAATTTTTTTCTGACAGGAATGCTCCTGATGCTCTGTAGGTCTATCAAAAACACTCACAGTAACTTTTGGACTTCAATTAGGCTTTCAAACACACTTTTGCGTCTTTTACAAACTTGTAATGATTTTACCAAGCAAGTGTCCATGCATGAAATGCTCTAGATCCTGAATCATGATGTCCTACTTACTCTACTCCTACCTATCATGTGAAATGGTGATGATGGTGTTTTTTTTGGTTGCTTTTTGGCCTCTCCGGACTCTCAAGCTCTCCTCTCACCGCTTCTACCACTCCAACTCCTACTCTAGAACTCGACTACCACCTAAAACTACCTAAGTCTACCTCATCTACCTAAGTCAAAGGATCTAGGCCAGGCACATGCTTCTTAGACTCCCTCTAAGACCTAGAGAGTCCTCCACCCTTTGATCCTATCTAAATGTAAAGCGAGACTCTTGGCAAGACAAAAATCCCAATCCTCAAGGATTAGTCTCGGTCACCTACCTAAGGTTTTCGTCCTCGGCAGCGGCGCCAATGTTGGACGGATTCGCCGCGACGGACGTCAGCACAACGAGAACTCACCTAACATGTAATGTCAACTAAGGACGAAGCTCAACCCGCAGGCGCGTGGAAGCAAGCATAAGGTGTCAACCTACACTCAACCAACTCCTAACTAATTCCTACAGAGGTCTCTACCAATTGTCTAAGTCACAGCCTTCAAGAGTGCTTAAGAGGAAACTTCCTACAACGCTTTCTAGAGCCGAACACCCATCAAACAATCTCGAAACACCATAGAACTTGAAGGAGACCCTACTAATACCAATAGGTCACTCTCCCTAAAGTCTATGAACCAAATCCCAACCCAAAACACCTGGTGCAGAAACACGTAGGATGTCTGGCTGAAATCTGCAGGTCTTCGTTTCCGAAATCTAAAGTGCCTAATGTGTAGTTCTACTCAATGTGAACGCATGGATATGCTGCAATGCAAAATCGGACAACGTATGCTCACCCAAACAACCGATGAAGCTCGTAGAAGGAGCTCGCAAAACCGGACCGTACGCGCGCAATGTAGGTATCTGCGCGTAGCTCTCGTCGGGGGCAACACGTTGCATTTCTTCGCACTAGATTCCGACCACCGACGCACGCATAGCATCAAGATGAAGGTCACACTCTCTCTCTCGTACACAGTACGCTCACTCACAGACTTCAAAACTTGTTTTAAAAATGACAAAAAGGTTTTTCATTAAGGTCAAAAAGTGGTATATATACCTTACAATTTCTCAAACCCTAAAGTTCCAAAATCAACCATCTACTCAATCTAACTATCAAAACTGGGATACAATTTGGAAACTTTTGTAAGTCCCAATAATTACAAGGTTCAAAACTAGGTTTTCTTCAATGAATGAATAATTACAAAAAATAATGATCCTCCGGGTAGTTACTGCCGTGGGGTGTGTCCAGCCTCTAGCACACATGAAAATCAACCACCACCTTTGCATCATACGCCTCCACTTCTAAGATCTTTACAACACCCAAACATTTTACTTTCTGATGGTTTGCCAATCTGATCCGAAAGCCTAACACCCCAGTCACTGTGAGACCCATCTTCTCAACACATGAGTGTGTTATGAAACATATTTGGGCTCCACCATCCACATAACCTTGTCCCATATTTTTCCTTTTATGCCACACATCTACTATTGGGCAAATGTTTGGTGGCTCGTCCATCACCAACACCTTCACTGAACCTCTCTCTGGCTCTTTCTCCATTGGGTTAACCATTCTCTTCCACTGTCACTTTAGCTTAGGCACCATCTCTATAAGCTGCCCAAAAGTAGCATCTGCCTTTCTGCTTTGACAGATCCTCCTTCAAGTCATAGCTTAATTGCCCATCCCCTAGTGGAAAATCTGAAACATGAAACTTGCGACAAGACCTCCTTTTCCTCTTGGCCTTGACATCCTTCATGGCTCTTTCCCTTCTTCTTACTAGGACCTGGGACACTTCTTCCTTCCTTGTCCTCTGTGGTCCTCTTCCCAATAGGCATCACTAATGTATCCTCTAGTTTTGATGCCTTCTCCAAGGTGACTACACTTATCACTTTTGTCTTTCCCTTTTCCTCCTGGGTTAATCCACTAGTTCCTTCTTCTCCCTTAATTTCAATGCCATAATCATTTGACCTAACTATCACCTTTCTTGGCAATGGATACATGTCTCCACCCATCCTTGGTGGCTTATCACATTGTGGGCTGATGTGTCCCAACTCTCCAAAATTATAACATGTGGGCGTCTGCCTCCAGACTCTACCATTGCTTTGCCCAACACCATTCCTGGGTCTTTCTTCACCTCCTGGCTGATTTGCAAACCTCCCTAGACCTCAATTATTTCCCACTTGACCTAACATGTTTAGGCTGAGATTCTTCATTAAATCTACCACTTGCCTCATGTCTTGCCTTAGCCCATCATCTTGCACTGTTGTAGTGACCACTGCTGGCATAACTTGAGCAGTAATAGAAACCACTGGTTCATGATGAACCCCTGGCATGAGACCTTGCAAAGAGTCCATAGGCTGAAATTCAGACCTCATGGGCAAAGACTCTACCATTAGCTGACTCATTTTTCTCAGCTTCCACTCTTTGTTCCTTGCCACCTCTAGTGCATCTTCACATGTCTTAGGCTTCTTTAGCTCCACTCTCCAACGTATATTCTCCCAAAGACCAGCCAAGAACCTGTCCTTCTTCATCATGTCAGGCGGGGGTACTTGTGGTGCTAAGGCCTTGCACATCCTCTCCCATGCCAATGAGAACTTACATATGTACGCATCTACTAGCTCACCTTCCTTCTGCACCAAACCTTGTACTTCTTGCCACACTTTGTCAGGATCTTCTATCTTCACAAACTCCACTTCCAATCCATGCCTTATATTGTCCCAACTCAATCTCACACGTGGATCAGCCACACGCAACTCCTCTTCAAATGCTTTGGACCAAACTCATGCATCACTCTTCAAACAAATTTGGACAAGACGTAACATCTGCGCCGGGTCATGAATCTGGTTGCTACTAAAGGCAAACTCCATCTTTTCTAAAAAGTCTTCTACATCTTCATCACTTCTTCCATGAAACTCCGGATAAGAGAAAGCCATGGCTACCCAAGTTACGATGCTTTGAGAACCCCTTCGAACACACGTGCAAGAACGCAAAACTTTTGACTGACTCCAATCCCCAGAAACTTCAATGGAGATCAACTTTAGATAAGGACAAACACATGCACATCAAATGAGTTTTCATAGTTAATCATCGGAATTACAATAGGCAAAGGACATTCCACGATCTCCCTTAATCTTCTTGGCCCGAACATAAAGACTATGCGCTGTTGGAAAAGATCTTCCTGGACACATGAACATTTATCTGGATTCTTTGAGTTAAATGAAAAGGAGTGAATTGAGGGCCATTTTGATCATCCATTAAAGCCAACCATGCAGCTGCGAAGAAAGCACACCAGACTTATCCTCTAATTTTTCTAGAATTTCAGCAGCATAACAGCATAAATGGCTTAAAAGACCAAAAGACCAGCCATCATAACTTGGAAAAATTTTGGTAGAGTTTCCCTAGAAGTAGAGCGGTAAGAACCCAAAATATAGACTGTATATGTATGCATAAACTGCCAACAATAGAACCCGAGCATCAAATAAGAATCACTAGTATATAGCCTATGGAGAGGTCATAAAACGGGTGCTCCAGCTACCTGTATCACCGAAAGGATCTCCACATTTGAGAATCCCCCAGCTCAATAAAACCTCACGCTATCGACCCTCACAAGAAGGCTTATGCAAATCTCGTATAGTTAAGTCTCAGAAATGACTATCTTCCAGACTAAGTCTCAAAAATGGCTGGGACTACCAAATAAAACCAAATATGGCTCCACAAAGGCGTACAATGACAGTTTCCACAAGTAACGTACAATCCAACAGACAATGCGCTCAAACAGGCGCCAAATGATGCATACCCACGGCAAGCAAGTGACTACCAGTGCTAGTATATCAATGTACTCCAACTATCTCTACCTGTGTGAATAACCTGTACCTGTACCTGTACCTGTAACCTGTAACCTGTATTCTGCAACCTATAATGCCGAATCTCGAAGCTTGAAGCTCGAAGCAGAAGGTACTCAAAGAAGATCCTCCGTGGGGGCACCAAAAGAATGTGAGCGGGATGGAAACACACACAACGCCTCTATAATGATCCGACACACACTCTTGGGATGATACACACACACACACACACTATGGGGCACCACTCGGCTTACACAACCCACCTGGCCGAGACAAGGAACACACCTATGGAGTGAGAGGAGAGAGACTACCCATTTACCCACTCCACACAGAGAGAGAGAGACACACACACACCCAAAAAACTCAACTCAAAACAGGGGAATTTCTAATGATTAGATACAATTGAGCTTGGGCCAACACCAATGGGACAAATAGCTCACACAATATGGGTAAAATATGCCAGATACAATCACAAATTGGAGCAGAAGCTTTGCTCATAGGAGAAACTTACACAGCCAAAATAGCAGAAAACTAGTGAGTACTTTGGAAAAATGGACAGCGCCATCGCGTCCGGAATGGCCCAAAACCCTAGTCTACAATGTCAAAGTGCTCAAATCCGACCTCAGATAAGCAGTTTACGGCCAAAACAAGCTCCAAAAACAGCAAAAACACAGTTGCAGCTGTTCCTCCGCTTCTCTCCACGTTTTTTTTGGTCTTCTCTCTGTGTTTTCAGTTCCCACACTTAGCTTTATTACTTGGGTACCCTTGGGCTTTTAGTTGACCTCAAACGGATCCCGAACAGACCAAAAAGTGGCCTCACAGTGCATAGTTATCACCCTGCTGCATCCATCCGTACACCTGGCACTCAACTTTTTCCAATAATGCATCCCGCTGTGGGCGGGATGAAAACACACACAACGCCTCTATAACAACCCGACACACACTCTTGGGAAGATACACACACACACACACACTATGGGGCACCACTCGGCTTAGACAACACACCTGGCCGAGACAGGGAACACACCTCTGGAGTGAGAGGAGAGAGACTATCCACTTGCCCACTCCACACAGACCCACACACACACACACACACACACACCCAAAAAACTCATCTCAAAAGAGGAGAATTCCTGATGTTTAGATACAATTGAGCTTGGGCCAACACCAATGGGGCAAATAGCTCACACAATATGGGTAAAATAAGCCAGATACAATCACAAACTAGAGCAGAAACTTCGCTCATAGGAGAAACTTACACAGAAAAACAGCAGGAAAAGAGTGAGGAATCTGGCAAAATGGATAGCGCCATCGTGTCCGGAATGGCCCAAAACCCCAGTCTACAATGTCAAAGTGCTCAAATCCGACCTCGGATGAGCAGTTTACGGCCAAAACAGGCTCCAAAATGAGCAAAAACACACCTGCGGCTGTTCCTCCTCTCTTCTCCACGTTTTTTCTGGTCTTCTCTCAGTTTTTTCAGTTCCCACACTTAGCTTTATTAGTTGGGCACCCTTGGCCTTTTAGATGACCTCAAACGGACCCCGGACAGGCCAAAAACTGACCTCGCAGTGCATAGTTGTCACCCTGTTGCTTCCATACGCACACCTGACACTCATTTCTTTTCAATAATGCATCTCACAACCACGTGAAGTGGACCCAAAAATTGGTCCTAATGATGACCTTTCTGCATAACTCTCACAAGAAAACACCACTTTGTGTCCATATTCATCCACGTGCAAATATTGACCCCGTTCGTCCTCCTGACGCCACTAGATGCCATCTGACGCACCTGCTTACCTCGTGTCGTCGGCCCGCGGATAGCTTCCTCGAGAATTTTTACGCGCTATAAACTCCTCATTATTGTAGAAAAAACATACTGGTACTGGTAATAGTGAAAATCGATGCACTATGTACATGCTGTCCTACCTATACACATGTGGGCCCCACGTAACCACCTGGCTATGGAAATTGGGCAATCATTTATTCAATGCACCATGCATGTATATGTACATATGTGCAATCCCTTGCTCCAAAAAACTCCTGACATAATTTGCCCATTCCCTAGCCTGCTAGATCATTCATGATCTGCAACAGCAAAGAGAGATATGAGACTCACCGCATCACAGGTCTCCTCATCCCTCACCAATACTGCTTGATCCGCAGACAGCTCATCTTGGTCCACCATCATCAATCTAGCATGATACAATTTAAGACGCAATCCATTTACCCTTGACTTATGTAGAACACCATCCAGGTTAGCCAGCTGATATGTGCCATTTGGAAAACACTCCACTACCTTGAAAGGGCCTTCCCACTTAATTTGAAACTTCTTTTGGAAGGTGTTTTCCAGCTTACTGTTGTAGCGCAAAACCAAGTCATGTTTCTTGATACCCTTACTTTTGACCTTTTCATTTATCTTTGCCAAAGCCTTATCCTGCATTTGCCCATAATGCTCCAATGCGCTCATCCTATCCAACTGGACCTCTTGTAACTGCAAGAGCCTCTCTTTGAATGCATCACTAGGCAACCCAAGCAACTTCTCTAACATCTTGACCGCAGGCAACTCTACCTCCACAGGCAATAGTGCTTCCTTTCCATACACCAAATGAAATGGAGTAAACCCTATACCTGTCTTCACCGAAGTATGGTAAGCCCATAATGCACTAGGCAATTCCAAATCCCAATTCTTTCCTTGGTGCTCTGTCACTTTCGAAAGAATCTGTACCAACTCACCATTGAATCTTTCATTTAAGCCATTACATTGTGGGTAATAAGGAGTGGTATGTTGGTGCCTAATCTTCATCTTTGCACATAAAAAATCTAGCAGTTTAGCTCTAAAGCCAGGCCCCTTATCTGAAAGTAGCTCCAGTGGCACCCCAAACTTGCAACATATTTCATCATACACAAAATTTGCCACATCCTTTGTAGTGATCTGTTTTACTGCTATAGCCTCTACCCATCTAGAAAGATAGTCCACTGCCGTCAAAATATAGCTTTTGCCCCTGCTTGTGATAGGTAACGGGCCTATTGCATCAATCCCCCACTTTTCAAACACATCAAACGCCATAATGGTTTTTCGTAGCTCTGGCTTCAACACTCTCTTCCCAAATGCTTGACACCTATTGCAAGACCTACACCAATGGTGAGCATCCTTGTGCAAACTAGGCCATACATACCCCTCTTGCAAAATCTTATGCAAGGTGATCTTTAGAGCAAAATGGCCACCACATGCGCCTTCATGATTCTCTTCCAACACTCTGTAAAGCTCCTCCCGCCAAGGTACACGTCTCAACACGAGATCAGCCCCTTTCATGTATAAGAAATCACCAATCAATTTGTACCTGTATGCTCTATGCACAAAGCCATACTTCTTAGACTTCTGAATCTCCTTTGGAATGATTCCTGTTAGCAAAAACTCCTCTTCTTGAGCCAAACTTTCCCGGCCATGATAAAGAGGTAAAGTGGTCCTCAACACAAATAGCTCCCCAATCATGCTTTGAGTTGCTTCATGTGCCTCTCCATTTAGAGCACGTTCAATGTTTATGATGCTCCATGCTTCGAACTTTTTTAACAAGCCTTTAATTCTGAAGCACAATTCCTTCAATGAGGTGTTCTTGCTCTTCCACACACCCAGCACTTGCTTCACCACTAACAAGGCATCACCTTTTATGCTCAACCTTCGAACCCCATGCTTCAAAAAAATGTGTAATCCGGCTTCCAGAGTAGCATATTCATCCTCATTGTTACTATGAGCATCCAATTTGAACCCTCTCTTGCATACTAGCTTCCCCTCTGGATCATAAAGTGCTATACCCCCTGAAGCTGCATCATGGCTCTTTCTGTATGAACCATCAAAGAACAACACATGTGCATTGCTGATCTGTGGAACTTCTTCAACTACCTTTCTCACCACCTCTTCCTTAACAATAAGGTGATTCTCCTTGTAGGTCAACAAATCAGCTAGGGTAGCCCTTGTACTATCTTCCACTAGAAAAGAGAACTCAAACTCCTGTAGCTCAATTACCCATTTCTTCACCACATTTGACATGTTAGTACCATTAATTAACTGTGGCAAAAAGGCATAACTCGTCAGGAAAACAGAAGGCCATGGTAGCAAGTAATGACGAAATTGTCGACAAGCAAATATTACACTGGCCATCACTAGCTCTACTTCCGAGAACTTTCTCTCCGCTACCAACTTCACTCGGCTTGCACAATACACTGGCCTCATATAATGGCTGCCCTTCCCCTTTTGCAATAGCATGGCTCCAATGGCATCATCCCCTACTGAGGGATTTACATAAAAAACTTTCTCCCAATCAGGAGCCTACATGGCTGACAACCCCCCTAACACCTCTTTCACCTCTTGAAACACTTCTTCACACTTGTCATTCCATTGTAATGGATCATGCTTTGCCACTTGTTGTAATGGATAAAGAATCTAAGAAGACAATGGAATAAACCTTGCCATGTACTTCACTTTGTGTATAAAGGTTGCCAATTGCTTCGTACTCGTAGGTGATGGAAGAAGAATAATAGACTTAACCTTATCTGGATCAGCCTCAATGTCATTTTCTGACACCATATGGCCCAATAACTTCACCCTTGGATGTGCTAGATGAAATTTCTTTGGATTTAGTTGTCCTCCACATTCATCATATCGAGCCAATACCATCTGCAACTTCTCATGGTGTTCAGCCCTACTGCTATAAACACAGAAGTCATCCATAAAAGCTTTAACACAACTACCAATGAATGGTTCCAATACCCAATTTGCTCTCTCTTGATAGAAAGATGGTCCATTTGACAACCCAAACGGCAATACTATTTAACAATAACAGCCCCATGGCGTAATGAAAGTTGTCTTTGTGCGGTCTTTAAGAGCAATCCTCAATTGAAAATAGCCTGAAAAACCATCACACACTCTGTACCTCTCATAACCTGCCACTGAATCCAAGATCTGATCGATGAATGGAAGAGGATATGGGTTCTTCTTAGTGTTTGCGTTTAAGGGTTTAAAATCTACACAAATTCTCCACTTCCCATCCTTCTTTGGACTGACTACAACTCGACTCACCCATTCTGTGGTCTCCACAGGGACTATGAACCCTGCCTTCAATAACTTGTCCACCTCTTCTCGCAAGGCTTCCATTTTCTCTTGACCCATTCTTCTTAGCCTTTGCCGCACTGGCTTAGCACCTTCTTTCAGCTCTATATGCATCTCTTCGCCCTTGAACCCTCTGATCTCTTCATATGAAGTAATGAACAAATCAGGAAAACTAGCCAGCATGTGCAAATATATATCCTCCTCCATAGTTGAGAGGTCTCCACTGATCATTTGTGTCATCAATTCCTGCTTCTTTGACAACTCAACCTTGGTTTGCATCAGCCCTTCAATCACTTCATAAGACCCTTCACTTTCATCTTCAACCTCATTCGCAAATGCAACTAAACCACACTCCTGGATTTCTTTGTCCATCAAAAGAAATGCAACATCAACATCCTCATCACTGCTGGTAGTGCTATCACTGTCCTCATTTGTCACCGTGGAAGAGTCTTCATCACTAGACTCATCCTCATATTCATAAAGCTCCTCTAATCGTTTCCTTGTGTCCATATTATAAAGCTTCTTCGTACCTGTCTTTCCATAGAGGCTAATCGTACCATGTCGCCAATCTTGAACAGCTCCCACTGCACGTAACCATGGTCTGCCCAATATAAGAGGAAATGCTCCCAACCCTGTTGGCATCACATGAAAATCAACCACTGCCTTTGCATCATATGCCTCCACTTCTAATCTCTTTACAACACCCAAGCATTTTACTTTTTGATGGTTTGCCAATCTGATCCGAAACCCTGACACCCCAGCCACTGTGAGACCCATCTTCTCAACGCATGAGTGTGTTATGATGCATATTTGGGCTCCGCCATCCACATAACCTTGTCCCAAATTTTTTCTTTTATGCCACACATCTACTATTGGACAAATGTCTGGTAGCTCATCCATTGCCAACACCTTTACTGAACCTCTCTCTGGCTCTTTCTCCATTGGGTTAACCATCGTCTTCCACTGTCGCTTTAGCTTAGGCATCCTCTCTACAAGCTGCCCAAAAGTAACATCTGCCTTCCTGCTGGTTAGATCCTCCTTCAAGTCATAGCTTAATTGCCCATCCCCTAATGGAAAATCTGAAACATGAAACTTTCGACGAGCTCTCCTTTTTCTCTTGGCCTTGACATCCTCGCCTTCATGGATCTTTCCTTTTTTCTTACTAGGACCTGAGGCACTTCTTCCTTCCTTATCCTCTGTGGTCCTCTTCCCAATAGTCATTACTAATGTATCCTCTAGCTTTGATGCCTTCTCCAAGGTGACTACACTTAGCACTTTTGTCTTTCCCTTTTCCTCCTGGGTCAGTCCACTAGTTCCTTCGTCTCCCTTAATTTCGATGCCATAATCATTTGACCTAGTTAGCACCTGTCTTGGCAATGGATACATGTCTCCCCCCATCCTTGGTGGCTTATCACATTGCGGGTTGATGTGACCCAACTCTCCACAATTATAACATGTGGGCGTCTGCCTCCAGTACCTACCATTGCTTTGTCCAACACCATTCCTGGGTCTTTCTTCACCTCCTGGCTGATTTGAAAACCTCCCTAGACCTCGATTATTTTCCACTTGACCTAGCATGTTTAGGCTGAGATTCTTCATTAAATCTACCACTTACCTCATGTCTTGCCTTAGCCCATCATCTTGCACTATTGTAGTGACCACTGCTGGCATAACTTGAGCAGTAATAGAAACCATTGGTTCATGATGAACCCCTGGCATGCGACCTTGCAAAGATTCCATAGGCTGAAATTCAAACCTCATGGGCAAAGACTCTACCATTAGCTGACTCATTTTTCTCAGCTTCCACTCTTTGTTCCTTGCCACCTCTAGTGCATCTTGATATGTCCTAGGCTTCTTCTCCACTCTCCAACGTATATTCTCCCAAAGACCAGCCAAGAACCTGTCCTTCTTCATCATGTCAGGCAGGGGTAGCTGTGGTGCTAAGGCCTTGCACATCCGCTCCCATGCCAATGAGAACTTACGTATGTACGCATCTACTGGCTCGCCTTCCTTTTGCACTAAAGCGTGTACTTCTTGCCACACTTTGTCAGGATCTTCTATCTTCACAAACTCCACTTCCAACCCATGTCGTAGATTGTCCCAACTCAACCTTACAGGTGGATCAGCCACATGCAACTCCTCTTCAAATGCTTTAGACCAAACTCGTGCATCACTCTTCAAACAAATTTGGAGAAGGCGTAACATCTGCGCAGGGTCATGAATATGGTTGCTAATGCAGGCAACCTCCATCTTTTCCAAAAATTCTTCCACATCTTCATCACTTCTTCCATGAAACTCCGGATAAGAGAAAGCCTTGGCTACCCAAGTTTCAATGCTTTGATAACCCCTTTGAACACACGTGCAAGAACCCAAAACTTTTGACTACCCAATCCCCAGAAACTTCAATGGAGCTCAACTTTAGATAAGGACAAACACATGCACATCAAATGAGTTTTCATAGTTGATCATTGGAATTACAACAGGTAAAGGACATTCCAGGATCTCTCGTAATCTTCTTGGCCCGAACATAAAGACTGTGCGCTGCTGGAAAAAAGTCTTCGTGGACACATGAACATTTATCTGGATTCTCTGAGTTAAATGAAAAGGAGTGAATTGAGGGCCATTTTGATCATCCATTAAAGTCAACCATGCAGCTCCCAAGAAGGCACACTGTACTTAACCTCTGATTTTGCCAAAATTTCAGCAGCATAACAGCATAAATGGCTCAAAACACCAAAAAACCAGCCATCATAACTTGGAAAACTTTTGGCAGAGTTTCCCTAGAAATAGAAAAGTAGGAACCCAAAATATAGACTGTATATGTATGCATAAACTGTCAACAATAGAACCCGAGCATCAAGTAGGACTCACTAGTACACAAAAAGGGTGCTCCAGCTACCTATACCTGTGTGAATCACCTGTACCTGTACCTGTCCCTGTAACCTGCAACCTGTAACCTATAACCTGTAACCTGCAACCTGTAATCCCGAACCTCGAAGCTCGAAGCTCGAAGCTCGAAGCTCGAAGCAGAAGGTACTCGAAGAAGATCCTCCGTGGGGGCGCCAAAAGAATGTGGGCGGGATGAAAACACACATAGTGCCTCTATAACAACCCGACACACACTCTTGGGAAGATACACACACACACACACACTATGGGGCACCACTCGGCTTAGACAACACACCTGGCCGAGACAGGGAACACACCTCTGGAGTGAGAGGAGAGAGACGATCCTCTTGCCCACTCCATACAGACACCCACACACACACACACCCAAAAAACTCAGCTCAAAAGAGGAGAATTTCTGATGTTTAGATACAATTGAGCTTGGGCCAACACCAATGGGGCAAATAGCTCACACAATATGGGTAAAATAAGCCAGATACAATCACAAACTAGAGCAGAAACTTCGCTCATAGGAGAAACTTACACAGAAAAACAGCAGGAAAAGAGTGAGGAATTTGGCAAAATGAACAGTGCCATCGCGTCCGGAACGGCCCAAAACCCCGGTCTACAATGTCAAAGTGCTCAAATCCGACCTCGGATGAGCAGTTTACGGCCAAAACAGGCTCCAAAATGAGCAAAAACACACCTGCGGCTGTTCCTCCTCTCTTCTCCACATTTTTTCTGGTCTTCTCTCAGTTTTTTCAGTTCCCACACTTAGCTTTATTAGTTGGGCACCCTTGGCCTTTTAGATGACCTCAAACGGACCCCGGACATGCCAAAAACTGACCTCGCAGTGCATAGTTGTCACCCTGTTGCATCCATACGCACACTTGGCACTCATTTCTTTTCAATAATGCGTCTCGCAACCACGTGAAGTGGCCCCAAAAAGTGGTCCTAATGATGACCTTTCTGCATAACTCTCACAAGAAAACACCACTTTGTGTCCGTATTCATCCACGTGCAAATATTGACCCCGTTCACCCTCCTGACGCCACTAGATGCCATCTGACGCACCTGCTTACCTCGTGTCTTCGGCCCGCGGATAGCTTCCTCGAGAAGTTCTACGCGCTATAAACTCCTCATTATTGTAGAAAAAACATACCGGTACTGGTAATAGTGAAAATCGATGCACTATGTACATGCTGTCCTACATGTACACATGTGGGCCCCACGTAACCACCTGGCTATGGAAATTGGGCAATCCTTTATTCGATGCACCATGCATGTATATGTACATATGCGCAATTCCTTGCTCCAAAAAACTCCTGACACCGCCACCATGTGAAGTGCCCCAAAAAATGGTCCTTATGATGACCTTTCTACATAATTATCACAAGAAAACATCCACGTTGTGCCCGTACTTATCCACTTGCAAGTATTGACCCCATTCAACCTCCTGACGCCACTAGATGCCATCTGACGTAACTGCTTACCTCATGTCGTCGACCCGCGGATAGCTTCCTCGAGAATTTTTACGTGCTAGCAACTCCTCATTATTATAGAAAAAACACACTAGTACTGGTAATAGTGAAAATCGATGCACTATGTACATGTTGTCCTACCTATACACATATGGGCCCCACGTAACCACCTAGCTCTGGAAAATGGACAATTCCTTATTTGATGCACCATGCATGTGTATGTACATATGCGTAATCCCTTGCTCCAAAAAACTCCTAACAACGCGTGCCATAATGACACTTTGTTTTAGATAGAGAGTCAGATATGGGAATGAAATCACAGAGAAGAAGTAGAGCCACGGTATAGAAAGGAAAAGAGAGAGAGATAGAGAGAGCGGGTGTGGATGTTGGTGTCCCTATGTGTAATATAAAAGAATTTTAATTTTATAGCACAATGACTTGGACTAGTGTGCACAATGGCGCATGGATATCAATCTCTCTTTTGCGAAATTACCCCGCGCACCATAATGGCACTTTCAAAGAAAGAGAGAGAGAGATAGAGAGAGAGAGAGGGAGATAAATTGTTAGAGAGAGGCATATCTATCTATCTATATATATATAGATAGATAGATAGATAGATTCATTATTGTCCACGAAGGTCAAATATGACCTATGGGACTAGAAACAAGACATTACAAAGAGTTCATCGAAGCGAGGAAGTTGTGAGATACATTTCAGTTAAGGATTGAGTGTCCAACAAGGGGTAAATAAAAACAAAGATAAGCTCAACAAAACCTATGGAGGGGAAGATGAGGACGGAGCCGGTTTGGGAGTTCTAAACTCCTAGATGATAGCTTTACCTTCCTTGATGAACGGCCCATTTTTCTATTGTACGTTCTTCTCGGATCTTTTCAAGTTCTGCCTTGTTTTGTTTGAGTTGAGCGGGTGTAAGATCTTTTGCAAACCACATTGTGGTGTCCTTGAGAAGCCTTGTTTACTCAAGGAGTTTGATTCGGTCCGTCTTGGTTTTGAAGGTAAGGATGGCATGGTTGGTGCAGTGTCGTGTGTAAGAGAGGTGATTGTTGCTATATCCCATTCTATCATATGGGTATTTTCTTGGATGCGGGCAAGGGACTTGTGGAACTTGAGGTCCCCCTCCCCTTTCCAATCGCTTGGGAGCCCACCAATGTGAACATTGAGAGTGATTTCCTCTTGTCAGTGTCGTTAGCGTAGCATTACGACCACATGGTTTTCAACCTTGCGGGACATTTCCTCTTGCACTTGAGTTTGGATTTCTTTTGTGAGGGTCGTCTTTACCGCCACCTTTTCTTTGTTGAATTTGACTTCCATCTGCTCCAATTCTTTCTTTTTGCAGAATTGGGGGGAGAGAGAGAGAGAGAGAGAGAGAGAGAGAGAGAGAGAGAGAGAGAGAGAGAGAGAGAGAGAGAGAGAGAGAGAGAGAGAGAGAGAGAGAGAGAGAGAGAGACACACACACACACACACACAGATTGGCGTACAAGTAAATGGAAAGAGAAAAGGCAACTACAAGAAAGGCAAGCAAAGGACCAGGTTTGGGTGCTAAAGCAGGTGGAAGATCTGCTAGTAAAAATAAGAGACCAGGAAAGCCCATGAAAATCTTGAAAGCTCCAAGAATGAAGAGGCTACAAAGACACATTAAGTTGTTCAAGGAAATAAGGAAGGCTCAGAAATGTATTGAGCTTCTAGTACCAAAGCTTCCATTCCAAAGACTAGTCTGGTCAATATGTGAGGAAGCATGTTTTGGGACCATGAGGTGGAAACCTGTTGCACTACTAGCACTACAAGAGGCAGCATAAGATTTTTTTGCTAAAATATTTCAATGACATAATAATTTTTGCAGCACATGCACACAGGGTAAGGATTATGGACAAGGACAGTGAAATTTTTAAAAAAAGTAAGGTGGAGATATGATAAGCTGCTCCAGCCCAATGAATTTATAGACAATAAAATGAAGGAAACCTTGCTTATTCCTCCATCAAAGTCAAAGGCGGTGAAGATTGTAGAAGTCGCCCATGCTGTGAATACTAGGGCCAGGGCTGAGCAAGAAAATTGGTGTGCAGAGAAGATCAACAAACTAAAAGATAAGAAAAAGGTAGCAAATGCTATAGAAGAAGAGATTAACATCAACTACCACATTGTTACACACAAAATCGATGTGAGCAACAAAAAAAAAAAAAAATCATCTATGAAGGAAGGATTAATAGTAGATAAACAACTAGAAGATGGTATAAGAAGACTTGCATTAGATTCTACGGATATCAATATACTGTAGAATCCAGATGCTCAAATCACAGATTCCATTGTATATATCTTCCTGAAGTAAGATGCTTTCACCAGCTTCAGCATATTTTTATTGAACTTAAGGCTAGAGACTGACAACTAGTAACTTTCTTGTAGTTTTATCAAGAGTCAGCTACCTGCACAAAGCCATGCAGAAATATATCTTGGATTCCCAGATTTTTTTATTCTTGAGAATGAAAAACACCCCTATCAGCACATTCAAGAAGTGGGTTGTCCATTGTCTAATGCTGGAAGTAACAACCATAATTTTTCCATATGAGAGCAGCCACCATGGGAGCCTCATTTGCATTGAACTTGACAAGCCATCTGTGAAGGAACTCATCCAAAATTAAGACTTGTGAGTATTGAGAATTATAAATTGGTTTTATTTTGGATAAAGTATGGATACAATTATTGTGTTGGGTTCATACCAACTCCTCCTGCTTGCAGATGCATAAGAAGATTGTTGCTCGTGTATGGAAGTCTATGTGGAAATCTAGAGTTTACAGGTAAGAAATTAAGGAAGTCACGGTGCCTTCATAAACGGATGGCAATTCGTGTGGATGGAGGTGCCTCCTCCATGCTAAGTATATACTGCAGAGATTTTTTGCACTAAAGCCATGCATGTCAAAGGTATAAATTTTGCATAGCATTACTATAACATTGTGACAGTCTGGACAAAAATATGTCTCAATTCCTTATTGTTTTCATTTTATCTCTTGCAGAGTGCATTGGAGAAGTACACCGTAGAGTATTTGGACGGATATCATGCCACCCTAATCAAGCATCTGCTTGCAATTTCACATCCCGTGAGCATGGATGCAAAACAAACCTATTGGATGACCCCATTGTAGATTTAATGATGATTGACGAGGGACAAGAGCAAAAATTTTTTATAAGGACAACTGAAAAAGGACAGTAGCAATAGGAGGAAGGAAATTCTGAGAAGAGAAATGATGCGGAGAGAGAGTTTGACAAGGAGAAAATTCCAAATGAGGGGAAGCCTACACAGGAGCAATATCACACAAATAGAGGGGCTGATGAAGAAATAAATGTTGAAACTCCCTCTATTCTTGGAGGGTTTTAGAAGGAAGAAGTTTATGCAAAGGGAGGGGTTGAGAAAGAACACTCTAACCCTCAAGCAGAGCATACCTCTTCCACAATTCCACCTTTTCAGGTTGAAAATCAAGAGTCATTTATGCCTGACACACAAACAGATCATAGCACCTTAGAAGCTAATTCAGGTGCAATGGAGCTTCAACACTAGAGACACAAGAGTCTCGAACAACAGAAGAACAAGATAAGAAGCTTGAGGATGTCAACACTAGACAAGACAACCTCAACGGAGGGCAAACCCAGTATGGACCTTTGCTAGACATTGACATGATTGTTCCATTAATTACCAATGTACAAGACTATGAAAGTCAAATTATTGTCTAACTACTTATTTGTTTTACAAAATGTTTGTAGAGGCTAATTATTTTGGACGTCAATGGATTGTTGTTGTTTCAGGATCCGTATGATCCCTAAACATGCACACCTTCAGGATAGGCGATTGCAGAGCCATTGTGCATCCGAGAACCAAGGAATTTATACAATTTCTACTTCCAAGGTTTTGGGTTGCAATATGGTCCTCTATGCTACAAAGAAATCTCAATCCCCTTGTAAATATGGTTTGCAACGTAGCAAGAATCGAACGTTTGCAATCTGGTTTTTTGTGTTGTAGAAAGAGTGTGTTTTCATTTGACGGCCACTACCAACCTACCAAGATGTATTCCTATATTATAAACCTTTTTTCGAAATCCATGTCCCATGTGATAATATCAACACAGGATTTCTAAATCCACTAAGCAACACTCTCTCCCCACCCTCATTTGAAGGTCATGAGCATGATTTTTATCTAGAGCACATTTTGATCCCTTATCTCCAGAATTTGTATTTCAGTCCATTGACTGTTCCAAAATTTGTACTTGTGAGTACCTGCGTGCATGGTGCGATGCGGTGCATGTGGGGAAGGGGGGGAGCACAAGACAGTGTGGGTGGAGCAACCTCAAGAAGCAATTCAAGCGAGTGAGGTGCTCCTTATTCTTATGTATAGAAAGAATAATGAAGTATACATACACAGTGGGCAGTCAGGCAGACACCGAACGTCCGGCCCCAGACAAAGGCATAGCGCCTTGACGCCAACAATCTCCCACTTAAAGGCAATGCGTATATAAGTGATACCTACTAGCTAAACTACTAATATGTACAAGAAACTAGGTGAGATACTCTCTCAAACTTTTCCCATTCGCTCACTCTGTTGATCTAAACACAGTCGTATCGGCTCTGGTGGTAGGCGAGTGTGCGTACCCACGCTAGATCCTACATGTAAATCTAGCAGACAACTCATATGGTCTACAAATCTTCACAAAGCATCATGCTAGTGTCAGCCACCATACAACTGACTATCCCTTCTGCAAATGCTCCCACTGCAGCCGCTACATCGGCCCTCGACACTAACAAGTCGAACATGAGACGCCCGAACGCTGACAAAAATCTGTGCACTTTTCTCTCTCCTACATAAGGCCCTCCAAATGACCTCCCAAATTCCCTAGTGCTCCATGGGCATAACCTCAATCTTCATAGATACCGCCACAAAGGAGAAACCCTTTGTGCAAGGGAGAGTGGTGGCAAAAAGACAGAAAAGAGGGGTGTGGTTGAGGGGCCTAGGGTTTTTGACAAAGGATGGTTTTGTTTTAAAAAATATATATGAAGCCTTAGAAAATAGTAAGCGCAAGCTGTAAGGTCTCTGACCCCAACCAAAAAGAGCACCCTTGTACCATGAAATGATCATAATGGAAAAAAGTTATTATTTTTAGCAGTTTTCCGAATTTTGTCAGTGCCATGATGTTTAGAATGTTATAAAGCTTCGAAATGTGAATTAAAATAATTTTTGTGAAAATTTTCCACATATAGTAAGTTTTTGGTCACTCGACCCGTCTAGTTTTGACCATCTCGAAAATCTGCACCCGTATCCTGAATTTGAAAAAAATGCATTTTCGAACCCCGGGGGGCTGCTAAATATGGCAGGTACTCGGTCCAGTATGCCTTAGTTAGAGCTCAGTATAGCAATTTACGGCATCAAAATCCGACTCGTATGGCCCGTTTTAGCCTAAAACCAATTTTTCAAAAAATTGTCCGGGGAGGCACCAGGGGCCCGGGGCTGTGTGGGAACAGGTTCTAGGCCACTCCAGAACAGCTTTAGCAGCTAGGGGGTGCCCTCTTGCCTTGTGGGAGTCTTTGGGAAGTTTCCAAGCTTGCAACTAAGTGTGAGAACCAGTTAACTAAACCAATTGGACACTTGGTGGATTAATGCATGATTAGGAAAGATTCTCTCTCTAGGTAGCATAGTTAATAAATTGTCAGCCAGTAATAGTGTAGATTTGATGAAATTCATTCTTTTACCACTCAATAGTGTTGTAATTAAATTAGACTCAATCTTCTCCCACATTAAAATGTGATTAAGGCTGAAAATTAATCCGCCATTAGGCCATTAAGAAGAGAATTTTATGTCACACATGCCTGCAGCAATTCTGCATCTTCATATTTCTCTAGGAAAATGAATGAGCTTGCTTACTTCATCTCTTTCGTGAATCAATTAGTAAAATTCTGAATTTCTTAATCATCTAAGCCAAGTAATTAACCTTAGAACCAGTTTCCATAGGGTAAGTAAGGAATTACCCATAAAATTGCTAGGTCTCGAAGGAAAAATCTAATCTCTTGCCTAAGGAGGATTCTTTAATAATTCTAATCTGCCATTTGGTTGTTATGATGCTCTCGGACTTTAGCTCTTTTCTTCAGGTTTATCATTTAAAGTAGTGAGTAAAATGGCCCCTGTTAAGAGAACTCGCTTCGGTGGTGCCCACGACCACGAGGTGGGAACGAGCAATACAAATGGAAAAGGAAAAGCTCCCATGGTCGAATAAGCATTGGCCATCTCACGAGCCAATGACGAAGAAATGGAAGAGGTAGATCACAGTTTTATTCAAGTTGTTTAATTTAACATTGCATACTTTTAGCTAGGAATGAACATATCCCCAAACATGTTGGAGAAATCCGACGGAAACCTCGGCAATTGAATTCATTTTCATTTGTATATTAAAGTCTACAGTAGGAAAGAAATGATTGACGGATATACTGTTTGCAATAGGAAAGAATGTCTGCTAGGGAAAATTTAGCTCGACATGTTCATTCTATTTCCAATGTTGAATTATTCATGAACCCACTCCTGATCACAGGGGGCAGAGTTCCTGGTTAGGGGCTCTTGAATCCACGACTGTTGCTGGTTAAGCGATGGATACCCACGATTGCTGGTTAAGAGGTGGGTACCCACGTCTACTGGTTAAGCGGTGGGAATGTCCATGTCGTGCTTTCTGTGCGGTGGACATACCTAGTTGTATGGGCAGCTAGGCAACAACGGGAGGAGTAAACTCTCGCTGGAGGGGGGATGTTGTACCTCCAGAACATTGGAATTTTAATGAATAAGTTTGAGTAGAATTTTTACTAGAACTCTCTCTTGGTGCCGCTGTGCAATATTGATTGAAGGGCTGTCTTAACGAACTTGTGAATCGGAATTTAACTAAGGAACTTTCATGTTGAACAACCATTGTGGTAGTAATTAGGGCACACAAGGAAGTGTGAGTGTTGGGGTGGAAAGTGGGGGCTTGGCTCAGGTTGCCAATGCCTATGAGAAGGGTGGTCCCGATTGGTTGGGAACTCTCCGTCCCCATAGTGTTATAAATCGACGTTAGTATTACTCATTGCCCCTAGAGCGGCGAAGTCTCAAGTGTACGTGCCTCTGAAACATGGGGAAAAAGGCACTCGAGGTTTATCTTCTCTTGGAAGGTGGGTCTTAGGATCGCTAGATAGGTTAAGTACGCTTCCCCTACGAGGTGGAGCTAGATCTCGATGCTAGTAGGCTCAAACTCGACTCACCTTGTGATGAGAGATCGTCCGCTAGTTGAACCCTGAACCACTTCGTTGCTTCCTCTTTAGATCTAGTGGCCACCAGGTTCACCATCAGATCCGTCGTTTGATACGACGGGGTGGGGACCTCACACAAGCATGGACGATAATAATTGAAACTCTTAGGAGATTATAATCGTGGGCAAGAGCGATAATAATTGCAACATTTGACTCTCTCTTGTGATAAGAGGCACACAACAAAGAGATCACACCTCACAAAGGGTTGTAAATGTGATCATGCGACTCACAATCCACACTCGAGGCTAGCTGATACAGTTGATGGTGATGCTTTGAGATACCAAATGCAACTATGGGGTCCCTACCCTGGCTTTAGACCAGCCACATGTGCAGCCTACTCACTTGAAAACCCTACGCAAGCGAGAGAAATCATTGCTCACTAGCCTTGCACAACATTAGTGCAGAGGTTCATAAGCGAAGCCTGCAAGCACAAGCCAGCAGCAACCATACCGCCATTACATCCTTGGGGTTTTTAATCTCACTCCACATCTTGTACAAAATAAAAGACTTTAAAAAAATCACTATCTCAGAAGATAGTGAATTCTTTTTCAAAAAGCCTTAATCGATACCTAGAACCCATTACAAGTAGGTCAAACAAAAACAAAGCTAGTGTGATGCTCTCAAAGACCTTCCCATTGGTTGGTGATTCTAGAGATGAAAGAAATTATCACCTAAAGGGCATTGATATTATGTAGGGAGCACCAAGTTGACACATTTAAAAGAGCTAGTGAATGTGATGTTTAGGATTTGTGTCCGATTGGTAATGGATGCATCTTGAGTGATGCCATCAGTGCTTGGAAACAAAAAAGAATACACTATTTTATGGTAATTTCCTATTTGGATCGGACATGGATATTGCACTGCATGTACAATTCTTGATCCTTGAGTTTATCTATTGCATAATGATGGCAAATTTCAGCATGTTCATATCTTTCCTTACTATCAATTTTTATATGATGCATCTTTTCTTGATTTCATTCGTTCCCTTACCTACTACTATCTACATGTGCTAATGCATAAGTGATTGAGGCCATGTAGTTAATATATTTCATATTCATGTTATTAATTGTGTGGTGACCATAGTAAAGAGGGTTAAGTTTTGATATTAGATATTTGGATAGAACCTACAAACGGTATAAAAAGTTTGGTGTTGCATTTTGATGAGCTCCTTGGATTAAAGCCTTCCCTCAAGGAGAGGAAACCGTGGAGGTTTCCCTTCCTTATGAAGTGTGACGGCACCTTGTAATTTTCAGCCCTGCTCCATACCAATTAGCTCTAACAATTTGAGCAAAGAGTATGTCACGTCCATAAGTTCTACTAGAATATTTCCAAATTGGATCAATGTAAATTTGAGGTCCATGCCCACTCTCCATATAGTGCTTGTTGAAGATGATGAAACAGGAAACAGAAGGAAGATAGCAACTCAGAGTAGGAAGAAGATGGAGAAGGAGAAGACAAAGAGCTTGCGTACGAGATCTTTGTAGTCTATCTCTCTGTATTAGAATAATAGAGTATTTACAAACTCAAATCTACAAAGCTTATATGAGACCCTAAGAGATAAGGTGTCCTTTCACACCAGATGCCCAGGGGGAAAAACCCAGTGGGAGAAAAGTGCCCCTAGTGAAGCGCGTATACACACTAACACTACTACATGTCTACAAATCCCCCCTGTAGTGATAGTGTGAATCCGTACAAGGTAGCAGATCATCATGTGTATGAGAGTAAGCCCAAATCTTTTTGGAAAGCTTCAAACTTTTCTCGTGATAACGCCTTCGTAAATAGATCTGCAATGTTATCCTGTGTAGGACAGTAAGTTAGTGTGATCTCCCCTGCATGTATCCTTTCCCTGACATAGTGGTAGTGAACCTCTATGTGCTTTGTTCTTGCATGAAATACTGGATTCCTTGCAACTGCCATAGCACTCTGACTGTCAGTGAAAATGGTAGTGGGTGCATGTTGACACTCACAAAGATCTGCCAATAACCTGCGTATCCATACACAATCAACTGTTGCCGTGAAAGCTTTTCTGTACTCAGCTTCACAAGTTGATGTAGCCACTGTGGGTTGCTTCTTGCTTAGCCAAGATATACATGCATTTCCCAAGAAAAAACAATTCCCACTTGTGGAATGTCGTGTGTCAAAATCACTAGCCCAATCTAAATCGCTGTAACCAAGAAGCTGCATAGAACTGTGCTTTCCATACAAATCCCCCCTTGGAAAGAACATGGAAAGATTAGGGGTACCTGAAAGGTAACGAAGTATGTGCTTCACAGCTTACCAATGATGCATACCTGGGTTGTGCACAAATTTGCTTGCTTGTGAAACCCCAAATTGAATGTCTGGACGAGTGTTGCCTGCCAAATATATCAAGCAACCAACCGCTGCTGCATAAGTATGTACATCAAAAGGTTCTCCAACATCATGCATGCTCAACTTTGATCCAGTTTCTACGGGTGTAGAGATTGGTTTACAATTTTTCATACCAAACTTGTCCAAAATTTTATGCAAATATTTTGCATGCAACATGTATATGCCATCCTCTGATTGCACAAACTGAATACCCAAGTAATAATGTAGCAAACCAATATCAGACATCTCAAAGGTTTTTCTCAAAGCATCTTTAAACGCTTCAATTTCATCTACAGTATTGCTTGTAAGAAGCATATCATCCACATAAAGTGTTAGCATAATGAGAACTCTATTTCTCTTTTTGACATACAAAGTACTTTCTGTTGGACTATTCTAAAATCCCTGGCCAATCAAATAAGTATGTATCTTCTCATACCATGCTCTTGGAGCCTGTTTGAGAGCATACAAAGCTTTATGCAATCTACATACCTTTTGCTATTGACCTTTTACAACAAAACCACTTGGTTGACTTACATAAACTTCTTCTTGCAAATCACCATTCAAAAAAGAAGTTTTGATATCCAATTGATGCACTTTCCAACCATGATGAGCAGCAATTGCAACTAGGGATCTAACTGTGGACGCACGAGAAGTAGGAGCAAAGGTTTCATCATAATCTATGCCTTTCTGTTGCGCATAGACTTTTGCCACAAGCCTTGCTTTGTACCTGTCAACAGTACCATCTTGTTTCCTTTTTACCTTAAAACCCCACTTTGTACCAATAGGCTTTTTACCTGTAGGCAAGTCCACTAGATCCCATGTATGATTCTTATGAATAGAATCAATTTCTTGCTGCATAGCATCTTTCCACTGAACACACTCTAAAGCTTGTTCAAATGAATCAAGCTCATTTGCATCACAAAGAGTGCTAAAGCAAGCCAAATCTACTTGCTCTCTGCCAAAAGTAGTACCAGCACGTGTTTTTCGTGGCAACGGTGCATCCAACTTGCTATCCTGCAAAGTTTTTTGAACCCATTTAGGCAAGGTTCTTTCTTCCCTGAGAACTTCTTGCTCTTCACGTACAATTTCCTCTACATCATGAGGTGTCACATGCTGATCAAAAGATTGATCAAGATTATCAAACTGTTGTAATTCTTGATTCTCCACAAAAGAAGGAAGCAAACCTTCAAATACATCATGTGTCTGCATATGAGGTACATCAAAAGCAACCATAGGTTGAGCAGTAGTTTGTGCAAAAATTACATCACGAATTTTAAAAATCTTGTTTGTAGCAGGATTGTAAAGTCTATAACCTTTACTTCCACTATGTACCCCACAAATATACATTTGATTGCCTTATCATCAAGCTTCCCACGTAACTGATGTAACTGCTGAGGGATGTGAGCATAAGCAAGACAACCAAAAACACGAAGATAACTGACTGAAGGTTTTCTGTCATACCAAGCTTCATATGGAGTAATGGTCTTCAAGGCACGAGTAGGACACTTGTTCAAAACATGTGCTGCACAAGCAACTGCCTCCATCCATAGCTTATGAGGCAAACTCTTAGCCTTGAGCATACATCTAGCCGTCTCCATTAAAGACTTGTTCTTCTTTTCTGCAACACCATTCTGTTGTGGTGTGTATGGCATAGTGCATTGGTGTTTAATGCCTTTCTTTCCCAAAAAATCCTTAAATGCACCTGACATGTATTCACCTCCTCGATCGGTACAAAGAGTCTGTACTTTGCAACCTGTTTCATTTTCAACCATGGCGACATAATGTTGAAAAATTGCAAACACATCTGACTTTGATTTGAGTGGATACACCCAACAAAACCTGAAAAATTCATCAATGAAGGTCACAAAATAAAGATTGTTTCCTATAGATGGCGTCCTCATAGGACCACATACATCATTGTGTACAAGCTGCAACTTTCGTGTCCCTCTAACTGAACCATCCTGCGAAAATTCAAATCTGTACATCTTGCCAAGAACGCAACCTTCACATACATGTCTTGGTGGCATCTCCAATAAAGACAAATCATGCACCATATTATGACGTTGTAAAGTCATCAAACTGCCATAACCAACATGCCCAAATCTAGCATGCCACAACTCAGCATCCTGCATGGCCTGAGTCTTTGTTTCTGCAATACATACCTGAATCTGCTTTTCATAACGATCTAGCACAAATAGTCCATTTTCCAGCTTACCTGTAGTGATAAGAGAATAACCATTCTCTCGATCTCGTACAACACATCTGTCATCCTCAAAAATGACCCAAAGACCATTTTTTGCAAGAGAGGATACAGACAACAAATTCTTCTTGATCCCTGGAACATATAAGACATCTAGCAAGCATAAATCTGAACCATCTAAAATGGTAATCAAAATCTTACCAACGCCTTTGATTGGATAAGAAGCATTATTTGCACATGTCACCTTCTTTCCTGCTGGAGCTGCATCCAATGAACAAAACAAATCCTTCCTTGAAGTAATATGCCTGGATGCACCACTATCAAAGTACCAAATCATTTGTGTCTTGTCAACACTGTAAGAAAAAAAATCTGAACATACTAAGAAAGCATAAGAATCCTGCACAAAGTTTGCAGACTCTTGTTTAGCTGTAGAAGAATCACCAGAAGTTGAAACAACCAAACTTGACTCTTTCTTCTTTTCTTTAGTAATTCACTTTTTACACTCACTAATGTAGTGACCAGGTTTCTTGCAGTAGTGACATTTACCTTTCTTCTAGGACTTGTCGGAATCACCTTTAGACTTCTCTGAAGACTGTCCTGCACCAGTCTTGGAGTGATGAGCACTCTCTTTACCCTTGTTTTTGTTCTGAACAACAAGAGCATGATCCATACCATCCACCTGTAAAGACTTGTTCTTATGTGATTGATCCTCCTACAATAGCAAAGCCACGAACTCTTCAAAATGAAGAGGCTCAGGATTAGCTCACAAAGACAGAGTCAAAGAAGTCTGAAAAGTCAAATAAGATGGTGCTGGTGAATTGAGTGTTTTGGAAACCAAGTCCTTCTCTGGAATCACTTCATCAATGCTAAGTAATTGCTCTTTAAGATCCCTGATTTTTGTAAGATGCTCGACGATATCGTCACCTTCGTCCATCTGTATTTTGTCAAGTTGTTTCTTCAAAAACTCTATTATGGCAGCGTTTCTTCCTCCAAACATAGCTTGCAGAGTGTCCCAGGCATTCTCAGAAGTTCTGCAAGATCTAATATGTGGTGTGATTGTCCTCTTTATGGTTAAGGAAATCACAGCCATAGCTTGTGCATCTTTAGTACCCCATTTCTTTTGCTCTGGAGTGACTTGTGAGGGTCCTGCACCAACAGCTGCACCACGACCAGGCGTGGTAGGTGCAATGCTACCTGGATGAAATTCATCTCCAGATACATAATCCCACAATCCTTTACCAACCAAAACATTTTTGGCCATAAAATACCAAAGAGAATAGTTGGTACCATCCAATTTGTCTTCGGATGTAAACGCACCAAAAATATCTTTCTCTGTAGATTGAGCCATACTGTGGATGCACACAAGAGAGAAAAAGAACCTCCAAGAGATTCACAAATCTCCTTTCCAATGAAAGCAAAACTCTACACAAAATCTTAGCACAAAGCTCAGACAAGCTGCTTCCCAAAAGAACTGTTTACCTGAAGAAAATCTGTCAAAAAGCTCACCCTCTTGATCTAAACGCCTCCGAAAAGTAACTTCTGCTATGCTGATCAGAACAAAATTTTGAGGGCTCGAATGGCTTCAAAAGGGGGGTAAAACCCCAGGTCACCTCAGGTCAGCTGCTGAGAATACTCCCGGAACGTTGAAAATGCTCCCACGATAAAATTTTTCGAAAACTGCCTGAAAACTGCGATTGCGCGTCCGGACGCGAAAACACAAGTAGAGGCTCTGGAAATCACCTTGCTCTGATACCAATTGTTGAAGATGATGAAACAGGAAATAGATGGAAGATAGCAACTCAGAGTAGAAGGAAGATGGAGAAGGAGAAGACACAGAGCTTGCATACGAGATCTCTGTAGTCTATCTCTCTGTATTAGAATAATAGAGTATTTAAAAACTCGGAGCTACAAAGCTTATATGAGACCCTAAGAGATAAGGTGTCCTTTCACACTAGATGTCCAGGGGAAAAAACCCAGTGGGAGAAAAGTGCCCCCGGTGAAGCGCATATACACACTAACACTACTACATGTCTACAGTGCTCACTCAAACTTGATCCCCCACCTATTGAGTTCCACTTTTATCCAAAGGCATAGGGTAGCTTCCATATATTTCTTCACGTCCTAATAGACCTACTATAACTTTGGAGCATTAAAAAATTTATATCAATGCTCAATCGCGACTTGCTACCTAGTACCATACCCCTCATGTGGAATTTCCAAGTCAATACCTCAATCTCGAGATTGGTTGGGCCTTGCATTCAAAAATGAACATCCAATTTCCATCCACATAATGCAACAATTAATTGTGCTACAATACAGCTCCAAGACATTCTATGTCACCCTCATAGGAGGTTGCTTAGTGATCCCAAATGAGCTTTCGCTAAGATATCTACCAAGCATTGGAATTGGAGTTTACCCTAATCATCTATTGCCTCAATATACTCCTAGTTGGGAGAGTACACCCAAAAATTACGATGTTTAGGATTATACTCACTCTACCACAATTTATGCTAGTCTTAGCTTTGATCATCTCCTATAGATAAATATTCTTCAATGTGAGTGCTCTTTAAAGGATGAAATTACTCACTTTTGGCTTGCATAACTAACTTTTTCAAAAAAAGTCATAAACTAATTAGCGAAATACATGCCACGTGTACATCCAAACTCTAAAGTTGTTTCGATGATAGCCCAAGTGTGAATGCACCTAGACTAGATTTCTTGAATATGAGAGACTATTTGAATCTCCAATTCTTAGTCTAAGAATCATATTTTAATTTCAGAGTGTCATTCTCACTTGGCTAAATTTGAAGATTTTGTGGTTCAAATGACTCATTTTGCAGCATAGGAGGGATCTACATTTGGTTGGTAGATATAAAACATGATGACCTTCATTGTTAGTGTAATCTTAGAATACATTTCTAGGAATCCCCAAATGAAGGTGATTTTTCTATAAATTTGAGTCTTCCAATTTTTATCGATCTTTAGCACAAACTAATTATATCATATCTAATGAATTAATGAGAGAGAGAGAGAGAGAGAGAGAGAGAGAGAGAGAGAGAGAGAGAGAGAGAGAGAGAGAGAGAGAGAGAGAGAGAGAGAGAGAGAGAGAGAGAGAGAGAGAGAGAGAGAGAGAGAGAGAGCTCTCCATATCTCTAAGCTCTAAATCTTTCTTTAAAAGATCTACATCCCCAAGATTTTTTAAAAAAACCATAAGCACAGGGAATCGAATTAGAAAATCATCCCTAAGCTCTACATCCTTGAGCTTTAGAGTCCTATGTTGCATACCCCACTTTAAAAACTCTACATACCTAAGCTCTAGAACGTTGAGCAGATCTTCCACAAGACGATGTATAGTCCTTTACACTGTCCTAACAATAGCTCTTGAACAGTGATGGGTGCCATACTTAACTCCAGAACCACATGGTTGATGGTCTTCATAATTTCTTGATTGGCTTTACAGTTAAAGAATAGGTGCTGGCACTGTTCAATTTTGTTTCTGCCTTTGAAGCCCATAAGGATGCCTAGAAGCTTAAAGATCTGACCATCAAGAATGATTCCACAGCAAGCCTCTATAACAATTTGGGGAGCATGACCATATTAGATTTTATATCCAATTTTAGTGTGGTTTATGATTGAGCCACTCTATAAAATGTGTCAAGGCATCTCCAAAACCTAGCAATGGATTGGTCATCCTTTGACATTATTCCATTGCTGTCATTTGAAAATTGTTGGAGGCATAAGTCCTTCTCTTCATTAGGAATCTTAATGCCTTTAATATTTCCCTTTTTCATGGAATCTTGTACTAACCATCCCAAGGAATCTGAGCATGTTGCATACAAGAGGGGTTCAATGGGACAACCTTGCCTTATTGAGTTGGTGAGAGAGAAGGTGACAAACAAATCCCCATTAATAGCAGTTTTAGCAAATGCATTACCAAACAGCACCTGTACAAATTAGATAAATTTCTTGCCAAAGCCCATGTCATGCAAAGATTGGAAGATAAAATCACATTGGATCTTGTCATAAGCTTTATCAATACCTGTTTTGAAGAAGATAAATTCTTGTTCACTTTCTTGAGCATATTCTACTGCTTCCCACAAGGTGATTATAGAGTCTAAGATAAATCTTCCTTTGATAAACCCCTTTTGTTCAAGCAGGATAATCTAATACATGATAGGGCTAATTCTCCTAGCTAAAGCTAGAGAAAAGATCTTATACACAGAATTCATACACGTTATGGGCCTCCAATTTCCTATCTCCTCTTTACCTCCCCTCTTGTGTATGATCTTGATAACACCTGTGTTAATAGAAGTCGGGAGAGAACCAACATCTAGAACTTCCATTCATATGGCCAAAAGACAGGGAAGAATGAATTCATTAGTATGGTAATAGAACTCATTGGGTAGACCATAAGGCGTGGTGACTTACCAGGGTTGAGGGCAAGAATGGCTTCTTTCAACTTCCCCCTTGTTAAAGCGGATGATCCAAAATTTGGGCCATTTGAGAGAAAAGACTTTTTTTCCTTATTTAGGCTATTTGAGCCCTGGCCTCACTCTGGTCAACCCCTCGCAAGGGGCTTTTGAAGGAATATCTGAAAAGTACCTTTTAGCAATGCCAATGTTTTCAAGATGAGATTTAGCAAGAATACCATCATGATCCTTTCAAAAAGGGATAAAGTCTTTAATTTTTTTTCCTTTTGAGAAGAGCAAACATTTGTTTATTAGACCTATCAATATTGCATGTCCAATGGTCTCTAATCCAATGGATGGAAGCTCTAGCTGCCAGTATCTCCTTATTCTTTAACTTCTCTTTAACGTGCATTGTATATACGCCCATCATTCTAGGGCTATCTATCTTTCCATTGCATATTAAGTAAAACACTCTCTATTGTGTGCCTTGAGCTTCCTTCATCTTATCCAAGCTATGTATGTTTTCCTAAAACCCTAATTCCAACAACAACACATGCCAAACAAAACCCTACCATGTAGGTCCCTAACCGCATAATGCAAAAATGTATCTAGGATACTACATCCCAAATTTCTTTCCTCCTACATGACCTTGTCATGTCTCTGAAGAGCAAAGTGGATGAAAGCATTGAAGCTTATACATCCTATTTGAAAAAATCAATCAAATCATATTCTAAAATGAAATAAAACCAAATTGGATGTGTACGTGGATGTTGAACTTATCGTTCACCTACCTGTAGTCAAACGCACATGACCAAATCTTCTTCTGAAAAGGCCTAGTAACACAAATTGAAAGATAAGTTAAATTTAAGTAATATTGTACTAGTAATCTTGGGTGTTGCCTTTGCAATATAAACCACTCGATTAAAAACCCCTTGGCTAGGCTCTATATGAGAACTACTCAAACTAGTAACCAACGATGACCAGTATAGTCTACCAAGGCTGATAGTGATTGAATTCAACTTTGGAAGTTGAACTTGCCGACTACCCCTTGATAGATTTTGGACTTCATTCCTTAAAATTAGAACTATGGAAAGTTCAATTGTGACCAGCAACACCTATGGAGTGATTGTATATTAGTTGGGTGATACCCATACAATTACTACTCCTGGAGACACAATCAGTGTTGCAAGTAAGTGTAGATCGTCTCATAGTTGGAATATTATTCACAACTAAATCAAAATGATAATATATCTCCTTGCACCAAGGAGAATGATTCCTAACATTCCAAAGAATGTAGTCATATTAGATTTTTGGGTTTGCAAGAAGAGAATACCTACCGGGAGGCTCTCTTAATATATTCATGTTGTCCCATGAAATATTTTCTTGATAGCAGGGCCATGCCTACTTGTTATTCATAAAAAACATAATTTGTATTGCCAGCACCTTGTGCATAGAAATTGCCTATCATTGTAGCTATATACAATGATTTCAAGCAAATATACCAGCCCCAACTCTTTTTGAATTGAATAGCTGATGTTATAGAAGAAGTGTAAACTATGTTTTAGTGAAATGATTCCACAATATTGGCATGACATCCATGCATAGTAGAAAAATAGTTTAATAAGCCCTTGGATTCAATGATGGTCTCCACAATGTGAGCAGATGCCATATGTGCCTTGTATGATGTTCATTGGCATGGATACATCACAATTGGTCATTGCAGACCATAACTGTGAGCTTATATCCTCTTATTACCAAACGTGCGTGCCATTATCCTTGGTTCTAAGTCAATGGATAGTACTTGAAACAAAATGGAACCCTTGACTCTCATTATAATTGTCAAAGAACTTGCTTTTCACAAACAAAAAGTCATATCCCATTTAAAGATGACACATAAAAATAAGAGGAATTTTAAGATTGGCTAACTTTGTTGCCCTTATGAGAGGAGTTGCCTTTGTCGGAATGCGGGTCATAGCCATGTATGCTGAGAAAGTTTAACCTGTTGGATGTACCTTATATGCCCTTGGGTTTTGGTTCATACCGAACTCCAATAAAAAGCATGTAGACATGTTGCCAAGTTTTCACAAGTTCGTATGCTAATAACATATTTCAGACTTTAGAAGCTGACAAGCAATATGCCTTGAAGTGAAGCCTTGCTTTGCTACTCATTGAAAAGTGAGATAGAATGCAACTTGAGAGTGCTTGTAGCTAGCAAGTGCTCCTGTTGACACACAAATATCAAAGCAAAAGAGAATTGACATTGTCGATGTTGCATCTTATTGAGAATCCTTTGATTGCCCAATCTTGAAGTAGATAGCTCAGGAAATATAGGCTAAGGTATCAAATTTCATCTTAATTGCCAAACTATACTTGACCAAAGCAACATTTACTTGTGAAGTTGGCATTGTAGAAAATTTTGCAAGATTTAAAAAGTGCACCAATAAATTTAACTTGTCTACCACCTTGTGTGAATCACTAATGTGCCTTTCCTATGGTTAAGGCTTTCATTGGTGTGGTCCCAAGTCATTGAAACAAAGTTTTTGGCACTTTGCCTTGTGAAACTCTGCTTTAGATAATCTGAACTTTCTTGGAATTCCATGTAGAAAGTTACTTCTCTCACATTTCCCCACTTTTCGTGGTGAAAAGTGAACATTATTGTCCTTGAAATTATTGTCAAATACTGGGTGCAACTCTTCCAGCTCTTCCTCCATCAGGAGATTATGCTTCATAAGCAATGCACAACCCTATTGTTACAAATTATGTGGATATCTGACCTTAAATGCTTTACAAACTTTTAAATAATGACGCATCATGGCATGTATAAAATAAAGTTTGTAAATTTCAAGCATACCCCAGGTAGATAATTGATATGCACATGCAATCAACAAAATTAGTAATCATGCATGCTCACAAATTCAAGCAAAGCAATCGAGGTTGCTAAATCAAAATAACAGCCTTTCCATATTGACCATCAAACCGTACTTGACAAGCTCGGATATACCTCTTGGGTTGTAAACAATACTAGACTTTGCATTTAGATTCACGATAAGGTGAATTCACAAAAAAAAATGCAATGCAAATGAATCCATAACCAAAGAAAAATTGAAATTATAACTTGCGTTTTGATTTTTCTTGAATTGTTGTCCTTGGTATCAGAATGTGGAGCAACCCTTGGGTGGTTTTCTTGTGTTGAATGTTGCCAAGAGCTAAATTGCACGATTACTTATATGCACATGTTTCCAATTAAACTTCAAACCCTGTTGGGTCTAGCGTGCCGATGATGGGTTGATCATAATCATTTCTAACTGCATCGAGTTCAAAAAACTTGCCTAGGAACCATGCTCTAGGAATTTCCAAATAAAACTAGAGAAATAGATGCATGTCGACCTTTGGAATTGCAATAACTAGTTGACCATGCCAAAGAACTTGCATGGTTCATTCATTCTATGCATAACTTGGGTAGGAGTTGAATCTGGCACCCTCTCTACCTAGTCGCGGACCCTTGGCAAGAGACACGCTTCCTAGCTATCCACTTGATCTCGAAATAACCTCTTCCGGATCCACTTAAGAAAATTATTTCTTTAGTCAAAACTAAATTAAGCAACCATCACATGAGTGTTAGTAGGAATGCCTACTCAAGTCCTTCTGTACTCCCCAACGGTGCCGATGTTGCGGGATCAAATCACAACACCTATAAATTGTATATAGCACAACCTAGATCAACAGAATGTCAATCAAGGACAGAGATGACACGATAGGCACATGAAGGAAGTCTCTTTAGCTTGTTAGAATGATACCATCCCACACATAGAACACTCTAGAAGGCCAACTTAAGGAACATTATACCCTCACTAGGATCCGCCTATCCCTAAGCCTCTACACTCAAAATCCTCGCTCTAAACCCATCTGTAAAAAATGTTGTGAGCGGGATGAAAACACACACAGCGCCTCTATAACGACCCGACACACACTCTTGGGAAGATACACACACACACTATGGGGCACCACTCGGCTTAGACAACACACCTGGCCGAGACAGGGAACACACCTCTGGAGTGAGAGGAGAGAGACTATCCACTTGCCCACTCCACACAGACACACACACCCAAAAAACTCAGCTCAAAAGAGAATGATTTCTGATGTTTAGATAAAATTGAGCTTGGGCCAACACCAATGGGGCAAATAGCTCACACAATATGGGTAAAATAAGCCAGATACAATCACAAACTAGAGCAGAAACTTCGCTCATAGGAGAAACTTACACATAAAAATAGCAGGAAAAGAGTGATGAATTGGAAAAATGGACAGCACCATCGCGTCCGGAACGGCCTAAAACCCCAGTCTACAATGTCAAAGTGCTCAAATCCGACCTCAGATGAGCAGTTTACGGCCAAAACAAGGTCCAAAATGAGCAAAAACACACTTGCGGCTGTTCCTCCTCTCTTCTCCACGTTTTTTCTAGTCTTCTCTTTGTTTTTTCAGTTACCACACTTAGCTTTATTAGTTGGGCACCCTTGGCCTTTTAGATGACCTCAAACGGACCCCGAACAGGCCAAAAACTGACCTCGCAGTGCATAGTTGTCACCTTGCTGCATCCATGCGCACACCTGGCACTCATTTCTTTTCAATAATGCGTCTCGCAACCACGTGAAGTGGCCCCAAAAAGTGGTCCTAATGATGACCTTTCTGCATAACTCTCACAAGAAAACACCACTTTGTGTCCGTATTCATCCACGTGCAAATATTGACCCCGTTCGCCCTCCTGACGCCACTAGATGCCATCTGACGCACCTGCTTACCTCCTGTCGTCGGCCCGCGGATAGCTTCCTCGGGAAGTTTTACGCGCTACCAACTCCTCCTTATTGTAGAAAAAACACACTGGTACTGGTAATATTGAAAATCGATGCACTATGTACACCCTATCCTACCTGTACACACGTGGGCCCCACGTAACCACCTGGCTATGGAAATTGGGCAATCCTTTATTCGATGCACCATGCATGTGTATGTACATATGCACAATCCCTTGCTCCAAAAAACTCCTGACAACGTGTATGAGGACAGAGCAAAATTTTGAAGTGCTTGAAACTGAAATCTATGAGTACCTATGCATAGCTTATGTCCCCCCAATCCTAACCACTACTTGCATGCAAAATACGGACATTGTTTGATACACTTATAGATGCAAATAGCTCATAGATGCATGAGCGCGTTTGATACACTTACAGTTGCAAATAGCTCGTAGATGCGTGAGTGCGTTCGCTATGTTCTGCAAGGAATGCTTGGTGTTGTCGCATAGCTCTTGTGGAGCCTATCACAATGGTGCAATTGGATCTCCAATGCGTTGTGGGAGCCGGATGTAGAGTGAGGAAGAAGCTCACGCTCACTCTCTTTCTCTCTCACACACAATCGACGACGACAGCTTAAAAAGTTGATTATGATAAAGTTCGTTTTACAAAATGACCTAGGTACCTTATATACTAAGGCTATTAAAGGTTAAACTTAAAATAGAGTTCAAGGGATAAAATGGCTTTTTATTTACAATTTCAAAGTGCCATTGTACCTTGGCTTCTACAACTAGACTAGCGACTTATTACAAATGATGTTTATAACCATCATCCGCAGCAATTCATAACTCTCAAAAAATAAGGCTTTGCTGAGTTATGTCGTGTTGTTGACCCGCGGGTCAACAGTTCCAAGATTCTCTTAGTGGAGAGGATGCAAACTTCATGGTTATGACTAAAGTATCTAAATGTAAGATAATGGACTAGGCTAGGGTATGCAATTTTTTTTTATCCCTAGGGCGTTTCTTGGGCATGTATGTTGTTGGTAATAAGTGCCTTTAGTGTACGAAGTGGGAAAGTTTTTTAGTCAGTTTGTATTTCTAAAAAATGTTGAATTGTACCTATCTTTCACACATGTGTAGGGAAATTGGGGTGGACATGGCCCTTTGTAAGGTCCAGAGCGTGAGTGATGGCTCAAGAACAAACTCCATTGTCCTAGTTCCAAGTGCAAAGGCACAATTCCTTGCTTGTGGCACACTACCTTGGAGCATGTGGAGAATGACAGGGGCTTTAGAATGACCCTCAAAAAAGTGCTCGAGTTGATAGGAGCACCATTCCACCCTCACTCGATGATTCTCCCCACAAGTTTGTTATCGATGGAGGTGGGAGGGCATGAAAAAATGAAAAACAATTGCAAGAGCAGGTTAATCAAGGCATGATTCTAAGTGATTATGGCTGCTAGCTCTATTTTGATAGCTACTCCATGCATCTCTTAGGGTCACTTTGAGTTTGAGTATGAGCACATGCTTGACATAATGTATTTCTTTATGCAAACTTGATCTTTTTTTTATTCTTTCCATGCTTGTCTTTTGCTTCTACATATGCAAATACTTTCACAGTAGTAATCTTACCTGGCTTTGCTATCTCCAAACAACATAATTCTAACCTCTTGACTCCACATATCTTCCAGTCTCCCATCAGAAATTCCCTTCTATGGAAAACTACATTTGCTGGCCTTGGATAGAGAACAAACTCCCACTTTTGTGTGACACCTTTGAATGTGCGATGTGAAGACAAGAAACCCTTGCTAATTTTCTCACCTTTGGCACAAATACTGCATACATACTCACAACCTGCATCATGCAGTCCAAAAGCACAAGAGCGCACGTGGTTCAGTTTGTCTTTTAAAAAGGACATCTCCACATGGTATTCGAAATAGCATGTGTATATATCCTTTAGCTGCCTACAAAAGAATGGCTTCAATATCTCAAACATCATCATGCCAGTCTTGCAATCTGGTTGTTCTTCTTTGAATTTGTGAAAGAAATCAACCTGCAATATCTATATTTCATCGGTATGTTTACTAGGATAAATGGATCCACACAAGAATCTACAAATTTGTACCTAAGACATCTGGCATGTTCAATAAAAAAAATTAGAGTGTTAAATAGCATATTCAATATCCTAACATGCATGTAACAAGGTATGTTGACTACCATATATAGTGTTTTAATTAGCATAATAGGTATGCTAACTAGCATAAACATTGTGTTAAACAACATATGCAACATGCTGGTGATCATATTAGGTATGTTAACTAGCATAAAGGGTGTTAATTAGCCTACATATTGTGTTAACCAGCATACTCTATATGCTAGGTAGATTATTAGGCATGCTAACTAGCATACTCATTATGCTAAACAGCATACCCATCATACTAGGAATGCTAACTAGCATAACCCTTGTGTTAAACAACATACTCATCATACTAGTGAGCATACTAGGAATGTTTACTAGCATAAGGGGTGTTAATTAGCATACATATTGTGTTAACTAGCATACTCTGTAAGATTACTAGGCACGCTAACTAGCACATTTATTATTTTAAACAACATACCCAACATACTAGGCATGCTAACTAACATAAACCTTGTGTTAAACAACATACTCAACATGCTAGTGAGCATACTAGGTATATTAACTAGCATAAAGGGCATTAATTAGCATACATATTGTCTTAACCAACATACTCTATATGCTAAGTAGATTACTAGGCATGTTAACTAGCATAATCATTATGCTAAACAGCATAGCCACCACCATACTAGGAATACTAACTAGCATAATCATTATGCTAAATAGCATAGCCACCACCATACTAGGAATACTAACTAGCATAAACCTTGTGTTACACAACATGCTAATGAGCATACTAGTATGTTAACTATCATAACATATTGTGTTAACTAGCATACTTTGTATGCTAGGTAGTTTATTAGGCATGAAAACTAGCATACTCATTGTGTTAAAAGAGTATACACAACATACTAGGAAGAATAACTAGCATAAACCTTGTGTTAAACAACATATTCAACATGCTGGTGAGCATACTAGGTATGCTAACTAGTATATAGTGTGGTAAAAAGGATACAGCTTATTTTGACATGCATACTCTATATGCTTATTAGCATACTAGGAATGTTGTATACCATATAGGTAATGCTAACTAGCATAAAAATTGTGGTAACTATCATTTAGAGTTGGTTAAATATCACATCCAATATGCTTACTAGCATAGACAGTGAGCTAACCATCTTACACAGTATGTTGACTAGCATATACAATGTGTATCAACATATCAAGAAGGCTAACTAGCATACTTGGCATGCTACCTATCTTACTTAGCATGTTAATAAGAATTCTGAGTATTATGCATAGTGTGGCTACTAGTATCAGTCTACAATATACAAGTTATTATGCACTAGAGGTCCAATACATAGATTGCACAAAAATGGCATAAGTATTTGATTGATCACCTGAAGCTCGTCTAGGAGGTGCACATGGTGTTTTATGTACCTTTTCCTCCTCATTCTCTTTGGACAAACATCCTTCTTGCTGGGTGAAACACGTGTCTCCTCTCTCCAAAATGTGTAGAACAATTCCTTAATCTCATATGTGATAGGACTATGATGGTGTTGCTTGTGACATGCAGCCAATGAAAATAATCGATCGTCGTGATTTTTCCTTGAACAAGGTGGGACGGCCGACGTTTGGCACCTTGGAAAATTTTGCAATAGGCATGTTTTCCTTTGAATTCAACATCATCTGCAATATTGCATTCCTCAAAAGAAACTCATTAGAATCTGTCTACTTGATGGTAGCCAGTGTGTTTCGAACATCAGAGACAATTGCGCTCCATACAATAGCCTCCTCCACTAAATACTGATCAACATGGATTTCCCTAACAAGCGGATGTTGAGCAGGAAGATTCCAAATTTCCCACTTTGCTTCTATACTTAAATTTTCAGTCCTACTCTTGGAAGCTCTCACAATCTCGGAGGAGATTTGGTTTTTCTCCTCATCGTCAATTGTATGATGTCCTTGCTCAACATTCATCTTTCTTTCTCTCTCATATTTCTTGATAATAAAAAGAAGTGGTCTTGGGAGTTTTAATTTATTGCCTATAAGGGATCCCTTTTTCTTTCTTCTGAGGACTATAAATATGCATAATATATTACTAACTTAAAATCACTCTACTGAATAGTTTTCAACACTTGATGTTGTAGTTTGCACATACTATGAAGAAATGCCTTCACTAAGCTATAGTTGTAAAAATTTAGTGTTTTACTTCACATAAAACATGATGAACTTTCACACTTTTTGCAATTCAACTTTGAAAAAGTTAAAAAGGATACCCGCATAAGGTAATAAAGGATTTGCAAGATTAAAACCTAGCATAGACACTGCTTTTACCCATATGTAATTCCCCTCAAAGTTCCCAATTCACTAGCATAAGATATAATCTAAGATCCTAGCCACTATTGGATAGACTCAGACGAATTGTGCCATCCTTGTTGAAGTTTGTTTCCCATGCTAGCTTGTACTTTTTCCCATGCTAGCTTGTATGTATAATTGTGTAATGGGTGCTATGGTAAAGGCTCCATGCTTGTATTGCATGGAGCCTGCAAAGAGAATATGGACCCAAAATGGTGGAGGAAGGCTCCTACTCGCCAAAATGAGGATCCTAATTTCCACCAAGTTCTAGATATTCCACTTGTCAATGTCCACGTTTTTATAATGCATGCTCTTTGCATAATTGTGGAGAAGTTGGTGTATCTTAACATTGGGTTTGCTTGGAAAATCAAGAACACAAAAGAATAGAAGGTTGCAATAGAGGTGCTTGAACTGGTTTTGTCAGAGATGAGTCTCCATGGGGCAATGTGAAAAGCCAGTGGGACGAGAAAAGGTCAACCAATAATTAGATGCACCTTGCAAACCATCTATTGGTGGGTCAAGGCATGTCGTTTTTTATCAAAACCAACAGGCGTGAAAGATAAGAAGCTAACCAAGCATGGAAGGATATATCAGTCCACTTATGTCAACAAAATTGAGTTCTAGCAATGGAAAAATCTCCATATGGCATTGAAGGACGAGGAACCCACAACCCTCAATGCTAAGGGTGAAGAAACCATGCAGAGGGATAGCCTGTGTATAGGACAAGCCTAGGTATCTCTCAAATCCCAAATCAAACATCAAAATCAATCAAACCTGATAAAATTGGAAAATCAGGCACTTCAGACCAAGAAGCTGTAAATTCTTTACATTTTTGAGTCCAAATACAAAAGTGTCTGGCAAGTAGTCTTAAAATAGCCTAGTGAACAAGCTGGTGAAGTTTCATCCAATTTGGGCTCCAAACTACGATCGCAATCGGTGTACCTCAGTCCCAGATCTGACCCATATTTTACCCACACATACACCTAGGTTATATAAGACACCAGGAGATGTCAAAATTCAGAAAAAAGTCACCAAAATAGCCAAAAACAGCAGACAGTCAGAAAACCACTGCAGCAGCAGACCAAGATCTGGTAAAAACTTGACTTTTTCTTGTCCAAATTCAAAAATATTTGAGGAGTAGACTGTACACATCATTGTCTACCATATCCACAAGTTTCACTTGAAAAGGAGATGGAACTACGATCGTGATCTGTGTACCACAGTGACATTTTGAGTTGAGACTTGGTGAGTAGGTAGGTGACATCTAGTGCAACATATTTTCCAAAAGGAGCAAGGTCAAAAAAGCAAAAGAAAGTGGTCAAAAGTCCCAGTTACACAATCAGGCCAATAACCGCAAAACCACCTGGGATTTGGGTTTTCATTGGTCAAAACATCTCCAAATTCAAAAATACAAAGGCACTTGGTATCAAGACATCAAGGGCTAGTTACTGTGCAAAAATCTTCCACATCTGTGACATGGGGTCAACGATCGCGATTGGTGTACCTCTACATAGTGAGAGAATTTGACTTCATAAGTTTGTAGATCTACTTGAGTACATCCCAAATCTCAAGTTTGAGTGAAAAATACCCTCTAGAAGCCAAGATACAAGCACAAAATCTCTTTGTTTCCTGATCCTGAAACTGTTTTGAGTGTTGTTTCAAGTGCAGTTTACCAAAACTGCTCGAACTTTGTCTACACAACTCTAAACTGAGTCTCCTATAGCTAGGAAGACAGCTTGTGAGTTAAGGAAGTTTGTTTTTATTTTAGAGTGAAATTTGCTAGGATTCCCATTTACAAAATTTTAGGGTACCCACAAGCAATATCCAAAGGTCAGTGGGGCACCAAAGCCTGACTTTTTAGAGACTTGACCAGGGGCAGAAAGGGATTGTGTGCACTAAGCCAAGGTGTTATTATCAAGGACCATCTTGAGAGTATTGAGTGAGGCTTAAACATGACAACTCATCCATCATTAGGGTTTCCCACTCAACTCAGAGCTATGCCACCTACACAAACAGCTAGAAATACTGTAACACCTATAACAAGAGGGTTGAGACAAGACCATGAGGCTTATCAATCATATCAAGCCAAACCTCAAGGCATGGCTCATGGATATTTGTCAAGTGATCATGTAGCTCACTGGAAGCCAAACCAATCAACTAAAATGCGGGAGTTTGGAAGAGCAAAAGTGGAAATTGCTGGAGACTTAGAGGAGAAGCATCCTCTAATCAACAAACCCAACGTGAGGTTCATCAAAACCAATGAAGCCACAAGAGTTCTAATAGATTACACTTATGATGTCCTTTATAGGTTACCTATAGGGGATCAAAACAACTTCTTAGATGTTTAAATTCCATCATCGAAGAGTTGACAGACTACAAGAACCTCCATGCCTTCACATACACAGATGACCAGGGAGTGCAAGTTCTAATGGTAGATAAGTATGGACCAGAGTACAAACTTATCAGCCCAATTGAGCTAGAAAGATAAACATACATGGGTACTCCAATCTTTGCTTATTGATTTCAACCGAGTGTAAGCATACCAGGGTTTTTTGAGACTGATTTGCAAGAAGCTAACATTCAAACTATGGAATCAAATGGACCTCAAACATCCAAAATAGTTATTCATGGGAGTGTAGCTCCTACCTCATGGAGTGGAACCAAGAGACCACCAATTAGACTTACAAATCCATCAACATTTCCAAAACATGTCTCAAGGGGGATTCCACCAGGATTTGCTCCAAGACGAGAAGAAGGAACGAGGGATGTCTTTGTGAGAGACCCCAACACGCTAAGATACATGGTTGAACCAGAACCAATGAGACCATATCAATTGGCCAAATGTGTCAAGAAGAAGTATGATGGATTAAGGGATCCATACGTACATGCATCCTTGTTCAAACAAGTGTTAAGAGCCGAACAAGTATTTTATTTTCATACACATTATGAGGGATTTGGCTTAACCTTGGAAGGGATAGCATTGAATTGGTTCCAACCGTTGGACAAAAATGCCTTCTCAAACGTTGAACAACTACTGCAAGAATTTGTTGTGGAGTTCTCTAAAAGGGGAATCAAGCATAACACAGTGTCCCAAATCTATGCATTCAAGCAAAAAGAAGATAAGAGAGTGAAGGAAGCATCGCTACGCTTCAAACAATATGTAGAGAGATGTTCGGAACGCGAGTTACCACAGGATGAAAGATTATCAATTCTCTTCATAGAGGGTTTGAAAAATGAAACTCTCAAGAGAGATTTGCACTTAAAAGGATGTACTTCCTTTGAACAAGTCACGAGAGAAGCGTTATACCTAGTTGACAATTGTAAAGCCTATAGCGAGGAAATTGGTGATACAAAGATCACTATGGATAATGCTCCTTTAGCATCTAGTGAAACCAACACAAGGCAAGCGGTTATGTCTCACTTAATGACCAACCTAGATGAGCTAGCAGCTCAAGTAGCACAACGAATAAAATGGTGTGCCATTGAGCAAAAATGGACCAATCATGAGATGAGTGAGTGCTACTATAATCAAACCTACACGAGGGGGATACTATTTGGACATCAAATAGAAAAACAAATTCCATTACCAAATCATCCATTATTTCAAAATAGGGTTGTATCAAGGGCTTTACAAAGAGCTGAGGTATCACAACCTAGGCTAGGGCAAGAACCTATGAGAAAACTCTATTCATTGAATGAGGACACTCTGATGTTCATATCCAATCAAGAGCGTAGACCAGAGACCATTCTGGCTAAACAAGAACAACCATAAATTGTGCCACCAATTACTCAACAAGATGGACCATGCTACAAGTGTGGAGGTAATCATTGGGCCAAGAATTGTTCTCGTGTAGAGATAATTGGATATTGTTTGGAGTGTGCCATTACACATGTTGTTCCTAATTGTCTAAAACACCCAAACAAATAGGGGAAAACAACAATGAATGTTGTGGGAGTGTTACCTTCCCCAAGTGGATCAGAGGCAGAACCCAAAATTCCTGTGAAGGTAGTGACTAGAGCCCAAGCAAAATAAAATGCTGAGGACCAAGCTAATGAGGAGAAAGATCAACAACCCAAACAAGGGGAAACAACTAGTGTGTCAGTGAGGACTGGGAGAAAATCCTGGAAAGCCAAAAGAGACAGAATTAAAGCAAAAAAAATTACAAATCAAACTCCCGGGGCAGTCACTTATCAAAAGACCCCTATATCATGTGCGTTCAAGAGGTAATTAATAATACCCCAATATACATACTATACTTACACTGTGAGCCTATTTAAAAAAACCCCACCCCCCTCTGTATGTATACATTTTTATACATTTTGGTCTTTTAATAATCCTCTCTGTTAACTCACGTGATATCATACACATACTAAAAAGTGACCGCCCTGGGATCAAACTGCACTACAAACAGAATCACAAGAGACAAAGGAGCAATTAAAACAAGAACGGGAAAAAAAAACGGTGGTGAGCGATAAGAAACCAAGGAAGGCGTCTTCCGGAGGATCTGTGTTGGTAGACACAAAGTCCTAGAGCCATTAGATGCTGCACTGGAAGCATATGAGGCTAGATTGAAACCCAACCAAACCCTAGAGCAACGAGGGATGAGATATCCTCATGCTGAGGTAGATACTGAGAGGTTGAAAATGTGTAAAGAATTGGTAAAAACTACGCAGGCAATGATGGAGCCTGAAGCACCAATTCCACCTCCAAAAACAAAACCAAAAAGTGTTGGATTTGAAATGCCTAAGGCAAAGGTTGTTGAAACATTAACTCAAAGAAACATCGAGCTAGAATCACAAAAGGATGTGCAAGCAAAGACTGCAACACAAGAAACCAACAACCTAGAAATTCAACTAGATGATCAAGTAGTGGCCAACACCACTAATGATGCAAGGTCAAGATCACAATTTATGGCACCTATCCCAGAGATAGATGAGCCATGGCCAAATGAATTGTGAGAAGCAATAAGAAGTGCAAAAGATGGAAGTGCCACTTTCCAATCTACACCCATAACTGAGGTCAATACAGGGCATGAAGTCTATCAGGGAGACATTCAATCTCTAAATGGAGATGCAGGGATGGAAGTTTCAATTGAAAGAAAACCAGAGTCCTTGAAGACCTTACCCTCATACATAGGAGAACATGAGGCAGACTCAGAGACTAGAGTGGTGCCATCTCAGAGGAAAGCCATATCCAAGATGATGGATACAAAGAGTATGCAAGAGTTGATGTCAGCTCCAATACACTGCACCATTACTCTATCTGAACTGCTTAAGATTAGACCACATGTATGGGATGAAGTAGGCAACAATTTGGGGAAGATGGGATTAAAGATACCTCTTCAAGATCTACCCTCAAATGAACAATCAAACAAAACTCAACAAGAAAGTGCAAATGTTAAACCTGTGCCAATAAACAAGGTGGGGGAATATTGCGAAGGATAAGAAGGAAACACCACCTTACCTGTGGAATACAAAGCAGTTAAAACATTGGCTATACTTGATAGTGGGGCTGGAGTAGCCATAGCCACAAAAGACATTTGGGAAAAATGGGGTAGACCAGCGCTTAGGAAAACTAGAATGAAGCTGCAACTTGCACATGGATACAAGGAAAAACCTCTGGGTATCCTAGAGCAAATTATTGTGACTTCTTGTGGAATTGAATATGAACATACATTTGCAATAGTAGATTTCGGAAAAGGGAACATTTTGATATCATTTTAGGAAGACCTTTCATGCATCAACTTAAGATGGTTCAAGGTTGGGGCTATGACTATATCTACTTGAGACGTAAAAAGATCACCACAAAAATAATCATAAAAGACCATAGCTATAGAGATGTGAATAGAACTCCTTTAGAAGAAATTGATTCTACTATAGTCAATCGGAAAGACATACCTACGTGGATACAAACCAAACAAGAACTTTGGATGTGTGGTGCTTCGAAGTGTGGAAGCTCAGTGAAGGAGGATTGCATCCTAGAAATATCAATGGACGATGAAGCTTACATACCGGAACCCTTTCCAGAGAAATTATTTGAGCCATTTGGATGGACTCAAATATTGAAAACCTTGGATGTGTGTGTAAATGAGCTAACTCCAACCAGGTTTTATGATGAAGAAGGCTACGACCTAGTTTCATGTTTTATGTTGAAAGTGCTAAGAAATGCTAATGAGATTTGTGAGAATGAAAATAGAGGGACAAATAGCTATGTCATGGAGGATGCTGCACAAACACAAACTAGGAGAGCAATACAACCATGTGAAGATGTCATCATTGACATACTTGAAGAGTCAACAACATCTACTCCAAAGAAACTAACTTCAAATGATTCGGAGTGGAAAGTACAGGAAGAATCAGATGTGCAAAGCTCCACATCAATAGATGTTCTACAAACTCAAGATCAAAGGAAGAATGAGGAAGAAGCCAAAGATGAAAAATATCCCACATTGATCAAATTCAATTTATGCGGACAAACAGGGCTCAAGGTTACATGTTCGGCCGCAATTGATCCTTATGCTACTAAGAATATAATGTCATATGGCACTTGGATAATGATGGGAAAGCCGACAACAATTAAAGAAGTGGAGGAAAGAGTATACACCAGTACCAAAACACCAATCCCAAGTTTTGGCATAGTGGAGGCAATACTTAAGTTGAGTCATGGGGAGTTCAAAGACAACTTCAACATAGTTGACTCACATCACATCAAAGAAAGTCTAGTCCTAACAAAGAGTTGGAAGAATATCTTCTTCGGGCAACAACAAAAAGCATCAACAACAACAACAAAGACGGTCCAAGAGACATCAACAAAAAAGACACAACCATCTGCAGCACAAAAAGCTAAGGCCAAACTAAACATTGAAGAAGATCATCCTCGCAAGTCAGTTTTACCTTCGACAAGCTCACATCAAAGCTCAAGCAAAGCCTCTACGTCAAGAAAGAAAGCTTCAACAATGTAATGGATCCCTAAACAAAAGGTTTTGCAACCTAAATCTCCATCGCAGCAAAGTCTCCAAAAGAAGCAAAGATATTTCAAGCAAGTGTTGGTATCCAAGGAACACATTAAAGTCAAAGATCCAATTTGGATACACTCTCAAGAACAATCTCAACAACAAAAGGCGACAGGGTGGGTGGCCTCAAATGATGTTTGGGTCAAAAAGCCCAAGGTAACGGCATGGAACTTCTCACGCTTACAAAGAAACCCCACAAAGAACAAGCCGAGCATTCAACGCAAGACAACCAACTCAACTAGGAGAAAGAAGAAGCAAAAGAAAAGAGCTTCAAGGAAGCAAAAAATACAAAAAATATGGGTACCAAAGTAAGAGATTTATCAAGCTACCCAACAAGGCCAAATGAAGATAAAGAATAGAATGGTTCCCGTCAGGCTACTTGAAGCACAAGGATTCTATGAAGGTAACACCCAAATATGGTTACCCAAAGTAGTTTCTCAACCTAGAACCACTAAGACCAACCAAGTAGCAAAGGACCCCACACAAAGACAATCAACAACAACAAAGAGCCAATGGATACTAATCACAACCAAGGGAGAAACAACCTCAAAATGGATCCCTCGTCTTCTACTACAAAAGCAAGGCTTTTACAATGGTAATAGCCAAGTATGGATACAAAAACCTAGTGTCCATCAAGTCAAGGGAGCAGCTATGAAGCAAGAACAAAGTGGGTCCCAAAACCACTGTTTAAAACTCAGGCTCCTCACAAAGAAGAAAAGTAAAGGTACAACAATGCGGCCTCCTTACGGAACATCCCATGCAACAAAAGAAGCTAGAGGAGTCAAAGTATACCACTTACTTGAAAAGATGGTGGCATCCAAAGACCAAAACAATGATAGAGGCCTTAATCTCAAAAACTTATGGCATTGGGTTTCAGGCCATGAATAGGTAAGTCCAAGTTGCCATTAAAAATACATGGCATAAAAGTCAAGAGTCGGGCAGCTGAGCCACTAAATGAGCAAGGCATTAGTCCCAAAGCTTCAAGAAAAATTCTCTGTGGTCTAAGAGTCTTAACTATTCTAGGTACTGCTCAAGGTTGGGGAGTTGAGCATATTTATGTTGTGTCGCTCATGCTCGTATAGGTGAGCATAAGAGTCCACGTCTATGTATTTTAAGTTTGGTAAACTGAAGAAGAGAGTCCAAAAGACACTCACGCACTATGCATAGTGAGTAATGAGTGGAGAAGCTTCAACATCAAAAACCCTTCTTGGAAATGTGGAAGCTATTGAGATGTCCTTGGATATCGCATGTGCTACATTTGTTCCTTCACACAACATGATTTTCTTGAAAGAACTCTTGTGTGCATATAGAGTGTCCCATAATTGGCACTTGCATTACGCACTCTTACTTTATTTCTCCCAAGCACTCACCTTGTATGAACAAGTACTCAACTTCCAAGTGTTCAACCCCAATAAGAGAGTATACCAAAGGCATTTTTTCCCACTGGGTTTTTCCCTTTGGTCATTCAGGTTCTAGACCCTAATTTAGAAACACCCATCACTATTCTATTGTATATATTCCTTCCATCAAATGAAACCAATAAAGAATGTGTTCATGATCTTCAAAGAGATAAAGTGGGGCCACATCGTTCTCAACTACGCTTCGACAAGAGCAGCTCTTATCTTCAAACATATTAACAAATATCTATTGACAAAGTGGCAAAGAAAATCAAATTGGATATGCCAGTGCACACATGTCAAAGTCTCAAAAATTTTGAGATACGAGCTCCAATAAAAAGTCAACTGCACCAGGAGGCAAAGTATCCAAAGAAGCGGGTATCATCGACCAACTGCACAAATGGAAAGGTAAAGCAGGATGTGCAACAACATGCACAAATGCCTCGTCCACAACATCCAAATCACAAAGAACACATGTTCATCAATCAAAGGCAAATGGGCACCCCATTTGAACAAGCAAAACATGCCAGATATAACTCAATCACGGAAGGGGGGAGTCTCATCAACAAGAAGACTAGACTACAAATGGTCATGTCAAGGGATGACACTAGCTCGGAAGGGGGAGTAATTGGAGGTGATAATAACATACAAGTGCCCACCTAGCCAAGGCGCCCGTTGGGTCAACCGGCCAAAGTTTTGATGTGGTCACATTATTTTTCTGATGTTTAATACATCAAACCCTGTAAAAGACTAATGACAATCGTCTATGTAAAGTCTGAGTCAAAGATGTAATTTTTCCAATGATGTATGTAAAGGTCCATGAGAAGTTGGCCGCCAGCCACTTTAGAAAGCCCTAGGTATATAATACACTAAGGTTAGTGGGAAAGGGGGATTATTTTTTAAGATAAGTGACTATTGTTGTACGCACATGGACCGACCTCTTGGCTCCAACTTGATCATTGCTATTGTGGCCACGATAATCCAAATTCAGTTTTGTTTATTGCATTGTGTTCTTCTTACTCTACTCTTTCATTCAAGTGTAAGCATTCAAGATTCGGTGTAGGTATCAAACGAAACCGTTGTGGACTTAAATCGTTGTTTTGAGTGTTTATACGCGTATTTTATGTTGTTTTGACCCTAGGAGAGGCTTTAGGGACCCAAAAACAACCCTTTAGGATCATCCGTTTACTGTTTTTGCGTACTTTGGGATGAACGATCGCGATCCTGTACCCATCCAGAATGCTGACAGTGATAGGATATACTCCTGATAGTCCCCTGTAGCTTCCCTTCAAGTTTCATACGAATCTGATATGATTTGCATGGTAAACATGCGTGATGACTGTAAATCTGTGTAGAAGGACATATGCAGATTAGTTGGCTTTAGTCTGTTTGATTTTCTTGTACAGTTAGTAATTGCATCTCTTCGAGTTCACTTCATTAGGATTGACACCCTAGTGAGTTTCCATGCCTCATCCGAGTCACTTCCCTAGTATTGATATTTATGTTGATGCTTGAAGGCTATGCTATGGACGTCCGTCGCGTCGACCCGCAAACAGGACAAAGATGAGAGGACGCAAAATGATATAAACAAGTTTAAGGAGAACCTTCATCTATTAAAGAAATCATTTAGGAAATCATGAACCGAAACTCAGATTACTCATTACATGGTATTGTTAAAGAACTTTTATAAATGATAAGGGCTAAAAGGTTGTTTAAAATTCCTCACAACTTGTTTTATTTGCAGCACATCATTTTCAATCACTTACCATACTTCATTCAAAATTATGGAAACCCAGGTATATGGAACACCCAAGGCTTGGAAAAGTCTCATTACATGGCTAGGAATGTGTATTTCAAACACACACAATATGGTGGCTCTCGAGATAAGGCAAATAGTTTGAAAGAGTTCTTTCAATGGTTTTATCACAGAATCTTTCATCGGTTGTAGCATGTATTGGACTGTTCGGCAACAACACAGGAAATTAGGCATTTGCAACAAAGGAAAAGGAAACAAGTAGAGGCATTCAACAAATTCAGTGCTTGTGAAGGCCAGAGAAAGTGGAGAGAGACAATGCAATATGTTAACCATAGGTGGATCAAGAGATTTTTATTTTAGGTCACAACATGTACAAGAGATGCCTAATGATATAATGGATACAATACAAGTCACAAGTCTCTCAACTTGATGACAGATAGTGGAAATATTTTGACACATTACCCTTCTATCAGATCGTTAAATGTTTTCCATAATCTAAGATTTCATTTGGGTTTTGTTTTTCCAAAGTGAGTGCCATTGCTATGTATGTGTAATAATAAGTTGCACGACCACCGGTGTACCACCGCAGACAGTATCCAAAACATTCTGTAGCAAAAAAATTTGTCAAAAACGAGGATAACTTTGTCTACATTTTGTGGTAGCATTGGTCCACCTAGGAAGCATGAGAGCATCTTGAGGGCGAATGTTGCAGTATGTCCCTCTTGGAACATTCCATTGTGAAAGACTAGTATGGGTGCCTCACAGAGTCTGGCAAGCTATTGTTCAAGTCTTGCACCCCTTCCATGATACTCTCTTGTCCGACGGCAAAGGAAGTCGTCCGTTTCAATAATCCATGATTGTTCACAAAAGGATGAGTTAGACAAAGACAGTGACAACTAGATTTTTGGGTTAGGGTTCGGGGGGGGGGGGGGCGCTACCATGTAGCTCTCATCTTGCATATATAAGTCATCCTTCCATAGGTCTACTGACCTCCTGGACCCTTGTGCGGGATGCGTAAACAAGTACTCTACTTCTTGAGTATTGGTTGATGGCGTGAGCTTGTTTTTGATAGCTTCGAAGGTATCCTCATCTCATTCCATTGGGTTACTGGAGGTTTCCATCACCTCATTGTCACTGTTGTCCTTGAATACAAATCCACTCCTCCCCTCTTGAAATTTGGAGATGGTAGCAAGTGCAAAGTCCTCCTTTAAAGGAAATATACTTTGAATTCCATGGAGGAAAATATATGATCTCTCACCAAATTTGAACTCTGGCAGTCCAAGAAGCATCAATATGGCTTGGCTCTCATTAAAGCCAGACGCATCTAAAGGTAGTTTGATGTCAGATGTTTTAACTATAAGTATTTGCTTTGTTGCACCTCTTTAGCGTCTTCCTCAAGATTATTATCCTCCTCAATCTCGAGAACCTCATTGGACTCATATCCTCATCATCTTGTTCACCGGGTGGTCCTCATTCATTACCTCTGAAGGATCTTTCAATAGACTAGCAAATAGAGAATTTAAGATAGAAGGAACACAAAGGATTCTTTGATTTGCTTGCAGTCTCGTTTTGCATAGGACACCATGAGGGTCTATAGATGATAGGCAGCTGATGGTACTTCTTGTATGACCGTCTTGTGGAATCACAATCTTTTAAGTGCACCACCACCATGTCAGTAAGAACCACCCTGCCCCTATGGACCTCAAGCTCAAACCTGTCTCTTTGAGACTTGAGGAAATTGGTGTGCTCAGCTATAAGGTCATCCAGAATGAATGGGGCATTGAAGATATAAAAGACCTTGTCGAACATTTTAGAAGCTCCTGCAGATACTGCAAAATCAAAGAGTCTTTCATCCACACCTGCAAGATTTTCAACCCTATCCACCCCCTCCTTGCATTTTGTAGCTGGCTCACATGCAGACAAAAGATCAATCTTTCTCTTTTTGGTGCTAGTCACTTGAAGCTTCTAGCTTATAGGCAATTCTTTCTATTCTGATGCTTCTGAGTTATTGGGGGGTTCATCTGTCCCCATAACCTCATCTCCAAGAAATATATATTTGTCCTGAGCAAAGTCCACATCTCTCTTTAAAGAGCCTCTCAGCAACTGAGGTGGTCTCCCTTCTGCTTCCTATTCACCTAAGACAACTTCTGGATCGACCCTCTCCCTCTTCATTCTGTGAGATCTTAATCCTAAGAAAAACATAATACATGCAATAATAGGTAAGTGTTGGGACACACCAGCATTTGAATTTCTAATCATATATTATAACACAATTCTCTTGAATTGCAAGCTGTTGGTCTCTCTCTCTCTCTCTCTCGCTCTCTCTCTCTCTCTCTCTCTCTCTCTCTCTCTGACAGATTGGTCTCATAGGTCATTTTTTCATTTTACAAAGGTTACTAGAGCAACTCATTTTATTTGAGCTCCAACTCCTCTCTCTCCCCCTATTTTGCTACCCCTTATATGCTCCACGGCACATGAAGAACAAATACTACATATATGTGTGACATAGGAGGACAACAAATAAAGTTTCTTTTCTTTCTCTCTCTCTCTCTCTCTCTCTAAATTTACATTAAACAGTGCCTATAAGAAATAAAAAAACAGTAGGTGCTACCTTTTCTTGGGCTTGGCATGGCAACCTTCTAGAGATGTAAACCTCACTGGTACCTTTGGCACACTTCAAGCCTTCACTCTCTACTCTCTATTTGTGCGTACATGTCTCTCTCTATCTATCTCAACTACCCTCTCTCTCTCTCTCTCTCTCTCTCTCTCTCTCTCTCTCTCTCTCTCTCTCTCTCTCTCTCATAATCTAATCGTTCATAGTATCGTTGCCGCCATGAACGGGAAAAAACTACATACTTTACATGTGTCAAACGGCTAAAATTAACTAGTGGGCATCTATTGCACCGTATAATTTTGATAGCTATGTCACTTTCACAGTTAATGGGTGGTACAATATTCACTGGCATGCTTATTGAAGCACCTTAGAGAGAGGAGAGAGAGAGAGAGTAAGAAGATACAACCCGCATACTTCATGGAGAGAGAGAGAGATAGGGAAAGAAAGCAAAACTCAGAAGAGCATTGCATAAGGTGATAAAGCTAAAGGTCTTGTTGTCCATCAAACAAACCCAAATTTTACATATACCTGCAGGTATGAGAGAGAGACATAGGGAAGTGGATTAAAATAAGGGAGAGGGGAGAGAGAGTGTGTGTGTAAGAAGGTGATTGTTGCTATATCCCATTCTATCATGTGGGTATTTTCTTGGATGCGAGCAATGGACTTGTGGAACTTGAGGTCCCCCTCCCCTTTCCAATCGCTTGGGAGCCCACCAATGTGAACATTGAGAGTGATTTCCTCTTATCATTTCCGTTCGCGTAGTGTTACGACCACATGGTTTTCAACCTTGCGGGACATTTCCTCTTGCACTTGAGTTTGGATTTCTTTTGTGAGGGTCGTCTTTACCGCCACCTTTGCTTTGTTGAATTTGACTTCCATCTACTCTAACTCTTTCTTTTTGCAGAATTGTGGAGAGAGAGAGAGACAGAGAGAGAGAGAGAGAGAGAGAGAGAGAGAGAGAGAGAGAGAGAGAGAGAGAGAGAGAGAGAGAGAGAGAGAGAGAGAGAGAGAGAGAGAGAGAGAGAGAGAGAGAGAGAGAGAGAGAGAGAGAGAGAGAGAGAGAGAGAGAGAGAGAGAGAGAGAAACGGAGAGAGAGAGAGAGAGAGAGAGAGAGAGAGAGAGAGAGAAACGGAGAGAGAGAGAGAGAGAGAGAGAGAGAGAGATTGGCGTACAAGTAAATGGAAAGAGAAAAGGCGACTACAAGAAAGGCAGGCAAAGGACCAGGTTTGGGTGCTAAAGCAGGAGGAAGATCTGCTAGTAAAAAGAAGAGACCAGGAAAGCCCATGAAAATCTTGAAAGCTCCAAGAATGAAGAGGCTACAAAGACACATTAAGTTGTTCAAGGAAATAAGGAAGGCTCAGAAATGTATTGAGCTTCTAGTACCAAAGCTTCCATTCCAAAGACTAGTATGGTCAATATGTGAGGAAGCATGTTTTGGGACCATGAGGTGGAAACCTGTTGCACTACTGGCACTACAAGAGGCAGCATAAGATTTTTTTGCTAGAATATTTCATTGACATAACAATTTTTGCAGCACATGCACACAGGGTAACGATTATGGACAAGGACAGTGAAATTTTTAAAAAGAGTAAGGTGGAGATATGATAAGCTGCTCCAGCCCAATGAATTTATAGACAATAAAATGAAGGAAACCTTGCTTATTCCTCTATCAAAGCCAAAGGCGGTGAAGATTGTAGAAGTCGCCCATGATGTGAATACTAGGGCTAGGGCTGAGCAAGAAAATTGGTGTGCAGAGGAGATCAACAAACTAAAAGATAAGAAAAAGGTAGCAAATGCTATAGAAGAAGAGATTAACATCAACTACCACATTGTTACACACGAAATCGATGTCAGCAACAAAAAAAAAATTCGTCTATGAAGGAAGGATTAATAGTAGGTATACAACTAGAAGATGGTATAAGAAGACTTGCATTAGATTCTACGGATATCAATATACTGTAGAATCCAGATGCTCAAATCACAGATTCAATTGTATATATCTTCCTGAAGTAAGATGCTTTCACCAGCTTCAACATATTTTTATTGAACCTGAGGCTAGAGACTGACAACTAGTAACTTTCTTGTAGTTTTATCAAGAGTCAGCTACCTGCACAAAGCCATGTAGAAATATATATCTTGGATTCCCAGATTTTTGTATTCTTGAGAATGAAAAACACCCCTATCAGCAGATTCAAGAAGTGGCTTGCCCATTGTCTGATGCTACAAGAAACAACCATAATTTTTCCATATGAGAGCCGCCACCATTGGAGACTCATTTGCATTGAACTTGACAAGCCAGCTGTCTAGACACTAAACTCAATTGGAGGAACTCATCCAAAATTAAGACTGTGAGTATTGAGAATTATAAATTGATTTTATTTTGGATAAAGTATGGATACAATTATTGTGTTGGGTTCATACCAACTCCTCTTGCTTGCAGATGCATAAGAAGACTGTTGCTCGTGTATGGAAGGCTATGTGGAAATCTAGAGTTTACAAGTAAGAAATTAGGAAGTCACGGTGCCTTCATAAATGGATGGCAACTCGTGTGGATGGAGGTGCCTCCTCCATGCTGAGTATATACTGCAGAGCTTTTTTGCACTAAATCCATGCATGTCAAAGGTATAAATTTTGCATAGCATTACTATAACATTGTGACAGTCTGGACAAAAATATGTCTCAATTCCTTGTTGTTTTCATTTTATCTTTTGCAGACTGCATTGGAGAAGTACACCGTAGAGTATTTGGACCGATATCATGCCACCCTAATCAAGCATTTGCTTGCAATTTCACATCCCGTGAGCATGGATGCAAAACAGACCTATTGGATGACCCCATTGTAGAGTTAATGATGATTGACAAGGGACAGGAGCAAACAAATTTTATAAGGATAGCTGAGAAAGGACAGTAGCAATAGGAGGGAGGAAATTCTCATAAGAGAAATGATGCGGAGAGAGAGTTTGACAAGGAGAAAATTCCAAATGAGGGGAAGCCCACACAGGAGCAAGATCACACAAATAGAGGGGCTGATGAAGAAATAAATGTTGAAACTCCCTCTATGCTTGGAGGGTTTTAGAAGGAAGAAGTTTATGCAGAGGGAGGGGTTGAGAAAGAACGCTCTAACCCTCAAGTAGAGCATACCTCTTCCACAATTCCACCTGTTCAGCTTGAAAATCAAGAGTCATTTATGCCTGACACACAAACATATCATAGCACCTTGAGGATAAGAAGCTTGAGGATGTCAACACTAGACAAGACAACCTCAATGAAGGGCAAACCCACTATGGACCTTTGCTAGACATTGACATGATTGTTCCATTAATTACCAATGTAAAAGACTATGAAAGTCAACCTATTGTCTAACTACTTATTTGTTTTACAAAATGTTTGTAGAGGCTAATTATTTTGGACGTCAATGGATTGTTGTTGTTTCAGGAGCCGTATGATCCCCACACAGAAACCCTAAACATGCGCACCTTCAGGATAGGAGATTGCAGAGCCATTGTGCATCCGAGAACCAAGGAATTTATACAATTTCTACTTCCAAGGTTTTGGGTTGCGATATGGTCCTCTATGCTGCAAAGAAACCTCAATCCCCTTGTAAATATGGTTTGCAACGTAGCGGGAATCGAACGTTGCAATTTGGCTTTTTGTGTTCATAGAAAGAGTGTGTTTTCATTGATGGCAACTACCAACATACCAACCACATGTATTCCTATATTAAAAACCTTTTTTTGAAATCCATGTCCCATGTGATAATATCAACACAGGATTGCTAAATCCACTAAGCAACACTCTCTCCCAACCCTCATTTGAAGGTCATGAGCATGATTTTTATCTAGAGCACATTTTGATCCCTTATCTCTAGAATTCGTATTTCAGTCCATTGACTGTTCCAAAATTTGTACTTGTGAGTACCCGCGTGCATGGTGCGATGCGGTGCATGTGGGGAAGGGGGGAGCGCACAAGACAGTGTGGGTGGAGCAACCTCAGGAAGCAATTCAAGTGAGTGAGGTACTCCTTATTCTTATGTATAGAAAGAATAATGAAGTATACATACAGAGTGGGCAGTCAGGCAGACACCGAACGTTCGGCCCGAGACAAAGGCATAGCGCCTTTACGCCAACAATCTCCCACTTAAAGGCAATGCGTTTATAAGTGATACCTACTAGCTAAACTACTAATATGTACAAGAAACTAGGTGAGATACTCTCTCAAACTTTTCCCATTCGCTCACTCTGTCGATCTAAACACAGTCGTATCGGCTCTGGTGGTAGGCGAGTGTGCGTACCCACGCTAGATCCTACATGTAAATCTAGCAGACAACTCATATGGTCTACAAATCTTCACAAAGCATCATGCTAGTGTCAGCCACCATACAACTGACTATCCCTTCTGCAAATGCTCCCACTGCAGCCGCTACATCCGCCCTCGACACTAACAAGTCGAACATGAGACGCCCAAACGCTGACAAAAATCTGTGCACTTTTCTCTCTCCTACATAAGGCCCTCCAAATGACCTCCCAAATTCCCTAGTGCTCCATGGGCATAACCTCAATCTTCATAGATACCGCCACAAAGGAGCAACCCTTTGTGCAAGGGAGAGTGGTGGCAAAAAGACAGAAAAGAGGGGTGTGGTTGAGGGGCCTAGGGTTTTTGACAAAGGATGGTTTTGTTTTAAAAAATATATATGAAGCCTTAGAAAATAATAAGCGCAAGCATGGACGATAATAATTCAAACTCTTAGGAGATTATAATCGTGGGCAAGAGCGATAATAATCGCAACACTTGACTCTCTCTTGTGATAAGAGGCGCACAACAAAGAGATCACACCTCACAAAGGGTTGCAAATGAGATCATGCAACTCACAATCCACACTCGAGTCTAGTTGATACAGTTGATGGTGATGCCTTGACATACCAAATGCAACTATGGGGTCCCTACCCTGGCTTTAGATGAGCCACATGTGCAGCCTACTCACTTGCAAACCCTACGCAAGCGAGAGAAATCATTGCTCACTAGCCTTGCACAGCATTAGTGCAGAGGTTCATAAGCGAAGCCTGCAAGCACAAGCCAGTAGCAACCATACCGCCATCACATCCTTGGGGTTTTTAAGCTCACTCCACATCTTGTACAAAATAAAAGACTTTAAAAAAATCACTATCTCAGAAGATAGTGAATCCTTTTAAAAAAGCCTTAATCGATACCTAGAACCCATTACAAGTAGGTTAAACAAAAACAAAGCTAGTGTGATGCTCTAAAAGACCTTCCCATTGGTTGGTGATTCTAGAGATGAAAGAAATTATCACCTAAAGGGCATTGATAATATGTAGGGAGCACCAAGTTGACACATTTGAAAGAGCTAGTGAATGTGATGTTTAGGATTTGTGTCCGATTGGTAATGGATGCATCTTGAGTGATGCCATCAGTGCTTGGAAACCAAAAAGAATACACTATTTTATGGTAATTTCCTATTTGGATCGGACATGGATATTGAACTGCATGTACAAATCTTGATCCTTGAGTTTATCTATTGCATAATGATGGAAAATTTCAGCATGTTCATATCTTTCCTTATTATCAATTTTTTTATATGATGCATCTTTTCTTGATTTCATTCGTTTCCCTTACCTACTACTATCTGCACGTGCTAATGCACAATTGATTGAGGCCATGTATCTTTCCTTATTATCGATTTTTATATGATGCATCTTTTCTTAATTTCATTCGTTTCCCTTACCTACTACTATCTGCACGTACTACATGGCCTCAATCACTTGTGCTAATGCACAAGTGATTGAGGCCATGTAGTTAATATTTTTCATATTCATGTTATTAATTGTGTGGTGACCATAGTAAAGAGGGTTAAGTTTTGATATTAGATATTTGGATAGAACCTACAAAGGGTATAAATATTTTGGTGTTGCATTTTGATGAGCTCCTTGGATTAAAGCCTTCCCTCAAGGAGAGGCAACCGTGGAGGTTCCCTTCCTTAGGAAGTCTGACGGCACCTTGTAATTTTCAACCTTTGCTCAATACCAATTAGCTCTAACAATGTGAGCAAAGAGTATGTCACGGCCATAAGTTCTACTAGAATATTTCCAAATTGGATCAATGTAAATTTGAGCTCCATGCCCACTCTCCATATAGTGCTCACTCAAACTTGATCCCCCACCTATTGAGTTCCACCTTTTATCCAAAGGCATAGGGTAGGTTCCATATATTTCTTCAGGTCCTAATAGACCTACTATAACTTTGGAGCATTAAAAATTTTATATCAATGCTCAATTGCGACTTGCTACCTAGTACCATACCCCTCCATGTGGAATTTCCAAGTCAATACCTCAATCTTGAGATTGGTTGGGCCTTGCATTCAAAATTGAACATCCAATTTCCATCCACATAATGCAACAATTAATTGTGCTACAATACAACTCCAAGACATTCAATGTCACCCTCATAGGAGGTTGCTTAGTGATACCAAATGAGCTTTCGCTAAGATATCTACCAAGCATTGGAATTGGAGTTTACCCTAATCATCTATTGCCTCAATATACTCCTAGTTGGGAGAGTACACCCAAAAATTACGATGTTTAGGATTATACTCACTCTACCACAATTTATGCTAGTCTTAGCTTTCATCATCTCCTATAGATAAGTATTCTTCAATGTGAGTGCTCTTTAAAGGATGAAATTACTCACTTTTGGATTGCATAACTAACGTTTTCAAATTTTTTCCTAAACTAATTAGAGAAATCCATGCCACATGTACATGCAAGCTCTAAAGTTGTTTGGATGATAGCCCAAGTGTGAATGCACCTAGACTAGATTTCTTGAATATGAGAGCCTATGTGAATCTCCAATTCTTAGTCTCAGAATCATATTTTAATTTCAGTATGTCATTATCACTTGGCTAAATTTGAAGATTTTGTGGTTCAAATGACTCATTTTGCAGCATAGGATGGATCTACATTTGGTTGGTAGATATAAAACATGATGACCTTGACCGTCAGTGTAATCTTAGAATACATTTCTAGGAATCCCCAAATGAAGGAGGTTTTTCTATACAGTTGAGTCTTCCAATTTTTATCGGTCTTTAACACAAACTAATTATATCAAATCTAATGAATTAATGAGAGAGAGAGAGAGAGAGAGAGAGAGAGAGAGAGAGAGAGAGAGAGAGAGAGAGAGAGAGAGAGAGAGAGAGAGAGAGAGAGAGAGAGAGAGAGCTCCATATCTCTAAGCTCTAAATCTTTCTTTAAAAGCTCTACATCCCCAAGATTTTTTTTTCAAACCATAAGCACAGGGAATTGAATTAGAAAATCATCCCTAAGCTCTACATCCTTGAGCTTTAGAGTCCTATGTTGCATACCCCACTTCAAAAAATCTACATCCCTAAGCTCCAGAGCGTTGAGCAGATCTTCCACAAGACGATGTATAGTCCTTTACACTGTCCTAACAATAGCTCTTGAACATTGATGGGTGCCATACTTAACTCCAGAACCACATGGTTGATGGTCTTCAGAATTTCTTGATTGGCTTTAGAGTTAAAGAATAGGTGCTGGCACTCTTCAATTTTGTTTCTACCTTTGAAGCCCATAAGGATGCCTAGAAGCTTGAAGATCTGACCATCAGGAATGAGTCCATAGCAAGCCTCTATAACAATTTGGGGAGCATGACCATATTAGATTCTGTATCCAATTTTAGTGTGGTTTATGATTGAGCCACTCTATAAAATGTGTCAAGGCATCTCCAAAACCTAGCAATGGATTGATCATCCTTTGACATTATTCCATTGGTGTCATTTGCAAATTCTTGGAGGCATAAGTCCTTCTCTACATTAGGAATCTTAATGCCTTTAATATTTCCCTTTCCATGGCATCTTGTACTAACCATCCCAAGGAATCTGAGCATGCTGCATACAAGAGGGATTCAATGGGACAACCTTGCCTTATTGAGTTGGTGAGAGAGAAGGCGACAAGAAAATCCCCATTAATAGCAATTTTAGCAAATGCATTACCAAACAGCACCTGTACAAATTAGATAAATTTCTTGCCAAAGCCCATGTCATGCAGAGATTGAAAGATAAAATCCCATTGGATCCTGTCATAAGCTTTATCAATATCTGTTTTGAAGAAGATAAATTCTTGTTCACTTTCTTGAGCATATTCTACTGCTTCCCACAAAGTGATTATAGAGTCTAAGATAAATCTTCCTTTGATAAACCCCTTTTGTTCAAGCAGGATTATCTAATGCATGATAGGGCTAATTCTCCTAGCTAAAGCTAGAGAAAAGATCTTATACATAGAATTCATACACGTCATGGGCCTCCAATTTCCTATCTCCTCTTTATCTCCCCTCTTGTGTATGAGCTTGATAACACCTGTGTTAATAGAAGTGGGGAGAGAACCAACATCTAGAAATTCCATTCATATGGCCAAAAGATAGGGAATAATGAATTCATTAGTTGGGTAGACCATAAGGCGCGGTGACTTACCAGGGTTGAGGGCAAGAATGGCTTCTTTCAACTTCCCCCTTGTTAAAGCGGATGATCCAAAATCTAGGCCATTTGAGGAAAAAGACTTTTTTTCCTTATTCTGGCTATTTGAGCCCTGGCCTCACTCTGGTCAACCCCTCTCAAGGGGCTTTTGAAAGAATATCTGAAAAGTACCTCTTAGCAATGCCAATGTTTTCAAGATGATATTTAGCCAGAATACCATCATGATCCTTTCAAAAAGGGATAAAGTCTTTAATTTTTTTTCCTTTTGAGAAGAGAAAACATTTGTTTATTAGACCTATCAATATTGCATGTCCAATGGTCTCTAATCCAATGGATGGAAGCTCTAGCTGCCAATATCTCCTTATTCTTTAACTTCTCTTTAACGTGCATTGTATATATGCCCATCATTCTAGGGCTATCTATCTTTCCGGTGCATATTAAGTAAAACACTCTCTATTGTGTGCCTTGAGCTTCCTTCATCTTATCCAAGCTATGTATGTTTTCCTAAAACCCTAATTCCAACAACAACGTGTGCCAAACAAAACCCTACCATGTAGGTCCTTAAGTGCATAATGCAAAAATATATCTAGGATACTACATCCCAAAGTTCTTTGCTCCTACATGACCTTGTCATGTCTCTGAAGAGCAAAGTGGATGAAAGCATTGAAGCTTAAACATACTACTTGAAAAAATCAATCAAATCATGTTCTAAAATGAAATAAAACCAAATTGGATGTGTACGTGGATGTAGAACTTATCGTTCACCTACCTGTAGTCAAACGCACATGACGAAATCTTCTTCTAAAAAGGCCTAGTAACACAAATTGAAAGATAAGTTAAATTTGAGTAATATTGTACTAGTAATCTTGGGTGTTGCCTTTGCAATATAAACCCCTCGATTAAAAACCCCTTGGCTAGGCTCTTTATGACAACTACTCAAACTAGTAACCAACGATGACCACTACAATCTACCAGGGCTGATAGTGATCGAATTCAACTTTGGAAGTTGAACTTGTCGACTACCGCTTGATAGATGTTGGACTTCTTTCCTTAAAATTACAACTATGGCAAATTTGACTTGACTGTGACTAGTAACACCTATGGAGTGATTGTATATTGTCGGGTCATACCCCTACAATTACTACTCCTGGAGACACAATCAGTGCTGCAACTAAGTGTAGATCGTCTCATAGTTGAAATATTATTCACAACTAAATCAAAATGATAATATCTCTCCTTGCACCAAAGAGAATTATTCTTAGCATTCCAAAGAATGTAGTCATATTAGAGTTTTGGGTTTGCAATAAGAGATTACCTACAGGGAGGCTCTCTTAATATATTCATGTTGTCCCATGGAATATTTTCTTGATAGCAGGGCCATGCCTACTTGTTATCCACAAAAAACATAATTTGTATTTTCAGCACCTTGTGCATAGAAGTTGCCTATCATTGTAGCTATATACAATGATTTCAAGCATATATACCAGCCCCAACTCTTTTTGAATTGAGTAGCTCATGTTATAGAAGAAGTGTAAACTATGTTTTAGTGAAACGATTCCACAATATTGGCATGACATGCATGCATAGTAGAAAAATAGTTTAATAAGCTCTTGGATTCAATGATGGTCTCCACAATGTGAGCAGATGCCATATATGCCTTGCATGATGTTCATTGGCATGGATACATCACAATTGGTCATTGCAGACCATAATAGTGAGATTATATCCTCTTATTACCAAACGTGCGTGCCATTATCCTTGGTTCTAAGTCAATGGATAGCACTTGAAACAAAATGGAAGCCTTGACTCTCATTATAACTGTCAAAGAACTTGCTTTTCACAGACAAAAAGTCATATCCCATTTAAAGATGAGACATAAAAACAAGAGGAACCTAAGATTGGCTAACGTTGTTTCCCTTATGAGAGGAGTTGCCTTTGTTGGAATGCGGGTCGTAGCCATGTATGCTGAGAAAGTTAAACCTGTTGAATGTGCCTGATATTCCCTTGGGGCTTGGTTCATACCGACCTCCAATAAAAAGCACGTAGACATGTTGCCATGTTTTCACAAGTTTGGTATACTAATAACATATTTCATACTTTAGAAGCTGACAAGAAATATGCCTTGAAGTGAAGCCTTGCTTTGCGTACTCATTAAAAAGTGAGATAGAATGCAACTTGAGAGTGCTTGTAGCTAGCAAGTGCTCCTATTGACACACAAATATCAAAGCAAAAGAGAATTGACATTGTCAATGTTTCATAGGGAATTGGCCTTGCCGAAGTGTACATCTTATTGAGAATCCTTTGATTGCCCAATCTTGAAATAGATAGCTCAGGAAATATAGGCTAAGCTATCAAATTTAATCTTAATTGCCAAACTATACTTGACCAAAGCAACATTTGCTTGTGAAGTTGGCATTGTAGAAAATTTTGCAAGATTTAAAAAGTGCACCAATAAATTTAACTTGTCTACCACCTTGTGTGAATCACTAATGTTCCTTTCCTATGGTTAAGTCTTTCATTGGTGTGGTCCCAAGTCATTGAAACAAAGTTTTTGGCACTTTGCCTTGTGAAACTTTGCTTCAGATAATCTGAAATTTGTTGGAATTCGATGTAGGAAGTTAATTTTCTCACACTTCCCCACTTTTCGTGGTGAAAAGTGAACATTATTGTCCTTGAAATTATTGTCAAATACAGGGTGCAACTCTTCCAGCCCTTCCTCCATTAGGAGATTATGATTCATAAGCAATGCACAACCCTACTGTTACAAATTATGTGGATATCTGACCTTAACTGCTTTACAAACTTTGAAATAATGATGCATCATGGCATGTATAAAATAAAGTTTGTACATTTCAAGCATACCCCAGGTAGATAATTGATATGCACATGCAATCAACAAAATTAGTAATCATGCATGCTCACAAATTCAAGCAAATCAATCGAGGTTTCTAAATCAAAATAACATCCTTGCCATAATGACCATCAAACCGTGCTTGACAAGCTCAGATATACCTCTTGGGCGGTAAACAATACTAGAGTTTGCATTTAGATTCACGATAAGGTGAATTCACAAACAAAAATGCAATGCAAATGAATCCATAACTTGAATTGTTGTCCTTGGTATCAGAATGTGGAGCAACCCTTGGGTTGTTTTCTTGTGTTGAATGTTGCCAAGAGCTAAATTGCACGATTACTTACATGCACATGCTTTCAATTAAACTTCAAACCCTGTTGGGTCTAGCGTGCAGACAATGGGTTGATCATAATCATTTCTAACTGCATCGAGTTCAAAAAAATTGCCTAGGAACCATGCTCTAGGAATTTCCAAATAAAACTAGAGAAATAGATGCATGTCTGCCTTTGGAATTGCAATAACTAGTTGACCATGCCAAAGAACTTGCATGGTTCATTAATTCTATGCATAACTTGGGTAACTCGGTCTCATAGGTCACGCATCCCTATTTGCTTGAGAGACTTGCCTCCTCCTTGGGCACATTTTCTTTACGAGAGATCTCCTTGTTTTTATTATTCTTTTCCTCATATGCCTTGCAACGCATATTTTGTTGCTTAATAGTGCGATCTTCACATACAAAACATTTTGTATCCCTCAAATAGATCCAACTATTATCAAGGATAATCTTTCGCTTGGTCTCATCCGGCATGGTGCATACAATTGGCCGTTCTCCCGAGCGAGGAGCTCCTTGCTTCCCCACTCTATGTGCTCCATAGACCATAACTCCGGACATGCCAAAGTGGGTTTTGAAGAAATCTTCAATAACAATGGCAAGAGAAGGAGATGTCTCTAACTTCTCTTCGGGAATTCCACGAATAACAATGTTCTTGGAACGTCGCTCCCGTTCCTTCAACTCCTCCACATCCACATTCTCAACATTCTTTGTTTGAACCATAGCTTGCATGAGTGAGGAATTAGAAACCACATTGCTACCACATACATCAGCCCAAGACTTGTTTGTGCATACATTTTTCATGTCGCATACATCCCGGCTCATAGTGTCAAATTTCTCCTCTTTCAATACATGGTCATGATCTACTTTGCTCATCCGCTCCTTCAAAGCATTCAAGTCCACAAGAGAGCGTTTACATTCCTTGACTTCCTCTTCAAGTTGCATCAAACGTGTTGTTTGCATCTCAAGTGTCCTCTTGAGATTCTCATTCTCAACCACAAGTACCCTTAGTGTGCCATTCTCCATTGCAAGTGCTCGTAAGTCTTCGCCTTTTTTGTTTACGGTCTCTTGCAATGATACCAAGTACGCCATGATCATGGTTTCCGATGTCGTTGGTTGGGTGGTTGTGTTGCTATCTCCACACTTAGGAGATTTTGGATCATTTTCCACAATGGTTGTGGACCTTGTTGAAGAAGAAGAACCCTTGCGAGTGCCGGAAGACATTGTATGTAAAATAGGAGATGAGAATCAATTTTGTTGAGCCTGTTCACTTCGGAAACGCTGCTACAAAAATGCCTTCCATAACTCTCAAAATTTCTGTCTTTACATCAATGTGTAGAGGACTTCGTGCTCTTCGATTGAGACTATAGATCACCCAAATCGGAGTTCGGATGAAGAAGTTATGATCAAAAGAGTGGACTGCTGTCTACTAGGTCAAAAAACGGCTGCACTGAGAGAGAGAGAGAGAGAGAGAGAGAGAGAGAGAGAGAGAGAGACCAACAACTTGCAATTCAAGAGAATTGTGTTATAATATATGATTAGAAAGTCAAATGCTGGTGTGTCACAATACTTACCTATTATTGCATATATTATGTTTTTCTTAGGATTAAGATCTCACAGAATGAAGAGGGAGAGGGTCGATGCAGAAGTTGTCTTAGGTGAATAGGAAGCAGAAGGGAGACCACCTCAGTTGCTGAGAGGCTCTTTAAAGAGAGATGTGGACTTTGCTCAGTACAAAGATATATCTCTTGGAGATGAGGTTATGGGGACAGATGAACCCCCCAATGACTCAGAAGCATCAGAATAGAAAGAATTTCCTGTAATCTAGAAGCTTCAAGTGACTAGCACCAAAAAGAGAAAGATTGATCTTTTGTCTGCATGTGAGATAGCTATACAAAATGCAAGGAGGGGGTGGATGGGGTTGAAAATCCTGCATGTGTGGATGAAAGACTCTTTGATTTTGCAGTATCTGCAGGAGCTTCTAAAATGTTTGACAAGGTCTTTTCTATCTTCAATGCCCCATTCATTCTGGATGACCTTATAGCTGAGCACAACAATTTCCTCAAGTATGAAAGAGACAGGTTTGAGCTTGAGGTCCATAGGGGCAGGGTGGTTGTTGCTGACATGGTGGTGGTGCACTTAAAAGATTGTGATTCCACAAGACGGTCATACAAGAAGTACCATCAGCTGCCTATCATCTATAGACCCTCATGGTGTCCTATGCACAAACGAGACTGCAAGCAAATCAAAGAATCCTTTGTGTTCCTTCTATCTTAAATTTTCTATTTGCTAGTCTATTGAAAGATCCTTTAGAGGTAATGAATGAGGACCACCCTCTGAACAAGATGATGAGGACATGAGTCCAATGAGGTTCTCGAGATTGAGGAGGATAATAATCTTGAGGAAGACGCTAAAGAGGTGCAACAAAGCAAATACTTATAGTTAAAACATCTGACATCAAACTACCTTTAGATGCATCTGGCTTTAATGAGAAGCAAGCCATATTGATGCTTCCTTGACTGCCAGAGTTCCAATTTGGTAAGAGATCATATAGTTTCCTCCATGGCATTCAAAGTATATTTCCTTTAAAGGAGGACATTGCACTTGCTACCATCTCCAAATTTCAAGATGGGAGGAGTGGATTTGTATTCAAGGACAACAGTGACAATGAGGTGATGGAAACCTCCAGTAACCCAATGGAATGCCTCAAACTTTGCTTTGACAAGGCTGAAAAGTATAGAGAGACACTCCCAGATGAGGCTACCTTCGAAGCTATCAAAAACAAGCTCACGCCATCAACCAATACTCAGGAAGTAGATTACTTGTTTACGCATCCCGCACAAGGGTCCACGAGGTCAGTAGACCTATGGAAGGATGACTTATATATGCAAGATGAGAGCTACATGGTAGAGCCCCCACCACCCCCCAAACCCTAACCCAAAAATCTAGTTGTCAATGTCTTTCTCTAACCCATCGTTTTGTGTATAGTCATGGATTATTGAAAAGGACGACTTCCTTCGCCGTCGGACAAGAGAGTATCGTGGAAGGGGTGCAAGACTTGAACAATAGCTTGCCAGACTCTGTGAGGCACCCATACTAGTCTTTCACAATGGAATGTTCCAAGAGGGACATACTAAAAATTTGTTCTCAAGATGCTCTCATGCTTCCTAGGTGGATCAATGCTACCACAAAATGTAAACAAATTTATCCTCGTTGACAAAGTTTTTGCTACAGAATGTTTTGGATACTGTCTGCGGTCGTACACTGGTGGTCGTGCAACTTATTATTACACATACATAGCAATGGAACTCACTTTGGGGAAAGAAAACCCAAATGGAATCTTAGATTATGGCAAACATTTAACGATCTGATAGAAGGGTAATGTGCCAAAAGATATCCACTATCTGTCATCGAGTTGAGAGAGTTGTGACTTGTATTGTATCCATTATATCATTAGGCATCTCTTGTACATGTTGTGACCTAAAATAAAAATCTCTTGATCCACCTATGGTTAACATATTGCATTGTCTCTCTCCACTTTCTTTGGCCTTCACAAGCACTGAATTTGTTGAATGCCTCTACTTGTTTCCTTTTCCTTTGTTGCAAATTCCTAATTGCCTGTGTTGTTGCCGAACAGTCCAATACATGTTTTTGCTACAACCGATGAAAGATTCTTTGATAAAACCATTGAAACAACTATTTCAAACTATTTGCCTTATCTCGAGAGCCACCATGTTGTGTGTGTTTGAAATACGCATTCTTAGCCATGTAATGAGACGTTTCCAAGCCTTGGGTGTTCCATATACCTGGGTTTCCATAATTTTGAATGAAGTATGGTAAGTGATTGAAAATGATGTGCTGCAAATAAAACAAGTTGTGAGGAATTTTAAACAACCTTTAGCCCTTATCATTTAAAAGATTTCTTTAACAATACCATGTAATGAGGAATCTGAGTTTCAATTCATGCTTTCCTAAATGATTTCTTTAATAGATGAAGGTTCTCCTTAAACTTGTTTATATCATTTTGTGTCCTCTCATCTTTGTCACTGTTTGCGGGCCTCCGCGACATACGTCCATAGCATAACCTTCAGGCATCAACATAAATATAAATACCAGGGAAGCGACTTGGATGAGGCATGGAAACTCACTAGGGTGTCAATCCTAATGAAGTCAACTCGAAGAGATGCAATTACTAACTCTACAAGAAAATCAAACGCACTAAAGCCAAGTAATTTGCCTATGTCCTTCTACACAGCTCTAAAGTCCACACCTGTTTACCATGCAAATCATATCGGATTCGCACGAAACTTGAAGGGAAGCTACAAGGGACTATCAGTAGCATATCCTATCACTGTCACAGCATTCTGTATGGATACACGGATCACGATCGTTCATCCCAAAGTACGCAAAAATAGTAAACGGATGATCCTAAGGGGTCATTTTTGGGTCTCTAAAGCTTCTCCTAGGGTCAAAACAGCATAAAATATGCGTACAAACACTCAAAACAACGATTTAAGGCCACAACGGTTGCGTTTGATACCTACACTGAATCTTGAATGCTTACACTTGAATGAAAGAGAAAAGTAAGAAGAACACAATGCAATAAACAAAACTGAATTTGGATTACCATAGCCACAATAGCGATGATTACAAGTTGGAGCCAAGAGGTCGCTCCCTGTGCGTACAACAATAGTCACTTATCTTAAAAAATAATCCCCCTTTCCTACTAACCATAGTGTATTATATACCTAGGGATTTCTAAAGTGGCCGGCGCGGCCAACTTCTCATGGACCTTTACATACATCATTGGAAAAATTACATCTTTGACGCAGACTTGACATAGACGATTTTCATTAGGCTTTTACAGGGTTTGATGTAATAAACATCAGAAAAATAATGTGACCACATCAAAACTTTGGCCGGCTGACCCAACGGGCGCCTTGGCTAGGTGGGCACTTGTATATTGTTATCACCTCCAAACACTCCCCCCTTCCTAGCTCGTGTTGTCCCTTGACACGACCATTTGTAGTCTGGTCTTCTTGTTGATGAGACTCCCCCCCTTCCTTGATTGGGTTATATATGGCATGTTTTGCTTGTTCAAATGGGGTGCCCATTTACCTTTGATTGATGAACATGTGTTCTTTGTGATTTGGATGTTGTGGACGAGGCATTTGTGCATGTTGTTGCACATCTTGCTTTACCTTTCCATTTGTGCAGTTGGTCAATGATACCTGCTTCTTTGGATACTTTGTCTCCTGGTGTAGTTGACTTTTTATTGGAGCTCGTATCTCAAAATGTTTGAGACTTTGACATGTGTGCACTGGCATCTCCAATTTGTTTTTCTTTGCCACTTTGTCAATAGAGCTTTGTTGGTATCTTTGAAGATCGTGAACAAATTCTTTATTGGTTTCATTTGATGGAAGGAATATATACAATAGAATAGTGATGGGTGTTTCTAAATTAAGGTCTAGAACCTGAATGACCAAAGGGAAAAACCCAGTGGGAAAAAATGCCTTTGGTATACGCTCTTATTGGGGTTGAACACTTGGAAGTTGAGTACCTGTTCATGCAAGGTGAGTGCTTGGGAGAAATAAAGTAAGAGTGCGTAATGCAAGTGCCAATTATGGGACACCCTATATGCACACAAGAGTTCTTCAAGAAAATCATGCGGTGTGAAAAATGAGTTGATGGGTGCTTCAAGGAACAAATGTAGCACATGTGATATCCAAGGACATCTCAATAGCTTCCACATTTCCAAGAAGGGTTTTTGATGTTGAAGCTTCTCCACTCATTACTCACTATGCATAGTGCGTGAGTGTCTTTTGGACTCTCTTCTTCACTTTACCAAACTTAAAATACATAGACTTGGACTCTTATGCTCACCTATACCAGCATGAGCGGCAACACAACATAAATATGCTCAACTCCTCCACCTTGAGCAGTACCTAGAATAGCTAAGACTCTTAGATCACATAGAATATTACTTGAAGCTTTGGGACTAATGCCTTGCTCATTTAGTGGCTCAACTGCCCGACTCTTGACTTTTATGCCATGTGTTTTTAATGGTGACTTGGACTTACCTGTTCATGGCCTGAAACCCAATGCCATAAGTTCTTGAGATTAAGGCCTCTATCATTGCTTTGGTCTTTGGATGCCACCATATTTTCAAGTAAGCTGGCATACTTTGACTCCTCTAGCTTCTTTTGTTGCATGGGATGTTCCGTAAGGAGGCCACATTGTTGTACATTTACTTTTTCTTCTTTGTGAGGAGCCTGAGTTTTCAACAGTGTTTTTGGGACCCACTTTGTTTTTGCTTCATGAGTTGCTCCCTTGACTTGATGGACACTAGGCTTTTGTATCCATACTTGGCTATTACCATTGTAAAAGCCTTGCTTTTGTAGTAGAAGACGAGGGATCCATTTTGAGGTTGTTTCTCCCTTGGTTGTGCTTAGTCTCCATTGGCTCTTTGTTGTTGTTGATTGTCTTTGTGTGGGTTCCTTTGCTACTTGGTTGGTCTTAGTGGTTCTACGTTGAGCAACTACTTTGGGTAACCATATTTGGGTGTTACCTTCATAGAATCCTTGTGCTTCAAGTAGCTTGACGGGAACCATTCTATTCTTTATCTTCATTTGGACTTGTTGGGTAGCTTGATAAATATCTGACTTGGGTACCCATATTTGTTGTATTTTTTGCTTCCTTGAAGCTCTTTTCTTTTGCTTGTCCTTTCTCCTAGTTGAGTTGGTTGTCTTGCGTTGAATGCTCGGCTTGTTCTTTGGGGGGTTTCTTTGTAAGGGTGAGAAGTTCCATGCCGTTACCTTGGGCTTTTTGGCCCAACATCATTTGAGGCCACCCACCCTGTCGCCTTTTGTTGTTGAGATTGTTCTTGAGAGTGTATCCAAATTGGATCTTTGACTTTAATGTGTTCCTTGGATACCAACACCTGCTTGACATTTCTTTGCTTCTTTTGGAGACTTTGCTGCGATGGAGATTTAGGTTGCAAAACCTTTTGCATTGTTGAAGGTTTTGTTCTTGACGTAGAGGCTTTGCTTGAGCTTTGATGTGGGCTTGTCGAAGATAAAACTGACTTGTGAGGATGATCTTCTTCAATGTTTAGTTTAGCCTTAGCTTTTTGTGGTGCAAATGGTTGTCTTTTTTGTTGATGTCTCTTGGACCGTCTTTGTTGTTGTTGTTGATGCTTTTTGTTGTTGCCCGAAGAAGATATTCTTCCAACTCTTTGTTAGGACTAGACTTTCTTTGATGTGATGTGAGTCAACTATGTTGAAGTTTTCTTTGAACTCCCCATGACTCAACTTGAGTATTGCCTCCGCTATGCCAAAACTTGGGATTGGTGTTTTGGCACTGGTGTATACTCTTTCCTCCACTTGTTTAAATGTCGGCTTTCCCATCATTATCCAAGTGCCATATGAAATTATATTCTTAGAAGCATAAGGATAAACTGGGGCCAAACATGTAACCTTGAGCCCTGTTTGTCCGCATAAATTTAATTTGATCAATGTGGGATATTTTTCATCTTTGGCTTCTTCTTCATTCTTCCTTTGATCTTGAGTTTGTAGAACATCTATCGATGTGGAGCTTTGCACATCTGATTCTTCCTGCACTTTCCACTCCGAATCATTTGAAGTAAGTTTCTTTGGAGTAGATGTTGTTGACTCTTCAAGTATGTCAATGATGACATCTTCACATGGTTGTATTGCCCTCCTAGTTTGTGTTTGTGCAGCATCCTCCATGCCATAGCTATTTGTCCCTCTATTTTCATTCTCACAAATCTCATTAGCATTTCTCAGGACTATAAAACATGAAACTAGGTCGTAGCCTTCTTCATCACAAAAATTGGTTGGAGTTAGCTCATTTACACACACATCCAAGGTTGTCAATATTTGAGTCCATCCAAATGGCTCAAATAATTGCTCTGGAAAGGGTTCCGGTATGTAAGCTTCATCGTCCATTGATATTTCTAGGATGCAATCCTCCTTCACTGAGCTTCCACACTTCGAAGCACCACACATCCAAAGTTCTTGTTTGGTTTGTAGCCACGTAGGTATCTCTTTCCCATTGACTATAGTAGAGTCAATTTCTTCTAAAGGAGTTCTTTTATGCTTATTATTGTGGTGATATTTTTACGTCTCAAGTAGATATAGTAATAGCCCCAACCTTGAACCATCTTAAGCTGACGCATGAAAGGTCTTCCTAAAATGATATCAAAATGTTCCCTTTTCCGAAATCTACTATTGCAAATGTATGTTCATATTCAATTCCACAAGAAGTCACAATAATTTGCTCTAGGATACCCAGAGGTTTTTCCGTGTATCCATCTGCAAGTTGCAACTTCATTCTAGTTTTCCTAAGCGTTGGTCTACCCCATTTTTCCCAAATGTCTTTTGTGGCTATGGCTACTCCAGTCCCACTATCAAGTATAGACAATGTTTTAACTCCTTTGTATTCCACAGGTAAGGTGGTGTTTCCTTCTTCTCCTTCGCAATATTCCCCCACCTTGTTTATTGGACAGGCTTAACATTTGCACTTTCTTGTTGAGTTTTGTTTGATTGTTCATTTGAGGGTAGATCTTGAAGAGGTATTTTTAATCCCATCTTCCCCAAATTATTGCCTACTTCATCCCATACATATGTTCTAATCTTAAGCAGTTCAGATAGAGTAATGGTGCACTGTATTGGACCTGACATCAACTCTTGCATACTCTTTGTATCCATCATCTTGGATATGGCTTTCCTCTGAGATGTCACCACTCTAGTCTCTGAGTCTGCCTCATGTTCTCCTATGTATGAGGGTAAGGTCTTCAAGGACTCTGGTTTGGTTTCAATTGAATCTTTCGTCCCTCCATCTCCATTTAGAGATTGAATGTCTCCCTGATAGACTTCATGCCTGTATTGACCTCAGTTATGGATGCAGATTGGAAAGTCGCACTTCCATCTTTTGCACTTCTTATTGCTTCCCACAATTCATTTGGCCATGGCTCATCTATCTCTGGGATAGGTGCCATAAATTGTGATCTTGACCTTGCATCATTAGTGGTGTTGGCCACTACTTGATCATCTAGTTGAATTTCTAGGTTGTTGGTTTCTTGTGTTTCAGTCTTTGCTTGCACATCCTTTTGTGATTCTAGCTCAATGTTTCTTTGAGTTAATGTTTCAACAACCTTTGCCTTAGGCATTTCAAATCCAACACTTTTTGTTTTTGTTTTTGGAGGTGGAATTGGTGCTTTCGGCTCCATCATTGCCTGTGCAGTTTTTACCAATTCTTTACACATTTTCAACCTCTCAGTCTCTATCTCAGCATGAGGATATCTCATCCCTCGTTGCTCTAGGGTTTGGTTGGGTTTCAATCTAGCCTCATATGCTTCCAGTGCAACATCTAATGGCTCTAGGACTTTGTATACCAACATAGATCCTCCGGAAGACGCATTCCTTGGTTTCTTATCGCTCACCACCGTATTGTTTTCCCGTTCTTGTTTTAACTGCACCTTTGTCTCTTGTAATTCTGTTTGTAGTGCAGTTTGATTTGTAATTGTTTTTGCTTTAATTCTGTCTCTTTTGGCTTTCCAAGATTTTCTCCCAGTCCTCACGGACACATTAGTTGTTTCCCCTTGTTTGGGTTGTTGATCTTTCTCCTCATTAGCTTGGTCGTCAACATTTTCTTTTGCTTGGGCTCTAGTCACTACCTTCATAGGAATTTTGGGTTCTGCCTATGATTCACTTGGGGAAGGTAACACTCCCACAACATTCATTGTTGTTTTCCCCTGTTTGTTTGGGTGTTTTGGAAAATTAGGAACAACGTGTGTAATGGCACACTCCAAACAATATCCAATTATCTCTACATGAGAACAATTCTTGGCCCAATGATTACCTCCACACTTGTAGCATGGTCCATCTTGTTGATTCATTGGTTTCACAATTGATGGTTGTTCTTGCTTAGCCATAATGGTCTCTGGTCTACGCTCTTGATTGGCTATGAACATCAGAGTGTCCTCATTCAATGAATAGAGTTTTCTCATAGGTTCTTGCCCTAGACTAGGTTGTGATACCTCAGCTCTTTGTAAAGCCCTTGATACAACCCTATTTTTAAACAATGGATGATTTGGTAATGGCATTTTTTTTTCTATTTGATGTCCAAATAGTATCTCCCTCATGTAGGTTTGAATATAGTAGCACTCACTCATGTCATGATTGGTCCATTTTTGCTCAATGGCACACCATTTTATTCATTGTGCTACTTGCACTACTAGATCATCTAGGTTGTTCATTAAACCACTTGCCTTGTGTTGGTTTCACTAGATGCTAAAGGAGCATTATCCATAGTGATCTTTGTATCACCAATTTCCTCGCCATAGGCTTTACAATTGTCAACTAGGTATAACGCTTCTCTCGTGACTTGTTCAAAGGAAGTACATCCTTTTAAGCGAAAATATTTCTTGAGAGTTTCATTTTTCAAACCCTCTATGAAGAGAATTGATAATATTTCATCCTGTGGTAACTTGTGTTCCAGACATCTCTCTATATATTGTTTGAAGCGTAGCGATGCTTCCTTCACTCTCTCATCTTCTTTTTGCTTGAATGCATAGATTTGGGACACTGTGTTATGCTTGATTCCCCTTTTAGAGAACTCCACAACAAATTCTTGCAACAATTGTTCAACGTTTGAGAAGGCATTTTTGTCCAACGGTTGGAACCAATTCAATGCTATCCCTTCCAAGGTTAAGCTAAATCCCTCATAATGTGTATGAAAATAAAATACTTGTTCGGCTCTTAACACTTGTTTGAACAAGGATGCATGTACGTATGGATCCCTTAATCCATCATACTTCTTCTTGACACATTTGGCCAATTGATATGGTCTCATTGGTTCTGGTTCAACCATGTATCTTAGCGTATTGGGGTCTCTCACAAAGACATCCCTCGTTCCTTCTTCTCGTCTTGGAGCAAATCCTGGTGGAATCCCCCTTGAGACATGTTTTGGAAATGTTGATGAATTTGTAAGTCTAATTGGTGATCTCTTGGTTCCACTCAATGAGGTAGGAGCTACATTCCCACGAATAGCTATTTTGGATGTTTGAGGTCCATTTGATTCCATAGTTTCAATGTTAGCTTCTTGCAAATAAGTCTCAAAAAACCCTGGTATGCTTACGCCTATGTATGTATATATTTCTAGCTCAATTGGGCTGATAAGTTTGTACTCTCGTCCATACTTATCTACCATTAGAACTTGCACTCCTTGGTCATCTGTGTATGTGAAGGCATAGAGGTTCTTGTAGTCTGTCAACTCTTTGATTATGGAATTTAAACATCTATAGAAGTTGTTTTGATCCCCAATAGGTAACCTATAAAGGCCATCATAAGTGTAATCCGTTAGAACTCTCGTGGCTTCATTGGTTTTGATGAACCTCACGTTGGGTTTGTTGATTAGAGGATGCTTCTCCTCTAAGTGTCCAACAATTTCCACTTTTTCTCTTCCAAACTCCCACATTTAGTTGATTTGTTTGGCTTCCAGTGAGATACATGATCACTTGACAAATATCCATGAGCCATGCCTTGAGGTTTGGCTTGATATGATTGATAAGCCTCATGGTCTTGTCTCAACCCTCTTGTTATAGGTGTTGCAGTATTTCTGGCTGTTTGTGTAGGTGGCATAGCTCTAAGTTGAGTGAGAAACCCTACTGATGGATGAGTTGTCATGTTTAAGCCTCACTCAACACTCTCAATATGGTCCTTGATAAGAATACCTTGGCTTAGTGCACACAATCCCTTTCTGCCCCTGGTCAAGTCTCTAAAAAGTCAGGCTTTGGTGCCCCACTGACCTTTGGATACTTGTTTTGGGTACCTTAAAAGTTTGTAAATGGATCCTAGAAAATTTCACTCTAAAATAAAAAAAAAGATTCCTTATCTCACAAGATTTCTTCCTAGCTACAGGAGACTCAGTTTGGAGTTGTGTGTCAAAAGTTAGAGCAGTTTTGGTAAACTGCACTTGAAACAACACTCAAAACAGTTTCAGCATCTGGACACAAAGAGATTTTGTGCTTGTATCTTGGCTTCCAGAGGGTATTTTTCACTCAAACTTGAGATTTGGAATGTACTCAAGTAGATCTACAAACTTATGAAGTCAAAGACCGTCACTATGTAGAGGTACACCAATCGCGATCGTTGACCCCATGTCACAAACTTGGAAGATTTTTGCACAGTAGCTAGCCCTTGATGTCTCGATACCAAGTGTCTTTGTATTTTTGAATTTGGAGATGTTTGACCAATGAAAACTCAAATCCCATGTGGTTTTGCGGTTATTGGCCTGATTGTGTAATTGGGACTTTTGACCACTTTCTTTTACTTTTTTGACCTTGCTCCTTTTGGAAAATATGTTGCACTAGATGTCAGCTACCTAGTCACCAAGTCTCAACTCAAAATGTCACTGGGGTACACCGATCGCGATTGTAGTTCTGGCTCCTTTTCAAGTGAAACTTGTGGATATGGTAGACAATGATGTGTACAGCCTACTCCTCAAATATTTTTGAATTTGGACAAGAAAAAGTCATGTTTTTACTAGATTTTGGTGTGCTGCAGTGGATTTCTGACTGTCTGTTGTTTTTGGCTATTTTGGTGACCTTTTTTTTGAATTTTGACATCTCCTGGTATCTTATATAACCTAGGTGTATGTGTGGATCAAATCTGGGTCAGATCTAGGACTGAGGTACACCGATCGCGATCGTAGTTTGGAGCCCAAATTGGATGAAACTTCACTAGCTTGTTCACTAGGATATTTTAAGACTACCTGCCAGACACTTTTGTATTTGGACTCAAAAAAGTTAAGAATTTACAGTTTCTTGGTCTGAAGTGCTTGATTTTCGAATTTTATCAGGTTTGATTGATTTTGATGTTTGATTTGGGATTTGAGAGATACCTAGGCTTGTCCTATGCACATGCTATCCCTTTGCATGGTTTCTTCCCAGTTTTGATGTGTTTTGGTCTACTGAAAGTCAATTTCTATGCCAGTTTAGCAGTTTTTGACTTGGATCTGTATTCAGTGGTTTTGACAAGTTTTTTGTGGTTTTTGACCCTAGGTCCTTTAGCCTTTTATGTTTGTATACCCTTGAAGAGTCTACTCATCAAATCTGGTACAAATTTGAGGTCTAGGTACACCTATCGCGATCGTAGTTCTGAGCCCAAATTCAACCAAATTTGGCATGCTTGTAGACACTGATGTTTTAATGCTATCCCACAAGTCTTTTTGCATTTGGATCACCAAAAGTCAAGATTTTACAGTTATGGGTCTGTCAGGCTAGTTTTACCCAAGTGGCCTGATTTCCTTGATTTTTGATGTTTTTTGGTGTGGTTGCTTTAGACAAACTTGTTTAGAATCTTATCAGGAAGGCACATGTCCAATCTTGTACAATTCTGACACTAAGGTACACAGATCGCGATCGTAGTACCAGAGCCAAATCTGATGAAATTTTAGAGGCTCTCTCTGACAAGTATTTCCCAGTGTTTGGTGCTACCACTTTGTGATTTGAATCAATTTTAGCTATGTTTGGTCATATTTTCTAATTTCAGAGTCTTATGGCCCTTTTGCCAAAGTTATGGTTTTCTGGTGTTTTTGACTCTATCTTTTGTCCCAAATCTGATTGGAATGTGATTTACTTATCCTACTCCTAAGTATAGAAATGAAAGAACATAAGAAAATGAATCAAACAAAACAAATAGGATAAAAAACGGATGATGGATCTGTACTCAATCAATCAAGGAAATTTGAAGAGAAAAAATGCTTAAAGCAACCTCACTCACAACTCCCTATATCTCTCAAGAGTAGATCTAGCCAGCTGTGAACCGGCCCTAGACTACACTAAGCACTAAACCCCTGTCTAGATGCTTCACTCAAATGTAAATGGAATGGAAATTATCTTTTGGAACAATAAGAAAACTCTGAATATGCCCTCGGTCACTCATCACCTAAGATTCATTCCCCGGCAACAGCGCCAATTTTTGCGGGTCGCCGCGACGGACCTCCATAGCATAGCCTTCAGGCATCAATATAAATATCAATACCAGGGAAGCGACTCGGATGAGGCATGGAAACTCACTAGGGTGTCAATCCTAATGAAGTGAACTCGAAGAGATGCAACTACTGATAGCCGTTTTTCGGCTTCCCATAATTGCCACAGTGAGTTAACCCACCCTACCAAAATCATCCAAACACTGTGGCTATCCCTACCATTTCACTATACATAGGCATATGTGAGTTAGGGGACTTTTCCCATATCTTCTTAAAAACCCTTAATTAGCTAGTCAGTGGGCTAGTTGAGCCAAAAATATTTTTTTTAAAAAAAATAAGTATATTATGGCCCATTTGTGTGTAAATATTTCATTGTATATAGGGCCTAAATAAAAGGATTTTTTATAATTATTTTTGTATTTATTTAAATATTTCTACCTATGGGGTGTTATTTATGCTATGTACATTGACTCACCATTACCATATTTTTTCTTACCATTTTGCATACTCTTTATTCCATATAAAAATAATTTCATACAAGCTTCTCTTATTTTTCGTGTAACTCCATCCCAACAAAAATCCAAACAAACTAGTTTTATTTATGTGTATATTTTTTCACTATTGTGATTTTTCCTTCCTACATCTATTCTCTTTTACTCCATAAATTAGAACACCAAAAATATTCATCTTTTTATGGTAGACTTATAATGAGAGAGATTTATTTTGACCCCTTTATATTTTTTCCACCTATATTATTTATATTTGACATGTACATATTTTTTTAGACCCCTCAATATTTGATTTTCCTAGTTGTACTATTCACTTATATCATGATCTCAACAATATCTTCAATTATAGACCTACCAAATAAGGTCAAGGGTATGTGGAATGCATGCATGCACCATGGGGAGCTCACTCTTGGAGGTATTCAAAAGAATCATCCAAAGAAGGACCTCACAAGGACCTTGTGAAGTGGAAAAAACAGTCAGTTTTGCTGAATTTTTAAAGATCACATGCTCCCAGAATTTGAAAAGGTGATACAAACAAAAAATGTAGCTCGTGAGCTGAACTTTCACCTCAAATTTGTTTATATTTTTTTGAGCTATGAGCTGTGAGCTATGATTTTATTGGTGGACCCCAGTTTGCCCATGCTATGCAGCCACACTCCCTCTTCCACTTTATCATTTTCCTCTTTCACACACACTCCTCCCTCTCCTTCCCACTCCCAAACCTGCAACCCCCATGTCCTAATTCACCCTTTTCACCATTGCCACATCTCTTACACCTCCATAGCCTTCATCCTCCATTTCTACACCCTATGTGTCCCCCTTTCTCTCTACATATATGTCCATATTACCATACTCTCTTCAGCTTTGTAAAGAACTTCAAAAAATCAACAAAACCCCAAGGATAACCTCTGCAAATGAAGGCTTTTATCATGAATTTTCCAAGGTTTGAAGATAACATAGCTTCATCGACATGCGCTACTTCGCCATAATGACCGCTTCTTCTTCCGGTGCTGTAAAGAGGTGAATGTCAACTTTTCCAAAGCTTCAACCTCTCTTTACAAGCTCATCCCTTCTCTAACTTTTCTCATCATATATCTCACCATTTGGTGAATGATTTTGTAAATATTTTTTAGTGATAATTACTAACTACTAACCACTAACCTTATTGTAAAATGCACCCTCTACTAGAGTAGGCCCTCCCAAATTATTCACTCAATACCTCTCTCCTTTCATCCTCAATAATTCTCTTCCCTTGAGCCCACATCCATGTGACTCAAAGGATAAGAGAGACCCACCCTCATTCAAAAAATAAAATATGCATAATATTTGATTTCTTCAAATAAACTTGATTAGGTCTAATCCTAATCGGGGCTTCTAAAACCTATAAATAGAGCCCTTCTCTCCCTTGTAAAACATCACATGATCACACTACACCACACCATTCTCAACACATAACACACCACTCTTCAAGCCTAGTTGTGTAGAGTGTGTGCATTGTGAGTGCTCTATTCCATCACTACACATAGGTGCATGGAGAAGCTTGAAGTTAGTTATGCCATCTAGAGGAGTGGAGTGATACTATACTCTACAATCACACTTGTAGCCTACTCTTGTCCATAAATAAGATTCATAGTTCTGGGTGCAATTGTATGCTACAACTACGACTCTTCTCTCCAAATTGACTTGATAAGTTGGCTCATCAGGTGGTTGAAGGTATATTGTCCTTGAAGTTTGTTGTGCCATTTTATGCTTGGTGGTTTGAGGGCTTGTTGAATTGTTTGCCTAAAAGGTAAATTGTAAGAGGGTGCTCAGTGAGAGGGCTCCTGTGACCCTAAGACAATTTTTGTATTGGCAACAAGGTCAAGTTTTGTGTTGTCTCTCTATTTCTCATCAAGCTTTGTGTGCATCTAGTCTTTAAGGCTAAGACTGAGTTGCTCAAGTTGATTTGTGCTCTTTACCTCTCTCTGGCGTGGTGAATGTTTGTGTTTGGTGTGTGTGGCTATCTTGAATTCCCCTCTCTTTGTGCGTTTGAGTACAAGGAGATATCACGTGCGTCCTAGTTCGCATCTACAACTAGGTGGTGCCCCTTTTCGTGTTTGGTTTCTGGCTGTGGGTTGTTGTTGTCTCTGATTGTGCTTGCCCCAGCCCCAATTGAGCAGCACGGGAGCCTCGAAGGGTGTTTAGAGGCCGCTCTTCTTGTTGCCCGCCCCGGACCGCCTCAAATTGGTGCCCCCACGGAGGAACTGACTTTGTGCTTATTATTGTTGTATTGCATGAATGCTTGAATTTTAGCATAATCAAGTAGTAGATTATATAAATCATGAAAGCTTGTATGACCGAGTTTAATTTCAAGGCAACAAAAATTGATCTAGAATATGGTTTGGATTAGCATAACATAAGAAAGGAAAAAAACATTTTCACATAAGAATCTAGAATTCATGTTGAAAGACCTTTCAAAACTTTGTGTAGTTAGTTGATGTCATGAGAGAAAATGATTGTTTGGAACTAATCTTTGTGTGGTTCTAGCATTGAAAAACTATGACACGCTATACCTTTGATGATATCCCAATCTTCTTTGGAAATCTAGAAGAAGATGTTGATGATTTTCTTGATGATTTTAGAATGGTTTGTCATATCCTTGGTAAAAGGGATGACATTGAAAAAGGGGATTTTCTATTGCTATGCCTTAGAGGCAATGTTGAGCAATGGTTTTGGAGTATGTCTTCTTAGATTGAAGATGGGTATACCCAAATTTCCAAAGCTTCGAAGACCAGATTCTCTAAATTTCCAACAACGGAGAAATCATGGGCTTCATTAGGGAGACTTCAACAACATGGTGAACACTACTATGCTTATGAGGATATTTTTTCTCGTCAATGGGGAGGACGTGGGTTTAGTTCTACATTTCCAGATTATGTAAAAATGGAGCAATTTATTTTGGGTTTGTCTCCTTTCCTTAAGACTAAGGTTACTTGTAGTGGACCCTCTACCTTTGAAGAAGCGGTCACTATTGCCCGAAGGAAGTTTCACAAGTACTTCTACATCAAAAATGGTTTCCATCATGTTGGAAGAACCAACCATCATAAAAGTGTTATCAAGGAGTCATCTCCTTTGCCATACTTGTCTCCTTCTACTCCGACAAATGTTGAAGAAGTACTTATATGCCAACTGATTATTCAAGTGCTAAAGTGTGTGGCCAAGATTCAAATGTGGAATCTCTTTCTTCTACCTTTATCACAAGCATGCAAAAATCAACACAAGATATCTCAAATGGAATTGATGATTCAATAATGGATACATCCAACCTTTTGGCGGAGGATCAATTTCTAGTCCAAGCAGACGAAGCTTTTGTGCAACATGACTCTATGGAGAATGAAGACCTTGAAGGTAACCTTGATCTTATGGAATGTTCTGAGAGTGTATCTTGTCTAAAAGAAGAGAGTGAAGAAGAAGATGAGATCATAGGTGGGGAGATCATAGACCACATTGATCATAGATGATTGTGTACATGGAATGCCAACTCCAAAAAAAAGTAGAAGAGTGTGAGCTGAATCCATGTGAGGATAATCTTCAAAAAGTGTTTGAGGATGTTGAAAAGCATTGGTATGACCCATGTATATTAAGCATGGAGGACCCTATCATGCAAGAAGCCAAAGTTTTCACAAAATCAAACAGGAATCCATCAACCTTTGAGGTGGTACAATGTGAGGAGTTACAACCTTGCCAAAGGGGGGGCTTAGAAGGGGATGAAGAACATGGCAGAGTAGTAAAAAATAAAATCATAAAAGGAAAATGTCAGAAGGGTATCATTCTCTCCAATGGTGTTTTAGTGGGTGGCTCTCCATTCATGGGACAATCTCTTAGCAAGAAAATCCAAGCTTTTGAAGCCCCAATCATCTTCACATTGGGTTTCACCTCTTCAAAGTCAACTTCTCCTCTCTTCACATATACCTTTCATCGGGTGCACCATACCTTCTTAAGTGGAAGAGGACATGAACACTTGGTGATGAACGGATGTTTCCAAACCTTCTTCATTTGGTTCTTTGGTGTATGGAGGTCGCACATTGTGATGCTTCTAGTCTTCATCATAGATGAAAAACTTATTGATTGCTACATGTGGATATTTCATCAATCAGTACCAAAATCTATTCTCTTCCAATGTGTTGGAAGCAATAGGAACCTTCGTCTATTATCTACTTATGTGGTAAACTATTTGCAATATCTTCCAATAGCAGTTGGAAGCATGGATCAAGCTTTCCTAAATCATGAAGGTCATAGAATTTTTGAATTTATGAGCCTACCTAGGTTGAATGAATTTTATGAGCTACAGTTCAAGAATTTGCTCATACAAGATCTTGAAGATCGTAGCAGATACATCAACTTTACACAGGAGGAAGAGCAACCAATCTTTTATATCACATTCATAGTGATAGATACAATGATGGACAACAATAAAATCTACAAGTTTCTTCAACCGAAATCAGTAAGTGTTTCCATACCATACATCTCTCTTGGGGAAAGATACTTCAAGATCTTTGATCCTGGGGGGTGCTTATCGAAACTTTCTCAGTGGAGGAGGTTTACTCAGTCACTTCATTACATCCTACTATTGGCTCTTAGAACCTTTCATATCACGCAAGGTTTTTTAATCATACAACAAAGGTTCTTCAAAGATGAGAGTAGTCAAAGACAGACGTTACACAATCTACATGTTGTATGGTCGGATAAATGGTACATGAATGTACCATTATCTACGGGGGGGGCTAATGATAGCCGTTTTTCGGCTTTCCATAATTGCCATAGTGAGTTAACCCACCCTACCAAAATCATCCAAACACTGTGGCTATCCCTACCATTTCACTGTACATAGGCATGTGTGAGTTAGGGGACTTTTCCCATATCTTCTTAAAAACCCTTAATTAGCTAGTCACTGGGCTAGTTGAGTCAAAAATAAATAAAAAATAAAAAAAATAAGTATATTATGGCCCATTTGTGTGTAAATATTTCATTGTATATAGGGCCTAAATAAAAGGATTTTTCATAATTATTTTGGTATTTATTTAAATATTTCTACCTATGGTGTGTTATTTATGCTCGGTGAATTGTAAGAGGGTGCTCGGTGAGAGGGCTCCCGTGACCCTAAGACAATTTGTGTATTGGCAACAAGGTCAAGTTTTGTGTTGTCTCTCTATTTCTCATCAAGCTTTGTGTGCATCTAGTCTTTAAGGCTAAGACTGAGTTGCTCAAGTTTATTTGTGATCTTTACCTCTCTCTGGCGTGGTGAATGTTTGTGTTTGGTGTGTGTGGCTATCTTGCATTCCCCTCTCTTTGTGAGTTTGAGTACAAGGAGATATCACGTGCGTCCTAGTTCGCATCTACAACTAGGTGGTGCCCCTTTTCGTGTTTGGTTTCTGGCTGTGGGTTGTTGTTGTCTCTGATTGTGCTTGCCCCAGCCCCAATTGAGCAGCACGGGAGCCTCGAAGGGTGTTTAGAGGGTGCTCTTCTTGTTGCCCGCCCCGGACCGCCTCACTACTAACTCTACAAGCAAATCAAACGCACTAAAGCCAAGTAATCTGCCTATGTCCTCTACACAGCTCTACAGTCATCAGGCCTGTTTACCATGCAAATCATATAGGATTTGTACGAAACTTGAAGGGAAGGCTACAGAGGACTATCAAGAGCATATCCTATCACTGTCACAGCATTTTGCATGGGTACATGGTTTGCGATCATTCGTCCCAAAGTACGCAAAAACAATAAACGGATGATCCTAAAGGGTCGTTTTTGGGTCCCTAAAGCCTCTCCTAGGGTCAAAACAACATAAAATACGTGTATAATCACTCAAAACAACGATTTAAGGCCACAATGGTTGCGTTTGATACCTACACCGAATCCTGAATGCTTACACTTGAATGAAAGAGCAGAGTAAGAATAACACAATGCAATAAACAAAACTGAATTTGGATTACCGTAGCCACAATAGTGATGATTACAAGTTGGAGCCAAGAGGTTGCTCCCTGTGCATACAACAATAGTCACTTATCTTCAAAAATAATCCCCCTTTCCCACTAACCTGAGTGTATTATATACCTAGGGCTTTCCAAAGTGGCCGGCGGCCAACGTCTCATGGACCTTTACATACATCATTGGAAAATTACATCTTTGACTCACACTTGACATAGACGATTGTCATTAGGCTTTTACAGGGTTTGATGTATTAAACATCGGAAAAATAATGTCACCACATCAAAACTTTGGCCGGCTGACCCAACGGGCGCCTTGGCTAGGTGGGCACTTGTATGTTGTTATCACCTCCAAACAGTCACACATCTGAAATAGCACATCGATAGAACACCACACTTCACCCTTGGCATTGAGGGTTGTGGGTTCCTCGTCCTTCAATGCCATATGGAGATTTTTCCATTGCTAGAACTCATTTTTGCTGACATAAGTGGATTGATATATCCTTCCATGCTTGGTTAGCTTCTTATCTTTCACGCCTGTTTGTTTTGATAAAAAATGACGTGCCTTGACCCCACAAATAGATGGTTTACAAGGTACATCTTATCATTGGTTGACCTTTTCTCGTCCCACTGGATTTTCACATTGCCCCATGGAGACTCATCTCTGACAAAACCAATTCAAGCACCTCTATTGCAACCTTCTATTCTTTTGTGTTCTTGATTTTCCAAGAAAACCCAATGTACAAATACACCAACTTCTCCACAATTATGCAAAGAGCATGCATTATACAATGTGGACATTGACAAGTGGAATATCTGGAACTTGGTGGAAATTAGGATCCTCATTTTGGTGAGTAGGAGCCTTTCTCCAACATTTTGGGTCCATATTCTCTTTGCAGACTCCATGCAATACAAGCATGGAGCCTTTACCATAGCACCCATTACACAATTATTCATACACTTCAGTGTTTTAAGGTCACCTTCAAGATTCCATTGGACTTGAAAGTCTCCTCTCCCATTGACAACCAGCACCTTTCCTTGATCCATTTGTTTATGAATGATATCAGGGATAGGGGTTTGATGGAACACCCAATATAAAATGTCGTGGTCTTCTTTGTTTACCTTCAAGGTTAAATCCACGTGAGACATGAAACTAAATCTAAAATTAAATCTCAAGAGCGATCACCAAAGCTGAAGAGAAGATGGAAATGGAATACCTAAAAAGCACCAAGCCACCATATGTTTGTTTCTGTTGAACATTGAAGTATGAAGGATCATCAGTGGGGAATTTCGACAGAGCCCTATTCATCAATGCTATTGTGACTCATTCTAGCTTCTTGTCTTTGAGAATATCACACTCATCTAGCTTCAAAACAAAATGCAGAACGCTACTTTTCTCTTTAAATGCTACATTGTAGAACTCAACCATTCTAGCTTTCAACAAAGTGAGGTCCATGAAGATATTGTTGTAATCAGCGTAGGTTATAGTTGTTCCTTGGAATTTATCAATACCATCAATATGAAATGGACATCCAATGGAATATGTCTTTGCATGGTTGAGTTGAATTCTCTCTTTCCAGACACTTGCTGTTGTTGGTAGAAGTTTAGACTTTATTCCATTATTCATAAAAATGGAGGAGATAGATTGTTAAATAGATGAGTACCCTCTCTTACTCACACCAAACAAGTCAAGTGTGCCTTGTATTTCACTGGCACGCACTGCTCAACAACATCCCGTTGCAAAACTTTATACTTTTTGTCATGCATTATATCCTTTGCAAGACCACTTGTCATCAAAGGCTTCAACTGTTTTCCTACATTGGCTTTTGGATCTATGTTTTCTTTGTCTGGATATATAGCATGTCTACATAGAATATATATTACACATATGAAAAAACAATGTATAGGTGAAATAAACTAAAAGGTTCACAATCCTGACCTCAATGCTTGGATTCTTTTCTTGAGACCTCCAGAGCCAACCTTCAAGGTTTCAAGATTCAGTACTCTCTTCTTCTAGACACGAGCGCCTAAGCTTGTACCTTTCCTTTGTAGGTTCCGAACTTTTTCTTGCAATACTTGTATTTCTTGTGTGAATTGAAAAAGGGTTTTTTGGTCCTCACAATCCAAATTAGAAAGTGGTATAATCTCATTTTCTTGATGGTGAACAATGCTTTTTTGAATTTTTGATTTCTTCGTAAAAGCTTTGCAAGACAAGTAAACCATTCTGTCCCCATCACCTGCAAAGGTCAATAAAGTAGTGGGATTTACAAATGCAGGGGAGGCATTGGTCATAGGATTCAAAGGATAGAGTGAGCCATTTGTCCATGAATCTATGTGTTTTGCTCCCTCTACTCTGAGTCTTTCTTTCTCCATGGGTGTTACTATCGTGTTTATTTTACTTTGCTTCCATAAAGGCTTATATTTAGGATTCAAATCAATGTGTAGATGATATTTATGTTGTTTAGTGAGAAGGTTTGAGGGGGTGGATGAAGAAGCTCAAGAAAATCAAGAAACAAAAGAGTATAGCACCATTACTCCCTAGACTCCTTATTGCATACATCGTATGGATAAGAAATTCCCTCCTATATGACAAGGTGCATTCAATATAGCTGGAAAGGGACATTCCATCAATCATTACGGTTGTTATGACTCTATCAAAAGAATCCACTTCCAAGTACACTTTTTGAATGTTGATGCGGACACATTTTCTTTTACCACACCAATTTTCTAGAGAGAGAAGGCAAAAAATTGTATTTTCTTAGAAGGCCCTCCAAATGACCTCCCAAATTCCCTAATGGAGGATATCATAAAGTTTTCACAAATGCTTGTAGCTAGCAAAATATTGTTGAAAGAAGCAATTGTGCCGATGGATGAAGGGGATGGGTCGGACTTGTGATCGATGTTCTTATGACGGGTATTGCTTCGATTGAACTACTCAAGGAACCAACTTTGAGGTAAAGACCCTTAAGGCCAGTGAGCCCCAAGGTCCGCTCTGTGTGAATGGGAACAAGATGGAGATTGACTCTCATCTCTCAAACTAGGAGTCTCATTCATAAGCATTCGAAAGGGTCCTAACTCTAAGGACGATGCTAAAGCCAAAAGTGAGGGAGGCCATGAAAAATTAAAGAATGTAAAGGCTTGACTAGAACACAAAGTCAAAGAAGTTAGGAGAGAGATTGAGATCGACCCAAACAATAACAAAAGAACTTGCTCACAGGCTGAATGTAGTGAGATATTCTAAGACAAGGTGGCGGATAGATTCTTTAGTGCTTTAAAGAAATCTCTACTGTATTAGGTGGAGGTCGCAAAGGCTATTACAATGGCAATTCTACTAGCTCTTATTAAAAGCAGCTGGACATGCAAGCTAAGACTATGCTTGTATTTGGATTCAGTGGGAGAGTTCCAAACAGGTACGATATGATTGAGTGGATTTAGGGACCACAAATTCTTGGGCATGAAAAAGCAATAAAAAATACCTCTTACCTAGCCAAGGGATTTTTCTCGGTTAGATTCAAAGAAGTTTCAATGTCTTAAATATCTTGGATAAAGGTCCCCTTATATTTAACATGACTACTGTCTATGTGGTGCCATGGGAGCGAGTGTTTGATTGGGTACAATCCCTCTAAGGTTTTCATCCAGTGTGGGTCGATGAGTTTGCGAGATTGCCTAGTTGGATATGGGATAATATTAGAATGTTTGCCAATCAACTAGGCACCCCCTTGTTTGTTCCTAACGGCAGAAGCAATGGCTTACAAGGAAGGCCACAAGGTATCATCTTATCAATGAAGGTTTGTATTGTAAGGGTACCAAATACTCATGAAGTTCCCTCTCTCTAATGAAATTACAGGGGTAATTGCCAATTGTCATGATGGTGTTTGTGGCGGTCACTTTTCCCTAGATATAGCAAGTAGAAAAATCTTGCAAGCTGGTTTTTTATGGCCTAGCCTCAATCGTGATGTACACCACTGGTGTAAGACATGTAATTTGTGTCAACGGGCTGGCACCAGGTCACTCATGCCTGAACCACAAACACCTATCGTCTCATATGGGCCATTTGAAAAATGGGGTATACATGCCATAGGACCATTGCCTAGGATCAACTCAGGGAAGTTCTATATCATCATGGGAGTCGACTATAAGACTAGGTGGGCAGAAGCTACAGCTACAACTAGGATCACGGCTGTGGAGGTAGCTAAGTTTGTCTATGAGCACATATGATGCAGATTTGGCACACCATTAGAATTTATCTTTGATAGAGGGCCAGGTTTCAACGCGGACTTGGTAGGAGTGTTAATACAGAAACTAGGCATTACAAGGAGGCACTCCTCACCATATTACCCTCAATGTAATAGCTAGGTTTCAGAGGAGACTTGGTAGGAGAGTTAATGCAGAAACTAGGCATTACAAGGAGACACTCCTCACCATATTACCCTCAATGTAATAGCCTAGTTGACAAAGTGAATGGAATGATTTGTAAAATTATCACCAAGCAGGTTAATAATCATCCTGGGGATTGGGATAAGTATCTACTCCCAGCTTTGTGGGCCTTTCGAAACTCGTTCCGCACATCTTTGGGGTTTGCCCCATATCATTTGGTATTTGGTAGGGAGGCAATCTTACCTATTGAGGTGTAACTAGCAAGTCTCAGAGTGATGGAAAGCCAGTTTCAACGACCCAACATGCATTTGAGAGATCACATCCTTGACTTGGAATGACTACAGCTGGACAAAGAAGAAGCAATCAATCATTATGCAACACAGGCAGAACATAGGCGGCTTAGTTTCAATCAACATCTTCGGCAAAAAGATTTAAAGAAGGGCATGTTGGTGCTCCGCTATGACAATCACTTCGACACATGCAAAGATAAGAAGTTCCTACTCTGATGGGAAGGCCCTTTCATCATCAGAAATGGAAGCTGATGGTAAGATTCATAAGACATGAGTCAATGGATGGCGGCATAAGCCTTATTTTCTACGATTTGACCAAACTCCACCTATCGACGTTCCTGATGAGGATACACCATCAACCTCCACCTCTGATCACTACGACCAAACAAATGGGTTGGAGGCATAACTACCCCTTACCTTAGGGGGAGGGCTAATGACACTAGGTTAGCCGCACTGCACTGTAGCCCCACCCGAAGAATTTGATCATGGCTGGCCCTCGGATCCGAGGCCGCGGGAACCAACCTCGTTTAGAGAGCACAAAAAATACAACAAAAAATGTTTTTTTTTCTTTTTTGTTACTGCCACCAACCACCCTGCGCTCCTACAGTGGTCCGCTCGACCGTGCCTCCCCTTGGCACACTCCGTCTCTCCCCTCCATTATCTCCACCCCACTCCCTCACCCACTCCCTTAGCTACACTCTCCCTCTCATCTATATTTTGTCTCTCTCTCTCTCAGCCCAAGAGGGTGCATATTAAAAAACTCACTCTCTCTCCCTTGTTTGTCAATCCAGATGGGAGGCCACCAGTGAGGAAAGCTTCTCTCTCTCTCTCTCTCTCTCTCTCTCTCTCTCTCTCTCTCTCTCTCTCTCTCTCTCTCTCTCTCTCTCTCTCTCTCTCTCTCTCTCTCTCTCTCTCTCCACTGCTCGCTCATCCTTTCTCTCCCTCACGCTCTCCCTCATCCACTCCCTCTCTCTATCGATCCCATTAACTGCTCTCTCTCTCCAGCTCCTCTCGGTAGCCTGTATGGTGCAACAATAATGTCTCTCTATCTCTTATAACTTCCACCGCATATACACCCTTACATTCACCCTCTCCCTCCCCCTCTCACCCCAGTGATTCACTCACACTCTCTCTACCTCTCTTGTTCTCTCCTGTGTTGGACCAGCCCGTAGGGCATAGGAATAGACCGTCTCTCCCTCTCTCTCTATACAAACACACACCAACACACACACACTCACACACATAAACTCCCTCTCTCACCCCATTTCGTCACCCTCTCACCCTCGCTTCACTCACGCTCTCTCTCCCTCTCTCGTCTCTATAGTTAGCAAGCCAGCAGGCCAGGAAAAAAATATATGATCTTATTTACTCTCGTTCCCACACACACATTCTCATTCACACACACACCACACACATTTGCCCACACATTGTTTCCACACACACACAACCCCATACACACACCCGCTCACCCTCACTCAACCTCTCTCAACCATCTCTCGCTCTCTTTCCATACACACATGCACATACACACACACAGACACTCACATATCATGCATACGTGCACACACGCACGCCATACGTACACACAAGAAGAAGAAACCAGGAGAAGCTCGACAATCCACGACAAACACAATAACAAAAGGACAAAAAAATCATGCAATGGTGACACCAAATTAAGAAAAGACACCAAAGGCATGCCCCGGCCGGGCGGTCCCAAAAGCGACGAACGCAACATCTAGAAAACTCTAGTTCTGGCAGCATTCTTCACACTAGCCACCCAAACCATCAACAATGCCCATTGTAAATTCCCTGATCTCCACCCTTCTCTAATAACCTAGCCAATGGCTAGTGAATTGTAAAAAGTCCACCCCACTCTTACCTACCTTCTCTCTATCTCTACCTTCTCTCCCTCTCTACCTCTCTCTAGAGAGGCATCTAGACTCTCTACAGTGACCAATGGGTATTTTCAAGGACCATTAGGTAAGAACCACCTCTCAAGCCTATATAAAGAGGCCTCCACTAAGCACAAAAGGGAGATAACACACTAGAGGCACCACCCAGGCTCCATGCACTTTACATACACCACTAAGCACATAATGCACCTCACAAGCTAGGGAGCTCACGGTGTCGTGCTTATTGAAAGCATGGGTGTTATAGCATTGGAACCACCACCAATCTCCACCCACACCATGGTTGACATACTAGTCATGGCCACCCCATGCACTAAGGCATGAATTATCACCCTGCAAGGCAATATGACCACACTAGGATTGAATGCACCGATATCATGCTACCCTGGGCCACTCTCGATGGTAGTGATAAATGAAGTTGGCGGCTGCATCGTCTTGATGTTCCCTCAACTAACCTCTCGCTAATGGGCTAGCATCGCTAACTCCAAAATTTGCCATGCACCATGTGGCGCTTGCATTTGATCATGTATCCCTAGTGATAGGAGCAAGCTTTGTAACATCCAAGACCACCATTTGTAAGTATCATAAACATCAATAAAAGTGTGAAATTCTATCATGATCTTTGGGTCCATTCTCTCTTCTCCTTAGTTTTGTTCTCCCCATATTCGTGGGATGATTCTCCCCTTGTATATTGCTCTACTTGTGCTTCATCAAGTGTGCCATCACCAGTCAATCATGCTCCATTCTGACCTTTGTCACATATCTCTCTCGTACACACACTCCTGACTGTTGACTAGGCATTTGTTATATCCGAATGTTTCTATATTATCATTTTATGATGATTACCTAGATGGCATCTCATTCCTGCCAACCTAGCTCACCTATGTCTGCGTCCTAGCCGCACTTATGCTAGGTGGTGCCCCTTTATAGTTATAGGATAACCCCTATCTTGATACAATGCTCGGGGAGTTCAGGCTATGTGTGGTGTAGAGGCCACACCACGTGGCACGTCATTTTCATGTATCAACAGCTAACGATGTTGAGTCATGATGCACCAAATTTATGGTCTCTTTGGCTAAACAAAACCAAGCTCGGGCTATCATGACCAAGGATATTTTAGATGCAGATAAACTTGGTTAGGAAGGTGGTAAGTGGAAAGGAGTAGAGTTTTATGACAAATGCTTAGTCCCGATGTGGTCTAGCATTAGTCTGGGGGTCATCTTAGGGGAGCAGGTAAAGAAATGCAAGAGTAGCTGGGGTTTTGGAGTGGGGGGAAGAAACCAAGTACTTCAAGAACTCCATCTTACACTGGCCCCCTTGGCTTTTGAAAGTTTTAAGACCACCACAAAGCCCCTGTTGGATAGAAGCTACCAAGAAAGTGAATAATAAGAGTTTGAATTGGCTTATTCACTTCTAGGACAGTAAGAGTAAGAGCTGGAAAACCATTGACTTTCTAGAAACCCAATATCACCTAAATAGCTATGAGAATTGTTAGTCAATAGAGTGATAAAATAGCTTGCCAATGTTGTAATGCCAATCTATGAATCCGGGATTGAGTGGATACCTAGAGATGGCCCAAAAGTAGTCTTTTTTGGAAACCCCATTATGAAGGAATATACCATCCGCCTCAACAAAATATGGAAGAGACAATGGATGAAAGAACGGTGGGAGGAAGTCATGGAGAACATTTGGAAGCCAAAGTGCCCACAATTTATGAATATATTTTTGTGGAAGTTTATGTGAGGTTCGCTATCGACATGCATAAAGATCCAAGAAAGAGGAATTGGGTCCAATCAATGTTTGGGGTGCAAGATAGCTAGTGTAGCTTTGGACCATCTATTGATGGAATTCTAGGAAATGAGAGGCCTAACAAGGAAAATATTCAAGTGGGTCCAAAGGACATGGCATATCAGGTTCTTCAAGACTGATCTAGTCCGTGTGATAAGTTGGGTAGTCCAGCTATTCTTATCTGCAATCAAACTATTAGGTATTTCTTCTTCCACCTTATATGGTGGGCGAGGAAATGTAGTGTGTTTGAAGGAGATCTTGATGTGGCAAGCTTCTTGGAGACTAAACAAGAAAGTAGAGTGATGATCTATATGCTCGGAAGCAAGCAAGACTTGGGAGACTGTTCTAGGGCTATCCATGCTGTGTTGTCAATCTGTGATAAGTAAAAGCCTAGAGCTATTAGTTCACCTACTTTTTTAAGCTGGTTATGATTAGCCTTAGTGAGAGGCATTTGACATTGAGATTATAATCTTCAGCACCTCAAGGCTCGACCTGAACTTGAAGTTGTGTTGTAATTTTATGTTGTGATTGATGCAATTCACTCACAAATTGTGAATTTTGCAAAAAAAAATCTTTTATTTTGTACAAGGCTCAACAAATCTAGATACGGGTGACACAAAGCAATGGATTTTTCAGTTCAAATAAGAAAGAATCACAACACCTCTAAGTTCATCTAGGTAAATCCAAACTCTATATTCTAGATAAATCTAAATTTACCTTGATCATGATGGATCGTAGCTCCAAATTTATTTAGCCTACTTGCTCATTGTCTAATCTTGACGTACAATGAAACATTCCAAACATACACTTTAGCGATAAACTAGAACCATTTCTAGCCACATATCAAGTAGAAGGTTCCTACTAGCTTTTGCAGTGTAAAAATCGCAACTCATTGGGATGATTATGTTGAGATAATCTATGTTTGAAGGGACTTAAGAATTGTAGATAAAAAAGAACTTGATCGCATGAAAGGGGGATTGAAGCTAGCATTGAATGTGCAATATCTAGCAAGGAATCTACACAAACAAGTGAAGATAATCATAAATTCAAGGTGACTTCTATTGAGGGTTACTACAATTGTGACATTTGCAGATAGTTTAGAGTTGAAAAAGGACATAAGCCAAAATTCCCTCCTCAATTCTAGTGGCCACTCATTTTCTCGCTAGCTCATTGTAAATTTGAAATGGTAGAGAGTCTAGAGTTGTGATGGGAAATAAAATGTTGTTCACTCAATTCTAGTGGCTATTGCCATTAGCTAATGTCAGCACTAAGCATGCATTCTGAGCATACACCATCACGTATTCTTTGATTGATTGTACACACACACACACACACACACACACACACACACACAAATTCAATTTATTGACATTCTCACACTTAAAATGTACTCTACCTTTCTCTCTCTCCAAATATCTCTCTCTTTCTCTCTCGCTCGATCCTTTTGGGGTTGACTATACCTACGACTCAATGGTATCTAATTAAAGCACCATACTTCCTACCCTCTCTATATTAAAGCACCACACATATCCCATCAAATGTAGCTCTCTCTTTGCAATATATACCTACATTTTGCACTATGTATGTAGTAGGCTTTTTTTTTTGCATTAACCTTCTTTAAAGCTGCGAATGCTTACTCTATATAAAAGTATGGTAAAGCAAAAATAGGCTTATCATCAACTAACACTTTCGAGGTGAATTTACAAATTTAGTTACTGGAGTGTACCCCTCTTTTTTTATGTCCTTGGTTTTTTGCTAGGCTCTAACCACACTAGACTAGCAAATAAAACTTTGTTGATCACTTATATGGCTCTTTTATCGGCCTATTTGGGAGGACGTATTTGCCTAACAACACTTATACTTACACCTACAATTGGAATTTCCCTATTATCACTTTAATGGTATTATCTTGCATGATTGGCCTGTCCCAGATCACAAAATGTTGATCACGAGTTCTTTCTCTCTCACCCGTATAGATAGCCAAAGTGGCCATGTCAAACCACACACACACAATTGCAATCTCCTTCTCTCTCAGACTTGGTTCTTGACAGCTTCCACACCAAGCGATTCCCATCGTAGGCTTTGTACCTCACCCCTCCCTCTACCACATACACACGCACATAGAGAATGCTCGGCCGCAAAAGCATTTGGGCTTCTGTGCACTCATATTTTCCTAAATTGCTAGGTTGCTCATGCTCTTCCTCTCTAGCCAAATCCTACACACAAACTTGGAAGACTGCCTTGCAATTGTGGATTCACCCACACTAAGCAACTTATCTTGTCTTCCTAAGCTAAGCAAAGCTTCTCTTACTGATTCGGCACCACACATGTCAGACTTGGATCTATTCTTGCTAATGGCTTCGAAGGCCCCTTGGGAGTTCTCTTCCCTTTGAGGATTCAACACATTTCAATAAACCCCTCTCAAACAATTGGCAACTTTTTCAATAGCACACAGGGCATCAACTTTCCAGGTTCTTAATAGCTTTTTGATTGCAGCTGCAATTTGGTAGTGTCTTTCTGGTAAATATGATTAAGTTTCCCTAACTAGGATGGGGTTTTGAAAGCTTATATGAAAAATGTTACTGGAGGTCACGTCTACACAAAATAATTAATTTTTCACCTATCTTTCACGATGGTACAAGAGTACTTGGTGTGTCTTATAACCTCCTGTTGAGGGTCTCACATGAGATGACATGTTTTTGAAATTTTGTTCATTCTACAAACAAAATGCTGCCCCAGTTTATCTTAAGAAGCTATAACAAACTCTTGTTTTTGGTCATGGTACACATGGGAATTTCTTTCTCAAAGCAGGAAAACTCTTTCATTTGCACTCTTGCTGCTGATGGGTCTATCCCACACATGCATACTTGCTGTCATGATCTGTGCTTGGTCTCAATCGTATTGAAGTAGACAGTAAGTCCATATCTTCATTTACTATATTATATACTTGGTGTCCCAATAAATTTGTTGGGTCGTAGTTAGCTTGGTATTGCAAGCTCCATGGATTTTTACTTGTAAAGATAGATCTTTGGTTTTGAATTTAAGGATAATCACTCCACACATGACACACATGTTCTTTGGATAACACTTTAATCTTTCTATGGTCAAATTCCTCATGTTGAGGCTCTTCAAAGAAGAGGGGTGTTTTTGAAAATTTGTCTAGTGTACAAACAAAATGTTGCCCAATTTTTCTCAAGGCAATTATACTCCTACACAAGTATAAAAGCAATACACCCATAGGCTCTCAAGATGGTTATCCTCACTAGGTGGTTTTCAATTCTCTTAGCACTTTTAGATGTAGATTTTGTCTGGTTTTTGAGGTAAGATACTCTGGCTTGCATTTTTTTGATCATATGACCGGATAAATTACTCTACACACACATTGTTCTTTGGCGAAGCACATAAATGTGTTTTAAAAGGTCAAAATCCTCCCGTCGAGGCTCTTTAAAGAAGAGTGGTACTTTTTGAAAATTTTTCTATTTACAAACAAAATGCCATCCAATCTCCCTAGCCTTAGAGATGGCATACTCTTTACATTGTCTGTTTTATACATGTTGCTAGTGTTTTAGTAATCTTTGACACCGATAACAAGGGGAAGGGGTAGTAGTGCATAAGGCTTTGCGTACAAGTCATTGTTTTCAAAATACTAAAACAAAAGTGGTAGGGATAAGGTTCCTTTGAATCATTTTTGGAATGTAGAGATCTCGTTTTATGTGTACTAGGTGGTCTAAATATGGATCAAGAAAGGAAAGGTTGTCTATAACAACCTCCTGTGAGGGCATAAGTCAAATGTTTCAGCTGATCTTTTTTGAAAATAGTGATATTACAAATAAAACGCTTCCAAAACTTTCAAAAAAACTAGTGATGGTGAGCATTACCTTAGCAATGATGGTGTACATTACCTTGATAAAAAACATATACAATAATAATGACACGGATGGCGACGGTAAACAAAAACTAGGTAAAATGGTACATAAGACTTTGCATATGAGTTATTTTCAAAAGTACTAAAACAAAGATGTGAAGACATACAATTCCTTTATAACATTTCTTGAAGGTAAAGATTTCCTTTTAAGTTTACTAAGTGGTCTAAATATAGGACAAGATATGAAAGAGTTTTTTTACATCCTCTTGTGAAGACATAAGTCAAATGTTTTCAGTTGGTCATAGTGATATTACAAACGAAATGCTGCCCGTTTTTTCTTTAAAATTATTTTTTATTATTACAAGAAATAGGTAATCTCTATATACCATAGGATGGGGGATTCATACACAAGTATTTGGGGCAACAATTAGGTATAATACATAAAAATATTGACCACATGTGATTTTTCAAATGGACCATTTGCAAGGACTAACTGACGTGGACCATGTAACAGACGCTTGTTTCCATTAATCTGACAATTGTGGCATCTTTTACACCAATGTTGAACATCAATGTGCAAGCTTGGCCAAACATATCCGGCAAGCAAAATCTTTTTTGCAGTGAGTTCCTGTGCAAAATGACCACCACACGCTTCCTCATGCAAACCTTCAAGAATGGCTAGAATCTCCTTGGTTGTTGGTATTCTCCTACAAACTTGATCTTTTCCCCTTTGGTAAAGGGCACCTTCCAAAAACAAATATGAACTCGCCTTCTTAATGAGCCTTCGCTTTTGAGCCTTTGTGAATCCCTCTGGAAACTCGCCCTCTAAAATGTAGCTCACAATGGGAGCCAATGACTCCATCCCCTGGTACCTTGGTTGCTTTATCACTGTTGCTGCCATGATGACTTGCACTTCACTCTCAACACATGCAACTACTTTTTGTGCAAGTAAATCTGCATCTTCATTTTGTTTCCTAGGGATATGATATAGTTGCACTTCTTCAAATCGATTAAACAACCTACGAATGGCATGAATTTTTGTCCTTAGGTTTTCATTCTTGCATGCCCAAATGCCTAAAATCTGCTTCACAATGAGAAGTGAATCTCCCTTTACCATGAGACGTCGTATACCTTGGCCAATGCACATCCTTAAACCATGAAGTAGTGTGTCGTATTCTGCTTCATTGTTGTTATTTGAACCTGGTAGATTGAACTTCTCTTTCATGACCACCTCTCCACTTGGGTTGAGCAACACTAGCCCTCCCCCTGCTTTTCCTGTGGCTCGTCAAAAAGCTCCATCAAAGAACAAGGTAAAATCATTAGGAATACTTTTAGGTGGTGGCAATGGTAAGGTCTTTACTTTAGGAACCTTAATCTCCTTCTCATGTACCCTATAAGTAAGGATCCCTGCCAATTGTGCACGCACACTATCTTATACTTTGAAAGAGTATTGAAACTCTTGCAACTCCATAATCCACTTTGAGATCCTAGTACTAAGATTCATTTGAGATGACACCCAAGGGGACAAATTTTCTGCGGTGAGAATTACAAAAGATTTTGGTAGCAAGTAGGATCTAAACTTTCTCACCGCAAACATGAGAGAAAGCATCATGAGTTCTGCCTCCGTGTAGCCTCTCTCCAAGGCATTCATGACCCTACTAGAAAAGTAGATGGGTCGCATTCTGGTACTGTGGGGATCTTGCTATAGTAACACAACACCAATTGTTTCCTTCCCAACACTAGAGCTAACAAAGAATGTGTACTCCCAACAAGGAGGCATGAGTGTTGGTAGCTCTGACAAAACGACTTTAATGTTACAAAAGTACTCTTCAAGCTCATCAGACCATGCAAATTCTACTTGTTGTGTCAACCTTTGCAAAGGATGAAGCAACTCCGAAGCTAAGTGAATAAAGCGTGACATATACTTCACCTTTGAATGAATGAGATGACCTCTTTGAGATTCTTGGGTGATGGGAGCTCAATAAGAGCCTTTGCCTTCGAAGGATCCACCTCAATGCCTTTATAAGAAACCTTGTGACCAAGCAAGATCACTTCATCCTCACCTATGTGACATTTGTCGGGGTTGAGTTGACCTCCCATGTCGTAGAGCTTCTTTAAACCTTCTTCTACCCTTTGTAGATGCAATGATTTTGAGCTATAAATGCAGAAATCATCAATGAACACCCTAATTGACTTTCCAAAGAATGCTTGAAACACCATGTTTATGAAACGTTGGAATGTTGCAGGAGCATTTGTCAGACCAAATGGCATGACTCTAAAAGCATAACAACCCCAAGGAGTGATAAAGGTTGTTTTCAATTGATCTTCCAATGCGATACCTATTTGAAAGTAACCTGAGTAGACATCACACACAATGTACTTCTCATGACCAGCTACCTCATCTAGTATCTCATCCTGAAATGGGAGGGGAAAGTGATCTCTTTTTGTTGCCTCATTGAGTGGATGGTAATCTACACACACCCTCCACTTGCCGTTTTTCTTAGGAGTGACAACAACGGGAGAGACCCACTCTTAATTATCCACTGGATAAATGAAACCTACTGCTAGAATCTTTCTTACCTCCTTGAGTAGAGCCTGCTCCTTAATGACTCCTAGCCTTCGTAGCTTCTACGCCTTAGGTGTGGCCTTTGGCTTCAACTCAATTTTGTGTTAAACAAAATCTACTCCATGCACATCGGTGTAGTCTTTAGCAAAAATCCTAGGAAATTTACTTAGCACACATTTGAACTCCTCTCTTCCGTCCTTTGTAAGTGTTGTAGACAACATACCTTCTAACATTCCTTCATCTTGCACATTTTGGTTCTCTTGGGAACCTACCTCTTCCAAACCTGGGCAAGAGGTCTCTTGGTTGTTTGGCTTAAACCTTACCCCCATGACTTCGATGGAAGATTCCTCTTCAGTAATCCTGCCGCTACTTTCTCCTTCTGAAGTGCTATCGGTCCAGCCTTCCTCCGTATCACTTTGAGATGATTCTTCATGGAGCTCCTCTTGGCGTTGCTCCTTCATGTCAAAGACAACCTTCTTATGATTGTCGTTCTTGCAAATTAATTTTCCACTCTCCCAATCCCGCAAAGCTCACATTTTCATTAGCCATGGTCTTCCTAGGATAAATAGATAACCACTTCCCTTGGTCGACATAACATAAAAATCCACCGCGTTCTTAATGCCAAAGGCCTCTACAAAAACATTTTTACAAATGCCTACACACCTAGCTTTGCTATTGTTTGCCATCTTCACTTTGATTTCAGGTGTCTCATGGATGTGCATGCCTAGTCTTTGCATGAGTCCCTCTCTTATGATGCAAATTTGTGCACCCCCGTCCACTAGACCTTTCCTAACCAATCTTCCTTTGATGTAACAATCTAGCACAGGTATAATATCCTCATTCATTTGAGCATGTGCAATTTTTACAATAGGAACACTCTCTTTTACCTTTCTCCTAGTGCTAACTGCCTTTGTTAAATTCCTCCTAACTTGTGGGCATAATGAATGAAACTAAGGCCATGAGATATCAGGACCCTTACCTCTCATGTCTTCCAATAGGTTGTATGGAGCCATACCATGTCCAAGAGGGAAGTCTTGGAGGTTGATACGACGTCGAGTCCTCTTAGCTTCCTTGGTCTCCTTTGCCTTCTTTTCTCGTCCATGGTCACTTTGTGATGTAACCCCTTCTTTATCCTTACCTTTTCCTCGGTCACGCTTAATGCCATTTGCTTCCATGTCAACCTCTCTTCAATTTGTCACCTCTACCACATGCACATTTGGGTCTGGCAAAGGTGGAACTCCTTCCACTCCTTGTGGAGGTGGTCTTGCTCCATTTGGCCTTTGTAGAAGTCGTGGTTGCTGACTAGTTCCTTCACCTGCATTCATCACTAGTTAATTCAAGTTAGGTCTCCCTGGCTCCCCACGGGGCCAAGGACAATTATACATCCCATGTCCAGACTCACCGCAATTCCAACATTGCAAGACTCTCCTAGGTCGTGGATATCGCTCTTCAGAATTCTTTGCTTGTCCCTTTGGACCTACAGCTTGTGCAAGATGAATTGACAGGCTTCTTAAAGATTCATTTAACTTCTCAATCACTTCCGTCGTTACCTCAGGAAGCTCCTTAGATGTTGATGCTTGTGACTTACCTTTGGGTCTAAGACCTTCTATTGGAACCTCCCCCCTTAAGCACTTGAGTTTCCTATATTTCTCAGTAGCCCTAGTTTCAACTGCGTCAAAGGTAGCAGGTGCACCCACCTCAACCTTTACCTTAAGGTCAGGGACTCAGTCCGGCTATGATACTCTCCTTCTTTAGAAATTCTGCACCATCACCAGGGTTAGCAACATTTCGTATCCATAGAGCCCACAGACGTAGAAACTCTTGCTTGTACAAGTAGTAGTCATCTAATTCTTTTTGCTTATGAGAAACAATGTCTTGCCATAATTTCTGAGTGTTTTGGGGATCAAAGAAGTATTTCTTGAAACGATTCAAAACTTCCGTGTAATTCCCCTTGACTTTCTCAGGGAAAGAGTCAAACCAAGTGCTAGCATCTTTCCTAAGGACTACCTCGAACATTTCTACACGTTCCTGATCAGTTACTATCCTCTTGATACGGCAAGACATTTTGAAATTTGCTAAGAATAATTGTGCATCCTCCCCAGGCTCTCCAAAGAAGAAGGGGTCGCCACTCATTTACCTAGTTGTATCCATGTTGCTGGTTTTACTCAAAAATTTCTTTTTCTTTTTTTATTTTTTGTTTTGCAAAATCAAATTTCAAAGTAGAATGAAAATGTAAACGTCAAAGCTTAGATCGTAGCAAATCAATGGCAAAATGAACGGATTGAAACATACTACGGAAAACACGTTGAAATTGTAACTTTGTGCCAAATATTACATCCACGTCTTGTCTAGCCAAAGGAATGAATGTACGATACAAGTCCTCTTGATTCATTAACCTAGCTAAAACAAGATAAACACATGTAAATCAAAAGATACATTATAGTCTACAAGTGGGAGTATAATAGGATTTGGAGATTGTAGAATATCTCTTAATGCTTCAGCACCAAAGAGGAATACAATACGTTGTTGAAAAAAGATTTTTCTATCAATGCGAACATTTATCCTAATCCCTTTCACCCAATAAAACTGATGAAATTGAATTGCATGAGCAGGATTAGGAGGTGGTGGATTGTTCATGTAAACACAACTAGTTTTTCAAGACTTACCTTGTGTATGCTAACACAACCGCTCGTCCTCCGTGGGGGCTCCAATTTGAGGCGGTCCGGGGTGGGCAACAAGAAGAGCGGCCTCTAAACACCCTTTGAGGCTCCCGTGCTTCTCAATTGGGACAAGGGCAAGCACAATCAAATACAACAACAACCCACATCCAGAAACCAAACAAGAAAAGGGGTACCACCTAGTTGTAGATGCGAACTAGGATGCACGTGATATCACCTTGTACTCAAACACACAAAGAGAGGGGAATGCAAGATAGCCACACACACCAAACACAAACATTCACCACGCCAGAGAGAGGTAAAGAGCACAAATCAACTTGAGCAACTCAGTCTTAGCCTTAAAGACTAGATGCACACAAAGCTTGATGAAAAATAGAGAGACAACACAAAACTTGACCTTGTTGCCAATACACAAATTGTCTTAGGGTCACGGGAGCCCTCTCAGTGAGCACCCTCTTACAATTGACTTTTTAGGCAAACAATTCAACAAACCCTCAAACCACCAAGCATGAAATGTCACAACAAACTTCAAGGACAATATACCTTCAACCACCTGATGAGCCAACTTATCAAGTCAATTTGGAGAGAAGAGTCGTAGTTTTAGCATACAATTGCACCCAAAACTATGAATCTTATAGATGGACAAGAGTAGGCTACAAGTGTGATAAAGAGTATAGTATCACTCCACTCTTCTAGCTAGCATACTTAACTTCAAGCTTCTCCATGCACCTATGTGTAGTGATGGAATAGGGCACTCACAATGCACACACTCTACACAACTAGGCTTGAAGAGTGGTGTGTTATGTGTTGAGAATGGTGTGGTGTGGTGTGATCATGTGGTGATTTACAAGGGAGAGAAGGGCTCTATTTATAGGTTTTAGAAGCCTCGATTAGGATTAGACCTAATCAAGTTTATTTGAAGAAATCAAAGATTATGCATATTTTTATTTTTTTTAATTGAGGGTGGGTCTCTCTTGTCCTTTGAGTCACATGGATGTGGGCTCAAGGGAAGAGAATTATTGAGGATGAAAGGAGAGAGGATTGGGTGAATAATTTGGGAGTGCCTACTCTAGTAGAGGGTGCATTTTACAATAAGGTTAGTGGTTAGTAGTTAGTAATTATCACTAAAAAATATTTACAAAATCATTCACCAAATGGTGAGATATATGATGAGAAAAGTTAGAGAAGGGATGAGCTTGTAAAGAGAGGTTGAAGCTTTGGAGAAGTTGACATTCACCTCTTTACAGCAGCGGTAGAAGAAGCGGTCAGCATGGCGAAGTAGCGCGTGTCGATGAAGCTATGTTATCTTCAAACCTTGAAAAATTCATGATAAAAGCCTTTATTTGCAGAGGTTATCCTTAGATTTTTGCTGATTTTTTGAAGTTCTTTACAAAGCTAAAGAGAGTATGGTAATATGGACATATATGTAGAGAGAAAGGGGGACACATAGGGTGTAGAAATGGAGAATGAAGGCTATGGAGGTGTGAGAGAAGTGGCAATGGTGAAGAGGGTGAATTAGGACATGAGAGTTGCAAGTTTGGGAGTGGGAAGGAGAGGGAGGAGTGTGTAAGAGTGAGTAGGTGTGTGGAAGGGTGAGCAAAATAGAAAGATTTTTTGGGTGTATGAGGTGGCAGTTTTGAAGTCGGCCATAATTTCTGAACAAATTATGGAAAATACTTTAGCTCACGAGCTATGTTTTGTCTTTTGGGAGTATCCTCAAATTCGGATCATAAGAAGGTGTCAAAATTCAAGCAAAAAGCTGTCCCTGCAGCACCTAATAAAGCTTGAAGTGGGCCACTATTTGATTCTTTTTCCTTTGTAGTCTTCCAAGTGAGCCCCCCATACATCAACCATGACCTAATATTTCCAAAGAGCTTGCACACATGTATGGTATAGGATAAGTATCAAATATAATATATACTTGTGGGGTAAGAAGATAAGCTAGCTAGTCATGAAAAATGGACACATGGGATGCATGGTGAAAAAATATATATAAAATAAAAGGAGGAAAATCATGAGGGAAGGGACCCTCAATTATTCTCTACTTTGAGTGATTTAAGGAATTTATTTGAAGATGAAATCTATTTACTTGTGAATATTTAACTGGGAGGGATGGGAAAAATATGACGGAGCTGATAAGGTTATTGGTGAATTTTTACGATGAAGTCACATAAAGGTTTTTCAAGGCTTGTGTGAGTTGAACTTAAGTGATAGAATGATAGTAAAATATGGATAAGAAATGACACGTGATGGAAGCTAGCATACTTAGGCCTGATAACGCACACCTAGGAATATATATTTATATAAATACAAAAAAAACCCTTTATATTTAGGTCCTTTAGTTGATAGAAAATATTTACATGTAAAGAGGACCGTAATATTTTTTTTTAAAAAAATTTGGTCTCCTAGCCCAATGACTCGCTCAATGATTTGCTATTAAAAAAATATGATAAAAACCTAAACACAAGCACACTATTTATAATGAAAAAGCGAGCCTAGTCATTGTGCTAGGGTGTTTTTGTGGGGTGAAGTGGCTTCTTAAAATTATTTTATAAGAGCCGAAAAAACGGCTATCAATAGCAATAACAAGCAGTGGTGATTGCTTGATATACATGTCACCCATTTAGTACAATTTAATTCTAATTAATTGTACTTGTGGTTGGTTGGCAGGTAAAGATCCCTGCTCTCGCCTAGTAGGAGTTCCGGCTTAAACTCCTACTGTATCATGTATCAAAGTATCTTGTAATAAATTTTAAATCAAAAATTTCTTCTTTGTTTTGTTCTTTATACAATATGTTTTTGCAAACAATATTTAAGTCTCTCAGTATATAATTTTGAATGATGGGATTTTAAATTCAAACACACACACACACACACACACACACACACATGCAACTCATTAGCAAAATATAGCCTTGACTTATCAAAGGATGGCAATACTCATACATGGCATATGGTCCTCAAGCCATAAATGACACCAATTAACATCTCTCCACCAGATTTCACATCCTGATTGGCATATAGGTAGGTGCCTGCACACCTACTCAATAGATTTAGCTTTTTTACTTGTTTATATATGAAAAAAGAAATTGTTGAAAAAAATATACTTGCTGGCTAATTAAAAAAAGTTCCATACATTTAAATGCAAAATCCCCCTTGCCTTAGGCTTTACATTTTTCTCGTCTCTCTCTCTCTCTCTCTCTCTCTCTCTCTCTCTCTCTCACACACACACACACACACACACACACACACACACACACCTGCAAATGCATTCCAGCTTCAATAGAATCTGATGGGTTGCGCTTCATGCATTACACCACCTATATTTCCCCCAACTATACGAACATGTTCTTTGCTAAAAATGGAAACTGTACTCACCCTTATGAGCTTGAGCCTACTTCATTGTTGACAATATGCACTATTGCAATATTTTAGGTTATATCCCACTCAATTCAATGTGTGACATGACATTGGGGCAATGGAGAAGAGTCACATTGAGTATATACATTATGATCACTATAAGCTTGAGAGTATAAGTACCACACGCTATTAGAGTGATCAAAATTTTCTTACATCTATACTTGCTTCTCTCATAATTTCATCCATGACTTAAACCTACATATTTTGCTCTCCCAACCACACTTTGGGCTCTCCATGAGATTCTCGTCACCATGATCTTGGGGCATTGAGAATCATTTATTAGCCCCATACAAAATACATCAAATGTATCTTTGGTCCCATAGGTCATATTTGAACTTTGAGGTTGATATAGAATCTCTCTCTCTCTCTCTCTCTCTCTCTCTCTCTCTCTCTCTCTCTCTCTCACACACACACACACACACACACACACACACACACACACACACACACACACACACACACACACACATTAAAAAAACACAAATTGCTAGAGATAGTGTGTTAGTATCAATATACTAATACTGGTGCTACTTGTGTACTGGTACTAGAGCTGACACTAGTACTTAAGCTACTTGTGTATTGGTATTGGTAATGGTACTATATTATACTGGACTGATACTGGTGCTCTTATGTACTGGTACTGGTGCTACTTGTGTATTGGTACTGGTATTGTATTGTAATGAATTGGTAATGCTACTACTTGTGTAATATATTGGCACTCGTATCGGTACTATTTGTGTACATAATGATACTGAACTGGTATTAATTCTAGGAATGGTATTACTTGTGTACTAGTATTGTATTGGTACTGGTACTAGTACAGTTGGTGTACTATAATATATTGGACTAGTGCTACTTGTGTACTGGTACATGTGATACTTGTGTACTAGTATTGTTATTGGTACTGATACTAGTACTGATATTGGTACCATATTATTGTACTAAACTGGTACTAGTGCTACTTGTGTACTGGTGGTATTGGAATTGGTGTAAAAATGGGTGGACCCTTTTGCCCGGCTAGGATAATGTAAGGATAGTGTGTTAATATCCTTGGGCATTATTTACTGGGGCTAATTGACCTAGGGAGTCTTGGGTGACTTATAGTACGTAAGTCAATAGTTGATATTTTGGAGATGCTCTAAATGACGTCTAATTACTCATAAATAGCTAAGTGATATGAAGAAAGGCCGGCGGCCTTGCCTTGGAATTTTGCTCTCTTTTGCATTAAACCATATTGGTCCTCCTGCATTATGCGCTATCGTGTTTTCTAATACCCTAGTTCTTCCCCGTTCTCTCGCACATGTCCTCTCCATCTCTCTCTCTCTCTCTCTCTCTCTCTCTCTCTCTCTCTCTCTCTATATATATATATATATATATATATATATATATATATATATATATCTTTCCATTCCACCTACTCTCTGTACGCAAATATGATGCAGTTGAAGCAAGGCCCGCCTCATCCCATTGTGAAGGAATGAGGCTACTAAATGTAGTGGTATTGCCTTATCGTCTTCCTCTTAAAGACTCGGCCTGCCACACTGCTGGAAAGGGAAAATGGCCTCAGGCTCCCAAACCTATAAAGATGAGCTTTCATGCTCAATTAGCATTGGTACTGAGTTTTTTGGGGAGTGTGAGTGCTTGTGTGATTTGAGATTGTTGTTTCTTTCTTGCAAGGGGTAGCATTTAGTAATTGGCTATATGGCTAAAGGCAAGGATAAGAATGCTATTGTGGAGCTGATGGCTTCGAATCCTTCTAAAATGACTTATGGAATTACTATGGATTACTGTCCGTATGGTGTATGTGATTCACTTGATGTTATGGTACCTTGTCCAAATATTGTATTGTTACTTCTACTATGCCATTTATGGCTATGGCATGGTTGGTCTAGTTACCATTAGAAAAAGCTTTCAATTTACTATTGATTCATAAGGATATGCAGCCGGTTGTAGCTATGGCTTGTGTTTGGGTTTTTTTTAAAAATAGGGTTTCTCTGTTGTTGCATAGATTTGGTCCTATCAAAGGCTGGTTTGTTTAAAATGTAAAGAAGATATCCTCCTCCAATACTCAATGAATGGTGGCGTAAAAATCTTAAATGTATGATTAAAGGTCTTCTTACTACTCGATGAAGGCCCCTATAAGGTAAGGTTGGCCTACCTGTTGGGTAAAAAACTATGGCCTAGCGTAGAAAAAACTGGGTGGATGTTTAGGTTCAGACTTGATGATTAAAATATTTCTTAACATGAGATTATTGAACCTATAGGTTTGTAAATAACTCTGACCTAGTTATTAATTGTTTAAACTACTATCACAACAGGTTTATACAAGTAGTGCACTTATGGAGTGGCTACCAAGCTTACTATTCTTACTAGTTTATGGTATTTTCCATTTGAGTATTTTGTTCCCTTGAAAATTTTCCTCGACCTGGAAGTATGTGGTTTGTACCTTTGGTTTGGTACTGAGCTTACTACTCAAGCTCAATTATGACTATGCCGTCTGGGAAGCTGCTCAATTTGGATGTACATGGTCTAATGAACTAGGTTGGGACCTGAACTTACTGTATCGGCTCAAATTAAAGGGATATGTCGGCTTGGTATTGTGTTCAGTTGCAAAGCAACCACTTATAAAACTGAAAAGTGTAGCATTTATACTTACTACCTTGCATATGGTTTTCAAATCTTACTAGGAAGGAGTAAAACTTAATAACATCCTTTTATGTTACACGTTACTCCAAAGTATAGATTGACTACCTGTATGAGCACTGTCACTAACCCTCAAAAAATTGCAGCAATTAATGCCAAACTCTGTAAAGTCAAGAAACAAGTATATGTGGCTCACTTTGAGGCTAAATTGCCTCATAAAATTTGTCTCCAACCTTATCTCATGAGATCTTGCAAAGCAAAAGGAGCTCCAAAGTGTTTTTTTCACCTTGTAAATGAAACCGTCTTTGAATAAATTATGAAGTTTCATATTTCTTATTAATTATCTTTGAAATCAATTTAGTTGGGTGACATCTATAACATGTGGGATACCCATGCATCACCTGCATACGGTGCCAATGCTAACTAAAAGTTGTGTTGTTTAAATGGATGCAAGTGAGGATTACCTTCTCAACTATTCTATGAATAGGAATTATACCACCTTTTCACTGCTGCTGACATAGTTTCTAGTATCTTTTGTAATTTGAAAGAATTCTTTGGTGTTTATGTTATATTATTACTGGAGCGCACACACACACACACACACACACACACACACACACACACACACACACACACAAGCATAGCCAATATCTCTCTCTCAGAGACACAAAGCCATACACATACAATCGCTTTATCAGTCTCTCTCTCTCCATGTATGTCTCTCCCCCATATCACTATTTTAGATGATCACACCAACACGTCTTTCTCTTGATCTCATGTTTCTCTTGCTATGCCCCCCCCCCCGCTCTCTCTCTCTCTCTCTCTCTCTCTCTCTCTCTCTCTCTCTCTCTCTCTCTCTCTCTCTCTCTCTCTCTCTCTCTCTCTCTCTCTCTCTCTCTCTCTCACACACACACACACACACACACACACACATGCACGCACACACGCATGCGCGTGCACGCACATGCACGGACACACACACACACACATCTGCACATAGTAAAATTGTAAAATCTCGGATAGATTTTGAGGTTGCCTTGAAAAAAATATGTAAATTTCCATGCGGTCCTCTCTCTCTCTCTCTCTCTCTCTCTCTCTCTCTCTCTCTCTCTCTCTCTCTCTCTCTTTCACACACACACACACACACACACCAAGATTCTTTCCCATTCCCCCCCCCGACCCCCCTCTCCTCCCACCTTATATGATCTCTTGTAGCCTCCATACACTAGGATCGACTCCATCCCACGGTATGACATTAATTTATGTCAGTGGTTCTTACTATCATTACAATAAGATAGTAGGCTTGGTAAACAGAGGGACCAACACTTTGGCAATGTTGTCGGAGACGAGGTAGCCTAAACTAGATAAAACCTTAGAGTTCTAGTAACATTGTCCATAGACTTCCTCTAGGTTCGCCTAGAGTTAAAATTCATCATTTAGAAATCTCACGGTTGAGATATGTCTTCTTTAGCTGTGTATAGGTGTTTTGGGAGTAGTCATGCTCTCCAAGAACCTTTAGGCTTAGATTAGGTCTTTTTTAGTGGTTGATACCTTAGACTATGCTAGAGTTTGAGCATTGATGCACTTTGCAAGCAAAAAACAAGAAAAACTGGTGTTGGTGGGCACTTTTCACTACCTTTCAGCTGATGCGATTAGGAGTAGGGTAAGTAGGATTCACGGGAGTTTTTCAATCCCTCTCACTCTTAATTTGACATCATTGAGTTTGCTTTCAAAAAGTTCTAGAGACTTCAAGATTTAATCTTTGTAGAAAAGCTAGGAAAACCAAAGAGATCAGCCTTTCAAACCATAACCAATCTTGGGAAAGCCACGAGAAACTTTTGGCAAATCAAAAAACTGGCTCTAGGAGAAGATTTTAAAGATTGACAAAAACTCAAATTAATATCTCCTTGATGGTTTATGCTTGTAAATTTGAGTTTGATTAACTAAAAGATTTTGAAATGCTCAGTTTGCAACCTAAGTGGTTATAATCCCTGAAGCTATTAATTGCAAATATTAGCTAGGACCTTACAAACTGACTTCGGTTTCACCAAACCCCTATTGGGTAAAGACCAAACCTTTCTTGCAAGGAATATCAAGGGGTGGAATTTAATTGTGTGTGAAATTCCATACTGAAGCAGTTTTCCTTCTTCACCAGAAAATTGATAGGTTAGAGTTTCAATTTGAATCTAAATTGAAAAAACCTTGAGATATGCTTTATAATACTACGTTTTTAAATTTTGTGTCACAAAAACTTGAAAAAAGTGTGAATTTGATCAAATAGCTATTAAATTACGATTAGCACCTACTGATCCAAAAATGGAAAAAATTCACACTGTGACCATACCATAGGCTAGAACATAGGGCAAAGAAACTTTGATTCCAGTTTGAGACCATTTGGACCTATAAGTTGTCATTTGGGACAAAATTTCATTGAAGCCTAGAAATAGACACAAAAATTTTCCCTAAGAAATTAACCAAAATCCATGAAACTTGACAATTGACCTGGTTAAGGACTGAACATCTAGTACCAGTCCAAACAATGGGACAAAATCATGATTCTGACCTAAGAGCTATTGATCACGATTAATAGCTCCACTCTTAAAAGTCCATTTTTTGGAATCTTTTCAATAGAACTTGGTTCAGTGGTAGTATTGAGTGCCTATGCCAAATTTCAAATGATTTGGATTGGTATTACTTTAAGATTTACCGTTGTCAAGAAGAGTGCAGTGTGATTAGGAAAGCGTCGGGCCTCTGACTGTGAGAATTCGTAGAAAATTCAAGCAAGGCGTAGTTGATTTGAAGCCAAAAACACACTAAAAAGAAAAAAACTCCAGCCATGAAAGATCCAATTTGAAAATGAACCAAGATCAACTCAAAATTCTTGTGCGTGTGAAGATTAGGTGTAGCCTCGCTCCCAATTGCAAAGATGCAGTGCTCATTCCACCTGTTAAAAACCCTAAATTTACTCGTCAATTCTTCGTCGTGACCATTTCATGGAAGCTTCAATACTTCATTGGAGAATCCCAAGTAGTTATTTGAGGAGGGGAAACTCTAATTGGAGGCCTCACAGCCTCAACCATGTAGTGGAAGCAACACGGGACTGCACTAGCACTCTGTAAAGGAATGGCTGTATCTCCTTGCTCATATGCCCAATTGAGCTCATTCTTGGCTCTAAAACTTCCCACACAACTTTCACAACGATGAAACTGTCGTTGATGTGGAATTTTGAGCTATTTTTAGCTGTTTTTGACCATTTTTAGCCATTTTTGTCCAAAAATATCCTTTTTTTGTCCGTAAAAAGCCCAAACGAGTTGGGAAAAATCCCTAAATTTGTGACAAAATCCCATTGGGCTCAAATTTCATGTTGAACCTCATTTTACCACTTGTTGGTAAGCACTTTGGACACGTCTTTTATGCCAGCGCCGCACGAAACCTGCTATTTTTGGTCAAGATTGTCCGCATTGAACTTTCTAGGCAAAACGAGCGTACCACTTCGATACACTTGACATTTGTACATTCCTAAAGAAAATTAGACATGATTTATGGTGTTAAAACATGCAACATTGCCATGTCTCTGGCCTTGCCTGCCTGGCAAGGTATGTACACGCCTACAACCATGGCATCCGTTTTCGCATATATCACACTTTGTACATCATAGCATTTGGTCCCACACATCATAAACATTAAGAGTGAGGTAGATATTCTTATTTTCACATTATGCACGTGCCATGGCACGACATCCACCCCCTCTAAACGTGCACATCCTCCGGCATGTGCCACACATATGTTTTTGCAGCAAGTTCAGTCTTCATTTAAGTCCACATACATGTCGATTTCATCATCACTTGCAACAAAATCTAGGGCATCATCCTCTTGTTCTTCATCCACATCCATAAAATTTTCATCAAAGCCTTCATTCTGAATTTCCTGTGAATCAAAGGGATCCGTATCACCTCTTCTTTTGAATAACTTGATTCTTTTCCCAGCAATGGGAATCTTCATTTTTGTCCCATCTAATTCATGCAAGGTGTAAGTTGCATTCCCATGTACATGTTGAACCACATAAGGACCAAACCATCTCTTTAAAAGCTTTATTATTGTTGAATGTTGGTTTTCAAGACTGCTGTCATACACCAACACCCAATCACCTTCCTCAAATATCTTTAGGTCTGAGCCTATGCCGCTTATCAAATTTGTCCTTAATTCTTTAACCTTGCATCTTTCAATCGTGCTACTGCAATCTCAATATCTTGGGGCCTTCTTTCTAACCATTGTATGTGCAAAGAAAGAAGGTCTTCCCTACTCATTCCATCTTCCCAAGGCAATACATTCCATGTGGGAATAACATCCTTAATTGGCATTATAGGTCTCTGACCATACATCAACTCAAAAGGCATATAACCAGTAACTGAGCTATGAGTTGTAACAATCAGCCCATAAAGCATAAGGCAATAACCTAGGCCACTCTCCCATTTCACCTTTGCAGGACTTAGCCAAAGCTTTAATGATAGGAGGATGCCCACGCTTTGATTTACCATTTCCCTTAGGATTATATGTAGTAGTGAGAGCAAGTTTAATGCCCAACCTAGAGAAAAACTTCCTTGCTTTGTCAGCATCCAACTCACCCCTGTCTACTATTATTTTCCCAGCACAGCCACAACGGCTAATTACATCATCTAAGAGAAACTTACATATCCCTCTGTGCTTTTCGTTCTTAGAGCACGACCTTCAACTTGGTTGGTTAAGTCTTATCGTGCAAGCACTATGTATCTCAGCCCAATGGCATTGTAACCAGATCTACTACCCACTTATATGGCATGGCCAATGGGTAAGTAGGGTGCAACCCATCACGATGACGTACATTTAAATACATTTGACAGGTTTCACAGGATTCCACAAAGTGAGATACATCTTTATACATACCTTTTCACCAACTCTCTTTCATTTTAGTAAAGGTGGCCCATACAGCTCTGTGTCCAGCATAAAGACTCTCATGAAACTTTTTCATAAGCTCATTTTGAGCGTCCTTATCATTCACCACTCTCATTGGCATTCCATTTCTTTTTTTTTGACGCTTCCATAAGTACCCATCTTTCAAAAAGTATCCATAGGCCTTTCTCCGTATTCTTTTGAACTCTTGATGAGTCCACCCTTCTTGCCTTGTCAAAGTGCTCAGATAGCGTCCAATGAGAAACCAGTCACCTTGATATAGGTCCTCTGTAAATGACTCAAGTGCATTTGACAGGCAAACATGATCACCCTTGGCATGAGAGATAGTATAGAACTGTGTGCCTACATCATCGCCCTCGACAACCATGTCTTCTTCATTTTCATACCTTGCTCTTGAAAGCATATCCGCAACTAGATTATCTTTCCCTGCAATATGCTTAAATTCTGGATTCAAGGACTTTATGTAGGCAATCCATCTCAACATAGCAATGTCGGGAGTTGAGCAACTTGTGATCATTCCAAGAAGGGGTAGACAATTAGTCTCCACTACTACATTTTCTCCTATCACATACTCTTTGTCACATTTCAAAGCTGTGACTACTCCCCATAACTCTCTTTTTACCTGTGCATAGTTGCATTAATGAGCATTTAGGACTTTTGCTCCAAATCTCACTACATATTGCTTGCCATCATCATTATCTTGCCTAATCGCCCATCCAATTCCTGTGGGGCTAGTATCCACTATCACAATTACATATCTTCCACATTCATAGTTTGCTTTCTTCAAAGTTGGAGACATAAGCAACAACTTCTCTAATTTCCTCATGGCATGTGTATGCATTTCTTCCCATTGAAACCTTTGGTTCTTTCTTAAAAGTTGATACAAAGGTTCTGCCACATGCGCATAATGTGGAATCCAGATAACATAGAACACACATGCACCCAAGAACCTTTGAACCTCAGTTACATTAATACATGTCTCTTTCATTATTTGAATTACATCAATCTTTGCAAGACAAGGCCTTCTACCATATGGACCGCACATATGTTCCACAATAAGAACTTCGCTTACACCAAACACTAACTTTTGCCCAGACAAGGTAAGGTTCACTTTTTCCAATCGTGACAAGATCTCATCACAATCATTGATATGGTTTACAACATATTTGCGGCACCCCCTCTAGTCCAGAGACACATCTATATTGCTTACATCACATCCTTTGATTGGCACATCATCAAGGAAAGGCATTGTAGTTTGAGGTATGAAGTCACGTAGGACTCTGTTCATACCATTCATCATATGTACAACTGAATTAGTTGCCCCCTGAGGTAAGGTGCACATCCTTAGTAGGCCCAAAGGTGTTCTCATGGTAGTCAGGTCCCTGCTTTCCATTGCTAGTTGAAATTGATCATACCCTGAGTACAAGTCTCCCATAGAATATATTGCCCTTCCTGCAAATGCCTCTACAACTGGCCCTGTACCTACATTTCTGATTGTCACCTTATTTACAGGTTGCATTTCCTGAATAAAGCGTAAAGAACCATTTTTCTTCGGAACTGTGAACCACCTGTTTGAATACGGAGCACAAGAAGGCTCCAAGATACCCATCTTGATCTTTTCATTAAGCAATTCAACGAGTTTTGGCAAATGGGCCTTTGGAACCGGAATAGGCCTCAAGTTCCAACGTTTATGAGGGATAGTGAAGATCATCATAGGAGCAACAATGGATGGATCAACACACCCAATCTCATGCGGCTCAAATGCAAAAGCTTTTCCGTGCTTGGCAAGCATGTCTTCAAAGCATATCTTTTCAGCTTTTGTCAAACTGTCCTCGCAACCAACCTTTAACTCCTTCAAAGAATCCTGTGTGAACTTGTGTCCAATCTTGCTTGGGTCACGAAGGCTAGGTTGCAAAGCAGCTTGTTCCATCTTATTTTTGCAATCTTTTGGTAGAGGTAATGCCACTGGTTTCACTTTCTTTGCCACGGACTTATACTTAGTCTCCGCTCGTACATCAATACCTTGATCATTTTTGAAATCCTCAATGACCTTGTACATTTCTATTGAGCATACTTTCACGACCTCACTTCCCATACGCAAATTGCAATCCATTAAAGACTCCAAATTTTGCATAGTATCCACAAACCAGCACTCATCAAACACACCTGCAACGCATTCATCATCTTCTAGCAAACCATTCATCTTCAAACCTCTTTGTATAGTATTTACATGTTGTCGTTCACCCCGCTTTAAGTCCTCACACTTTGTAAAAGCAATAGATCCATAGTCTGTTAATCCTACGAAACTTGTAGAAATTGTTTCCTTTGCATATACATCATGCGAGAAATTTTCTCTTCTTGTACCACTGCAATCCCGCTCTACAATGGTACATGGCCAAAACCCCTCATATCCCTGTAGTCCTTGAACTCTTTGTTTGTCTTTGGCAAGGGTTGCTCTCTAGGACTTTCACGGTTCCTTTCATGGTCCACACAAACTGTAAGGAATTGTAGTGCATGCTTCCCATCCCTGCTCCTAATCCTTGCATAAGCTGACCCATCATCCATCACCTTGGTTTCCATGCGAGTAGCGGTGATGTATGGCTGCCCAAGGATAAGATGGTATGTAGACATCTCCTGCACAAAGAAATTTTGGTCATCTTTCACATCCCCTATAGTCACCTTAACATTTGGACAAGCTCCGTACAGCACCCTTGATGGGTTGTTTGCTGTACGAATCATCCATCCATGATTTATATCAATTGGCCATTTTCCTTTTTGAGAAAGCTTCTTTGACATGAGGTTAATTTTTGACCCATGATCTATCAGTGCAATGTATGGCTCTTCTAAGTCTCCCACTTTTACCAGGGTCTCAGTAGTTTCTCTTGACCAGTGACTCTTTAAGTAATAACTCTTGTGAGTGGTCTCAAATTCATCTTCATCATCCAAGAAGCGAACGTCTTTTACTCCTCTCCCAGACTTGTAGCATCCAACAACAGTTTCTTCACGTTGCTCGCCATAGACCTGTACACCCTGTGCATTTAAAGCCTCTTCTTCACCTTGTACATGGATAGATTCAGTAAGAGAGTGCCGCTTCCTCTTGATGATATCAATTATCTCTTCATGGAACTCCCTCTTTGCTATTCCAAGGACTTCACCCAAGGTAAATTCCACCTTGCTGTTCAAAATCCTCTCTTCCAAAACCTTTTTGAGATCTGTCTCGCTGCCTCTATGTCGGATTGAAGCTTGTAGGCCGGATACTTTGCTTAAATTTCCTTTCATTGCTTCTTTCTTCTTTTCTTTAGAGGCTTCTTGAATACCGCATATATAGCCGCCTATATTACCGCAATATAAAAAGAATCCACGTGGCCCATTCCTCTCCCACTTTTCCCTTTCTATACATCCTATTCTATTTTGTTACTTTTCAGAAATTGGTACCCCCTTTTTGCATGGAGTGTAAGAAATCCCATTCTCATTGGGATTTTTAGTACCTCTCTTCTTTTTGCTTGCCTCATCTATTGGTATAATTCTCCTACTCTACTCATTTGTACTCCATGAGATTCTATATCAAAAAATATTTTGTTTCCACCTCAAAATCTTATGTCAACTATGCATTCATATGGAAATGGTAGGCGAACGATGATCAAAATTGTATTGTCTTGCGTTCATAAACAAATAGCCCTTTTGTACAGCATAAGTAGAGAAAGAAGACAAAATCCAAAGATATTTATTAATTTTCATCCTCCAAGAGATCTCTACAAGTGCTTACATCCATGTCCAACCCCATGGTAGCTAAATCAACAAATAAATCTATTGATTCATCCTCTACAGCCTCTCCTATTGAATCATCATCATCCTCTCCATCCTCGTCCTCCTCCTCACTATGGTTGGTTATTGGGAATGGTTGGTTCTCCTCGACCTCAACTGCATCATTGTCATTGGCGTCTTCTTGAGATGGTATGGTGGGATCTGTCAAAGTCTCTATGTTTGTATCTGCAAAGATAGATCTGCTCCGTGGTGTGACTGGAATAACATACCAAAGTCCTCTTCGATACATACAAGGCACATAAAACACATGTAGGTCATAGAGCAAACAACAACATGAATGTAGGTTTATATGTATCATATAATGTTTTAGTGAGTTGCACATGGACTTTACCTGCTCACAACTACTAGGTTGCACCAAGTTGTCGGTCTTCCCGCGATGAAATTGCCCGGAGTCTACCATATAGAGCCCATTCTCATGTCTCTTAACCTCACCCGCAAACCATCGGCAATCAAAGAGGTATTTGTGAAATGTTCTAAAATCCACTTTGATTATCCTCTCTGATGTTCCACATTCCCTCACCTCTTGTGTTGTCGTGTCAAAGTTGCCCATAACTCCACTATTGTGAGTGGTTCGACGCTCATGTATCTTGCGGGTTCGAAACTGACGTCCTTCGGACCACATAGAGTTGAATGTGAAGGCCTGAAAAAACCAATCAAGATAGATGAGAGAGAGAGAGAGAGAGATGACACACATAGACACACACCCCCACACACATACACTCACACACACACACTAAACACATTGAGTATATTACCCTTGGTAGACATCCTCGCGCGTACTCCCATTCTTTAGGGATTATTTGTTCTCCTTGTGCCTTGGCCTTGGTCATGGCATTGTGTATCCACCCAACTAGAACTAGATTAGGGTATTTGGAAAGCTCTTTAGGAAAGGGAGGTGCTCACCTACCGCCATGCGACCTCTTCCATGCTTCCCTCTCCCTTTCTCTCGTTGTACGCACCTCCACATACATATCCACCCATTTTCCCATGATGGGAGCATTGAGTAGACAATGGTTGTTGACTATGGCTTGAAATTCCCTATCCAAAATCAAGAGATAACCTTTCCCACTTGGAATGTTTGTGTGTTTTTTTCCTCCGTCTTTAAACGAGGCAATGATGGGTCTGTTGTGAAAAGATATTGAGAGACATACACAAAAGCCTCTTGTACAATCCAACCCTCTGCCATGCTTGCTTGAACACATGAAACCATTAGTTATTAAAGTAACCATAAAAAGCGTTGTGAATACAATCCAATCCTAATAAGGTTTAAGGCTTAAGATCGATGAATACCTCTGGTTGTGAAAAAATTCTTGAAGATTAAACCATCTCTATGCCTCTGTTCAAAGTGATATTGATGATAATTATGTGCACAAACTCCTCCTCCCTCTCTCTCTCTCTCTCTCTCTCTCTCTCTCTCTCTCTCTCCCCCCCCCCCCCCCCAACATGTGGTGCATGCATAAACTCGGAAATAGTGTGCTTAAACTAAGAGATAGTAGGTACAATAGAGCAAGCAAGAACACTTTCACGTGCTTAAGAATTAAAGAAAACTTGAGTTCAAGACATAAACAAGGTTACATTAGAGAGAGAGAGAGAGAGAGAGAGAGAGAGGTGAGAGAGATGACACTCCCCCCATTATATACTTGGTAAAATAAAGGTAAGAAAAGATAAGACATAGTAGGTGGATAGATATATAAGTAAACAGAGCTTTACCATGTTAAGTGGCAAGCTTCTCCCCCTATCTCCCTCCCTCTCTCATAGTTTCCATCATCAAGTCATATTTTGAAAATCATCTCTTCCCTCCACAACTTTGACCATACTCTCTTCTTAATTTTGTGAATACTTATAAGAGATCTTATTTGGACAGATGCCTATTGGTCATAAGGTGTTGTCTCCTAGAGATAAAAGACAAAGTAGGATCTATCAAGCCTCTCAAGCTACATAAAGTGCAACAATGCGAGATAGAGTTTGATGTTGTCTATGTAGCTCAATTGGAACATTTTGAGTATCTAATAAATGTGAGTCAATGCAATGAATTTCCTCAGGGAAGGATTGCATTGGATGTATATATCAAGCCAATGCTCTCACAAAATTGTTAAGTATGGAGCCTGATTTACCCTTGTAATTTTCTGTGGTAAAAGCGCACATTTGTAAGGCCCCCATTATGAGGAGAAGCCATCGTGCATGAATTAAAATCACTCACCGGAAACCAAAATTTTCACGGACAAGAATAAGGGGCAACTTTAAAGGCCTCGGGGGCGGAGGCCCCCAAGACTTTTTTTTTTCGCCGGAATATTATGGCCGGCCGGCGGCCGGAAAGTGGTCGGAAAACAACCGGTCGGTTGGCCGATGGCCGGTAGTCAATGGTCGATGGCCGGTGGTCATAAGTCAATGGCCGATGGCCGGTGGTCGGAAGTCAATGACCGGTGGCCGGTGGCCGAATTCAATGGCCGGTGGCTGAATTCAAAAGCGGACTTGTCTTCTCAATGGCGGCCACACATAGGGGGATTGGAGGGTCCGATTTCGACTTATTCGCACAAGGGCGGCTACACATGGCTGTCTCTCATAAGAGAGGGCAGCCCTTTTGGCCTATAAAAGGAGGCCATTTCTACACACATTTCATAGTGTGAAGTTGATGCAACAAGGTGAGTGTGAGGTGGTGAGAGTGAAGCAAGGCGAGAGCTCCATTAAGGGTATAATCCCTTTGTAAACTACTTCTTGTTTTGAAGTACTAAAGCCATTGAGTGGCTGCTTTCCCGTGGACGTAGCCCACATTGGGTGAACCACGTATATCGTGTGTAATCTCTCTCTCTCTCTCTCTACTCTATAATCTCGTGTATATAAATCTGTCTCTCTCCATTAAGTAATCTACTCAATTATCTATTTAGCTACGTCTTATTTCCTAACAATATCTAGCTAGCCCAAATGATTTTCTCATATTAAAATGATCATTTAATGTGGGAGAATAAATAGGAACAAGAGTTAGAATAGAGACATGTGCTTCTATAGCTATCTCATCAGGGAACCGAAAGGAGAGATGGTTGCATCTCAATAGGGGTCCAAAGGAGATGGTCTACCAAAGAGTGATGTGTAATAAGTGCTTCTAGACTTATCTCAGCAAGGGACTGAGATGCTAAACCTCAAAATACTCCCTCTCGTATGTACTCTTTCAAGAACAATCTCTTAAGAGTAGGGTAAATTGTTTTTTCTTCCACCCTTATGGTTCTATATCAATCCCTAGCCTTCCCACTTAATGTTAGGCTTAAAGAATTACTCTTATGCAGGTCATTGTGTTCTCCTAGAGAATTTCATATTTGTTCAAACACTTTGATATGCTTTCTCACATCCCCGTCTTCACTAAATTTTTGTGTACGCTTGGCTATTTGTACTGTCTTACTTCTAGGCTCTCTATCAAGCATGTTATGCATATTCTCAGCAATAGATTGATCGATAGCTTGAGCAAAGGTTGCCAAGTCACCTAAGTGAGCAGGTATAGTGGAACAGGTGCCCTCAGGACTGCATGTGGAATGGGGGTTGGCATTGGGCTTGGCATATATGCCGTCCTTGAGTTCCAAGTTTGGTGCGGTGTTGTGCCACATGGTGGCCCAAAGTTCATATGTGTGGCCCTAGGCATAGCAGACATTGGATGTGACATGCTAATGCTAGCCGGTATGGTCCCAATAGGGGTCCAAAAGGAGATAGACTATCAAAGAGAAACGTGCATCTAATGGAGCTTAAAGACCGATAGTCAATGGCCGATGGCCGGTGGTCGGAAGTCAATGGACGGTGGCTGGTGGCCGTATTCAAAAGCGGACTTGTCTTCTCAAGGGCGGCCACACATGGGCGGATTGGAGGGTCTGATTTGGACTTATTCGCACAAGGGCGGCTACAAATGGCTGTCTCTCATAAGAGAGGGCAGCCCTTTTGGCCTATAAAAGGAGGCCATTTCTACACACATTCCATAGTGTGAAGTTGATGCAACAAGGTGAGTGTGAGGTGGTGAGAGTGAAGCAAGGCGGGAGCTCCATTAAGGGTATAATCCCTTTGTAAACTACTTCTTGTTTTGAAGTACTAAAGCCATTGAGTGGCTGCTTTCCCGTGGATGTAGCCCACATTGGGTGAACCACGTATATCGTGTGTACTCTCTCTCTCTCTCTCTACTCTATAATCTCGTGTATATAAATCTGTCTCTCTCCATTAAGTAATCTACTCAATTATCTATTTAGCTACGTCTTATTTCCTAACAACTGGTATCAGAGCAAGGTTTGCTCGTAGCTAAATTATCTCAAGGAAAGGATTCCTTCAATTGAGTAGGAGTTATGGCGGAGGAAGGGAAGCTCAAGATTGAGAAGTTCAACGGCAAAAACTACCAACATTGGAAGATGCAGATTGAAGACTATCTCTACCAAAAGGACCTCTATTTGCCACTAGGCGGTCTTGCGAAGAAGCCCGCAACAATGGCAGATGAAGCATGGATTGTCCTTGATCGAAAGGCACTGGGAACAATCCGGTTAAGCTTGGCGTCAACGGTGGCCTTCAATGTTTCAGAGATGAAGACCACGGAGGACTTGATGAAGTCACTTGACGACTTCTACGAGAAACCATCGGCATCCAATAAGGCATTTCTTATGAAGCGCTTGTTCAATCTAAAGATGGCAGAGAATGGTTCAGTTGCAGAACACCTAAATGACTTTAATACAAACATAAGTCAACTTCGATCAGTGAAAATCAATTTTGATGACAAAGTGCGAGCTCTCCTTATACTATCATCTCTACCGGATAGTTGGGACAGCCTTGTGATGGCTGTAAGTAATTCTATCTTTGGCACAAATACTCTTAAGTTTGATGATGTTGTGGGTGTTCTCCTAAGCGAGGAAATTCGAAGGAGAAGCACAGGAGAATCATCAAGTGTTGCACTATCAGTGGAAACAAGAGGAAGGCTTAAGGAGAGGTTCAAAAACCAAAAGGGTCGTGATCGCTCAAGGCGGAGCAAGTCACGCACAAAGTCAGTTCTTGAATGTTGGAACTGCGGCAAGAAGGGCCACGTCAAGAAGGATTGCTGGTCCAAGAAGAAGAAGGAGACAGAGTCTCAAGACAACAAGCCAACATCGGAGGCCAATGTGGCAGGTAAAGTAGACCAAGATGCTCTAATTCTCTCATTAGGCAATGTGTCTAATTCCTGGATAGTAGATTCCGGGGCTTCATTCCATGCGACACCACACAAGCAACATTTCCAAGACTACACCAAAGGTAATTTTGGGTATGTATACTTGGGAGATGATGAAGCTTGTGAGATTGTCGGCAAAGGTACAGTTTCTGTCAAAACTGCTAACGGAAATGAATGGAAGCTTAAAGATGTTAGGCATGTTCCTTCTCTTCGCAAAAATTTGATCTCTACAGGACAATTGGACGATGAAGGTCACAACATTGTATTCGGAAACAAACCGTGGAAGATCTCAAAGGGATCTTTGGTGGTTGCCAAGGGTGAAAAAGTCGGTACACTTTACTTGTGTACTATTAGCACACAACCTTCAGCTTGTGCAGCAACTACAGAAGTTGACAGTGCGGTGTGGCACTACCGACTTGGGCATATGAGTGCTAAAGGAATGCAAATCCTTCAAACAAAGAAGATTCTACCAGGTTTGAAAGAAGTGGACTTAGAGTTCTGTGAAGATTGTGTTTATGGTAAACAAAAGAGGGTAAAATTTCAAAAATCAGGAAATGAAAGAAAAAATAAAAAACTTGAGTTGGTTCATTCTGATGTTTGGGGTCCTGCAAGTACACCATCACTTGGTGGCTCATTGTACTATGTAACATTCATAGACGATGCGACTAGAAAAACATGGGTTTATGTCATGAAGAATAAATCCGATGTATTTTCCATATTTCAAAGGTGGAAAGCCTTTGTGGAGAATGAAACAGGTACCAAGGTTAAATGCCTCAGATCCGACAATGGAGGCGAATATTGAAGCCAAGCTTTTGAAAGCTTTTGTGCTAGTAATGGCATTCGGAGGCAAAGGACAACCCCAAGGAGATCTCAACTAAATGGGATTTCGGAAAGGATGAACAGGACAATCATGGAACGAGAACGAAGCATGCGGCTACATGCAGGCCTACCGCTTGAGCTTTGGGCGGAAGCTATAAGTACGTCTGTGTACTTAATCAATCGGTCACCCTCAACGGCATTGGATGGGGGAGTTCCAGAAGAGGCATGGACAGGTAAACCGGTGAATTATGCATTTCTCAAAGTGTTTGGGTGTGAGGCTTTCATGCACATAGATAGAAGCCTAAGATCAAAGTTAGATGCAAAGTCCAAAAAGTGTTTCTTCATTGGCTATGGAGAAGGAGACTTTGGGTATCGCCTATGGAATCCTAAAGATGGTAAAATCTTAAGGAGTAGGGATGTAATTTTTAACGAACAAAATATGTACAAAGATTACTTGGAAAGGAAACAAACAAAATAAACAGGTGATCAGTACATGGAGCTTGAGGACGGTGACGACTCAAGGACTGCAAACGGTGACAATGTGCAACAACGTCAACCAAATGAGGAGCCTCAACCTATTCCCCGAAGATCTACAAGAGCTAGTAGACCTCTAGAAAGGTTTATTCCTTCCTTCAACCATCTCTTGATCTCAGATTCTGGAGAGCCGGAATCATATGAAGAAGCTATGCAACATGAATCCAAAGAAGAATGGATGAAGAGCATGCAAGTGGAGATGGACTCACTACATCGCAACCAAACATAGGAGTTGGTTGAGTTGCCTAAAGGTATGCGGGCACTTCAAAACAAATGGGTGTACAAGCTAAAGGAAGAAGAAGGTGGGAAGAAAAGGTACAAGTCTAGGCTTGTGGTAAAAGGTTTTTCTCAAAAGAAAGGTATTGACTTCAATGAAATATTTTCTCCTGTTGTAAAAATGAAGTCAATTAGGCTTGTCTTAAGCCTTGTGGCTGCTCATGATCTAAATCTCGAGAAAATGGATGTAAATACGGCATTCCCTCACGGTGACTCAGAGGAGGAAATCTACATGCTTCAACCAAAGGGGTATGAAGTAAAAGGTAAGGAGAAAATGGTTTGCAAATTAAAGAAGAGCTTGTATGGTTTAAAGCAAGCATCAAGACAATGGTACTTGAAGTTTGATCGATGGATGTTGGATCATGGATTCACAAGATGCAGCTCCGATCACTACGTCTACACGGAGAATTTGGGAGATGGGAAATTCATCATCCTAATGTTGTATGTTGATGACATGTTGATTGCAAGTGCTAACATGTAGGACATCAAAGACCTAAAAGAGGAGTTGTCCAAATCTTTTTCAATGAAAGATTTACGTGCTGCAAAGAGGATACTTGGTATGAAAATATCAAGGGACAGGACGAAGAAGACAATAAAGCTATCTCAAGAAGATTACATCAAGAAGGTACTAGAAAGGTTTGCAATACAAAATGCAAAACCAGTTTCTACATCTTTGGCTGGTCATTTTAAACTAATGAAGGATATGTGTCCAAAGACATAAGAGGAGATAGCCTATATGTCTAAAGTTCCATATGCTGCAGCGGTAGGTTCTCTAATGTATGCTATGGTCTGGACAAGGCGAGACATTGCACATGCAGTGGGAGTTGTGAGTAGGTTCATGGACAACCCAGGTAAAGAGCATTGGCAAGCTGTGAAGTGGATACTTAGGTATCTAAAAGGGACAACAACAAATGCTTTGTATTTTGGAGGAACTGATATTTTTCTAGAAGGGTATGCTGATGCAGATATGGCAGGTGACAAAGATACTCGAAGGAGCACTACTGGCTATGTGTTCACGGTTGGAGGCATAGCAGTAAGCTGGGCTTCAAAGCTGCAGAAAGTGTTTTCACTTTCTACCACTTAAGTAGAGTATGTAGCAATGACGGAGGCAAGAAAAGAAATTTTGTGGCTTCACAGATTCTTAGAAGAGCTTGGATTCAAACAAGACAATTGTGTCTTGTACAGTGATAGCCAAAGCGCTATCCATCTTGCGAAGAACTCAGCCTTTCATTCAAGGACAAAGCACATTGAGGTGAGATATCACTTCATACGCACTCTTTTGGAAGAGGGACAACTAAAGCTAGGAAAGGTGCATACAAGTGAAAATCCTGCAGACATGTTTACAAAGGTGGTCAACAAGGAGAAGTTGAGCTTTTGCTCATCTTCAATCGGCATTCAAGGATAAGAAGCCAAAATGGAAAGCAGTCACAGGTTTGGTTTGGAGATCAATCTCCAAGTGGGAGATTGTTAAGTATGGAGCCTGATTTACCCTTGTAATTTTCTGTGGTAAAAGCGCACATTTGTAAGGCCCCCATTATGAGGAGAAGCCATCGTGCATGAAAGAAAATCACTCACCGGAAACCAAAATTTTCACGGACAAGAATCAGGGGCAACTTTAAAGCCCCCGAGACTTTTTTTTTCACCAGAATATTATGGCCGGACGGCGGCCGGAAAGTGGTCGGAAAACAACCGGTCGGTTTGCCGGTGGCCGGTAGTCAATGGCCGATGGCCGGTGGTCGGAAGTCAATGGCCGGTGGACGGTGGTCGAAAGTCAATGGCCGGTGGCCGATGGCCGAATTCAATATCCGGTGGCCGAATTCAAAAGCGGACTTGTCTTCTCAAGGGCGGCCACACATGGGCGGATTGGAGGGTCCGATTTGGACTTATTCGCACAAGGGCGGCTACAAATGGCTGTCACTCATAAGAGAGGGCAGCCCTTTTGGCCTATAAAAGGAGGCCATTTCTACACACATTCCATAGTGTGAAGTTGATGCAACAAGGTGAGTGTGAGGTGGTGAGAGTGAAGCAAGGCAGGAGCTCCATTAAGGGTATAATCCCTTTGTAAACTACTTCTTGTTTTGAAGTACTAAAGCCATTGAGTGGCTGCTTTCCCGTGGACGTAACCCACATTGGGTGAACCACGTATATCGTGTGTACTCTCTCTCTCTCTCTCTACTCTATAATCTCGTGTATATAAATCTGTCTCTCTCCATTAAGTAATCTACTCAATTATCTATTTAGCTACGTCTTATTTCCTAACAATATCTAGCTAGCCCAAATGATTTTCTCATATTAAAATGATCATTTAATGTGGGAGAATAAATAGGAACAAGAGTTAGAATAGAGACATGTGCTTCTATAGCTATCTCATCAGGGAACTGAAAGGAGAGATGGTTGCATCTCAATAGGGGTCCAAAGGAGATGGTCTACCAAAGAGTGATGTGTAATAAGTGCTTCTAGACTTATCTCAGCAAGGGACAAGAATAAGGGGCAACTTTAAAGGCCTCGGGGGCGGAGGCCCCCAAGACTTTTTTTTTCACGCCGGAATATTATGGCCGGCCGGCGGCCGGAAAGTGGTCGGAAAACAACCGGTCGGTTGGCCGATGGCCGGTAGTCAATGGTCGATGGCCGGTGGTCATAAGTCAATGGCCGATGGCCGGTGGTCGGAAGTCAATGACCGGTGGCCGGTGGCCGAATTCAATGGCCGGTGGCTGAATTCAAAAGCGGACTTGTCTTCTCAATGGCGGCCACACATAGGGGGATTGGAGGGTCCGATTTCGACTTATTCGCACAAGGGCGGCTACACATGGCTGTCTCTCATAAGAGAGGGCAGCCCTTTTGGCCTATAAAAGGAGGCCATTTCTACACACATTTCATAGTGTGAAGTTGATGCAACAAGGTGAGTGTGAGGTGGTGAGAGTGAAGCAAGGCGGGAGCTCCATTAAGGGTATAATCCCTTTGTAAACTACTTCTTGTTTTGAAGTACTAAAGCCATTGAGTGGCTGCTTTCCCGTGGACGTAGCCCACATTGGGTGAACCACGTATATCGTGTGTAATCTCTCTCTCTCTCTCTCTACTCTATAATCTCGTGTATATAAATCTGTCTCTCTCCATTAAGTAATCTACTCAATTATCTATTTAGCTACGTCTTATTTCCTAACAATATCTAGCTAGCCCAAATGATTTTCTCATATTAAAATGATCATTTAATGTGGGAGAATAAATAGGAACAAGAGTTAGAATAGAGACATGTGCTTCTATAGCTATCTCATCAGGGAACTGAAAGGAGAGATGGTTGCATCTCAATAGGGGTCCAAAGGAGATGGTCTACCAAAGAGTGATGTGTAATAAGTGCTTCTAGACTTATCTCAGCAAGGGACTGAGATGCTAAACCTCAAAATACTCCCTCTCGTATGTACTCTTTCAAGAACAATCTCTTAAGAGTAGGGTAAATTGTTTTTTCTTCCACCCTTATGGTTCTATATCAATCCCTAGCCTTCCCACTTAATGTTAGGCTTAAAGAATTACTCTTATGCAGGTCATTGTGTTCTCCTAGAGAATTGCATATTTGTTCAAACACTTTGATATGCTTTCTCACATCCCCGTCTTCACTAAATTTTTGTGTACGCTTGGCTATTTGTACTGTCTTACTTCTAGGCTCTCTATCAAGCATGTTATGCATATTCTCAGCAATAGATTGATCGATAGCTTGAGCAAAGGTTGCCAAGTCACCTAAGTGAGCAGGTATAGTGGGACAGGTGCCCTCAGGACTGCATGTGGAATGGGAGTTGGCATTGGGCTTGGCATATATGCCGTCCTTGAGTTCCAAGTTTGGTGCGGTGTTGTGCCACATGGTGGCCCAAAGTTCATATGTGTGGCCCTAGGCATAGCAGACATTGGATGTGACATGCTAATGCTAGCCGGTATGGTCCCAATAGGGGTCCAAAAGGAGATAGACTATCAAAGAGAAACGTGCATCTAATGGAGCTTAAAGACCAATGTGTTAGCTTCATTAAAGACCTCCATAGGTTAGTGTTAAAAGTTCTTAGACCTTAGGCAAGCTAGGGTTGTGCTTGAGGTGGGAACCCATCCCAAGCTTGAGGTGCTTGTTGTGCTTGCTGACTAAGGTGCTTGAGGTGCTTGTTGTGCTTGTTGGCTAAGGTTCTTGAGGTGCTGGTTGTGCTTGATGAGTAAGGTGCTTGTCGTGCTTGCTGACTAAGGTGCTTGTTATGGTTAACGAGTAAGGTGCTTGAGAAGCTTCCCATGCATGGGGAGTAAAGTGTTTGAGGGGTCGAGTCAAAAAAGAGACCCTACAAAGGATGGGGAAATCCCCAAAGTTAGAGGAATCTTTGACGTAACCTCCCACTCACCCAAAGGGCATCCCCTTTATCAAGGGGTGCATGGACACATGTTAGGCTCTCCCTATGCTTAGCCACATGGTATGCTTGAATGCTATTGGCTAGGCTAAAAAGGGTTCCAATGAGCTTCTAGTTCAACTCAGAATATCTAGATATTTTCAAGCTCTTTCTCTCAAAGGGGTAAGGAAGACACTTGTCCAAAGGCTACCCATGTTGCTTGAAATGCATTGTGCATGTGATTGGCTAGGCTTAAAGGGTTCCAATGAGCTTCAAGCTTGATCTACAAGGAGGGGTTGACCAAAGCAAGCAAGGGGGGTGCTTGGAGATATACACCCTCTTGCACACTCATTTTTCGCACATTCTCACTTGGTGAAAGTTCAAGAAATCCATCTCCTTCTCCAAGCTTGCTAAGAAGTTGAGAGCCTACACCAAAACTCTTGGCTATGGAATGCACATCCAACCAAGATCCATGCTTAATCTTGCCATCTTCTCCATATTCATTACTATCATGCTATGCTAAGCAAGAAGAGTGATGATAAGTGAGGAGATATTTCTTTATCCTATGAATTATTTTTTTCCTCTTCCCTACCCTCATTCCCCACTAGCTCTCTCCACCTTCAAAGGTGTTTGAGGCCTTGAGACTGAGGCTGGGGATGGTTAATGATTTTACAAATTTTATGTTATGCTTGTGATGCATGAAGCTTTCCATTTTCATAGCATCACCAGGGTCACAAGGAGCACAAATATTATATTGTACCAAGTCTCTTTTTATAGGAGAATCCACATAAATCCGGTTCTCAATTGTAAGTTCTCATGCCAAGCTAACTAATTATAATGGTTATGTTTCTACCGCTAATAAAGTTCACCCTCTATGTTCTCAAAGTAGTCTTATAAAAATGCTCACTCTAATTTTCTTAATTCCACTCTTCTTGAATTTCATAGGCCATTTCCATTACATTGGTATCAGAGCTGTTGGTTTGTCTTTCCTTGCTTAAGAAGAGAGGTCCTTAAGTTGTCCATCAAAGGTTGGACCTATTCATTGCAATAGGGTAAGTGGGATAGTGATCTATTATCTTGGTTGAAAAGGACTTAGTTCGAGGTACACCATTGGGAACTATAGTCTTGATAATGGAGTCTCTCAAGGCTTGCCTTTGGCTTAACCATTATTGAGCTACTAGCAAGCTCAATAGGAACTATAATCAACTGAGAAATGTTAGACCCTGTCCGCTACTCTTTGCAATCAACAGTTTCTAAACCACGGGTGTGGCTGCTTGAGAACTAATTTTTAAAGGTAAATAAGAGTAGCGACTAAGGTTTTTGAGGGTACCAAAGCACAAAGTAATTTTATACATAAGTTCAACTAGCATGGTTGACAATAACCAAGAGAGTAGAATGAGCATTGATAACTTGTATGTTGCACATGAAGGTGCTAATGATGATGCCCCCATGTTTGTCAATTATCTTGTTACTAGGTTGCAGCAAGCTAGCACTGTAGGCAGATTCTATCTCTCTATCTCACTAATCAAACACACAACTTCTTTTTTTCTCTTTGGCGTCCTCCAACTACTTGCATTCTCTCTCTCTCTCTCTCTCTCTCTCTCTCTCTCTCTCTCTCTCTCTCTCTCTCTCTCTCTCTCTCTCTCTCTCTCTCTCTCTCTCTCTCTCTCTCTCTCTCGCTCTCTCTCTCCCGCCTTGCAACCTACACTAACTTACACACACACACTAACTCTCTCAAGATGGAGGCCTCACACCCTCTAGGAACTGCTCTCCCTGGTTTTCCCTTCTTGCAAGTCCCTCTATTTGTCAATTGCCTCTCACGTCTATTGGCGGGCAATTGCTCTCTCCTCAATGGGAGCACACACACCCCCACACATAGACACAGAGGGTAGCCCTCTTGGGCTCCCTCCTCCTACTCTCACACTCGCATCTCCCCTGCTCACGACCCCCTATCCATGCCTCCATCTCGCGGCCTCTGGCTACGTACCCTCTCGCTCTCTTTGTGTGGTGGTTCAAAACTGCCAACTAGAATCATAAATAAAAAGTTTATTTTATTTTTTTCAATGGTCTTTGAAGACCTCGTTCCTGCTCTAAAAGGTTTTTTTTTTAATAGAAAAAACAATTCCATAGTGGAAATCTCGTGAGACCTCAAATGAAGAGAGTTGAACTCAAGTCCTCTCTCCCCCTATTCTCTTGCCTTCTCGCCATTTCTCTCCCTCTCTCGGTCTTTAAGTCAAAATTTGAAACTTTTACCACATTAAAGCTTGTGTAAATTTCACTAGATTTCTTAAAAGCAAGCTCACAATTTCGATCGGTTAACTTACATTGTATCGCAAGTTTGTTTTCATAACATTGTCGATCATGAAAACGACATCTAATCATCGTAAAAACAATTCCAAAAGACCTTAGCGATCTATCCTGCCAAGTCTTGAACTCAGAATCTCTTTTTCACTCTCTGTCAACTTCTTTGACGGTTTGCTACATGCCCTTGATCAGTTTCCCTCTAACAATACTAATTTGTTAACAAAATTGATATCTATCACACAATCATGTCATCATTATATAAAAAGCCCAACAAACAAACATGTAAAAAACACATGCAAGTGCAAACAGTTACATGCATATGCAACTAACATGCCCATGCATAGCCCTAAAATAAACCCAAAATGTTACAAAATGTCAAATTCTTGGGGTCTTCATTTCTCCCCTTCTTAAACATGAAGCCGAACAAAAATATCTTCAACACTGTAAATGAACTTCTTTAAATTGCTGCAACTCCTAGCTTTACAGCTACAGTTTGAAAAATAATTGGCTCCCCTCCTTAATTGCGAACGCCCTCGTGAGCACATAGCCTGAAACACAACACACCAAAACTAAATGTAGTATGTCTATTCTCATTTAACTCATTGCACTATCATAGTTTTTCAACATTTTAGTCAAGTAATAACATAGTCAATGATAAAAAGGGACAAAAGTAAATTGATGAAAGTAAATCAATGACAATTGTACACATCATAGGCAAAATCACTTGATTGTTAAGCTTTGCAAATGTAATAGTTACAACACCATTATCATTATTGAGAAAATATACATGGTTTTCCAATAGTTACAAAAAGACGAACAGATGCCATCTCATGATACATATTCTATGACAAAAGGAAACTAGTGCTATCTAGCTACGGCTAGACTGACGTTGTCTAATCAGACACCTCATTGCGTCCAAGCGGCGTATCTGTCGGCTTCTGCAAAAAAAAAACAATAAGACATCTTTCTGTAAGTATAAACATATAATTTACAAAACAATAGGACAAATAGAGAAGAGTAAACCCTAATATTAACCATGCCGTCGCGAGAACTCAAAATGTCCATCAGGGCGTTTAAGCCCTTCCTGCCTGCATACTCGCGCTCATACGGTGTGGAGTCGCGTCCTATCACACTATGAGAGATCGTGGTGTTTACCACAGGCCATTACCGCAAAACAAGAGAGATGAATTCAAAATGAGGAGAGAGAATCCTTTTGATGCTCAAGCGACACTTTACCGCAAATATTATTGCGTGCATTTCCGCGAATATTGCCGCGCACATTACCGCTAAAGCTGGACCCCCTCCCCCCCCTTCCTCTCCAGTGGGTTTCCATTTAAATCCAATACAACTCAAAATGTATTTACACACTACAACTCCTGCACTCTCCAGAATGCTTGCTCACTTCACTTAATCTCTCTTTCACTCTAAAAAATCTATACATAAATCATTGAACTCACAACAAAACCATTACAAATACTATTCATAAGCACTTAACGAAACATTTGCAAATTAATCATATACTACACCAAGAGAAAGAATGGAGAGTTTTATTAATTATCATCTTGTATAAGATCTCTACAAGAACTAGGATCCATATTTAGACCCATAGTATTCAAATCAATAAACAAATTTAGAGATTCTTCCTCCTCTCCATCACCTCATATAGAATCATCATCGCTTTCTCCCTCTTCCTCCTCCTCAAGATGACTATTTGCAAGGCTTGGCTGGCCTTCTTCAACTTCTACTACATCTTCCTCTGCATCTTGTGGTGATGGTATGATGGGATCAATTACTGGCTCAATGTCCGTCTCTGCAAAGATAGATCTACCCCGCGGCGTGACTGGAATGACATACCAAAGTCTTCTTTGATATATACATGGCACATAAAAGACCTGTACATCACACACAAAGAATAAGCTGATATACATAACTTAAATTTTTTATTTAAGTTAATTGCACATAGCCTAAATTACCTACTCGCAGCTACTAGGATACACCAAGTTGTCAGTTTTTCCCCGATGGAATTGGGTGGAATCCACCATAATGAGCCCATTTTCATGTCTTTTGACCTCACCCGCAAACCATCAGCGCTCAAAGAGGAATTTGTGAAAAGATCTCAAATCCACTTTGATTATTCTCTCTATAGTACCACAAAATCTGACCTCATCTGTTGTTGTGTCAAAGTTTTCCATCACGCCACAATCATTAGTGGTCCGACGCTCATCTATCTTGCAGGTGCAAAAATGTCGGCCTTCGGACCAAATGGAGTTGAAAATGAGACCCTACAATCACAATGCATAAGAGGTTACATCGCATTTCATTTAGTGATTTGCATACATGCATACATAACATATACACACTCACCTTGCGCAAGCATCCTCGTGCATACTCCCATTCTTTAGGGCTTATTTGTTCTCCTTGTGCTTTGGCATTGGTCATGGCATTATGGATCCACTCTACTTGAATCAAATCAGGATATTTTGCAAGCTCTTTAGGAAAAGGAGGTGCACGTCTACCTCCATGGGACCTCTTCCATGCATCTCTATCCCTTTCTCTAGTTGCGCGGGCTTCCAAGTACATATTGACCCATTTGGTCATGATAGTGGCATTGAGTAAAGAGTAGTTGTTGACTATGGCATGAAACTCTCTATCCATGACCAAGAGTGAGCCTTTTCCAATGGGAATAGTTGAGTGCTTCCTAGGATCCTCTTCTTCACTCCACAGATGAGGAAATGATGGATCCACTGTGATGAGATACTGTGAGACATACACAAATGCCTCTTGCACCACCCAACCTTCTGCCATGCTCGCTTGAAAACATTAAAACCACATATTTTTATTAGTAACTCCATAGCATATAAATGCTATCTATATTGTATTGATTTTGCATACCTCCGGTTGTGACCTTAATCTAGCAAAATCCTTTAAACTCTTCAAGAATCTCTCCAAGAAGAACATCCATCTAGAGTGAACCACCCCACAAATGGAAATCTCCTCAACAAGGTGAAGCAATAGATGTATTTGGCTAACAAGGATTGTACATGGGAATGTATCCTCAATAGCACACACTGCCTCTACTACTAATTGATGGGCTATTGGTATGGCTTCTACTTCTATCTCCTTGGATCTCACAAATCTACAGGGCAAACGTTATATAGTAGATGAAAAAAAAAATCAAAGTTCATGCATGCACAACATGATATAGTACTTGAAAAAAACCCATTACCTCACAATCTCACCCACTTTGAATATTGCAGCCTTCACCTTAGTGTCCCCATAACCACTAATAATTATGGGAAGTACAAACTACAAATAATAAAACATCTTAGTGAATGTCAACCTATATATAAGGACACATAGACACCGCAAACTATTCTACTCTTACCTGAAGGATTTTATGCTAATCATGGGATTTCAATCCATACAATTGAGTGGAGCCACCCTTTTTGATTTTTGTGAAAGCACCTTTGAGTGACCGCATATATCCCGTTGGAGTTCTGATGGATGCAATAACTTGCTTTGTCCGCTCTTGGTCTGCCTTTGACATTATCCACGGTGCTTTTGGGAGAACCATCTTTCCCCGCTCCCCCATGCGGGGCGTGGCTGAAGGGGGGAGACGTCTAATGGCTCTTAAATCTTCCCTAGCACCCAATGAATCCTTCTTGCCAATTATGTGATCCCATATAGCTTGCCCAACATTTTTGAATACATGCATAGGGTCCAATAAGTGCTGAATTTTCAACGAAGCCCAATAGGGTAGCGACAAGAATATTGAGTACCTCGACATACCCTTTGGCAACCCATTGGGAGGCGGTGAGGTACCATGATGCTCCTCCCAATGCTTCGCCCAGTCAGCCATGTTCCAATGGAACGGTTGCACTCCATTGATAGGGGGAGCATATCTACGATGTTAAGGAGGTAGGAAGCAATGGTTTTTGGGATAGATCACCTTCCCAAGAAGAGGAGGTCTCTCTGTCACAAGGGAAGGGCCACAAGTGGGACACGCACTATGTCCAGATGTTGCCAATCCTGCCAAGAGGTAAACAAACATTACACATGAGATGATAAACCTAAAGCAAAGAGTACAATTAACATGTGCATACTTACCAGATACCTCTCCAAATCCTGGGTAATCATGCATGGTCCACATGAGGATGCACTTGATGACGGCTTTGCGGTCTCGTGGTGGCCGTGAAATGTCAATGACATCTATGCCTCTCCATAGTTCTTGAAGCTCATCAATAAGAGGCTGCAGATATACATCCATGTTTTTTACCTTGTGCTTTCCTGGAATGAGAAGTGATAGTAAAATGTTTCCCTTTTTTGTTGCCTCCCAAGGCGGAATATTGTAGTTTACAACCACCACCGGCCAAGTGCTCCATGAAGTAGAGCACTGCCCAAATGGATTCACTCCATCACTAGCTAACCCAATCCTCAAGTGACGAGGCTCATCCTTGAACTCTGGCCATGTGTCCTCTATGTGCTTCCACGCTGGTGAGTCAGCTGGCACTCTCATAATACCATCTGTGGAGCGATTTTTTACATGCCAACTCAAAAGCTCGCTCGTACCCTTCGATCTAAACATGTGTTGGATGCGAGGGATGAGTGGAAAATGCCTCAAAATTTTACGTGGAATTCTGTTTCTCTGCATTCCTTCTTTGAACCTAGGCTCCCCGCACGATAGACATGTGTCACAATCAGCATGCTCATTACGAAAAAGCACACAATCGTTCACGCAAGCATGAATGCGATCATAATCCATCCCTAATGCAGTCACCACTTCGCGGGCTTTTCGTCTATTCTCTGGCATGTGATTGCCAGCTGGAAGCATCTTTCCTAGCAACCTATCACAAGAATAAAGTACATTAGAAGCTAATTTATGAACTCCACAAGCATCCTTCACAATCTGTATACATACCTCAAAAGTGCGTCGACACTAGCATTGCTCCATCCAAACATCGCCTGAAGGTTAAGGACTTCGAGAGATGTCCTTAAAATGGAGTAAGAGCATCTATCATATAGTGCGGTGTGTGCCGAATCGAGTAGCTCACTCCTCGTTCTTTCGGAAGCTTCTTCGCATGCACACTCTGGTTCATGCTCCTCCTCTCGTGCAAAGAGATCCTCAACCATTCTATGCAAATGGTCGTCTTCTGCATCCACGTAAGGAGATGGGATGTGGTCACTCGGATAAGAGGGAGCAGCAGTACTTGGCTGATTTGATGTGCTTCCTCCCTCTCTAATGGATTCCTGGTGCATGCGCTCTTCCACCCTCCTTTCCCCTCCTCCACCAACCACATGCCAATGAGGGGTGACGTTGTGAAGGATTGGGGCGGCTGGCCTCTACAACACCTCAAACCAACACCAAGAAAAGAGGATGAAGAGTATATCTCTCTCAAGATAATATGGGCTGATCTTCTCTCACGAATTTTGATAGCCTCACTCGCACTCAGCCCCGACTAGCTTTGACTAGCTTCCCTCTACACCGCTACAACTCCCACTATACTTGGATGCACCAAAGGAAGCAAGGGAACCAAGAAAACCAAAGTGAAAAAGTAAAGAAAAACAATGGAAATCTCTGCACTTTTCCTCATAAAACCAAGAGCTTCACTTCTTTTCAAACGCCCTTCCATGTGCTAGTAGAGACTCCATAGGCGCTCTTATATATACACATAGCTTGACCAAAACCCATCCAAATCAAGCTCACTTTGAAATCCCACAAAGTTCAGCAAAATAACTCAGAAAAAGTGATGGAAAACTTGGGGAAAACCTTGCCCCTTTGCGTATGTACAAGCAAGGAATTGGAGCTCATAGTCTACCCTCGACTAGCTGCACCAAAGGGAACCACAAACAACATGGCTGCCATACCTCAAACCAAGATGAAGAGAGGTCAATATGCAGAGCTAAACACCCACTTTCATCAGCCCATTGAGGAGATACACACTCTCAACTCACCACACCAGGCTCTCGCAAGGCAAGAGGGGCACCTTTACACCAAAACCCCCACCCTTCACCGCAGGATGCAGCAACACATAGTTTCTTCTTCACATCTGAATATCCCTCAACACTCACGACCCCAAGCTGATAAAAGTTCATTTTTTTCTCATATTTTTCAAGTACTAAGTGACTCTTTCAAGTTTCGACACGTCTATGTACAAAAACAGCAAAACTATGCACCCCACACAACTAGCCCGCATGCGTAGAGAAAGCTAGCACACACCGCCTTTGTACACTTTGTACAAGCATGCTTTATTTACATATAAGGGACCCAAAAGCATTGAAAAACCCTTTCCAAATTCCTTGGGGTGGCTTGCATCATTCCGTAAAAACACATCACATATTGCCCCCCCAACAAGCATGGAACACTTACAAGTGTTCCATACGCATCTCTTGCTTCATCACATGATTCTAGTCACATAAGGCCTGATTCGGATCCCATTGACTCTTGCCTTATGCATCTTTCCATCCAAGTCCTTGATCTGATAGCTTCCATTATCATACACCTTATGAACCACAAAAGGACCTTCCCACTTTGCCTTGAATTTTGTTTGAAAGGTATTGTCCAAAGCACTATTATACCTCATAACCAACATGCCTTCACATAGCCCTTTTGCCTTTATCTTTTCATTGAATACATCAGCCCTTCTTCTTCCCAAGTCTTCATAGTATCTAATGGCACTTTCTCTATCCAACAAGAGGCTATGCATAGATGCCAGTCTCTCTTTTACATGCTCCTCCTCAATCAAACTATGCTTCAAAATGAACTCCAATGAAGGAAGCATCACATTAATCGGCATAACACACTCTTCTCCATATACCAAATGAAATGGAGTGAAGCCCATGGATGATTTTTGAGTCACTCTACATGCCCACAATTCCCTCTCCAAATACATATCCCAATCTTTTGGATGTTCTTACACAAGCTTGAACAATATCTTCTGTAAAACTCCATTGAATGCCTCCACCAACCCATTGCATTGTGGATGATAAGGAGTAGCATACCTATGTTTGATCTCCAATTTCTCCACCAATTCAGTGATAAGATCATTCCTAAACTCTTTCCCTTGATCACTTACAAGCTCCAACGGCACTCCAAATCTACAACATATTCAATCAAAGATAAAACTGCATACATCTTTGCTTGTAGCCCCTCTACTAGCCTTTGCTTCTGGCCATCTTGTCATATAATCCACTGCACTAAGTATATAGTGCTTCCCATTTCTAGTGCTTGGAAGAGGACCAATTACATCCACACCCCACTTCTCAAAAGGTCCATAGCTTACAATGTGTCTCAAAGGCTCAGGCATCAGATTTCTCTTTTGATATATTTGGCACTCGTGACAGCTTCTACACCAATGCACAACATCCCTATTCATACTTGGCCACATAATTTGAGCATTCAATACTTTACTTATTGTAATTTCCACTCCAAAATGGCCTCCACATCCTTCCTCATGACATGCTTTTAAGCAATCAAAAATTTCATCATGGTAGAGAACTCTTCTCATGACACCATCAGCCCCCTTGTGATACATTTGCTCTCCAATCAAGACATACCTCATAGCTCTTTGTGTGATTGCATGCCTTTGTTGAGAAGCCAATCCCTTTCTTGCAAAACCCATTTGCAACACATGTTCTTCCTCATGGAGGGATTCCCTTCCAAGATACCTTGGCTCTCTAATTATCACCGCATGCACATCCTTTGTGAACACCTGTTCCGCCAACTCATGAGCCCTTACATTCATATTTCGTGGTACATGCCATATTTGAAAGGAAGTAAAAGACTTTAACAACTTCCTCACTTTAAAAAACCAGCCCTTCATGCCTTCTTGATTTACTTTCCAGGTACCTTGAACTTGCCGCACAATCAACATAGAATCACCTTTGATTAAAATCCTCCTTACATGTCTTTTGACACATTCTTCTAGGCCCAAATAGAGGCTTGCATACTCAGCCTCATTATTACTCTTTACATCCACTTCTTGGCTTCCAAACCAGCACTCAATGCCATTTTTATCCACAAATATATAACCAATAGTGCCCTTATTAATGCTCCTTTTGAAAGCCCCGTCAAAGTATAAGGTACCCTCTACATCTTGAAGCTCCGCATGCATAGTTGGACTTGGTGCTATCTTCTTTTCCAAATCTTTCTTCAACTCACTCCTTGCATGAATCTCTTTAAAAGTGAGCATATCCGCCATATTTGCTCTCACACTATCCTCCTTAGTAAAGCTCATGTCAAATTGTTGCAAGCTAAGTATCCACTTTTGCAATTTAGGACTATCCCCAGGATACCTTAATGCATGAGGCAATAAACTACATGATGTTAACACCACAAAAGGCTTACAAATAAGATAAGATTTCAGCCTTTTTGTTGCATATACCAATGCCCAAACCAATTGCTCGATCTCATGCCAAGATTTTTGTGCATCATTCTTCACTTTGCTTATGTAGTAAACCGGCCTCATATAAGATTGCTTTTTTTCCTTTTTGCATCAATACTGCACCAATAGCATGCTCACCCACGCTCAAGCTCAAGTAAAACATTTCATCCCAACAAGGAGGCATCATCAAAGGTAATGTAGATAGCTTTTCCTTGACGTCTTCAAAAGCTGTTTGCTCATGCTCAGTCCAAAGAAAAGGGTCCTTTTGTGTTGCTTCTTGCAAAGGGTGCACATATTCAGCAAGCATACAAAAAGACCTTGACAAGTACCTTAACTTTTGTACAAAACTCATCAATTCCTCTGCACTTTTAGGACTCTCCATCATAAGCAAACATTCCACTTTTGCAGGATCTGGAGCTATCCCATTCTCACTTACCTCATGGCCAAGAAGTATCACTCTGGCTCTTGCAATTTCACATTTCAAAGGATTGAGTTGACCCCCATCATCATCAATCCTTTTAAACACCATATCAAGATTTTTCACATGAAGCATTCTATCACTGTAAACACAAAAATCATCCATAAAAACTTTTACAAAGCTTCCAAGGTAAGGCCCCAATACTTTGTCCATCCAACTTTGGAAGCTCGCATAAGAATTCATCAAGCCAAAGGGCATCACCCTATAGCAAAACACTCCCCAAGGGGTCAAAAATCTAGTCTTCTTTTGATCTTCATATGCAATCCAAATTTGAAAATACCCACTAAACCCATCACATACCGAATATCTCTCATGACCTGCAACAGTGTCCAAAATCTCATCCTGAAAGGGAAGGGGATAGTGATGCCGCTTTGTTGCCGCATTCAATGGCTTATAGTCCACACATATTCTCCATTTATTTCCCTTTTTTTGAACTATAACCACAGGGGAAACCCATTCTGCATCATCCACAAGGTAGATAAAACCAGCTTGCAAAAGCTTACTCACCTCTATCTCCAATACCTTTCGTTGAATGGTGCCCAATCTCCTTAGCTTTTGAGCAATAGGCTTTGCACCTTCTTTAAGCTTTATTTCATGAACAAAACTCTTTGTTCCCCTCATTTGAGCATAATCTTTGGCAAAAAACTTGGGATACTTATCAAACAATGCATCATATGCTTCTCTCTCTCGACTAGTCAGGTCACTTGCAAGCATGTCCATTAGTTCAGCTTTTGGTACATTTGGCTCATGATCAGCCCCATGGTCATTTTCTGATCTCATAGAATCCCCTTTATCACAATTTTCATCATATACATGTATCCCACAAAGGTCTACATCAAGATCAAGAAGACTTTGATCATAAACCTCATTGTCAGTACATGTAGAGGATGCACTAGAAGAACTGTCACACATGTCATAAGTGGATGGCGATAAATCTTGATGTACAGCTGGTTCATCATCAATTTCCAGCACCTTACATGTTTTCATATCATATCTAATACTCTTCTCTTTAGGCCTGCCCACAAAGAGGTCAATACATCCCCTGTACCAGTCCTGCCGTGACCTCATAGCAATCAACCAAGGTCTACCCAATATAACTGGATATACCCCAAGCTTTGCAGGCATCACATGAATGTCCATGATAGCCCTTTGACCCAAAACATTAAGCTTCAAGTCATGAATAACTCCCAATAATTTCACTCTACTACTATTTGTCATCTTCACACTGAACAAGGATTTGCCTGTGAGCTGCAATCCCAATTGCTCCATTGTTTCCTCTGTCATAACGCACACTTGGGCTCCACCATCCATATATGCCTTACTCACCCTCCTTCCATGTATCCAAGCATCAACCATAGGCAAAACATCAGTAACTTTATGAAGTTGCACTACATGTGCATCGTGTGTCTTTACCTTCACCCTTCTGACACTAGCTAGTTTGTGCCAGTGCCTTCCCATACTTGAGCTCAAATGCAAGAGTTGCCCATATGATATGTCGGCCCTCATGTTCTTGAAGTCTTCTAAGAGATTGTATGTTGTTTGACCCTTCCCAAGCTGAAAATCATCCATGCCTATCTTCCTTCTTCTTGCCCTTACCTTTGCCTGCTTACTACTTTCAGCCTCTTCCATAGGTGCCTTGCCTTTATCTACATCTCTCCTTGGCTTTGTCCTTGCTCTTTCCTCTTTGAAAATGCCTTCACTCCCTGATTTTTGTGCCCTTGTTATCTTATTTGCAAAGACATCAACCTCATCATCTTCATCTCCCTCCTCAACTGCCTCCAAAATTCCTACGTTAAATTGTGGAGGTGCTTGAGCTTTATTTTGTCCCTGTTGTTGTGCAAGTCCTTGACCTTGGAGAGGTTGCACATTTCCTTCATTACCTATTTGTCTTTGTATGATAGGATATATACCTCCTCGCTCTCTCCTTGGTTGATTGCAATTGGGCGATATATGCCCTCTCTCCCCACAATTGTAACACATCACATTATCACCTCTATTCCTTTGAGGCCGTCAATAGCCGCTACAATTCGCGGATCGTTTGTTTCCATCCGTGCACGCTTGCGAGGATCGTCCCATAGTCCATAATCTTCTACATGGCTCAAGCATATCCGTGAAGTCGAGCAATCGCGCATTTGCACCGCACGCATGGGCATGGTAATCACTCGGCCAACCACCATGATCTATCCGGTTCAGTGGACGGGCCAAAATCATCCCAAGAAACCTACATTAATAAATTACATACACTAATTAAAATCAAATTACCAAAGAATGTTAATAAAATATCAATAAAAAGTAAAAATTAAACTTTTAGGTAAAAATGTCATTTTCAAAGTACTAGGAATACTTTCATTTTATATATTTTTTATTAAAAACATAGTACCAATAGATTTTGAGGATCAATAGTAATAATGTCAGAACGTGGCCATCTGTGTACATGGCCCGTTTTTGCGCCACGGTAATAGGTGCGGTAATAAGCGCGGTTAGACATGCGGTAATAAGAGCAGCAAATCAATTTTCAATTTTTTTTATAAATAGGGGCATCCGCGTGCCCCGCGAAGTTCAAAGCCCTAAAATTTGAATTTCATCGTCTTCTCCACAGAAGCCGAGAGCGCGAACCTCACAACCTTGAGCTCTACCTCCATCTCTACTCTTCTACTCTCCACCATCTCTACTCTTCCACTCTCCTACCCTCTCCCACCCTCTCCCAACAAGTGCTTCAATTCCATGTAAGTTTTGTTATTATGTTTTTTTATTTTTTCACACGCATACACACATACATACACTCATACACATGCATGCACACACATGCATACACATGCATACACACACACTAATTAGTGTAAGTAAAGACACCAAAACCTAAATTTGTTAATTATTAGTTACTTGCAAAATCTAAACTTGTTAGATTTGTCAAATTTATTACTTGCATAACCTAATATGTTAAATTTGGGATTGGCCATGCACATACTAATTAGTGTGTGTTAACACACACTAATTAGTGTGTGCATTGCCCAATGTGATTGGTCAATGCACACATGCACTAATTAGTGTATGATTAGTGTGTGCATTGGCCAATGTGATTGGTCAATGCACACACTAATTAGTGTGTGCATTGGTCAATGGGATTGGCCAATTCACACACTAATTAGTGTGTGTTAACACATAATTTGTGTGTGATTAGTGTGTGCATTGGACAATGTGATTAGTCAATGTACACACTAATTAGTGTGTGCATTGGCCAATGTGATTGGTCAATGTACACACTAGTTAGTGTGTGATTAGTGTGTGCATTGGTCAATGGGATTGTCCAATTCACAAACTAATTAGTATGTGTTAACACACACTAATTTGTGTGTGATTAGTGTGTGCATTGGCCAATGTGATTGGTCAATGCACACACTAATTAGTTTGTGATTAGTGTGTGCATTGGCCAATGTGATTGGTCAATGCACACACTAATTAGTTTGGGATTAGTGTGTGCGTTGGTCAATGGGATTGGTCAATACACACACTATTTAGTGTGTGATTAGTGTGTGCATTGGTCAATGGGATTGGCCAATACACACACTATTTAGTGTGTGATTAGTGTGTGCATTGGTCAATGGGATTGGCCAATTCACACACTAATTTGTGTGTGATTAGTGTGTGCATTGGCCAATGTGATTGGTCAATGCACACACTAATTAGTTTGGGATTAGTGTGTGCATTGGTCAATTGGATTGGCCAATACACACACTATTTAGTGTGTGATTAGTGTGTGCACAAGCCAATTGGATTGGCCAATACACACACTAATTTGTGTGTGATTAGTGTGTGCATTGGCCAATGTGATTGGTCAATGCACACACTAATTAGTTTGGGATTAGTGTGTGCATTGGTCAATTGGATTGGCCAATACACACAATATTTAGTGTGTGATTAGTGTGTGCACAAGCCAATTGGATTGGCCAATACACACACTATTTAGTGTGTGATTAGTGTGTGCATTGGTCAATTGGATTGGCCAATACACACAGTATTTAGTGTGTGATTAGTGTGTGCATTGACCAATGGAATTGACCAATGCACACACTAATTAGTGTGTGATTAGTCCAATTACACAAGCCAATGCACACACTAATTAGTGTATGTTAATACACACTAATTAGTGTGTGCACAAGCCAATTACACAAGCCAATGCACACACTAATTAGTGTATGTTAAAACACACTAATTAGTGTGTGCACAAGCCAAATATTACACAAGCCAACACTAAAACACACACTAATTAGTGTGTGCACAAGCCAATTACACAATCCAACACTAAAACACACACTAATTATGTTAAATTAAACAACAATCAACACAAAAACATAAACATACGTCCATGATTAAGTCGTAGGTGACGTATTAGGCCCCAATGGCCGTCCAAGTGATCGCGTAATCGGTCACACTAATCATAAACACAATAATCTCTTATTAGTCAATCCACACACTAATATCTTATTAGCACTCAAGGCTTTGCAAGACTCTTTTATAGGTTGTAGACACACATTGGATTCTTTCCACATTGGATTCTTTCAACATTGGATACTATAGAGAATCCAATGTTTGAAAAAAATCAATGTGTACATTTTTAATCATATATTCGAATTTTATACCCTAGTTTAATCTTTATCGTAATAAATGCAGACCATGTCTTCTTCTTCCACACCATGCTTTCGCAGCATTGAGGATTTCATGGCAGACGGGATGTAATATCCCGATGCTCTCTCTGCCTATCATTCACAGCCGTCGCCTCAGCAGTCATCATCAGGGTTCGACTGGTTTCGAGACGCTCTTGGTGGGTCCGCTGCCATACCTGTGACCGATCCAGATGTGGAGAGGGCATTGCGTCTTCGGATTGAGTGGTTAGGTTCGTAGCAGACCCTTACGTAGCGCTATTCACCGGCGCAGCTAGCAGGTTTTGGATTATCAGAGGTCTCTACTCCGACTGGTGGCACTCCATACCTGTAGAGTTTTCCAGCTACAGCTCCAGGTTCAACTTTTCCTTCACAGGATCCAACGCCCCAGGGTCCGACGCCGTTGGGTGCGATGCCACAGGGTCCGATGCCATGGGCGTCCACCTATCCATCACCTATCCCACCTTCTATCCCATATTCACGTCGGCGCTCTTCTGGCAGTCAGCGTCAGGGCAGCTCGCACGCTAGCGCCGGTCGATCTCGACGAGGGAGCGGAGCTAGTTGTTGTTTTGGGGGGGGGGGGGGAAGTACTACAGATTCTCCTCCACAGTCACCGCTCCCTGCTCCAGTAGAAGATGAGGACCATGAAATGCCTTCACCAGATGCTCACGGGTTATACTACCAGGTTCATAGAGGAGGTATGGTGGATCCGGGACAGCGTAGGGCAAGAGATTCCGCACACACGTCAACCAATTAATCCACTCCACATATATCAATTCTTTTCTCAAATTTGATCAGCAAGATCCCTACAACCTCACATATATAGAGACAACCATGCACATGCGTTTCCCCAACCCTGAGGGGCAACAATTCTCAAGGCAATGGTTGCAAGAGCATGTCAAAACATTTCTGAAGAACAAAAAATCTAGTGTGAGGAGAGCTGCAAAGAAGACAATGGAGTCTCCAGAGCATAGCTATCGGCCACGAAATGTCCATGATGTGGAGTGGGAGACCGCTATGCACGAGAAAGAGGATGAAAGGGCAACGGGTGCGAGGATGTATACGCGTCAAGTTGAGGCCAAATCCCATCAGACTCCTACGCATTATGGTTCGGGAGGAAAAACGGCTTGGAAAGACAAATATGTAAGTAAAAATATTAGTTTTATTGTAAAAAATCTAATGTTTTTCATTTAATTAATTGGTTGTCAATATAACATTACCATGAGTCGCCCGACCAGAGATGTGCAGAGATATAGAGAGAACCATACCGAGTATCAAACTTGGTGTTGGTTGTTTGAAAATCAAAATATAAGAAAAAGATGAAAAATACATAGAATATGTATATATTGAGATTTACCCTAGATATAGGATCTAGCTAGGGTGTAAGATGATAATGACATAGTAGAAATAAAGAATCAATGCCTTTTTCCCCAAGTTAAAGAGGTGGAGCTATTGACGCTTTTTCCATAGTACTTTTTGATGGAAAAGTAAGAATATGTTACCCTGAGATAAATAAAAGGATGAGATAGAAATGTTATTATTATACTTAAATATGCATATGTACATTATAGGAAATATAATTATGTATCTAAAAAGTGGCAAGATAGATCTTGTAGCATGCGTTCTCACTATGTACGTTTCACAGCACGACAGCGGTCTTTAGGATATCTGCATCCACTATCCTTATTTGATGATAGCCACTCTTAAGGTCAATCCTACTAAAGTAGGTAGAGCCTTGTAGCTTATCAAACAGATCTTCTACCCGAGGCACGAGAACTCTGTTTTTTATAGTGATATGGTTTAGTGCTCGATAGTCTGCACACATACAGTATGTACCATCTTTATTTTTCACTAAAAGGACTGGAGAACAAAAGGGAGAGGAACTAGGCCTCACCATACCTTTGTCTACCAATTCCTGTACTTGCCTCATGATCTCCTCTTGTTGAGCTTGTGAGACTCGATAAGGAGGCGGTGAGCTTCATGGAAGGAGCTCAATGTGATGGTCATCATCCCCTCATTTTGGCGGTAAGTCCATAGAGATATCATCGATGAACACATCTTGGAATCCTTTCAGAAAACTAGAAAAGTCTAACTCTTCTTGATTCCTACCATTTACATTTGATGAAACATTAGGATCTTTTAGAGACTCTTTGACAAAAATCATGTACATAGAAACTGAGCTCTTCATTGACTTATCAAAAGCAAGAGGATTTACAAGTGGAATAGTGCAACCACACTCACTAGCATCTATATACATGTTCTTTTCCCTGTAGTAGGTGAAGTAGAGTCTCGATCTAGGGAACTTAATGTTCGCAGCCATGCGATCAAACAATGGCGCCCCTAGGATAGCATCCTCATGTTGGAGAGGAGATATGAAGAATTCTTCTTTGTCGACATAGCTTTGGACATGAAGCCTCAGCTTCCCAATCAAGGGAGTAACGGAGGCTTGTTGTCCCTTGAAAGCTGCATCAACCATTACCATATCTCCCATCTCGAAAGCTTGAATGCCTAGCTTGGTGGCCAACTCCGTTGATATGAAGTTGTGAGTAGAGCCTGGGTCAAACAAGATGAAGGAATCATGCTCTCTTACCTTTCCCCAAGCATAGGAAAGTGATGATCCTTTGCAATGAGCATCCTCTTTTGGAGCTTTGATGGAGGAAGCCCTAGGACTCTCATTGCGAGTATTATTCGTGGGGAAAGAGCGATAGCCATGTCCTTGCTCCCCACACTTGAAACACTTATGGTCCTTGCGAAAAGCTTCAAGCTCTTCAGGAGAGAGTTTGTTTTTACCTTTGTAAACTCCCTTCTCCTTGGACCGATTGTTGTTGTTGTTGTTGGAAGTGCCTTGGGAAGAATTTTGAACATTGGTTTTCTCCTTTGCATCACTTTTGTCTTTGTTTTCCATGGTCTTGACATTACGTTTAGCCCTTGATGGAAATTGATGCGTGAAGCAACCATGGTGTGATGGATTACTTTGCTAATAGTACCAGGCAATTGAGAGTTGATGTATTCGGCCATCTCTTCAGGTAATCCCGCACATAATTGCTACCTTTGCTTGACAAAGTCTATTTTTTGAAAGACACTAGCCTTGAGATGTAAGTCCCAAAACTTGTCTACATAATTGTGGATAGACTCATGAGAGAGAATCTTCAAGTTGCGTCATTCGGTAAGCACTTTTTCCTTTGCATCGCTTGCAAGGAATTGCTTCATGATGGAAACTCGTAGAGTTTTCCATGTCTTTGGGGCTTCACCATTGCCACGAAGGCTAGCCCACCATTGACGAGATGATTTTTGGAAGTGCATAGCTACATGGTGTAGCTTGGAGGACTCTGTGAAGCCCTCGTCTCCAAAGGCCGCATCAAATTGCTGGATGAAGGGCAACACTTTGTCGGTAGCACCAAAGGTGCCATCATAGGTGAGAAAAGAGATACTCTTTCCTCCCTCCTTGAACTTCTTTACCTTTTGTGACCTTCGCCATGCAGGAAATGATTTGCAATGTCCTCCCCTCTTGTATTCTCTAGGAGAATAGCCATAGCTTTCATCGGAAGAGAAGGAAGGTGAAGAAGAAGGAGAAGAGGGTGACCTCTTCCTAGCCCTTTTCTTCCTTTGTTTCCTCTCTTCCCTTTAGGAGTGACGAGGAGAAGGACTATGTGTTGATCTTTTCCTCTTGGGAGGAGTGGGAGATCGTCTAGACCGCCGTCTTCATGGAGCCACATCTTCAGCGGAACTTAAACTTTCATTGCTTTCTTGTGCTTTTGATTCCTCCTCTCGAATGGGAGAGAGTCTTCTTTTGGGGGTCTTTTCAAGAGGCCTCCTAAGCTCTCTCTCCTCTTGGAGAGGAAGGGAAATTCCATAAGCACGAAGTTGTTGAGTAACTTCGGCTTGCAAAGCAGGGTTTCCCATAGCTTGCTGCAACCTAGTGACGAGATAATTCACAAACATGGGAGCATCATCATTAGCACCTTCATTTGCAAAATCAAAGCTATCAATATTCATTCTACTCTCTTGATTATTGTGAGCCATGTTAACAAAATTTATGTATGTACTTAGTGTATGCTTTGGAAATTCAAAACCTTAGTTGCCACTCCTCTTAGCCTTTGAAAATCGGCTCTTAAGTATCTACACCCACGGCTCGAAGTGGTTAATTATAGAGAGTAGAGGAGTAGGTTTAACATAGCAGAGTTGCCGAGGGCTAGCTCCTTTCGGACTTCTTATGGATCAATAATGGTAAAGCCATAGGCAAGTCTAAAAAGACTTCATTATTAAGTCCAAAGCTCTCGAGGTGTGCACCATATCCCACATAGTGGGCTCAACAAAACCGATAATAGTCCCAGTTCCACTTACCCTAATATAATTAACAACATCAACCATTTATAGGCTACTTAAGTACCTCTCTTCTTAAACAATAAAAGAGAAACCAAATGCTCTGATACCAATGTAATGAAATTGGTCTATTTAACTTGAGAGTAGCGGAAATTAATGAGTATACTTTTGAGAAATGACTTTGTGAGCATAGCGGGTATACATAATTGAAGATAGCAACATAATCATAGCAATTAGTTAACTTGGCATGAACAATAATTTCGCAAGAGAGAATTTAGAGAACATGACATTTGAGGACCAGATTTATGTGGAGCCCGTCCCCCCTCCAATAGGCATTTGTATTATGATTTCTCCCATTAAGAGAGACTTGTTACAATACAATCTTTGTGTTCCTTTTCACCTAGGTGATGCAATGAAGATGGAAAGCTTCATGCATCACAAGCATAACATAAACTTGAAGAAAGCTTTAACTATCCCAAGCCTCAGTCCCAAGACCTCAAACACCTTTGAAGGTGGATAAAGCTAGTAGGGAATGAGGGTAGGGAAGAGGAAGAAGAAACATTTCATAGGAGAAAGAGATAGTTCCTCACTTATCATAACTCTTCTTGCTAGCATACATAATAGCATGGTAATGAAGAAGAAGGATATGGTAAGATTAAGCATTGAAGCATGGATCTTGGTTGGATTTGCACTCCATAGAAAAGAGTGTTGGTGTAGGCTCTCAACCTCTATTTTCTCGGAGAAGGAGAGAGAGCTCTTGCACTTTGCATAACACACAATGAGACTGTTTGTGAGTGTGCGTGAGTGGGTGATTATACCCCATAAGCAACCCCCTAGCTTGCTTGGGTCGGCCCCCCCTCTTGTAGCTCATGCTTCAAGCTCATTGGACCCCTCCAGGCCTAGCCAATCACAAGCAGGAGGCATTACAAGCAGCAAGGGTAGCCTTGGGACAAGTGTACCCCTTTCCACTTTGAGAGAGAGGACTTGATAAATGCAAAATCAATTAATTAAATATCCTAAATTATCATTGGACCCCTTGGGTGGCCAACCAATAGGCTTCAGGCACACCATGAGGGCAACATGAGGAGGAACTTGACAAGTGTCCCTTTTGCTTTCTTTGTACCATGCAAGCCTTGTGTGAGTGTGTGGGTGTTCTCTCTCATCCCCCCTAATGTAGGTCTTGCCCCCTCCTTGTAGAGAGTGAATATTACACCTTAAGCCCCTCATGCATAGGCCCAGTTCCTACCACAAGCTTGACCCTTAAGCACTTTAAGCTTGGGTTGGGTTCTCACTTCAAGTACAGCCCTAGCATCTCAAGCATGTCAAGCACCTCAAGCATCTCAAGCACCTCAATCATCAAGCACCTCAAGCACCTTAGTCATCAAGCATGACAAGCAGGACAAGCACCTCGAGCTGGGTCGGGTTCCCGCCTCAAGCTTAGCCCTAGCTTACCTAAGGTCAAAGGACTTTTACACACATTATTGGAGGTCTTCAATGAAGCTAACGCTAAGGTATTATGATCCATTGGTTGGCCTTGCTCTTTGATAGACCATCTCTCATTTGTGCCCCTTTACCATTGGCCCATGTTGAGATAGATCTATAAGTACATGTCTATATCTTAACCCTTGTTCCTATTTATTCTCCCACATCAAGTGATCAGTTTAATATGAGAAAATCATTTGGGTTGGTTAGATATTAGATTTTATGACACCACACAATAGTTTGCAAAGCAATTATTACTTGCATATATGGAGACCTTGAAACACTCTCTTGCCATGCAACCTTTTTCAAATTATAGAGAAATTTTACCACCACTCAACAAGGAGGTGGATGCTATAAACAGTTTGGCCTTGGAACATTTTATTGCTACCTATAAGGAATATTTTAATGTAGATTCAGTGTGTGAATTAGATTGTGATATCATCTTATTTATGACCGAGTTCGTAAATAGTTTAGATCTTAGGGAAGGTTTTCCACCACAGGGTGTTGGAAACAAAATGGTCGAGTTATGTTGCTCCACAATTTGGATCCAAGAAGTGGTCTTTGTAATGGGACACGCTTGATTTGTAAGTAGTTCCATAACAAAGTGATTGAAGCAAAAAGCATTACAGGATCACATGCAGGAAATAAAGTGTTCATTCTAAGGATTGCTTTTCTCATGGATGCTAGATAAAGCCTCCCTAGTTTTGAGTTGAAACATTGCAATTTCCTCGCAAATGTGCTTTTGGGATGAGGATCAACAAAGCGCAAGGCCAAACATTGGGAATGCTAGGATTGAATCTCCCAACACCTGTTTTCACCCATCATTGGTCAATTATATGTGGTCGCATGAGATCCTCTTCTACCATCAAGGTTGTGGTTGGTGATGGTCACTCAACAAGTTCTAAGAGACATGGAGATCACAGAACATACACTTCTAAAATTTTCTACAAGGGAGTTATTCTATTGACCTTATGAAGTTATATGCACTAATAATGTCCCATTGGCCCAATAAAGGGCTTAGTCATGTGGCTGGAGACGTTCCATCCATTTCAAAAGAGGGTTACCCTCACAAGAAGGGATACAACAAGTATTTTTTTCTCATTTATAGGCTTTGCAAATCTATAAGTTCATCTATACTCACTTCTCTCTCATTTATAGTCTTTGAAGATCTATACGTTCATCTATCACTTTTATAGGCTTTGTGGATCCACAATTTTGGTCTTTCTCATGTATGTAGTTGATATTCACTACATTTTGGTCAATCTCATGTATGCAGTGGATACCAATTTGCTCATTTCTTAGTTGTCTTCTTTGGATACTACATTTTGAAGAATTTTATAGCGATTTGATAAGGGATTTCCATAATTGTGTTATGTTTGCTATCAATATGTTTTTTGAGTTGCACACCTTGTGTGTGTGTGTGTGTTTTTTTTTTTCTCGTTCAAGGGACTTCTTTTCAACGTGGTCTATCCCTCCAAGAAGGAATTGTTGCAATTGACAAAATGAAGTTACAATTCAAACATTTGACTACTCACACCCTCACATTGTTGCTAACACTAACATTTTCTTCTAAGATATAAATGAAACGTGTTATGGCCTCATAGAGGGTATAGTTGTTGAGAAGCAAACGATTATCTACAAAATATTTATAAGTGCTAATAGATTTATGACGTTGCATTCAACAATCTTTAACCTTCATTTACTTCATGTGTTTTTAATAAAATCTTAATCTTTATGAAGATGGATCCTAATCCCTGTGAGATTTACACACTAGGAAGATGACACTCGACACGATGCCAGCATAGGGGTCCCCAAACCCTAGGGCAGTTCTGGTCACCGATAACTACAACATCTTCTCATGCCTTGGTGGGGCCTTTAGAAACTCGTATGTGGGTTGGTTGACAACGTTGCTCTTGGAGTTAGTCCTGAAGCTAGACTTGTTACCAAGGAAGTGGGTGAGCAAGGGCCTTGGGGATAGGGGTTGTTCCAAGAGGGGAGCACCTTCTTGACCCTCCCATCTTCTGAGGCATTTGGGGAGGCTTCAACGAATGTGTTTTTGCGTATGGGGGTGGCGGCCTCCCGCCGACTTCACTCTGAAGCCACAGTTTTTGCCACGTGATGGGGTTGACTTGGCGGTGGATCGACTGAGTTGGAGATTGAGATGCAGAGCATGGAAAAGGATGGTTTTGGGTTGGGTGGCAGGATTTTGTGCCGAGTGTGTGAGCTGTTGGAGAGGTGGACCTTGTACGTGTGCTGGTTATGGGAAGATCTTGGGCCAAGACATTGGGGGCTAGTGTTGATGATGGCTTAGGCCACGTCCTTTGGGAAGTTAGTCGAAGGATCCCATTATGATTTTGCTCATTGGTTGGCTTTGAGCTTCGACATGGTTTGGTGCATATGTGATCGTTCACATGTGCAGTTTGGCTCAGCTTGCTCTGTTGGTCTCGTCTTGCTTTGTGCCATGCTCTTTTGACAGAGCAAGGATGGGCTTTGTGGTTTGGCAATGGATCAACTGCATTGTTTTTTTAGTGATGGCCCCTTTGAGGCCAGTGATGGAGCTGCATGCTCCGCTCATTGTACGGCTGGCTTTAGTATACAGTGTTGTAGCTCTCCTAGAGGGGCGGATTTCTACTCGAGGGTAGTGTAGAATCTCGGTGGCACCCCTACAACAAAGATGTGTAGGTTACTTGGTTTCTCGAGGGTGTCTCCCTATTCAATTAGGGATTGTTGGAAATTCCTTTTTTGCTGCTAGTATCGAGGCGGCTCCTCTATCAACTGGTGTATCTCTGGATGGTTGAATTTGGATATGGTGGTGTTGCTTGAGGTCTCATGCATCTGTGGCTTGATATGAGCACAAATTTCAATGCAATTTAATGTTTTGTTTTTAATATATATCGACTCACAATATTGTGAGTTGTGCCAAAAAAAAAAAAGACACTCGACACGTACAAGGTTAAATATTGTATGTATGTTTGTAATGTTTTGATACTCTAAAGAATTTGAATCTCATGTTCAACAACTATGTTTGAAGATCCACCATTATGCTTCGAGTGAGGGGTCTCCTTGCTTTATAGAGCAACTCCATATTGCACTGGTCCCCTTGGATCTCTAAAATATTGGGGACCGCCGCAAAGCCCCTACTAGATAGAAACGGCCAGGAATGTGAATAATAAGGGGCTCGTTCGACTAGAGCAATTTTGGGATGGCAACAGGAAGTGCTGGAAAACTGTTGAATCTTTAGCCATCCAATTTCAACTGAATGGCTTTGAGATCTTACTAGTCTATAGGGTGATGAAAGAGCTTGATAAGGTGGTGATGCTAATTTGTGAATCCAACTTTGAATGGGACGCTTGGAGATGGCCTGGGAGTAGCCTCTTTTGGAAACCACATTCTAAAGGCATCTACCATGCATTAATGCACGAGGCTAATTGGTGTAGACCCCTCAACAAATTATGGAAGATGCACTGGATGGAAAAACGGTGGGAGGGAGTCATGGAGAACATCTGGAAGCCAAGGTGGCCTCAGTATATGAAGATACTTCTATGGAAAGTGATGTGGGGTGCTTTGTTGAGGCGTAAAGATGCAAGAAAGAGGAATCGGGTCCGATCGTTGCTCGGGGTGCAGAATAGCTAGTGAAGACCTAGCCCACCTTTTCATGGGATGCCAGGCAATCAATGGCATGTCTGGGAAAATATGCAAGTGGATTCAAAGGACATGGAAAATTAAGTTCTTCAAGATTGATCAGTTCTTTGGTAGTAGCAGGTTAGGAAGTCCTATTCTTCTTGTCTGCACTCAAATAATCAGGTTCTACTTCTTTCACCATATTTGGCAAGCAAGGAACTACCACGTGTTTGAGGGGGATCTGGCTATGGCAAGCTTTTGTGAAATCATACAAGAGAGCAGAGTGACGATCCACAGGATCGGAGGCAAACAAGCCTCAGAGGACTGGTCTGGAATAGTATAAGTCATGATGACATCTTCTAATAAATAAAGCCTAGGAGTAGTTGTGGTTTCTCTGTCAAGCAGAAAACTTGTAATCCTTTGACTCTTAAGGCTCGGTCTGAGCTCGAGGTTGGTGTATATTTCTTATGTTCTTAATACTATCCACTCACAATTGTGAGTTTTGCAAAAAAAAAAAGGGATCCACCATTACGGATAGGTCCAATCACATTCATGGAGGTTATTCATCTACCAGAGGACTTGGATGTAGCAAGGTAACAATTTTGATATAGTAAAGTAAATAGGTTTTTTAAAAATCTATCTAGACTAATAGCCTTTTGTTTGGTTGTAGGTTACAATATTATCCACGGTATATTTCATGTCGCATATGATCAAAGATTTCCCTGCTATATCCAAGTTGCTATCTAGAGAGGAGTTAGGCCACATATCACAATTTGTTGTAGAGTTAAGCATAACCCATTCAATCAATGATGTGTTTGCTCAAAGTCTTAGCCATGGTAGTTGGTTCCTACATGTTTGTGTTTTAGGGTGTCTTCCTCCAAGGAATGGTCGACGTGTCTTACATCATGGACCATGGGTGGTATGATATTGTGATAGGGCATGTCGCAGGCTATGATTTAGAGGGTAGAAACCTGGAGTCTCTACATTTTGGAGATTGTTATGTTTGATGGACTTACAAGAAATATAACCTACTCTTTATCTTCATGTGAAGTTAGTATGAGTTGTTTGCCTAAGTCACTCCATGCCACCACCAGATGTGGCACCGCTTTACAATGTGAACAATTGTGGGGTTTTTTTTTTTTTGGGAGGGGGGGTGGGGAGGGGCGGGGGGGGGATTTGAAAGGGAGCTTCAAGGCTTTTGGTATGTGAAGATTATTTCTTAATTAAAGAGATTATTAGTGTTGTAATCATTGTACTTTCTCTCTCTCTCTCTCTCTCTCTCTCTCTCTCTCTCTCTCTCTCTCTCTCTCTCTCTCTTCTCTCTCTCTCTCTCTCTCTCTCTCTCTCTCTCTCTCTCTCTCAATGTAGGGCTTATGTAGATAGTGTTTGCATGCCTAAGCACCGCCAGCGGTGGTGCCTTTGCCAAGGCCCTACCGTTGTACTATCGGTAAGAGTGAGTGAGACGCATTGTAAGGCAGGTCACACGAGTTAGTGATCACAGAGTCTTACCATAGCCCGAGCGAGATTTCTCGAGCGAACTAAAACCCGAGCAAGAGAGGCCGATCAACTTGTGAGTGAAGCGGCCAACTACCAACAGTAAGTGCACGAAAGAAGACTACATGTCTTGAACTCTACTGGCACAACTGGCTTTGGGTGAGAGTTCTGACTCTTTGGAATGGTGGGGTAACTGGGGTTGGATCCTTGCAATCCAAAATAGAGGGGAGAGGAATTGCACGTGGAAAAGGGGCTTCCTACTACCTCTCATGATAGTGGCAGGGTAAATGTGGGTCTCTGGAATCTGTGGGTGCTCTAGCGTGCTTTTGGGTTTTATTTTACGCCATCACCTCCTACACCAAGGACCACACGCCGGTGTGCGGTCCACTATGAACAACGCTGGGGATTTTTTTTTCAAAACTTGACAATATTGCTCACGGGTCCAATGTTTTTTAATCGTTAGATTTCAAACTTGCCTTTAAGAAAATTAAAAAAATTACAGGAAGGACGTGTGGTCCAATAGCAGTCATGTGGTCCAATAGTAGTCATTGTGTCAAGCTAAAAACCCCTTTCTAAAAGGAGTGGTGGAACGCTCCCATCAAAAAGGGTAACTTTTCCTCCTTTAAGTGTAGCTACAAATATAGGGTCCATGGAAAATAGCTATAGAGGAAAAAATTAGTATTAGAACGCAAGGGTAGATCCACACTAACAAAAAAAAGAACACTTTTGAAATTTTTTCTTATAAAAAAGAGCTCTTCATTCTCTTAGTTTTTCTATTTTGTTCAACATCATAACATTCTACGGGATTGACACATAGCTAGGTTTCATATGTGCACAAGATTGCTGCCTCTACTAATAGGGCGAGTAATTCACAAGAACACATCATTCCTCCCACTATTATTAAAACATTGTGAAGTATGGCAACATCATGTGCTTCTATTTTCTTGTCTTTGCTCAACTAGCTAGGTGTGAAATTCAAGGCAGAGGGAATATTATCCTTTATATCAATCACACACCAATGCGCCTAGCTAAGTTTGCAAACTGTAGGCAATCCAATAGAATCTAAAGATGTAGAATGTTTTTGGAGAAACTAAGGAAAAAGGACCATTTTTCCCAAAGGAAAATTTTCAAAATCTTTCTAATATCCATTAGAGAATGAGATATGGTCTAGATGTGGTGTGGATGTTCCTATAAAAAAGGACATATCAAAATGTGTAGTTGATCCATTAGGAGTACCTATTGATGGAAAAGGTGGGGCAGTTTTAGTTCATATGCAATCAAAAGAGGCATACATGGCTAGAGCGTTAGTCTCTCACCTATCTATGTGTGACTGCGAAGCTCCCACAATCTCAGGATGGTGCTATCTAAGTGCATCTATCTTCAAATGCACCAGTTGATATTGTGAAATGTGGTGAATAAAATGGAGTCACTTTGCATATCTCCTTTGTTTCATGCTAGAGCTCGAGTTGGAGGAAGCTGCATTATGTAATTCTAAACTTCTTATGTTTTTCTCACTTCCGAAGGTCATGACTGCTAATAAAAAGGGTCCAATGTTTACTGCCTTTTTGCATATACACCGTGAATACACACGGTAATTGGCCTCGATATCATTGTCACCATCATCGCACCTGTTTGTGGGAACCAAAGTAACGCAAACTTCATCACGCTAGATATCATTCCAAAACCACAATAGTGCTATCACCCACTGCCGAGTTCTTCAAAGCTCACTATGTTGAGATTGTGTTATCACGATCATTGTGGGAATGAGTGGATGAGCATGCATAGAGGCAAGTCGTTGACCCGCTACTGTGCTCCTTTCAGTGTCATGTTGGACTCTCTCTCTCTCTCTCTCTCTCTCTCTCTCTCTCTCTATCTCTATCTCTATCACTATCATTAGTCACCCCTTTTGAGAAGTTTCTACTCACATGTACACATTGGCATCCATTGTATATAATAAAGTGGTCATTAGTCTCTATCATTAGTCACCCCTTTTGAGAAGTTTCTACTCACATGTACACATTGGCATCCATTATATATAATAAACTGGTCATTGGTCTTGAGAGAGAGAGAGAGAGAGAGAGAGAGAGAGAGAGAGAGAGAGAGGCTTGATCAACTTTAACAAGAAGCCTTGCAGCCGCTAAAGCAATCACAGGAGCAGGCCAACACTTTGGATGCAACAAATCCACCTCCTCCTCCTCCATCTCCGCCTCCACAGCCACCACCGTCACCACCTCCTCCCAGCCGCCGCCTCAGCTGCTGTACACAGGCCTGTACCCCTACTGTTATATCCATACCCTCTCTTGTACCCATGCTCATACCCTACGTAGCCACGCCCCCTTCTGCCTCCTTAGAAGGCCTGCACTCAAGAAGTTGCCACTGCAGCAGCAGCCGAGAGTTTGCGCAGTAACCGCCCACGCTAGCCTTACATATGCATGTTGACTTCTGAGCCTCGTTGGCACCCTCCACGTACACACACACTCACACAACAAACACACACACATGCAGTCGAACATCAATGGAGTACATCGCAATGCTCCATTTACTAAGCAACATCTACGTAAAGGACGTACGGGCCATGGCTTGACCAGTTGGGGAGTTTTTTTTTTCCACACACAGAGATCACGCATCAGGATTGGGACAGGAGGCGCGACAGAAAATTTTCGGCTGGCCCAGAAGGGGGTCTGTTTCCAGGGTTCTGTTGGCAACCGTTGTGATACCGACGGTTGTGGTTGCTGGCCAGCTTGGACTCCGTAACTACCACGATCGACGGGCGCTCCGTCAAGTTGGCACGGTTCTCCCTCTCTCTCTCTCTCTCTCTCTCTCTCTCTCTCTCTCTCTCTCTCTCTCTCTCTCTCTCTCTCTCTCTCTCTCTCTCTCTCTCTCTCTCTCTCTCTCTCTCTCTCTCTAGCACTGCGCGTTGACGCGCGCCCTTAAAGAGAGTTTAAGTCTTGAGAAAACACACCACTCTCCTCGATCTTTACGGTCTCTTAGGATAGTTTCCTACGAAGTTAAAACTCTTGTTCTTCTCCTCTTTGTCCCTCCCTCCCTCCCTCCCTCTCTCTCTCTCTCTCTCTCTCTCTCTCTCTCTCTCTCTCTCTTACTCTCTCCGCGCACCGGCGTACACCTGTGAAGGCAGTCCAAGGCCCTGTTCAAATGAACTCGTTCTCTCTCTCTCTCTCTCTCTCTCTCTCTCTCTCTCTCTCTCTCTCTCTCTCTCTTTCCCCCCAAAGGTTGCATTAGAGACATTGATGTCTTACATAGCACCGAAGAAAATTGGCGGTTTGGCCTACGTCTAGAGTATTCTTGACGAGTACAACCTCTTCAAAAGGGATGATGACAGGTCAAGGGATGCCAACCTTCTTGAACATTTCCTCGGTTTCAATGGCCTGCAATTGCTTAAGGATGGATTTGTGGATGTCTTGAGCATTGAGGACTAAGCCATCAAGGCTTACCTCCTCCTTGCCATTAGTGTAAGTAGAAGACACAAGGGGAGGGGTCTTGTCTGTACGGTGCTTGATGAGAATTTGGCACTTGGGGTTGCTGGATTTGCGCTAAAAACTCCACGGCTAATGCAGACCTCACATCGAAGGTGTTGAACTCGATCTTCACTTTGCTTAGATGCTTCAACATCTCTCTCTCTCTCTCTCTCTCTCTCTCTCTCTCTCAACGTACGACATTGGCGTGCACCTTTTGAAGGTTTTCACACCAAATTACACTACATTTCTCCAAAATTTGTGGCTTTTCTTACCTTCAAATCTAAAATCTAGAGGTAAATCTCAAAATTTTAGGTGGGATCACACTTAACCTAGGTTTTTTGAGCATTAACTATAAATGAATCATCTTATGTCCTCTGCAAACCGAAGCTCTCTCACAAATCTTGCTCACTCTCGAGGTACTCTTTTCCTTTTACGCGGACCAAGTGCTCCACAAAACTAAGAAAAAAACATTCACTGTCGAGACATTTTATTGGGTCAAAGTAATTTCAATCAAAATTGTGTTGATGGATTGGACATAATTTATTTATTTTCCTAAAATAAAATATTTTAGCGTCTTCAAAATTAAGAATCTCGCATTTTAAAAATTGGTTTATATTTTTATATATTTTAGTGTCTTTAAAATTTAGGAACAGTAAAGCATTTTAGTGTTTCAGATGATTTAGAACCCCAATAACCCATCTTGAGCGAGCCTGCAGTAAAAAATGATTAAGGACATAACCATTTATGGACCAGATCGAGCATAGCCACAAGCTTATTTATATGAATTTGCTGCGGCAAACATGGCAATGGTCATGCTTCCGAGTGTTAAGCGTAATTTCTACCTTAAAGGGGCAAAGATGAGCAATGCCTGTGGTATGTAAGTCCTTGCCTAGAGATTATTAAAGCAATGATCTGTTGCCTTGCATGCTAGAAATTTGGTCAGTCTCACCCATTCATCGATGGCAAAAATGGGTTTACAAAGTCGATGACAGAAATGGGTTTGCAAAGTCGATGTAAGATGGCGTGTTTTGGGATTCTACAAAATCAAATAAGCAGATGTGTGCAATTAATTAATGATGGCTTACATGAGCTTAAGCACCGGGTTGTCACACCATGTTTTTGGGGTTGCAAAAAATACATCGCATCGGGTTTGAACCCCATGGGGGTTGTGGAGGATTATGTTTGGTTTTGCATTTACTTTGGTACACTATCCTCTATAGAGTCACTACTGAGGTCTTGATCTTTGCTTTTTTATTTTATATACTCGTTCGGTTACTTGTTCGCTCGAAAGTACTCGTTCAAGGATTGGGATTCCTCGTGATCATAAAGCAAAGTGAATTTGATAATAGCATTAGAAAGAGTAAATCTTTTGTAGACTGTAGTGTGAGTAGCTTGAAAAGACATACCGTTGGACAAAAGAGAGCACCCATAGAGTTCGTAAGGTGACAGTATGCGCCAACAATTCTGGACTAATTTCTTTGAGGCAAATCAGGGGAGATTCGTGATCTTTAAAAAGGAAAATGTAAGGCAGAGCCAGCTGGCGGTAGGCGAGCATGTGAGAAGGAGGTCGCAGGTGGCGAGCATTTAGCAGCAGGTGTGGTGTGTGTGGCAGCCCATCCGACCTCCACGCATCGAGGGTTGTACCAGTAATAAATTTTTTTATATCAGGGAGGGGGGCATGTGATAAGCCCATGCATGATGCTCCGAGGAGAGCACCAGTTGGCAGAAGACAGCTGTCACGGAGATGATTGGGGCAACACCTTGACGGCCCAGATGTCGGAGTGAGACGCATCGAGGCGGAGGACAGAGTTGGCGGCTTTAGGGCGGGGAGAAGCACGGAGAGGCCACAACAGCCTTTGATTTTCTTTATTGCAATGCACAAGCCCGAATGTGAAAGCATGAAGAAAAGAAAACGATATGTAAGGAAAGCGTCCGCACTCACTATTTCAAAAATTGAAAAGACGATAGCTTGATACACAGCATTTAGTCACAAGCGGGATTTAGTCACAAGCATGACTAGCTTAAGATGAAATGAGCTTGAAACTTGAAAGTCGTCCTCCTCCTAGCCCTGTATCGATAAGGTTCTAGATTTTGCAATGTGCTAGACATTCTTTCCTTCTATTAACAAGGTAAAGAGCATTGTGAATTGACTTGTTGTTTACGATCACATGGTATTGTGTTGACAAGTGTAGAACAACTTATTCTAGTCTCTTCTTCATCTCTCTCACACACACACACATACACACACAATGACGAGGGCCCTTAGGGTCATAGGGACAATGGAGAGAGAGAGAGAGAGTTGGGGGGGGGGGGGGGGGGGGGGGGGGGGGGGGGGGGGGGGGGGGGGGGGGGGGGGGGGGGGGGGGGGGGGGGGGGGGGGGGGGGGGAGATGATATAAGAAGAAGTAGAGAATTTGCCCAAAAGACTTCAAATTAGGCGTATAAAGAGAGCACATCATGGTCTCAATCTAATAGCATGATCCGTAGACGTTGGAATAGAAACTCGGAGGTGGAAGATAGAATCTCAGCAGCTCCGTCGTGTCTCGTCGTTGCATGCAGCTTACTGCCTTGTAGTGATGGCGAGCTTGCAAGCCACCGGAAGTTCTCAATGTTGGGCTACTATGATAGTAATTAGCATACCCTCTCATGCTTTTGTTGTCTTCTCTGCAACTCTCTCTTTGGGGGTGATTCTCTTTGATTGCTGAAAATGGGAGATCGGCATTGTAGCTATTTGTGCGGCTATGGCTACCTTGATTCCCGGTGCTAGTGCAATTGTTAGAAGTGTGGCTATGTCGAAGGAAATCGGATTCTGTTGCAAAGGAAGTGCGATTGGAATCAACTTGAGCCGACTCCTTCTCTTCTTCAACGTTTTTGAGCTTTTGCACTCGGCGTTTGAGCCTGAAAGTGCGCAATTTGCGCAACACAAATGATATCCAACTCACCTTCCGCTTCGTAGGCATTCCATGAGCTGCAGAGACTTTCTGCCCACATCTCCGATTCGTCTCTTCTACTGAAAGAGTCAAGTGGGCTCTGGAGCATGCAAGAGAGGAAATAGTGGGTCGCATTGTAGGGCGCAGATGCAGAGAGGAGCTGGGCGGAAGCGAAAATGGAGATCGACTTGCAGGGAGGTGGCTTATCGGAGGGGGAAGCTGCAATGGCGAGCTTGATACAGCACTGGGTACTGAGAAAAGCCTCAATGCTGGGGATGAGGGACTATGCACAGAAGCAAGCTTCAATGGAGATCTCGAGGAGGAGCTCGGGCGGGGGGTCTCCCAAGTGAAAGAAGAAGGTGAGGAGTTGTGTCTCCGAGAATTGGCCCTCAGCAAATATCCACCTCGCTTGAAGAGTGCTAGTTTAGCAGGCAGAGATTGAGGGCGTCCTTTCTTCTCATGGTCTGATCGATTTGCAACAAAGTCATGGGAGAAGTAGATCAATGAGTCACTTGAAATGCCTTGAACAACATCACATTGTGAGGAGGCCCCCTCTCTATTGCCTTCTACATCACATGAGAGTACCATATCACTCTCGCTAGGAGAGCTCTCCACACTAATATTGAAACGCCCATCCCTTATGGATGAAACTCCATCTTCATGTGTAACACTCCTTATGCAAAGAGCAAGCTTCTCCCCCACACAAAATGCACACACCCCCACTCCACGGTGATGAGGGTGCTCTGCACATGCAAACCTCATCTATGGAAGGCTGAGGAGAAATGGTTCTAGCACCACCGAACAAAGGGTAAAGAGAACTAGTAGCGTTTGCATGGTCGATTGCAACTCCAACCTCCCCATGTGCGGCTATCACATTTTGAAAGGGTTGGCCTCAAACAGTTTAGGACCATGATAATCACGACTTTCGAACAAGTAACCACGAGTTTCAAACAATGAACCAAGAATTCAAGGTGGGGTATTGAGAAGCTAGAAACACACACCAATCAAAAGCTAAGAAGCGACCTTAGACTACACACGAATTTATTGAAAACTCCAAAAATGATCATAAAGCGAAGTGACTTTGATCTACTTGGCACGAGAACGAGTAACCTTTTGGAGTGTGAGTAACTTTGAAAAGACATACCATTGGACAAAAGAGAGCAACCATTGAGGACCAAAAGAAGCTTTTGCTCACCCACATAAATAGTTGGTGAGGTGACATTATGTATTATCTATCAAGCGCGAATGTGAAAGCATGAAAGAAAGAAAATGATATGTAAGGAAATTTGCACTAACGGGGACACAAAATGTGGGCATGCCTTTGTCTAAGAGACAAAAGAACTAGTCGGTAGTTGGAAGCGTCCGCACTCACTATTTCAAAAATTGAAAAGACAATTGCTTCATACATAGCATTTGGTCACAAGGGGGGGGGGACGCATGACTAAATTGAAATGACCTTGACAAATCCTCGAGTCCTCCTCCTAGACTAGACAAATCCTCTAGTCCTTCTCCTAGCCTTATCAAGTCGTGTATGATAAGGTTCTAGATTTTGCGACGTGCTAGACAATTCTTTCCTTTTGTTAACCACGTAAAGGCAAAAATAAATAAAATCTCAGGTAAAGAGGATTTCAATTTTCCCTCGAGGTCACAGTTCGCCCCTTTGTAATGTAAATTTCTCTATTGAAATTTCATTTGACATTTTTTTTCCCTAGTGAAACGGCGCCGCCGCCAAAGACGGCATGGCCCTTCTTACCCTCAAACCCCTTGCTTCCACTCCCTATTCAAAGAGGGTTTTGGACCACTAGCCAAAGTTATGAGATAACAAGATCAGAGATGCCTTGGGCTATTTTTATTAAAGTTGCGCAAACGTGGGGAGAGCCTCTCGAAGAGACCAGACAGTAGGAGACATTCACAAAGGGCAATCACTGATTTCTTTAGACTACGTAAGTGGCATTCATATTAGCAGGCATCACAATAGACTTCAAAGGAGGTTACAGATCTGCATGTGGAGTCGGCTAGACTAATAAAGAACATTACTAATGGTTTTTCTCGAACACAGGCTGGCTCCAAATGGGATCATCGCACTAAACCTATGTATCTTTCGAGCACCGACTTTGATGCGGGCTATCAATTGGGTGGTCTAGATGGACATGAATAAGTAGGGACAGAGAGAGAGAGAGAGAGAGAGAGAGAGAGAGAGAGAGAGAGAGAGAGAGAGAGAGAGAGAGAGAGAGAGAGAGAACAGATCTATTTGGAAAGTTGGGGGATGGTTGCAGCTGCTGCAAGAACCCGTTGTACAAATGTGTAAAACGGATTCTCACAGCTACAACCATCCCCCAACTTTCCAAATAGCTCCAATCTCTCTCTCTTTCTCTCTTTGTACAACGGATTCTCATAGCTACAACCATCCCCCAAATTTCCAAATAGCTATGTTCTCTCTCTCTCTCTCTCTCTCTCTCTCTCTCTCTCTCTCACACACACACACACACAATTTTGGATGCTCGTGTACAGGTGGTCATTTGTAAACCACCAAGGCCTACACCTCACGAAGAAGGCAGCTTCCAATCGTGCCGAAAAGGGAGCCTGTCTCTCTCTCTCTCTCTCTCCTCTCTCTCTCTCTCTCTCTCTCTCTCTCTCTCTCTCTCTCTCTCTCACACACACACACACACACACACACACACACACACAATCGCAAGTGGTTGTGGCTCTCTCTCGCTTTGTCTTGCGTGGTCTGTAGTCAGTAGAACCCCAAGGTCCACACCTCACTAAGAAGGCAACACCCAATCATGCGAAAAGTGGGGACTGGGTAGCTATGGCGGGCATCAGAAGGTTTTTACACTAAATTTCTCTAAATTTCCTCTGCTTTAATTTAAAATTTAGAGGTAAATCCCAAAATTTGTCGGTGGGATTACAATATACATAGGCTTGTGGTGAGCACCGACCCAGATGCAACTTGACAATCAGGTGGTCAAAATGGACCTGCAATCACACATCGCACACCTCGATAAGCATGGACCCGCAAGGGGGGGGGGGGGGGGGGGGGGGGGGGGCTAGAGGCTCCAATACTCAATAAAAATGTTTCTCAGCTTAATATCATGCCGTTTTCAATCTCAAAAATGCCGGTTGGCGGCAAGGGGAAAATGAGAAATTCCAGCCCAAAATGGAGAAAAATAGCTTTAAAACCCAAAAATGATAACTAATTTTCTAAGATTTCCTCTCAGCAAATTCAAGGAAAGGAATTTTGTATGTTTGGAAAAACGATTTTTCCCAAACACTGGCTGGCTGTAGGTGGGATCATCACACTCAACCTATGTATCTTTCGAGCATCGAATCACATGTGGGCTGCCAATCGGGTGGTCGAGATGGACATCGATAAGCAAAATATGCATTCTCATCGATAAGCAAAATATGCATTCTCTCTCTCTCTCTCTCTCTCTCTCTCTCTCTCTCTCTCATATACACAAATGCAGGCACAGTCATAGCAGTGTTCTTCGGGAAAAATGTGTCTCAGCTTTATATCGTGTCATTTTCAATTTCAAAATGCCAGTTGAGGGCAAGGGATAAAGGAGAAATTCCACCCAAAATAGTGTAAAAACCTAAAATGCAAACCTATTTTTCTGAAATTTCCTCTTGGCAAAATTCAAGGAAAGGAATTTCGTATGTCTGGTAAATGATGTTTCCCGAATATTGGTCCGCACTCCCGAATCCACACCGAGATTCTCTCTCTCTAAATTTTGTATGTTTGGTAAAATGATGTTTCCCAAATACTGGTCCACACTCCCGAATACACACCGTGATTCTCTCTCTCTCTCTCTCTCTCTCTCTCTCTCTCTCTCTCTCTCTCTTACACACACACACACACACACACAAAGGAGAATTCCACCCCAAAAAAGGCAAATATGCCTAAAAATAATGTAACGATTCATCTCCAAAATGATGTTTCTCGAATACTGATCCACACTCTCGAATCCACACCGTGATTCTCTCTCCCTCTCTCTCTCTCTCTCGCGCGCGCAAAGGAGAAATTCCACCCCAAAAAAGGGTAAAAATAATGAAACGATTCATCTCCAAAGCCTACATAACCAAATCAAATCCTACTTTTAGCATCTTGTATTGATAGACAATCGGCCTTCTTTATTCAATCTCACAACCAAGGGTATTTTAGGAATTTTGAAAACTTTGAAGAGCATTTTGGGAATTTTGAAAACTTTTCTTGCATTCACTTTAGAATCCTAAAGTGAAGTTTCACCTTACATAATTTCAATAAATTTTACACACACACATATATATGTTTTTTGGCATGTGGAAGACCATAGGGTTCATTGTGCAAGGTTTTTGCAAGACTCAAGCCGGTGGATTCTTTGGCTGGATGAGCGCCACATGGCAAGGGTCTTTGTAAAATAACTTTGTTGTTCTTTTTGTTTCCTTACATCACTTTCTTTGAGAGACAAGTGTTCCTAAGGCATTCAAAAGTCTTCTGAATAGAAAGCTAAAACTTTGGAATAGAAAGCTATTCTCGCAGGCAGCATTTATGAGAGTTTGATCTTATGATGCAATCTTCGAGAAAGTCCTTTTTGTCTAAGCGACAAGTTTCCTCTTTATACAAATACAAAATGGAGATACTATTATAAATTTTTAAATTTACAAAATATTCAAACTATTTTCTAGTATATTTTATCGGGTTTTTTTTCCTTTGCCATCCTTTGCAACCGGCTAATCTCAATTTTCAATCGGCTTAAACTTAAGCTCAAACACATCTTTCTCAAACACTGAGGTATTGATAAACGATTCTCTCATTTGAGGATTTTTTTAAAAAATCACTTCACTAAATTGTTTAATTATTTTATATGCTTATTTGAAAGCATTAAAATATTCTTTTGTTTGATTTTTAATGTGTCTTTTTATTTTACTTTCTTTTTGTTTTATTTTGTTTCAAAATACTAATGTGCAATGTACACCCTTTATCTTATTATTGGGGCTCTTTCATAATATATAAGCCATTTGCGAGTAGCGAGTATCGACTACAAGAACATTAAAAAATGGTATGATTGAGACTTACTTTAAATGTTATTTAAATCTTATTTGTTTTCTCTCACATAGCCTTATGTAGACCATAATGAACTTTCACATTGTTTTTTGGGGACTCCATAAGACCATTGTAAAAGGGTTACATTTTGGATGCAATTGTGAACCATTGGTTAAAAAGCTTGTTGATTAGTGATACATGGCAACAAACTATCTTTTTTGGCTTTTTAAAAGAAGCCTTAGAGATGTGTTGGGTTACTATACTTTCAATGTTTTCATTGATGATTTAGACTTACCTTAAATGTTATTTTGGTTTTAAAGTATTAAATGGATATTTTTATTTCGTCTTAATTCTAGTAAGTTCTATATTACATACATACACATACACACACACACACATATAAATTAATTAGCATATATATATATATATAATATAATATATATATATATATATATATTAATGAGCAAACCATGATAAAGAGAAGAAAATCGGTGCAATGATGTAAAAAATTAGCTCAAAAATCCTACAAATTTCAAAAAATTTACTAGTATATTTGGTTTGCTTCTTTGCGAGAGGACATTCGATCGCTTAATAAAAGAGACATTCTTGAATAGTGCTTCACCTTCTATAATTCTACTTAAACTCAACCTAAAGATTTTATTACTTTCTTATTGTTTTAGAAAGCCATTGTGATCCTTTCACTTGTTTCATTAGTAAAACGGCACCGCCTTTGGCGGCGGCATGGCCCCTCTTACCCTCAAACCCCTTGCTTCTACTCCCTATTCAGAGAGGGTTTTAGAACACTGGCCAAAGTTATATGATAACAAGATCAGAGATGCTTTGGGCTATTTTTATTGGAGTTGCACAGACGTAGGGAGAGCCTCTCAAAGAGACCAGATAGTAGGAGACACTCACAAAGGGCGATCAGTGATTTCTTTAGACTACATACGTGGCATTCAGATGAACAAGCATCACAATAGACCTCAAAGGAGGTTACATATCTGCATGTGGAGTCGGCTAGACTAATAAAGAACATTAGTAATGGTTTTTCTCGAACATTGGTTGGCTACAAGTGGGATCATCACACTAAACCTATGTATCTTTCGAGCATCGACTTTGATGCAGGCTGCCAATCGGGTGGTTGAGATGGACATGAATAAGCCGGGACCTATAGAGAGAGAGAGAGAGAGAGAGAGAGAGAGAGAGAGAGAGAGAACGGAGCTATTTGGAAAGTTGGGGGATGGTTGCAGCCATGAGAATACGTTTTACACATTTGTACAACGGGTTCTTGCAGCTGCAACCATCCCCCAACTTTCCAAATAGATCTGTCTCTCTCTCTCTCTCTCTCTCTCTCTCTCTCTCTCTCTCTCTCTCTCTCTCTCTCTCTCTCTCTCTCTCTCTCTCTCTCTCTCTCCGTGCTTATTCATGTCCAATGAAGCCCCCTTGTCCGACCGCGTTGAGCCCACCATTCGACTTGCTCTATCTGACGGAGCAAGCGAGCCTAGCCACAAAGGTAGAGCGCTTGTAGGCAAGATTCTCGGCACCAGACCTAGCAGAGGAGATCTGCGTGACCTTCTCGAGGCCCGCCTTCTTGCACAGGTGGGAAAGATCTTGGACATACAGATCCTTGGACGAGGCTACTATCAGATCAAGTTTGGGACCTCCGAGATGGCGTCCAAGATCATCGCCATGAGTCCCTTGACCATCGGAGCAGTTCGAGCCCACTTTCGACAATGGAGACATGGTTTCGACCTTGCATTAGATGTGTTGGTAGAGGAGGCAGACATTCCCATCTCCGTCTGCTTTCCTAGTTTGCGGAGGGAGTACCTACCACTTTTGTCCAGGATGGGCTCAACGATTGGGACCCTCTTGGAGACACCTTGCACGACAACCTCAGTAGCGGCCAAGGCGGCCGCCATTCCCTCAGTTCGCGTTCTGGTTCGGGATATTCACACTCTCCCGAAGGTCATCCTCCTTCCTCGGGTGAGTGGGCGTTGGTTTAGACAAAGCGTGGAGTATTTGGGCCTCCCAAACCAGTGCTTCATTTATCGATAGATGGGACATCTTGCAAAGGCCTGTCCACGGAGGAGGTCCCAACCTACACCACAGACTCAACCCCAGTCTGCAAAGGCTGGCCAACAGCAACAGGTAGAGACACAGAGCCAATAGATAGAGCCACCCTCCGATCCTGGGGCTCCAACGGAGGAGGGATGAGAGCAGGTTCGTGGTCGGCGCCGGCAGGGACCATAACGACAGCTTGGCACTCAGAGTGGTTCTCAGGTGCCTGCCTAGCAGCAGCGGGTTCCCACGGGGAACCGATTTGGTCCTCTTGACCAGGATGAGGTCCTTGCTTCAACCCCCACCTTAGCTTCACCCTCGTCAGCCTGTCCTCCCCCCGAGCTCCCCATTTCTACATCAACCTTCCCTCTGCCCCATGTTCTCGCGCCGCCTATCCCACTCCTCCCCATTCTTCTGTCGACCCCCTCTGCTCCTACCCCCCCCCCCCCCCCCCCCCCCCCCCCCCCCTTCCTCCCCCTTCCAGTTCCATAGTGGACTTAGGGGCAGGGGTATCTCCGGCTGCTAGGAGATCTCTTGGCAGCACCGTTGCCACGAGACGCTTGGCGAGAGAGGGACTGCCTTTCTTGCAACCCCCTCTACAGGTACAGACTTCTCCCTTTGCAACAGTCCCTCGAGGGCTGACGAGCTTTGATATCCGGCACCGATGGGACTTCTTTGCCTACAACTTTACACGCTTTCTCGGCGACTCCTCTTCAGACCTTGAGGCAGTGTGCTTTAGGGTTCATGTTTTGTTCCTTGCAGCTAGGGGGTAAAAGGCCTTGGACTTAGCAGTTGGCTTCTCTTTTCCCCTTTGCGGCAGGGACAATGGACCTTCGACTCAGTGTTGGAGCGGATGCATACATAGACCCTAGATTTCTCTCATGACATGCGAGACCTAGGAGTTATAGACATGCTTTTTACTCTGTGGCCATTAGCCAAGTTTGCAGTGACTCCTCTAGATGCAGCAGGATGTAGACACATTATGGTTCACTTCTTTGTTGATACTTAGTGCTCACCATGCTATGTATATATTCATGAGGACTCCTGGACAGAGGAGGTTGCTTTACATATGGCCCGGGCTACTTGGGCTTGGGCTAGACACTCTCTACAGTCACACCTATCTAGAGGACGCTCGGATGCGGATTACTCCCATCCAAGACAACCTCGAAGATAGCACGTTTAGCTGCTACAGAAGCATCCGTTCTTTCTCTCTCCCTGTGAGGATCGTCTCATGGAATGTACAGGGATTAGGTGGGCTCCAGTTTTAGTGGAAGAGGGGTCGATTGAGTCAGGAGCTTCAGCATTGCCTTGTGGGAGGAGAGATTGATCTTCTTATGCTACAGGAGCATCATTTATTTGAGAGCCGCATTAGACGATGTGGTTAGCTCTTACATGGACGATATGATACTTTTTGGTCAGCTGCTTTTGGACTTGGAGGCATCCAAGGTGGGGTATGTATGACTATTGCAGAGTCTCTACAGTAGGCCATTGTGGGCAGAGGGATTATTGTGCCAGGCAGGGCTCAGTGGATCACTATGCAGGTTCAAGGTTGCCTTGTGGGCTTCCTGAACATATATGCGCCCAATGTGGCGAGTGCACGAGAAGAGTTTTGGTCACAGATTGTTGAGTCTCTACCGCAAGCAGAGCATTGGTGCATTGGGGGTGACTTCAACATGTTGGAGGACCCTTCTGACAGAATTGGTGGTAGCCACGCTACTGTGCAGGGAGTTGAGTTGGCAGCTTGGGAGAGGTTTTATATGACTCTGAGGGTTTCGGATGTGTGGAAACATTCTAGCTTTGTGAGGCCCTCAGACATCCTGGCCTTCTCTCGTTCGGACCGTAGAGTGGGAGGAGTGAATCTATTGCGGATAGATCGCTTCTACACTAGTAACTTGTTCTGTGACTTGGGTGGGACAGTTTGCATTCTGGCAGGGACTTCCTTCTCAGAACATGCACCAGTGATCCTCACAGTGACAGATAGGAAAAGGCAAGGGAGCACGATGATACGCATCCCTGCGAGGGTCTTGTTGGACTCTGCACTCAGAGAGCGAGTGGAGGCTCTTTGGATAGAGAGCTTGGACATGCAGGATTCTCCTACTGACATAGTGGCCTCAAGACTAGCTCAGCTTAGTCATTTCTTTCTCCAGGAGTCCTTGACTCGCCTGATTGCAACGAGAGAGGAGGAGAAGCATCTCACACGGGGTGTTGCTTCCTTGCAGAGGATGCAGGAGCAACATCCAGACAGTCCTTGGTTGGAGGAGCAGTTATAGCAGGTTCACCAGGAGCTTGTTAGCACAGAGGATCAGTGCATGAGTTTTCTTTTCACCGACTAGCAATTCAGTGGACGCAGGTGGGTGACAGAGTGACTGGTGCTTTCTTCAAGGCAGTGGGACCTTGGCATATGCATGCCAAGGTCAGTCAGTTGAGGAGGCCCGACGGGTCGGTTGCTTCTGAGCCAAAGGACATGCGTATAATTGCTACTGACTTTTACAATGAGTTACTATCTGCATAGCCTCAGTCATAGCATCAGGATGCATGCAAGAGTAGGTGTGGGCACAAATGCCTTGCCTTGTGACTGAGGAGATGCGTCAGAGGGTTGAGCTTCCACTTCAGCTTGAGAGTTGCACACGGCTCTTAGTGCACTCTCCCGTGGTAGCTGTTCAGGTGAGGATGGCTTGACTCCCACTTTTTTCTTGGAGTGCTGGGACTTGCTTGTCCCAGATCTCTGTAGTACCTTCCAGTATATCTTGCACACATGAGAGATGCCTAATAGCATGAGTGAGGCTCTGATCTAACTCAATCCCAAGGAGGGTGGCTCCTTGGATGAGATTTGACAGTGGCGCCCCATCACCATCCTCAACTCAGCCTACAAAATTCTTGCCAAGGCTCTGAGTTTGAGGATCCAGCCACTTCTAGAGAGCCTAATACATGGGACTCAGACTGGTTTTGTCAAGGAGCGTAGTATCCTTGACAACATCTTTACTTTTTGGGAGGCTACTGCCATAGCGAGGCACCATGGTGAGGATCTGGTGATTCTTCTTCTCGATTTTGAGAAGGCCTACGATAGAGTTAGCTGGGACTTTCTAGAGGGCACTCTACGCAAGATGGGCTTCTCAGATGCTTCGATCAGAGGGGCGTCAGCTTTCTATAGATGAGCACATAGTCACATACTTTTGTCAAGAGGTAGAGGTGATCGTTTCATTCTCACACGTTCGGTCAGAGAGGGCTACCCTCTTGCCCCCTTCCTATTTTTGTTCTATGCTAAGGTGATGAGCAGGTTTTTGGTGTCGCAGCAGGTTGGTTTACGGGGCTTAGCACTTCCTATTTGGGGAGATGAGCTACTGGACGCTGAGTTTGCTGACAACTTAGCCTAGTACTTGGACGGCCAGGAGGCCAACCTTCACATGTGTGAGCAGGCTCTTGAGACTTTCTGTTGTGCACTGGCGCAATGATCAACTGGAGAAAAACAGTGGCTTTCTCGGTTGGTAGTGCTCTTATGCCCGATTGGATGCCAGGTGAGGATTTCAGGTGGATTCCCCCAGGGACTGCAGTTCGGTACTTGGGCTGTCAGGTTGGTATGGACTTGTCTCTCGAGCAGCGGATTGCTCCCCTCCTCCTGTCTATCAGGAGGAAGTTGTTACACTGGAGCTCAGCATGACTTTCTTTGGCTGGCAGAGTAGTAGTGGCCAACTAGGTGTTGTTGGCGACTATGTGGTACATCACTTCTTGCTGGATCTTCTCGAGTTCTTGTATCAACCAGGTAGAGAGATTGGCCAGGAACTTCCTTTGGTCAGGATGTGACACTCAGATAGCCCGAGTCAAAGTGGCTTGGCAGGTCATCACTCTTCCTTGTTCACAAGGAGGGCTTCGGATCACTGACCCAGCACAGCAGAGCAAAGCTGTTCTTGGGAAGTTCATAGTCAGAGGACTTCTTCCACGTGAGGAGCCCTGAAAGGAGTTCTTGCTACAACGGCTTCGTGCTAGGGTGCCTCAGGCAGGAGGCCCCTGGAAACCCTCGACCAAATGGATCTTCACAAAGATGCACAGAGTTGGTTTGAGCAGGAGACTAGAGGACCGCTTCGCTTTGAGTTTGCTTTGATCTTGGGAGCATTTGTGGCGAGGCTTGGAGCAGCGACATCATACTTGCACGGAGGAGTGCCTACGACAACCCCTTGTCTGGAACCCCATGGTTAGCACTCAGAGAGGCCACTTGGTTGGTAGTCGGCCTCGTGTTTCCTGGGGTCCCATGGCAGCGGGTCCGACACGCTCTTTAGGTGACTGGTTAGAGTTTTCACGCTTGTAAGAGGAGTTGCAGGGTTTCCAGCTACAGGGCATGAGAGGGGTGCAGAGCATGTGCTAGGACATCTCAGAGGCAGTTCCAGCTGAGTGGCTCACACCTCTCGAGCCAGTAGCACCTAGGTGCATGGGAGCCTTCACACGATTGGAGGTTCTCAGTTCGGGCCTGCTTCGAGACTATTCCCTTCCTTTTTTTTTGAGCTACAAGGTGAGGGACGCTTACAGCGAGTTGCAATAGAGGCCCCGCAAGTTACAGAGTGCTGTTTTCAGAGGATCTGAGTGGTGGGATCTGTGGGAGGATTTGTGTCATCGATCCTGACCCATCAGCTCTTGAGACTGGAAACTGGAGACTGTGGGCTTGGGAGTGTTGTCCACTGGCACGAGTACACTAGGATCCTGGAGAGTGTCTTTGGAGGGACCCTTTCTCTTTTGCAGATCACCCATGTGTCCCTTTCTTTCAATACACTATTCGACTGGGACGTCACATACTGGTAGCACAGAGAGAGGCTCGCCCCGCTACAACACCTCATTGGAAGGAGGAGGGTCTCGTAGTTGAGTTATTGGTAGCATTTTGGGAGAGGTTGTGGGACTCCAGAAAACCGAGGTGAGTCACCTTGTTTCAGTGGGTTGGTCGCACACAAAGCTACAACAATTGGGAGCTGGCTGGTGCATAGTGGTCTCTCGGCCGCATGCGCAACTTGTGACCATCTTGTGGAGAGTCAGCGTCACTATCTTTGGGACTTGCCTTTGGAACAACAGGTGTGGCTTCGTGTTCTTTGGCTGATGCATGGTCTTTCCACGGCTCAATAATACACTTAGGGAGCAGGTGCTTGGTCCACCCTCATGGGCCTGACACTTCAGTTTGAGCTAACTTCCACCATCAGGATGATAGTGATGCAAGGAGGGTGACCTACACTCCAGCCTGCCACAGAGCTTAATCCACAAGAGTGGTGCAGTGAGAGAGAGGGGTGTTGGGAGCTCATCAGTGGCCTGGCACTCTGGTTCATCTGGCGGGCCCACTGCTTCCGCATCTTTGAGGCTCGCCCTGTGCCACCAGCAGAGATTGTTTGCGATCTTTGGCTAGAGATGATCCACACTCTCAGAGGACAGCTCGAGAGACTCCAGGGCAGCTCCGACCACATGTGGGAGCGCAGAGAGGCTTTCCTTCTGTGGCGTCCTGGGCCTTTTTACACCATGGTCCAGGGTGTACTCAGATGGCATTATCGACCACCAATGTGGCTCTTCCCTCCTCCCATCTCTTGATTTAGCCTTTTTGTACATTTGATGTTTTTTCATTGGGAGAGTCTCCCCATCATGTTTGTTTTAGCCCTCTCTCGTAGAGGTGGTTGTAGCCCTATGGGCAGTTTCATTAACTAATAGAAGGATCTTTTTCTCGAAAAAAATTGTTTCCTGAATACTAGTCCACATTCCTTAATATAGACCATGATTCTCTCTCTCTCCCTCTCTCTCTCTCTCTCTTACACAAAGGAGAAATTCCATCCCAAAAAAGGCTAAAAATAATGAGACAATTCATCTCCAAAGCCTACATAACCAAATCAAATCCTACTTTTAGCATCTTGTATCGATAGACAATTGGCCTTCTTTATTCAATCTCACAACCAAGGGTATTTTAGGAATTTTGAAAAATTTGAACGGCATTTTTGCTCGCTTGAAACTCAAGCAATGTGGTCGCTTGAAACTGAGGCTTGACGGCATGTGTGTGCCTAGGTAACTAGATTGCACGTCTCGCACACCCTCGCCCCCAACCCCCCCCCCCCCCCCCCCCCCCCCGCCTTCTCTCTCTCTCTCTCTCTCTCTCTCTCTCTCTCTCTCTCTCTCTCTCTCTCTCTCTCTCTCTCTCTCTCTCTCTCTCTCTCTCTCTCTCTCTCTCTCTCTCTCTCTCTCTCTCTCGCACACGCGCGCATGCACGTGCACTGCGTGACTTCTCTCACCTGTCCACTGCGTCATCTCATGCAGAGCACACTCGCCTGGGAAGTTAGAATTGTCGGATATAGGAGGTGATGCCACGTGTCCGCGGGGAGGGGCCGGAATCCCTTCCCCCATTATAATAGTATAGATGGTTATTTTGGCCATGATGATGCTAGAGAATCTCAGCCAAGTTACATGCTAGCATGAGACACACTCTCCAGAGGTGGATGAAGCTAGAGCCACTCTAGACAATTTGTCAGGTTGAAAACAACCTACTTGAGAATGCCTTCACGGAAGAGGAATGCTCGCTAGCATTACAAGCTATCGGCAAGGAGAGGTCTTTGGGTTGGGACGGACTAAGAACGGAGTTATTTAGAGAATTTTGGGATGATCTTAAGGTTGCTGTCTAAAGGGACTTTGAATAATATCATAAAGAGAGGACTCATAAAGCCTTTCCCGAAGGTATTATGTTGCTCTCAACTCAAGCACTGAAGCCCCATCACTATGATGTTTGTGGCTTATAAAATCATTGCCAAAGTTATTGCCCTTAAGATTTCCTCCCTTCTTGATAAAGCCATCTCCCCCCATCAACATGGATTCATCAAAGGGAGATCTATCTATGATAACATCTTGGCAACAATGGTTGGAATTGAGTATGCTTCCCACACTCAGCAAGAGTGCATCTTACTCTACCTGGACCTAGACAAGGCCTATGATAGGATTATGTGGTCCGATTCATAAAAGTTGTCATGAAATTTATACGCTTTGGGTCTCGAATATGCATACTAATCTGCTCTATGGGAGAGGGTAGCCACTCTGAGCTTCTATTTAATGATAGAATTATGGGCTCTTTTGAAGTCAAAAGATCAATTAAACAGGGATGCCCTCTTGCCCTCTTGTTGTTCGCCATTGACTCACACCCACTTATTACGATGCTCGAAGATTGTGTTGCCAAAGGGGAGATACAAGGTTTGACTCTACTCGACAACAACCAGCTCCTTACAAAGTTATTCATGGATGACTCTCTCCTCTTCTTAAATTCTTACCCTCAAATTTTTGTAAGGCTCTTGAGATTGTGCAGACTTTTGTCTCCGCCTCAAGGTTGAAGTGCAATTCTAATTTCTCTGGCAGAGAGCAAATAATTCGACCCATCTTTTTGGACAGGAGAGATTGTTTTCAAAGGAAAGATCTTTCGGCTCTACCTAGAGGGGCGGGTGTGGAAAGGGATTGAAGTTCATCACAAACTACTTGCCCCTCAGTGGACTCACTTGAAGGTGAGCGGCACTACGGCAGAGATGGTGCACAAGTGCAATAGGGAAATGGAGGTCTTAGAGTGGGGGAAGATTACCATATACCTCCAGAACTCTATATCACTTTGGTCCCCTTGGCTCTCTCAGGTAGTTGGGCTACTTTTGAATCCTTATTGGCAACAAAGGAGTGTAGTGTCTTACCCACATATGGGACAACATCAGTCTGAACTAGAGAGAGGTAGACCTAGTGGCTACCCAATTCCACCTTAATGGCATGGAGATGTTAAATATGGAGCCTAATTTATCCCTTGTAATTTTATGTGGTAAAAATGCACATTTGTAAGGCCCCCATTATGAGGAGAAGCCATCGTGCGTGAAGGAAAATCACTCACCGGAATATTATGGCCGGACAGCGGCAGGAAAGTGGTCGGAAAACAATCGGTCGGTTGGCCGCTGGCTGGTAGTCAATGGCCGGTGGTCGGTGGCCGAATTCAAAAGCGGACTTGTCTTCTCAAGGGCGGATTGGAGGGTCCGATTGGACTTATCTACACAAGGGCGGCTACACATGGCTGCCTCTCATGAGAGAGGGCAACCCTTTTGGCCTATAAAAGGAGGCCATTTCTACACACATTTTATAGTGTGAAGTTGATGCAACAAGGTGGGTGTGAGGTGGTGAGAGTGAAGCAAGGCGGAAGCTCTATTAAGGGTATAATCCCTTTGTAAACTACTTCTTGTTTTGAAGTACTAAAGCCATTGAGTGGTTGCTTTCCCATGGACGTATCCCACATTGGGTGAACCACGTATATTGTGTGTACTCTCTCTCTCTCTCTCTCTCTCTCCACTCTATAATCTCTTGTGTGTGAAATCTATCTCTCTCCATTAAGTAATCTACTCAAATATCTATTTAGCTACGTCTTATTTCCTAACAACTGGTATCAGAGCAAGGTTTGCTCGTAGCTAAATTATCTCAAGGAAAGGATTCCTTGAATTGAGTGGGAGTTATGGCGGAGGAAGGGAACCTCAAGATTGAGAAGTTCAACGGCAAAATCTACCAACATTGGAAGATGCAGATTGAAGACTATCTCTACCAAAAGGACCTCTATTTTCCACTAGGCGGTCTTGCGAAGAAGCCCGGAACAATGGTAGATGAATAATGGATTTTCCTTGATCAAAAGTCATTGGGAACAATCCGGTTAAGCTTGGCGTCAACGGTGGCCTTCAATGTTTCAGAGATGAAGACCACGGAGGACTTGATGAAGTCACTTGATGACTTCTACGAGAAACCATCGGTAATAAGGTATTTCTTATGAAGCGCTTGTTCGATCTAAAGATGGTAGAGAACGGTTCAATTGCAGAACACCTAAATCACTTTAACACAAATAAACGTCAACTTCGATTGGTGAAAATCAATTTCGATGACGAAGTGTGAGCTCTCCTTATACTATCATCTCTACCGGATAGTTGGGATAGCCTTGTGATGGTTGTAAGTAATTCTGTCTCTGGTACAAATACTCTTAAGTTTGATGATGTTGTGGGTGTTCTCCTAAGCGAAGAAATGTGAAGGAGAAGCACATGAGAATCATCAAGTGTTGCACTATCAGTGGAAACAAGAGGAAGGCCTAAGGAGAGGTTCAAAAACCAAAAGGGTCGTGATCGCTCAAGACGGAGCAAGTCACACACAAAGTCAGTTCTTGAATGTTGGAACTGCGGCAAGAAGGGACACGCCAAGAAGGATTGTTGTTCCAAGAAGAAGAAGGAGAGTGAGCCTCAAGACAACAAGCCAACATCGGAGGCCAATGTGACAGGTAAAGTAGAGCAAGATTCTCTAATTCTCTCATTAGACAATGTGTCTAATTCCGAGGCTTCATTCCATGCGACACCACACAAGCAACATTTCCAAGATTACATTATGTATACTTGGAGATGATGAAGCTTGTGAGATTGTCGGCAAAGGCACAGTTTCTGTAAAAACTGCTAACGGAAATGACTGGAAGCTTAAAGATGTTAGGCATGTTCCTTCTCTTCGGAAAAATTTGATCTCTATAGGACAATTGGACAATGAAGGTCACAACATTGCATTCGGAAACAAACGGTGGAAGATCTCAAAGGGATCTTTGGTGGTTTCCAAGGGAGAAAAGGTCAGTACACTTTTACTTGTGTACTATCAGCACGCAACCTTCTGCTTGTGCAACAACTACAGAAGTTGACAGTGCGTTGTGGCACTATCGGCTTGGGCATATGAGTGCCAAAGGAATGCAAGTCCTTCAAACAGAGAATCTTCTACTAGGTTTGAAAGAAGTAGACTTAGAGTTCTGTGAAGATTGTGTTTATGGTAAACAAAAGAGGGTAAAATTTCAAAAATCAGAAAATGAAAGAAAAAATAAAAAACTTGAGTTGGTTCATTCTAATGTTTGGGGTCTTGCAAGTACACCATCACTTGGTGGCTCATTGTACTATGTAACATTCATAGACGGTGCGACTAGAAAAACATGGGTTTATGTCATGAAGAATAAGTCCAATGTATCTTCCATATTTCAAAGGTGGAAAGCCTTTGTGGAGAATGAGACAGGTATCAAGGTTAAATGCCTCAGATCCGACAATGGAGTTGAATATTGTAGCCAAGATTTTGAAATCTTTTGTGCTAGCAATGGCATTCAGAGGAAAAGGACAACCCCAATGACACCTCAACAAAATGGGATTTCAGAAAGGATAAACAGGACAATCATGGAGCGAGCACGAAGCATGCGGCTACATGCAGGCCTACCGCTTGAGCTTTGGGCAGAAGCTGTAAGTACGTCTGTGTACTTAATCAATCGGTCACCCTCAACGGCATTGGATGGGGGAGTTCCAGAAGAGGCATGGACAGGTAAACCGGTGAATTATGCATTTCTCAAAGTGTTTGGGTGTGAGGCTTTCATGCACATAGATAGAAGCCTAAGATCAAAGCTAGATGCAAAGTCCAAAAAGTGTTTCTTCATTGGCTATGGAGAAGGTGACTTTGGGTATCGCCTATGGAATCCTGCCAAGATGGTAAAATCTTAAGAAGTAGGGATGTAGTTTTTAACGAACAAAATATGTAAAAAGATTACTTGGAAAGAAAACAAACAAAAGAAACAGGTGATGAGTACATGGAGCTTGAGGACGGTGAAGACTCAAGGACTGCAAACGGGGACAATGTGCAACAACGTCAACCAATTGAGGAGCCTCAACCTATTCCTTGAAGATCTACAAGAGCAAGTAGACCTCCAAAAATGTTTGTTCCTTTCTTCAACCATCTCTTGATCTCAGATTCTGGAGAGCCGGAATCATACGAAGAAGCTATGCAACATGAATCCAAAGAAGAATGGACGAAGAGCATGCAAGTGGAGATGGACTCACTACATCGAAACCAAACATTGGAGTTGGTTGAGTTGCCTAAAGGTAAGCGGGCACTTCAAAACAAATGGGTGTAAAAAGTGAAGGAAGAAGAAGGTGGGAAGAAAAGGTACAAGTCTAGGCTTGTGGTAAAAGGGTTTTCTCAAAAGAAAGGTATTGACTTCAATGAAATATTTTCTCCTGTTGTAAAAATGAACTCAATCAGTCTTGTCTTAAGCCTTGTGGCTGCTCATGATCTAAATCTCGAGCAAATGGACGTAAATACGGCATTCCCTCACGGTGACTAAGGTAGTAATCAGTAAAGCAAAGACATAGAATGAGAACAAAGAATGGCGGACAGACATATAGTTTCAGCACAGAGCATGATGTTTTTTTAATCTCATCCTATATGTAACTCATAGTTTAAGATGAGTTAATGTCTTTTTTAGTTCAATAAAAGTGTGGTATATACCCCCTACATCATATCTGCAAAATGGAACGGGTACCAAGACATATGTACAAAAGTTTTTTCCTAAGTGATAAACATCAAAAGGTAGCTTGTCACCTGATTTAGTACAGTACAAATCATTGTTATTAAGGTTTGCTTAGACAGGGATATTTGGTACTATTGGATAAAGTGTATTCTTCCAAAAACTGGATCTTGGAAAACATATAAAAGATAGATACTGTCTCAAGTCAACAGGTCACTTACAAATGAATAGCTAAAAACTCGTAATTCATGTAACAAGACATTTCTAATTTTCAATTTTATATATAAAATGATTGGCGGGGATATGTCCACTCATTGGGTTGTCCCCCACCAAGTGGGTATACTCACCAAGGTTGGGGTTGGGCTCTCTCTCTCTCTCTCTCTCTCTCTCTCTCTCTCTCTCTCTCTCTCTCTCTCTCTCTCTCTCTCTCTGTGTGTGTGTGTGTGTGTGTGGATGATATTGGTTGACAGTAACACCAGCAGAGAATCTAAAGAATAAGTATGTTTTTCTCATTCTCACTCTCTATCTATCTCTGTCCATCTCTCTCTCTCTCTCTCTCTCTCTCTCTCTCTCTCTCTCTCTCTCTCTCTCTCTCTCTCTCTCTCTCTCTCTCTCTCTCTCTCTCTCTCTCTCTCTCTCTCTCTCTCTCTCTCTCTCTCTCTCTCTCTCTGGGAATCCTTGTTAATATACTAAAAAATTCAAGATGAAATTCTGGGTCGATACTATTTGAAAAGCATTTTGGGGTGGTAAGATGTTGTTACCTCCCTCCTTCTCTCTATCTCTCTCTCTCTCTCTCTCTCTCTCTCTCTCTCTCTCTCTCTCTCTCTCTCTCTCTCTCTCTCATACATTAGAATTCCAAGCAAAAGATGGAAAAGAACCTAACTCAAGGAGGCTCACTTAAAAAGCACTAAACGTGGACATGGACAAACAAAAAACGTTAAAGATCATTAAGAACACTGAGAGGTGCATGCGTGATAAGGAAGGCAAATAGTTGGCACCTTATAATGAAGGCACCAAATGAGGATCCGGTGAGCTATACTTATAAAAATGCAGGCTTAGAACACTATAAGCCCACCCTACATTCCCTACACGTGGGCATAGATCTCCCAACACAATTACCTACTGCCCCACGAGCTCCCATCTTACCTACACACACAACAGAGTCCTCTCATACACATAACACACACACACACACACACACACACATGCACGCGCAAGGCTGTTGCTTCTCGATTCTTCTCATACACAATACATAAACTACACAGACACACACACACACACACACAATTGCACGCCTGTTGCGGCAAACTACCCCATCACATAATGACCTTTGATCACCCAAAATCGTGATCTGTAGTATCTTTTTGTGACGGCAAAGCAACACATAAGAAGGATTGGAGCTACTATTCATCTCAACAACGATAATCAGACACTATTTTTTGACATTTTTTTCTTTTGGCATTTTGCTTTTGGTGGATTTAAATTAGTAAAGAAACTATGATATACATGCCCATTAACTTATGATCGACTGGTCATAAGACTCTGTTTTGCATAACATTCCTTACAAGTGTTATACTTGTTGGGTATTCGTATAAGGCATAAGAGAGGAGAAATAATTTAATTTGAAAAACCTTGAGTAGAAAACATTCTGCATGGTCTAGAACACTGTATGATTAATCTACCAATTAGCATAGAATGTACCATGTGGGTCTTTTAGGTTCAAAAAATAGACAAAATTTTGGTATATTGTGAAATCTCGCATCTACATGGCATTAGACACACGCTGAGTATACGTAGCTGATAAGCGAACAAGCAAGGAGCAGGCCGAGCTAGCTCTTGGATTTCCAAAAAAAACATTCAATAATGTAAATAACATTCTAATATGAAAAAAGTTGAATTTATGTAAAAACTATCGGCATGGTATAGGTTGTTATACCATGGTATAGGTTGTTAGCTCCATGAACATGCATATGATTTACCTTGTTTTTTTTTTTGTTGTAAGACAAATTTTGAAAGTTAGTACAGATAATTTTGAGAAGGACTTGGCAATTAGATATATTCATCGTATATCTTACTTAAAGGGACTTTTGTTGTATGGTCTTTTTGGCAGCCGTACATTGGATATCATACAGGTGCAGTCTCAACACAAATCATACGAATGATGACCCTAAGCTTTCAAGTAGACCTTCTGTCTACTGAGAATATGTCCAACCAACATTTGTCATACTTTCTTTTTAGGATTTCTAGACACTATAATAAATAGGTTTATAACAAGTTGCTTTTTGAATATTAAGAGAAAATAGTTTTGAAACAATGGAAACGATTTTTTTGTACATTATGAGGATAAGTCTACGAGCTTGTGAAGAATGGGGTTTGGAAATAATATGCTGATCGGTATACTTAATGAGGAAGAGCTTTCCAAGCTTTGTTTGTTTTTTGTTTTTTTTTTTAATCCCCTCACGTGAGGCTCCTCAGAGAGGAGGACATGTTTATTTTGAAAAGTGCATCTAATTACAAACAAGGCTCTGCCAAAATGTTGGCAAAATAAAAAAACTATTTCTAGATGTTTTTTACATAGAAACAATGTCAAGTCGAGCATAAGCTTGTCCATAAATTGATAAACATATTAAAGTAAATTTTCTTTGAGTATTTCTTGGTTTATTCTTTAAATAAATTCCTCACGTGAGGCTCCTAAAAGAGGAGGGAATGGTTACTTTTGAAAAATAGGTCTACTTACAAAGAAACCTTTGCCAAAATTTTGGCAAAAAAAATTTACTTCTAGATTAAAGGTAGTATACATCTTGTCCTTTGAAAAGATCATCTATAGATTTTATGTCCCCAAACTTGATCTCTTTCCCTCTCTCTCTCTCTCTCTATCTCTCTATCTATCTATCTATCTATCTATATCTATATATATATATATATATATATATATATATATATATATATATATATATATATATATATATATATATATATATATAATCTCACGTTGTCACTCTATCCACCTTTGGTGTAGGCTTTACCACTTCGATTATAATATCTATACAATAATGTTGCTTTCTTTCGTATCTCTCTCCATATATTTTTTAGAAGATACTATCTCTAGCATAGACCATTAATAGACTATATTTGATTTATGAAAATGTACTACAGGGGATAGTGCTTTCTATCGGAAGCCCACTTGTGTGGGATATACCATCCTTTGAGAAGGCAAACCCTAAAACTTGCAAGAGATGTTATCTATCCAATGGAAAGCCTCGTCCCTCCGCCATATGTGATTTTTTGGAAGGATGCAAACCAATCTTCCTCATCAAACCAAAAACACCCATTGTACCAATCAAAACTATAGTAGAGAATAATCTATCAAGCAAGCCAGTTGTAGAAAAAATTACCATTACAAAATGGATCATGCCCGATAGAGAAGCAAAGAAGAAACTCCCTCAAAATGCATATAAGGAGAGTGAAGGGGTTTAGGGATATGGAACAACAATAGCAAGCAAAATAGGTTGTTTGGATACTTGTCTTCCCATCAAGGTAGACCATGTTCTAACTGGCTGCTTATGTTGGATGGTGATAGGTATAGGTCTATTCTTTCATGAGTTTTGAGGCCATTATATACTGTCTTTTATCTTCTGTCTATTTTAGTTCATTAGTCAATATATCGTTCTCTAAGAGGGGATATCAAATTTAATCTCTCTCTCTCTCTCTCTCTCTCTCTCTCTCTCTCTCTCTCTCTCTCTCTCTCTCTCTCTCTACCATAGCATAACGGTTTAGTATGAACCATAGCTAACACACACCACCACACTTCCATTATGGCATCTCATAAATCATACCAATAGTCTTAGTTGCATGATATAATGCCACGTACTTTGCTAGCACCATTTGCAAAGCGGTGTGGAATACCCCAGCTTTTGAGTTCTAGATTACACGATGCACCATGTGGCCAAGTAATCGAAATACTCCAACAACAAATCATCCTTGTGGGCACACTAGTGTGAATAGATGGGCAATGACAAGAGCCCTCTTTTTTGTAAAATACCATGTATTGTATTTGTAAAATATAGACATGCATTTGATGCTTGTGACTCATGCATTTTGGTGTGATATTTGGTGTAACATTTAAGGATCTCTTTCTTTCTCTCTTCCTCCTTCTTTCACACTTTCTCTACGCACGTGCACTTTATTGTCGTTATTATATGGATGGTGTGTACTATCTGCCTGGCTTTGTTGGATGAGCACGAGCATCCTAGCTCTTGTGTGTGTGTGTGTGTGTGTGTATGTGTTACTCTCTGAGTCCCTAGAGTGCGTCCTAGCCGCACCCCCTCCCCCCCCCCCCCCCCCCCCCCCCCCACATTGATGAAGTCCCTAGGCATCGCCCTAGTGTAGAGGCCATCGGGGTCGAATTTCCTGCCTCATTGTTTTTTGTCAACTTAGTAGTTTTGAGAGTGTCTTTCCACCTATCCTCGTTCGAGTGTTAATTCAAGAAATTTTTCATCCCTATCTTGGACAACTATGTACATTCTCATCCATGGAACTCTTAGTATAATATCCTCATTCATATGCTCATAAAAATTGTAGATAAATGTATGTGGACATTGAATCCATGCACAAAGAGATTGAGGTTGATCAAACCCAATGTTGGAGTAAATTTCTTATGGAATCCTTTGAATTTAGTCTTGTAGTGCTCCAATGGTTGGGTGGTCGCTCTTTTATAGGTTGAATAGTTTATTGAATTGAGCCAAGCACCTATGTCTGTAGGTGCTTTGGCTTTGAATCCATCTTTCATTGTTACTATTACTGTCATGTCCAATCCATTCAGCCATTCATCATCAGTTTCCACTTCATCTTTTGCTAAAGACTGAGTAGCCCATTGAGGATGAGTCTGAAGTGTATTGATGGGAAAAAATCAGGGATTGGCTGCATTGAAGCTTTGTGCTTTAAGATTCAAATGTGTGCTTCCTCTTGAGCCTCCTTGACTACCTACTGTTGTTTGAGCTTTTGTTCTTTAACTATGTGCATTCTTTGTAAGAGATCATTAGTCAACGATAAATAGTACTTTCTTAATCAACATCCTTTAATCCAATTTTTCATTATCTCCCCAGCTAAGGTAGCCAATTTCCCTCCCCACTTGGTGAAACCTCGGGAGTGTACCTTCAAAAAACTATTTATATAACATGCGTTCAAAGGGTATTCAAAAAACCCCTTTACTTACATGATTAAGGTAATAAAATGACCCCTTTTACTTAAAAAATGGACGGGTTTTTCTCTAAAATGAACTTAAAAATCCCTTTTGTTAATAAAATTTTGTTAAAATTTTAAATTTTTGGAAATTAAAAAACCCATTCATTTGAACTCATGTGGTAACTTACATGTCTAAGAGGTGAACTCCCCAAGGGTGAAACAATCTCTATTACTAAAGGACCATGTTTCGTTTTATTGAATTTAGGGATGTGTTGCTTTAGTGAATAAACCAAGACCAAATCTCCTTGCTTAAAGACTTTCTTCAACAAATTAAAGGATCACTTTTGTTTCTTTTCTGAGAATGTGTATGTGGTCATGACCTTTCCATTCTAAATCTTGTGAAACTTTGAGTGTTGGTAAACAAGAAATCCATCGGCAAGATAGCGTCAAGTCCGTAGTCCCAATTAGTTCTTCCAAAGCCTACAATCTTAGTAAACATTGAGATTAAGTTCTTGTTTTTATGTTCTTCTTGGCATTTTCTTGAGGATGATAGGGCATGGATTTGTTATGGATCACCATAAACTTATTCAGTAAAGTTTTTATCACCTCATGGAGACAGTGCATTCCTCGATCACTCCAAACTCAATAAGAAGTTCATATCACATGAATATGCACTCCTACAAGAATGCAACAATGGTTTGAGCATTGTTCTTCCTAGCGGCTCTAGCTTATGTCCATTTAGTCAGAAAATATGTGGCCACACACACATATTGTGCATGAGTCTTGTAGACAGGTGGTTGTAGCAATGGTTTGAGCATTATTCTTCCTAGTGGCTCTAGCTTCTATCCATTTAATCAAAAAATTATGTGGTCACAATTATATGTTGTGACTGGGTCTTGTAGGCAGGTGGTTGTATTGAACCAAGAAAGTTTATACCCCATTTAGAAAATTCTCTTGCTCCCATCATTGGTCATAATGGCATATTGTCAATTCTAGAGTTTTGCTTTTTGACAAGAGTCACATTTCACATTGTCAAAAAAAACCTTTTGCATCAAAAAATAGAGTTGGCCACTATATGTCAGTCATCAATATATCTCTAGACGTGATTTCATGGGATAAATGACCACCTCCAAGCTCTACATGTGCTTGTTCTAAGCTTGGAAGGTATTCATCCTCAAGTTTAACCTGTTGGTCTTTCCCTTGTCTATAGAGTTGCTGACCGATCATCGTATAGAGTGGTTACTTTAGTATCAATTTCTCTTTTTCATTTACTCATGTCGTCTATGAATTTTTGCTTTGTCAAATATTCTACCAAATATCTACTCCACTTTGGTGTAGTAGATACCAGGAATAACTTGGCATGTGGAATGATTGGCCTTTCTTTGCACTGGGGACAGTTGTTCACATGGGCATGAACGTGTCTTTTGATGGTAGGGAAATAAACTCCTAGCTACGTCAATTGTTGTGGGGTTTGGTCTTCAGAAAAATGGATTTTCACTATTGTGGTGTGATCTTGATTCAAGTAGTTTTCTTATTTCTCAAGGCTTATGCATAGAAGTAGAATCGCATCTTTGTTTTTCTGATACAATCTTTCAACCAATAACTGATACAATAACTCGTGTAATTCGAAGTGGGATCTGTGAATCTACTTGAGCTATGGTCATCAAAAGGATGAGATCTTCAGACCATCTAGGAATCATTTCCACTGAGAACAAGCATCTGGAAAATCATCATCACTTCTTTTGGAGGTTTCCTCAAAGTGATCCGTGAAAGGTGATCCACTCATTGATATGTGGTTCCCTTATTAACTACCACTATGAAATCAAACTCCAGTAGGCTGACAAACCATCTTACAATCCTACCCGTATTGCATGGCTTGTTGGCTAGATAGAGTAAGGCTTGGTGGTCCACAAAAATGACAAACTTATTAGGTAGTGTCATAATTACTTGACTACATATATTATTCCAAGTCCTTTACTTTTAGTTGTGGTTTAGTTCTATTATATTATTTTCAACTACCTACTAGCATATGAAACAGGTAAATCCATGGCCCCCTCTCTTGGTTGAGCTTGTATGCAACCTATAGCAAAATTTAAAGCATCTACATGCACATAGAAAACTTTGTTCCAATCAAGGGTCTTCAATATTGGTGATGATGACAAGGCTTGTTTAAGCTTCTAAAAGGAATTCTTGCATTCCTTAATCCATTCAAATTGAGTAACAAGGCCATTATTGCATCTCACAATGATAGCATACATGTAGATAAATTTATGGTAATAGCCAAAATGCCCCATGAATGCCTGAACTTTTTTGACACTTGTTGATCTAGGCATCTCAACAATTGCTGCCACTTTTTCCATATCAGTGTGGTGATACCATTTTTAGAGACAATATGTCCATGAATTTTTCCATGTCTAACCATGAATACACACTTCTCAAGATTTAAGCAAATCTTATATAGAGGACATTTCTCAAAGACGCGCTTAAGGTACTCCAAATGATTTTCTTGTTTTGTAGAATGCACACAAAGATCATCCATGTAAATTTATAGGAAATTTTGTAAATACTCCTTGAATGCATGGCTCATTAGTCTCTCTGGACTATATTCACAAAAATTGCCCTTTTCGCAACGAATACCGTTTTACGTTAATCTTTTGGATCTATGGCTAATTGATTGTATCCAAGAAATCCATCCAAGGAGTTGTAAGCCACTTTTCTAGCTACTCGCTCTAAAACATGATTTGTGATAAGAAGAGGATAATTATCTTGTATGGTAGCTGCATTTACCTTCTTGAGGTTAACACACACTCTACGTTTTTCGTTATTTTTTCGTTCTACCACAATTGGTGATACCCAATCTGTGTGTTCAATTTCATAGATGAACTCAGATTCCTTAACACTAGCATGGTAACAGGACACTTTTATGTCCTTGAACACTTTTGTGTCCTGTTAAGTGACCATTTTGCTTGAATATTTGAAGAGTATGAAAATGAATTTCTAGGTGCTATATATCCACAAAGTTGCCTTACGAGCTGAAAAAAACTTAGCATTTTTTTTGGATTATTGATCTCACCATTAACCTTACTCTTGCACAACATTTTTGAACCTAAACTGTGTGAAAAAACGGGTCCTGTTTTTTGCCTTTTCTCAATTTTTGGCAACTATACCACTCTAAACTTCATGTTTGTGAGGTTTAGATGGCTAGAGGTTAGGCCTTCATAGTTATTAACATGTTTTGATGCTTGTAGGGAGAGCTAAGTGTTAAAATTGAAAGTTATGACCAATTTACAAGAATTGAATAATCCTGTTTTTTTGGCCAAAATTAGCACTTTTATGAATTTTTTTGGTGGCTTTCTTGATATCCAAATTCAATTTTGATTGTGTAATTGTAATGTATAACATAAAGCTAATCTTCCATGAGTTTTGGGGGACCTAATATGCTATATAGCATAGTATATGATGATGGTTGAGGTTTTTGATTGATGAAGAATACGATACATTTTAGAGTAGCAAGTATAACTTTCTCAATATTGCTAGTTTCTTAGGCCAATTGTGTGTATTTTGTAGGTAGTAACCATATCTAATCATAGACTACAAACTTGGCTAGATATTGAGTAGTTTCTATGGGTTTCTAGAGGTCATAATGCTAAACCTAGTTTTTTCATGTTTGCTGTATTTAGCACTTTATCATTGCCCCCAAGGTTCCAATTGTAAGAGATCCATTATCCTCTTGACATGCTCCATGGCTCCTTTTGAATCCAAAGGCCGAAAGGGAACTAAGAAAACATGTATATAGTATCTATATTGAGCGTAACTATAGAAACTTTGATGATAGGTCCGCAGAATGGAAAAAATGCAACTTTTTTATACCTATTTTGTTTTGCCCAAAAAAAATTAGTGAGGTAAAAGCAACCATATGTTTTGGTCACCAACCCATTGAAGTTAACGGGGCATTTTATCTCAGGTCCTACAAAAATCCCCACTCTTGTTTATATGCAATCAACCATAAGAAATTGTTGTTTTGGGCAAAATGCACTGGTCCATCAACTTTGGAGGCTTGTAGTGACCAAGGGATGAGAAAAATTACAAGTTTCTCATTTTACCCAAATGTAGTAGTTATTGAACTATAAGCTCATGAAATGATTTTTCAAAATGAGTGGATCTACTATGGTTTTGGAAATTTTTCCCAAAACCCTGAAAGGACACTTTTATGTCCTGTTAGGTTACATTCTAGTGTTAAGTTTCTCGATCTCTTCCTAATTAATTTTTTTAGCGAATGTTTCCTTATAGGTATAATGCCTTTGTCTACTTGGTTTAGCATCATCTCTGATGGGAATAGTGTGCTGACTAACTTCAGGATCTACTCCCTTGAGATCTTTCTAAGACCAAGAAAAGAAATCCCTATATTCCTTTAGAGTTTTAATGAGGATTTCCTCCTCTTTCTGAGACAAATTTGTAGCTATGTAAGCTAACTCTGAGTCTTCCCGAGGCTCTACTAGGTCAATCTTTTTCTGCATTTTTAGGACCCTCATAGGATTTTTTAAGTTCCTTGGGTTGTTTGATTAGTTGCTCCATTATGATCCATCGATCTTGCAGAGTACACCTGCTGGGGACAATTGTAGCATAGCCTAATCAACCCAAGACCAACAAAATTATCAATCTTAGGATCGCCAATCTCGCTAGGGCATGTGGAAGCACAAGCATTGAATGTATCGAATGAGAGGATTCATGATTATGCTCATCCAATCCAATATAGAGATTAGCCATCAATCGCTAACTCTAATGACATCATTAACCAAGAATATCCTACACGCATTAAGCCCACCGAAGTCCGACTTACCATAGACTAGAAACCCAAAGCACACTAATGATAATCACACACTAATTGCATTGGTGTTGGCCTCTCCAATCACCACATGCCAATCAAGGAACTTCATCAAAATCTACACACACAAGGTGAATGGTGCTAGAGTTTTGTAAAACCTATCCACACACAAGCCCAGGGGATTCACTGTGTTTTTTCGTACGATACCTCGTGACTGTACAATAGGGGGGTTTTTAGATTTTGTACATAAGCATATACAATAGGGGTAGTCCCTCATTATTTCATACTCATACCGTATACATAAGGGAGGGGGGGGGGGGGGGAGGAGGAGGGTGGTTACATTGGGGATACATTCAACTACCTGAGCCACCTTAAATACATTAGTAAGCCTGTGTGTGTGTGTGTGTGTGTGTGTGTGCATCGATGAATACTTTCATGGCGTGGTGAAAGTAAGGGCAAACTTGAAATTCTCTTGTTTTCTTGGTCAAAATTAGAAGCTTTTGGGTAATTACACTAAAAATTATGTAAATTTCCTCGTAGCCAAGCTCAAACCCCTCTAATTTGTCAAAATTCCCAAAATACTCTTCAAATATTTTAAAATTCCCAAAGTACCCATGTATCTATTTTGATCGGATTGATCAAGCTTTTCTAATTTCTATTCCTTTTTTACAATTGAGATGCATGTTTGGCGGCTAAGTCAACAATGGCCAAACGGACCAGTCAAAGCTGCTATTTACTATTTTGAGTAAATACTAATGAGGTCAGATGATGCGGATGCGAAGTAAAGATGAAGATGAAGCAAATACAAGCAACAGATGCATAGAAGAGTTGGAATTGATGACTATCTATGGAATTACGATCACAATTGACGGTCACTTAAGTTTGATTAGTGATTGATTAGAGAGTAGTGCGTGATTAAGCTTGTGTGTGAGAGATTAGGCCGAATGGTAGAGTAAGTAGTGTGCTCACTCCTTGTAGCAACATCATACCTGCTCCGTAGCTTTCTTTGTGTGTAGGTTTCACCTTCTAATCCTCCATTTGGCACGCACAAGCCACTTGTGTGTTTCCATGCCCTAGCCGGATCCTAGTCCTCGGATTGACATTATGTTGATGTCCTCCCTATGCTAGGATGACGCCCCAACATTGGCGCCGCTGCCGGGGAGCGATTGCCTAAGCTAGAGGTGCCATTGGTGTGATTAGGAGACACTAATTTCCTTAATTTTTTGTTAATTTTGTTAGTTTTTAGATTAGATGTGTTGATTAATTGAGTGGTTTTTAGTGTGATTAGTGCTTGGGTTAGCATTGATTATGCTTAGAACATCACAAAACAACCCACACACATCATTAGTTCTTGATTTTGATCACTAATTTTGACCTTCAAATTCACTAATTTTTCCTAACTTTGATGCTAATTTCCCGTTGATTGATAAGTGTTTTTTGTGCTACACACAAGTAGAAAGTGAGTTGGGTGTATGGAAAACATGCCTATGTGATCCACACACTCATATCCTACTCCATGTTAGGAAATAAGACGTAGCTAAATAGATTTTTGAGTAGATTACTTAATGGAGAGAGATAGATTTCACACAAGAGATTATAGAGTAGAGAGAGAGAGAGAGAGAGAGAGAGAGAGAGAGAGAGAGAGAGAGAGAGAGAGAGAGAGAGAGAGAGTACACACGATATACGTGGTTCACCCAATGTGGGCTACGTCCACGGGAAAGTAGCCACTCAATGGCTTTAGCACTTCAAAAGAAGAAGTAGTTTACAAAGGGATTAAACCCTTGATAGAGCTCCCGCCTTGCTTCATTCTCACCACCTCACACTCACCTTGTTGCATCAACTTCACACTATGAAATGTGTGTAGAAATGGCCTCCTTTTATAGGCCAAAAGGGCTGCCCTCTCTTATGAGAAACAGCCATGTGTAGCCGCCCTTGTGCGAATAAGTCCAAATCGGACCCTCCAATCCGCCCATGTGTGGCCACCCTTGAGAAGACAAGTCCGCTTTTGAATTCGGCCACCGGCCACCGGCCATTGACTTCCGACCACCGGCCATCGGCCATTGACTACCGGCCACCGGCCAACCGACCGGTTTTTTTCTAACCACTTTCCGATCGCCGTCCGGCCATAATATTCCGGCGAAAAGGAATATTCCAGCCAAAAAAAGTCTCGGGGGCTTCCGCCCCCGAGGCCTCTAAAGTTGCCCCTGATTCTTGTCCATGAAAATTTTAGTTTCTAGTGAGTAATTTTCCTTCATGCACAATGGCTTCTCCTCATAATGGGGGCCTTACAAATGTGCGCTTTTACCACAAAAAATTACAAGGGTAAATCGGGCTCCATACTTAACACTCCATTTGTGCGCAAATCGTAGCCGAAATCACCTATTATTCACTAATTTTCACTAATTTCATTCACTAATTTTTCACTAATTATTTGGGCATTTTGCAAAGTGCTGATTTGGAATGATTATTTGATGCATGTCCATGATGATTATGTGTTTACATTCATGATAAACGATGCTACACATTGATATTTTTGTTGGTTGTGTGTAGGTGATTTTACGGGATCGACACACACACTAGTGTGTTGGGCACTAATCAAGTGCTTAATCGCTGATTTTGTGGCTAATTAAGGTGTTGAAATTAATGCTAATTTTCTGATGTTATGTGTAGGTTTGGTGCATGAACCAAGTGCATTCATCAAATGCAAAACTAGGTGCGGTTTATGCCCGCTTGAGTGTAGGCGGAAGTGCCTAATTTGGGGTAATTTGGGGTTGTTTTGGAGTCCAATTGGCTAATGAGAAGCATGTGATTGCCTATGGTTGTCAATGAGTTATGGTTATGTTTTTCTAATTCCGTAGTGATGCCGAAATGCTGTCGAAATTCGGTCAAATTTGGTTATGTATGCTTATGTGCATGATTAGATGCAGAAAGCGTGTTACTGATTGATTAAATTGGAGATTTAGATGCTCGAATTGATGTTTAATTGATGCAAAATTATGTTTTGAGTGCGATTAGTCATCGTGCAAGAGAGGGTGACTTTTGTGTTCATTTAAGCGCAGTTTCGAGACGATTTGTGTGCTTAAAGAATGATGTTTTGTGCGATTTTGATTAAGTAAGTGATCAATTTTGGTGTTTTGATTTCTTGATTGTGAACGTTTAGGTTGGTGGGCTAATCTAGAATTTTTTGGTAATTTTTGGTAGTTTTTTGCTAATTTTTACTCAAATGTGCTAATTATACTCAGAAAATTGATAAATCGCTTAATTCGGGTGAATTGTGGAGTGTCGGGGCAAACGTTTTTTGTTTTTTGAGTGTTTTTGCGTGTTAGTTAAATTTTTTTATATTTTTAGGTTTTTTTATATAAGATTTGATTTTTTAAATTTATATCTGTGTATTTTATTATTTTTTTGTGTATTTCTATTTTTCTTTGTATTTTGTGATTGTTTTGTGTTTTTTTTAAGAATTTTTTTTGTGTGTTTTTTATGTTTTTTGTGTCTTTTAGTAATTTTGTGCATGTTTTGATTTTTTGAGTGTTTTAGATTTTTGTGTTTTTTATTTGTTATTTGTGTTCATTTTTGTATTTTTGAAAATGTTTTTTGATTATTTGTGTATTTGATTAATTTATTTTGTGAGCTTTTGAATTTTTTGTGAGCCTTGTTGAATTTTTGTATGATTTTTTGAAATTTTTAATGTATTTTTTGTGTGTTTTTGTATTTATTTTGTGAGTTTTCTGAATTTATGTGTGTTTTTTTAATTTAATTGTTTGATTATTTTATTTTATTTTTTTAAATGATCACATGTCTCCGTATCTCGCCGCGTTGACTAAGGCTGGCCTCCCGGCTGCAGTTGCGCCATGATTCACGCTGGCCCGAGTCCTCCTACGCGCACATGCTATGCTCCCAGCTTGACATCCTACTCCTGGCTTGACGTCCTACGCATTCAATGCAGCGCCTAGTTCTCATATGCATCCTACGCTGCCGAGATCTCCTACGCGTTGCTGGCCTCGTTCTCCTATGCGCTGCTGCATTGACCTACGCTACGCACTAGCTGCCTGACTTGGCCCACGAGGCACACAAGCCATTAATACCTACTGGCGTTGGTTGGCGCACACACATGACTCTGTAACCTTGCTCGCGACCCCACCCTGCCTTGACTCGTAGACCCCACACACACTCGCTGTCCCTGGCCCACCCCAGCCACTTGCGACTGCCCCAAAATCAACCCGCAGAAAGTGCAGGTTCACCTAATCTTGTTGCATGCTCCGCAGAGTGCGCACCCGCTTATGGCGTTAAAACAAAACTCACACACACACACACAGCGCATGCTCCAGGGCTCGTGGTCGTCGTCGTCTGCATGTCTAACTCCCCCTGCTTCGCTGGCCAGACCCCACGCCATCACACACACATACCTAGTCACACAATCCCCGACTCATGACACCCTTGTTCCAGCCTCCAACCCATTACACTAGCATTGGCCGCCACACACACAACCCCTGGATTGGCTCACACACACAACACTTACCCACCAGGCGACCAGATACAACATCATGGCCTCGATTTCAGCCCCACTGGCCTGCAGCTAGCCTCGGCCTCATTCCTTGCCATGAATATTATGTAGGCTCACCTGCATCAGCCTCCTGTTACAACTTGCGGTCAACTGCATCGAGCTAGGTCGTCGACACGAGCCTCTCCACCTGTGGACCTCTCTGTAATAAGAATGCATACTACATTGCTCCTGAGCTACTCGCGCTGACCTGTAGCCTTGACCTGTAGCCTTTCCATGTCGTCCCCTTGCTCGTTTCAACAATGCTAAGCCTCTTGCAGTCAATAGACAATAGATATTCTTCAAAACAATTTTTTTAAAAAAATAAACATTAAAAATTCAATAGTCGTGGTTCCCACACCACCCATCTCCCTTCCCTTCGAAAAAAGAAAAACATCTTGAATGTTGTCAATTGGCGAACAATAGGGAGTAACTCTAGTTGGATTTTGAGCTGCATAGAAAACTTTGGCATGGACACGGTAAGTGATTGTTTTTTGCTTTCTTGCATGGATGTCAAAAAGTTTCATGCTTCATAAAGACATGATTCATTTATAGTGTTTGATTCACTTGGAAGGTTATCATGCACTAATGCTTGAGTGTTGCGGATGATTAAATCAAAATTTACTAGGCATGCAGGACATTTCCGTTGCTATGGATTGCAAAATCTAGCATTACAAGCTACTTTATAATTTAATCAAGGCATACATATGCTTCTGAGTTGCACTTTAGAAGCCTTGATTATGGAGAAGAGAATATTGTGCATGGTTTGATGCTCAAGTTCATTGGCATTTTCATTGCTTTGTATGAACAAATCTTTTTGGCCAACATACAATCTTCATGTGAGAGCTACATTGATGATGCATTCATGCTTGATGGAAAAGGTGCATTAAAGTTTGGATTTGGCATTGCTTGATACATTTTAGTGCTACACATGACAGCTAGACCTACACCTAATGATGACGTGGTAATACATCTGGGCAAAAGCAGATCCAGTGAATGGTAGTGACCTTAAGGAGGCTGGATAAGAGTAACAGTGAGGCCAGAAAAGAAAAAGTTGCGGACAGATACACTTCAGAAGTCGGATGACCTATGGTCACCTGCGTGATGGTTTAATTTAAATTAGACGCCATATAAAGTGTGTTGTCAACAGTCAAATTGAGGTCGTTGTAGTTCAGGTCAAAAGTGCATTGCTAATCTACAATTTTGCAGATTAAGAGCAAATCTCATAGCTAAATCAACTCGAATCGAGGCATCACAAAGGCGAGTAGTCGTTGCAGTACAGTGGTAAGTATCTTGCCAACTAGTGCTATAGCTATACAGGTAAATCAGATCGTCGAGATCACAACTAAGCTTAGCAGAGAGCTTTGAATTAAGAAAACCACTGGTCACCCGTGGGAGAGGCTAGAAAAAAGGGAATACAAGTGCTTAGTAGGTCAGTAATGTTAGGAAATAAGACATAGCTAAATAGATAATTGAGTAGATTACTTAATGGAGAGAGACAAATTTACATACACGAGATTATAGAGTAGAGAGAGAGAGAGAGTACACGTGATATACGTGGTTCACCCAATGTGGGCTACGTCCACGGAAAAGCAGCCACTCAATGGCTTTAGTACTTCAAAACAAGAAGTAGTTTACAAAGGTATTATACCCTTAATGGAGCTCCCACCTTGCTTCACTCTCACCACCTCACACTCACCTTGTTGCATCAACTTCACACTATGAAATGTGTGTAGAAATGGCCTCCTTTTATAGGCCAAAAGGGTTGCCCTCTCTCATGAGAGGCAACCATGTGTAGCCGCCCTTGTGTAGATAAGTCCAAATCGGACCCTTCAATCCGCCCATGTGTGGCCGCCCTTGAGAAGACAAGTCCGCTTTTGAATTCGGTCACCGGCCATTGAATTCGGCCATCGGCCACCAGCCATTGACTTTCGGCCACCGGCCAACCGATAGTTGTTTTCCGACCACTTTCTGGCCGCCGTCCGGCCATAATATTCCGGCGAAAAGGAATATTCCGGCGAGGGGAAAAAAAGTTGCCCCTGATTCTTGGCCGTGAAAATTTTGGTTTCCGTTGACTGATTTTCCTTCACGCACGATGACTTCTCCTCATAATGGGGGCTTTTTACCACAGAAAATTACAAGGGTAAATCAGGCTCCATACTTAACAAGTAATAGGGTTGAAAGAAAAATGGAGCAGCAGATGCAACAACCACGATCAATGGAAACATCGGCAAATCAAAGCAGTTATGATGCAGCTTCAAGCTCATTAAAAACAGTCAAATCAGTTGGCGTCGGGTTGGAGTTAATAGGTCATTTAAAAGACTTTCCATGCTACATGGATGATGCAGACAATCGCTATATAAAGTCCAAGCAAAATGCGCTGAAAAGCCCGACAATACAGGTTGTGGAAGTAGATGAAGCTACCAACATGGCTAATTCACAAAAAAACCTAATGGAAGATTGTTTAGGATCCGTGTACATGAAGCTCAAACCAGGTAGTGAGTTGGACATAATAAAATTGCACCGGTAAGATCTTCCAGAGGTTGGCAGTTGTCGAGTCACTGTGCACATGATACAATCAAATTACAAGGACAAAAACAGTAGCAGTCTCTATAGAGATATGGAGGGTAGATGGTACAAAGCAAAAACACCTCAACAAGCAACGGGAGAGCTAGATCAATGCTTCATAGCTCATGAAGATGGTTCAAAGTTGGGTTACAAATACATGTCGACAAGTGGTAATATTTACCGCTTGATAATGAGCTTACCTTTAGCTTCCAATGCAGATACAGTGGTAGCTTAGAACACAGAAATCACTCAAGAGGCGGGGCCTACTATAATCAATCTACCAAAAAATGAAGACACAGTCCTTGAAGCCATGTGTAAACGACAGTTGCCTTCAACCACTTCAGAAGTCAACAAGAAACGTGAACCAATAGCCCTTCATTGGATCCACGAAACGAGATGGAAAGATCCAATTTATGTAGATTCTGATGGACAAAGATGGGTTCAAGTCACGCGGGTAAGGACATTTAGCAAGTCAGTTCCTAGGACACTATGGGCAATGCGCATTGGGGACAGGAGCTATGATATAGATGGAAGATGCTATGAATTAGATCTTATTGCATATAAATTCTCGAAAAGAGCTGCATCTTTCATCTTGTCACCTTCAACTCCACAAGACCAAATTGAGCAACGGACACATGACGAAATGATATCTAACCAGGTAAATATTGGTCACACTGCCACTATTGCACAAAGTCAATCACTAGAAGATAGGGAAGTGCACTTTAAAATCTCTAGGCTTCCACTGACACATGATTAGACTTTGAATTTTTATGAGCACAATTCAACTCCTTTCATTACACAGATGAGTGCCACAACACAACAGTCACAGGTACAGAACACTACACATGCACCACAAAATGTACCAACACAAACACATGTACAGTCAATGGAAAAATCAGCTATTGAGTTAGCACGACTTCACAAAGACCTAGCTCAATCAGCTAAGCTAGATGACAAAGCTAGAATATCCACATCTAGCATAACAAAGATACCTCTTACAGATAGGGAACACTCTCGGATGGGGGGGGTTCAATCTCCACCTCACTTGTTGCAATCAGGACAACCCTATCAGCTGCAAACAACAAAGGAGAGTCACAATACTCTCTTACAATTCAGTGGACAACAGAAGCCAAATACAGGATCGAATCGACAACATAGTCCTAAGACTATACAAAAGCCACAGATAAAGGATCACATGTTGATAACAGACATAGAATTAAATTTGGTCACTGAAGCAGGGGCTGAAACATCCATCTACCAGGGTTATAATGGAAGCTATTACAAGCTTCTTGAGAATGCCACAGTCAAAAAAGATAAGGGCAATCAGTCAAAGCCAACGTCAGTGTTGGTTTTTAAGTATCTACATGTCATGATGATGACATATTTGATCAAAGATACTATGGGCAACAAATACCAACAATATTATGGACAGATACCTCGACCAGGTATAGAACAAATAGGAATAGATGTGCATTTCTACGAATGTGGAATTAATCATCTAATACCCAATTGCCCAGTAAAGATGCACTTAGATATGATGAAGCAGAAAAACCAAGACAGTATCAGACTGCAAGCAACAGAATCATTAAAGTAGACGTCTCCAAATAGAAAGTCGCCAGAAAGAAAGCATATCTTGTCAAAGGATACCAGAGACAAACTGATGACTAAAATATTGGAGGTCAAAGGCGTCAATGATATTTCAATTGAAAATCAAGCTGCCAAAAAAGATCAGGTACAAAAGATGGTCTCAAATAGCTTGGAATTTTTCTGGCCTGCAGCGGACGAGCCAATGTCAGAGGAAGTGGATGAAGAAATTATCTGTGACCCAGAACCAGAGCGGGTACGGGTAGTCTAGTACTTGGCACTGAAGATTTCAACAAGAAGAAATGTGGAATCAAAGATTCAACATAATAATGCTAATAGCACAGATAGTTCAGCGCTAATGAATGTACATCAGAATTCAACAAAACCAGAGATCAAGTCTCAAAGCCAAGAAACGGACATCTCAATGTGTTCAAAGGTAGACTTGAATCAAAAGGCAGAGGTGGTCATAAAGTTAGATCTTAATATTTTCTCGCCAATGGAAGATGCCACAGAATCAAAGGTGACACAAATCACAATTAACTTGAACAATCAGATGCAAATGGTGCATCAAGCACATGAAGCCTATCAAAAGATGTACAAACAGATCAATAAAGAGCAATGTGAACCAAAGGCCACGGTAAGCATTGCATCTGGAGAAAAGAGTTAACATACTTCTGTCCAGCTGGTAGAGGAAATTAAAGACTCAAATAGATTGTCAAAAATAGAGGCACAAAGGACTATTCAAGTCAGTTTAGATGCAGAAATCACCAAATCATGTCATCCACAAGCAACGAAGTCCAACAAGGAATTCACAAATGCAGCTAAACAATCAATGCGAATAGCTGTGGATTCAACACCCAAGGGAAAGATAGACCAACAATCTAGACTACACTATAAAAAGGTCTTTCAGCCAAAATACCCAACCAAGAGTAAACAAAGACACAAGCAGCACATCAAAACCTATGTTGTGGCCAATGACATCAATGTCAAAGATCCAGTTTGGGTAAATGATCCTAGTCCAAACAATTCACGTAAAAAAATGGGATGGATTGCCTCCCAGTACAACTTAGAAGAGCAAGGCTATTACAGTGGTCAACCAAATGTTTGGTTACCTAAACCAAAGATATCAGGCTATACAATAGCAAGTGGCTTCAAATCAAAACAACAAACAGGTAAATCAAGATCAATTTCAACTCAAAATAGGAGATTGAACAACAGGGCTAGAAATAGGTTCAAAAACGATTCGCAATCTAGAAGGCCTACATATCTTTGAGGGAATTTACCAATAGTGATTCCAAAAAATGGCACGGAACAGATACAATCGAATACAAAAGTACATACAAAAATATTTGTGCCATCAAATATACTTCAAGCGCAGGAATATTACAAAGGGCAAAAACAAATCTGGCTACCCAAGGCACTAAGACCAGATTTTACACAACTTGAAGATAATCACAGCTACAAACACCGACAAATCAAGGATACAGGTCCAAAACGTCAATATGTCTTCTATGAAAATAAGACAACAACAAATAGCAAATACATATGGGTGCCAAAGCAGACAAACGAGCAGAATAAGATTGAGGTCATATCCAACTTACAACAAAAAGAAACTGGCCATTCTTCTCAGATAATGGACCAAAAGTTAAAACAAGCAATTTTGATAACCAAGGTCACCCAGGCATGGCAGAAAAAAACCTACTTTGCCAATATGGTCCTTTAATAACCCTCTTTTTGAGGATCTGAGCTCTAAATGTCTAGATATATACTTTGCTGAGAGCTCCAAGACAGTAATCAAGTCACAAAAAAAAAAGAGTCAAGAGTCGGGCAGCTGAGCCGATAAATGAGCAAAGTGTTAGACCTAAGCTTCAAGTCCTAATATTTTTCTGTGGTCTATGAGTCTAGCTAATTAGGCTACAACTCAAGCTGGAAGAGTTGAGCGTAATTATATTAAGTCGCTCATTCTGAATAGGTGAGCATAGTCAATGTATTATTTTAATCATGGTGGCGAGGCAAAGTGTTCAAATTAGGAGAGTACGAACCATTGCATCAAACGCCCTTCTCAAGAGTAGTGAAAGCTACTAAAGTGAATTTAATTTACTTTTTTAGCTGCATTAACTCTGAGGAGCACCCATCAATACACTTCTCTCGCACATCATAATCTTACCCATGCATAAATCTGTGCGAGCATATTGAATGACCCATATTTGGACATTTGCATTACGCACTCTTTATTGTTCCACCCATGCACTCACAAAGCAACTCCAAACTCAAGGCAAATCATGGACCCTTTTCAAGGGATAGAAGGCTTAAACAATTCACTTTCACGTTATCTATATAAGCCCATTCAATTCAATCCCTAAACAACCATCATTGTATATTCCCATAATAAGATCACATACCTTTGGGCACTTTTTCCCATGAGGTTTTTCCCCATTGGTAATCTAGGGTTTCCACCCTAACGTACTATACCTAGCTTTTTATTTTGCTTTATTCCCATAATAACTCAAGCCAATTGCTTTTACTTGAACCCAAATGCCTAATCTCATATTACACCAACAAGTCAACCCAACAACTTACAGCTCTTCAAAACACATTCACCACCAATTTCAAATCTCTCCAGTGCCAGCCAACCAGGTAGCGCACAAGGACATGCACTGAAATCGGATGGGGGGAGTGTTTGGCGGCTAAGTCAACAATGGCCAAACCGACCAGTCAAAGATGCTATTTACTATTTTCAGTAAATGCTAACGAGGCCAGATGATGTGGATGCAAAGTAAAGATGAAGATGAAGCAAATACAAGCAACAGATGAAGAGAAGAGTTGGAATTGATGACTATCTATGGAATTACGGTCACAATTGACGGTCACTTAAGTTTTAGGATTTTCCGTCAAATGACCGCAAATGCGGGTTGTAATTATGTTTTGGGCTCATCAAGAGTTCCAAGTTGTAAACATTGAGCTATATTTAGATCTAGGCAGTGCAGATAGCAAATTAAGTGAGTTTGGCCATTTGGGTGCCCAGCCATTTCAAAAAAGCCTAGAGAGTATATAACTCAAAACACACAATGTGAAAGGGGATTATTACTCACTTAAGATAAGCTTTGTGAAGAAGGAGTGGAGTTCTTGAGCTTTCTATGCGCGTGCATGGACTCATGCCAATACCTAAACTCTAACCTCTTCTCTCTCATTTTCTCATGGTGTAATCAATGCTTGATTAATCAAAGATTAGTGGTTGATTTGTTGATTAATCTCTCTCTTTTTTCATATTTCCCTCTTGTTTAAGCATGATACTAAGTGTGGGTAGGCTTGTGTAGAGTATTGGTGCGTGGTGTGGTCATTCTATGCTTTTCTATGCTCATTGTGTGCTTGATTAGAGTCAGATTAGTGATTGATTAGAGAGTAGTGCGTGATTAAGCTTGTGTGTGAGAGATTAGGCCGAATGGTAGAGTAAGTAGTGTGCTCACTCCTCGTAGCAACATCATACCCACTCCATAGCTTTCTTTGTGTGTAGGTTTCACCTTCTAATCCTCAATTTGGCACGCACAAGCCACTTTTGTGTTTCCATGCCCTAGCCGGATCCTACTCCTCGGATTGAAATTATGTTGATGTCCTCCCTATGCTAGGATGATGCCCCAACAATGCATTTTTGAGTGGTTAGCATGTAATTTGTCACATGTTACCTCACAAAACAAGCGATTATGTCCACAAAGATAACACATAAGAATACATCATAATTCCTCTCTGTCTTGCCACACATTGGCTAGAGAGAGAGAGAGAGAGAGAGAGAGAGAGAGAGAGAGAGAGAAGAAGAAGAAGAAGAAGAGATTTTTAACATCGTAGGAGACTATCCCAAGATACGTTAAAGATCTAGCCGATGAGAAGAGTTGAACTCAAGACTTGTTATGAGAGAGAGAGAGAGAGAGAGAGAGAGAGAGAGAGAGAGAGAGAGGGATGGAGAATGCTAAAGCTGGTATTTATTATGCTAGTTCAAATGTAGTAATGACACACCTTTCACTCTATATTTGTTTCACCACCTTTCATGGCAACATGATGGTGTTCAAGCATCGTCTACCTGCACTATTTGACATAGGGGATGCACGAGATCGATCTTTTCTATCACCGCCGTTTGAATATGGGGCCATCACAAGATTAATCCAAGCATCTCTCAAGTGCATGGTGTGAGCATAGAGAAGCTCGAAGTCACCTCTAGCCCTCTTCTTTCGTTGCATCGTGTGAATCTAGTCTACGTCTAAAAATCTTCATGCAAATTTGACTCAACAACAAATCTTTTTCCCAACTTTTGAGCATTTCCAAATGTTGGTCCTTTGTTGCAGACAATGAAGAGGTTTTGTATGACATAAGAAGATTTAGAAACTTTCTCATGTAGGAAAATGGAGTTCTTCTCAATGTTTTTATACAATGCATAACATCATGAGCTTCTGCTTGAGAGGCACCGCATACCTAGCTAGGCCGGCGGTCCCTTGCCCCCAATTGTACCTAGCTAGTATGTGGTGCCTCCCTCACAAAAGCTCATGATGTTGAGGTAAGTCACAATGTGGAAAATATTGTTAGAATTTGTCCAAAACTTCTTGTGTGAGTAGGTAGTACCCATTTAGAAAATTCACAAAAAGAGGGTATCTTTAGGAGATCCTAAGCTCGAAGGAAAATTAAGAAAAACAATCATTGACTCTCTCCCCCTGTGTGTGTGCATGCACGGGAACGTGTGCATGCAACTTTCAGATAGCAGATGAAATTGATCGACAGATGACGGCATCAGGAGGCATCATGTAGAGTTGATTACCATAGGGTATTCATATCGGATTTTTTATATGTATAGCAGCAGTGAACTCGACGAGTAGGACCGGGCTAGGACAATCAATTGAAGGAGGTTCGAGTCCTGTGCACCACACTTTATATACCAATGTGTGGGATATATTGACAAATCCTAAGGTTGGTAGCAAGAGGGGGGCGGGGGGAAATCGTTTTTGCATAGTCCCTCTTTGCAGGTAGGGTTTTTTGTCTCAAAGCGGTTATGAGGAACCACAGCCTGGACAAGCACTTGCACAGAGACATGCTCGCAAGCACTTGCAACAGGTTAAAGAGAGAGAGAGAGAGAGAGAGAGAGAGAGAGAGAGAGAGAGAGAGAGAGAGAGTGGGCATGAGTGGGCATCAGCTGACAAACATAGCCGAGATTTCCAAGGTTTTCATCCTCGCCCTCTCCCCCTGCGAGTTGCAGACGAGCTTCCAAACTCCATAGCCAATCCTACAAGGCATCTCTCCCCTCCCTCGAAGCCTCCGATCTGACAAGGTATTGTGCTTTACCTCGTTTTATCATTTTTCCACCTCAGGGCCTACTGCTTCAGCACGATCTAATCGGCAAGCTCTGCCAGCTATTGGGAAGCCGTGTCACTGTGGTACTATCTGCCCATGCTCCTCTGACAACAGAAGGGCGAGCTTGGTCCTCCCAGCTTGGAGCATCCTCTATTTACTGTACACGCAGGTGCCCATGTGTGTCCTCTCGCGACCTTAGTCCTCATGGCGTGCCCTGCCTCTATCTACCAACACGTGGTACCCATGTCTTTTTAACGCGACTGTAAAGAGATTCCTTCATTTCAAAAGGGAACTCAAACTAATGTTCAAACAGGAAGGCAGATCCGAGAGCGATACATTGCAGTCCGGAGCTAAGGAAGGCCACGACCTGATCTTGCGAGCATATTGCAGCTATTACTGTTGCTCATTGCCTATAGCTGCTGCTTGTTGTGAGCCACCATGTTTTAGTAACGCTAGGAAAATTAGGAAATTGCACTAGCCATCGGCGACCATTGTCCGTCATGACTTGCCATAACGTGTCACTCCCAGGTATTTGGTCCCGTTACTGACAGTCTGAGCTTGCGAGCGTATGAGCGGTGAGTTGAGGGTGCAGGGGCGTAGGCTGGGCTATGAAGGACTCTCTCTCTCTCTCTCTCTCTCTCTCTCTCTCTCTCTCTGTGTGTGTGTGTGTGTGCGCGCGCGCGCGCGTGTGCGCAGGGCATGAGCTTTGTGATCTGCGATTTGTGTGCAGGAGCAGGGTTCATCTATGAACCATTCTCGCTGTGAAGAGGCCGTAGGAACGTTGCGCAAGGATGGAGGCCAGGGTCGAGAGGCAACAATAGTAGCACTCTACAACTTCTAAATGGAAATTAGAAATCAAAGTTTGCTCTATCGAGTCTGTCTGAGGGAGGGAATGTGCGAGGGCGATGAGCTAGAGTTCAGAAGCTTGTACATGCGGAGGTCTTGAGCTTTTCCTTCTTCATTAGGGTGTGTACTGCGTTTGAGCTTCTGTAGGGTAGGCATTCCTGAGCAAAAGTTGCAATAGCTTGGCTTTGAATGAATAAGGCTGGTTGACCTTCTGCAATAATGCAATAATCTGAACCTATTGATGATGAAGTATAGTGCAATCTTGATGGCGTGCTCGTAAGCCTCTTAACACTAAAATCATGGACCAATATCCTACAACCCCAAGCTGCCTTTTGGCTCGGCTCAACCTCAAGCAAGACCAGGTGCAAGACACGAAAACGAGGGAAAGAGGGTTCCCTTTGCAAAAGCGCAGAGGGCGAGGGAGAATCTAGAGAGATTGGCCTTAATAAAAGAACTAGGTAGGTGTTACACATTTAGAAAAATCCCTATTGTTGAGAATCTTTAGTAGATGCCAAGAAAAAGGGCAAGGTGCTGAGGCAAACAAAGGTGTAGGCAAACAAGTAGCACCGATGAAAATAGCACAAAGGCCGAGGCAACCAAGCAAATTAGGGTGAACGAGGGACTCCAAGGGAGGATTAAGCAAGTGCTCGCACAATGAGCGGGCAGCTGGCAGGGACCCTCGATGATGGTGTATTTTTTGAAGCCATAAGGAATACCTATTAATTAGGTGGTACCAGCTGCAAGATAATCGAAAAATCTCTAGAATCTTTGAAAATGCTCTCCTAGGTGAGTACGTAGGTCCTTGGAGATGCCCTGGTGGTGTTAAGAAAAAGAGAATGAAAGCAAAGGTGGAGACTACCGCAGGTGGTGTCAGGGAGCAGAATACGTCACCATGTAGCATACGGCAAGTAGTGAGAGGCTACTTGCCGTAGGTGGTGTCAGGGAGGAGAATACGTCACCATGTAGCATACGGCAAGTAGTGAGAAGCTAGGCATGACAGGCTCAGAAAGCCGGACAGGGATGGCACATGACGAATGTCTTTTTTTTTATAACAAACAAAGCGCGTTCACAGTCTAGGCGCTTTGATACAGTGGTTAGCCAATATGATTTGTTTATGAGAATTCCAGAGTTCGATTCGCATGTTAGTTTTGCTTGGAAGGTGCGCTGCAAAGGTGAGGCAAAGAACTATTATATAACTGGTTTTAGGAAAGGGGACATAGGTCAGGTACAATATAATGGTTAAGATAATCATATGAGCATGTTTAGCTCTCCTTAGGTTTAAAAAAATGTTCAAGGTATTCACTGAATAAATGGTCCAAAGATCCTACCTGAATTCTAATTCCTTGAATGCTTAATGAGATAGTTACATATCTGGAATGATTGTGACCCCTTTATGTGAGATGCACCACCTGCCTATCCATTCTTACTAATTACGATTGAAGTATTGATTATTAGTGGGGATGTAGGAAACTTTTTTTTCTTGCTACGATTGAAGTATTGCTTTATATGGATTGCAAGGAATGGGTAAGACAATTATATTTCTATAAGCTACTTAGATGGTAACAAAGGAATCAAAAGCAAGACATTTTCAGAATAGTTATGGCCTTCTTTTTAGCTTTGAGTAAAATGAGGACAAAAAACTGGCAGGCTTGATTTCATGGCAAAAATAGAAGAATGGCGGAAGCAGGTGCCCTCGACCTTAGGGGAGTGCGAGTGCACCTCTCACCTCTCTCTCGACCTCATGTGAAAATAGACAAAAAAATAAGTAAAAGAGGATAATAAGAAAATAATAGAAGTTATTGCTAAAATATCGTTGCACCCAATATTGTAAGCCAACATACAACAAGATCGACAGTGAAAACACCAAACAAACGATGGAGCAACTCTTGACAATTTAAGATGCCAGAGATTCTCGTGGCTAGGTGAGGAAAACTATGAGGTAACCAATGCACAAAGTTCACGCGGTCAAGGTATCCCATGCAAATGAGCTTGCCAAGGGCAGGACCTATGATCCACATGGCTACAAATGCTTGCAGCCATGGGATCACAGGTCCTTCCCCTACATTGCGTGGCGTAGGACTATAGTCAATGTGGCCTTCGCTTGCCTTGCATGGTGTATACAGTATTGTAACAAGTGAGAAATTCTTTATCTGTGGACAATCATGGTGGCCATGTCATTACAACTGTACATATACAAAAACAGTCCTATAGTCCAACCTTTTATTAAAAATTTTGTAGGTCATTTTTCATAAGTTGTTAGGCCTTTTAAAATTAGGTATAGCCCAAAGTCATGAGGTAATTTGTAGATGTTTTTTAGGTTTTAGTTGTCTCTTTTTACGATAAAAAGCGTTAAAGTTTTTAAGACTGTTAGTTCTTTTTCCATGTAGTTATAAACTCTATAGTCTCACTTTTCCATGGTCATATGGCTTGATTGGGTGTGTTATCTTGAGCTTTGATTTCTTGCCAAGACATGTCTAGCATACCTTGGGTCTATGTGTTACACATACACAATGTCTTTATTTTGTATATAATTACAAATATAGTCTCAATTTGTCACATGGTCATATGGCTTGATCGGGTGTGCCATCTTGAGCTATCGATTTTCACCTTCGGCTCTTTTAGCTTTCCAAGTGAAAAACCAATGTGTCACATTAGGTTAATGCAAGAGCTTTGATGTGATAGTTTGAAATAGAATCTGATAGTAAAGGTAAGGTAACTAAGTTGATGGATCTCCCTTTTACGTTTTCATTTTTTGTTTGTTTTGTACATGATCGCCTATCGATGTGGACATGGCCTTTTGGTAATCGTGTGATTAGACTATGTGATTGGAGGTTTCCTATGTACTATGATATGTAGGTCATACCACCACTTTGAAGTTAGATTACTTTGAATCTATTGAAAATGTATTTGGTTTTAATGTGTAAGATAATCCTTAAATCCCATGTGGGAGCCCAAGATGAGGTGGAGAGTTTTTTTGGAAAAAGAAATTATGTGATGAAAATCCCATGTGGGAGCCCAAGAAAAGAGTGTACTAATTTTTTTTGCGAAAGAGGTCTCTGTACAAAGGAGGCTTTGGGGAAATTTTTAGGATTTATATTTTATGTACAAACTCAAAATTAAATTAAATACAGACGTGCATTCATATCACATATAATTGTTTTTGTTCAAAAATATTAATCTTTTAATGGGATGTTTTGTAATGTGTTGTGATTTGATGAGTGAAGTTTTTCATGGTTGTTTAAGAGTATGCATTATTTGTTATTGACAGAACAATCCATTTCATATGTGTACCTTAAATCCATGTGGAAAACCTACTAAGTAGGTGGCTAGTATCATATGTTTTGAGATTGAGATTTGTATCAATTTACAAGGCAAGTGTTATTTGTTTTTTGAAAAATTACATCGAAACAAATGGTTTATTTTAATTTAGTATTCATTATATTTGTTTCTTTTCATGGTTTGTTCTCTTAACATCTATTGACAAATGAAAACACACTACAATGTACACTTCTGTTCATTTGCAATTCAACATGTATTTTTGCAAAAGCATGTGCTTTTAGAATTGTTATGTTACTAGTATACATAAAATAGTGGGTCATTACATTCCGTACGAAATCCATATGAGGGGGGATGGCTCATTGCGAGAACGTTCGTAACTTGTCCGTATTTAGGGGGGTAGGTTAGCATGTAAGATCCCGTACATAGGGGGGTTTCTCTAATTTTGATGCACGCAGGTGACATCCCCCCATTACTAATAGTGAATCCCCTTGGTACACAAGCAAACAATAGGGCACACACACTGATTACAAGATTAAGAAACAAGTTAATCAACCTAATTAGTGATGTTAAATATCGCAAATCGAATGCTCATAGAAGCATAAGAGTGGTTAATAAGTAAGAAGTCATCACACATACTCAAATCTAGAATAATGAGAAAGGTGAAACTACTTCATGAAATAATGGAATAGAAGAATTGAGACTAATGAGAAAGTAGAGATTAGATTAAGAAAACTTCTCTAATTACAATGGATTAGCCCTAGCGTCTTAAGCATAGGTATTAAGCTCAAGGCTAAGCCATCCATAGAGTGAACACTCAAGAAAGAGAAAGAGCTCTCAAAAGTGGATCCTCAAGAGTGGATACTCAAGAATGAAGCCTCCTTGCATAAAGGCTTTGTTATAAAGGCTTTCACCACATTCCCTTCTACTATGGGTTTAAGTTTAAGCCCTCTAGCTAGCATTTTTTTTTTTTTTCATTTAGTGCAATGATAATGTCAATCAAGCCAAGCACTAAACCATGTTCTGCACAAGTCAACCATTAGTGCAAAATACAATCATTTTTGCATAGAAGTTATCACACAATCAGAGCGCACAACCGATGTACATACCATGCTCATATAGCACATATGGCATTTAGAGCAAATGATGAAGTGTCTATTGAGCTCTCTTGATCACTAGAGCAAGACCATTCACCATACTCCTTCAAAATAGATCACTTAGTAGTGCCTCAAAGATTTTTTATCAAGAACTCATTGCTCTCATGTACTCATCTAGCAATTTGTTGCATAAAAAGGAAGTGCTCACTTATGATATAGCTTACCCTTTAGTGCATGAAAACATTGTATCATTCAAATCAAACACTAAAAAAGTTAAAAAGCCAATGATCCTACAATCCATAAATAAGATTTTCATGTCGTCACAATGAATGATTCAATTTGAAACAAGCTCTTGGAGTTACCTTTTCAATGTATTTCTCAGTTGTGGAAGTCAGCCATTGCTCGACCATTTGAATTGGCTCAAGGTCACAGTGGTGTGCTTTTCCATTCTTGGTGTTTTTGGGCTCGTTTCACTTAAAGCGCTTTTACAAGCTTAAGGTGAGAGTGAGGGGTGGGAACACCTTTTATCAAATGAAGACATGTTTCTTTTTTTTTTCTTTTTTTTTTTGCAGTCTATCGTCGAGAAAGGAAAGGACGTCGTACTGCTCTATTTGGAGGTGTGAGGGATGAAGTGTGTGCGACAACGAGTTGGGGGGGGGCGATTAATGAGGTGTGTGTGTTAGAGTGTTGTCCAGTGTTACAGAGGTGAGATGTGTGGCAAGAGCTGCAGCCGAGAGCAGTGGGTAGGGGCACTGGGGTAGCGCACGCATGTGTGTGTTTCAGTTTTGTCTTGGCGAGGTGGGCCTTGCAAGTGGAAAGCAAGAGGCCGTTTCGCAGGAAAACCCGGGCGCACATGTTGCGGGACTGTGGGTTGTGCAACATGTGAGAGAGAGAGAGAGAGAGAGAGAGAGAGAGAGAGAGAGAGAGAGAGAGAGAGAGAGAGAGAGAGTGGTTGTTGCAAGTGGAAAGCAAGAGGCCGATTCGCAGGAAAACCCGGGCACACATGTTGTGGGACTGTGGGTTGTGCAACATGAGTGTGTGTGTGTGTGTGTGTGTGTGTGTGTGTGTGTGTGTGTGTGTGTGTGTGTGTGTGGCCTTGCAAGTGGAAAGCAAGAGACCGTTTCGCAGGAAAACCTGGGCGCACATGTTGTGGGACTGTGGGTTGTGCAGCATGAGAGAGAGAGAGAGAGAGAGAGAGAGAGAGAGAGAGAGTGTTGAACCAACCGCAGACAACACTGTGTGTGTGTGTGGTCGTTGCGAGACAAAGTTGCCAGCTGAGGCCCGGTGAATGGCTTTGGCTGGGGGCGTTGAATCAAGATTGAAATTCAAGCTTGATTGAATTCTTTGTTGATGAGCTTGTCAAAATCTTCTCAGCTTCTCCATACATTGCAAGAACGCATTCTACCTTGAAATACGGTATGTTGTGCTTCCCATTCTTTCCTTGCATGCTTGTCTTGTTGAGCATCCACCCTTCGTTGTCATGCTACTTCCTTCTCAGCAAGTGAGTTGAGTTTCTTCTTCTCCTTTTCTAATCTCTTCTCCTCTTTTACTTTGGCAACTTCTTCTTTCTTAGCATTCTTTGCTCTCATACTTTCAATGTAATGAGAAGAGGTAAGAATAAGGCAATTGGTGTAGTCTACAAATGCTTCTCAATTTGTTTTCCTGACAAACACTTCTCCCATTGGTACCAGCAGTATATCAATAATCTGGTTTTCTTATTTGGAAGTCTTTTGTTGTATGGTTGATGATGGAGGTTGGTTCTCATCCCCAAACTCTTTTCGGGGTTGCACTTCTGATGTAGTAGGCATACACTACAAGATGTTGTGTGCTCTTGTGACGCTGTTAGCGACGGAAATACAGTGGGTTTTTATAACCCCCGGCGTCGCTAAAACCGTTGCTAATAGCGTCGCTACGAGAGCGTTGCTATATGCGTCACTATGAGCATCTCTATATAGCGACGCTCATAGAGACGGTCATAGCGACATTTACACAGAAGTCTATAGCGACGCTCATAGCGACGCTACAGAGCCATAAATAGCGACGGTTATAGCGACGCCCGAGAGAATTTTTTTTTGGTGACAGGGCATTGAATGCCCTGCCACCCATCAACCATATTGTACTTGATTCACTTTTTTAAAAAAGTGCAAGGGTAGATAATAGACCCAAAATAGTCACCCACAAGACGCATTGTTTGCAAAATTGACAAGCGTAAAATTGACAATTGTATACATCATAGGCAAAATGAATTGATTGACAAATGTGATAATGACAATTGTACAACATCATAGGCATAAAGAATTGATTGGCAAAATGAACTGCGGTGACAAATGTAATAATATACATGGTTCAAAAAGACGTATAAAATCCGTCTCATGATACATAAGCTATGAGAAACCCTAAACTAATGCTCTAAACTGACGTCGTCTAGTCAGACGTCTCATCGCGTCCAAGCGGCGCATTTGTCGGATTCTGCAAAAAAAGACAATAAGACAGCTTTCAGTAAGTATAAACATATAACGACATTTATAAAACAATACAAAAAATAGAAAAGAGTAAACCCTAATACTAACCATGTCGCCGCGAGAACTGAGAATGTCCATCAGGGCGTTTAAGCCCTTCCTGCCTGCGTACTCGCGCTCGTACGGTGTGGGATCACGTCCTGTCATCAACCACTGTCAAAACATACAAAGAATTCATTATATTAGAATTAAAAAACTCATAAACCCTAAACTATCGAACATAAAGAGCTATGCGAAAACACTTACAAAATCGGCCTCAAATGATGCCCATCCACCGCTCCCCAAGTGGTGCGAGCTCCCTGCCTCTACTCGCGCTCTGGCTGCATCCTTTTGTTGCTTCCACTTGTCGGGATTCTCGCGCGCTGCTTTCTTCGCATTCTTCCAATCTTCTTTGGCCAGCCAATCTGGCCTGTTCCACCCATGCTTGATTGCTTTTTGCACTTCGGAACGCTTGTGTTTGCAGTATTCGCGCATTCGAATCTTCATCAGGTCTTCATTGAAGCCATTAGGAGATTTCGGAGGTCTTTTGGAGGGCCTTTTGGTAGAGAGAGGAAAATAAGCTTCTCCAATGAGAGAAGAGCCCACGTTACGTAGAAAAATAGATTGATATTAACAAAAATATAAAAGGTGTCCCTCTCCTCATTTAATAATCTAGTGGTCCTTGAAGACGAGCACTCTCTTTTATTTAATGCGAGCACCTTTTTCAGAAGGTAGATGCGGTGCATTTGATACGGGATACGTCATCACTAGAACTCAAAAGGTCACAAAACTATCAAGTGGTGGAAGATTTTGAAACTTTTGATACTGCCAATGCGTCCGGAACGCACATATCTCCTAGAAATGAATGTCCAATTGCCTCGCTTAGACATCCAAAGAGGCCAAAAATGTCAAACACCCCTAAAAGAACATTTTACTAACGACGCGCGAGGGGCATTCCAAAATTTTGGAATGCCTCCTCGCGCGCCGCTAGTAAAAAGGCCCTTTTTCCCTCTTTTTAGGGAGCTTTTTGAGAGGAAAATGTCCAAAAACCTCTAAAAAGGGGCTTTTTGGAAAGATAAGTGTCCAAAAATCACTAAAAGGAGCTTTGTACTAACGGCGCGCGAGGGGGCATTCCAAAATTTTGGAATGCCTCCTCGCGCGCCGTTAGTAAAAAGGCCCTTTTTTCCTCTTTTTAGGGAGTTTTTTGAGAGGAAAATGTCCAAAAACCTCTAAAACGGGGCTTTTTTGAAAGATAAGTGTCCAAAAATCACTAAAAGGAGCTTTGTACTAACAGCGCGCGAGGGGGCATTCCAAAATTTTGGAATGTTTCCTCGCGCGCCGTTAGTAAAAAGGCTCTTTTTTCTTTTTTTTAGGGAGCTTTTTGAGAGGAAAATGTCCAAAAACCTCTATAAAGGGGCTTTTTGGAAAGATAAGTGTCCAAAAATCACTAAAAGGAGCTTTGTACTAACGGGGCGCAGAGGGGCATTCTAAAATTTTAGAATGCCTCCTCGCGCGCCTTAAGTAAAAACCCCATTTTTGGGGTTTTTTGACATTTTTTGCCTCTTCGGATGTCAGAATGAGACAAGTAGACATTCGGTTTTAAGGTATTTTGGCGTTCCGGATGCATTGGTGGTGTCAAAATCCTCAAAATCTATCACTATTTTACAGTTTGTGATTTTTTAACATTCAGTGATGACGTAAGCTGCATTGAATGCGCCACACCTGCCTCCTGAAAAAGACGCTCGCATTAAATAAAAAAGTGACCGTTTTCAAGGACGATTGGGAATATAAATCTACTTTTTAGAGTGTCTGGTTGTCCTTTTGGACGTACTCACAAGGTGCAAGTGCATTTTAAAAAAAGTTTCTAGAGAGAGAAATACAATTTCTTACAAGGCCCTCCAAATGACCTCCGAAATTTTCTAATGGCTGATCCCGTGTTGGAACGGGAAACTCATCATGAAGTATGCTGATGACTCTGTTTTTTAAATCACTTGGTACTTCACTCCATTTGTTTAGTATGTAGTGTCTAAACAGCTGAGAGCAAAGACCACACATGCGCGAGATCACCTTCTTGCCGTCATCATCCATGATGATGCCACCGCTGAAGTCGACGGAGTAAGGCAAGCCCTCTGGCCGGTGACGCGTGAACCTGGGTGTCCCGGCAGAGGTCTCTAGCGGCGTGTCGATGGGGGTATGGACGTCAGGTGTCTCCACCGGCGTCTGGGCTCCGAAGCGAGGAGTATCGAGTGGGGTAGCTCCTGGCGGAGTAGGTAGAGGTGTGTAGCTCCTAGGAACAGTCAGCCGTGCAAAACCTGGCGTAGATGGCGATGCTGTGGCTGGTGTGGGGGCGGGCAAAGCAGGGGAGGGTAAAGAGCCTCGTCGAACACGAGGCGGTGTGGAGGCATCGGTGGCGGAATCCCCACAACAACCGCCACCACCACCACTAGAGCGCCGGTGTCTAGACGAGTGTGAAGCTCGTCTCGTCGACGCCGAATCTTCGGAGCGCGCCGAATGCTCGGAAAGAGAGGGAGATGCGGATGGAGCAGGAACGCGCGATGATGCGCCTGAGCGATGACGCTCCACGTACCACTGTCTCTGCTGCGGTGATAAAGAAGAAAGAAACTCCTCATCATCCATACCTGCATTAAACACACGAATATTTAAACTTAATATTGAATTAATAGAGTAGACAATGACACAAAGACCATTAAATACAATGACGTAATGACGCATATAAATACAATGACGCAATGAATTGAGTGATAGAAGAGGCAAGTCGAAAACTCAGAATTTTCAATCAAAAGATGTGAGCGCGAGTAGAAAAGAGCGTTATACACCATGGAAGGTACTTAGAGAGCCAAAGCTTTTACAACACGGAGAAAAATTGTTCAAATACAATATTTGTGGCTTTAAGAGATCTCTCTCTCATCCTTGCATAACTCAGCATAACTTCCTATATCTATATAGAGCTCTCCGTTTAAACACATATCCTCTGTTTCATTTTGTAGCTCCTCTGCATGCACCCCATATAGAGTAGTAGCATCTTGATGCTCGTCTGGCACCACCGCAGCGGCTTGTGATTGAGCATCTTCTCTGATCTCCTCCATTGATGCCGTTGTGATTGGCACAGGGTAGCCTTCATACGTCCTTGCACTACGAGGGGCTACCTCTATGACGTACCACCAGATTTGATGTAGACTTTGTAAGATGAAATAGCCAGAGCCACATAACTTACATGAGAGCTTTCAAGCACATAACTTGTAAAAGGGGGATGTTAACTATTTACATACTTACTTGTTCACAATGCTCGGGTAGTACGAAAGTGTCTCTTAGGTCAGTCCATTTCTTAGTAGAATCCACCTCAAGAAAACCAGACTCTCCTCTACGCAGAGTAGCGTTGCGACCCTCCATGATTATCTTGAACCATTGCACGTCGAACAAGTCGACAAAAAATCCTCTGTAACCGATCCTCAAAATCTCTTGCAGCGTGCCGAAGTAAGTGAGTTCCGCCATCACAGGATTTGCATCAGAGGAACGTCGTCGACTAGACTGTTCAAATTTTGCCATGATTCCACAATCTTGAGTAAAACGCTTTTTGTCGATTCGTTCCACCCTAAAATGTCGACCTTTACACCATGCTGCTGTGTGTGACTTATACTACAACGAACAAACATTATGAGTGGCCGTTCAAACGTTTAGAAATAAAGTCACTAGCTAGTCGTACATTGCAAACTTACCTTGGTCGCGCAACCCGGAGAGTACTCCCACTCTTCCTCAGTCACTTCGTCACCGCATTGTTGTGCACTTTTCAATTGGTTGTGCAACCATCTTAAGCTCATGAAGGTTGGTAGGCTCTCCAGAACCGTCGGATAGTGATCGGTGGTCGTCTTTACCGTCTCCACTCGATTCGTGCCCTTTGTCGCTCTTGCTTTGCATCCTCATATTGTGAAATCCACTTTTGCATCACTGGATTGTGAAGCATGTAAAATCGGTTGATTTTAGCCTCTAGATCTTTCGTCATCTTCTTCTCAACACCGAGATTGCACATGACAATCCCAGATATGCGCTCATCATCTATGGTTCGCCATAGCGTGTCCCGGGCTTTATCAAATCCGTCTAGCCACTCTCCAATGTACACTAGGGACTCTGATACCAACCAACCTTCTGCCATGCTACCCTCCGGACGTGCCTTTTGACGCACATATCCCTTAAGCGTTTTCATGAAACGTTCTAAGAAGAACATCCATCTGGAATGAACTGTGCCAGCTATTTTCACCTCATCAACTATGTGAACAAGAAGATGCACCTGAATGGTTAGCATGGTAGTAGGAAAATGTTTCTCAAACATGCACACAAGCTCCGCAGCATTTAGTTTGGCGAATGGTATGGAGTCTACGTTGATCTCCTTTTGTGAGATCCATTGCACCAGCTTTGCAAGTTTGTAGATTGTGTTACGGATGTCGAGAGACAAACATCCCTCAATGGCAGCAATGATATTAAAGTCCACATTTTATGCAATGATATTAAAGTCCACTATGAACGTACCTGACACATTTTATGCCAATCGTGTGACTTCAAACCGGTAAGCTTTCCTTCTTTAGTAAAACACGTTCAGAGCGAGTGCATTACGCCAGTGGGGGTCCGCAAAGATCGAATGGTCTCTTTTACTTTGCGTTCTTGGGCTCCTGTGAAAATCCATGGTGCTTTAGGGAGTTTTATCAATCCATCAGACGCTGTTTGCGGTCAATATTGCTCCATACGATCCACATTTCTAAGGTCAACTCTGGCTCCCAAAGTATCTTTCTTGCCGGTCAGATGGTCCCATAGTAGATTACCCACATTCTTGAATATGTGCATTGGATCGAGCAAGTGATTGATCATGAGTCGGGGCCAGTATGGTAACTCGTACCATAGAGATAGTCTCTTCATCCCTGGAGGCAATCCGTCATCGCACATCTCCTTCTGCTCTAACCATGCTTGTGCAGACATCCTTGGTTGCTCTCTTCCCAAAAAGCCGTCGCGTAACACATGATTCTCTGGAAGATACGCTTGATGACCTTCGTAGATTTGCTTCTTCAGTGAGGGCGGCCTACGTGCATTCAGTCTAGGTCCACATGTCACATGCTCTGTATCCGCTTGTTTGAAGCCCTGCATGTATACACATGATAATAGATCAACTATGGGAAAAAACAAGACTTACAGTGTCTGAGTGAGGAGTGTCAATAGATCACCTGAGCATTCTGTTAGCCCGGGATAGTCATGCATGGTCCACATTAGAATGCCTCTGATCAAAGCATTCCGTCGTCCTGTGTGTCGGCTCATATCCACCACCTCTATGCCAATGCACAATTGTTGTAGCTCTTCCAATAGTGGACGAAGATACACATCCATATTCCCCACTTTATATCGCCCTGGCACAATCAAGCTTAGCCATAGGTGCCCCTTCTTCGTAGTCAACCACGGGGGAATGTTGTAGTTGACGATGACAACGGGCCATACACTGTAAGATGTTGATCTTTGACCAAATGGATTTACGCCATCCATAGCCAGGCCTAAGCGCAAATTTCGAGCTTCCCTGGCAAAATCCGACCATGTTCCATCTATATGTTTCCAGGCTGCGCAATCTGCAGGAATTCGTAGCACACCATCCGAAGATTTATTCTCCTCATGCCATGATGCTAGGGCGGCCATGGACTTACATTCGAAGAAATTCTTGATGCGAGGAAGCAGAGGAAAATGTCGCAAAAACTTTTGTGGAATTTTTGTCCCGTGGAGATCTACTCGATATCTTTCGGAATCACATTTCGGACACTTCTCCATGTCTATGTATTCCCCTCTGAAAAGAATGCAGTCATTAGGACAAGCGTGGATAGAATTGTAATCCATCCCCAAGTTTCGCAAAATCTTTCTTGCTTCATCTCGGGAATCTGGCAAGAAAGATTTTGCGAAACTTGGGAATCTGGCATCACATTGTCAGCTGGTAGTATGTGCTCTTTAAGAAATCTACACAACATAAAAATACGATACAGTCGTGTAAAAATCTATCAGATCATTATACATTTAGAGTTTTATTAAAGTAAACTAATTGTAATAGATCACCTGAAAAGCGTTGTGACGCTAGTGTCACTCCATCCAAACTTTGCCTGCATGTTGAGAAGAACCAGGAGTGCTTTCAATCTAGACATACGTGCTCCATTATACAATGGCGTATCGGCTTCACTTTTCATATCATCATAGATAAGCCTTTCTGAATCCATGATCGTCTCGATCATTTTATCAATCTCGGGCTCAAACATTGCCTCGTTGGGAATGTGCTCCGCATGATCATCCCCCGAGCTGTCAGAGGCTACATCTTGTGGCCTCACATATGCTGCTTGACCAAAGCGCCTGCGAACACGTCTATTGGGTTGCAAGATTGCTGCTTGTTGGCCAGCGTCAGAGTCCGACGAGTTATAATTGGCAACAACTCGATCTATAATTGATGGATCAAACTCGCCAAATTCGCGAACGTGCTGCAAAGAAACACGTCTTGTCCGTGGCACAGCATGCTTGCATTGATTACAAGGACATAAGACCCTCGTTGAGAGATAGGTGTTTCGGTTGGACGGTCCCACATCCTCGTCACTACTCATAATGAGGCTAAAAATCTTATAACCTGGACAACAAATTTAATATTCTATTGGCATTCTTCGTCTTATCTCTCTCTCTCTCTCTCTCTCTCTCTCTCTCTCTCTCTCTCTCTCTCTCTTTACCTCACATTCTCTAGTCATGTCCAATCCCCGCACACCTCGGTCTAGAGGTGCACGGAGATCAGAACCACCGGGTTATAATCTCGTCTTTATTGGTCAATACCTATATTTGTGGGTACAAGAAATCTACAGACCCACGTCTACATGATACTGCATGTAGTGGACAAAACCCCTTTGCCTCTTCTCTAGCTGTAGCACTTCACAGCATCTTAACATCTTTTCAGAGTAGATCTTTTCACTGTTCGTCTAACTCTAAACCCTAAACCGTAAGTAATTCTTGCGTGGACTCGATCTAACGTAAATAAGCGTAAATCTAAATAAACATAAATCTAATTAAAAATAAACCTAAATCTAATTTAACGTAAGTCTACATCTAACCTAATCTTTAACGTCTTTTGGGATAGTTTCCTACGACGTTAAAACTCTCTTCTTCTTGTGTGTGTGTGTGGGTAAACCTAAATAAACCTAAATAAACCTAAGTGTAATCTAATATAACATAAATCTAAATTTAACATAAATTATGTTATATTAAAAACAAAGAACTAAACTAACAGGGATTATAAGAACCTTAAAACTGATTTAACACATAATTTTTCACATAACTCGGCAAGAGTTGGCATTCTCATCACTAAAGATGTGAGAGTTAACTTCCGGCGGTGACGCTGCCTCATCTCCATCCACATCTAACGACAGCAATTGGCCCTTTAGACCGTTCTTGCTCTTGTTACTAACTTTGAAGTTGTTGTTGAATGACTAGAGGTTGTCTAGATGGTCATTGTGTCGGGGATGTAGTGACTCTTGCCGCCCTGAAGATCCACCTTCTTCCCTATCTCCTGAAGACATTTCACGAGTACTTTTGGATCGACGGAGCCCACCATGAGTGAAGGCAGCAATACCCTATATTCCATTGAGAGCTTTCTTCACGCGCTTCATGCAGGCATCGCAGTCTATGGAGACCTAAATCTAATCTAATATAACGTAAATCTAAATCTAGCGTAAATAAACGTAAATCTAATTAAAAATAAACCTAAATCTAATCTAATTTAACTTAAATAAACCTAAATCTAATTTAACGTAAGTCTACATCTAACCTAATCTTTAACGTCTTTTAGGATAGTTTCCTACGATGTTATAACTCTCTTCTTCTTGTGTGTGTGCGCCTGTGTGGATGTGTGTGCCAATAAAAAGAGATAAATGGTATAACCTTTCTATCACCCATGCCAAGTATGATAGATTAGTTATGCCATTTCCCTCTTGAATAATAGGTCTTGAGTTCAACTCCTCGTCGGCTAGATCTTTAGGTCTTTTAATTTTAATTAGTTTCCTACGACGTTAAATTAGTTTCTCTCTCTTTCTCTCTCAATAAGTGTGCGTTTTTTTGTTTATGCATGTTTTCTCTCTCTTTTCCTCTCTCAATGTGTGCGTTTTTGTTTATGCATGTTCTCTCTCTCTTTTCCTCTCTCAATGTGTGCGTTTTTTGTTTATGCATGCTCTCTCTCTCTTTTCCTCTTTCAATGTGTGTGTGCATTCTTTGTTTATGTATGTGTGTGTGCATTTTTGTTTATATTTGTACTCTCTCTCTCTCTCTCTCTCTCTCTCTCTCTCTCTCTCTCTCTCTCAAAAACACTGTGTGTGTGTGTGTGTGAGAGAGAGAGAGAGAGAGAGGGAGAGAGAAAGAGGGGAAGGGAACATGAGAGTGAGGAGAGGGAAGGAGCATACCTGGCTCTCCTTCCTCTCCTCGTGTGTGTGTGTGTGTGTGTGTGTGTGGAGAAGAAAGAGAGAGAGAGAGAGAGAGGGAGAGCGTTACCTGCTCTTGCTTGAGGGCGCCGAAAAACCTAGATCTGAGATCTGAGTTTTTGGGCGCTCTCTGTTATTTTTTTAGCCCAGCCGGCGACGCTATGAGCGTCGCAAATTTACTTGTAAATTTGCGACGCTCATAGCGACGTCGGGATTTTTTTTTTGAGCGTCGCTGTGTGAGCGTCGCTAATATGAATAGCCTCTTGTAGTGATATTTTCACCTCTAATTTGTTGCACTTCTGGTTTTGCTCTAGCTGATAGCTGAGCACCTCTAATGTGTTGGTGAAAGTGTCCACCCATGAGCTCAAATGTCTACATACTCTCACCTCTACTTTTTTGCACTTTTGATCTTGCTCTAGCTAATAGCTGAGCACCTCCAATGTGTTGGTGAAAGTGTCTACCCATGAGCTCAGATGTCTGCATACTCTCACCTCTACTTTTTTTCTCTTTTGGTCTTGCTCTAACTGATAGTTGATCACACCTCTAATGTTCTGGGGAAAAGTTTCCACCCATGAGCTCAGATTGCATCATATTCTCACCTCTACTTCAGTGCACTTCTGGTCTTTCTCCAGTTGATAGCTGATCACCTCCAATGTGTGGGTGAAAGTGTCCACCCATGAGCTCAGATTGCAACATATTCTCACCTCTACTTTGATGCACTTTTGTTCTCCAGCTAATAACTGAGCACCTCCAATGTGTTGGTGAAAGTGTCCACCCATGAGCTCAGATGTCTACATACTCTCACCTCTACATTGTTTCACTTTTGGCCTTGCTCTGTGGATGCTAGCTGATCACCTCTAATGTGTTGGTAAAAGTGTCCACCCATGAGCTCAGATGGCTTCGTTGCTATGGTGACATATGTTGTAATGTCACCAGCTTGTATTAATTGAGTGAAGCTTAGGAAATTGGCCATCTCCTCTTCCAGAGGCATGGTTGCTCCATCTTCTTCTAGGATTTCATTTGCCTTGGAGTTTAGGGCAAGAATAGCATCTTCTTTAATGGCTCCTTGCATGGGTGTGTTGGGATTGTGAGATAAGTTGTCAAACATTTCTATTGTTCCCTCTTGCGTAATGTTAATGTGATTACACGACATTATGTCAAACTTTATTGTTGATGTATTAAGTGGCCATATACATGTTGCACAGAACCCAACCATGATGTTGACCATGGTTAAGGATGAGTTTAGATCCATTTAGACAATCGAGGCCAACTTTGACTTGCTGGCATGAGATGAGACTGTCTTATGCTGCCAAACCTTCAATGATTTGAAAATAGAAACATCAAGGGGTAACTTATGTTTGATAAAGTTATGATATCTATATTTGCTTCATGTGCTTTGGCCCCACAACCTCCAAGGAGACATGACTCCCATCTCCATCAAGAATGAAAAGATGTCTATTTTGTTTACCCATTTGTTGAGAAATAGCATTGTCAAAATGTTGAAGCTAATCTTGGAAGAGTTCTCATGTCATCCATGCTTTCCTTTGAACGGCCATTGCTACCGCATATTCACAATGTTGAATGCTATTTCCATTAATCCGATTTCCCTTAAATTTTTAATATCCTGGAATAGCACTCCCAGCTACACTGACACAACAAAAAATTGTCATCCACTCACGACAATTGCAAGTGATTCCATAAATAGATTTGGTCCCTCTTCTTGCAGATGGATTGATTCCTTTGTCTCTAGAACCTTGAAAACCGGTCTCATCTGCATTCTAAAGATGTGAGGGAGGATAGTGATTTTGATTATACAACTTTTGAAGGTTTTCATGCAATGTTTTGACTGTCTTCGGCCAAAATTTGGTCTTTCTTAACTGATCCAAGCTTTTAGAGACTCAAAATACCAGCTTTGGTTGTCTTCTTTTGAATCCTTCCCACCCACTTCTTCCAGGAATACTTTTTGTAAATAGTGTTTCCCTGCTTTGGAAAATCTCCACTAATTTTAGCTTCATAGCTATGATTGAGACTCCATGCCTGGAATCACACTTCAAAAAGATCCATTGTAGTAATGCTTCCTCCTCTTCCATAGAGAGTACCATTGATGGCCCTTTCTTCTTTTTCTGTGTCCTGCCCTCTTCCCAATTGGATATGGTAGCTCTACTTATGCCAAATTGCATTGAGAATTTGTGTAAGGAGAGCCCATTTTCACGTGATTGAAGAGCGTTTGCCATATCGTGTGCTATCCATGCTAGGTTGGGATGATTCTTTGGCTTCTTGGGTGTCCTTGGCGTGTCTTCACTTGCTTCCTAGATTTGTAGAGTGGGTTTGGAAATGTTTGGAGTGGTGCTTTCGGGAAAGATTCTTTGGCTTGGAGTAAAAGAGGAGGACTTATTTTTGTTGTTTTGTTGGTTCTTTTTCCTCTATTTTTAACTACCTAGTCGATGAAAAAACATTGGTGGGCTGATTTGTTGAAGCATTTTTCCTCCATTTTTCCTACTAGCCCTCGTGCTTCTTGTGCTGCTTTTTGCCATAGCTAACCTACACATAAAAGAAGTGGTTTGAAGATAGAGGTTGGCATGCATCAACAAGATCTAAACAAGAAAGAGGACTTACCTTGTTCAAGAAAATGACTAATCTTTTATGTATTGAATAAGATGTGAATATTGCTTCATGGAGAATTTCCTTTTTGGGGACAGGTGGAGGGATTTCTTTGGGACTTGGACTCCTCTTTTGGGGTTGTGAGGTAGAATCAATAGGCTTCGGACTAATGAAAGGAGGCTTCTTCCTTGGAATCTTACATGTAAAGGTAGGCATCACATGAACTTTTCCACAGCAGCAACATGTCCACCATTCCTATGTAGAAGAAGTGATGTACATAATAAATCAACAAGTTGGGGATGCCTTTCTATCAAGCCTTATAGTTGTAAGGAGATACACCAATCATAGGAAATAAATTGCATATCTTTGGTCAAAATGATGTAGAGAAAGAGACTTTTAAATATTTTGCTTCAAGTAGACGAAATTGAGCACCTTTTTTTCTCTGGATTCATGCTGATTCACCTTTGTTTCTGTGAATTCATGCTGATTCACATTAAATGTAGACATATAAGAAGCTGTAAAAGGTTTTGTAGGTCTTAGTGAGCATTAAAAGTGTGACGAGGATGCTTTTAGTTATACCTGGGGTGGTCTATGATGGTGCAACTATAGGTTCATCTGAGCTGTTGATTTGGCGTGAGAAATTTGGACATTGGATTGAACCCTTTGCTTGGTTTTTATTGATTGAATGTTGTATTGAATCTTTTGTTTCGCGGTGATTGGCTAAACTTGTGTTATGTGTTTTACGAAAAGCTAGAGGCCTTGAAAGAATGGGGTGTCACGTTTGATAATGAAATTTGTTGTAGTTAATGAGCTGATCGTGTTTTCTTTCATAAATGTTTTGAACTAAGAGGAGAGTGACATGTGTACTAGTACTTAGAATATCTCTCTCTTTTTGTTTGCACGTGGAGAGCCGATTATGAGAACATGCGAGTGGAAAGACTCAACAAATTGCCACACTTATTATTTGTTCTACTATTGGAACAATGTCATATTATTTTTAGGGTATTAGTGTTTCTCTTTTAAGGCCTGGCCACATTCTGGCTCCTCTACCCTAATGGAGCTTAAAATCTTCAAGGAAGGAGAGGGCCTCCACGTGTCACTCATTGGGTCACTTCAAAGAACCCTTAGAGAACATCTAATCTAAAAGCAAAAGTAAAGGGTAAGACTGCAAGAATAAAAAACCTTTTGATATGAAAAGTCAAAAGGCTTACTTTCATTTCTTGGCCAAAAGACTTTCTACTCTAGATAGGGTAAATGTACAAGCTCATACACTATGACTCTTTCAAATCGTAAAAAACTCTAAAGGAACACTTGTACACTTTTTCTTAAAGTTCTTGAAAAATTGACACCTCCATGAGTCGAGCAGATATGTTGCCGCCTCCCCTCCCCTCCCCCACCAAGTCATTGGTTATTGTGATGAGTGTGTGTATGCATGCATGAGAGATACATTAAGGAAAACTCAAAGGTTGAGTATGTTTCTACCAACAGAGGGGGTTCACTTGCTTGGCAAAACTAGGCCATCCAACTGTAATCTCCAGATGCAGCTCAAGTTTGTCATGCACTAGGGGGGTAGAGAGAGAGAGAGAGAGAGAGAGAGAGAGAGAGAGATCACCAAGAGGTTGACTTTCAATACATTTTCACTTCAAAGTATCCTCAATTTTTAGTAAAAGTTGATTAACTAGTTTTTTCTTTGCGATGAGACAATGATGGTGCAACCAAAGTTTGTTTGTGCAGGGTGAAGAGTGCATGTGCACTGATGCATGCATGCACAGTGCGGTGTGCATGTGGAAAAGGGGAGAAGCAAGAGACTGGTGTGGGTGGAGCAACCTTTGGAAGAAGTATGAGTGAGGTGCTCCTTATTCTTTCTATGTGAAGAATAAGGTATATACACATATGGATGGGCGGCCGGACACTGGACGTCCGTCCCAAGGCAAAAGGCATAGCACCTTTACCACAACAATCTTCCACTGGAGATTGAAAATTCATCCACCTGGTTTTAGTAAAGGTGATGCGTTGATAAGTGACACCTATTAGCTAAACTACTGGTATGTACAAGAAACTAGGTGAGAGAGACTCTCAACCTTTTTCCACTTGCTCACTCTATTGATCCACACTAGAGCCTGCATGTAAATCTTGCACACTACTCTATATGGTCTACAAAACTCTACTATGCATCATGCTAGTGTGAGTCACAATTGGCAACCCCTACTGTAATGCTCCCATTGTAGCTACTAGATCGGGCTTTGATACTAACAAGTCGAACACGAAACGCCCAAATGCTGACAATATCTATGCAAACCTGGCTGTACTTTCCTCCCCCTTGCGCTATCTGCAATCACTGCATCATCAAGACTACCCATCACATATGGATGTGTCAACACCAACACTGGGGAATCTACGTCCCTCTCACCCATAGGCAAAACTGTGCATCCTAGTACCAACTCAACAGCCTCTAACATGAGCATATAAAAAAGGTCCATATCTGTCAGCTCTATCTGTGTCTCTAGGGAGAAGATCTGCTATACCTCTACCTGCACATAGTTTGAAAAAACCTACTATGTCTCACTAGAGCATTGCCGCTCTACCTCTTTCTCTATAGAGTCTACCAACACGTCTTGCACAACTAAATGCTCTGTCATCTTGAGAGCCTACAAAAGAGACTCATCTCATCTCTTACTCAAAGTATACCAGCAAACAATATTGAGACTACACCATCTTGAACCTCAGACACATGCATAGAATATACCAAGCTGTTGCAGGCTCCTCTGGAAATCACTAATGAACCACAATGCATCTCAAAAGACTGTTCTCTAAGTAGTATCTGACAACCAAAGTCTACTAATTATCTCACTGAGATCAAGCTCTATCTCAATTGAGGAACGTAGCACACATGTTGTAGTGTGTATGATGCACCAATGGGAAAAGACAAACAAATTTCTCTCACACTCTCTATGTTAAATGCCAAACCATCAACCAAGTGTAGACAACCAAAACTCCCACTAAAGAAGATGCTAAACCAGTCATGATGTAGTGTGACATGGAAAACTACATCCTCATCTAGCCACCAACGTGGAGAAGTGTCACTGCTCAAAGACATGTAATGAGGAGGAACGCTAAAGGCAAATACGACATCATTGTAACTCGCATATGAGGCCACTACTCTAGCATGTATCAAAACCTCATGTGCACCACGCATAGACCTTTGCTATTGTCTCATACGCCTGAAACAACGGCATCTAATGTGCCCCGTGTGACCACAATGCCAACAATGCAAGTATTGACAAGCACAAGACCGCCGTCTCTCAATGTCACACATGTCTGCTGCCATAAGTGAATGCCAAAATGGCAACAAAAGTGGGAGATCACTTGACCACTATGCTAATCAAGCATAAACCAACCAATAGATCATCAGATGGATTGCTAGTCCAGAGTTTCTCAACCAACATGGAATGATTGATTACATCCAATATATGACCAAAGGTTTCTTCACTATTATGTTCAATGATCATGTGGTGATTGAAAAGATCCTAGAAAAAAGCCCGTTGTACCTCAACCGCTCCCCAGTGTGCATCTTACCATGGAACCCAACCGTTGAATCCTCATAGGCTTTCAAGGATTTGTGCCCAATTTGGGTGGATTTTGTCAACTTACCAGTCTGGTTGTAGGACAACCTCATAGACCTTGCCAACACTTGAGTAATATGAGGGAGAGATACATTCAAGCCCCCAAATTCTCTCTCTCTCTCTCTCTCTCTCTCTCTCTCTCTCTCTCTCTCTCTCTCTCTCTCTCTCTCTCTCTCTCTCCCTCTCTCTCTCTCTCTCTCAATGGAAATGTAAATTAGTGCTTCATAAAACCTTAGGTTTAGTGTGTAGTCCCTCCTACAAATTCTAGGATTGACCTATATTTTTTAATTTTGAAGGTGAGAAAACCTGAAGTATCCAGAAGCTTTTAGAGGAATTTAGTGTAAAAGCCTTCAAATACAATCAATTTATCTCTAAAATTTCTCAAATGTGACATTTGCAAGTTTTGGGGAAATTTTTTTGAGCAATGTTGTAAATCAATAATAAACCAATATTCACTTGTAGAAAATAGAACTCAATGAAGTGAACTTGAAGTAATTCATCTACTCTACAATATCATCTTAGTCGCATTGCCTTTGTCATACACTTATTTGTAATATGGAAGGTAAGTAATTCTGTACCCCACTACCCTGTGGAGCACCCTATCATCAACACCACTATCTCCACCATAATTGGTTGCAGTGACCAATTACAATCAAGAATTCCCCATGAATATAGTCAACATCTTTGAGGTGCTTCGGGATGGGAACCTGAAGGGCTTTCTTACCTCGGAGCTGCCTGCCTCTCACTTAAATGGGGTAGAGAAGGACAACATAGGAGAGACAGAAAAGTATGGTTCTTCCTACGTGGAGGATTTTGTCCCACTCTCCCCTTAATGAACAACTTACATATTCAGTATCGGAATGTGAAGGCATAAGAAAATCACTCTCTTTTTGGAGGAGGTAAAAAAAGCAACAAAACATTGTAGGCTAATTCAGGAACACCACCTTGATGTTTCTTGCTTTAAGAAGCATGCTATAGGTAATAAGTTGGTGTTCTATGGAGATGGCATGATGGGGTTTAGTGGGGTGCTCTCCGTTTTTTACAGGGAGTTGGAGCCACAGGTTGTGTTTAACCACACCTCTGGTAGAGTCCTTGGGGTAAGGATCAAGTGGGCAGGCCGGTCCTTCACCATTGTCATTTTTATGCTCCCTGTGGTGATGTTAAGGGGAGAGCCAAAACTTTGGTGGATCTTAGGGAACAACCTATCAAAGTGACTAGTGCGTCATGGGAGATTTTAACATGGTTGAAGCTCGCAAGGACAAGACAAGATCGGCTAGTCTCTTGACTGGTTCTAAAAAATCCTAATGGCAGGCACTTTGCAAGAAGTGGGTGTTGCTCAATTTGTGGAATGCAAGTCCATGGAATAGCTCTACTGGCATGACATACACAAGCCTTCAATATGTCAACACGACATCCCATCTGGACAGATGTTACATCTCCCATCAGGTAGATTAGCTTCCCTCATTTGCAATGAAATGTGTCAATACCTCCAAAAGCATATCAGATCATTTCCCCCTTAAGATTCACATAGCCACGGCCAGTAAAGGCTCCCTAGAGGGGAAGAAGAAAAATTTAGTCTCTAGGAATCATCTCTTTAAGGACCCCTCTTCAAGTCTTTAGATAAGATGGCCATGTGCAAGCTAAGGAAAGATGTGGGGGTCGCTAACCCTCGAGCTTGTCCCTATCAAGTGCATAGAATCCAATCCGCGATTAAAAGAGCAGGACCCAAAGTGAAAAGGTCTCAAGAGGACACAAAGAGGGAGTTGAATGAAGAGGTGGAGTAACTAGCCAAAAGAAAGCAAGAAGTAATAAGAGCACAAAAGTTGGTTGGAAGCCAAAGCATGTCTCGCTGAGTTGCAAGTTGAGGAGATTAATAAGACCCGACTGTTGGCTAGAGATCTTGCCCTCAAACCCGAGCCCGCTGGTAATTAGGTGCAAGCTAGACGGCTTGGATTTGACACTTACTCTGTCTACAAAGCACCCTCAAAAGACCTTCTTCATCTATTTGGCAAGTGCCCTACTTTGTGGGGACTTGCAGCTAGGGTTTGCAAGTGGGTACGAACGACTTGGAAGATAATATTTTCTATGTATGACTTGATCTTGGGAGGTCATGGTATCCAAAGGCACGAAATTTTGGTGTGCACTCAAATGATCATATTCTGCTCCCTCAACCAGGTTTGGAAGTCTAGGAACCTTTGAATCGTTGAGGGAAAACTGGATGTTACCCTCTTTGATGATAGTGTGCAATTGAGCACTGAGCTCATACTGATGGTTGGAGCAAGAAGAGGGGCAGTTAACAAAGATGAAGGATGGGTGCAAGCTTTGAGCTGCTTAGAACACTCAAGAGGGTAAAAGTAACATCTCTGGTAGGTATCCTCATTATCTGTGTGTAAGTCTCTTATGGAACTCTAGCCCCTTCAAGGCACATGTAGTGTTTGAGGAAAATTGTATTCTTATCGAGTTAATATAAGTTCTCTCAACTCACAATTGTGAGTATGGCAAAAAAACAAGGTGAATAATCACGGTGGCCTGCACAAAGCTAATTGAGGTTGGTTGAGTGTGAAATGTAAATATTAAAGGTGTTAATAGGGGATCATAATGTAAGTTGAGGAGTGATTTGACCAATACATTGTTAACTGAGCCGACGTCAGTTAGCAAGAGCTGCTAAAGATCAAAGCCTTATGAATGCACATCGAAGATCAATATGAAGAAGAAGTGAATATTGGAGTTACATACTTTTCACATTTTTACTAACTGGCCGTATATTGTAATTTCTTGATTTATTTAGCCATTGTGATAATTGTAACATGTTACGGGCTCAATAAGAGTTCCAATATGTAAAGAATAAGTCAATTAGTGTACCTAGTGATAGCCGTTTTTTCGGCTCTTTGTAATTGCCACAGTGAGTTACCTCACCCTACCAAAATCACCCAAACACTGTGGCTATCCCTACCATTTCACTGTACATAGGCGTGCGTGAGTCACGGGACTTTTCCCATATCTTCTTAAAAACCCTCAGCTAGCTAGTCACTGGGCTAGGTGAGCCAAAAAAAAATAAAAATAAAAGTATATTATGGCCTCTTTGTGTGTAAATATTTCATTGTATATATGGCCTAAATATAGGGATTTTTTATAATTATTTTGGTATTTTATTTAAATATTTCTACTTAGGTGTGTGTTTTATTAAACATATGTACACCTTCTTTCATCCTCTTACATCATAAGTATATTTTTTGCCAATATGTACATACTCTAACCTTATATTTTTCCTTTATACAAATCACTCCCACATTTTCACCAATCGTGAAAACAAAAAATTGATTTCTACTCATTGGTCAAGTTTATTATATTATTTACTTGCATACCTTTTCCTCTTTCACCCAAAATAATTCAAAGAGGGACCATATCATATGATTCCAATATCTTTCCATATCCATAACTCCTCCATATTTTTATTATTATTTTTACTCATTATTCTAACACCATGTGCTCATTGAGCTAAAGTCCATGAATAGTCCATACACTAGTCCCACCATGTATATATTTCTTTATTCACCAATAATCCTCCTCCATGCATGTGTCAAGGGCAACTTGGATGCTTTGTATTATGATATGACAAAGGAGGGGCTCACTCTTGGATGCATTGTACAAATTCAACAAAGGAGGGGACCACTAAAAGACTTTTGCAGGCCTAAAAAACAGGCTTTTTGGTGAGAATTTTGGCACCTATCTCCACTCCGAATTTGGAGCGGTGGTCAAAAGAGAAAATGTAGCCCACGCTCTGAATAATCACCCCAAATTTTTTCATGATTTTTGGAGCTACCAGCTGTGAGCTATGATTTTTTTAGTGGACCCCAGTTTTCCCATGCTATGCAGCCACACTCTCTCTTCCACTTTATCATTTTCCTCTTTCACACACACTTCTCCACTCATCATCCCCATCTCTCTCACCACTCCTCTCTGCACACTACTCACCTTCTCCTCAACCTTGAAGAATAAGAGAAACCATGGTGAACTCATACCTCCCACACACAATTCCATTCCAAAATTGAGGTGTCTCATTTTTCCTCCTCCAAATTACCCATATCTATCAAAAAACCACAAAATTCAGCCTCTTCTCTTAAAAGACAGCATCATGGTGGTTGATTACTCAGCTTCAATTACCTTGTCTCTCAAGGAAGGTCAAGAGTGGAGAAAAAATGTACCGTCAAAGCTAGTGGACCGTCAACAAGCGTCAAAATTGGCCCTACTCAAGACACTTGGAGCATCAACCTTGTAAGAAATCCACCTTTTCTTACCTCTTAAGAGTTTTTCTTCCTTATTTGTATCCTACATGGATACTCCCATTGTAAATATCCAATTCCATTTGTAAATTAATACTAACTCTACTAACACTAACCCACTATGAAAAGTCCTATCACCTCCATTTCTCTCCTCTCTCTTTCCCCACCAACTTCTTGATAATTCCAAGCAAAAGAAATTAGATAAATTGCTGAAAATCTAACCCAACCATGGTTAGAGGAGTAACCCTAGCCTTCAAAATTGCTATAAAAGGAGGGTGTAGCTAGCATAAAAGGGGGGAGCCATAAGCAAGAGCACTATGCTATAGCTTGAGAAGCCAAGCTCAACCTCTCTAGAAGGAGCTCTTGAGTGGAAGCTCATTGTCTTATGCATGTGCATGTGTTGTAATAGGGGATTAGCAAGGGAAATCTATGCCATTGTAAGAGAGAGAGTGATCATTCAATTGAGAGTAGGAAATCTATCATTTCTCCTACTAGTGTAAGCCCAACATTCGCTGAATCAAGGAGGGTGGATTTGGACTAAGCTTGGATACTTTGTCTCCCTTCCAACGTGAAGTAATGGACAACAATGATGCGTAAGTGTCTTGGTGTTTTTTTTTGTTAAGTTCTTGATAGCTTGTCTCTAGTGTTGTCATCAATCTAGCCATAAATCCCACATACTGTAAGAGGGTGACAGGGTGGAGAGGACTCCCCTGGCCTTAAGACAGTGATTGGGGTGGCTTTTCTAGTGATGTGTTGTGGTGAAATTTACGCAAGCTATGTTGAACAAGTACTAATCTCACTTTGATTTGTCATGACAGATTTGTAAGAAGGTATTAATGCAACAAGCACCCCCTCCCCCTTTCTCTCTCTTTCTTAAATATATAGTTGTGTTTGCTTGATCATTGCCGATACGTTTCAAAGCAGCCCGAGCACTACGTGTTTTAGTGTGTGAGAGTATTCCATTGGTGTTAGGGTTAGTGTAAATTCCTTGCTTGTTTGTGGGTTGCTCTAACGATTCTCCTCTTTTGCGTCCTAGTTCGCTCTTAAACTAGGTGGTGCCCCTTGTGTAGTTGGGATTTGGCGGTGGGTTTGTTGTTTTGGTTTGTGTTGTGTTGTGCCCCAGCCCCATTGAGCAGCACGGGAGCCTTGAAGGGTGTCTAGAGGCCACTCTTCTTGTTGCCCGCCCCGGACCGCCTCACTAGGTTGCAGATATAGTAAGTTGTGGAGCCTCAAAGGTCTTGGGCATCGGGACATTACACATTTTAAACCTTGGCTAAGGTATAAAAGCCAACTTTGTAAAGTTTTGATTAAGTTTTTGGATAAGAAATACACAGCATGAGCTTACAGTGCTCACTTCTCTCCTTCTCATGCTTCCTTCTCCCTTGCCAGTTGTCACATTACAATGCCGTCTGTTGCGTTGCAACCATAGGTAAGAGCTCTACGCATTAATGTAAACATATCATGGTAGATCATAGCTTTTGGTGTCGCCAACCCGTGGCCTAATTTCATCATAAGTAGGAATTTAAGCTAGAAAATCACAAAGTAAGCATAGGCAGGGTATTGGGGCATCATTGTTGCTAATAAGCATTTAGATGCATTCGAGGTCAGAAACGACTAGGTCAAAATCTCACTGAGTGTTTGAATAATAAATACATAGCATGAGCTTACGGTGCTCACTTCTCTTCTTCTCATGCTTCCTTCTTCCTTGCCAGTTGTTGTCACATTGCAATGTCGTCTGTTGCATTGCAACCACAGGTAAGAGCTCTACGCATTGATGTAAACTTATCATGGTAGATCGTACCTTTTGGTGTCACCAATCCGTGGCCTAATTTCATCATGAGTAGGAATTTAAGCTAGAAAATCACAAAGTAAGCACAGGCGGGGTATTGGGGCATCATTATTGCTAATAAGCATTTAGATGCATTCACGCTCAGAAACGACTAGGTCAAAATCTCACTACTGTTAATAATCACATTTTTTGCACTTCATCAAAAGTTAGATTTGAGACCATAAGCATGTGTGCTTAGGTCTTATATACTTGTCTTAGAAGTTTCATAACATTCGGACATTGTTTGATGTTGTAACGGTCATGTTTTGTTTGCCAATTAGTAACTAGATTTTGATGACTTTGATCGTTTGAGTGTAGCTTGTGTTAGATGCAAGTTGTCTGTTGTTTTCCATAAGATTGACACTCTCTTGTAGCCTATATGCACTAGTCGAGTCAGCTTTGTCCCATGGATTGACAATTATGTTCGTGGTTCTCGCTATGTCTGCAATAAGATAAGAATTAGTTTAGGAAACCCATCCACATTTGGTGCCATTTCTGGGGACGAGTAGACCTAAACTAGGGAAAACAAGAGCATCTTGTATAGTTGTCCTTTAACTTCCTCTAGGATCACCTAGAGTTAAACTTTCTATCTAAACCGCATAGCTTAAGAGTGTCATCTTTTGCTATGTAGAGGTAGCTTGGGAGTAGATTGTACTTGCTAAGTACCTTATAGGATTGTAGGATTAGGTTAGGATTTTGAGAATGATTGAGGGACAAGACAAGTCTTTAAGTTAAATACTTAGGAAACCATAAAAAAACAAGAAAACAAGTGTTTGTGGACACCTTTTACAACCCAATTGCAGTAGAACCTAGGAGTAGGGTAGGTAGAATCCAAGGTGGGATCTCAAATCATTTCTCACTCCAAAGGAATCATCTGTGAGTTATTTATGTGAAGTTGTAGAATTTCAGGTTTACGGCTTGAAATGGTATCAAAAGACTGTCAACCACTGAATCCGGATAGAGATTATGCTCATAAAAATTGTATGAACCAGTGTTTGCAAAACTCAAATTATTTACATTTTCTTGAGAATTTAGGGCAAATTAAGTTTTGACTTGACTCAAAGGCTTAAAACATGTCACAAAAAGACTGATCAGTGAAAAATTTGTAAAAGATGTTCATTTTAGGCCAAATGTAAATAATTACAATTATTTATTTTTAGCTCAAAATTGATTAAGGTTGATACCAGAGACTCTATGCATGATTACAAACATCTTTTGTGAAGGCTCATAGAGTTTGGATCACAAAACAAACCAAAAGCATGATGAAAATTGAAATCTGTACTGATTGTCATGAAATTGAGTTTGACTTGATAAATCTTGTTCAAATTTGGTGAAACTTGTGTAAGAGGCTTAGTTTAAAGTGTTGAACATGTGTGTATGCTCAAATGATCAAAAAAATGCTAAAATTTACGAGAAGTAAATAATTAAAATTATTTACTTTTGTCTAATTTTCAAACTTTTTTGATCAACCAAGCATACCACAAGTTCTATCATGTTGTGTTAAGCACTCACATCAAATTTGGTAAGATTTGGATCCATAAAGTGAAAATTGTGGCCAGATTTATAAAGTCACTCTGCAGACACAAAACTGTTGACAAATTGAGCAGAGTTTATCCAAACTTGGTGAAACTTGTCTAGGGAGCTGAAGTTGAGTTGCTCTACTTGTTTGTATCAACAATTTGGCAAAAAGATGCAAAAAATTTCCTTAAGTAAATAATCGCGGTTATTTTCATCTGCTCCAGAATCGAGATTTTTTGCACAACTGATTATGCCACAAGATCAAGCATATTAAGTAGAGTCCATATATCAAGTTTGGTGAAATTTGGATCACAAAAGTGAGACTTAAGCCAGATTCTCGAAAACTAAGTCTGCGGACACTGAACAGTTGATAACTTGGACAAATCTTGTTCAAACTCAGTGAAACTTGTGTGGAGACTACAACAAGGTGTCTATATGGCAAACAATTCTAAAAAATGAAATTTTTTGAGAAAAGTAAATAATCAAATTATTTACATTTGGTCCAGAGTTAAGATTTTTTGCACAACTGAGTATTCCACAAGGTCAAGCATATCAAGTAGACTCCACATAGCATGTTTGGTGAAATTTGGATCACAAAAGGGAGACTTAAGCCAGATTCTTAAAAATTGAGTCTTCGAACACTATATAGTTGATAACTTGGACAAATCTTGTTCAAACTCAGTGAAACTTGTCCAGAGACTACAACAAGGTGTCTACATGGCAAAACAATTCTAAAAAGTGAGAAAATTTGAGAAAAGTGAATAATCAGATTATTCACATTTTCTCCAAAATTGACATTTTTTGCACAACTGAGTATGCCACAATATCAAGCATATCAAGTAGACTCCACATATCAAGTTTGGTGATTTGGATCACAAAAGTGAGACTTAAGCCAGATTCACAAAAAATGAGTCTTCGGACACTAAACAGTTTGATAACTTAAACAAATCTTGTTCAAACTCAGCGAAACTTGTCCGAAGACTACATCAAGGTGTCTATATGGCAAAACAATTCTAAAAAGTGAGAAAATTTGAGAAAAGTAAATCATCAACTTATTTACTTTTGAGCCCCAGAGATAAGATTTTGGACTTTTGAGCTTGGACAGTGTTAGAGCAACATAATACAAGGTCACAGGTCCAAGTTTGGGTTCCATCGAATCAAAGTTAATACATGATAACTTAGTTTTCAGGTTGCAAATTAGTGCTTTGGCTCTTTGCAAGGATAGAATTTGGAAATCTCGTTTGCTAACTCACTTAGCTTAGATTGAAGTGATATACGCAGACCAATCACAATAGTTAGCAAAAAATTGAGCAGTTTGAACGAACGATCAAAAACCTGTCAAAATGGGATCGAGCATATAAATGTGCAATTCAAAACGGGTTTTTAGTAAAATCAAGCCATTAGGGAAATTTCACGCACGGAACTTGCGAATCGGGGCACAAATCACATTGGATTGCAGGTTAGGTTATTCAAGGCCTAGATTTCCATCATTTCAAAGGCTGCAATCAATTCTGATACTTTTGAGCTAGAGTTAATCAACTCTTGTGAGTCTAAGAGCAATCAACTGCCAAAAGTACTTTGGCAAAAGAAACCTTATCAAACTCAAGCAGGAGTAATTCCTCTAATCAACATTAGGATCTGCTAAGAGATAGTTCTTAGATACCAAGACAACATGGAGTCAAGTCGAGCCGAGAGTTCAAATACACAAGAACCAAAGCTAACCAGTACCAGTAGCAACACATGGACAACTGCAATAGAGTAAATTTTATAGCTATATGGCTACATTGGAGATACATTTTTATACTTGGGGAATAATTTGTCATGTTTCGCGAAAATACATAGGAAACTATGCAGAAGGTTTATAGATACCAAACATCAAGAGTGCTACCCAAAGTGTACCTTTACAATCCCAAAAGGTGAGACTAAACTAGAGCCAGACAGTTTTGAACTCTCATAATGAAGCAGGCTATAGTGATGACCCTAGGAAGGGGGCAGCTACAAATCCATCAAGCTCAGCTCTGGTACCCAGAAATGCTACACAAGTAAGAAGCCCTAGAACTTCTAGCTAGCAGACCCCTTTAAAGCAAAAACCATTGAAAGATCATATGGTTGTTGGAAGTTTCCCATTGACCTAGATCCCATCAAAATCTGCAGAAAAATGCTTGTATGAAGATCATGAGGGACAAAAGTTTCAGTTGATCTCCACAAGTAAAATCCAAAAGCCGAAAAATCCCATAGAATTCAAGCAATTTCATGTGACCAAGCTCACATATACATATCAAGTTGCAAACAGAAATGATTATCATCAGGCTCATGACCTTGTACAAGCCCTGTGGGTAATAAACCTGAAGTTAAAGACTGTCTAAAGATGATTCAAAGTCTCAAGCTACCAGAATAGGTGATCGATAGGTCAAAATCAACGAAAAAAGCTCACAAAACAAAGAAAAGGTCACCACCAAAATCTCCTCCGAAGAGACAAATTTTGTCAGAAAGTATAGTGGATCTTTTAAGATCAAAGGTCACTCAAATACAGGTAGAGAATGCTCTGCAATTGCAAGCAAAAGGTATAATATTACAGCCAATGGAGTCAACATCAATTGAAGAAAATGGTCAAAGCAAAGAAGTTGAAGAAAAAGTTCAATCCAAGGACACTGCCACAACAAGCGTAGTCAATTCAGAAAGAAATCCTAAGAAGATCAAGTGCAACATCACCAATGAAAACGAAGAAAATATATCAAGTGAAGTAAAGCTATATTTTCGGTTAGACAAGAACCTCATGTCATTTTGCACTTGGAAAAAATGTGGCCAACCACACTTGGAAGATGCTCCTAAATTTATGAGCGTGTCTGGAGACAAACGAGCAGAATACTGGGAAATCCTCTCCACCACCATTCAAATAGGTTCACAGATCATCACAACCCAATTCCATGTGATCATAGCAAAGGATATACCATATGACATCATATTGGGAATGTCAATGGCCCAGAAGATGTTAGAGATAAGGAGTTCAAACATGTTTCACATTTTTATTAAATGGCCATATATTGTAATTTCTTGATTTATTTAGCCATTGTGATAGTTTTAACGTGTTATGGGCTAAATAAGAGTTCCAATATGTAAATAATAGGTCAGTTAGTGTACCTAGGTTGTAGATACAGTAAGTTGTGGAGCCTTTAGAGGGCCTATGGGGGGGACCTCTATTCACTCCACCATATTACAATTTAAACTTGCTTTCTTAGCGAGAGAGAGAGAGAGAGAGAGAGAGAGAGAGAGAGAGAGAGAGAGAGAGAGAGAGAGAGAGAGAGAGAGAGAGAGAGAGAGAGATATTTCCACTAGCATGAGTAAGATGTGTCCATGTGTGTGTGTGTGTGTGTGTGTGTGTGTGTGTGTGTGTGTGTGTGTGTAGCTATTAAATCTTAGATAATAAGACATAATTGAACTTTTACATTCAAAAGCCAGCTGGCAATGGAACAAAGAATAGATAAGTACAAAAACAATTCAGTATTAGAATCATTTAAGTACAATGTTTGTAGGAAAGAGATCCTCTTTCAATATGCAGATAGTAAAAGGACTTCCCAAATCATAGGTGAGTGTCTCATCTAGTGTAGGAAAGCATTGCCAAAGTCAAAAGAAACTTTCCAAGATAAGGTAGAGTCCTTACCTGCATCCATCCAAACAAGAAAACAATTCAGTTAGCCTTGGATGTGTATTACAGGTATCAATGGACCATACCAGTTGCTATGCATGTCCACCTTACAAACTTTTTTTAACTTTACAAGCTAAGTCCATAATATTTTTTTGAAAAATTATATTTCTATATTCCAAAGTTTTTTTAAAACAAATTGATTTTATAAGGCCAACACCCCTTCTAATGCAAGTGTCTGAAACACCCCTTTCCTTTTAACACTAAAAGTATCATTTTTCTTAGAAAAAAAATTACATTTATGGTTTTTGAAGTAACAAGCTATAAGGCTTGTTTCTAAGATTAGATATCAATCTTAGTGAATGGACTGCAATTCATCCTTCAACTTATTGTATCATATATCATGTATTCTTTAAGTAATCCAAGAAACAAGGATCTAAGCAAAAAAAGCTAGACTTTTCTTCTAAGCAAAAAATGATATACCATGTTTAAAGTGCCAATAACCATGGCTATAGTGGGAGCAACATCAGCCCGAGTAAATGCAAAAAAGCTAAAATGTAAAGCCTCATCTTACCAATGTAGATACCAAGAGTTGCCAAAATGTAAAGCCAAGCATACACTCCTTAGTGTCCCATGTGTACTTTTTAAAAAAATAAACTAAAACAGTGCGCTGCTCGAAATGAGAAATATCACCATCCATATGTGAAACAACCCAATCATGATTAGTGTGCAGTAAAAGACTTCGAACCCATGTAAGTATCTGTGGCAGCCCAATACTCAAGGCTAGTCAAGGCAATATTTTGATCGTACTCTAAAAATGTATGAAACAAACTGTATCAAGTTAAAAAATCCACAGCATTTTAAAAGCTCGGTGAACCCACAAGGCAGTCTCGGTATGAGCCAATTGAGCAAATGCCAGGCTCAGTAGAGCTGCAAAAAAAATATCTTTCAAGATCCAGTGTAAACATAAAATAGACCCCCTTTTTTACCTCTCCATTCTTACCATTAATAATCAACCAGTTATCAAGCCAAAACCATTGTAATGAAGCATTATCAGTACCAACATTGTGACAGTAGTTAAATCGATAGAACTCGAAAAAAAGGCCATTGTACAGAGGGTAGAGCACCCCACACCCCTTCCTTTTTTTGTCAAAAAATATACGGACCCGGCATATAGTCATAGATAATCAATCAGGGCACCAAACCTGGTCAACCTGCAACAGATATTAGCAAGCAAGACAAGAAATAACCCAAAATGTACTAGTTATCAGGGCAAAACAAAGGTATCCTTAATCATCCATATGCAATGTCCACCGGCCATAGGGTGGAAAAAACCATACACAGTAGATTTAATGCAACATTTGGTAAGCAAACAGCGCAGAAAAAAACCCTACGCCTGGTTTTATAAAAATTTGTAGGAGGAGACCACCAATAAAACCAAATACAACATCCTCCTTTCAAGCAGAAGGAGACCTAAGTATGCAAAAAAGTTAAGCAAGAAATAGCAGGGACTGACCTGAGTAACTTGAGTAGAAAGCTCCATACTTTTTAACGGACACACGGTAGCAAGTTTGAAGCCAGCAACCACAACCAAAACTAAGTGAGGGGCAGAGATGCACCCTCACCTTGAAATAGAGCAGGGAGAGAAGTCACCATAACTCCGAATCGTTGAGAACCCTAGGCATTTGGGAAGATCTTCAGTAGAGCAAGTGAAGCCGCCTGCGTGGTGCCATAGGAAGGTAGCCAGAGTAATCACGGCAAGGTTTTACCCAAGGTAGAAAATACTCAAGTGTTGCGACAGGCTAAAACCCGGTAGTATTACCCATAGAAGGTGGTTAGCACACCTAGGAGGTAAGTGAGCTCGGGCACTCCCTCAAGTGAGGTGGAGTATGTGTATTTCATTCTAGCCATTGCCTTTTCAGGATCCAAAAAAATTCCCATAGAGGAGACTTAAAGAATATTTTGAAGCTCTCTTTTAATAAGAAACAAAAATGTCAAGAATTAGTAAAGTTGCCCCGTGTGTGTATGTGTGTATTTATCAAAGAGATCAATCCCAACAAGTCCCAATCCAAGGGCTAGGTTTATGTGTGGTTCCCCCCTTTGTTTTAAAAAATCTAAGGGTAGTAGCACAATGTGTGTGTGTGTGTGTGTGTGTGTGTGTGTGTAGCTGTTTAACTTAACTCATTAACACATCAATGAACAAGAAGTTCAAAAAGACGACTGGCTAAAGATGTCAATGTAAAGATAAGTACAGAAACAACTCAGTCTTTGAATCATAACCGTACAAACATAATAAGAATGAAGTATCATTCCAAATGAATTTGTACAAAGGTATCAAAACTGTCACAATTGAATCATTAAATGCTTATGAAGTCGGACTACAAATAGAATTCTCACATGCATCCATATAGTCAAGACAACAGATATATTAGACTTGGCTACGTATGGTAGGCTTCAAAGAATCTATCAATTGTTATCCATGTCAAACTTAAAAAAATTTAGACTAGCTAATGTCCTGCATGTTAAAAATCTCCATCATATTACAAATAAATTTAGCTTCTCGTTATATAATATCTGTTAATGTAAAAACTGTCAACTATTTCGTATCATTGTAAGTAAAAAGTTTTTTGCAAGCAAAGCTTAGCTAAGTAATTTTATCCATAAAATGTGTTCCGATGTCAAGCTTTTCAAAGAAAAAAATAACCATGATTATCTTTTGACCAAGCAAGCCATATCCAGAGACTAGGTAAAAACCAGAAGAGTGTACTGTAGATCACTTTTCCCGCCAGATCTTGGCAGAATCCGTAATACGTATGATTATCCAAAAACTAACAAATCATCAGTAGTAGTTGGGTTAGTTTTCCAGGTATTCCCGGTACTATCATATTTCAATATGATGCTATCAAAGCAAAACAAGCTAGGACCAAACAACTATCATTATCAGTTGAGAGCAACTATATAACCGTTATCTTGAGTCATTTCCCACAGTAACTTGGTTAACTCGGTGTCGGTTCTAAGAAAAGAATCCACCAGAATGTGACCCATAACATTTTGGTAGCATAACAGCAGTGCCACCAAGCTTTCAACATAAAATTAACTTGGGTTATCATTCATCCGAAACATAAACCTCATGTCAATAAGTTAATCAATAGTACGCAGGAGGCAAATGCATTTTTTTATTATATTCCTATAATGAGTTTCTTTTGAAACTTTAGTATGAGCTGAATCATTAGTCCAAAGAAGTAACCCGAGAAGTATCAGCCAGAGCCTCATTATACTCATACTGGTCAGAATCATTTTTTATGCCCAAATTTAAGTGAGGTTTTTAAAAAATCAAGGAAAATAGTAAAACATCAATATTAGTTTCATGGTAATATCCTTACTACATGTATTGTAGAAGGCCAGTTTTAAGCCAGATATCTAAGTAGGATTGTAAGTCAGCACCAGAGCCATATCCGGCTATCCCCAACCATACCCAAGAGAGTAGGATCTTGTTTAGAAATAAACCAAGATCATACAAGAAATCCAGGACCCAAAAACCATCTGGTGGCCAGTAACCAGGCAGTATAGTTTACCAGACATTGGGTAAAATTTTAAAAAATTTATACATTCAGTGAGCAAGACTGGAAGCTAGCAAAAATAATCATATTCTTTCACTATGCCGAAGTAAAAAAACCTGTCATCATTCTCAATAGAGCAATAGATTTCTAAACCTCCTGAAATTTTGAAGGAATGTGGAGCTAGTGAGTAGTAGTAAACTCACAATAGTCTCCTAGGATCCAAGATAGGTAAAAATCCAATGAGAGCTACAACTATAACTATCAGAATATGGCAGCATTCCAGTAACCAGAAAATCCATGCATAACCAGCACCACCACCTGGCTTTTAGCCTTTATACTCACCATCTGATTGAAAACAAATCCAAATAGTATATATATGATGAATTTGATGTCATATTCTAGCACAGTAGCAACCAAGCAACTAGAGTGAATGTATGTAACCAGTACCATGCAAAAAGAAGGCCCCATTTGTGAAGATCATGTATATCAGTCCAGCGATGTTTAATGGAAGACCAAGAACCATCTACTATCAATCACACCTAAAATTAAGCCTGAAGATGTAGAGTCTATGTATAACCATCTAGATCAGGCCAAGTATAAGCTCCCCCCCCCCCCTTTTTTTTTGTGAATGTAACATAACCCACTGCATCAAAAAATGGCATTATGACCAGTATCTCTCCTTCCATTAAATAGAAAAAGCATGTATAACCATCACCCCCACCAGGCATTCAGCCTTTATATTCACCATCAGTGTCAAAACACCAAAATAATAACCATATGTATGAAAGATTTGACGTCATCTTCTAGTAAAAAAGCCATTAGATTCAAAATGGTCCCAACCTGTGAGGCACTGGGCGTCCAACGCCATGTATTCAAGAGATGAACCAATAGAACAAACACCATTCCTTCCAAACCAGCCAATGCAACCCAGCAACTACAAATGAAAAGAACAGAACCTCCTCTAAGTGAGGGGAAGAGCCCCTCACCGTTTTTGTTAGAGGAGGCAAGGAGGATTGCCAAAAAGTACTCATATGCGGAGGTGTTGCATCAGCCGAGAATCACTCATCCTTAACAGCTACACGTCCCTCTAGGTGAGGTAGGTAGAGACCTCGAGCCAGGTAACCCTAATATCCAGCTCGGTTAGCAGATCAGGTGTTATGCTCACCGCGATAAAATGGTACAGAAATGCAATGAATAAAATCACCACATGCCCAGGTAAGAACCTTAAACGGGTATTAAGTGAAATTGGTAGGAGCTAGGGTAGCATTTTATCAAACCATGCACAAATTAGGTTAGCAGTACCAATTCCGAGTTCTTTTTGGAATCCTTTAGGCTATGAGTAGTTATACTATGGTCAGCTGCTGTGATAAAGTGTGTGTGTGTGTGTGTGTGTGTGTGTGTGTGTGTGTGTGTGTGTGTGTGTGTGTGTGTGTGTGTGTGTGTGTGTGTGTGTGTGTGTGTGAGAGAGAGAGAGAGAGAGAGAGAGAGAGAGAGAGAGAGAGTCCCTACTTCATTACATATATATGTGTCATAAAATTTGATATGATGTGTTGGAATTAGGGTTGCAGAGAAACACACACAGCTTGGAGAAGATGAAGGAAGCTCAAGGCACACAATAGAGAGTGTGTTACTTAGTGTGCAATGGAAAGATAGATAGCCCTAGAGTGATGGGCGTATATACAATGCACGGGGGAAAAAACCTCCTAAAGAGGGAAAAAATGCCCCGGCGGTCCTAGTGTGTTCACACACATCACTACCACATGTATATGGTAACAAATCCCCCCTGGAGTGATGCGGTGAACGAGAGCTGGCACATGAGTAAAGGGAAGTGCCATGCCCTGAGGACAGGATCAGTCCACAAAGGGGAGTAAGCCCAAAGCTTTGCGGAAAGCTTCAAGCTTCTCACGAGACAATGCCTTTGTGAAAAGATCTGCAAGGTTGTCCTGTGTTGGCACATAAGCCAAGCTGATCTCTCCTGCTGAGAGCCTCTCCCTGACATAGTGGTAATGCACCTCAATGTGCTTTGTGCGAGCATGAAAAACTGGGTTCCTCGCAACTGCCAATGCGCTCTGACTGTCAGTGTAGATAGTGTTGGCAGTGTCCTGTCCAGCACCCAAGTCAGCCATAAGGCGTCTGAGCCATACACACTCAACCGTAGTTGTGAAGACTGCCCTGTACTCAGCCTCACAACTCGAAGTGGCCACAGTAGGTTGCTTCTTGCTCAACCATGATATACATGAACTGCCAAGCATGAAACAAAAACCACTTGTGGACACTCGCATGTCAAAACAACCAGCCCAATCTGAGTCCGAAAAAGCATGTAAGTCTGGCGGCAATGATCCCCCCTTGGGATAAAACAAGCCAAGATGTAAAGTGCCACTAAGGTAGCGGAAAATCCTCTTGACAGCCTACCAATGCTTAGACCCTGGGCTATGCATAAATCTGCTGACCTGCGAGACTGCAAACTGAATATCTGGCCTCGTGTTGCATACATAAATGAGGCAGCCAACAGCAGTTTGGTAAAGAGTGACATCAGCAGGATCGCCAGCATCATGTAGACTCAACTTCAAACCTGTTTCCATGGGAGTGGCAATAGGTTTGCAATCCTCAAGTCCAAACTTACATAGCAATGTCTCTATGTAACTTTTCTGACACAAGGCAATACCACCATCACACTGCTTAAACTGTATACCCAAGTAATGATGCAACAGCCCCAAATCTTTCATCTTGAAAGTAGCATTCAAATCAGCCTTAAATTCAGCAATATGTCTCTCATTTGGTCCAGTGATCAGCAAATCATCAACATAAAGAACCACAATGAGAAATACATCATCCTCACGCTTTACATACAATGTGCTTTCTGTTGGACTGTTACGAAAGCCTCGTTTAACCAAATGAGTGTTAGCTTTCTCATACCAAGCACGAGGAGATTGCTTCAACCCATACAAAGCCTTATTACATTTGCACACTTTGTCCTCTTGTCCTTTTATGACAAAACCGCGAGGCTGCGTTACATAAACTTCCTCAAATATGTCACCATTCAAGAAAGCAGTAACAATGTCTGATTGATGTACATCCCAACCAAAATGAGCTGCCAATGCACATAGAAAACGCACAGTAGTCATACGACAAGTGGGAGCAAAAGTCTCTTCATAATCTATGCCTTTTTGTTGTGCATAACCCTTTGCAACAAGTCGAGCCTTATGGCGATCGATCTCACCATCCGGCTTGCGTTTCAACTTGTAAACCCACTTCGTACCAATGGCCTTTTTGCCAGAAGGCAAATCACATAAAGTCCATGTGTCATTCTCTATAAGTGCATCATATTCTGATTTCATGGCAGCAATCCAATTTTCTGAATTCTGTGCTTCATCAAAAGACAAAGGCTCCTCAACATCATGTAAACTAGACACAGCCAAAGCATAACAATCTGATGCATAAGATGCATGGCGAGAGCCTGAACGAGTACAACTAGATAAAGGTGCATCCAATTTACTGTCACGCAAAGTGTGCACCAGCCATTTTGGCATACCTCTAGCCTGCTCATTTTCAGCCCTTTCCTCATCAAGTACATCATGTACATCTGCATCAGTAATAGGCTGTTCTAAAACATTTTCAGAAACCCCCATAGGCTGTACATTTGCCTCATTGGAACTTACATTCGTATTTCCATCACTGAAAAGAGGCAACAAAGTGTCATAAATGTCCTGTGAGCTTACATTACTGTCTCTAGTACATGACAGCAAGGGTTGAACAGAATCTTCCACAAACACTACATCCCGTGAAACCAAAATACGTTTTGTTTGCGGATGATACAACCTGTAACCTTTGCTTTCAGCACTATAACCAACAAAAATACATTTGACAGCCTTATCATCCAATTTTCTGCGTTGCACTTGTGGCACCAAAGCATATGCCAAACAGCCAAAAACACGCATGTGCTCAATAGAAGGTTTTCTATCATGCCATGCTTCATATGGAGTAATAGACTGCAAAGCTTTCGTAGGACACCTGTTAAGTACATAAGTGGCACACATGATGGCCTCAAGCCAAAAAGAATGCGGCAAAGCTTGACTTTTGACCATACATCGTGCCATTTCCGTTAGTGACCTGTTTTTCCTCTCAGCAACACCATTTTGCTGAGGTGTATAAGGCACTGTACATTGGTGTTTTATCCCACGACTAGCCAGAAATGCATTAAATTCATGAGACATATACTCCCCCCCTCGATCGGAACGGAGGGTGCCCATAGTACATTTTGAGCATTTTCAGCCATAGCCAAAAATTGTTTGAAGCACATAAAAACTTCGGACTTTGCTTTAAGCGGAAATACCCATGCATGCCTGGAGTAATCATCAATGAAAGTCACGAAGTACAGGTAATTGCCCAAGGACGGAGTTTGCATGGGCCCACAAACATCACTATGCACAAGCTGCAACCTGCATGTGGCCCTAACTGAACCATCCTTTGGAAACTTAGAACGCTGCATTTTACCCAGAATACAGCCTTCACAAACATGTTTGATAGGTGCTTCAAGAGGCGGCAAAGAAGCAACCATATCAGATTTCTGCAAACGCAGCAAACTGGCAAAATTCAGATGACCAAAACGTGCATGCCAAAGTTTTGCATCTGAAATAGCCCTTGAATCTGCAACAGCATTTGCAAAATTTTATCCACACTTGTCATACAAAGTGAGCTTATACAGCCCACGGCACAAAAGCCCAGATGCAACAATTTCATCACCAAAACTGAGATCATGAACTGTACATCTGTCATCCACAAATTTGACTACAAGTCCAAGTCTAGCAAGTGCGGATACAGACAATAGATTCTTCTTGATCCCAGGTACATAAAGTGCATCAACAAGTGTGAAGGAACTGCCATTAGCAGCAGTGAGCACAATCTTTCCAACTCCCTGAACTGGATAAGAGGCGTTGTTGGCACAAGTGACTGAATTCCCATGAGGGACAGACTCGAGAGAGGTAAACAATTCACGATGTGAGGTAATGTGCTTTGTAGCACCACTGTCGAAATACCACACATGTGAATCTGCAGCAACTGACAAGCATGCATCATGGACAGCAGGATTGTAAGTGCACTCTGCGCTAAAAGCCCATTCTGCATCAACATCAGCATCACAATCTCCTTTCACAGAAGACTCAACAATGGCTGCATTTGTAGTGGAACCAGCATTTGCAGTGGAACCACCCTCTTTCTTCTTAGCCTCTTTGGCCTTCAACTTAGGACACGACTTGATCAAGTGATCATTCGCTTTACAATAATGGCAACGCATCTTCTTTTTGCCCTTATCACCAGAATTGCCAGACGAAGTGCTGCCAGCAGAAGCATTAGGAACAGAATTTTTGCCACTCGCAGCAGAACCATAAGAAGTGGCTGCATTACTGTTACCACCCTTTCTTTGAGAAGCAATAAAAGCCTGTTCAACTGCACGCTGCCTAGTCCTGTTTTTTCTAGAAAGTGACTCTTGCAACAGCAATGTGCATAATGCATCAAACTTGACAACTTCAGGATTTCCTTGGGTCATCAGTCTCCAAGTACTAGCAAAAGTCTGGTAGGAATCTGGTAAGGCATCAAGAACAGTCTGCACAAGGGAACTGTCAGAAATGACTTCACCTGCAGAAATGAGTTGCTCATCGATATCCTTGACACTAGCAAGGAAAGTGTCCATATCATCTTCCTCATGCATAATCTTCGACTCTAGCTCTTTACGCAGCAAAGCAATTTTAGCCTCATTGCGGCTTGCATAAAGACCTGCTAGAATATCCCAAGCCTGTTTTGCAGATTTTGCTGAACGGATGTGAGGAATAATGGTGCGCTTCACAGACAACGCAATCAATGCATGAGCCTGCGCATCCTTAACATCCCAACGAGCTTGTTCTGCTGTAGGCAAAACAACTCTAACAGCTGCAATCCTTGCAGCAAGACCTGCAACATCCTCAATATCGCCTACATCTTCAGAACCAGGACGTACATCAATGCCCTGCACAATGTTCCAGACACCTTTTGACACAAGAACGTGTTGCATCATATAAGCCCACATAGGGTAGTTGTCCCCATCCAACCTGTCCTCAGCAGCAAACATCTTGAACACATCTGTGTTGTTGTTGTCAGCCATGGTAAATGCTGCACCTGATGTGAAAACTGCCCGAAAATAGGAGAAATGGAGCGAGAACAACTTGTGCTATATAGCACAAACCGTAGAAGACTATAAGGCACTTGTTATGCAGAAAACGGCACTGACAGAAAATCTGCACAAAATGACGAAATAACCTGTGCAGTACTGCCCGTAGTGGAAACGGAGGCCGAAATGAGCCCAAATCAAAATTCTGAGCAGACCGAGCTCTTCGAGCTCGCCCAAAATATTTGTCGACCTGCGAACGCTTGCCAAAGCTCACTGAAATCGGAGAAAGTGAGCAGGCGTGTGCTGGAGCAGCTAGCGACTAAGCCCGGGAGGACGTGACCTGCTCTGATACCAATTGTTGGAATTAGGGTTGCAGAGAAACACACACAGCTTGGAGAAGACGAAGGAAGCTCAAGGCACACAATAGAGAGTGTGTTACTTAGTGTGCAATGGAAAGATAGATAGCCCTAGAGTGATGGGCGTATATACAATGCACGGGGGAAAAAACCTCCTAAAGAGGGAAAAAATGCCCCGGCGGTCCTAGTGTGTTCACACACATCACTACCACATGTATATGGTAACATGATGGTCCAAAAAAAAGATGGTCACCAAAGAGAAATGTGCACATAGAGCTTGAACTTGACCTTACCTTAGGTTAAGCTTCATTAAGACCTCCAAAGGATAGTGTTAAAGACTTTAGACCTAGGACCATTAGGTGGGAACTATGTCCAATTTTGAGGTGCTTGAGATGCTTTAGGTGGGAACGATGCCCAACCTTGTGATAGCTTCACAAGTCAACATGGATCCCAAAAAACAAGCGAAAGGGTCACGACGTCTTTAAAAAACAATAAGAAAGTAATAAAATTGTAAGGTTAAATTAAACTGGTATCAGTGTTTGGGAAAGGTTGCCTCGGCTTAGTCTTGAGCCAATTGAAAATCAAGACTAGCTAACTGCAAACCATGGTAAACGAAAGAAAAACCAATGAAATATGTGAGAAAGTCGTCCAAAAAGTTTGCAAATCTCAAAATTTTTGCTAGTATTTTTTATTTTCTTCTTTGTGAGGTGAAACTCGATCAGCAGAGCTGCTTAGTAAAAGAGACTTCCTCGAACGTTAACATTGACTGGAATCAAGCTATAAAATGCAAGAAATGTAAAGCCATGTGAAGTTGTGAAATGAAAAGTGAAATAAAAAGAACTAATTAATATATATATGTGTGCATAGAATTTATTAGAATTATGCAAAGTGAAGCTTCACTTTAGCATTCTAAAACAATAGAATGCAAAAAAAACATGTGTGTGTGTAAAATTTACTAAAATTTATGCAAGGTGAAGCATCACTTTAGCATTCTAAAACAATAGAATTCAAGAAAAGTAAAGGCATAAAGGCATGTCAGATGTGAAATGAAAGGTAAGTCTCCATCATGTCATGATGTGAAATGAAAAGAGTCTCCCTAACCTAACACAACACCAAGGGTTTCTTTTAGAAAGCCAAAAAGGAAAGGGGCAAGCTCTAAAGGTGGTGGATGATAGAGAATGATAGGTGGTGGATGATAGAGAATGCACCCACACATTTCCCAAAAGTCACTTTATCAACAAGAGTGGCCTTTTTCACTTAACACATGTCAATCCACATGTCATGCCTCACCTTTTTCACTCAAAGTATTAAGAACACATGTGAGGACTCACCTTTTTCACTCAAAGTATTAAGAATACATGTCAAGCCTCACCTTTTTCACTAAAAATATTAAAACATGTGTCAAGCCACATGTCAGGTCTCACCTTTTTCACTTAAAGTATTAAGGCCACATGCCAGGTCCCTAGCCAAATTGCCTCAATTAAGCCTAAATCCTATTACATAGCCTTAGGCTTGACCAATGAGAATTAATCTTGATGAATTTATTTTAGAAAATCCCATTAAAAGAACCAATAAGAATTAAGACCCCTAAATTCCTATTCGACAGCCCACCAAAGGGTCCAATAAGAATTAAGCAACCCATAAGCCATCTAAATTCCTATTGACTAGTTGACCTAGTGGACCAATAAGAATATAGCTTCATTTAAATAATTATCCAAGCTCTCTCTTAAAGGGGGGAGAAAGGCACTTGTCACAATGCTAAACCCCTTGCTTGTTTTGTTGCAGGAGGACATTGATTGGCTAAGCCCTAACATGGATCAATAAGTATCAAGCAAGAGTTAGAAAGAGAGAGGGGTCAACCAAGCAAGGGAGGAGGCTTGTTTTTTTTAACACACAAGTGAATACAAACTCACACACTTCTTCATGTGTAGAGAAAGAACTCCATCTCGTTCTCCAAGCTTGAGCAGTAGAGAGGCTACACGACCAATACCTCTTGGCTATGGAATGCAAATCCAAGCAAGAGTTAAGCTTCAATGACATGCTCATCTTCTCTATTATCATTATTAATATGCTAAGGTAAGTTCTAAGAGTGATCTATTGTAAGGAGAATACTTCTTTCTCATTTTACACATCTTCTTCTCTTCATCTCCCTCACTCATTGCCAGCTCTCTCCACCATTTATGGTGTTTGAGGTTGGGGACAAGTTCTTTTGTTGTAAAAGCATAGTTGTGGTGCATGAATCTTTCCATTTTCATGGAACTCAAATTAATTTAAGGAACACAAAGGTTTTATTGTATACATGTCTTTCTTCATATAATACAAACCCATTTGGAGGGGGGATCGCGGCTCCAAGTAAATCTGGTCCTCAACTCTTATCAATTTCTTTATTTCTCTCTCTTTTGCAAGTATTGTTCATGCCAAGCTAACTAGATGTATTGTCTATGTTGCTACATTCAACCTAGCACTCTATCTATCGTCATTAAAATTTTTCTTAATGAAATGCTCACTACTGTCACTTTAATTTCGTTACAAACAATGCTATTATCTAAATTCCGTTATAGTATGAGAGCAAGAAAGTCCATACTTGTGTACAAGATGGTACAATGGCCAACTAATATGTATAAAAGTAGATTAAAGGAGAGAAGCCTCTATCTCTTAATTGCAACTGGAGGGGTTCACCTCTTATACATGTAAGTTACCATGTGAAGTTCAAATGAATGGGTTTCTTAATTGCAAAAATTTTAACAAGATTATATTAACAGAAGGAGTTTTTTAGTTGGTTTTAGAGAAAAACCATAAGTTTTTGAAGAAAAAGTGGTCATTTTATTACCTTGAACATGTAAGTAAAGGGGTTTTTTAAATACCCCTTGAATGCACGTTTTATGAATACTTTCTTTATGGTGCACCCCTCGAGAATTGTAATGAATAAGGTGGGTGGGTGGGTGTGTGTGTGTGTGTGTGTGTGTGAAGAGAGAGAGAGAGAGAAGGAGAAGAGAATTTTAACATCGTAGAAAACTATCTCAAGAGACCTCAGTGTTGAACTTGAGACCTATTATTCAAGAATGCAATGGCATAACCAATTTACCACACTTGGGTGATAGAAAGGTTATACCATTTTTTTCTTTTTATTAACATAGGGGGATTGAAAAAGAGTACTAGGAATAATAGCACGGAGTCTCAAGGTCTATGCTACAAGTCTTTAACAATTTGAGCACACACACAGAGTTGACATTGGAAAAAAAACTGCAAGTGCTCTCAAATTTGTATCCATAGTCTTAAACTCAGGTGCACATTGTGTGTGTGTGTGTGCGTGCGTGAGCGCATGTGCGCATGCACATGCCGTGTGTGTGTGTGTGTGTGTGTGTGTGTGTGTGTGTGTGTGTGTGTGTGTGTGAGAGAGAGAGAGAGAGAGTGTGTGAGCGAGAGAGAGGGAGAAGGAGAAAATATATTCCAACATAGTTGGAACAAACTCAAAACATTTTAAAGGTCCGCTTGATAAAACTTGAACTCAATTTTTGGAGAGAGAGAGAGAGAGAGAGAGAGAGAGAGAGAGAGAGAGAGAGAGAGAGGGGGGGGGGGGGGGGGGGGGCGGGGGGGGGGGGACATTTCGATCAACACAAGGAATGATACGCACAAGTTGAGCACAAATTTTGTGTGGTGTGTTGTGTTATGTTGTGTGTGTGTGTGTGTGTGTGTGAGAGAGAGAGAGAGAGAGAGAGAGAGAGAGAGAGAGAGAGATTCATAGGAAAATCCCTAATAAAACTTATGAATGTTGAAATTAAGAGCTATTACAAGTGATATCAAAGATCTAGCCAACACGTCTTCTTTAACTCAAGATGTGTGTGGAGAGAGAGAGAGAGAGAGAGAGAGAGAGAGAGAGAGAGAGAGAAGAGAACTTCTAAATTTACATGAACACTTCCAAGAGACCTCAAGACCTATGTGAGGAGTCTTTAACTCTAGGACATGTGTGGAGAGAGAGAGAGAGAGAGAGAGAGAGAGAGAGAGAGAGAGAGAGAAAAGGTCTTTTATGATCTTAGGTGATCCTATAGCATACTTGAGTGCATGCTATGGTGCATAAGTCCATTGTATAATTGATATTACATTAGAGAAACATAAATCCAACATTGATCTTTTAATTGTGCTTTGAAACAAAATCTAGTTTCATAAGAATAAAACAAAAGTAACTTTCATAAGAATAAAGGCCATGTTTTCTTTTTTGCCACAACAATGCACGGGTCATGTACTAGTACAATGTAAAATGCCCATATGGATAAAATTTAGGTATTCTGAACTAACCCAGATGGTTAAGGGTTTGGGTCCTTGCTTTGGTGGAGGGCTAATCCTTGTCCAGCCACGTTTCTTACTTTTGGCATGGAGTGGCCCCCCTATCAACCGATGTAACTATGGTTGTTGGCAAACATCATGGCTCGGCACAAGCATGACTAGAATGTGTAATTTTTTAAAATGCTGTTATAATTCACTCACAATTTTGAGTTTTGCAAAAAAAAACAAGGTGAGGAAGCAGGAAGACTTGCTAAGCTAAGGGGAGGATGAGATTTATGAACAGCAAATTTTAATGAGTGTCCAAAATCATATGAAATTTTTGTTTGGTTTAAATATAAATTTATATTTTCCATTATACATACATGATCACAAATGGTTTACCAAAATACCCCTCTAATTTGTGAAGATTCCCAAAATACCCTTCAAATTTTCCAAAATTTCCAATTACCCATTTTCATCCAAGGACAGAGAAACGTAGATCTCCAAAAATACCTTCACATGAAAAAGAGCCCTACATTGAATGAATTGACGAAAAAAGGCTCTCTACTTGGTAGATAATTGTGTTGTCTACAAGGAAGGAGAATACAAGGATTTAGACGATGATTCCTCATCATAGCATAGTGCCGCCAAGTTATTACAGAAATCCAAATCCTTGAAAAACCAAGATCATCTCATTGAAGAGGTGCTCAAAAGGGTCAATCCGTTTGCTAAACCGCAGGCTAAGCAACCAAAGTGGTGTGTGATAGAGAAGATATGGACAAATCAGGCAATTAAGGAGTGCTATTACAACAAGGGATACATAAAGGAACACCAATATGCCCCACAAGCCCAAGTAGCACCAACACAAGCTCCACTAGTGCCTAGCTAGATATACAGCAGAAATTCTCCCAGGGCTAGTGGAAGTTAAAAGACCACAACCTATCTTGGGACAACAACCCCCACTATCAGGGACAAGACCGGTAGGAGTTAGATATGCACCAACAATAGAAGAACCTGAGGAGAAAAACTTAGTACCAATCCCAGCATATTATGAAGAGCCTAGTGGATATATGCCAAAAGCAGGATACTATCCACCTGAAGAACAGAAAGTCTCAGAACCATGGAGCATGATTGGATGAGTAAACCACCAATTGTTGTGCATACTACAGGAGAAGGTAGATATAGCATGGACAAATGCACATTGTTGATCATGGAAATGGTGGGTTAGTGGGATTAAGACTTTCTTATCAACAAAAGGCTGCTCAAGGAGCACCTCAACAACTCAAGGGACCGTGTTATAAGTGTCGCAGAGACCACTTGATGAGAGACTATCCTCACGACAAAATCATTAGGGCAATATTTCCTAGAATGTGGAATCACTCATTTGATCCCGGATTGCCCAAAGAACCCGAACAAGGGAGCAAAAGTAATGTTGAATATACTAGAGGCAATACCATCTAGCACTAGATCAAAAAAAAAAAAGCAATGTTACCAATCCAGGTGATCACGAGAGCCCAAGCTTAAAAATCAGTAGACGAACCATCATTGAAGAACCAAAAACCGATGCACCTAGCATTGAGCAGAAAAGTCAACAAAACACATGGAAATCTAGGAAGGCTAGAATGAAATCTAGGAAGGAACAAGAACAAACTTCCTTAGCAGGCGAGCTGAAACAAACCAAAGAAAAATTAAAAAACTAGAAGGGGAAGCAAACAAGGAAAAGGGAACCCCTGAGGTAGCACCAATGCCAGACATAGTTAAAAAACCCAAGAGTGCTAGTTCAGGAGGATCCATATTGGTAGAAAAAGTCAACAAGCCATTAGACGCACTCTTCAAAGCTTATGAAGCACGGCTCAAAAATAATCAAACCCAAGAGCAAAGGTTGATGACATATCCCTATGAGGAACTTCAAAAGCAAAGGCTTGAAATGTGTCAGAAAATGATTCAAACTGCCCAAACTTTGCTAGAACAACCAGTTGGAAAACCTAACGATGTGCTCCTTGTTCCACCAACACCAATAATCCCACCGAACACCAGCAAAAAATAGAGCCAGATCCTAGTCACGAGCACGGATTAGAGCTGAAAGACCAACAGAACCAAGGATCGTACTGAATACCGCGAACAACTCTTTTGAGGGATTTCACTTAGCTATACGAAAGGGTTCTAAGGAAATAAAGAGTGTTGAAAAATTGTGGAAGTAAGTCAGAGAGGCCAATGAGGTCAGTGAGCTAAGCAAGCGTGTAAACCAAATCCATAATGAAAGAGGAGTGTTTTTTCTATTGATAGAGGAATTTGAGACAGGATCTCAAATCATATTGGGGAGACCAAGGATCTGTACAACCTCCAAAGAACACTACCGTCCTATATGGAAGAGCATGAGGTTAAATCAGAGATTGTTGCCGTCCCGTCTCAGAGACTCTCTTCCAAGAAATTCATTGACTCTAAGGGGCTATTATCAACAAGAGTGACATGCACAATAACACTAGTTGAGCTGCTACAAATACAACCAAACATGTGGATAATGCTAGGAAGCTGTCTAGAAAATTTTGGTGTAAAGGATCCTTCGTCATGAATTCAAGAGGGGATCAAGGAACTCAAAAATCCACACCTCACTACCAGGCCGATACAATTGAAAAAAAATCCTGCAAAGGAGAAGATGGCAACATGACTCTTCCTATGGAATTTCAGGGTGTCACCACCATGGCAATTCTTGACAATGGAGGAGGGATGGATATTGCTACAAAAGAAACATGAAAAAATGGGAAAAATCAAACTTAAGAGTAGCAAAAATGAAAATGCAGCATGCAAATGGGTATATGGAGGAATCCCTAGGGCTTCTAGAGAAAGTAATTGTTACCTCTTGCAAATTGAATATGAGCACACATTTGCTGTTGTCGATTTTGGCAAGAAGAACAACTACAACATCATATTGGGAATACCATTCATGAGACAAATAAAAATGGTCCAGGATTGGGGGTATGACCATATATATCTAAGAAAAATGGAAACAACAATCAAGATAAACCTAAAGGACCATAGTTATAAGGATGTGACACAAAACACCGATTGAGGAGTTTGATTCAGCCACATTAGCAGGATCTGAACTTCCAGCATAGTTAGGTAAGTCCAAGCAACTATGGATGTGCAAAGCTTCAGCATGTGGATGCTTAAAGAGAGAAGAGTGCATCTTAAAGGGTGTTAGAAGGCAAATATTACATCCCAGAACCCTTTCCAAAAGCAAAATTAGAGCCTTTGGGATGGGCACACATTTTGGCAACTCTAGATGTGTGCGCCGTGCGACAGCTGATGGTCCCACAACCAAGTTTTGCAACAAGGATGGCTATGATGCGATCCCATATCACATGGTCAATGTATTTGAGGAAGAGGAAGAGAACCAAACCCCATGTAACAGAATTGGATAAATAACATTGAGAGCAGCAAAACTAAGATGATTGTAGTGAGCATAAGAAGAGTACTTGATGGTTGATAGCAAAATAACCATAATACCTAGTTAGCTTGGCATGAATAATACTTGTAAAAGAGAGAGAGAATTAGAAAAATTGACAACAATTAAGGAATGGATTTACTTGGATCGGGTCCCCCCTTCAAAAGGCTTTTGTATTATAGATTCTCCCATGAAGAGAGACTTGGTACAATACATGCTTTGTGTTCCTTGAGACCTTGTTGATGCAATGAAGATGGTAAACTTCATGCACCAAATTTATGCATGTAACTACTTGCAAAAGCATTAGCTTCTCCCCAACCTCAATCCAAAGACCTCAAACACCTTCAAAGGTGGAGAGAGCTAGCAGGGAGTGAGGGAAGGGAAGACAAAGAAAAACTAGCATACGAGAAAGAAGTAGTTTCCTCTCATATCATTACTCATATAGCATAGCATAGCATAGTAATGAAGATGAAGAAGATGGAAAGCATTGCTTTGAAGCATTGAGGCAAGCTTTTCCATGCATGGGAACCCCCCCATATATCTTTGCCCTTTTACCAAAATATTTCCTATTATATAAGTTACTTTTGATTTTTCTTCCCTTTTTCACAAAAGTTCTAGCCTTTATTAAATAAATAAGACTTCTGCTAATCAATAACGATGTAGCATAAATAAGTAAGCTTTCTTTATTGATATCTCTTTTGACCTTAAATATTAAATATATATAAATTACATTATATAGTTTAGTATTTTCTAATATATTTTTCATGTATATATATTATTCCACCCTACCAAATATTTTATTCACTAGTTTTCATTTTCAAACCTCAACCCCACTTTCAAATTTCAATAATACCTCCATCTAGATGATTGCCAATCTTTTCAAAACTCTAGGTCATGTTTTCATACACATGAAGGAGCTTACACTTGAAGGCAAGAGAGAAGTCCACTCAAAGGGGACCACCGAAAGACCTTGGCAGCCACAAATAATACATTATTTGGCTGAATTTTTTAAGTAGAGAAGAACCCCGAATCTGAAGGAGCGTTCAACATGAAAGATGTAGCTTGTAATCTCAACTTTTAGCTCAATTGTTTTCACAATTTTTGGAGTTATGAACACGGAGATATGATTTTTGTAGTGGACCCCAGTTTTCTCGTATAATGGTGACACGGGCCATCCCCAATTTTCTTCCCTCTAGAATGGCTATGGTTCTACAAGTCTTCAAGCATGATTACAAGAGACAAGGCTCTTTTAATGAGGTCTTGGCAAGTCTAGAGTGATTCTATCACCATTTTTGGAGGATCCATCCTCATCAACAACTATCCACCTTTGACAATCTCTCTTGTAAATTTCTTACCTCTCTCTTCTCTCCCTAATAAGCTTATGTCTAGCCAAAGCTAGACTATTGTAAATATCTCCTATCCTCTACATCATAGCCACATTCTCTCATCTTCTCTCTCTATTGACTCTGGTATTTTAAATAATGAGGAGACAAGATGGGAGCCACAGTCACATGCACCCCATTTTCCTAGTCACCAAAGTGGGACACTCACCTCAAATAGAAATATTGCTAAATCCTCCCCTCCTTCCCTATATAAGGAGGCCATGAGAGCTCACTAAAACACACACACACCTATCCATACACACTCTTGTGCTACATGCTTGTAGCATGAACCCTAATCACATAATCACAACACCATCATCATCACCATCACCATGCACAAAAGATGAGCACCACACCTCCACACCACTTGTAATTAAGGGTTGAAGGCACAATTTCAAGAAGAAGAAGGGTGGACACACTCATGATATTCCTCGCCATCAACTCCCATCTCTCCATTATGCCTCCTACGATCTTGTCCCCTTCTCATTTTCCTGCCATACGCTACCTATTGTATTCATCTTTTGCAAGCAATCATCACACTCCCTCTTGACGCCATACTTTGTGTCGCTTTGGATACATCTCATTGAGAGTATGGTATATGCTTGTTCCTTGCCTTTTTTTTCTGCTTATGTAAAGGTGTGCGGATTTGCCACCATACACACACACTCTCTCTCCCTCTTATATTCCTATCATCTTGCTACTTCCATCTTGAGGTGTGCGGATTCGCCACCTCTTGTATGATAAGTGAGCATACTCGCAAGTTTCCCCTACCTCATTATCTTCCTTACTAACATGCACGAGTAGCAAGCCCATTCTCACTCATTCACCACTCCTCTCACCTTATTCTCCGACCACCCCATTCCACATTTGGGCGTGGATCTTGAAATTGTTTTCCATGGCATGCTTCATTGTGTATATGTATGCGTCCTAGCCGCATATCTTGCTAGGTGGTGCCCCTATTGTGTATCCCCCATGATGAGGCCATTGTGCATAGTCTTGGTGTAGAGGCCACCGCGTCTATTTTTCACTTCCGCCTCTCATTTGGTGCCCCGACTGAGGAGGGCTCTTGAAACCTTCAGTTTACAAGGCTGACATGTTTACTTCTCTTCATGGATGAGTGTCTTCTTGAATTCTCTAATTGGACCACTGAAGAGGAGGAGCTTCAAGAAATTTTGACTCAAGTCATCAAGACACTCTTGTCAGGGTGTTGTATTGTTAGCATAGAAGAGGTGGTAAGACCCTCTTTCCCTACTCAAATTTTTTACATTTCTCATCATCCCCGCAAGAGAAAAAGCAAGGCACAAGCTGCATCATGTTCACATTGTAGCCAAAAACCGCACCTTCGACATGAGTGCAACCCAAAGTGAAGAAAAGGCCATCATTTTCTCCCTCGACATCCGCACAGGAGTTCTCACAACGGTAGGCTTTCAAGTAGCACCTGGCTTCTCTACATCTACGTCCCCATCTTTGCCACCTATTGCACCTACATCCACAACAAACCTTCACTACACGAGGAAGCTACTACGAATGCGTGGTCCCTCCCTCTCCCTTGCACCAAAAGATTCAAGGGTTTTCCAGCGCCGACAATCACCCCGTCTCCAAAACAAAAGGGTAAATCCTCCAAAGTCTTTCTATACCTCACTCTCATCTCATGAGCCAGGAACTAGAAACAGTAGCATGGATTCTATGTCGTCTACCGAGTGAAGTGGCGGAGCTTTTCATCGACAAGGTCTTTGACACAGGTTTTGCTTGGCGGAAAGACAAGACCCTCCACCTTCAAGGGGTGTTGCTTGTGAATCAAGGCTATGATGACGACTTTACAGCTTGCTATGTATCCATCCAACTTGGATTAATACAAGTGGTAAGACTCACCACCTACCTCATCACACCTGTGTATACACTAGATGGCACTCTATCTTGCAGGAAAGTGAAGTTGCTCAAAGAGAGAGAGTTCAAGATTTTCCAAGAGCTTGCTAGAGGGGCAGTCCTAGAGCTAGAAGACGAAGAAAACCTTGTCCTGTGGTACTATAAATTTGACCTCGACTACCAAGATCTCTACACCTCCGACTATAACCTTCCACCACGAAGGAGAGAGCCTTTCCTAATTATCATGTGATGGACCCAGTGCATCAGCCTTTTGCAAGGGACCAAACTTATGCACCACAACAAATTCAATCAATCAAAGTAATCTTGGACCGCAAGATGTTTTATCAGCAGATCATTACAACCATGTTTGGTAGACAATGAATGCAAGAGATAAACACCTCTTCTCTACCCTTTATCCTCCCTATGATTAATCATGAAGTGTCTTTTGATGTAGTTATTTTCATCCTTGTATAGTATGTTTTCCATCTACCGAGCACCCATGTATTGAATCTCTATTTATTTTTAAAAAAAAGATTTCTAAGTCGAGTTAATTTCCTCACTCTCACAATGGCAAGTGTAGCATTTCCAACCTTTACTGGTAAGGTGGGTGAGGATGCTGCAGACTTTCTAGACAACTTGGAAATAGCATGTGCCATCTCTGCGAGAGATGATGATTCTTCGCACTTGCGCATCTTTCCACTTCTAATGAAGGTGGAGGCAAGATCATGGTACAATGACTTGGCACAAGCAACCAAGGAATGTTGGGACTTATTAAGAGCAGCCTTTGTCAAGCGTTTTGGAGAGGGCACAACATCAGAGAAGCTTTGGCAATTGTTGACAGAGTTGAAGCAGGGCAGTATGCTGGAATACGCATCATATGAGTCAAAGTTTGTAGATTTATGGGGGCGATGGGTTGCACCGCTAAGAGAGGATGAGGGGGCACCTGATTTCCTAAAGAAGGATCGGTTTGTGGTTGGGTTATGGAAAACTCTTAAAGAGAAGGTGAAGGGAAGGTTTTCTGCTACGTATGAGCTAGTAGTTGAAGTGGTCCGCCTTAAAGACAAGAAGTTGCACCTACAAGCCAAGAATATCGATGAAGAGGAAGCCGTTAGGACCCGACCACCTCTAGCACCACCTACAACAGCCGCCCAGAGGATTCAACCACAAGAACCAATTGAAGATCAGCAAGACCTGCTCAATCGAATCACCAATCAACTTGAGAATCTCTCAGTCCATTTGATACAACAAGGGCATGCACACAATCGCAACCAAGAGCAAGGAAGAGGACAACGAAGGCAAAACCAAGAATACCATTGCTACAATTGTGGGGAGGATGGTCATGGCATGTACTACTGTCCACACCCAAGGAGGCAGAATTTCAACAGAGGAGCTAGGAAAAACCTGCTTTCACCACCGAGGGCACCACAACAAGCACCACCCGTGCAAATCCTACAACCACACATTCAACCACCACCACCACAACCTCTCATTCCACCCTTACCCCCACCACCAGTTGGCAATCAAACAGTAAGCGTCATCAGTTTTGAAGGTAAAGGAAAGGAGAAAGTGGGGGAGGATAAGACCAAAGTTAAAGGAGTAGATGCCATAGGGGTAAAACGTGCTAGGCATGGTGAATCTTCCCAAAAGGAAGAAAAGATGAAGAGTAAAAGAGAATCTAGCAAAAATCCATCCAAGTCACGACGTAAAATTGACATTGTAGATTTCTCTTTGGGTGAATGTTCTAAACCATATGATTTGGTTCAAGATGTTTTTGTGCAAGGCCCAAAAATCACCTGGCCCCAATTACTCCACCTAGCACCTAGGGTGAGGAGACAATGGACAAAGATGGTTAGCACGAGACGACCAAAGCCAAAGATAGATGGGGCTATCTCTGGGAGGAATCTAGATGACATACTACCAGTGATGGATGCTTACATCAAAGGGCAACACATCTCCAATATCTACATTGATGGTGGTGCACAAATATGCGTCATGAGTGAAAAAATGATGCACCGTTTGGGTTTAGAGGTGAGTCGGCCGGCACCATGCCGAGCCAAAATGGCAAATAATTTAAAAGTTCAATGTGTTGGTGTCATAAATGTAGTTAGGATAAAGGCGTTCAACACCGAGGTAGATGTGGATATCTTTGTCATGCCACACAAAGGGGAGGGCTATCCTATCATTCTAGGGAGGCCTTGGCTTATGGCTATGAGAGCTAAGCAGGACTGGGACACCGGCATAATCCAGATGAAGGATGCAAAAGGGAGGCCAATACTTTACAACATGAAGAAAGGTCGGCAATGCGACATGGATCTAGAAACCTCTATGGATGAGTTTTCTAGTGGTGACTCTTCAACCACTTCAGAGGAGGAGTCAACAGTGAGTGAAGAAAGTGATAGTAGCATTGAGGTGATGGGGATCATTCTCAAGGACCCTAAGAAGATGGAGCAACCTGATTTCTCATCATCAAACCAAGGGGAGACACCAGGTATACAACCTCTGGTAGAAGCACGTAAGCTACATCAAATGCTCTCTAGTGAGTTGTGTGGGAAGGAGCGTGAAGATTATATTTTGATGCTAAGTAATTTTACCACATTGTTCATTGATGAATATGATAAAATCACTGGCATCACAGTAGTTCAACATCACACTAAGCTCAAGGAGGGAAGTAAACATGTAGTGCAGAAGCTCAAGCGGCTAGGAGTAATTCAACAAGACGCCCTGCTCAAAGAGGTTAGGAAATTGCTGGAAGCCGGTTTTATCTATCCTGTTGAAGACTTAGAGTGGGTTTCTCCAGTGGTAGTCACACCAAAGAAGAATGGTAAGTGGAGGGTTTATGTTGATTACAAGCCTCTTAATGAAACCACAAAGAGGGACCATTTTCCTCTTCCTTTTCAAGACGAAATACTCAATGAGGTAGCAGGACATGAGCGCTACACGGTATGTGATGGCTACTCAGGCTACTTCCAAATTAGCATCGCTGAAGAAGATCAAAAGAAGACAACCTTCATCACACCATGGGGATGTTTTGCTTACAGAGTTATGCCTTTTGGTCTCACTAATGCTACAGCCACTTTTCAACGATATGTAACATTTGTTTTTCAGCCATTCTTTGGAAAATAAATCCGTGTTTTTATTGATGACTTTTGTATCTATAGCTCTCGCTCTCTTCATTTGGAGAAAGTTTATGAAGGTCTAGCTAGGCTACAAGCTTTGGGGGGCCAACTCAATGTGGAGAAATGCCACATTGGTGAAAGCAAGGTTACTCTTCTTGGCCATGTGATCTCGGCCAATGGCATTGAAGCTGACCCAAGCAAGGTTCAAGCCTTGCTAGCTTTGACCTCTCCCACCATAACAAAGCACTTAATCTCTTTTCTTCAAAAAGTGAGGTATTTGAGTAGGTTCATTCACTTGCTCTCCCAAGTGGTTCTCCCTTTACAACAAGTTACCCATCAAGAGATCTTCACTTAGAGTGAAGAAATGAACAACAATTCAATGAGGTAAAACAAATTCTAGCTTCACTTCCCACCATAGCACCTCCAAAGTGGGACGAGCCATTTTATGTAAACCCTAGTGTGGGCAATGACACACTTGGGGCTGTATTGATGCAAAAGGATCCTCAGACTTCGTCCATGCGTCCTATCTACTTCTCTAGTCGAATGATGACTCCATCAGAAAAGGGATGCACGGCAGTGGAGCACATGGTGCTTGCATTAATGTTTGCTACCGCCAAATATTGCTCTTATTTATTGTCTAGACCATTCATAATCTTAACAATGGAAGAAGTATTTCCTTATGTAATGCAGCACATGGATGTTTCTTCTAGGATTTCCAAATGGCTCACACGGCTGCAAGAGTTTGACTACACAATGCAAGTGGAGAAATCCACAAGGGCCAGTCTAGGAGGTATTCTCACTCATCGCCACTATGAAAAGAAGCTAAAGATAAAGCCAAATGATCAAGATATTACACCCGTACTGGAAGTCCCTAAGGTAGAGGAGGCTCACTCTCTTTTCTTTGATGGAGCCTACAAGAGGAAAGTGGACAAAGCTGCAGCAGGCATTGTCATCTTCAATGAGCAAGGGGATAAATTTTTCTCCATTGGGAATCTCTTGGATTCTCACTCTAACAATGAGGCAGAATATGCAGCCTTAACTCTTGGGTTAGAGTGGTGTGTGACACAGGGCATTCAACGGTTAAATGTATTTGGTGATGCCATGCTTTTAATAAAACAAATACAAGGAACTTGGGCTTGTAAAAATCATAGCTTGCTAGGCCATTTGCGCAAAGTCAAGGAACTTTTAGGGAAATTTCAAGTTGTACAATTACATCATGTCCCTCGAGCAAAAAATCAAGAAGCAGATGCTCTAGCTAGAGAGAAGTTGCAAGATGTTTCAGTGGTGGGTGCTATCAAGTTGAAGCTGCTTCTCTTCCAAGGTAGCGATCCTATGCCTGACATCATGAGTTTCTTGGACACAGGAGAGTGTCCTAAGGATCTTACTAAGGGCCAAAAGCAGTGGCTTATGCGCAAGGCAACAAAATACCGCCTTATCAATGACGGCCTCTACTGCAAGGGTAAGGATCAAATTCTTACGCGTGTACCTCTCTCTAGAGAGATCACTAAAATCATTTCAAGTTGCCATGATGGTGTTTGCGGAGGACACTTTGCACTTGACATCACTAGTATAAAGATTCTACAAGCCGGGTTTGTATGGCTTAGTCTACATAGGGATGTGCATTATTGGTGTAAAACATGCAAGGAATGTCAAAAGGCAAGGTATAGGAGGCTCACATATGAGCCACAGACTCCTATTATCTCATATGGACCATTCGAGAAATGGGGAATTGATGCTATTGGGCCTTTTCCAAGGAGCCAATCAGGTAAATTTTATATCATCATGGGTGTGGACTACATGACTAGGTGGGCTGAAGTAGTTGCCACCACCCGGATTACAGCTAAGGAAGTGGCTAAGTTTGTATTTGAAAACGTTTGTTGCTGTTTTGGCACTCCTCTTGAAATAATTTCTAACAGGGGACGAGGTTTTATAGGAGACCTTGTAGGAGAGCTAATGGAGAAGTTAGGTATCTCACGATGACACTCAACTCCCTACTACCCACAATGCAATGGTTTGGTGGAAAAGGTAAATGGTATGATCTGCAAGATCATCACTAAACATGTAAACAATCACAAAAGTGATTGGGACAAGCATCTTATGGCTACACTTTGGGCTTATCGCACTTCATTCCGCACATCCCTTGGGTTCACACCAGATCACTTGGTGTTTGGTAAGGAAGCCATTTTACCCATTGAAGTACAATTGGCTAGTCTCAGGGTGCTAGCTGGGCAGGTGGAACGTCCTAATGCTCATCTCCACAACCACGTTCTTGATCTAGAGAGGCTTCAACTAGACAGAGAAGATTCTATCAACTATTATGCAGCACAGGCAGAGCAATGTTGACTTACCTTCAACAAGGGACTTAGGGCAAAAGGTCTCAAGAAAGGTATGTTGGTCCTACGGTATGATAACAGGTTTGACACTAGGAAGGATAAAAAGTTTTCACCCAGATGGGAGGGGCCATTTGTCATTAGAAAGCGCTACGCCAATGGCAATTACGGATTGATGGATGCAGATGGTAGGCTCCACAAAACACGTGTCAATGGATGGGGGTTGAAGCAATACTTTTTGAGATTTGATCAAACACCTATGATGGAAATCCCTGGGGAGGGAGACTCCTCCACCTCAATTGAAGAAGAATCAAGTACAACGCTAGAGGCATGAATACCTCTAGCCTTCGGGGGAGGGCTAATGAGGCAAGCTTTTCCATGCATGGGAAGCCCCCCATATATCTTTGCCCTTTTACCAAAATATTTCCTATTATATAAGTTACTTTTGATTTTTCTTCCCTTTTTCACAAAAGTTTTAGCCTTTATTAAATAAATAAGACTTATGCTAATCAATCATGATGTAGCATAAATAAGTAAGCTTTCTTTGTTGATATCTCTTTTGACCTTAAATATTAAATATATATAAATTACATTATATAGTTTAGTATTTTCTAATATATTTTTCATGTATGTATATTATTCCACCCTACCAAATATTTTATTCACTAGTTTTCATTTTCAAACCTCAACCCCACTTTCAAATTTCAATAATACCTCCATCTAGATGATTGCCAATCTTTTCAAAACTCTAGGTCATGTTTTCATACACATGAAGGAGCTTACACTTGAAGGCAAGAGAGAAGTCCACTCAAAGGGGACCACCGAAAGACCTTGGCAGCCACAAATAATACATTATTTGGCTGAATTTTTTAAGTAGGGAAGAACCCCGAATCTGAAGGAGCGTTCAACATGAAAGATGTAGCTTGTAATCTCAACTTTTAGCTCAATTGTTTTCACAATTTTTGGAGTTATGAACACGGAGATATGATTTTTGTAGTGGACCCCAGTTTTCTCGTATAATGGTGACACGGGCCATCCCCAATTTTCTTCCCTCTAGAATGGCTATGGTTCTACAAGTCTTCAAGCATGATTACAAGAGACAAGGCTCTTTTAATGAGGTCTTGGCAAGTCTAGAGTGATTCTATCACCATTTTTGGAGGATCCATCCTCATCAACAACTATCCACCTTTGACAATCTCTCTTGTAAATTTCTTACCTCTCTCTTCTCTCCCTAATAAGCTTATGTCTAGCCAAAGCTAGACTATTGTAAATATCTCCTATCCTCTACATCATAGCCACATTCTCTCATCTTCTCTCTCTATTGACTCTGGTATTTTAAATAATGAGGAGACAAGATGGGAGCCACAGTCACATGCACCCCATTTTCCTAGTCACCAAAGTGGGACACTCACCTCAAATAGAAATATTGCTAAATCCTCCCCTCCTCCCCTATATAAGGAGGCAATGAGAGCTCACTAAAACACACACACACCTATCCATACACACTCTTGTGCTACATGCTTGTAGCATGAACCCTAATCACATAATCACAACACCATCATCATCACCATCACCATGTACAAAAGATGAGCACCACACCTCCACACCACTTGTAATTAAGGGTTGAAGGCACAATTTCAAGAAGAAGAAGGGTGGACACACTCATGATATTCCTCGCCATCAACTCCCATCTCTCCATTATGCCTCCTACGATCTTGTCCCCTTCTCATTTTCCTGCCATACGCTACCTATTGTATTCATCTTTTGCAAGCAATCAACACACTCCCTCTTGACGCCATACTTTGTGTCGCTTTGGATACATCTCACTTGAGAGTATGGTATATGCTTGTTCCTTGCCTTTTTTTTCTGCTTATGTAAAGGTGTGCGGATTCGCCACCATACACAGACACTCTCTCTCTTTCCCTCTCATATTCCTATCATCTTGCTACTTCCATCTTGAGGTGTGCGGATTCGCCACCTCTTGTATGATAAGTGAGCATACTCGCAAGTTTCCCCTACCTCATTATCTTCCTTACTAACATGCACGAGTAGCAAGCCCATTCTCACTCATTCACCACTCCTCTCACCTTATTCTCCGACCACCCCATTCCACATTTGGGCGTGGATCTTGAAATTTTTTTCCATGGCATGCTTCATTGTGTATATGTATGCGTCCTAGCCGCATATCTTGCTAGGTGGTGCCCCTATTGTGTATCCCCCATGATGAGGCCATTGTGCATAGTCTTGGTGTAGAGGCCACCGGGTCTATTTTTCACTTCCGCCTCTCAACATGACTCTTGGTTGAATAGGCTCTCTATTTCTCAAACTTGGAGAAGGAGATCAAGTTCTTGCTCATCACACAATGAGAGTGTGTGTGGGAGAGTATATGCTACAAGCAACGCTTCTTCTTGCTTGGGCTGACCCCTCCTTTTTGCTCAAGATTTCACTTCATTGGCTCTTGCCAAGCATAGCCAATCACATGTTTTGGTCATTTCAAGCAATAGAGGTAGCACTTAGACAAGTGTCCTTCTTTCTTCTTTGAGAAAGAGGGCTTGAATAATGCTTGAATAATTCATTGATTAAATTAAATTCTCATTGGAATTCTCTCAAGGCCATCCAATAGGCTTTAGGCACACTATGAGGGAAACCTTGCTAGGGGCTTGACATGTGTCATATATGCCTCTTGTGAAAGGGGTGTCCCTTGGGTGAGTGGTAGGGTATTCTCTCTCATCCCCTACTTTTGGGGCTTGACCCCTTTTTTGTAGGCTTCCTTTGATTTCAAGCACCTTGGCCTTCAATCATGACACACACCTCAAGCACCTTAGTCATCAAGCATGACAAGCCCCTCAAGAACCTTAGTCAACTCAAGCACAACAAGCACCTCAAGCACAAGCTTATCTTACCCTAAGTCTAAGGACTTTTAACACTAACCTTTGGTGGACTTTAATGAAGCTAATCCTAAGGTCTTTTAAGCTCCATTATTTGCACATTGTTCTTTAACAGACCATCTCCTTTTGTGCCCATGTCTAGATGTAACCATCTTCTTTTTGGCCCCGTGTTGAGTTAGGTCTAACAACACATTTCTATGTTGTAGATCTTGTTTCCCTTTTACCTTCCCATATTAGATGATCAGTTTAACATGAGAAAATCATTTGGGTAAATTCAGAAATTAGATTTTATGACATTACCTCTCCCTTGAAATCATAATCGCCCTCGATTATGAGGTAGAGAAGGTAAAGGTCTTAATCATTAGTCGATGTTTCTTAGCGGATAGAGAATCCCTTTTTATCCTATGACATCATTCTAGAATGGATGACTAGTCCATTTGATGCTTGGGAGACTTAGCTGCCACAAGCATGTCTACTCTTTAGTCCATATCATAGTTCCAAAGTAGAGTGACAAATTCTACTTGGTGTTTGAGAGACGTTGTCATCACAAACATGATTCTAAGCATGCATACTACTTAAATTTATGTACAATAAAAAGAGAATTAGCCTTATAAGACAAAAAAATTGTTCATTGAAAAAGCATTTACATTGCTTACTCTAATGTAGCATTGTAAGCATTGACAAGATTCATACTATCCTTAAGCTGTGTCCTTGCATCCATCTAGCATCTTCAATATGGTAATTTTTGAACTTAATAAGATACCGTCAAATAATCTTACCATGTCTTAGTGCCTTGTCTTCACGTCAAAGGATGAATTCGAGCTAGAGCACCTCTTCTTGATCCTCGATCTATGGTGGGTCCTCAATTATTGGTTCTCTTGGTGGCTCTCCTTTGTAGAGCTTAAGTAGGCTCACATGAAAAGCATTGTGTATGAGCCAATGATTGGGCAACTTTAGTTGATATTCCATCTTGTTGATTGGTTTTAAGATTTGAAAAGGACCATAGTATCTTTTTGCTAGCTTACTTTTGGTGGCCCGTAGGATATTTGCCAGTCATTTGCCTCAATCAAGCCTTGGGAAAATTGAGTAGAACCCAATCATTTGTTGGGCATTCAAGCCTGGATTCCAATGTGTCAAGACCGTGGTGGGAACTTCCTTTGTAGCATGCATTCACACTCCAACTCCACTTTCACTATGCATGGAAAGTTTTATTTAAATATATATATATATATAACAGCTTTTTTGATCAGTGATATAGTGTTGCCTTGTTGACTCTCTCTCTCTCTCTCTCTCTCTCTCTCTCTCTCTCTCTCTCTCTCTCTCTCTCTCTCTCTCTCTCTCTCTATCTATCTATCTATCAGCACCTACACCATGGCTCATCTTCACCCACCATAGCCGGGATAACCCCATCATCATTTTCCTTGAAAGTTAAGGCCCTTCTGTGCTTGTTAGCAGCAACCTTTTGCCTTTGTTGTGAGATGGATATAGCCTCCTTAATCTTTGGAAAATATTATTGTAGGTCTCGGCTATACTCATCAACAACGAATATCTTCCTATGTACCTTAAGTAGCAAGGGACTTTTAGGTCTTCCCTCAATGATCTTCAAAGTTGCCTTCCCTGTAGTAGTATGGACACTGTTATTGTATGCATACTCTACAAGAGGTAAGTGCTTCTCCCATTGTGGGCATTGACCTACTTCTCTGACATAGTCTTGAGTAGATCCCAAATTGTAAGGTTAACTATCTCACTTTGGTCATCCATTTGTGGGTGATAGGTCGAAGAGAAATTTAGCCTTGTGCCTAGATTCTCAAAGAGACCCTTCCAAAAATTAGTGGTCATTTGAGGATCTCTATCTAACACTATGGATATTGGCAATCCATGATGTTTGAAAATTTGTGATATGAAGAGGGTGGCCATTTGATGTGCCTTAATATTATTTTTGATAGGTATGAAATGTGCTTGTTTACTAAACCTTGGTTGGAGTAATCCAGGTTGCTTTTCTCTATCATGATTAGTCTTTTAGCATACCACGCATTTTGAAACATACTCTTGTATGTCTATTTTCATGGTAGGCCAATAGAGTACATCTCTACTCCTCAAAGAGTAGGTTGAATCTCTCTATGCCCCGGATAGGGAGGAGCATGAGATTCATACATTACTTTCTCACGAAGGGAGTTAGTAACACATAACCTATTGCCAACCATCCTACAAGGTGAACGGTTCTTCTTTCTTCCCTAAGGCAATGGCTAACATTGTATCCTTGAAATCAAGGTTAGTATCATACTCATCTATCATAGAAGATAGATCATTGTGAGTTGCTATAGACACTGCATTTACTTTTGGTTGTTGTGATAGTACATCGGCCACTTGATTGTACTTGCCAACAATATGAGCAATATGAAAATTAAATTGCAAAAGGAAATTTTCCCCTCATTTGTTTTTTGAAAATCTTGGTTTGCATCATGCACTACTTTAGACTTTGGTGAAGTGTCAAAAATCCATACTTTTGTTCAAGGTTCCTGAAATTGAATCTGCAAACACATCCTCTCCATCTTCTCTAAAGCCTCATATGCTCTCATCACCCTAGTCTCTGCTACTCTCCTCAAAGCAAACACTAGGCCGCTAAAGACTACACCAAGGTAAGTGTATGCATCTGTATACTCCACTGTCTCCTGAACATATGCAAAGGTAGGTGTAGATTGCCTGACCCACTGTGGTGTGGTGTTGAACACCATAACCTTGGTCTTGCCAAGGTCCGTTGATAAGCCGCTATCACTAGCAAATGTGTGCAATGTATCCAAATGCCGCTACATTCCCTCTAGTAAATCTAAGATCAACACAATATCATCTACATATAGTAGTAATGAGATCCAAGTCTCTGCTAATTGTGCTCCTTTGCTGCCTCTCCTCTCAGTGTATTCAGAAACCTCTTACACATAAATACCAAATAAATTAGGGGAGAGTAGACAACCTTGTTTCACCCCAGTAATGGAGTGAAAAAGCATATACCCCCTTGGGAGTGCATACCTGACCCACAATTGTCGTGTACAGGGCCATGATCCCCCAAATCAACTCTCTAGGTACACCCATTTCTGTAACATGTGCATCAGTCTAGCTTTAGGGACTATGTCAAATGCTTTGCGAAAGTACACAAAAGTATAGTAAATCCTCCTACCAGATGATCTGCCCTCGTGAATAATGGCTCTGAGTGTCAATATGTGATCAAGAGTGGAAAAAATCTCTCTTGAAACCTGCTTATCCTGATGCTCATGTGCCTGCTCTCTTTGCCCATCTACTTAATTGTTGATGAAGAATAGGAGCATATAACCTGTCCATTGTGTGCTCAATCATAATACTGTGATAGTTCCCAGGCATAATTGGATCTCTTGCCTTGAAAATAGGCACAACAATTGACATACTCCAAGTATCAGGAAAACCCTCATACATGGCTCGGCAGAACATCAATGCAAGAAGTTTTGCAAGAATATCTTGGGCATTTATAAAGTGCTATGCTACCAATCCATCATGATCATATGCTCTCCTAGTCCTCATTATGTCAATAGATTTCTTCACCATCTCAACGGTAAATAAAAAGTGTGACTTTAGACATGGCATCGGAGGGTCTCGTAGAGGCAGCTGTCCTTGAATTGTGTTGCCAAAGCGAATCACAACACCTATAAAGTGTATGCACCACAACCTAGATCAACATAATGTCAATCAAGGACACAGCTGATGTGATAGGCACACAAAGGCAATCTCTTTATCTTGTTAGGTTGAGACCATCTCATGCATATAGCAGTCTGGAAGGCTAACTAAACCACAATCTAGAATCTCACTGCTCTCAAATGCACCACTCCACCCACATACACACAAACGGAAGGAAACTCACCAAACCTTGCGAGAATCATACAAAACTTAAGGAACATCATCCCCTCACTAGGATACACCTGTCCCAAAGCCTCTACACTCAAAAACCTCACTCTAGACCCATTTGCAAAAAACGTGTATGAAGACAGAGCCAAATTTTTGAAGTGCCCAAAACTAAATTTTATGAGTACCTATGCTTAGCTTATGTCGCCACGATTCTAATGACTATTTGCAGGCAAAAAACAAACATCATTTGGTACACTTATAGCAACCAATAGCTTGTAGATGCATCAGCATGCGTGCTCCATTCCGTGAGGAATGCTCGGCGTTGTCGTGTAGATCTTGCCAAGCCTAGCACAATGGTGCAATTGAATATCCAATGTGATGAACAAGTGGGGAGTAGCTCCAAGATGAAGCTCACACTCTCTCTCTTCCTCTCTCACACACAGTTGATGACAGCTTAAAACTTAGAGTATGAAATAAAAGTTCTCCTTACAAAATGACCTAGGTACCTTATATACTAAGACTACCATAGGTTAAACCTAAAATAGAATTACAGGGGTAGAGGGGCTTTTTATGTACAATCTGGAAGTGCCATTTCACCACGGCTTCTGCAAGTAGACTAACTACTCATTACAAATGATGTTTTTAACCATAATCCACAGCATTTTATAACTCTCAAAAAATAAGGCTTTGTTGAGTTATGTCATGTTGTTGACCCACGGGTCAACACTCCCCCCTTTCAAATTCATGTCGTCCGTGACATGACCTGGTTATCAATGTCACTGTGGATTTTTGAAAAGAAAGAGAAGAGAAGAGAGAGACCTTCTCCCAAGCTACACAGAGACACACACAGAGAAGAAGATACACACGGTAGAGGGCTGAACTTTCTTCTTCATCTACTTCACAAAATGAGTGTGTATTTACATAATGAAAACTGACTATATAAGTAGTACAACCAAAAGAGATATGAGGTTCATAATGTGAACCCGCTAAGTAGCTATGCTGACTAGATAGATATGCCAGCTGTAGAATCCCTACCAAGGATATGTCATGTCGGCGGTCACCAACCGTGACGGTGATGTAAATGTGGCCAACGGTCACCAAGGCCTACCAAGAGTGCTAGCTCATGGAGAGCTCGACATCTCAACACTCCCCCTCGAGCTTGACGCCAACTGCCAACTCATGGAGAGCTTGACATCTCAACACTCCCCCTCGAGCTCAACGCCAACTGAAGGAATCCAAGCATAGTCCAAAAACAACGGAGCTTCTCAGCTCCTAGGGCCTTGGTGAAGATATTCGCTACATGCTCCTCTGTGCTGAAGTAAACCAAGTTGATGTCGCCTGCCAGAACCTGATCTCGAACAAAATGGTAATGGACCTCTATGTGCTTGGTCCGCGCATGAAATAATGGGTTCCTGGACAACTGAATACTGCTAAGGTTGTCACAGTAAATGAAAAACTCTTTGTCCACCTGCAGCCTCAAATCCATAAGTAGCTTGCGTAACCAAGATACCTTACATGTTGTGCAACTGCAGCACCTCTATACTCAGCCTCTATACTAGAAAAGGCAACTATGGGCTGCTTCTTGCTGTTCCAAGTGATGGAAGCACTCCCAAGTGTAAACATAAACCCACTAGTAGACCGTCGATCAGTGGTGCTACTAGCCCAATCTGCATCTGTGTAACCATGCAACTCCACTGGAACATATGCAACATAAAATAGTGCATGGTCCAATGTAGCCCTCACATAGCATAATGTACAGTGCATTGCATCCAAGTGCGGCTTCTGTGGAAGCTGCATAAACTGACTCTGAAGTCCCACTGTATAGCTCAAATCTGGTCATGTGATAGTCAAGTAAATGAGACTGCCCACAATCCTGTGATACATAGTGAGATCCTCAAGTACATCACCATCATGTGCATAGAGCTTTGTATTGACATCCAAGGGCAGAGAAAATAGGCTTGCAATCAGCCATATCATATTTGGATAACATATCCAATGCATATTGTCTCTGAGACATCCATATGCCCTCTGTTGTACAAATCACCTCAAGTCCATGAAAGTAGCGCAGCTCTCCCAAATCCTTCATCTCAAACTCCTTCTTGAGAAGACCCTTAACATGCTCAATCTCTTTCTCATTGTCACCCACAATAATCAAGTCATCTACATAGATGGTAATAAGCACAAATACAACATCACTCCGACGTACATAGAGTGAGTGATCAGCATGTGACATACGAAATCCAATGCACAAAAGAAATTTTGTAATTCTGTCATGCCACGCTCTAGGTGCTTGCTTCAACCCATACAAGGCCTTACGAAGATGACAAACATAATCTGGATGCTTACCATCTTCATAACCAGGTGGCTGCTCCACATACACTTCTTCTTGTAGCTCCCCCTACAAGAAGGCATTTTTGACATCCATTTGATGCATAAACCACCCTTTTGATGCAGCCACCACAATGACAGTGCGTATTGTAGCCATCTTTCCTACTAGAGCAAAGGTTTCCTCATAATCTATACCATAAGTCTATGCATACCATTTGCGACCAGCCTTGCGGCCTTATATCTTTCAATTGTACCATTAGCCTTATGCTTTACTTTATACACCCATTTGCACCCAATGGCTTTCTTGCCCTCTGGTAATGGCACCAACTCCCAATTTTGATTTACATCAAGCACAGCCATTTCTTCATCCATGGCATTTTCCCAATTCTCATTGCCAATTGCAACCTCAAAACATGTGGATTCTACATCTTGAACAACCTTTGCCATGTAAGCATAATGATGAGTAACATACCCCATTAGGGCCAAAAACAACTCAAAAAGGGCTGTGTAAGGAATTGGTTAAATTACTAATTAGCAGAGCCATTTGTGGTCAAAACGGCTCCAAATTTGTCCGTTTTGGTCATTTAAAGCATATCTACGCAATCTAAAGCGTATCTAGGTACATATCTCTAAATATTCAAAAAGATATCGTTTTCTTCACATTCCTTTGTGGCTCACCTCGAAATTTGTTTTCATTTACTTCACTTGGCGGCAAATAGTTGTTTCCACTTTTGAATCTCTCTTTTTTCTCTCACCTTTCGCGAGCTTTTTCTCTTCTTCTCTGATGCTCCTTCTTCTCTGCTGCTACGTTATTTTCATTATACTTTCTGCTCCTTCATTACTTACAATGACTAATACATCTTCCACTAGTGATAACCGCAAGTTTCACTTCACTTGAACATTAAGCTAAGCCAGGAATATGTTACTACGCGGAGTGTCTATCAAAGACCAGTTACAAATGCAAATGAAGCACAACAGCTTTGCAACGAGGGAAAGAAACACATTGATATATGGACAGATGGGAGCTTGTATCCACCGGATCCTAGCACTGGAAGGTATCCATCTTTTAACACTCCTCATGATTTGATGAGATTTGTTGGTGATGGGGTTGATGGCTTACTAGGATATAGTTCTAGGTTATCTCATTTACACATTGATCATACACATTACATTCAATATCTCAAAACTGTTTTGTCTTCAAATGCAGTAAGAATTTTAGAACTTGAAAACCAAATAGCATCTCTAAAACAAGAAAATCACCAACTTCGGACTTTAAAAGAAACTCCAATAGGATTAAGAGCACGAGTAAAACGAATGAGAGATGTAGTAAACTTAACAGAAGGTTCTGGACAAAGAAAAAAAAGATTAAAGATTACTAGAGAACATGTGACTAGTCTTTTAGGATTTTATATGTCCAATGGTCAAGAAAGGGTGAGATTTTTGAATGAGGTAATGAACAAAAGTGATATTCTTAAACTTTTGAAACTTCCTGAAAATCAAACTCAGAAAAAATTGGTATTTCAAAGTTTACTGAAAGATATGGGTTTACTGGTCCAACCTTCTCAAATGCAAGAAGTTTGTGACACAGTGGGGGTGAGTAGAAGGGGTTACAGGGCCATCTCTAAAACCTGGTTTCAGGTTTTAAAGTATTACAAGATTAAAGCTTTTGGGTTGCCTAGGCCTCATAATTTTGGGAAAGTTAAGACTCTATTAAACGAAGAAATACCTGAACATTTTGGAGAGTAATATCATATAGAAGGAACGATGCCATATGAAAAACAGAAAAAAAAATCTTCTTTTGAGTATAATGTTTTTAATAACATTTGGATGAGTATAAAAAATGTTCAATCTGCTATGGTGAGATACTATAATATGCAAGAAGTAGATTGTGAAGGAAAACTTATATTTGTTCTGAAATTGGATGAAGCTCCAATTCAAAAATGTCAAAAAATGGAAAGAGTATCCATATCCCTTATGAATAGAGCATTGGACTATAGCCAGGGTAAGCTTGATTCCCCATACCACAAAACTCAATCAGAAATGGAACTTTGGTGGATCGAAGCAGCTCAAATACCAGTAGAAAATCACGATACATTGAAATGGTTGTTTTTGCAGACCGATATCCCTTCTGTTATACAGGACCAAAATGCAGGTTAAAAACTCTGTGTAGATGGCATGGGTGACTTTTTTGTAGAATGGCACTTGAGTGCCGACCTAAAAGCATTAAAGTGCATGTTTGGTGTATGTGGAGGTGCCAATACCAAGTATCCATGTCTATATTACATGGCAAGCACTGGAACAAAAGGATGGCTTGCAGAACACGAGGTTGGAAAAGCACCATCGAGGAATAGTGTTAACGTCATCGACTACCCATCGTCTTCTATGATTTGGGCTCCAATTCTAACAATAGATTTAAAAAATGTACATATATGCACAATGCATGCAGAGATTAGAATCTTGGACAAATTGCTTCGACTCCATCTTGACTATGCATATTCTATTAAGCCAACTAAACTTGCAGACGAGTGCATAGAAAAATGCGAGGCTTTGATCTCTCAAATGGGTTTTCATGGTGGTCAAGTGCATCTAAAAAAAGATCCCACTCTTTCAAAAGGAACCGGTGATGTTTTGCAAGATGTTTCAATGGGTGGAGCAAAAGCCAGAAGATTTTTGAGTAACCATGACAACAAACAAGTTGATGCTATGTGGAACTGTTGGAAGGATCTTTGTGTTATAACAACCAATGTCAAAAGTAGACCAGATGTAGCCAACAAACGCATGGAAGTGTGGAAGAAGCTCAACAGTTTTTTGAAAGTTTTGAGACAACAAGTTAGCTCTGCTACTTATGCAGATGACTTTAAAAAGACAATAAAGCTTTTAATAACTGCTATTACAGATGCTTGGGGAGCAAAAGACATCACATATTACTTGGTGAGTATTCAATTACTTTCTAAAGTCTGGATAGTATTTTACTTTACATCCTATTGAGTTCAACTAACTTTTTTTTTATTTTTAGCATATTTTGTACCTGCATGGACCATATTTTGCAAAACAAGGACCCCTTGCAACATGGAATACTCAGGGAATGGAAAAATCTCACTATCAAGCGAGGACTTCTTTTTTCAAATGTACGAGAAAGGGAGGTGGACAAAGAAGGAGCAATGCACTAAAGGAATTATTCAATTGGTTCTATAGGAGGTAATTACAACGGATGAGATCAAACAACCATGTTGTTCAACCACAGATCTGAGATTAATGCTTCACTTTGAAACATTGTACTTCTTTCTAAAGAGATCCAAATTCAAAAAAGATATTTTGGTGCAAAAAATTGTCAAATTTACATCAGTTTTTGATTTTCTTTATATCTCCAGGCATGTCACCCCTATATCTCAAAAACTTTCTTCTTTTATAGCCCCCAAGAAGGTTGACATTTGTCTCCTCAGCTGCTGCTGCATAGCTAGAGTAGCAAAGAAAGTATCCTGCTCTTGAGGCATTGAATCGTGCAGCATATCCAAACATTCGAAGTGCTGCTGCTCTCTCAAGTAGCATAATCTTGTTTGCATTGATTTGAAGGGGAGTGTACCCTAAAAACTGTGACAATATCTTCAGTGCAAACATTGGCAACTCAGGATCTTCAGAATATTGCATGTGGAAAGCACAGAAGGTGGCATTGTCCAATGTAAGCATGTAGTGCATGAGAGAGGAGGCATACCTTCTTGAAGAGCCCTCTATTGCTTTCCCTCTAGAGCCTTTATCTCTCCCAAGAAAATTGTCTTTGTCAAGGAGTTCAATCTGCAAAACAAGACAATGAGTAATTAAAACTAACTTGGAAAAAAAGAAAGTTTTCAGTAGGGAGATCACCTTTTGCAATTCATCTTCGGCAATGACTTTTTCTTGAAGGAGATTGCATGATCCGGTCATCTCTCTTATGTCAACTTCCTTTCCAATTTTTTTCAGCTGAAAGTCTCTGCCAAAAGATTGGATGCCAAGCTCAAAAAGCCTCTTCTCAAAATCCTCATCTTTGAGGGAAGGTTTTTCCTCTTCCACTCTTCTCATGCATAGAGCAAGTGCATCAGGAGCAGGAAAAAAATCTTTATTGGATGTATGAAGATCAAGTGCCAAAAACTCCTCTTTTGACTCTTCTTCTGTGTCAATAAAATCTTTGGCCACCTCAGAAGCTTCAGAAATGGTTGCAATACAATAGTCCTCCCTCATATTAAGAAAACACTGGATATGATGGAGAGGAATATACTCTTTCCCATTGATAAAGAAGTAGGGAAGGTTTGGAATAGTAAGGGAAGCTTCAGATACCTCTACCTCATCTGTTGGCTCATCAATGACAGTACTAGCTCTAAATTGAGCAACATCAAAATTTGCACTCTCCTGCTCCTCAGCTGCAACATCAACCTCCTCCTCTTCTAGAATTTCACTTTTCTCAAGATGCAAAACTGTGGAAACATTTTTATTTGTTGCCTCATTTGTATCTTTCACCTCATCATCTTTGCCTTGCATGTCAACTTTAAGGAACAAAAAGAAAAGAAAAGCAACTTCTTTTGGAACAAAGTTACAAGGTTTCAAATGTAATTGACAAGAAATGGTAGGTGGACAAACAAAGGAAGTCTTCTTAGAAAATCTTCCAAACCTCCTTGTTACTTTGCTCTTTTCAATTGAGTTTTTAGTATATTCGGTTAGATGACAATACGCCTTCCCATCTAAAACCAAACACTTGCCTTCAACTGCTTCTTCAAACTCTTTGAATTCTTCTGCCAAGAAGTCTTTCAAATGGTCTAACAAAGCTGCAAGATCAAACACAGGATTGAATATTTCATATGCTTTGGTGTACACCTCCATGTCACCACCATCCATCACAGCCACCAATAGTTTTTCACTTGGACTCTCCTCCAAAATCTCCTCCCGGCCTTCCATCATAGTAGAGGAAAAGTCGACGGGTGAAGCTAGGTACAAGTGCCAATGTACCACACCAAAACAAAACCGGACCACGCGATAGGCGCTTGATCCAAGCTCCGGAAATGCCTCCCTGCGCGTCGTGTGGGATAAAAGCACACAAACACCAAACGTACCAAACGACGCGATAGACGTTGGACCTGGCCTTTGGAATTTCTTCCCTACGCGTCGTGGGGGACAAAGCCAACCAAAACCGTAAAACAACACCAAACAACGCGATAGGTGTTCGACCCAACCTTTGGAACTTCTTCCCTACGCGTCGTACGTGACAAGGCAAACAAAAATCGATAGCGTCCACCATGTGCAAATTGCAAAGATAAGATTGTGCGAGGCGAAAGGACTACACAAAAATAGATAATATCTCACGTCGTATGCGACAAGTGAACGTGGAACATTTTTAGAATTCGAGACCAAGCTATATATATATCCGATATATGACCGTTAGTGACACGTGTTATCCATGCACACGTGCCACATGGCATGCGTACAACGGTCATCGTACGGACGGTTTTATGTATATAAACACTTGTCACGTGCTCATTTTGTGCTTTCTCCTATAGTCGATATTCGCGTCGTGTCGTCCTCAACTACCCGTACACTTGTCATCCGTCCACTAAGCCAAACCAAGTTTCCTCTCATCGACGCGACCGGAATTGTTGGGCATGTGGGCACACTTTCTACTTTCTACCACTTCCTAAGCGTCCCTTACGACACGATTAGCGCAAGTCCCAGAGTCTCAATGAACCCCTCATCGCGTCGTGCGGGAGGTCGACACTTCATAAAAATTTGACCTGGCATACGATGCTCTATACCATTTCCAACGGTGTTTGTGTGCCTTCTACAGCGTTGTGGTAGTCTCTACCTCCAAATATTCATGGCTTCCCATATGACGCGATAAGCGTATGTTGCAACTTCTGGGTGGGGCTCTCATCGCGTCGTGCAGGGCTTCTCGGCTTAAAGATTTCACCTCGCATACGGCGCGATACGGCGATGTTCTAGGGTGTGGTTGCGCCCTCTATCGCGTCGTACAGGAAGTTCTGTGATATTCTTTTCGCACGTTACGGTGGTCACATACGATGCTTTCCACAACTTTTGTCAGCCTTCTATCGCGTCGTGTTATCCTTCTCATCACACACGGCGCGATAGAAACATCTTGAAGGTTGTGGCCTACCCCTCTGTCGCGTGGTGTGTTCTTGTACCCAAATGGCCAGGACTAAGCAAACTGCAAGGAAGGTCTACCAAGCCCCAACCGATCCAGAAGTAGGTGATGCTGAGAAAGATGCAGAGAAAGCACCCCCTCCACAACCTCGTCAGAGGGCCAATGCTAGAAAGAGATTGAATTATGAGGTGAAGTCCCTAAGAGAAATAAGGAAGGCACAAAAGTCTACTTGTCTACTAATTCCAAAGCTCTCTTTCATGAGGGTTGTGGAAGAGATATCTGATAGACTTGTAAGCATGATGAATATCAAAACTTTTGTCTCGGTGAGGTGGCAGTCTCAAGCTGTGATGTGCCTTCAGGAAGCTGCTGAGGATTTTCTCATAGACTTTATGAATGATAGCTACATTGCAGCTGCATTTGCTCACAGGGTCACACTTATGAGCAAAGATTTTGTGCTTGTGTCAAGGCTAAGGTACAAGTTTGATAAGGCTCTTGAGCTCATTCCTAGTGAGGATCTTAGAGCCTTCCAAATTTTTAACATCCCTCCTTCCAGGCAGCAGAAAGATTCTGGGGTTGTCATTGAGGATGTTACACATAAATACGAGACAAAAAAGTCTCAGGATATTAAAGCAGTTAAGGAAGTTGAGAGGGAGCAAGACATGATATCCGAGGACGCTATCCTTAAAGAGCAAGCTGAAATTTTAAGAGCATCCAACTCTCTTCTTTATGAAAAAGTCATAGGCCAAATGGTGGTGGATGTTTCCTTGTTTGGAGATACTGAGGCATATTTGGACATATTCCCTCAAGACACAAGTATGCTTGTAAATCCCAACATTGAGCTTGGTGACACTGTGCTCTATATCTCTCTCAGGTGTGTTGCTTTGCTAATTATTATAATGTGCATGTGCATGGCAGACAGGCACAAAGGGGCTCATTGTGGCTTGTGTTTCCTTTTCCAGGTGTCTTATGAGGGATCTTCCAGAGGCTCTAGCTATCCAAATTTCCATACTTGACCCTCTAGTGACACAGTGCCTTTTCAACAAGCAAGGAACCCTTTCAAGTTTTTTTGATGATTTTAACATGCTGACCTGCAATTACATATTATACCCTTATGTTGAAGGGTAATTCTTAACTCCTTACATGTTATTTTTAACATTTTGTTGTATTCTTAGCTAATTTGTTTTTTATTTTGTAGAGGACATTGGAGTCTTATTATCTTCAATCTTTTGGAGAAAGATATTATATTTATGAATTCATTGTCAAGTATCCATGGGAAAAGTAAACTGTAAGTATGAAGCATAATCTATTCTTGATGATGGCCCATTGTTTTCTATTAGTAGCTTTTTGATTCAATGTCTTCTTGCAGTGCTGCCAAACTTATTGTTGGTCACCTGAGTACCACAAACAAGGATTACAATATAGAAGCTTTCAAGTACTACAATCAAAAAGTGCCTTTACAGATAGACTCAACATCTTGTCGATGGAGGGTGCTTGCAAATGCATGGAGATATCTTGAGTCAAGGTGCCGAATGACTACACTCACTGTAAGTGTGGTTCATGTATTTATTTTGATGTTTTATGTATGTATGTCATGTCCTTTAGTTCCTTTTTCTATTTTTTTCAGTTGCATGACTATCCAGAGTCTTAGGTCATGTGGATGAGAGAGAAGGCTGTTTCTATGGTTTTGGAAATATCAATAAATCCAAATGATCCAGATTCTCCTTTGCCACCAAAGAAAGGTAGAGCCACCAAAAGTTTGGATGCAAAGAAAATGGATCAAAAGAAGAAAAGTCCTGCAAAGATCCATACAAAGAAAAAGGATCACAAGAAGAGTCCTACCAAGGTGAAGAGTCCTGTCAAGGGGAAGAGTCCCAAGAAGAAGATCCCTGCCAAGGGGAAGAGTCCTACCAAAAAGAAGATCCCTGCCAAGGGGAAGAGTCCTACCAAAAAGAAGATCCCTGCCAAGGGGAAGAGTCCCACTAAGAAGACTGCCAAGAGGAAGAGTCCCACTGAGAGCCCTGCAAAAAAAAGAGCATATACAAAGGGCCATCCATTCCACTCACCATTGAAATTCAAGGTTCAAAAGCGTCGTACACTTAAGAACAATAAGGGGGAGGCACCTAGCTCACCTTTCAAGCTAGCATTTATGTTGTCAAAGAAAGCTACCAAATCACCCAAGACAGCTAGTCCTAAGGAGCCCAAAGCACCAACCCCTGCCAAGTCACCCGTGCCAAGCCCTAAGGGGTCCAAAGCACCAACCCTTGCCAAGTCACCACCACCACCCACTCCTGAACTTTCACCCCCTTCTGAACACAAAAGTAAAAGGGTCTCTGAGGATGCAGAATCCTCTCAGGCAAAAAGAAAAGTGGAATATCATGATTGAATAGTCCACAAAAGCTATGTACACATTTGTTCATTTTGTCCATATGAACATATATATATACCCTTTGGTGATTCATAATTTTGTACTTCAAATACTTAATACCAACTCTCGATTCTTAAATGTGTATCATGATGTCATGTAAGTTTAAAACAACATAAGTAGAGAAAAGATAAATATATTTGCAAAATGATTACAATATTGAACTTGTGTTTTCAAGTCCTTGCAAGTGGCTCAAATACAACTCTTTTTGGGGGAAGGCATGTGATGCAAGAGGTTGAATTCTCCATCCTTGTGCTCACCACAATTTCATCCAATTTGAATCTATACTCGGAAGATGTTTCATCAAGAAACTCAAGAGATTCTCTAACATCATTTAGTCTCCAATTTGTTGTTACTATCAGGCTTCTATACTCGGTGTGTGGATGTACTGTGACCTTTAGTTCAAACTCTGGACAATTTTCCTCAGAGTCGAGAGGAACCCAACTACCTAATTTGCTTCTCCATCTCCTATAGTCATAGCCCAGAACTAATGATTGGCGACATAGTTGATATGAGATAGACATAGAATTTGGGCTTACTCTACAACTAATATTGTCACCAATATGGAAAGTTTCTTTGGTGCTGCATCCGTCTCCGAGAACATTATCAAGTTCATTCATAGAAAGTCTTCTATTAAGCCACATCGTCTTTGTCCTCTACAAATCCATTGTTTTGAAACATGCCACAAAGACATGTATAGGCAAGAACCATTGAACTTTAATCCTTCTTGATATCCTGCCCGGAGACATAGCTTTAAGGATGTCTTCTTTGATCTTGGATTTGAAGCTTGATATAGTACATGCATCAAGAGCTTCCCAATCAAGTGAACTTATGGTGGGAACGGGTAACTGATGTAGCTCTCCATATGAACCTTCTCGTGATGGAACTTTGTATTCTGCAAAATAGACAAACAAATCCATTGTTTTGTAAAAGGAAGGTGGCTTGTCAGCATACATAGCATCTGCAATCCCTTTATGCATTGCTTTGAACGTCCCACTCAGACTCTCCACAGGCTTCCATTCCACAGCTGTTGAAGGAAATATATCTGGAATGGAATCAAAAAATGAGAAAAACAATGGGATAATGAAAAAAATTCACTGTATCAAATAGTTTTTTTTTGTACTTATAGTAAGAATGCAGTGTGGGATGTTCTTCCCAGTCTAATACCATATCCTTGGCCATGTACACATGTTGAACCTTAGCTAGCCAGCCATTGTCGGTCACTTTGAAAGCAAGAACACGACCTTTCCAATGTTTTTTTACTTTATCGCGTTTAGTTCTCTTCACTCTGTGTACACCTTTGCATGAAGGAAGCATTGTTACCCAGTCATTCACACGAAAAGATATGGACTTCCAAAGACCATCCTCTCTAACGTTATGAAAGTCACAAGAAGTTATGTTATGTGAAGGGCAAAGTGCAAAAGATGCCATGGAAACTCAGAGATTAGAGAAGAAAGAAATTATAGACGGAAACTAGAGAAACTAAAACCTCTCACAAACTAGAGAGCGAGAAAGGTATACGTTTGAAAAAAGTAGGTGATTTATCATTAATGCTCTTGTTTTGAGAGCCTTCTGACATAGATTTCGTATCTTTTGACAACGCTTTTGTGAAATATAAAATAGAATAAAAGACGAGACTTCATTGCTTTGAGCCGCAAATTTAATGATCTCTCTCGCCGAAAGCACCTTAATATAGCAGTTTCAGCCTTGTGATCAAGACATTTAGCGGTTCTCCGTCAAAATAGGACCACCAAAACCCACAATAGAGGAGACAAGAGTGCCATACTTTTGTATACGTGTCAAATAACTATTGGACTATTCCTTAATCCTTAGATTAACAAACAGCCCTTTTTGAGTCGTTTTTGACCCTAATGCATCATAAGTCAACCTATCCACAGGAAATTTGACCCTATTAGACCTACGTGCTCCTGAATCACTGCCAGGTATCCTTGCAATCTGTTTTCTAACACCTGGGGTCCTGACTACTGGTATACCAAGCTCCTCATCAAGACTCTAATTTGAACCATCAGAATCTGCATCAATGTGTGAGGAACCTGAAGACACACTAGTCATACATGGGGTTTCACCTACCTTTGCGAGAGACTTGTGGTGCACATTGCGGTGTAACCTGCATGCGTAATCTGCCACTCCATGGCATGTCAATAGAACCACTAGAAGAGGACTCTCCTGGTCCACTTAAAGTATGTGACTCTTGCTTCCTACTTGAAGCATCCACAGGCTCTTTTACATCAGCCCCAATATTGTCCTTTACATCATTGTACCAGCCTGCCATCTCATCAAAGACAACATCCCTGCTTACAAACACTTGTACCCTTTTTGCTCATTTGAGTAACCCACAAAAATACATTTTTCAGACTTGGGATCTAGATTTTTGTGCAACTCATCTAGAATGCGCACATACGCAATGCACCCAAACACTTTTAAATGTGACAAATCTGGTTTCTTGCCACTGTACTTTTCCTCAGGAGTGACACCGTGCACAGCAGCAGTAGGAGTCCTGCTCATAATGTAAACACCTATATTTACTACCTCATCCCAAAAATGATGAGGCATATCCTTTTCAGCCATCAAGGCTCTTGCCACCTCTGCAATATGTATGTTCTTCCGCTCAGCAACTCCATTTTGCTGTGGAGTGTATCGACATGAGAACTGCCTGCGTATACCATTTTTCTCCAAAAAATTAGAAAACTCTGTGGAGAAGTATTATCTCCCTCCATCTGATCTTAGTGTCTTTACCTATTCACTTGTTTCCTTTTCAACAAAATCTTTGAAGCTTTTGAAATGATCAAATACTTCGCTCTTCTGCTTCATAAAATAGGCCCACACTTTTCTAGTATGGTCATCAATGAATGACACATAATACCTGCTTCCATGAATGCTGGCAGTCTTTGTTGGGCCCCATATATTTGTATGTACCAGCTCAAGTGGCCTCTTACATACATTACGTTCTTGTGGAAAGGAATTATGCGATCGCTTACCAAATTGACATGCCTCACATACTTTATGCATGCCATCAACCTTAAACTTTGGCAAACCTGCAACAATCTGTTTTGATTGCATAGAGCGCAATCGCTGCTCATTTACATGACCAATGCGTTTATGCCATATATCTACATCAGCCACAACACTTGCACCTTGTGCAAACATAGCAGCTTTTACTGCAGGCATATTCACATCCAAAGTAAACATCTTGCCAACACCTCTTCCTTTTGTAATCATCTTGCAGTCATTCTTGTAGTCTTCTGCATAGCAACCATCTAGATTAAACCGGACCTACACTCCCTGTTCTATCATTTGCTCGACTGAAACAAGATTCTTTGTAATATTTGGAACATGAAGCACATTAGCCAAGTACTTCATTTTACCATCTTGCATTTGCAAGGGAACTTTTCCAACATGTGCAATAGGATGAGCTGAATCATCACCTGTTTCTACATAACCTGGTCCATCTAGTTGCTTCATCTCTTTGAACCACTCACCATGGGATCTCATGTGGTTAGAATCACCTGAATGCACATACCATACAATGTCACTAGCATGTACATTTGTAGTCATAGCATTTACCATATGCTGCATAACAAATAACTTCTCAGACCGATCATCATCATTGTTGTTCTTGTTTGTTGTAGCATGATTGTTTTGTTGCCTTCTCTCTCTACCTCTATTATTTGGCCTCCTTCGTGTTGTTGGACATTCATTTGAGTAGTGACCCCACTCACCACATGTCCAACATTCAACATAGACGCATTATTTTGATCTCTGTTTGCATTCTGATTTCCACCTCTCCCCTTGCCTCTATAATTTTGTCTTCCTCTTCCACGACCTTGACTCTAATTTTGCTACCAATTCTGATATTGACCGCTGTGACCACCACCTGTGCCACGACCTCTGCCTCTGCCTCTATTTGAATAGAAGGCTTGTTGACCAAAACTGATATTTCTCTGAGAAGAGGATGCACCAAGACCAAGACTCTTCTCTTCACAAATTAACATGGTTTTCAATTCTGTAAAGTCAGGAACATCTACTCTAGTATTCATAGAGGAATTGAAGTTTTTGTATTTTGTTCCAAGCCCCTCTAACGTTACAGCAACAAAATCATCGACATCAATTGTGACACCAATAGATCCAAGAGAATTTGTTATTGTCTTGATCTTTGAGGCATAGTCATTGATAGACATGTTGCCTCACTTCACTGTATTTAGCTCTGTTTTGAGCTACAACATCCTGACTCTGGTATGGTCTACATTGAGCTTCTCTAAGCTCTTCCATGCTATGGCAGGAGAGGGTGCACTCTCTAAGTAATCCATCATAGTATCTGAGACACTCATAGATAGCCAATACATAACTTTGCTTTTGCCTTGCTTCCAATCTTTCAAGGCTTTCTTCTCTTCTGAAGTAGCGTTCTCTTCGGGACACCATGGCGCTTCATCATTTTCACCTTCAATGTAATCCCAATAGCCCTTTCCTTGTAGGAAGTTTGTCATCCGAAACCTCCATGTAGGAAAATTATTATTGTCCAACTTCTCACTAACAATTTGGTTGAACTTGTCTGCCATATTCCTACACAGCTCCAAACCTGCACAGAAACTAGCAAATGCAAATCTGGTCGTCCCTGTTTGATTACCAGTACCAGAACTCTATCTCTCAGATAGAGCCTAAATTCAGCCTAGTACCAAACACTGTGAGAATTAGCCCAAAAATGACATAGCATTAAAGAATCAAGAATCACATAACTAGCGATAACGTGATGTGAGAGTAGGTATTCCAGGCTGTGTGTCCAAGGAGCCTCGAATGATTTCGAGTAAGTGTCTAAAGTTCATTGTGCTAAGATCCTCTTGATCAACACACAGAGTGTGCTTGAAAAGTCACGTAAAAGATGTCCAACCGTGTTTAAAGATTTTTGTCTTATTGATTTGCAAACTTGCTATCTTAAGAAATCCAGCGAGTGCAGAAGTGCATTAAGATGAAACATGTAAAACACAACCATAAGAACATGAAAAAAAAGCTAAATCACACGAAGTATACTTGTTCATCTGCGTAATCCTGTCCCTTATCAGTGAACACATGCCGTGCCAAGACTCTGACGCGACTTAGAAATTTTTGCTTGTCACTGATCTGACAACCTCGATTGTGGAGGTGCAACAGGGACCTCACTCCAAATCCTTTCAAATTCTAAAAACCTGGCAGGTGCATCTTGCTGTGGCATTGTTGCATGTGCACCATTCCAATACTCTTAAAGCTCAGAATGGTGACCATGTTATGGCCCCCAAGTCTTTAGATCACGCTCTGGCTCTATATTCAGCGACTGCAGAAGTTCATATACCTACCATAAGATGAAACTTGTCGGCAAAACTACTCCGTTTTCAAATCATAAGAACCAAACACAATTCTGTAGTTGCAAAACCTGGGCTTCTACGTGCATACAAATGGCATATCATTAAAAAACAAAGAATCACATAACTAGCGATAATGTGATGTATTAAGTAGGTATTCAAGGCTGTGTGTCCAAGGAGCCTGGAATGATTTCAAGCAAGCGTATAAAGTTCTTTGTGCTAAGATCCTGTTGATCAACACACACAGTGTGCTTGAAAAGTCACGTAAAAGATGTCCAACCGAGTATAAAGATTTTTGTCTTACTGATTTACAAACTTGCTATCTTAAGAAATCCAAGGAGTGCAGACATGCATTTAGATGAAACTTGTAACTTAAACACAACCATAAGAACATCAAACAAAATCTAAATAACACGAAGTTTACTTGCTCATCTGCGTAGTCCTGTTCCTTATCAGCGAACACATGCCGTGCCAGGACTGTGATGCGATTTAGAAATTTTTCTTGTCATCATCTAACTGTTTCCAACAAGGCGGTGCAGCAGGGACCTCACTCCAAATCCTTGCAAATTTTGAAAACCCGGTAGACCCATCTTGTTGTGGCATTGCTGCATGTGCGACATTCCAATACTCTTGAAGCTCAGAATGGTGACCACGTTGTGGCCCCCAAGTCTTTAGATCATGCTTTGGCTCTATATTCAACAACTGTACAAGTGATTTTACCTAGCATAAGATGAAACTTGTCGGCAAAACTACTCCGTTTTCAAATCATAAGAACCAAACACAATTCTGTAGTTGCAAAACCTGGGCTTCTACGTGCATACAAATGACCTATCACTAAAGAACAAAGAATCACATAACTAGAAATAATGTGATTTATTAAGTAGATATTCAAGGCTGTGTGTCCAAGGAGCCTTAAATGATTTCATGTAAGTGTCTAAAGTTCTTTGTGCTAAGATCCTGTTGATCAACACACAGAGTTTGCTTCAAAAGTGACGTAAAAGATGTCCAACCGTGTTTAAAGATTTTTGTCTTACTGATTTACAAACTTTGTATCTTAAGAAATCGAGGGAGTACAGAAGTGCATTTAGATGAAACTTGTAAATTAAACACAACCATAAGAACATGAAACAAAAGCAAAATAACACAAAGTTTACTTGTTCATCTGCGTAGTCCTGTCCCATATCAGCAAACACATGTCGTGCCAAGACTCTAACGCGACTTAGAAATTTTTGCTTGTCATCATCTGACAACCTCGATAAAGGAGGTGAAACACGGACCTCACTCCAAATCCTTTCAAAATTTGAAAAATTGGCATGCGCATCTTGCTGTGGCATTGTTGCATGTCCGCCATTCCATTACTCTTGAAGCTCAGAATGGTCACCATGTTGTGGCTCCCAAGTCTTTAGATGACGCTCTGGCTCTATATTCAGTGACTGCAGAAGTGCATTTACCTAGCATAAGATGAAACTTCTCGGCAAAACTACTCCATTTTCAAATCATAAGAACCAAACACAATCCTGTAGTTGCAAAAACTGGGCTTCTATGTGCATACAAATGACATATCATTAACGAACAACGAATCACATAACTAGCGATAATGTGATGTATTAAATAGGTATTCAAGGCGATGTGTCCAAGGAGCCTTGAATCATTTCAAGTAAGTATCTAAAACTCTTTGTGCTAAGATCCTATTGATCAACACACAGAGTGTGCATGAAAAGTCACGTAAAAGATGTCCAACCGACCGTGTTTAAATATTTTTGTTTTACTGATTTACAAACTTGCTATCTTAAGAAATCCAAGGAGTGCAGATGTGCATTTAGATGAAACTTGTAAATTAAACACAACCATAAGAACATCAAACAAAAGCTAAATAACACGAAGTTCACTTGTTCATCTGTGTAGTCTAGTCCCTTATCAACAAACACATGCCATGCCAGGACCCTGACGCGATTTAGAAATTTTTGCTTGTCATCATCTGACAACCTCAATCAAGGAGGTGCAATAGGGACCTCACTCCAAATCCTTTCAAATTCTCAAAACCTGGCAGGCGCATCTTGTTGTGGCATTGCTGCATGTGCGCCATTTCAATACTCTTGAAGCTCAAAATGGTGACCATGTTGTGGGCCCCAAGTCTTTAGATCACGATCTGGCTCTATATTCAGCGACTGCAGAAGTGCATTTACCTAGCATAAGATGAAACTTGTCGGTAAAACTACTCCGTTTTTGAATCATAAGAACCAAACACGATTCTATAGTTGCAAAACCTAGGCTCCTACGTGCATACAAATGACATAGCATTAAAGAATAAAGAGTCACATAACTAGCCATAATGTGATTTATTAAGTAGGTATGCAAGGCTATGTGTCAAAGGAGCCTTGAATGATTTCAAGTAAGTGTCTAAAGTTTTTTGTGCTAAGATCCTGTTGATCAACACGTAGAATTTGCTTGAAAAGTCACGTAAAAGATGTCCAACCGTGTTTAAAGATTTTTGTCTTACTAATTTACAGACTTGCTATCTTACGAAATCTAGGGAGTGTAGAACTGCATTTAGATGAAGATTGTAACTTAAACAAAACAATAAGAACATGAAACAAAAGCTAAATAACACAAAGTTTACTTGTTCATCTGCATAGTCCTGTCCCTTATTAGTGAACACAAACCATGCCAGGACTCTGACGCGAATTAGAAATTTGTGCTTGTCATCATCTGACGACCTCGATCAAGGAGGTGCAACAGGGACCTCACTCCAAATCCTTTCAAAATTTAAAAACCTGGCATGCGCATCTTGCTATGGCATTGCTGCATGTGCTCCATTCCAATACTCTTGAAGCTCAAAATGGTGACCATGTTGTGGCCCCCAAGTCTTTAGATCACACTCTGGCTCTATATTCAGCCACTGCAAAACTGCATTTACCTAGCATAAGATGAAACTTGTCGGCAAAACTACTCCATTTTCAAATCGTAAGAACCAAACACAATTCTATAGTTGCAAAACCAGGGCTTCTACGTGCATACAATTGACATATCATTAAAGAACAAAGAATCACATAACTAGCGATAATGTGATGTATTAAGTAGGAATTCAAGGATGTGTGTCCAAGGAGCCTCGAATGATTTGTGCTAAGATGAAGTTGATCAACACACAGACTGTGCTTGAAAAGTCATGTAAAAGATTCCCAACGTGTTTAAATATTTTTGTCTTATTGATTTACAAACTTGCTATCTTAAGAAATGCAGGGAGTACAGAAGTGCATTTAGATGAAACTTGTACCTTAAACACAACCATAAGAACATGAAACAAAAGCTAAATAACACGAATTTTACTTCTTCATCTGCATAGTCCTGTCCCTTATCAGTGAACACATGCCGTGCGAGGACTCTGACCGGATTTAGAAATTTTTGCTTGTCATCATCTAACAACCTCAATCGAGGAGGTGCAACAGGGACCTCACTCCAAATCCTTTCAAATTCTCAAAACCTGGCAGGTGCATCTTGCTGTGGCATTGCTGCATGTGCACCATTCCAATACTCTTGAAGCTCAAAATGGTGACCATGTTGTGGCCCCCAAGTCTTTAGATCACGCTCTGGCTCTATATTCAGCGACTGCAAAAGTGCATTTACCTAGCATCAGATGAACCTTGTCGGCAAAACTACTCCATTTTCAAATCATAAGAACCAAACACAATTCAGTAGTTGCAAAGCATGCGCTTCTACATGCATACAAATGACATATCACTAAAGCACAAAGAATCACATAACTAGTGATAATGTGATGTATTAAGTAGGTATTCAAGGCTGTGTCTCCAAGGAGCCTTGAATGATTTCAAGTAAGTGTCTAAAGTTCTTTGTGTTAAGATTCTGTTGATCAACACAAAGAGTGTGCTTGAAAAGTCACGTAACCGATGTCCAACCATGGTTAAAGATTTTAGTCTTACTGATTTACAAACATGATATCTTAAGAAATCCAGGGAGTGCAAAAGTGCATTTAGATGAAACTCGTAACTTAAACACAACCATACAAACATGAAACAAAAGCTAAATAACACGAAGTTTACTTGTTCATCTGCATAGTCCTATTCCTTATTAGCGAACACATGCCGTGCTAGGACTGTGACGCGATTTAGAAATTTTTCCTTGTCATCATCCGACAACGTCAATTGAGGAGGTGCAACAAGGACCTCACTCCAAATCCTTTCAAATTCTGAAAACCTAGCAGGTGCATCTACCTGCAGCATTGCTCCATGTGCGCCATTCCAATACTCTTGAAGCTAAGAATGGTGACCATGTTGTGGCCCCCAAGTCTTTAGATCACGCTCTGGCTCTATATTCAGCGACTACAGAAGTGCATTTAGCTAGCATAGGATGAAACTTGTCGGTAAAACTACTCTGTTTTCAAATCATAAGAACCAAACACAATTCTATAGTTGCAAAACCTGGGCTTCTAGTGCATGCAAATGACATATCATTAAAAAACAAAGAGTCACATAACTAGCAATAATGTGATTTATTAAGTAGGTATTCAAGGTTGTGTGTCCAAGGAGCCTTGAGTGATTTCAAGTAAGTGTCTAAAGTTCTTTGTTCTAAGATCTCGTTGATCAACACACAGAGTGTGCTTGAAAAGTCACGTAAAAGATGTCCAATCGTGTTTAAAGATTTTTGTCTTACTGATTTACGAACTTGCTATCTTAAGAACTCCACGGAGTAGAGAAGTGCATTTAGACAAACTTGTAACTTAAACACAACCATAAGAACATGAAACAAAAGCTAAATAACACGAAGTTTAGTTGTTCATGTGCGTAGTCCTGTTCCTTATTAGCAAACACATACCATACTAGGACTGTGACGCGATTTAGAAATTTCTGCTTGTCATCATCTAACAACCTTAATCGAGGAGGTGCATTAGGGACCTCACTCCAAATCCTTTCAAATTCTTAAAACCTGGCAGGCGCATCTTGTTGTGGCATTCCTGCATGTGCGCCATTCCAATACTCTTGAAGCTCAAAATGGTGACCATGTTGTGGCACCCAAGTCTTTAGATCACACTCTGGCTCTATATTCAGCGACTGCAGAAGTGCATTTACCTAGCATAAGATGAAACTTGTTGGAAAAACTACTCCGTTTTCAAATCATAAGAACCAAACACAATTTTGTAGTTGCAAAACCTGGGCATCTAGTGCATACAAATGACATATCATTAAAGAACAAAGAATCACATAACTAGCAATAATGTGATTTATTAAGTAGGTATTCAAGGCTGTGTGTCCAAGAAGCCTCGAATGATTTCAAGTAAGTGTCTAAAGTTCTTTGTGCTAAGATATTGTTTATCAACACACACAATGTGCTTGAAAAGTCACGTAAAAGATGTCCAACCGTGTTTAAGGATTTTTGTCTTACTGATTTACAAACTTGCTATCTTAAGAAATCCAGGGAGTGCAGAAGTGCATTTAGACTTGTAAATTAAACACAACCATAAGAACATGAAACAAAAGCTAAATAACAAGTAGTTTACTTGCTCATCTGTGTAGTCCTGTCCCTTATTAGCAAACACATGCCGTGCCAGAACTCTGACGCTATTTAGAAATTTTTGCTTTTCATCATCTGACAACCTCGATCGAGGAGGTGCAGCAGGGATCTCACTTCAAATCCTTTCGAATTCTGAAAACCTGGCAGGTGCATCTTGTTGTGCAATTGCTGCATGTGCGCCATTCCAATACTCTTGAAGCTGAGAATGGTGACCATGTTGTGGCCCCTGAGTCTTTAGATCACGCTCTAGCTCTATATTGAGCGACTGTAGAAGTGCATTTACCTAGCATAAGATGAAACTTGTCGACAAAACTAGTTCATTTTTAAATCATAAGAACCAAACACAATTCTATAGTTGCAAAACCTGGGCTTCTGTGTGCATACAAATGACATATCATTAAAGAACAAAGAATCACGTAACTAGGGATAATGTGATGTATTAAGTAGGTATTCAAGGCTGTGTGTCCAAGGAGCCTTGAATGATTTCATGTAACTGTCTAAAGCTCTTTGTGCTAAGATCCTGTTGATCAACACACACAGTGTGCTTGAAAAGTCACGTAAAAGATGTCCAACCGTGTTTAAAGATTTTTGTCTTACTGATTTACAAACTTGATATCTTAAGAAATCCATGGAGTGCAGAAGTGCATTTAGATAAAACTTGTAACTTAAACACAGCCATAAGAACATGAAACAAAAGCTAAATAACATGAAGTTTATTTGTTCATCTGCGTAGTCCTGTCCTTTATCAGCGAGCACATGCCGTGCCAGGACTCTAACGTGATTTAGAAATTTTTGCTTGTCATCATCTGACAACCTCGATCGAGAAGGTTGAATAGGGACCACACTCCAAATCCTTTTGAATTCTGAAAATCTCGCAGGTGCATCTAGTTCTGGCATTGCTGCATATGCGCCATTCCAATACTCTTGAAGCTCAGAATGGTGACCATGTTGTGGCCCCCAAGTCATTAAATCGCGCTCTCGCTCTATTTTCAGCGCGACTGCAGAAGTGCATTTACTTAGCATAAGATGAAACTTGTCGGCAAAACTACTCCTTTTGCAAATCATAACAACCAAACACAATTCTGTAGTTGCAAAACCTGCGCTTCTAGTGATACAAATGACATGTCATTAAAGAACAAAGAATCACATAACTAGAAATAATGTGATTTATTAAGTAGGTATTCAAGGCTGTGTGTCCAAGGAGCCTTGAATGATTTCAAGTAAGTGTCTAGAGTTCATTGTGCTAAGATGTTGTTGATCAACACACAGAGTGTGCTTGAAAAGTCACGTAAAAGATGTCCAACCGTGTTTAAAGATTTTTGTCTTACTGATTTACAAACTTGCTATCTTAAGAAATCCACGGAGTGCAAAACTGCATATAGATGAAACTTGTAACTTAAACACAACCATACGAACATGAAACAAACTCTAAATAACACAAAGTTTACTTCTTCATCTGCGTAGTCCTGTTCCTTATCAGCAAACACATGCGGTGCCAGCACTCTAATGTGATTTAGAAATTTTTGCTTGTCATCATCTCACAACCTCGATCGAGGAGGTGCAATAGGGACCTCACTCAAAATCCTTTCAAATTCTTAAAACCTCGCAGGTGAATCTTGTTGTGGCATTGCTCCATGTGTGCCATTCCAATACTCTTGAAGCTCAGAATGGTGACCATGTTGTGGCCCCTAAGTCTTTAGATCACGCTCGGGCTCTATATTCAGCAACTGCAGAACTGCATTTACCTAGCATAAGATGAAACTTGTCGGCAAAACTATTCTGTTTTAATATCATAAGAACCAAACACAATTCTGTAGTTGCAAAACCTGGGCTTCTAGAGCATACAAATGACATATCATTAAAGAACAAAGAATCACATAACTAGCAATAATGTGATTTATTAAGTAGGTATTCAAGGCTGTGTGTCCAAGGAGCCTTGAGTGATTTCAAGTGTCTAAAGTTCTTTGTGCTAAGATCTTGTTGATCAACACATAGAGTGTGCTTGAAAAGTCATGTAAAAGATGTCCAATCGTGTTTAAAGATTTTTGTCTTAGTGATTTACGAACTTGCTATCTTCAGAAATCCAAAGAGTGCAGACGTGCATTTAAATGAAACTTGTAACTTAAACACAACCATAAGAACATGAAACAAAAGCTAAATAACACAAAGTTTACTTGTTCATATGCGTAGTCCTGTTCCTTATCAGCAAACACATTCCCTGCTAGAACTGTGACACGATTTAGAAATTTTTTCTTGTCATCATCTGACAACCTCAATCGAGGAGGTGCATCAGGGACCTCACTACAAATCCTTTCAAATTCTTAAAACTTGGCAAGTGCATCTTTCTGTGGCATTGCTGCATGTGCGCCCTTCCAATACTCTTGAAGCTCCAAATGGTGACCATGTTGTGGCCCCCAAGTCTTTAGATCACGCTATGGCTCTATATTTAGCAACTGCGAAGTGCATTTACCTAGCATAAGATAGAGAAAGCACCACGAGCGCGATTTAATGACTTTGGGGGCTCACAAACCATGGTCACCATTCTGAGCTTCAAGAGTAATCGAATGGCAGAACATGCAAGCAATGTCAACCAGCAAGATGCGCCTGCCTTTTTTAAGAATTTGAAGGATTTGGAGTGAGGTAATGCTGACCTCTTGATCGAGGTTGTCAGAAACGACAAAATAGCAAAAAGTTTTCTAATTGCGTAAGAGTCCTGGCTCGAGCCATGTGCTCGCTTGAGAAGGGACATGGACTACGCAGTTGAACAACTAAACGTCATGTTATTTAGCTTTTTGTTTCATGTCCTTATGGCTGTTTGAGATTACAAGTTTTCTTCTAATTGCAATTCTGCACTCCCTGGATTTCTTAGATAACAAGTTGTAAATTAGTAAGAACCAAATCTTTAAACAAGGTTGGACATCTTTTAGTGACTTTTCAAGCACCCTGTGTGTGTTGGTCGACAGGATCTTTAGACAAAAGAAAACTTAGACACTTACTTGAAATCATTCAAGGCTCCTGGAGACTCAGCCTTGAATACCTACTTAATACATACATTATCGCTAGTTATGTGATTCTTTGTTCTTAATTGTTGTCATTTGTATGCTCATAGAAGCCCCAGGTTTTGCAACTATAGAATTGTGTTTGTTCATATGATGTAAATGAACTAGTTTTGCGACAAGATTTTCATCTTATTGTAGGTAAATGCTCGTCTACAGTGCTATATAGAGCCAGAGCGTGATGTTATTTTAATGTGTTCTTTGTTCTTTAATGATATGTCATTGGTATGCACTAGAAGCCCGGGTTTTGCAATACAGCTTTTTGTTGGGTTCTTATGATATGAAAACGGAGTAGTTTTGACGACTTGTTTCTTTTATCTAGGGATAATTGGCACTTCTGCAGTCGCCTAAATATAGAGCCAATTGTGATCATTAAAGACATGGGGGCCACAACCATGGTCACCATTCTGCTAAGCATGAGGAATGGCGCACATGCAGCAATGCACAGCATGAGGAATGGATTCAAGAGTATGGGATGGTGCACATGTAGCAAGGCCCCAACAAATGCACCTGCCTGGTTTTAGAATTTGAAAGGATTTGGAGTGAGGTCCTTGATGCACCTTCTCTATTGAGGTTGTCAGATGATGACAAGCAAAATTTTTCAAAATCGCTTCATTGTGCTAGCACGGAATGTGTTTGCTGATAACGAACAGGACTACTTAGATGACAAGTAAACTTCGTGTTATTAGCTTTTGTTTCATGTTTCTTATGGTTGTGTTGAAGTGAAAAGTTTCATCTAAATGCATTTCTGCTTTCCTTGGGATTTCACAACACAGCAAGTTCGTAAATTCAGTAAGACAAAAAATGTTTAAGCACGATGGACATCTTTTTCATGACTTTTCATCACACCTTTGTTGATGTTGATCACAGATCTCACTCAAGTATCTTGGAAACAACTTGAATAGCAACTTAGGAAACTTTTAACGCTTGTAAAATGATTCTTTGTTCTTTAATGATATGTCATTTGAACGCACTAGAAGTGCATAGGTTTTGCAATCACAGAATTGTGTTAGGTTCTTTGATTTGAAAAACGGAATTGTTTTGCCAGACAAGTTTCATCTTAGCTAGGTAAAGACACTTTCCTGCAGTTGCTGAACATTGTGCCAGAGCGCGATCTAAAGTACTTGGGGGCCACAACATGGTCACCATTTCGAGCTTCAAGAGTATTGGAATGGCCACCATGGTAGCAATACACAGCAAGATGCGCGTGCCAGGTTTTTAGAATTTGAAAGGATTTGGTGTAAGGTCCCTATTACAACCTCCCTCGATCGAGGTTGTCACATGATGACAAGCAAAAGTTTCTAAATCACATCAGAGTCCTGCAATCATGTGTTGTTGATAAGAGTCAGGTCTGTGCCAGATGATACCACTAGCTTCATGTTATTTAAGTTTTTGTTTTAAGTTCTTATGGCTATGTTTAAGTTTACAAGTTTCATCTAAATGCATTTCTGCACTCCCTGTATTTCTTAAGATACCCCCCAAAAAAAAAAAAAAAAAAGTTTTGTAAATGTGTACGACAAAAATCTTTAAACATGATTGGACATTTTTACGTGACTTTTCAAGCTTACTCTTGTGTGTTGATCAAATAGGATCTTAGCCCAAAAGATATTTGAGACACTTAGTTGAAGTCATTCAAGGGCTCCTTGGACACACAGCCTTGAATACCTACTTAATACATTAGATTTTCGCTAGTTATGGTGACCTTTTGGGTTTTTAATGATATGTATTTGTCTGCATGTAGAAAGCCCAGGTTTTGCACTACAAAATTGTGTTTGGTTCTTATGATTATAAAACAGGGTAGTTTTGCCATCAAGTTTCATCTTTGCTAGCTAATGCAGTTCTGCAGTCGTGAATAGTGAGCCAGAGAGTGATCTAAATAACTTGGGGGGCAAAACATTGTCACCATTCTGAGCACTTCATAAGTATTAGAATGGTGCACATGTTGCAATGCCACAGCAAGATGCGATTGCCAATTTTTTACAATTTGAATAGGATTTGAGTGAGGTTTGTGTTGCACTTCCTGGATTGAGGTTGCCAGATGATGACAAGCAAAAATTTTCTAATCACGCTAGAGTCCTGGCACGTCATGTGTTCGTGATAAGAACAATGGACTGTTGTGATGTGAGCTCTCATGAGCTGCATGTCTGGTAGGCCTTGGAACACCGTTGGCTAATTTAGATCCACTGAACGATTGGTGACCCAACCATGGCGTATCCTCGGCAATGGATTCTACAAACTGGCAATCATCTAGCCAGCATAGCTACTAAGCGGGTTCACATTATGAAACCACATCTCTCTTTTGATTGTAGTACTTATGCGTCAATTTTTCATTTGTAAATCACACTCATTTTGTGAAATAGATAAAGAAGAAAGTTCAGCCTCTACCGTGGTGTATCTTCTTCTCTGAGTGTGTTTTTGTGTTGCTTTCAGGAGAAGGCTCTCTTTGTCCTCTTTCGTTTGATGGTATCAGAGCAAGTAAGAGATACTAGACACTATACTGATTCAAGATCTCCAGGAGTCTATAAATGCACTCTTTGGATTCTGCACTCCCTTGATTTATTAACATACATGTTGTAAATCAGTAGACAAAAATCTAAAACACGGTTGGACATCTTTGACTTGACTTTTCAAGCACACTCCATGGTGTCAACACGATTTAGCACAAAAGAATAAAGACCTTATTCAAAGCAATAAGGCTCCTTGGGACTCACAGGCTTGAAATACCTTCTTATACATCACATGATTTCTAGTTATGTGTTTTTGCTTTTTTAATGTTTGTCAATTGTATGCACGTAGAAGCCAGTTTTGCAACTATAAATTGTGTTTGGTCTTATAATTTGGAAAACGGAGTAGTTTTGCCAAAGTTCTTCTTATTCTCAGTAAATGCACTTCTGCAGTTGCTGAATATTGAGCAAGAGACTTGATCTAAAAATGTTGGCAAAACAACCTGTTTTATAATCTAAGCTTCAATTCTGTAGTTGCAAAATGGGCTTCTACATGCAGAAATGACCATTAAGAACAAAGAATCACATAACTAGCGATAAATCTAATGTATTAAGTAGGTATTCAAGCTGTGTGTCCGCCTTGAATGACTCCTAAGTGTCTAGGTTGTCAGATGCTATTATCAACAATTTCTAAATGCTTGAAAAGTCCTAAAAGGATGTGTTCGTGTTTAAAGATTTTTGTCGTACTCATTTACAAACTTGGTATCTTAAGAAATACAGGGAGTGCAGAAGTGCATTTAGATGAAACTTGTAACTTAAACATAGCCATAAGAACTTAAAACAAAACCTAAATAACACGAAGCTTAGTGGTTCATCTGCATAGTCCTGTCTTTTATCAGCGAACACATGCCTTGCTAGGACTCTGACGCGATTTAGAAATTTTTGATTGTCAGCATCTGACAACCTCGATCGAGGAGGTGCATCAGCGACCTCACTCCAAATCCTTTCAAATTATTTAAACCTGGCAGGCGCATCTTGCTATGGCATTGCTGCATGTGCACCATTCCAATACTGTTGAAGCTTAGAATGGTGACCATGTTGTGGGCCCCCAATTCTTTAGATCACGCTCTTGCTCAATATTCAGCAACTGCAGAAGTGCATTTACTGAGAATAAGATGAAACTTTGGCAAAACTACTCCGTTTTCAAATTATAAGAACCAAACACAATTATATAGTTGCAAAACCTGGGCTTCTACGTGCATACAATTGACATATCATTAAAAAACAAAGAATCACATAACTAGAAATAATGTGATGTATTAAGTAGGTATTCAAGCTTGTGTGTCCAAGGAGCCTTAATTGCTTTCAAGTAAGTGTCTTAAGTTCTTTGTGCTAAGATCGTGTTGATCAACACATAGAGTGTGCTTGAAAAGTCACGTCAAAGATGTCCAACCGTGTTTTAAGATTTTTGTCTTACTGATTTACAAACTTGTTATGTTAAGAAATCTAGGGAGTGCAGAATCCAAGGAGTGCATTTATAGACTCCTGGAGATCAGCGAGTCAGTATAGTGTCTTAGTATCTCTTACTTGGCTCTGATACCATCAAACGAAAGAGGACAGAAGAGAGAGGCCTTCTCCCAAGCTACACATAAACACACACAGAGAAGAAGATACACACGGTAGAGGGCTGAACTTTCTTCTTTATCTATTTCACAAAATGAGTGTGTATTTACATAATGAAAAATTGACGACATAAGTAGTACAATCAAAAGAGAGATGTGGTTCATAATGTGAACCCGCTTAGTAGCTATGCTGGCTAGATAGATATGCCAGTTGTAGAATCCATGCCGAGGATACGCCATGTCGGTCACCAATCGTGTCAGTGATCTAAATGTAGCCAACGGTCTCCAAGGCCTACCAAGAGTGCCAGCTCATGGAGAGCTCAACATCTCAACAGTCTTGTCCCTTATCAACGAACACATGACGTGCCAGGACTCTAGCGTGATTTAGAAATTTTTGCTTGTCATCATCTGGCAACCTCAATCCAGGAAGTGCAACACGAACCTCACTCCAAATCCTTTCAAATTGTAAAAACTTGGCAAGCGCATCTTGCTGTGGCATTGCTACATGTGCACCATTCCAATACTTTTGAAGCTCAGAATGGTGACAATGTTGTGCCCCCCAAGTATTTAGATCACTCTCTGGCTCTCTATTCAGCGACTGCAGAACTGCATTTAGCTAGCATAAGATGAAACTTGTTGGCAAAACTACCCTGTTTTATAATCATAAGAACCAAACACAATTTTGTAGTTGCAAAACCTGGGCTTCTACATGCAGACAAATGACATATCATTAAAGAACAAAGAATCACATAACTAGCGATAATCTAATGTATTAAGTAGGTATTCAAGGCTGTGTGTCCAAGGAGCCTTGAATGACTTCAACTAAGTGTCTAAATATCTTTGTGCTAAGATCCTATTGATCAACACACAAGAGTATGCTTGAAAAGTCACGTAAAAGATGTCCAATCGTGTTTAAAGATTTTTGTCGTACTCATTTACAAACTTGGTATCTTAAGAAATACAGGGAGTGCAGAAGTGCATTTAGATGAAACTTGTAACTTAAACATAGCCATAAGAACTTAAAACAAAACCTAAATAACATGAAGCTTAGTGGTTCATCTGCATAGTCCTGTCTCTTATCAACGAACACATGACGTGCCAGGACTCTGATGTGATTTAGAAACTTTTGCTTGTCATCATGTGACAACCTCGATCGAGGAGGTGTAATAGGGACCTTACTCCAAATCCTTTCAAATTCTTAAAACCTGGCACGCGCATCTTGCTGTGGTATTGCTCCATGTGTGCCATTCCAATACTCTTGAAGCTCAGAATGGTGACCATGTTGTGGCCCCCAAGTCTTTAGATCGCGCTCTGGCTCAATATTCAGCAACTGCAGAAGTGCATTTACCTAGCATAAGATGAAACTTGTCGGCAAAACTATTCCGTTTTCAAATCATAAGAACCAAACACAATTCTGTGATTGCAAAACCTAGGCTTCTAGTGCGTACAAATGACATATCATTAAAGAACAAAGAATCACTTTACTAGCGATAATGGGATTTCCTAAGTAGCTATTCAAGGTTGTGTGTCCAAGGAGCCTTGAGTGAGATCTTGTTGATCAACACACAAAGTGTGATTGAAAAGTCATGTAAAAGATGTCCAATCGTGCTTAAAGATTTTTGTCTTACTGATTTACGAACTTGCTATGTTAAGAAATCCAAGGAATGCAGACGTGCATTTAGATGAAACTTTTCACTTCAACACAACCATAAGAACATGAAACAAAAGCTAAATAACACGAAGTTTACTTGTTCATCTATGTAGTCCTGTTCGTTATCAGCAAACACATTCCGTGCTAGCACTATGACGCGATTTAGAAATTTTTGCTTGTCATCATCTGACAACCTCAATCGAGAAGGTGCATCAGGGACCTCACTCCAAATCCTTTCAAATTCTTAAAACCTGGCAGGTGCATCTTGTTGTGGCATTGCTACATGTGCGCCATTCCAATACTCTTGAAGCCATTCCTCATGCTGTGGCATTGCTGCATGTGCGCCATTCCTCATGCTCAGAATGGTGACCATGTTGTGGCCCCCAAGTCTTTAGATCACAATCTGGCTCTATATTTAGCGACTGCAGAAGTGCAATTACCTAGCATAAAATGAAACTTGTCGTCAAAACTACTCCGTTTTCATATCATAAGAACCAAACAAAATGCTGTAGTTGCAAAACCCGGGCTTCTAGTGCATACAAATGACATATCATTAAAGAACAAAGAATCACATAAAATATACATCACGCTCTGGCTCTATATTAAGCGACTGTAGACGTGCATTTACCTACAATAAGATGAAACTTGTCGGCAAAACTAGTTCATTTACAAATCATATGAACCAAACACAATTCTATAGTTGCAAAACCTGGGCTTCTATGTGCATACAAATGACATACAATTAAAGAACAAAGAATCACATAACTAGCGATAATGTGATGTATTAAGTAGGTATTCAAGGCTGTGTCTCCGAGGAGCCTTGAATGATTTCAAGTAAGTGTCTAAAGTTCTTTGTGCTAAGATCCTGTCGACCAACACACACAGTGTGCTTGAAAAGTCACGTAAAAGATGTCCAACCGTGTTTAAAGATTTTGGTCTTACTAATTTACAAACTTGTTATCTTAAGAAATCCAGGGAGTGCAGAATTGCAATTAGAAGAAACTTGTAATTCAAACACAGCCATAAGGACATGAAACAAAAGCTAAATAACATGACGTTTAGTTGTTCATCTGCGTAGTCATGTCCCTTCTCAGCGAGCACATGCCGTGCCAGGACTCTTACGCGATTTAGAAACTTTTGCTTTTTGTCATCTGACAACCTCGATCAAGGAGGTGCAGCAGTTACCTCACTCCAAATCCTTTCAAATTCTTAAAAACTGGCAGGCGCATCTTGCTGTGACATTGCTGCATGTCTGCCATTCGATTACTCTTGAAGCTCAGAATGGTGACCATGTTGTGGCCCCCAAGTCATTAAATCGCGCTCTGGCTCTATATTCAGCGACTGCAGAAGTGCATTTACCTAGCATAAGATGAAACTTGTCGGGAAAACTACTCCGTTTTCAAATCATAAGAACCAAACACAATTCTGTAGTTGCAAAACCTGGGCTTCTAGTGCATACAAATGACATATCATTAAAGAACAAAGAATCACATAACTAGCAATAATGTCATTTATTAAGTAGGTATTCAAGGCTGTGTTTCCAAGGAGCCTTGAATGACTTCAAGTAAGTGTCTAAAGTTCTTTGTGCTAAGATCTTGTTGATCAACACACAGAGTGTGCTTGAAAAGTCACGTAAAATATGTCCAACCGTGTTTAAAGATTTTTGTCTTACTAATTTACAAACTTGCTTTCTTAAGAAATCCAGGGAGTGCAGAAGTGCATTAAGATGAAACTTGTAACTTAAACACAACCATAAGAACATGAAACAAAACCTAAATAATACGAAGTTTACTTGTTCATCTATTAGTCATGTTCCTTATCAGTGAACACATGCCTTGCTAGGACTGTGACGCGATTTAGAAATTTTTTATTGTCATCATCTGACAACGTCGATCGAGGAGGTGCATCAGGGACCTCACTAATAGTGCAGCACTTGATGATTCTCCAGTGCTTCTCCTTCGCATTTCCTCGCTTAGGAGAACACCCACAACATCATCAAACTTAAGAGTATTTTTGCCAGAGATAGAATTACTTACAGCCATCACAAGGCTGTCCCAACTATCCGGTAGAGATGATAGTATAAGGAGAGCTCCCACTTCATCATCGAAATTGATTTTCACTGATCGAAGTTGACTTATGTTTGTGTTAAAGTCATTTAGGTGTTCTGCAACTGAACCATTCTCTGCCATCTTTAGATTGAACAAACGCTTCATAAGAAATACCTTATTGGATGCCGATGGTTTCTCGTAGAAGTTGTCAAGTGACTTCATCAAGTCCTCCGTGGTCTTCATCTCCGAAACATTGAAGGCCACCGTTGACGCCAAGCTTAACCGGATTGTTCCCAGTGCCTTTCGATCAAGGACAATCCATGCTTCATCTGCCATTGTTGCGGGCTTCTTCGCAAGACCGCCTAGTGGCAAATAGAGGTCCTTCTGGTAGAGATAGTCTTCAATCTGCATCTTCCAATGTTAGTAGTTTCTGCCGTTGAACTTCTCAATCTTGAGCTTCCCTTCCTCCGCCATAACTCCCACTCAATTCAAGGAATCCTTTCCTTGAGATAATTTAGCTACGAGCAAACCTTGCTCTAATACCAGTTGTTAGGAAATAAGACGTAGCTAAATAGATAATTGAGTAGATTACTTAATGGAGAGAGACAGATTTACATACACAAGATTATAGAGTAGAGAGAGAGAGAGAGAGAGAGAGAGAGTACACACGCTATACGTGGTTCACCCAATGTGGGCTACGTCCACGGGAAAGCAGCTACTCAATGGCTTTAGTACTTCCAAACAAGAAGTAATTTACAAAGGGATTATCCCTTAATGGAGCTCCCGCCTTGCTTCACTCTCACCACCTCACACTCACCTTGTTGCATCAACTTCACACTATGAAATGTGTGTAGAAATGGCCTCCTTTTATAGGCCAAAAGGGCTGCCCTCTCTTATGAAAGACAGCCATGTGTAGCCGCCCTTGTGCGAATAAGTCCAAATCGGACCCTCCAATCCGCCCATGTGTGGCCGCCCTTGAGAAGACAAGTCCGCTTTTGAATTCGGCCACCGGCCATTGAATTCGGCCACCGGCCATCGGCCATTGACTTCCGACCACCGGCCAACCGACCGGTTGTTTTCCGACCACTTTCCCTCCGCCGTCCGGCCATAATATTTTGCAGCCTTTAAAGTTGCCCCTGATTCTTGTCCGTGGAAATTTTGGTTTCCGGTGAGTGATTTTCCTTCACGCACGATGGCTTCTCCTCATAATGGGGGCCTTACAAATGTGCGCTTTTACCACAGAAAATTACAAGGGTAAATCAGGCTCCATACTTAACAATCTCCCACTTGGAGACTGATCTCCAAACCAAAGCTGTGACTGCTTTCCATTCTGGCTTCTTATCCTTGAATGCCGATTGAAGATGAGCAAAAGCTCAACTTCTCCTTGTTGACCACCTTTGTAAACATGTCTGCAGGATTTTCACTTGTATGCACCTTTCCTAGCTTTAGTTGTCCCTCTTCCAAAAGAGTGCGTATGAAGTGATATCTCACCTCAATGTGATTTGTCCTTGAATGAAAGGCTGAGTTCTTCGCAAGATGGATAGCACTTTGGCTATCACTGTACAAGACACAATTGTTTTGTTTGAATCCAAGCTCTTCTAAGAATCTGTGAAGCCACAGAATTTCTTTGCTTGCCTCCGTCATTGCTACATACTCTGCTTCCGTGGTAGAAAGTGAAACCACTTTCTGCAGCTTTGAAGCCCAGCTTACTGTTGTGCCTCCAACCGTGAACACATAGCCAGTAGTGCTCCTTCGAGTATCTTTGTCACCTGCCATATCTGCATCAGCATACCCTTCTAGAAAAATATCAGTTCCTCCAAAATACACAGCATTTGTTGTTGTCCCTTTTAGATACCTAAGTATCCACTTCACAGCTTGCCAATGCTCTTTACCTGGGTTGTCCATGAACATACTCACAACTCCCACTGCATGTGCAATGTCTGGCCTTGTCCAGACCATAGCATACATTAGACAACCTACCGCTGCAACATATGGAACTTTAGACATATAGGCTATCTCCTCTTGTGTCTTTGGACAGATATCCTTTGTTAGTTTAAAATGACCAGCCAAAGGTGTAGAAACTGGTTTTACATTTTGTATTGCAAACATTTCTAGTACCTTCTTGATGTAATCTTCTTGAGATAGCTTTATTGTCTTCTTCGTCCTGTCCCTTGATATTTTCATACCAAGTATCCTCTTTGCAACACCTAAATCTTTCATTGAAAAAGATTTAGACAGCTCCTCTTTTATGTCTTTGATGTCCTGCATGTTAGCACTTGCAATCAACATGTCATCAACATATAACATTAGGATGATGAATTTCCCATCTCCCAAATTCTTCGTGTAGACGCAGTGATCCGAGTTGCATCTTGTGAATCCATGATCCAACATCCATCGATCAAACTTCAAGTACCATTGTCTTGATGCTTGCTTTAAACCCTACAAGCTCTTCTTTAATCTGCAAACCATTTTCTCCTTACCTTTTACTTCATACCCCTTTGGTTGAAGCATGTAGATTTCCTCCTCTAAGTCACCGTGAGGGAATGTCGTATTTACATCCATTTGCTCGAGATTTAGATCATGATCAGCCACAAGGCTTAAGACAAGCCTAATTGAGTTCATTTTTACAACAGGAGAAAATATTTCATTGAAGTCAATACCTTTCTTTTGAGAAAAACCTTTTACCACAAGCCTAGACTTGTACCTTTTCTTCCCACCTTCTTCTTCCTTTAGCTTGTACACCCATTTGTTTTGAAGTTCCCTCTTACCTTTAGGCAACTCAAGCAACTCCCATGTTTGGTTGTGATGTAGTGAGTCCATCTCCACTTGCATGCTCTTCGTCCATTCTTCTTTGGATTCATGTTGCATAGCTTCTTCATATGATTCCGGCTCTCCAGAATCTGAGATCAAGAGATGGTTGAAGGAAGGAACAAACCTTTCTGGAGGTCTACTTGCTCTTGTAGATCTTCGGGGAATAGGTTGAGGCTCCTCATTTGGTTGACGTTGTTGCACATTGTCACCGTTTACAGTCCTTGAGTCTTCACCGTCCTCAAGCTCCATGTACTCATCACCTGTTTCTTTTGTTTGTTTTCTTTCCAAGTAATCTTTGTACATATTTTGTTCGTTAAAAATTACATCCCTACTCCTTAAGATTTTACCATCTTCAGGATTCCATAGGCGATACCCAAAGTCTCCTTCTCCATAGCCAATGAAGAAACACTTTTTGGACTTTGCATCTAACTTTGATCTTAGGCTTCTATCTATGTGCATGAAAGCCTCACACCCAAACACTTTGAGAAATACATAATTCACCGGTTTACATGTCCATGCCTCTTTTGGAACTCCCCCATCCAATGCCGTTGAGGGTGACCGATTGATTAAGTACACAGACGTACTTACAGCTTCCGCCCAAAGCTCAAGCGGTAGGCCTGCATGTAGCCGCATGCTTCGTGCTCGTTCCATGATTGTCCTGTTCATCCTTTCCGAAATCCCATTTTTTTGAGGTGTCCTTGGGGTTGTCCTTTGCCTCCGAATTCCATTGCTAGCACAAAAGCTTTCAAAAGCTTGGCTGCAATATTCGCCTCCATTGTCGGATCTGAGGCATTTAACCTTGGTATTTGTTTCATTCTCCACAAAGGCTTTCCACCTTTGAAATATGGAAAATACATCGGATTTATTCTTCATGACATAAACCCATGTTTTTCTAGTTGCATCGTCTATGAATGTTACATAGTACAATGAGCCACCAAGTGATGGTGTACTTGTAGGACCCCAAACATCAGAATGAACCAACTCAAGTTTTTTATTTTTTCTTTCATTTCCTGATTTTTGAAATTTTACCCTCTTTTGTTTACCATAAACACAATCTTCACAGAACTCTAAGTCCACTTCTTTCAAACCTGGTAGAAGCTTCTTTGTTTGAAGGATTTGCATTCCTTTGGCACTCATATGCCCAAGTCGGTAGTGCCACACCACACTGTCAACTTCTGTAGTTGCTGCACAAGCTGAAGGTTGCGTGCTAACAGTACACAAGTAAAGTGTACTGACTTTTTCACCCTTGGCAACCACCAAATATACCTTTGAGATCTTCCACCGTTTGTTTCCGAATGCAATGTTGTGACCTTCATCGTCCAATTGTCCTGTAGAGATCAAATTTTTGCGAAGAGAAGGAACATGCCTAACATCTTTAAGCTTCCATTCATTTCCGTTAGCATTTTTGACAGAAACTGTACCTTTGCCGACAATCTCACAAGCTTCATCATCTCCCAAGTATACATACCCAAAATTACCTTTGGTGTAGTCTTGGAAATGTTGCTTGTGTGGTGTCGCATGGAATGAAGCCCCGGAATCTACTATCCAGGAATTAGACACATTGTCTAATGAGAGAATTAGAGCATTTTGCTCTACTTTACCTGCCACATTGGCTTCCGATGTTGGCTTGTTGTCTTGAGACTCTGTCTCCTTCTTCTTCTTAGACCAGCAATCCTTCTTGACGTGGCCCTTCTTGCCGCAGTTCCAACATTCAAGAACTGACTTTGTGCGTGACTTGCTCTGCCTTGAGCGATCACGACCCTTTTGGTTTTTGAACCTCTCCTTAAGCCTTCCTCTTGTTTCCACTGATAGTGCAGCACTTGATGATTCTCTAGTGCTTCTCCTTCGCATTTCCTCACTTAGGAGAACACCCACAACATCATCAAACTTAAGAGTATTTGTGCCAGAGATAGAATTACTTACAGCCATCACAAGGCTGTCCCAACTATCCGGTAGAGATGATAGTATAAGGAGAGCTCGCACTTCGTCATCGAAATTGATTTTCACTGATCGAAGTTGACTTATGTTTGTGTTAAAGTCATTTAGGTGTTCTGCAACTTAACCATTCTCTGCCATCTTTAGATTGAACAAACGCTTCATAAGAAATACCTTATTGGATGCCGCTGGTTTCTCGTAGAAGTCGTCAAGTGACTTCATCAAGTCCTCCGTGGTCTTCATCTCCGAAACATTGAAGGCCACCGTTGACACCAAGCTTAACCGGATTGTTCCCAGCGCCTTTCGATCAAGGACAATCCATGCTTCATCAGCCATTGTTGCGGGCTTCTTCGCAAGACCGCCTAGTGGCAAATAGAGGTCCTTCTGGTAGAGATAGTCTTCAATCTGCATCTTCCAATGTTGGTAGTTTCTACCGTTGAACTTCTCAATCTTGAGCTTCCCTTCCTCCGCCATAACTCCCACTCAATTCAAGGAATCCTTTCCTTGAGATAATTTAGCTACGAGCAAACCTTGCTCTGATACCAGTTGTTAGGAAATAAGACGTAGCTAAATAGATAATTGAGTAGATTACTTAATGGAGAGAGACAGATTTACATACATGAGATTATAGAGTAGAGAGAGAGAGAGAGTACACACGCTATACGTGGTTCACCCAATGTGGGCTACGTCCACGGGAAAGCAGCCACTCAATGGCTTTAGTACTTCAAAACAAGAAGTAATTTACAAAGGGATTATACCCTTAATGGAGCTCCCGCATTGCTTCACTCTCACCACCTCACACTCACCTTGTTGCATCAACTTCACACTATGAAATGTGTGTAGAAATGGCCTCCTTTTATAGGCCAAAAGGGCTGCCCTCTCTTATGAAAGACAGCCATGTGTAGCCGCCCTTGTGCGAATAAGTCCAAATCGGACCCTCCAATCCGCCCATGTGTGGCCGCCCTTGAGAAGACAAGTCTGCTTTTGAATTCGGCCACCGGCCACCGGCCATTGACTTCCGACCACCGGCCAACCGACCGGTTGTTTTCCGACCACTTTCCGTCCGCCGTCCGGCCATAATATTCCGGCGAAAAAGAATATTCCGGCGGAAAAAAAAAGTCTTGGGGGCCTCCGCTCCCGAGGCTTTAAATTTGCCCCTGATTCTTGTTCGTGCAAATTTTGGTTTCCGGTGAGTGATTTTCCTTCACGCACGATGGCTTCTCCTCATAATGGGGGCCTTACAAATGTGCGCTTTTACCACAGAAAATTACAAGGGTAAATCAGGCTCCATACTTAACAACAGTGACCTCACTCCAAATCCTTTCAAATTCTTAAAAACTGGCAGGCGCATCTTGCTGTGACATTGCTGCATGTCTACCATTCGAATACTCTTGAAGCTCAGAATGGTGACCATGTTGTGGCCCCCAAGTCATTAAATCGCGCTCTGCCTCTATATTCAGCGGCTGCAAAAGTGCATTTACCTAGCATAAGATGAAACTTGTCGGAAAAACTACTCCGTTTTCAAATCATAAGAACCAAACACAATTCTGTAGTTGCAAAAACTGGGCTTCTAGTGCATACAAATGACATATCATTAAAGAACAAAGAATCACATAACTAGCAATAATGTGATTTATTATAAGTAAGTATTCAAGGCTGTGTCTCCAAGGAGCCTTGAATGATTTCAAGTAAGTGTCCAAATTTCTTTGTGCTAAGATCTTGTTGATCAACACACAGAGTGTGCTTGAAAAGTCACGTAAAGGATGTCGAGACGTGTTTAAAGATTTTTGTCTTACTGATTTACAAACTTGATATCTTAAGAAATCCAGGGAGTGCAGAAGTGCATTAAGATGAAACTTGTAACTTAAACACAACCATAAGAACTTGAAACAAAAGCTAAAGAACATGAAGTTTACGTGTTCATCTCGTAGTCTTGTTCCTTATCAGCGAACACATGCCTTTCTAGGACTGTGACGCGATTTAGAAATTTTTGATTGTCATCATCTAACTACCTCGATCGAGGAGGTGCATCAGGGACCTCACTGCAAATCCTTTCAAATTATTAAAACCTAGCAGGTGCATCTTGTTGTGGCATTGCTGCATGTGAGCCATTCCAATATTGTTGAAGCTCAGAATGGTGACCATGTTGTGTGCCCCCAATTCTTTAGATCACGCTCTTGCTCATATTCAGCGACTGCAGAAGTGCATTTATGTAGCATAAGATGAAACTTGTCGGCAAAACTAATCCCTTTTCAAATCATAAGAACCAAACACAATTCTGTAGTTTCAAAACCTGGGCTTGTATGTGCATACAATTCACCTATCATTAAAAAACAAAGAATCACATAACTAGCGATAATGTGATGTATTAAGTAGGTATTCAAGGTTGTGTGTCCAAAGAGCCTCTAATGCTTTCAAGTAAGTGTCTTAATTTCTTTGTGCTAAGATCATGTTGATCAACACACAGAGTGTGCTTGTAAAGTCACGTAAAAGATGTCCAACTGTGTTTAAAGATATTTGTCATACTAATTTACAAACTTCTTATCTTAAGAAATACAGGGAGTGCAGAATCCAAGGAGTGCATTTATAGACTGCTGGAGATCAGCGTGTCAGTACAGTGTCTCAGTATCTCTAACTTGGCTCTGATACCATCAAACGAAAGAGGACAGAAGAGAGAGGCCTTCTCCCAAGCTACGCACAGACACACACAGAGAAGAAGATACACACAGTAGAGGGCTGAACTTTCTTCTTTATCTACTTCACAAAATGAGTGTGTATTTACATAATTAAAAATTGACTAGATAAGTAGTACAACCAAAAGAGAGATGTGGTTCATAATGTGAACCCGCTAAGTAGCTATGCTGGCTAGATAGATATGCCAGCTGTGGAATCACTGCCAAGGATATGCCATGTCAGCCACCAATCGTGTCAGTGATCTAAATGTAGCCAACGGTCACCAAGGCCTACCAAGAGTGCCATCTCATGGAGAGCTTGACATCTCAACAATCTTGTCCCTTATCAGCGAACGCATGACGTGCCAGGACTCTGGCGCGATTTAGAATTTTTTGCTTGTCACCTCGCAACCTCAATCGAGGAAGTGCAACAGGGATCTCACTCCAAATCCTTTCAAATTGTAAAAACCTGGCAAGCGCATCTTGCTGTGGCATTGCTGCATGTTCGCCATTCCAATACTCTTGTAGCTCAAAAATGGTGACCATGTTGTGCCCCCCAAGTCTTTAGATCACGCTCTCGCTCTCTATTCAGTGACTACAGAAGTGCATTTACCTAGCATAAGATGAAACTTGTTGGAAAAACTACTCCATTTTCAAATCATAAGAACCAAACACAAATCTGTAGTTACAAAACCTGGGCTTCTACATGCATACAAATGACATATCATTAAAGAACAAAGAATCACATAACTAGCTGCGATAATCTGATGTATTAAGTAGGTATTCAAGGCTATGTGTCCAAGGAGCCTTGAATGATTTGAAGTAAGTGTCTAAAGTTCTTTGTGCTAAGATCTTATTGATCAACACACACAGTGTGCTTGAAAAGCCACTTAAAAGATGTCCAACCGTGTTCAAAGATTTTTGTCGTATTGAATTACAAACTTGCTATCTCAAGAAATCCAGTGAGTGCAGCACTGCATTTAGATGAAACTTGTAACTTAAACATATCCATAAGAACATAAAACAAAAGCTAAATAAGATGACGTTTACTTGTTCATCTGCATAGTCTTGTCTCTTATCAGTGACAAACAAATGCCGTGCCAGCACTCTGATGTGATTTAGAAATTTTTGCTTGTCATCATTTGACAACCTCGATCAAGGAGGTGCAACAGGGACCTCACTCCAAATCCTTTCAAATTCTTAAAACCTGGCAGGCACATCTTGTTGTGGCATTGCTCCATGTGTGCCATTCCAATACTCTTGAAGCTCAGAATGGTGACCATGTTGTGGCCCCCAAGTCTTTAGATCACGCTCTGGCTCTATATTCAGCAACTGCAGAAGTGCATTTACCTAGCATAAGATGAAACTTGTCGGCAAAACTATTCCGTTTTTAAATCATAAGAACCAAACACAATTCTGTAGTTGCAAAACCTGGGCTTCTAGTGCATACAAATGACATATCATTAAAGAACAAAGAATCAAATAACTAGCAAAATGTGATGTATTAAGTAGGTATTCAAGGCTGTGTGTCCAAGGAGCTTTGAATGATTTCAAGTAAGTGTCCAAAGTTCTTTGTGCTAAGATCTTGTTGATCAACACACAGAGTGTGCTTGAAAAGTCACGTAAAAGATGTCCAACCATGTTTAAAGATTTTTGTCTTACTGATTTACAAACTTACTGTGTCTCCAAGGAGCCTTGAATGATTTCAAGTAAGTGTCCAAATTTCTTTGTGCTAAGATCTTGTTGATCAACACACAGAGTGTGCTTGAAAAGTCACGTAAAAGATGTCCAGACGTGTTTAAAGATTTTTGTCTTACTTATTTACAAACTTGCTATCTTAAGAAATCCAGGGAGTGCAGAAGTGCATTAAGATGAAACTTGTAACTTAAACACAACCATAAGAATTTGAAACAAAAGCTAAAGAACATGAAGTTTACGTGTTCATCTCGTAGTCTTGTTCCTTTTTAGTGAACACATGCCTTTCTAGGACTGTGACGCGATTTAGAAATTTTTGATTGTCATCATCTGACAACCTCGATCGAGGAGGTGCATCAGGGACCTCACTGCAAAAACTTTCAAATTATTAAAACCTGGCAGGTGCATCTTGTTGTGGCATTGCTGCATGTGAGCCATTCCAATACTGTTGAAGCTCAGAATGGTGACCATGTTGTATGCCCCCAATTCTTTAGATCACGCTCTTGCTCATATTCAGCGACTGCAGAAGTGCATTTATGTAGCATAAGATGAAACTTGTCGGCAAAACTAATCCCTTTTCAAATCATAAGAACCAAACACAATTCTGTAGTTTCAAAACCTGGGCTTGTACGTGCATACAATTCACATATCATTAAAACACAAAGAATCACATAACTAGCGATAATGTGATGTATTAAGTAGGTATTCAAGGTTGTGTGTCCAAAGAGCCTCTAATGCTTTCAAGTAAGTGTCTTAATTTCTTTGTGATAAGATCATGTTGATCAACACACAAAGTGTGCTTGTAAAGTCACGTAAAAGATGTCCAACTGTGTTTAAAGATATTTGTCTTACTAATTTACAAACTTCTTATCTTCAGAAATACAGGGAGTGCAGAATCCAAGGAGTGCATTTATAAACTACTGGAGATCAGCGTGTCAGTACAGTGTCTCAGTATCTCTAACTTGGCTCTGATACCATCAAACGAAAGAGGACAGAAGAGAGAGGCCTTCTCCCAAGCTACGCACAGACACACACAGAGAAGAAGATACACACAGTAGAGGGCTGAACTTTCTTCTTTATCTACTTCACAAAATGAGTGTGTATTTACATAATAAAAAAATTGACTACATAAGTAGTACAACCAAAAGAGAGATGTGGTTCATAATGTGAACCCGCTAAGTAGCTATGCTGGCTAGATAGATATGCCAGCTGTAGAATCACTGCCAAGGATATGCCATGTCAGCCACCAATCGTGTCAGTGATCTAAATGTAGCCAGCGGTCACCAAGGCCTACCAAGAGTGCCATCTCATGGAGAGCTTGACATCTCAACAATCTTGTCCCTTATCAGCGAACGCATGACGTGCCAAGACTCTGGAGCGATTTAGAATTTTTTGCTTGTCACCTCGCAACCTCAATCGAGGAAGTGCAACAGGGATCTCACTCCAAATCCTTTCAAATTGTAAAAACCTGGCAAGCGCATCTTGCTGTGGCATTGCTGCATGTGCGCCATTCCAATACTCTTGTAGCTCAAAAATGGTGACCATGTTGTCCCCCCCAAGTCTTTAGATCACGCTCTCGCTCTCTATTCAGCGACTGCAGAAGTGCATTTACCTGGCATAAGATGAAACTTGTTGGAAAAACTACTCCGTTTTCAAATCATAAGAACCAAACACAAATCTGTAGTTACAAAACCTGGGCTTCTACATGCATACAAATGACATATCATTAAAGAACAAAGAATCACATAACTAGCCATAATCTGATGTATTAAGTAGGTATTCAAGGCTGTGTGTCCAAGGAGCCTTGAATGATTTGAAGTACGTGTCTAAAGTTCTTTGTGCTAAGATCTTATTGATCAACACACACAGTGTGCTTGAAAAGTCACGTAAAAGATGTCCAACCGTGTTTAAAGATTTTTGTCGTATTGAATTACAAACTTGCTATCTCAAGAAATCCAGTGAGTGCAGCACTGCATTTAGATGAAACTTGTAACTTAAACATAGCCATAAGAACATAAAACAAAAGCTAAATAAGATGACGTTTACTTGTTCATCTACATAGTCCTGTCTCTTATCAGTGACGAACAGATGTCGTGCCAGCACTCTGATGTGATTTAGAAATTTTTGCTTGTCATCATTTGACAACCTCGATCAAGGAGGTGCAACAGGGACCTCACTCCAAATCCTTTCAAAGTCTTAAAACCTGGCAGGTGCATCTTGTTGTGGCATTGCTACATGTGCGCCATTCCAATACTCTTGAAGCTCAGAATGGTGACCATGTTGTGGCCCCCAAGTCTTTAGATCACGCTCTGGCTCTATATTGAGCGACTGTAGAAGTGCATTTACCTAGCATAAGATGAAACTTGTCGGCAAAACTACTCTCTTTTCAACTCATCAGAACCAAACACAATTCTGTAGTAGGAAAACTTGGGCTTCTATGTGCATACAAATGACATATCATTAAAGAACAAAGAATCACATAACTAGCGATAATGTGATGTATTAAGTAGGTATTTGAGGTTGTGTGTCCAAGGAGCCTTGAATGATTTCAAGCAAGTGTCTAAAGTTCTTTGTGCTATGATCCTGTTGATCAACACACAAAGGGTGCTTGAAAAGTCACGTAAAAGATGTCCAACCGTGTTTGAAGATTTTTGTCTTAGTGATTTACAAACTTGCTATCTTAAGAAATCCAGGGAGGAGTGTAGAAATCCAGGGATTGCATTTATAGACTGCTGGAGATCAGCGTGTCAGTACAGTGTGTCAGTAGCTCTAACTTTTCTCTGATACCTTGAAAAGAAAGAGAAGAGAAGAGAGAGACCTTCTCTCAAGCGACACACAAACACACACAGAGAAGAAGATACACACGGTAGAGGGCTGAACTTTCTTCTTCATCTATCTTACAAAATGAGTGTGTATTTACATAATGAAATACTGACTACATAAGTAGTACAACCAAAAGAGAGATGCGGTTCATAATGTGAACCCGCTAAGTAGCTTGCTTGCTAGATAGATATGCCAGTTGTAGAATCCCTGCCGAGGATACGCCATGTCGGTCACCAACCGTGTCGCTGATGTAAATGTGGCCAACGGTCACCAAGTCCTACCAAGAGTTCCAGCTCATGGAGAGCTCGACATCTCAACAATTTTGTTTTCATTCTTGCTTCCTTGTGCTCCACTGCTTTTACTTTTGTCAACCCAGAACAAGAAGTTAGAACTATGATCCATGAAAATCATAATTGATGACAAACTTTATGTCCTTTGCATCCATGCCTCGAGCTGAAATATCTATTGCTATCGTGATAAGGCTATTGCTAGATCTAAATTCACAAAGAACCTAATCTCGTTCATTTTGACTCTTATCATCATGGATAGATAAAGTTCCATCCATCACTCGCTCTGGTAAATTTGTCAATTTTGAGTATTCTCATGTTCTCTGAAACAAATTCTACAATCTGTAGAATTGAATGATTGACTTTAGATCTTGTGAGCCAATGACAACTTTGTAAGAATTTTGTAGAATTAGTCTACCTAGACCTTCAACTTCTTTAGGTCAAGTTGCACTCCAATACAAAGTCTATCTATCAAGCTGAATCTGGAGATGATTTTTGATTTGAGGTTCACAACCCATGTTATCCATTCAATCTGCCTCATCAAGGACAAGATAGATAACCCTACAAAGGTTGGTTTGTTTGTGGCTGGTGCTCTTCTTTGTTGGTGACACCTTTGTTCATGCATTAAGGTGATCAAAGTTACATGTGCCACTGTTAGCTTTTGTGTGCTTTGTAAATCATTATACTGCTTCTACTTGATACATGACTTAATTAAAGCCTGACAAACTCCAGTTAATTCCCCAAGTTAGTAACTTGCATCAAAAGGGCTTTATCTAAAATCATTTGTGGTAGATGGCCATCGATGAGCTATCATTGTCCATTTGTCCCCAAAATCATATACATGATGTACGGGTATGTAGATGGCTATCATTGCTTCAGATTTGAAAAAATTGCATCTTTGGCTAGATAGGGGTTAGATCTTCTTTTTTTTGAGACCCTTAGCTTGTACTCTCTTTGCATAGCCTCCAAAAAAAAGTTTAGCTTGATTTGGACTTGCATTTGGATTTCCAAGCTTAATTTTTTTTAATTTCAATCTCGAGAATGAATGATGGGCATCTCGGGCACCTTATGTTCTTTTCAGTACTATTAGTCCCTTTTGTTTGTTAGGCTTCATTAAGTCACATACAAGATAGAAGATTGACAGTATAAAGATCTACTCCCTGTATACGGCCTTGTAGTCGCATGAAATGTCTGATGGCAACTTTACACTTGATGGGTGCTTTCGTTTAGTCGATCACCAACTTTGTTTGTTTTTGTAGTCCATCCTGGAGTTTTATGACTATTCTATTATAGGTAAAGGCTGATCAGAATTCTTTTCTTCCTCAAACATTACCCATTGTGCATATGGCTTTTGAGACATGCTTTGTGAAGTGTCATCATTTTCTTGGACCTTCAAATATGAAAAAACAACTAAATAAACCAAAAATCAACTCAACAAAAGGAAAAATCATTTGAATAGAATTCTAAATGCTATGTACAATGTACACATGTCCCTAGGGGCTCATATATAGTTTTTGTCAGCGTACTTTTTATATGACGCTATTATGAGGGCATATACTCTAGATTTTGTCAAACAATTATCACAATCAAACGCAAAAATTCAATGCAATTCACAAGACATTTCCCTCTAATATTCATAATATTAGTTCCATCGTTAGAATGACTCCCCCCTCCTATTTGGAATCCTCCTTGACAATAGGGTATCGCCCAAGGGTACATGTTGTGCTTGGGCAATCAAAAAATGTTCATATGTAGGCCTTGTAATGGCGCCCTATTATGCATACATAGTTAATGCATGGAAAAGATTTATGATGTGCAAAGAAGTGGGTATAAGCAATTTGATGGAAGGTTGTAGAGCTTTTTCCAAGGCTTACTTATCTCTTCAATGCTTCTTTGGAATCCATTTTAGCCTTGTGGTTGGTTTTCATACTTGGCATTGTTCTGCAGTAGCCGGTTCTCTTCTAACTGTACTATAACCGTAGGAGGATGCAGTAACAATAGTTTTATTGGTTTCCTTTGGGACCCAATTCTTTGTAATTACTAGTTGTTTTGTTGATGTTGCTGGTTTGGGAACCCATACTTGTCCCTGCTTCATTTGTGTTTGAAGAGACTTCTTTGGGATCCACCTTGTAGTTGTGTGACTCAGTAGCAGTCTTTGTTTAAGTGCTTGTAGGCTTTGTTTAGGATAAGATTTAGGCATTGAGATTTGATCCTTTAATTGTTTTGGAATCCAAATAAACTCTTGACATCTTTGTGCTTGAATCAACTTCTTTGGAACCCAAATATGAGTTGTGAAAGCTTGCGACTTTTGTGACTTTTGTAGATGTTCTTGCAGGCTTTAATTGTTTTTCTATTGGCATTGGATCTTGTGATTTTTCATCAGAGATCTTCATCTTCTTGATCCATGCCTACTTTTGACCAATCTGGATCTTTGGTATCCATATTTCCCAAACTTTTTGACCCTGATTTGTTGTTCGTTGCTTCTCGCCTTCCTTGGTTTGACACTGAAGCTGCTAGTGACGGTGATGAATTGAGTTTTTGATAGGGTATGTCATAAGAATCATCACTATTACTACTTCCTCAACAAGGTTGCATTCTAGCACTTTCCCTTTGTGGTTTGGCTGGTTATGAAAAGTTACTGCTTGCTTGCTCTTGGGTTGTTGTTTCTAGGATGACTTTTCTATCCACTTGATTTTTGCGTTGTTAGCTCGTTGACATGACTGTGTTCTTTTTGGTTGATTTTTTTTCTTCATGCATAGGAGCCACATACGAGGATGCTTGTTGTAGTTGCGTTTCCATTGAGGATTTCGGAATCCAGTTTTAATTGATGCACTTTATTTTTGTAGTGATGACATTTTTTCCTGGGTATTTGATTTGGATAATCATAAGACCGTACATTAGTTAAAGTGTCATTTATGTCACCTGCTGGATTGTCTGGATTTATGTTGTTGGCATCTTCTTGAAGCTCCAAGTGTTCTACAGAGTCATAGAACTCATCTTCTTCTTTTTCTTTGTTTCCTTGGATTACAGTCAGGGAAAATTAAGGGACGACATCATAGCCACCTTCATCACAGAACTTTGGGGTTGGACCGTCTTGTATAGAGCAACTCGGCTCTAACGTTATTGTACAGGTGACTGGGGTACATAGAATATCTATCAGGCCTTTTGTATCAATGACCTTGTTGGAATAGTCTTTGTGATGGGATTGAATAACATCTGACTTGGACTTGTGCTCTTTCATATAGGACGGTAGTGTTCTGAGCAAATGGGGTTGACTATCCATAGATTGTACATATCCTTTGTCTCCCCAATATGATTCCACTTCTAGATTCATTTGATATCCAGCCTCAAATTCCTTATTGGTGGAAGAGACACTCTTCTTCCATCACCCCTTTGTTTTACTCATTTATTTAGCTCACTCGCTTCATTGGCCTCTCTGAATTGTTTCCACAATTTGTCAAGACCATCTATTTCTTTACAACTATTAGGTATAGCTATGTGAAATCCCTCGGAAGAGTTAGCCGTGGTATTCACCACTATCATTGGTTCTAATGCTAGGTCCTTGAGCTTTGGTTCGTGCTCATGACTGGAATCTTGCTCTATTTGTTAATTGTTTGGTGGGATTATTGGTGTAGGTGGGACAAGGATTACCTCCTTAGGTTTTCCAACTGGTGGTTCTAGTAAAGCTTGGGCTGTTTTAATCATTTTTTGGCACATTTCAAGCGTGTCCTTTTCTAGTTCCACATATGGATATATCATCCACCTATGTTCTTGGGTTTGATTGTTTTTGAGTCGTGTTTCATAGGCTTTTAGGAGGGTGCCTAATGGCTCATTAACCTTCTCGGCCAAGACTGATCCTCCTGAACTAGAACTTTTTGGTTTCTCTTCTATGGATGGTTCTTTCGAAGGTTGAGATGTTTGTGCAAGAGAAGGTGCAACTCTCTTCTCATGTTGTCTTATCTTTTCTTTAGCTTAGGTAAGCTCCTCAGCTAGGGATTTCACCTCTCGTTCCCTACGTGCTTTCATCCTAGCCTTTTTATCTTTCCAACTATTATGTTTGCTCTTGGATTTTTGACTAGGTGCCTCAATCTTTAATTCACCCATCTCTAGACTCGCGTCGGTTTCTGTTTTCTCTATCTATAGATTCTCAGCTTCTTTTTGAGCTTGCACTCTCATAACTACATGAACTGGTACGACGTTTTCATTTTTTGAGCACTGGGTAGTTGGATGATTCTTAGACATTTGTTGTGATCTTTTTGACTCGGTTTGGATTTTTTGGACAGTTAGGGATTAAGTGAATGAAACCACCGTAAAGACAATAGGCATTTACTTGTGTGATGTCCGTCTGAGGACGTTGTTTGACCAAGTGGTTGCCACAACATTTGTGACAATCTGGTTGAGAAGATTCTTCTTGCATTTTCTCTTGGCTATAAACAGGCTCTGACCTAGCTAAGCCTCTATTCGCAATGAACCATAATGTCCTTTTGTCCATCTCATACCTTCTTTCTTCAAGTCAAGACGCAGGAGGTGGAGGTTGTACCGGCCTCACCACTCTATTTGTTTCTCTCATCTTGTGTCGCTTCGAAGGACAGTACCCGCTTTGGTTGTTATAGTACATCACAGTTGGTACTAGCGCTTGTTTATTAGAAGCTTGCATCATTGGCGTGTATCTCATGTCTACAGGCATTCTAGCACCTGACAGCAGAGGTTTTTGTCCTAAGATACGCTTTGGTGTTGAAAATCCTATTGGACCTGGTGCATTCCTCGTAATGTATCTGGGTTGAGTGGGTGCTACTGGAATAGGTTATACATACCTCTCCCTAGCATATTCTATGTCATAGTAACACTCTTCTCTTGTATGGTTTGTCCATTTTCTCTCAATTTTGCACCACTTAAGCTCCCTTGGATCAAAATTTACAAGAGGAGTTAACCTCTTGACCATTTTGTCGATAAACTTTCCTTAATCGATAGGGCCACTGGTTTTGCAATGGACTCACTCATCTTTGAATCGGTTTGCTGAGAGGATGTGTCATCCTCTTAACTCTTACAATCATTTTCTTTATATTTCTCACAGCTATTCACCAGATAAAGAGCTTTTTTGATCAATTCATTTAGTGTCAGGCTCCTTATCATATGCAGATCCCTCTGTAGACCAGCATGTCTCATTCCCTGGATAAAGATCAACATTTACCGTGCTTGCATATAGGAAGTTCCGCTCTTGGACACAACTTGACATATCTCTTGAGCCGTAATGCCGCTTTGCGTACTGATTTACCCTCTTTTTGTTTGAATATGTGGATTTGTGAGAGTGTATTGTGAGCTATGTCTTTCTGCAAGAATTCTTTGATGAATTCCTCAAACAGCTCGTCTAGAGTCTCAAAATCACATCTTTCCACTAAGTCAAACCATGTAGCCGCGTCATCTTCTAGAGTTAGTCCAAATCCCATAGACTGTGTCGTAAAATATGAAGCTTCATGATCTCTCAAATATTTATCTCCAGCATATTTCCTGTTTACCCATTTCTGGATCAGGGATGGTCTAACTCGTCGTTTGTATACTAGTCTTAACCATAGACTCTCCCAATCCTTCTCTCGCTTCAGGTCTTCTACTATGGCTAGGTTCTTCTTCAAATGTATTGGTCGTTCAATTGGAGATTGGTACTTGAGAAGGCATGTCTGCCATCTCTGTGATCATTTCATCTCTCGTTATTGCTCTTGAAGGAAATCTAAGCGGCTCCTTTTTTGGAATTCTTGTAGGAATTCTCATGTTTGGTGGAGGTATCTGTGGTTCTTCATTGACCAAATATCCACCTAAGTCTAATGCAGTCCATGGATTTGTGCTTTCTACAGCTCTGTATTCTCGTCCATACTTGTCAACAACTATAGACTTCCGTTGGTAGTCAACTCCGTATGCATAGACATATAAGAGCTTGTAATCCGTCAGCTCTTTTGGGTATGGCTCTGAGCATCTATAAAGGATGACCTTATTGTCATCAATATATCTATGCAGTCCTTCACTTGCATGATTTTTCATCCAAAATCTCTCAACACAATTCGTCTTTATCAATTGCAAGTTTGGAAGATCCATTATGGGCGGATGCTCCTTTATCGTTGGGATTCTGAAGCTTGTATAAGGTGAGTTTGACTCTAAAGAGAACATGACTCTGGGCTTAACAGCTCTAACTTGATGTAAGTAGATTTGGACCAATGTGTTCAAGTGCTTTGGTTAGGGAAAACTTGAAACTATGTCCAAAACTGCAATTGTTTTCTCACAATTCTCTCAAATTGTCGATTTGAGACATTCCTAACTTCCGGATGAATTTTGAGGCCTTAAACGACGTTTTTTTGGATGATAACCAACAATAAATGACCCAAATGGTCTTTTATTGTTGTTCAAGGTTGACATTGAATCTTGTAGAGGCACTATGGAGCTTCGTTTTGATAAAAAAAGTTTTTGAATCCGATATCGGTAGCTCAAGTTATGGCCAAAACAGTAAATTTGTTCCTCAAGACTTCGTGTATGATGTCTTCTGACTTAGAATAGCTCCAGAATCTGACTATAGACTCTCTTTGATGTACTCTAACCACTCCAAGTCTTAGTTTGTGATTCTGACACTTTTAGTCAGATCTATCACTCCTTTTTTTGTTTGTTGCATGCAACTTCTCAGGAAGGTTTACTAAGCCAAAAGTGATCCAGATTGAATGAAACTAGGTCTCTAGGCTTATTCTGTGATGGCAAACACTTTTGTGAGCTTAGATGTGAGTTTTGACTTCTAATTTGGCACTTCAGACATCATAAACGTATGATGTCTTTTCTAACAAAATGGAGTGACTTTTATCCCAGTGAATCTTTATCACTCAAGAGACTCTCGGCAACTTTCAAATTACAATTTGAACACTTTGTATGCAAGTTATGGTCAATACAAGCAGAACCTTGCCCAATTTCTATATTTTGGCTTTTGCAAGCTCAAACGTGCTCCATATTTAATGAAATTTTGGCTAGAAACTTCTTTTATGCTCTAGTCTACTAGGGCATACTCAGATGTCTGATTTAACCCAAATTTGGCCCCTAAGACATCATACGTGTATGATGTCTTTTGGCTCAAAATTCACTTATATTTCTACCCAAGGTAATCCTTGATGCATAAAACAAGAATATGTGATCACAACAAATTTTAAAACTCAAAAAGGCTCAAAATCACTACTTTTTCACCTTTACCCTCTTGCATCTACAAAAATTCCTTTAAATGCAAAATTATGTGTCCAAATGAGTTGAAATTGTGCAAACAAGCTCAACTTATTATTCCCCAATCCCCTGTGTAGTCAAAAGTGAAATTGGAATGTCGGATCTTGCCTTGAGACATCATACATGTATGATGTGTGCTCAAAATTGGATGAAATTTGGTTTGTAAAATTGTCTTGTGATGCTTAACACCCTGGCATGCTCAAATGTCAATTTTGGTCCCTAAAACTGTCCTTTAGACATCATACACGGATGATGTCTAACTGGTCAGTTTAAACTGAAATTCACTCTAGAGGTTCATCACTACACTGGTAACTCACAACAACTTTCAAAATTGAAATCTAACACTTTTGTTCTAGATATGGTCAATTCAAGCCTTTACTTTGCCTATATCCGTCTGCGGTCTTTGCAAGCCCAAAAATGCTTCAAGCTCAATGAAATTTGGCCTATTTGCTTCCTAAATGCTGTAAATCACAAGGGTGCATTCAATTGTAACTTTTGACCATAGATCTGGCCTCTAAGGCATCATACACGTATGATGTCCAAGTGGTCAGAATTTAGTTTTGTTTCTACCACAAGTGCCCCTTGATGTGCACAACAAGAGTATGTGCTCACAACAAATTCTGGAACTCAAAAATACACAAAATCATTACTTTTGACAAGGGAATCCCATGAAAGAGTAAAATCCCCCTAGTTTTCAATCTATAAGCCCAAATGATATGAAATTTGGTGTATATGCTCAACAGAACATGCAAAAGATGAGGATAATGTCAATAGTTCAAATTTGCTGCCAGAATCACCCTTCAGACATCATACGCGTATGATGTCTGCTGATGAATTTTTGGAAAAAAATCATTCACAAGCATCCCCAAGTCTCAAGCACTGGTTTTCAAGCACTTCTACCAATTTTCATGCAAAAATGTGCTCATAATCCGTGTGTGATGTCCAAGTTTACAAAATTACAGTTTTTGTACACAGATTTCTTGCATACGCCCTCTTATATGCTCAACATCAATGAGTCATGCAGAAATACCAACAAAAAGCTGTTTATTGCATTTTTTTTCTCAAAAGCAAACTTTTCAAAGATTCTAAATGCAACAAGCACTTCAACAAATGAATAAGTGATGAATAGCTCTAGATCAAAATCATATCACTTACCTAAAGCTACTTCTACACATCATATGTGGTTTTGCATCTATGAGTAGAAAAACACTTCACTGCCACACACGGACTAGCAAATTCTTTTATCACCTCACAAATCACTCAACAGCTAACAACTACTCTAAACTAAAACTAATACTACAAATCCTAACTAAATCTACCTAGTTGCAGACACTCGGCAAGACACATGCTTCCAGGCTATCCACTTGATCTCGGAATAACTCTTTCGGATCCACTTAAGAAAAATTCTTTCTTTAGCATAAACTAAAGCAAACAACCATCACATGAGTGTTACTAGGATTACCTACTCAAGTCCTTGTGTCCTCGGTAGCGGCCCCAATGTTGCGGGAGAAAATCACAACACCTATAAAGTGTATGCAACACAACTTAGATCAACATAATGTCAATCGAGGACACAGATGACACGATAGGTGCACACAGGAAATCTCTTTATCTTGTCAGGCTGGGACCATCCCACGCATACAACACTCTAGGAGGCTAACTAAACCACAATCTAGAATCTCACTACTCTCAACTACACCATTGAACCCACATACACACAAACGGAAGCAAACTCACCAAACCTTGCCAAAATCGTACGTAGAATCTGACTACTCTCAACTACACCACTGAACCCACATACACACAATCTAGAATCTCACTACTCTCAACTACACCACTGAACCCACATACACACAAACGGAAGCAAACTCACTAAAGCTTGCCAAAATCGTATGTAGCTTAAGGAACACCATCCCCTCACTAGGATACACCTATCCCAGGGCCTCTACACTCAAAACCCTCACTCTAGACCCAACTACAAAAAATGTGTATGAAGACAGAGCCAAATTTTTGAAGTGCCTGAAACTGAATTTTATGAGTACACATGTGTAGCTTATGTTGCCATGATTCTAATGACTACTTGCAAGTAGAAAACAAACATCATTTGATACACTTACGGCCACGAATGGCTCGTAGATGCATCAAAATTCGTGCTTCATTTCACGGGGAATGTTGGTGTTGTCGTGTAGCTCTTGCCAAGCCTAGCACAATGGTGCAGTCAAATCTCCAATGTGATGAACGAGCGATGAGTAGCGCCAAGATAAAGCTCATTCTCTCTCTCTTCCTCTCTCATACACGATTGATGGCAACTTAAAACTTAAATTATGATAAAAGTTCTCCTTACAAAATGACCTAGGTACCTTATATACTAAGGCTACCATAGGTTAAACCTAAAATAAAGTTCCAAGGGTAGAATGGCTTTGTATGCACAATCTAGAAGTGCCATTGCACCCCGGCTTCTGCAACTAGACTAACTACTCATTACAAATGATGTTTTTAACCATAATTGGCAACATTTAATAACTCTCAAAAAATAAGTCTCTATTGAGTTATGTCGTGTTGTTGATCTACGAATCAACAAACTATGTAAAGAGATGCTGCATACTCACCCCAAGTCTCAGTGGATATGATAGATGGTGGAGGGGAGTGCTCATGAAAGGATCTCCATGCCTCACTTGAGTCTTGGCTCAAAACTAGCTCCTTCTCTAGTTGAACTAGATAAGCCCTCGTCTTTCGTCACACAAGCTGTTGAAAGGAAATCTATTATTGTTTATGAGTAATGACTCCCAGAGACACCTTTCTCTGAAGTGTAGCTCTTGTTTCTCTTCACTCCTCACTCATGCCAACTGTTCTGAGCCTACTCCCAGAATGGCATTTGTGCTCACGCTAGCTGTGTGGGTATGCCTCTGCTGCTGCATTATGTAATGTCTTCGCCAGTATTTGGGTGAGCTCCTCTAATGGGAGTCCCGACTCCTCAGTAGCTAAGCGTTTGTATATGCCATCCGTGTAGACAGAATCAGTCTTTGTCATAAAAATCTATCGGGTATGTGTGGATGTTTGTGTCAATTGTGTTGAACTGAAAAGAGACGGTAAACGTGAGAAGGGCATGATCTACTGCTACACCGATAGGCCTAGGCTTGACTGTAATATCTTGAATAGAGGGTATAAAATTGGGTCATGCCAAAACATAATTCACTGTGCTAGCCCCATTTTTGTGAGGAAAACAGGTGAACCCACTCGATGTTGGAAATCTCTATAGACCCCATGTCTATAAAATATCCCCCATAACCCCTGCTCTCTTCATCCTACAAACTCCTGGTCAAACCCATATCACTAACGTTCAATTCTCTCAACATCTCCTTTGAGGTATCGTAAAAGATTGTCTAAGAGTGGCATGTCTTGGCATTGAAGTCCCCCAAAAGGATAACATACCCATCTCTAGAGAGATATCATATATCCTCATCCAAAATCATATAAGGTGACAGCCCTTTGGGGGATGCATAGTGAGATGTGCTTGGTGGAAAATAGCATATTGCAATGTACAATGGCTTCCCAATCTTCACTCTCAGCTTGACCCACATATACCGAGCATGCTCATCTCTACGGACAATACAAATGAGAGACTATTATTCCTCCCTGAATATAATTGCCACACCTCCTGACCCACGTCCTCTATACTTTGTTCTCACCTCCCGTCTACAAGTAGTCTCCCACTGATGTTTCGACACTCTAGGCTATGTGCCACTAGGAGTCTGATGTGTCTCTGAGTAGAAAATAATGTCTCGTCCTCTAAAGCTATTCTCAAAGGCACCCACATCAGCTTCAATGACCCATTACAATTCCATGTTGCTAGTTTTAGGCTTGTCCCATAGGTCTCACACCGTCTTGCGGTGATTTTTTCTAGAATCACTACTCTCCCTCCTCTATAACAAGATATTTCTACCTTCTCTATGGATGCCTTGATCTCTGACATCTTCTCTTGCATGTGCTCTATCTGTGCTAGGGTGAGATCATCCCCTAAGAAAATCCCAGTCTTCTTGATTACTTGTCTTTTCTTCAAAAACTCCTTCCTAGCCTCCCAAGTAGGGAAGCACATAATGAGTGCTCTTTCTTTGGAACTACATGGCCCATCCTTCCCTTTCTGGCCCTCTCTTCAGGCCCTTGTGTGAGTAGGCTCGGGAATGTTCATTTGTTTCAAAAGTTCCTTAACTTCTTCTTCTACATTTTTAGTGTCTTTGAGCCCACTGACATGTACATGAAGAGCTCTTGTCTTCCTCTTTTGCTCCTCCTCTAAGGTCAAGTTAATGCTGGTAGATGGGGGTGTTGTAGTAGATATCTTTCCGTTTTCTTTTTGCCGTCTCAATCCACTTCTCCACTTTGTCCGCCTTCTTCTGTGTATGGAAGAGCCTATCTTCCCACGAGGAAGCTTCCTATGTTTTTTTTTGTTCCTCCTCCTGAAGAGTTTTTACCTGCACTTCGATATTGTTCAACTCCTCAATCACTTTAGGCTGGTCAAATTTTTGTGTTCTACTTTTGCACTCTGCTGACTCTCTCTTGAGTTCTTCAATCAGGGCATCCTTTTCATTCATACGCTTCTCCATCTTTGATTTCCAAACCATAAATGTGGTGGTTGTTGCATCTAAATCCTTTCTCCAGAGGACTTGTGCTACTTCTATTTTTGCCCTTATCCTTTTCTGCATATTTGTTGTCAATTCATTGTACCACTGGACTTTGCACTAATCCTTGGCTTTGACAAGTTTTGTTTCCATGTCTACCATTATGAGTTTGATTCCAACCCGAATCATCATATGAATCTTTTCATACATGGTTTCATCCTTGATCTTGTTGAGCTTGCCTGCTCTCATAGAGCTTGGTGACAACAAATTATCCCGCATCTTTTGCCGAAAAGTGGTTGTCGCCTTGGGTGAGTTCGATAGTCTTCACTGAGCTGTGACCACATGACCTAGTGTTTGTAGTTGTCCAAAATACAGTGTTGAAGTTTGATCAAATTTGGACTTGTTTTGATTGAGTTATGCTCATTTTTCATTTTATGGTCAATTTTGCATTCTATTGACTTTCTCAACAAATTTTTGGAGCTAATCAATTGGTTTTTGATACCAGAATGCCTTGAGTAAGACATCAAAAAGAGTGGGAAGAAACTCCCTACAAAGTCATCAACATATCTTTGAACGAGAAGGCACACATCTCAGAGAAAGAACTAGCAAATATTCCAACCAACTTGTTTATCGGCAACTTCCAAGCTGTAGATGGTACCAAAGTAAAAACGACCATCTTTCCAAGAGAATTGTGGACCTTGCACTAGTAGAGAGAGATAATTGAAGGGTCTAGATGCCTTCAACTCGATACATTCTTTCAGCTTCATCATGTAAGCCCACATTGGGTAATTGTCCCCATCCAATTTATCCTCAACAACAAACATGTTGAACACATCTGTGGTGTTACCAGCCATAGCGAGTGCCTGCATTTGATGTGAAACCTCTTGAAAAGAGGAGAAACAAAGCAGGACTAACATGTGCTATGTAACAAAACCTAAAGACGATTGTAAGGACATGCTATGTAAAAAATAACAATTACAAAAAATTTGCACAAAAGGACAAAAATGCCTGTGAAATATTGTTGCTTGTAGTGGAAACGGTGGCCAAAATGATCCCGAATCATCTTATGAGCATACCAAGCTCTATGAGCTTACCAAAGTATTTGGAAACCTGCTAACACTCACCAATGCTCACCCAAATCAGAGAAAGTGAGCAGGCATGTGCTGCAATGTATTTTTTGGGGGGAAAACCTAAGCTTTTTGCTCAACTTTTTGGCGGCAATAAACTATAAAATTTTGATTAAAATTGTCAAATTTTTGTTAATGATATTAGAAACAAAATTAGCTTCTCAAACACTATCTAAGTCAAATTCTTAATAAGTTGTATTATGATTTTCATTTAGAAGAGGTGATTTTCTAAATTTTAACATCGTTTTTCTAACTTACAATATATTTTCAGATAAAGAATTACAAATTTGGCTATAAAAGTTTATACATCTTACCTAACGCACATATTTTTGGCGATAGTATGTAAAATTTTACTCCTGGTTATAGCCAAAACCCTAGGGTTTAAATCGTGTTTTTAGCCAAATTAGTGATATATAGCCAAAAAAATTTACACTAGTCATTGTGCTGGTGATGCTAACGAATATGCCTGGGAGGATGCAACCTGCTCTAATACCAATTATTGAAGATAGGGTTGTAGGGAAACACACGCACATCTTGGAGAAGATAAAGAAGCTCAAGGCACACATCAAAGAGTATTATTACTTAGTGTTCAATGGAAAGATAGCCCTAGAGTATTATTACTTAGTGTTCAATGGAAAGATAAGATAGCCATAGAGTGATGGGCATACATAAAATGCACGGGGGGAAAAACCTCCTAGTGAGGGAAAAAATGCCTTGATGGTCCTAAGTGTGCTCACACACATCACTACCACATGTATATGGTAACAGTGGTAGTTGTTGTCATAGGTTTGGATTTTGTCGATAGCTCTAGTTCATTCTCCTAATTACTTTCTCGACCATTCGGTGCATTTTAAGTATGAGCACTCCGCTTTGTTGCGTGTGCACTGGTGGTTGAAAAGGCACTAGTGGTGGTAGTGTTTGCATCTTTCAATACATCCTCATAAACATTGCAATGTCAACCAGATACAATGCTTCTCTAGTGACGTGGTCAAATGTGGTGCACACTGTCAAGTGCAGGTCCTTTTCTATAAAGAGAAGTGATAATCTCTCATCTTGTGATAACTCTCTAATTTAACATCTCTTGATGCATTACTTGAAGTGAAGCAAAGCTTCCTTCACCTTTTTGTTCTCTTTTTCCTTAAAAGCATAGATTTAGAAAAGCGTATTATTCTTGATTCCCCTTTTTGAGAATTCCTCTGCAAACTCTCACAACAGTTGCTCTATGTTTGGGAAATCTTTGCTATTTAATGGTTGGAACCATGTCAAAGCTGTTACCTTTAAAGTTAACCCAAATCCCTTGTACTGAGCATGGAAAGAGTGAAACATGTGCATATGGATCCCTTGAACCATTGTACTTTTTGGCAGCACATTTTGCCACTTGAGATGGTCACATCCATCATGTTTTGGCACAACCATTCTCATAACTCTAGGTTCTTGTAAAACAACATCTCTAGCTTCATAACCCCCATTAGGAACTCTAGTTGGAGTTCTCTCAATGACTCTCTCGTCTGGTAGCACATCCCTCACTTTAGGCCAAGTATATGTAACTTTCATTGTGTGGATTGTGCTTAGAGATTCACTACCCCTGTGTGTGGTCATTGGATCCCTCAAACTCAAGGATCCCATTGGTCTTGGTACTAAAAAGTGTGGCTAGTTGATTGAGTCTTCCACCCTAGTTCTGGTCTTTGAGATAGTAGGTCTAAACGTGCTAGGAGTGACATAATACTGATGGAGTGCTCCTCCAAAGTATGTATATCTCTCTAGCTCCTTACAAACCACTGATGTAGAGTATCTTCAACCATACTTATGAAGCAAATTACATGGGTATTTTTCCTTCTATGTATGTAAAAACATACAAGCATTTTCACTCTCTCCAATGTAGGGTTTGTCACACTTATAATTATCGTACTTGTACAACCCCACATGAGTGTTATCCGTGCTGACTTGAGTCGCCTCATTCACTCGCCTTAGCTTTGCATTAGGAATGGCAAGCTTTGGGGGTTTTCCTTCAGGCTCTACGCCAACTTTGTCCTTGGTGCTTGCCAATACCCATTTGTCCACAATGTAGGGATTTTGCACAACTAGATACATTGTACCCTTGGCATCAAAGTATCAATCACCATGTAGTCCATAGGCACTATGTCCTTCAACACACTAGGTCTTTCTTCTAGCTTAACGTAGTAGCGATCCATATCGCCTTTGTAAATTTTTGCACTCTGTCCATTTTCAAACTGATATTTCAAGTGCAATAGTTTCATGGTTGATACTGATTGGGATGCACATCTGTTCCCTCCTTAAAACTCACATTTTTGAATCTCTCAGCCATGTAGGTATAAGATCTCTCTAAAGATCTATCAGACTTTCCTCAAGAATGGGCTCTAAGGTTGGAAACAACCCTTGATTCACACTCTCTTCCATGGGAATGTGGCTAACTTGGTCTCCTACAATAGGGTTTCTACTCTCATAAATTCTCTCTTATTGCAAATACATCAAGAAAAAAACTATTGCAAAACCTTGACCTCTTACCTCTTTGGTTCCTTTTAAATTCTCAAATCACTTCAAGTCACACACTCTAACCCTTGTAATCTATACAAAAGACACTTGCTGGCTATGAGTTTAGAGCTGCTCTATTAATCAAAATTTGGAATCGACAAAATTTATTGCGCTTTTGGTAAAAAAAGTCAAATTTGCATCTAGAATTCTCAAATCAAGTCCAAATTCAATTTGTATTTAATCACTAGGCTCTTTGTGACTAGTTCTAGCTATGGTGTAAGTTTGGTCTCAATTTGTAACAAAGAAACATGGATTGCAATCCATGTACCTTTGTGGCACAATGTGATGAAACTTGACACACAGCTTGCCCTTAGTACCCTGATCCTAGCTATAAATTTTTTGTGTGGTTTGAGCTAGTTTAAGTCAGCCAAAAGTCAAACCCTAGGTCTACCTTGATAGTTTTTGGCCTTGAGGTGTTTTTGCCTCTTTTCACCCACCTTTTGAAATCTTTTGGCTACCTATCTTTGAGTTGTATTGCTCACAATTACCTCTATTATAGGCTGGTTTAGTTTTTATCCAAAAACTAAAAAAGTATACATGGAATACGATCCATGTTCCATCAGATCTGGACCTCGAATTTGTCATGCTTGTTACTTATGTTGTCAATAGCCTACTCCTTAAAATGTTTTGGATTTGGTCACTTTTTGCCAATCAAAAGTGAAGTTTTGTGTCTGCTTTGCGGTTTTTGACTAGTTTCTTTTTTTTTTCTTTTTTGGCCAATCTTTTCAACTTTTTTGCTAATGTGCCTTTGGAGGAAAATGTCCAACAGGTCTCAGATACTGGCTGTTCAAATCTCATCCAAAAATCATGACAAGGTACGTGGATCACGATCCATGTTTGAACTCATTTTGGCATGAAACTTGATGAGCTGGTTGTCTATGCTTTGTAGATGCTAATTCCCAAAAAAACTTGAGTTTGGATCATTAAAACTTGAAAAGCCCCAAATTTTGGTCAATTTTCCAAGCTTTTGAAGGTTTTGTCTATTTTGGGTGTGTTTTTGTTTGTGTCAATTTGCCCCAAGTTCGAGTTTTTGTTGCCTTGAAGCACTCTCTATCAAATGGTATTAGTTTCTACTCAAACAATCTTAGAGATACATGGATCGCAATCCATGTTCCTCCACAAAACTAGATGAAACTTCTCAAATTGCTTCCTATGAGTTTTTTGATATCCTTTGGCACCAACTTTTGGGTTTTGATTGGCTTTTATGCTCTGACCATCAAATTTTCTATTTTTTAGAGTTATGGCCTCTTTTGACAAAATATGGTTTTTTTCAGTTTTTGCCTTGATCTTTTAACCCAAATGTGATAGTGGTAGTTGCTACTTATCGTACTCCTAGGTACTAAAATAAATCTATGAACAAAAACAAACTATTAGAAGCAAGCTAACCCATGTAACATTTTTTTGGGAGTTTTATTGTAAAAACACTTATTCTTTTGATAAATTGGGAATATTAGAACTCTTATTTTTTAGATGGATATTATAATCAAAGAGTCAAGGCTATAAGCTTCCAGATTGTATCAACTTATCCTTAGTTAGAGCTCCTAGATTAATAGTTTTTTACCAAAAAAAACCTTTGCTAAGGTATAAAAGGCAATTTCTGTAAGTTATTTTAAAGTTTTGGATAATAGAAACACAGCGTGAGCTAATGACGCTCACTTCTCTCCTTCTCACGCTTCCTACTCCCTTCTTGGTTGTCACATTGCAATGCCGTCTGTTGCGTTGCAATCGCAGGTAAGAGCTCTACGCATTGACATAAACATATCATGGTAATTTGTAGCTTTTGGCATCGCCGACCCACGGCCTAATTTTATCATAAGTATGAATTTAAGCTAAGAAACCACAAAATAAGCATAGATGGGGTATTAGGGCATCATTGCTAAGCATTTAGATGCATTCGGGGTCAAAAACGACTAGGTCAAACACTCACTAATGTTAATATTCACGTTTTTTGCACTTCATCAAAAGTTAGATTTGAGACCATAAACATGTGTGTTGAGGTCTTATATACTTGTCTTAGAAGTTTCGTAACATTCGAATGTCATTTGATGCTGTAACGGTCATGTTTTGTTTGACGATTAGCGATTAGCTTTTGATGACTTAGGTCATTTGAGTGCAGCTTGTGTTAGATGAGAGTTTTTTATTGTTTTTCAAGAGATTGACACCCTCTTGTAGCCTCTGTGCACTAGTTGAGTCAGCTTCATCCCATAAATTGACAATTATGTTAGTGGTTCTCACTATGTTTACAACAAGATAGGAGTGAGGTTAGAAACCCATCCCACATTTGACGCCGTTGCCGGGGACGAATAGACCTAAACTATGGAGAAACAAGAGCGTCTTGTGTAGTTGTCCTTTAACTTCCTCTAGGATCACCTAGAGTTAAAACTTTCTCTTTAAAGCCTCATAGCTTAAGAGTGGTATCTTTTGTTGTGTAGAGGTAGCTTGGAAGTAGATTGTACTTGCTAAGTACCTTGTAGGATTGTAAGATTAGATTAGGATTTTGAGAATGATTGATGGACGAGAGAAGTCTTAAGATCAAGGCTCAAAAACCAAAAAAAAACAAGAAAACAAGTGTTTGTGGACAATAAATCCTAAGAGTAGGGTAAGTAGAATCGGAGGTGGGATCTCAGAATATCGCTCACTCCAAAAGGATCGATTGTGAGTTGTTTATGTGAAGTTGCAGAATTTCAAGTCTACGAGTTGAAACAGCATCAAAAGACTGTCAACCACTGAATTCGGCTGGAGATTATGCTCTAAAAGTTGTATGAACTAGTGGGTAAGCTTAAAGACGCATTTGAGGTAAATTTTCAAGAGTTTGCAAAAACTCAAATTATTTACATTTTCTTGAGAATATAGGCCAAATTAAGTTTAGACTTGAGTCACAGGCGTGTTCATTTTAGGCCAAAAGTAAATAATTGTCGATTATTTACTTTCAGCTCAAAATTGATCAAGGTTGATACCAGAGACTCTATGCATAATTACCAACATCTTTTGTAAAGGTTCATAGAATTTGGATCAAAAAACATACCAAAATCTTGAGAAAAACTAAAATCTGTACTGTTTGTTGAGAACTTGAGTGTGACTTGGTAAATCTTGCTCAAATTTAGTGAAAATTGACTCACAGGCTTAGATTGAATTGTTAAACATGTGTATATGCTCAAATGACCAAAAAGATGCAAAAATTTTACTAGCAATAAATAATCGTGATTATTCACTTTTGTCCTATTTTTTGACTTTTTTGATCAACTAAGCATACCACAAGTTTTATCATGTTATATTGAGCACACATATGAAATTTGGTAAGATTTGGATCTATTAAGAGGAAATTGTGGCCAGATTTGAAAAGTCAGTTCTGCAGACACAAAACTCTTGACAGATTGAGTAGAATTATCCAAACTCATTGAAACTTGGCTAGGGAGCTTAACTTGAGTTTCTTAACCAGTTTGTATCAACAATTTGGCAAAACGTTGCAAAAATATTCCATAAGTAAATAATTGTGATTATTTACATCTGCTTCAAAATTGAACATTTTTGCACAATTGAGTATACCACAAGGTCAAGTATATCAAGTAGACTCCACAAATCAAATTTGGTGAAATTTGGATCACAAAAGTGAGACTTAAGACAGATTCTCAAAGACTGAGTCTGCAGTGGCCTTTTATTCTTTGAAGACTAGTCAACAATGCAATCTCTAACACCTTTGTATTATCAATTATTGTACATAAAACTCTACAATGCCTCTCTTTGTTAGCAGAGTACATTTCATTAATGGCTTCTCTCCAAGCAATTGCTCGATGATTCCCTTCCCACACATAGAACATTTTTTGGGCAAGGGATTCAAATTGTGGATGTGCAGCCACCTCTTCTTCAAACTCTATATTGACTTGTTTCCATATTGGATCCCATCCATCAATAATAGCATCTTACAAAAAAAAGACATACGTTCACTTATGATCATTAAAAGAAATGAACAAAGGTAAAAATAAGAAAGCATACCTGTGACTAGAGTTTCTTCCATTTGACATGTAGACAATGAAACTATATATTCACCCTTCTCTTTGATGTAGCCTTCTCTGGCAAATGCAGACCTTAAACCACGAACTTTAGCATGAGGTATAAGTCTGCAAAGAGGTATGGGAGGACATGCAAAGCAGCTAAAAACTCTTGTTTTACTTAATTTTCCTCTCCCCGATCATCCAAGTGAAATGTCCTATCATCCTCATCTGCAACACTTGGACGTAATTCAGGTCTCATTCTAAATGGCACTATTTGCATAGCAGCTTCACCTGTAGCTATCTCTTGGTCTACTTCATGCAAAGAACACAGACCAATATCATGACTATCGCTCTCATTTGACAACTCCGTCTCGGCCACCGAGCTAACTTGATCACTACAAACAGGTTTTGAAATTGATGCACTCCTGCTGCGTCTTCTTGAACCTCCCCTAGCAGTGGAGGGACTACATTAAAAAAAAACAATACCTTGAAAAATAATACTAATAAATTTTCTATTAAACAGACCTAATAATAAAGACGTTTGTACATTTCATTGGAAAATTCATGTTTGATAACTAAAGGTTATACAAACTTATGCAAACTCTATACTTTGAGACACTGCTCTAGACTATCCCGCATGGATGCGGGACTGGTTATGCCACTATCCCGGGATGCGGGACTGGTTATGCCACTATCCCATTGAAGAAAAGTATTGCATGCTTGACATATAAATATTCCATTATTATAATACCAACCTAGCCGGACATAGTCCTAGAACATCCCATGTCGGCGCAGGACTGGTTATGCCACGATTTCGGTAGACAAGAACTTGTAAGAATGAACTAGTCTTTTTTTTGTAAGATGCTATTATTGATGGATGGGATCCAATATGGAAACATGTCAATATAGAGTTTGAAGAAGAGGTGGCTGCACATCCACAATTTGAATCCCTTGCCCAAAAAATGTTCTATGTGTGGGAAGGGAATCATCGAACAGTTGCTTGGCGAGAAGCCATTAATGAAATGTACTCTACTAACAAATAGAGGCATTGTAGAGTTTTATGTACAATAATTGATAATACAAAGGTGTTAGAGATTGCATTGTTGACTAGTCTTCAACCTGAGCACCATGGCCATTAGTCTTATAAAAGGCCACTAAACGATCAATAACTTGGATAACTCCTGTTCAAACTCAATGAAACTTGTCCAGAGACCACAACAAGGTAATTACCTAGCAAAACAAGCCTAAAAAGTGTAAAAATTGAGAAGAGTAAATAATCGCAATGATTATTTATTGTTGAGACCTAGAGACAAGATTTTGGACTTTTGAGCTTGTACAAGGTTAGAACAACATAATTCAAGGCCACTAGTCAAGTTTGGGTTCCATCGGGTCCAAATCAGTACATGTAGCTCAGTCATACATAGACCAATCTCAATAGTTAGCAAAAATTGTATAGTCTTTGAGAAAAATTGCTAACTTGGTTAAAATTGACACAGGAATCATGTTGCAAGCAAGGAATTAAGAGCTTGATAGAAGTTGAACTCAAGTCAAGTGGAAGAAATGGATAGCAATTCAATCCGTCGGTAAGTACTCTATCTAGGCTTAACAAGTCTATATGAACCTTAGATTTGGTCGTATACTAGCGAATCAAGGCATATTTGGAGAGACCGCTAGTAGGGTACCACCAAAGAGAGTGTGAATCAAGGAGATCACTTGGGCACTATCTTTAAAGAAGTCTCAAACACATATTCCGACTCAACATCTGAAATTTCTTCCTATTCGACTCATTCAGGAACCGGAATGACAGTGCGATATAAGCACATACTCACCTTTTATAAGACTAATGGCCATGGAGCTCAGGTTTACCTGGATCCTAATGAGTATGCCAATCGCATTGTTGACCATGACATAAATTTTGCAGAGGAAATAAGGGCAAACAAACAAGGGAAAATGTATATGTATAAAAACGGGACTCAGTATTTAAAAGTTGAAAATCCTGATGTAAGAGACAAATGGGGGTTAGAGGTGAATATCATAATTCCGGATATGGTAGCAAAAGAAGGTCCACTAACTTTAGACTTGAGGGATACAATCAAGTTGATCTGAAACCTTTGAAATGGCTTAGCACAGATAATCCTAGAATTTAAGTCTATTTTTGGGAGGATAGGAACGTCAAGGATCTTTTATGGACCTCTCATGCCAAATCAAGACAATTAACACCCATGAAGATCATATATATCTTCAAAATCAAAGACAAGGGTTCAGCAGATCTACCAGCTTACCTATTTAGGGATTTTTATAACAATAACTTTGTTATGATGAGTCCTGAGGAAGTAGAACAGACCAAATACCAAGGGTACTCTATAAGAGATTGGATATTGGGCCAAGGACCAGAAGCAATGTTAAAAAACCCAAACCTACCTCATCACAAAGAAAACTATGTTACATTAAATCCAGTCCATGGCTACATGAGTCACTATTTCCAACAGATTGGTTTGAAGGACTCGAGACAGATCCAAATGCCAGAAGAACTGGAGTTGAGCCAATGGAGTTGAGCCAAACAGATGTGTCAGACCAGCTGATTCTCAAAAATGGGTCAGAAAATACACTAGATCCATATGACCACTTAGTAAGCTTTAAGCAAGTGCTAAAAGCAAAACGCATATTTGATTTCCACACTCAATCTGAGGGATTTGGAATGACATTAGAAGGAAAAGCTTTGACACAGTTCCAAAACATTTCACCAAGGTCAATCATGGACTTAAATACATTAGCTCATGGATTTGTAGCTGCATGTTTCAAAACTAGGATCAAACATAATACGGTAGCTCAAATCTATAGCTTCAAACAGAAACAAGGTGAGTCTGTTAGAGATTGTGCAACTAGGATGAAGCAATACATTGCAAGATACCCAGAATTGGAAATACCTGCAGAAGAAAGGTTAGTGTCATTGTTTCTAGGGGGATTTCTAAACAATGAACTTCATGCTATACTGTATAGGGAGAAAACCATACACCGAGCGAATAAAACCAAGCGTTGCATTTAGCAAAAGTAAGGAGAATTAAAACAAAAAAAATCTCTACCATAATTTCAAGTGCATCTAGTCCAACAAAACGGTCAATCCATAGACGGTGATCGTTGCAACAATATAAACGCCAAATTGATTAAGTAACACAAGCTATCAAAACAATGTAAGTATAATAGGCACTCATCTTACAATGGAAATTGCAGGGAATCCAAAAAAATGACCGATCCATAGAGGATTGCAAACCTTAGCTCAAGAAGCCGATGCTATGCTGGCACTCTGGCCCCACACAATCACTGGAACAACTCTACTTTTGTCAGTGCTGCCTGATGAACAAACTCATGAGCTGCAGAATCCAAACCAAGGACTCAAAAATACACAAAGTACATGTGTCTGCATGGCATGTACGTGAGACACCTGCTGTCTCTTTTTGGGAAATCCTCACAAGTACATCGAGGAAAGTCTGCAATGGTCATCGCATAAGTAGCCCCCTTCTGGACTGAGCCTGGAGTACTAACATGAAAAACATGCGATGCATTTGGTACCAATATAAACTCTCTCACTAGATGTGCTTGCATGCTTCGTCCCAATGCTATCCTGTCATTGAAGTCTTTGGTTAATTTTGTCCTCCACCTTACATGCTTTCCATCTCTAAATCTAGCATGGAAAGATCCTGTCTGTGTTCCACATTGCCCACCAAGATGGAGGTTCTTTTGTGCTATCGTATTATCTCCTTGAAGCACAAATCCATTTTTGTGTAGCATCTCAACCTCCCATGGAAGCAGACATGTTCCCTCTTCCACAACCCACATCCCCGGGGCTGGGTCAGGAGTTCCAGCAATAATCATCCCATCAATATTCCATGTATGAGTGTTACTGTCATTGCAAAACCATAAAAACCCCTCAATAATTCCTTTTGGTTTGGCACCCACAGTGGGATATTTTCTCCTTCCCCAAAAGCAAGGGGTAGGAAGTCCATTTTGCACATTATCTAAATTGTTATTTATGAACCTACCACAACGTACTTTCTCTTCGGGGAGAACACCAAAACACATCATTTTTCTGCAAGACTCAGTGCACCTAATCGCCCAAACAGTTCGAGGCACCTTTTTCTCTGGCCAAAGACTAGGAGCAACGGAAGCATTTTGCTGGCTATGTGGTACATTGTAAACTCGAATAGTGATAGTAACAAACTCTGGTCTATGAGAGTCTTCTTCAAGAGTTTCATCGACGTCAAGAAAGATTGAGCGTGTGTTTTGCACACTCTTTTCTCGTACTGGAGCTCTATTCATCTCTAGACTTGGTATTTGCATTTCTAAAATTGCTGACTGAGCTACATCAAGAAGTTTTCTATTTGATGTTGACACTGACTGATTGCTCATAAATTTGGTTGCCAGGTGCCATCATCGGTCCTGTGGATGAATGCATGCCCTTCAAGTAGGCATTGTAGCACACACTTTGAAGAACTGCTAGTGACATATTTTCACAAGTGACTTCATGCAGACCAATGTTATTCTTATAACCAATTGAAGCACGCATACTTGCATGTTTTGCCTCAGAATGATTTGTTCTAAGGACAAAAACACATGTCTCATCTTGAGCAGCAAATCTGTCTCCCCAATGTGGCACTCTAGCATCCCACCATGACAACCATGTTTCCAATGCTGGAATCTCATCCAAAATATCATGGCCCATTTTCCAAAACTGTTTGAGTTCATCCTTGCATACTTGTGTTGCATGTTCTGAAGGTGCATGTAACCATTTTCGACACAATATTTTATGCTCCTCTTGATAAGAGGAACGTACACACTTGACAGTGTGCTTAAACATGCTTTGCTCCCAATGAAAGACACATGATCTCTCTTTCTCAGGTATCTTTTTTTGGCTCCACCAAAATAGACAGTATGAACTGCAATCCAATTTGCATTTGCCTCATCTGCCATAAATCCTCAAAATTCAGGCTTATCAAAACCATGATCAGCTACAACCTTATTAAGCATTTTCCAAAACTCTATTTGTGCATGCTTGTTTTCCACAGCAAATTCACATATTGCCAATGTTAATAGCTCTCTTACATATCGGTTGTAAACATGCACCGACATAGTAGGCCAGCCCTCCACAAAATGTACATGATCAAAATGCACCCAGATATCTTGTAAATTTCGACCAGGGTGCATACGGTTCACCATATCAACACCATTTCCTGGTCCCACAGTAGACATTTTAAATATATGAGGTTGTTGTCTAGGTCCAAGCTGAACTGGAAAAAGAACACTGTGGAGGAAGGGATATCTTGATTTTTCCTTTAGAGTCAAAATAGACTCCAAGCCAAGAGGTGTAATTCCTTTTGCCCGTTTAGTTCACTCTAAGGTTCTTTGACCACGCCGCTTGTCTGACAATGGGGTTACAGAATCCAGAAAACAAGAGAACTCTCCATTTGTCATTGGTGAGTCACCACCAACTACGTGAGAAACAAGCTTGTCCATTATTAGATCTTCTGTAGTTTTTCTTTCAAGTTGTTTGGAAATTGTTATAGTATCAAATGCAGCTCAATGCTTTAAGGAATCGGATATTGACTGGTCTGCAACCCTGCTCTTCCCCTCTGCAACGGGGTGTTTGTGAAAACCTGAATGCAATACACATCTAGTAACTCCGGTCTTTTCAGATGGAATACAATAATATATAATTGCAGGGCAAGTGTCAATGCACTATGGCATTTGACGGCAATGAAAGCATATAAGCTTTCCATTATCAACATCCAAGTGGCCTTTACTAGGAGCACGTGCTAATTTTCCTCGCCATTGAGACTCATTAAATCGTCTCCTTCCCTAATAGTATGGACATTCTATATTGGAGCATCTCAAATGCCCTCCACGCCAACTAAAACGAGCAGTACCATTAAATATATCATTATTGCAAGTAACGTATTTTGTCCAAACATGCCCATCAAATCTATGTTCCATCCCATACATAGCAGAGTTATCATTTTGAGGAGGAAGTTCATAGGCAACATACCTATCATAAAAAGGAGGCATTTCCAAAACCTTAGTCACACTTGTAGTAGAGGAGAGTGCAATATATAGATTGGTTTGCAGAGGAAGAGAACAAATAACATCAAGTACACTTCTGATGCATGCAGTGCCATCTTCAACATTGATTGGAGAATCTTTTGAGCCAGCATTTGACGCAGATGGCTGTTCGTTGCAAAGCACCTTGTAAAACTGTGAATATTCGTGATCTAAATGGTAAAACAACTCATTTGAATCATTACGTGTAGGTTCAATTCTAACCTGCTCACCTTGTAGTGTAAGTGGACGTAAAGAGAAAAAAAAATTCTCCAGTTCAAAATGTTCCGTTGAAGCTTCAACAATGATAGTGTGATACCGACATTCAAACATCAGCACAAGCTTCTGCTTATGATTGGGACCAAAGATAGTGATATGACGAGCCATTGCATGGATTGAAAAACAGTCAACCTGGAGAGTAACAGAGTGCGCTTTTTGCAGACAACAATCTCTTGGAAAAGACAAAAATGTCAATATTCAATCACCTGTGCCACGCTCGTCTTGATATTAAGTGTAAAAAGGCCAAAACTTAGGGCAAAGCACCCAAAACTATGAATCTTTTTTATGGACAAGGTAGGCTACAAGTGTGATTGCAAAGTATAGTATCACTCCACTCCTCTAGATGGCATAACTAACTTCAAGCTTCTCCATGCACCTATGTGTAGTGATGGAATAGAGCACTCACCATGCACTCACTCTACACAACTAGGCTTGAAGAGTGGTGTGTTATGTGTTGAGAATGGTGTGGTGTAGTGTGATCATGGGATAATTTACAAGGGAGAGAAGGGCTCTATTTATAGGTTTTAGAAGCCTCGATTAGGATTAGGCCTAATCAAGTTTATTTGAAGGAATAAAAAATTATGCATATTTTTATTTTTTTCATGAGGGTGGGTCTCTCTTGTCCTTTGAGTCACATGGATGTGGGCTCAAGGGAAGAGAATTATTAAGGATGAAAGGAGAGAGGATTGAGTGAATAATTTGGGAGTGCCTACTCTAGTAGAGGGTGCATTTTACAATAAGGTTAGTGGTTAGTAGTTAGTAATTATCACTAAAAAATATTTACAAAATCATTCACCAAATGGTGAGATATATGATGAGAAAAGTTAGAGAAGGGATGAGCTTGTAAAGAGAGGTTGAAGCTTTGGAGAAGTTGACATTCACCTCTTTACAGCACAGGTAGAAGAAGCGGTCAGCATGGCGAAGTAGCGCGTGTCGATGAAGCTAGGTTATCTTCAAACCTTGGAAAATTCATGATAAAATCCTTCATTTGCAGAGGTTATCCCTGGATTTTTGCTGATTTTTTAAAGTTCTTTACAAAGCTGAAGAGAGTATGGTAATATGGACATATATGTAGAGAGAAAGGGTGACACATAGGGTGTACAAATGGAGGATGAAGGCTATGGAGGTGTGAGAGATGTGGCAATGGTGAAGAGGGTGAATTAGGACATGGGAGTTGCAGGTTTGGGAGTGGGAAGGAGAGGGAGGAGTGTGTGTGAAAGAGGAAAATGATAAAATGGAAGAGGGAGTATGGCTGCATAGCATGGGCAAACTGGGGTCCACCAATAAAATCATAGCTCACAGCTCGTAGTTCAAAAAAATATATAAAAATTTGAGGTGAAATTTCAGCTCACGAGCTACAATTTTGGTTTGTATCACCTTTCCAAATTCGGGGAGCATGTGATCTTTACAAATTCAGCAAAATTGACTATTTTTTCCACCTCACAAGGTCCTTGTGAGGTCCTTCTTTGGATGATTCTTTTGAATACCTCCAAGAGTGAGCTCCCCGTGGTACATGCATGCATTCCACATACCCTTGTACTTATTTGGTAGGTATCATTGAAGATATTGTTGAAATCATGATATAAGTGAATAGTACAACTAAGAAAATCAAATATTGAGAGGTCTAAAAAATATGTACATGTCAAATATAAATAATATAGGTGGAAAAAATATAAAGGGGTCAAAATAAATCTCTCTCATTATAAGTCTACCATAAAAAGATGAATATTTTTTGTGGTCTAATTTATGAGAGTAATAAAGAATAGATGTAGGAAGGAAAAAATCACAATAGTGAAAAAATATACACATAAATAGAACTAGTTTTTTTGGATTTTTGTGAGGATGGAGTTACACCAAAAATAAGAGAAGCTTGCATGAAATTATTTTTATATGGAATAAAGAGTATGCAAAATGGTAAGAAAAAATATGGTAATGGTGAGTCAATGTACATAGCATAAATAACACACCATAGGTAGAAATATTTAAATAAATACCAAAATAATTATGAAAAATCCTTTTATTTAGGCCCTATATACAATGAAATATTTACACACAAATGGGCCATAATATTTTTATTTTTTTTAGTTTTTTGGCTCAACTAGCCCAGTGACTAGCTAATTGAGGGTTTTTTAAGAAAATATGGAGAAAGTCCCTAACTCACACACGCCTATGTACAGTGAAATGGTAGGGATAACCAAAATGTTTGAGTGATTTGATAGGGTGAGATAGCTTACTATGGCAATTATGGAAAGCCGAAAAACAGCTATCAACATAAACATATCATGGTAATCCGTAGCTTTTGGTGTCGCCACCGATTTCATCCTAAGTAGGAATTTAAGCTAGCAAATCCCAAAATAAGCATAGGCGGGGTATTGGGGCATCATTGCTAAGCATTTAGATACATTCGAGGTCAAAAACTCACTACTGTTAATAATCGTGATTTTTGCACTTTATCAAAAGTGATATTTGAGACCATAAGCATGTGTTCTTGGGTCTTATATACTTATCCTAGAAGTTTTGTAACATTCGGATGCCATTGTAAGCTGTAACGGTCATGTTTTGTTTGCCGATTAGCAATTAGCTTTTGATGACTTAGGTCATTTGAGTGCAACTTGTGTTAGATGCGAGTTGTTTATTGTTTTCCAAGAGATTGACACGCTCTTGTAGCCTCTATGCACTAGTTGAGTTAGCATCATCACATGGATCGACAATTATGTTAGTGGTTCTTGCTATATCTACAATAAGATAGGAGTGAGGTTAGAAACCCATCCCACAACAAAAAAAAAAGTAAAACCTACAAGCCTAATGGAATATGAAATAGTACTTTCAAATCATCAAGAAAATTGGAGAATGTAATGCCTTTCATATCTCACTCACAACTCTATTTGCCTCTCAAGAGTAGATCTAGCAAGTCCTTGACTTCTAGCCTCTACCACGCACTAAACCCCGTGTCTAGATGCTTCACTGCTAAGGTGTAAATGGAGTGGATAACAAAATCTCTAAAAAAGAAGATGTGAATATCTCTTGGTCACCACCTAAGGATCATATCCTAGCAATAGTGTCAATGTTAGCGAGTCGTCGTGATCGGCGGACGTTTGTAGTGTAGCTATCTGACACTAACATAATGCCAATGCTCAGGGAAGTGACTCGGATGGGGCATTGAGACTCTTCAAGGGTGTCAACCTCAAGAAGTGAACCTAGTAAACTAGCCAACCAACAAACTATCAGTCTCTAATCTGGGAAATCCACCTATGCCTTACCTCACCGTCTACGTCATCATGCCACTTTGTCAACCAAATGAACTCGTATTGCAATGAAACTCTAGGAGAATCTATATTAGGCCTAAGGGAACTAATCTACAAATTCAAGAGCATCCAAAAAGGTACCAAGATCCTGATTAGCCACGGTCCAAGTCATTAAAAGTGTAAAAAGACGGTCCAAATAGGTTATCCTAGGGTCTAAGAACACTCTCTTATGGTCAAGATGTCAAAAAACAACCATTTTGGCACTCAAATATATCGATATAGCTCACAAATTGGTAATCACAAACCACAACCAAATTGAGAATGATTATACTTAAATGAAAGATCATGAGACAAGAAACACAATGCAATTTATGAAATCAAATTTTGATTACTAGATCATAAGAAAAATCAGTTACAAGTTGCTACTGAGAATCCGCTCACAGTTGTACATAAAAAAGCTCTTCAAATTTTGAGATAACGTTGGAATGTTCCTTTCACACTAAGGGTTTTTGTAATGGAAATAGACTATGAACATTGAGAATAGAGGAATTAAGAAAATTGTAGTGAGCATTTTTATGAGAATACTTTGAGAAAATAGAGGGTGAAATTAATTAGAGGTAGCAACATAACCATTATACTTAATTAACTTGGAATGAACAATACTTTACAAGAGAGAGAATAGAGAACTTGACAATATTTGAGGACCGAATTTATGTGGAGCGGGTCTCCCCTCCAAAAGGCTTTTGTATTATAGTTTCTCCCATAAAGAGAGATTTGGTACAACGCAAGCTTTGTGTTCCTTGAGACCTTGATGGTGCAATGAAGATAGAGAGCTTCATGCACCATAATTATGCCCGTAACTTAGCTAAATGAAGGAATTAACTTATCTCTGGCCTCAGTCCCAAGACCTCAAACAACTTCAAAGGTGGAGAGAGCTAGCAGGGAAAGAGGTCAGGGAAGAGGAAGAAGAAGTATTCTTATAAGAAAGAAATAGGGCCCTCTCATACCATTACTCATAGAGCTTAGCATAGCATAGTAATGGGTGGAGATGAAGAAGATGGCTAGCATAGCATTAAAGCATGGATCTTGGTTGGTTTTTCATTCCATAGGCAAGAGTTGTTGGTGTAGGCTCTCATCGTCTCAAGCTTGGAGAAGGAGATGGAGTTCTTGCGCTTTCACCAAGTGAGAATGAGAGCATGTGAGTGTGTGTGTGTGTGTGTGTGTGTGTGTGTGTGTGTGTGTGTGTGTGTGTGTGTGTGTGTGTGTGTGTGTGTGTGTGTGTGTGTGTGTGTGTGTGTGAGTGAGAGAGAGAGAGAGAGAGAGAGAGAGAGAGAGTATACCCCAAAGCACACCCCCATCTTGCTTCGGTCAGCCCCTCCTTGTAGCTCATCCTTGAATTTGATTGGACCCCTACAAGCCTAGCCAATCACATGCTTAGTGCAGATCAAGCAACAAGGGTAGCATTTGGACAAGTGTCCTCCTTGCTCTCTTTGAGAGAGAGGGCTTGATAATGCCTAGATAATTATTTTAAAAAGCTAAATTCTCATTGGACCCCTTTAGATGTCAACCAATAGGCCTTAGGCACCTATTGAGGGCAGCATGGAGAGGAGATTTACTTGTCTTGCCTTGAGTGAGTGTGTGTGTGTGTGTTCTCTCTCATGCCCCTACTTGTAGGGCTCGCCCCCTCCCCCCCTTGTGTAGGGATGCATGTTAACTTTGAGAACATCTCACCACTGGAGCACCTAGCCATGAAGCCCCTCAAACACCTTAGTCATAAAACATGACAAGCACCTTAATCATCAATCACAACAAGCACCTCAATCACCTTAGTTAGCAAGCACAACAAGCACCTCAAGCTTGGGCCGGGTTCCCACCTCAAGCTCAGTCCTAGCTTGCTTAAGGTGTTAGGTCTAAGGACTTTTAACACTAACCTTTGGAGGTCTTTAATGAAGCTAACCCTAAGGTCTTTCAAGCTTCATTAGCTAGCATTGCTCTTGGAAGTACCATCTCTCATTTGGACCCATTGACTTTGGTCCCGTGCTGAGATAGATCCATAAGCACATGTCTATATTCTAAATCTTGTTTCCGTTTATTCTCCCAGATTACATGATCATTTTAATATGAGAAAATCATTTGTGGGAACGTTGATCTACTTTGGTAACATAGGTTGTAAGTAGATCTAGAATCGTAAGGCTATTTCAATTTGGCCATCAATTTGTGGTTGATAGGCCGAAGAGAACTTAAGCTTAGTACCTAGATTCTCAAAGAGACCATTCCAAAAATTACTGGTCATTTGAGGATCTCTTTCTTTGGCATCGCTTGCAAGAAATTGCTTCATGATGGAAACTTGTAGAGTTTTCCATGTCTTTGGAGCTTTGCCATTACCACCAAGGCTAGCCCACCATTGACGAGCAGATTTTTGAAAGAGCATAGCTACATGATGTAGCTTAGAGGACTCTGTGAAGCCCTCGTCTCCAAAGGTCGCATCAAATTTTTGGATGAAGGTCAATACTTTGTCAGTAGCACTGAAGGTGTCATCATAGATGAGAAAAGAGATACTCTTTCCTCCCTCTCTTTGAACTTCTTAAGCTTTTGGGACCTTTTCCAAGCAGGTAGGATTTGCGATGTCCTCTCCTCTTGTATTCTCTAGGAGAATAATTGCTACTTTTATTAGAAGAGAAGGAAGGTGAAGAATAAGGAGAAGAGGGTGACCTCTTTTTTGCCTTTTTCTTCCTTTGTTTCCTCCATGGATTTAATATTTACGTAATTACCACAAATTTTGTGTGATCACAAGGTCTTATTGACACATTTACATGATCACAAAGAATCCGATTTAGGGCAACCTGGAAACCCACTAAAATCCCATCAGGCTTTTAAGTTTTCCCTATGGGCCCACAGGGAAAACTAAAAGACCGACAGGGCCGCAGAATTATATATATGGGGGCCCGCTGGGCGTTATTGTTTGAGTCATCTTCAGAGAGAGAGAGAGAGAGAGAGAGAGAGAGAGAGAGAGAGAGAGAGAGAGAGAGAGAGAGAGAGAGAGAGAGAGAGAGAGAGAGAGAGCTCAACGACTGCCTTTGTAGGTATGTCGAGAGGAGAAGGAGAGACAAAGAGAAGGAGATGTAGTTCTTGCACTTTCACCAAGTGAGAATGAGAGCATGTGAGTGTGTGTGAGAGAGAGTATAACCCCAAGCACACCCCTAGATTGCTTTGGTCGACCCCTCCTTGTAGCTCATCCTTGAATTTGATTGGACCCCTGCAAGCCTAGTCAATCACATGCTTAGTGCATATCAAGCAACAAGGGTAGCATTTGGACAAGTGTCCTCCTTGCTCTCTTTGAGAGAGAGGGCTTGATAATGCCTAGATAATTATTTAAAAAAACTAAATTCTCATTGGACCCCTTTAGATGTCAACCAATAGGCCTTAGGCACCTTATGAATGCTACATTTACATAAATTCTATGTAAAAAAGTGTGAGAACACAATTTGCACATTAAATATTTATTTCTATCTTTTTGAAGAGCAAGCCATTCTTTGCAATTTCCTAGCCCGATTTGTATACTTCCAATGTTTTAAATGAGCTAAAATAAAATTGACAATATATACATCACGATGCATGTATCTTCCAAGAGCTTTGAATTGTTTTAAATATTTAACATGTTCTATTAGATCTAGATAATTTTATTAGAAATGACATATTTATTGTATTTCACACGAGCAAACATACCATTTAAAGTCAAAATGATTATCAACCTGAATAAATATAATCTTGCATAATTTTTTGAAGTCTTTAAGTCGGTGTGTGCTTTGTTTGAACTAGTGTGAGCGCACGGTGAAAATATACGTTAAAAATTCACTATATGCTAAAATGTTCCAAATTGTTAACATGTATTGTTTGATCTGGATGAATTTCTTATAAACCACTTGTTTGCTCTACATTCTGCACGTGTAACGGATTGCAGTTTAAAGTGAAGGTTGGTTTCAATGTTTATCAATTTTTTCGTACACATTTCTTAAATTCTTCAACTCATGGTTGAGGGTTTGCCTAAAATAGTGTGAGTGTTAGTGCAGTGTGCAACCATGAATTTGTATTTGATATGTTGTTTTTTATTGTCCACTGCTAAAATGACGCCATATCAAAAGAAAAGTATTATGCGTGCCATTCAAAAAGAATGTATTTTGACAATATTATCATGTGCAGATGGTCGCATACAGCAGATTAATGAAAGCGGTGTCTTCATCAAAGACCTCACTAGCACTATATGGGAGAACACAGAGCGCGGGCAGTAAGGTCAAGGCCAATACAAGTTGTTGATTCCAATAGGGATTTGAGAATTTGACCCCCACCACAAGGTTAGGACAGTGTTGGGCAGTATGAAAGTATGTTGCAGCAGAGAGACTTAAAGGAAGATATCCCTCTTGCTTGCGACATGTCAAAATTGGAGCTCTGGGATAAATTGTGGGAGGAACAAAAGGTAAAGATGAAGCATGTGAAAGCGTAGGACCAAGTAGCCTTACCCAAGAGATTGAAGATGGCCCAAGATGCGCAACAGCTTTGGGAGGTCAATCAGATGCCAACGGCACCGGCACAATCATGCGTATCGCTTTGAATTCCAAGTGCGCTTATCTTGTTGGCATCCCTCACGAGGCCTTGGTAGAAGGTACGAGGGTTGGAGCAGGCTCCTTTTGGTGTGTGCACATTGTACACCATCAAAAGAATCTCTTTCTTTCCATACTACATTACATATGTGGGAAAATTCTACAAGGGAGGGAGTGAGGCAAAATTTGACAGCTTCCAGATAGAGCAAAGAATGCAAACACTTCACCCCTCCATTGTAAGATGCATTGGCTTTACCATCGAGGCTCCTTGGATCACAATATTCCCATACTACAATGGGAGTACCGTGGGGGACATGATGTGCTGCTTGACATTTGCCCACGGATTATGACGTCTTATGTAGTGGATGAGATGTTGCTACTTGTGCATCTGTGAGACTGTTGAATTGTAAGAATGTATATTTGCCAATGATATTGAATATTTGTCTATTTGTCCATTGCAGCTTTAAGAGAAAATGACCGATGAAGAACAAGTTTGTGGCACCCAATTAGTGCCTGATGATCAACAACAAGCGGCTGAATGCATTTTAGTGCATGAAGTCTCTAGCACACGGTATGTCAGCACAACAAGCAACACACACTACTCGACGACTCTCAAAATGGGCAAATCCAAACCACATGCAATGGAAAGAGATCAATAAATAAGTTACCAAGAACATGATCAAAACAACATGGCCATGTGAGAACACAGAAATCAAGAAAGAAAGGTGGAAGGTATCAAAGTGCCTCCATGATGCGATCAAAGAAAACGTTGGAAGGATCTACCTGGAAGTTTATGGCCATCCACTGCACAATGCAAATTGTGCGTTATATTTTGCAAAAATATTATATGTTTACTTTGTGCAACAGCAACCGGTAGAATTTTCATCAAAGGAAACAACTATTGTCACTCATGATATCAGGGAGAGTTGTGTCACTTTCACCCAAGATGAGCTGGCATAGATAGTGGAAGGCGCCGACCTACAGTTAAAGAGAGAGAAAAATATTTATATGACACAGCTGGTGATAGCCATTTTTTGGCTATCCAAATTGTCATAGTGAGCTACCTCACCCTATCAAAATCACCCAAACATTGTGGCTATCCCTACCATTTCATTGTACAAAGGTGTGTGAGTTAGGGGACTTTCCCCATATCTTCTTAAAAAACCCTCAATTAGCTAGTCACTGGGCTAGTTGAGCCAAAAATAAATAAAAAGATAAAAAATAAAAGTATATTATCGCCTCTTTGTGTGTCAATATTTCATTGTATATAGCGCCTAAATATAAGGATTTTGTTATAATTATTTTGATATTTATTTACATATTTGTACGTAGGTGTGCGTTATTTATGCTATGTACATTGACTCACCACTATCATAATCTTTCTTACCATTTTGCATACTCTTTATTCCATATAAAAATTATTTAATGTAAGATTCTCTTATTTTCTGTGTAACTCCACCCCAATAAAAATCCAAAAAAACTAGTTTTATTTATGTGTATATTTTTTCACTATTGTGATATTTTTTCTTCCTACATCTATTATTTTTTACTCTCATGAATTAGAACACCAAAAATATTCATCTTTTTATGGTAGCCTCATAATGAGAGAGATTTACTTTTAAAGTTGACCCCTTTATATTTCTCCACCTATATTATTTATATTTTGACATGTACATATTTTCAAGACTCCTCAATATTTGATTCCTTAGTTGTACTGCTCACTTATATCATGATCTCAACAATATCTTTAATTATAGACTTACAAAATAAGGTCAAGGATGTGTGGCATGCATGCATGCATTATGGAGGGCTCACACTTGGAGGCATTCAAAAGAATCATCCAAAGTAGGACCCCACAAGGACTTTGTGCAGTGGAAAGAAACAGTCGGTTTTGCTGAATTTTTAAAGGTCACTTGCTCTCCGAATTTGAAAACGTAACAATGACAAGAATTTTAGCTCGTGAGCTGAAATTTTACCTCAATTTTTTTCTTATTTTTTTGAGCTACGAGCTGTGAGATATGATTTTATTGGTGGATCCCAATTTTCCCATGCTATGTAGCCACACTCCCTCTTCCACTTTATCATTTTCCTCTTTCACACACACTTCTCCACTCATTGCCCCCACCTCTCTCACCACTCCTCTCTACACCCTACTCACCTTATCCTCAACCTTAAGAATAAGAGAAACCATGGTGAACTCATGCGTCCTACACACACTTCCATCCCAAAATTGACCACCTAGTCTCATTTTTCCTCCTCCAAAATACCCATATCTATCAAAAAAACCACAAAATTCAACCTCTTCTCTTGAAAAACAGCATCATGGTGATTGATTACTCATCTTCAATTACCTTGTCTCCCAAGGAAGGTCAAGATGGAGAAAAAAAGTACCGTCAAAGCTAGTGGACCGTCAACAAGCGTCAAAATTGGCCCTACTCAAGACACTTGGAGAATCAACATTGTAAGAAATCCATCTTTTCTTACCTCTTAGGAGTTTTTCTTCCTTATTTGTATCCTACATGGATACTCCCATTGTCAATATCCAATTCCATTTGTAAATTAATAAAAATACTAACTCTACTAATTTACTAACACTAACCTACTATGAAAAATCCTATCACCTCCATTTCTCTCCTCTCTCTTTTCTTCATCTATCCCCACCAACTTCTTGATAATTCCAAGCAAATAAATTATATAAAGTGCTGAAATCCTAACCCAACCATGGTTAAAGGAGTAACCCTAGTCCTCAAAATTTCTATAAAAGGAGGGTGTAGCTAGCACAAAAGAGAGAATCCATAAGCAAGAGCACTATGCTATAGCTTGAGAAGCCAAGCTCAACCTCTTGAGAAGGAGCTCTTGAGTGGAATCTCATTGGCTTATGCATATGTATGTGTTGTGTTAGGGGTGATTAGCAAGGGAGCTCTATGCCATTGTAAGAGAGAGTGATCATTCAATTGAGAGTAGGAAATCTATCATTTCTCCTAATAGTGTAATCCCAACATCTGCTGAATGAAGGAGGGTGGATTTGGACTAAGCATGGATACTTTGTCTCTCTTCCAATGTGAAGTCATGGACAACAACGATGTGTAAGTTTCTTGGTGTTTTATTTAAGTTCTTGATAGCTTGTCTCTAGGTGTTGTTATCAATTTAGCCATAAATCCCACATATTTTAACACTAGTCCTGTAAAAACTCAGCCACTTTTGTGGCTTTTTGAGACTTCTGTAAAAAAATTCTCAACACTATGTTAGTTATCTAAATAGAAAATGGTTTTAGGGAATTATGACAAACACTCAATATGAGTTGATAAAAAATAGTACAGAGCTAAATGAAGGTCTAAAGGTATCTTTCCATTGCCATCTTCTACAACTAATTTGTGCGGATGGACAAAAATTTTCTATTTTCTTTTGAAAGTAAAGAAAATCATTGCTAAGCATGCCCAAACTTATCCCTCAATAGGTATGTGATAGATGTACCAAGCTTTTTTAACTCATATACAAAGACTGCTGACATTTTTTAATTCTGTAAGTTAAGTGTTGAAGTGCAGTTTTATGTAAAATTTACTAATTTTAGAAAAGTAATTTTTTTTATTTTTGAGATTTTCATGTAAATTGTGTATTGAGAGACCTTTTTCATATCTTGAACCCATATTTAAGAAGTTTCATGAAATTTTGATGCATATACAAAAGTTATGTTTCATTTACTAGAATCCTGATGTGAGCCATTTTTGTGGCTTCAGCCACTTTTGTGGCTCATTACAAGTCTAGTGTTAAGAGGGCGATAGGGTGGAGAGGACTCCCCTAGCCTTAAGACAGTGATTGGGGAGGCTTTTCTTGTGATGTGTTGCGATGTAATTTACTCAAGCTATGTTGAACAAATACTAATCTCACTTTGATTGGTCATGACAAATTTGTAAGAAGGTATTAGTGCAACAAGCACCCCTTCTCTCTCTTTCTTACATACATTTGTGTTTGCTTGATCACTATCGATATATTTCAAAGCAGCCCGAGCTCTCTCTCTCTCTCTCTCTCTCTCTCTCTCTCTCTCTCTCTCTCTCTCTCTCTCTCTCTCTCTCTCTCTCTCTCTCTCTCTCTCTCTCTCTCTCTCTCTACACGTCCTAGTTCGCATCCAGAAAAAGGTGGTGCCCTAAATTTATGTAGGGTTAGGTTGCGTATTTGTGTGTGTGTTTGTTTTTTTTTCCAACCCCGACCCAATTGAGCAGCACGGGAGCCTAGAAGGGTGCTTAGAAGCCACTCTTCTTGTTGTCCACCTTGGACCGCCTCAACGATTTAACATAGCTGGTGTATTAGGCAAGCCAAAAGGCATGACTAGATATTCATAAAGACCAAATCTTGTGTGAAACGCGGTCTTTAGGATATCTTCATCCACTATCCTTATTTGATGATAGCCACTCCTAAGGTCAAAAGTTTAGAATCATTTCAAGAGATATTTCTTTGATCACCAAAACACTCAGAAACTATGGCAAGACATTGTTTCTCATAAGCAAAAAGATTTAGATGACTACTACTTGTACAAGCAAGAGTTTCTATGTCTTTGGGCTCTATGGATACAAAATGTTGCTAACCCTGGTGATGGTGCAGAATTTCTAAAGAAGGAGAGATTCATAGATGGACTCTTTCCTGATCTTAAGGTAAAGGTGGAGGCAGATGCACCTGCCACCTATGATGCAGCTGAAATTAGAGCTTCCAATAAGTATAGGAAGCTAAAGTGCCTAAGGGGAGAGGTTCCAATAGAAGGTCTTAGATCCAAAGGTAAGTCACAAGCATCAACATCTAGGGAGCTTCCTGAGGTAACAACTGAAGTAATCGAGAAGTTAAATGGATCTTCAAGCAGCCTGTCAATTCACCTTGCACAAGCCGTAGGTCCAAAGGCACAAGCAAAGAAGCCAGAAGAGACAGAGCCACGACCTAGGAGAGTCTTGCAATGTTGGAATTGCGAAGAGTCTGGACATGGGATGTACATCTGTCCTTGGCCCCGTGGGGATCCAGGGAGACCTAACTTGAATTACCCAGTGATGAATGCAGGTGAAGGAATGGGTCAACAACCAAGGCTTCTACAAAGGCCAAGTGGAACAAGACCACCTCCACAAGGGGTAGAAGGAGTTCCACCTTTGCCAGATCCAAATGTGCATGTGGTAGAGGTGACAAATTCAAATCAGGTTAACATGGAAGCAAATGTCATTAAGCGTGACCATGGACAAGAAAAGAAGGCGAAGGAGACCAAGGAAGCTAAGAGGACTCGACGTCATATCAACCTCCAAGACTTTCCTCTTGGACATGGTATGGCTCCATACAACTTGTTTGAAGACATTAGAGGTAAGGGTCCTAATAGCTCATGGCCTCAGTTTCTTGCATTATGTCTGCAAGTTAGGAGGGATTTAACAAAGGCAGTTAGCACTAGGAGAAAGGTAAAAGAGAGTGTGCATGTTGTAAAAATTGCACAAGATGAAATGAATGAGGATATTACACCTATGCTAGATTGTTACATCAAGGGAAGATTGGTTAGGAAAGGTCTAGTGGATGGAGGCGCACAAATTTGCATCATGACAGAGGGACTCATGCAAAGACTAGGCATGCACATCCATGAGACACCTAAAATTAAATTCAAGATGGCAAACAATAGCAAGGCTAGGTGCGTAGGCATTTGTAAAAATGTTTTTGTGGAGGCCTTTGGCATTAAGAAGGTAGTGGATTTCTATGTCATGTCTACCAAAGGAAATGGTTATCCATTTATCCTAGGAAGACCATGGTTAATGAAAATGCGAGCGTTGTAGAATTGGGAGAGTGGAAAGCTAATTTGCAGGAACGACAATCATAAGAAGGTTGTCTTTGACATGAAGGAGCAACGCCAAGAGGAGTTGCATGAAGAATCATCACAAAGTGAGACAGGGAAGGCTGGACCGATAGCACTTCAGAAGAAGAAAGTAGCGGCAGCGTTACTGAAGAGGATTCTTCCATCGAAGTCATGGGGGTAAGGTTTAAGCCAAGCAACCAAGAGACCTCTTGTCAAGGCTTGGAAGAGGTAGGTACTCAAGAGAACCATAATGTGCAAGATGAAGGAATGTTAGAAGGTAAGTTGTCTGCAACACTTACAAAGGACGAAAGAGAGGAGTTCAAATGTGTGTTAAGGAAGTTTCCTAGGCTTTTTGCTAAAGACTACACCGACGTGTGTGGAGTAGAGGTTGTTCAACACAAGATTGAGTTAAAACCAGAGGCCACACCTAAGGCTCAAAAGCTACGAAGGCTAGGAGTCATCAAGGAGCAGGCTTTACTCAAGGAGGTAAGAAAGCTTCTAGCAGCAGGTTTCATTTATCCAATGGATAATTCAGAGTGGGTCTCTCCCGTTTTTGTCACTCCCAAGAAGAACAGCAAGTGGAGGGTGTGTGTGGATTACCGTCCACTAAATGAGGTAACAAAAAGAGATCACTTTTCCCTCCCATTTCAGGATGAGATAGTAAATGAGGTAGCTGGTCACGAGAAGTACACTATGTGTGATGGCTACTTAGGTTACTTTCAAATAGGTATCACATTAGAGGATCAGCTAAAAAAAACCTTCATCACTCCTTGGGGTTGTTATGCTTTTAGAGTCATGCCATTTGGCCTGACAAATGCTCCTGCAACTTTCCAACGTTTCATGAACATGGTGTTTCAAGCATTCTTTGGAAAGTTAATTAGGGTGTTCATTGATGATTTCTGCATTTATAACTCAAAAAAATTGCATCTACAAAAGGTAGAGGAAGGTCTAAAATAACTTTACGACATGGGAGGTCATCTTAATCCTGACAAATGTCACATAGGTGAGGATGAAGTGATCTTGCTCGGTCACAAGGTTTCCTATAAAGGCATTGAGGTGGATCCTTCAAAGGCAAAGTCTCTTATTGAGCTCCCATCACCCAAGAATCTCAAAGAGGTCATCTCATTCATTCAAGAGGTGAAGTATATGTCACGCTTCATTCGCTTAGCTTCGGAGTTGCTTCACCCTTTGCAAAAGTTGACACAACAAGTAGAATTCGCATGGTCTAATGAGCTTGAAGAGTACTTTTGTAACATTAAAGTCATCCTGTCAAAGCTACCAACACTCATGCCTCCTTGTTGGGAGTATACATTCTTTGTTAGCTCTAGTGTTGGGAAAGAAACAATTGGTGAGGTTTTGCTACAACAAGATCCCCATAGTACCCGGATGCGACCCATCTACTTTGCTAGTAGGGTCATGAATGCTTTGGGGAGAGGCTACACGGAGGCAGAACTCATGATGCTTTCTCTCATGTTTGCGGTGCGAAATTTTAGATCCTACTTGCTACCAAAACCTTTTGTAATTCTCACTGTGCATAAAATTTGTTTCCTTGGGTGTCATCTCAAATGAATCTTACTACTAGGATCTCAAAGCGGATTATGGAGTTGCAGGAGTTCCAATACTCTTTCAAGGTAGAAGATAGTGTGCATGCACAATTGGCAGGGATCCTTACTTATAGGGTACATGAGAAGGAGATAAGGTGCCTGAAATAAATACCCTACCATTGCCACCACCAAAAGGTATTCCAAATGCCTTTACCTTGTTCTTTGATGGAGCTTTTTGACGAGCCACAAGAAAAGCAGGGGGAGGGCTAGTGTTGCTTCACCTGAGTGGAGAGGTGGTCATGAAAGAGAAGGTCAATCTACCAAGTTCAACTAGCAACAATGAAGCAGAATATGACACACTACTTCATGGTTTAAAGATGTGCATTGGCCAAGGTATACAATGTCTCATGGTAAAGGGGGATGCACTTCTCATTGTGAAGCAGATTTTAGGCATCTGGACATGTAAGAATGAAAGGCCAAGGACAAAATTTCATGCCATTTGTAGGTTATTTAATCAGTTTCAAGAGGTTCAACTATATCATATCCCTAGGAAACAAAATGAAGATGCAGATTTACTTGCACAACAAGCAGTTACATGTGTTGAGAAAGAAGTGCAGGTCATCATGGCGGCAGCAACTGTCAAGCAACCGAGGTACCAGGGATTGGAGTCATTGACTCCCTTTATTGGCTACATTTTGGAGGGGGAGTTTCCACAAGACTTCACGAAGGCTCAGAAGAGTAGACTCATGAAGAAGGCAAGCGCGTATCTCTTCCTAGAAGGATCCCTCTATCAAAGAGGAAAGGATCAAGTGTGCAGAAGAGTACCAATTATCGAGGAAATTCCATCCATTCTAAAAGGTTTGCATGAAGATTCATGTGGTGGTCATTTTGCCCAAAAGTTAACTGTGAATAAGATTTTGCTTGCGGGATATGTTTGGCCAAGTCTACATGTGGATGTCCAACATTGGTGTAAAAGTTGTCACAATTGTCAGGTAAATGGGAATAGAAGATTGGTTTATGGTCCAAGGCAAATCGTGCTTGCAAATGGACCCTTTGAAAAGTGGGACATTGATGTTATGGGTCCTCTGCCTATGACAAAAAATGGTAAACTCTACATTCTAGTGGTTGTAGACTATATGACTAGGTGGGTGGAAGCACAAAGTGTGGCAAAGGTAAATGAGAGGACAATGATCAAATTTGTCTACACTCACATTTGTTGTAGATTTGGCACACCTTTGGAGATTGTTTCTTATAATGATCCAGGGTTTAGAAAGGGCTTGCTCACATAAGTCTATGAAGAACTTCACATTCTACATCGTCACAGTACACCCTACTATCCCCAGTCGAATGGTTTGGTAGAAAAAGCTAATGGTGTCATTGCAGGCATCATTAGAAAGATGGTGAGAAACAAGACAAAGTTGTGGGATGACTTCTTGGATGGTGCCTTGTGGGCGTATCAAACCACATATAGGGAAGCCACAGAGTTCACACCATTCGACTTGGTCTATGGTGAAGAGGCTTTACAGCCAATTGAGCTCAACATTCCAACAATGCGACTTCATGGAAAAGCAGCACAAGATGATCAAGAAGCATGGATGGATCGACTTCTTACCTTAGCTGAGCTTGAGTGGAAAAGAGAAGCAGCATACGAGTGCTACAAGAGGAAAGCTACACAGGCAAAGGAGAAGCTTGACAAGAAACTGAAGGACAAAGGCATCAATGAAGGAGATCTTGTGCTAAGGTATGACAATCAACTCGATAATCGTTTTGACGCCAAATTTGAAACTAGATGGCAGTGGCCACACATAGTCAAAAAGGCTTTCAACTCAAGTTACTATCAGCTTACAGACTTGAATGGGAAAGAGCACTTCAAGAAGGTAAACGGGTATCATTTGAAGCCCTCTTTGAGTCGCCTTCTACCAAAGGATCTACCAAAGATCTGTCAAAAGGTAGCTATCTCATGTAAGTATTTTTCCATGAAGCATGAGTGTAACTCAAACCAAAATGCCAACGGACCAAACAATGAAGATCTTGTCAAGGACTTTGAAGCACTCTCTTTGGAAAAGATGCTTTATGATGGCACATGAATATACCATCATCCTGGGGGAGAGCTAATAATAGCCATTTTTTGGCTATCCAAATTGCCATAGTGAGCTACTTCACCCTACCAAAATCACTCAAACATTGTGGCTATTCCTACTATTTCACTGTACATAGGTGTGTGTGAGTTAGGGTACTTTCCCCATATCTTCTTAAAAAACTCTCAATTAGCTAGTCAGTGGGCTAGTTGAGCCAAAAATAAATAAAAAGTTTTAAAACAAAGTATGTTATGGCCCCTTTGTGTGTAAATATTTCATTGTATAGGGCCTAAATATAAGGATTTTTTTATAATTATTTTGGTATTTATTTAAATATTTCTACGTAGGTGTGTGTTATTTATGCTCCACCCCAATAAAAATACCAAAAAACTAGTTTTATTTATGTGCATATTTTTTCACTATTGTGATATTTTTCCTTCCTACATCTATTCTCTTTTACTCTCATGAATTAGAACACCAAAAATATTCATCTTTTTATGGTAGCCTCATAATGAGAGAGATTTACTTTTAAATTTGACCCCTTTATATTTTTCCACCTATATTATTTATATTTTGACATGTACATATTTTCAAGACTCCTCAATATTTGATTCCTTAGTTGTACTATTCACTTATATCATGATCTCAACAATATCTTCAATTATAGACTTACAAACTAGTCTTGCTTGGTGGGCCTTTGTCGTACGTAATTTGATAGATTTTGGAGTGCAACTAGTTACTTGGTTAGTTAGTTGTGATTGTTGTCGACCTCGGTTGCGGTGACACGAGAAAATGAGTAGAACCAATTAATAGGCACCAATAATAGCTCAACTTTGAGACTTAATGAGCATTGGGAAGAAGCAAGTTATGTCCCATAGTGCTCCATATGCGACAAAGGGCTCCTAAAGAGGGTAATTGAATCAAGCAAAAGGTTGGCAACTTAACCTACTGTGGTAGTTGTTTGCAGATTGCACCATTCAACCTAGTAATATAGACCATTTAGTCTCTAAATTGTGGAACCATCTTTGAGACACCCATCTTATTCTCAATCAAGTGTAGTCAATTTTTCTTTATTTTGATATATAGGTTGAATTACCAAACTGTGGGGAAAAAAATACATGTCTATTTGATATATAGATACGATGATCGAAAATGAGCATGCATTGGTGAGAAAAACAAAACTAAACTTAGGGAAGCTTTGACAAACTCAAAAATACAAACTCACTCCAATCTGTATTTTTGTATTTTGTCACTACAGCTTGTCTTCGCCTGTCGAATCTCATTCCAATCTGAGCAGGTGACTCTGGCTACTTGCAAATGCTGCCCTGAGCCTCGATCTGAGCTCTGATACCAGTTGAAGGAGTACGAGCGGAAGTGCGACACGAGAGAGAGTGCGAGAAGAAGAGCACGAAGATATGGTGAACTCAAAACTATAAACTCACTCCATTCTTCCACAATGGGAGTTTGCCAAATCTCGGCCACCCTTCGGCTTCGACAAAGATTTGCGCAGGTCATTTTCGACTACGTGGTCTCGGCGGGTGCAGATTCGACTCTGCAATTTTGGGGTTTCAGCCTACGACTGCAGCTGCTAAAGATATCGGCACTCCCAGAGTGTTGATTTGTGGCTCTCTACACATCGAAGGACAGCTCACAGTTCTTGGAGGCGTGTCACATACGACACGGGCGCATCTACACACAGACAGTAGGCGACATCCACTAGTTCATCAGGTAGCTTGTGCTTGCTGCTTGATATTCCAGATTTCATCCTGACATTGCAGGTACTTCCACATGGGATGTATTGTCAGAGATGATGGATGTCTGTTGAGGGTTTGTTGGCTGTGAGTCACACAGCAAGCAACCGTCGCAGCGGTTACAGCATACAGTGGGAAATTTGTGGATGTATGACTTTGTCGAAGTCTATGTACTGTCAGATTTACTGCAGCCTCTGTTGAGGGTTGACTGAGGTCTTATTGAGCTGGGGGATTCTTGAATGTTGAGATCCTTTCGGTGATACAGGTCTTGGAGCGATCCCTCGAGCACCCTTAGATAGGCAGCTAAGATGTATTGACTGTGAGTTAGACATTTGGGATTGCATCTTTTCTTTACTACCGTTGAGGAATTTTCGCAGTCTATGCTTACAGGACAGTGACAGGACAATGAGATACAGTACAGGTGCAGGACAGGTTTACCCACATCTTACAGTGTTAGAGAGACAGTGGTTTTTTGAGCTATTTTTGGTCTGTTTTTAGTACACCAGAGCCATTTTACAAAGGAGACTTTGCCAAAATTCCTGTAGAATATGAAGCTTTATTGGTTCATTTGACAGGTTGATATTGGTTCAGAGGTCAATTTACAGGAGAAACTCTGCCAAATTTTTCCCAGGAAAGTAAACTGCTGTGAAGCATAGCTATTGCTGGATCACAGGACACTGCTCTTTACAATATCAAGAAGCTGGATGGAACCAATTTCCCATTGTGGAAGAAGCAGATTTGGCATGTGTTGGTACAAAAGAAGCAGATAAAACGTATAAAGCTCAAGGGGATAAAACCACAAGATATGGACGAAGATGAATGGAGTGAAATGGATGAATTGGCACTTTCTACCATTATGCTGACTTTGGCAGAAAGCGTTTACTTCAATGTAGCAGACGAGATGTCGGCTTATCAAGCATGGACAAAGCTGAGTGATCTTTATGAGAAGCAGAGTGCAGCTTCATAGGTATACTGGCTTAAGAAGCTTGTTGACTAGAAGATGAAAGAAGGGACACCTATGTCCAATCATCTGAATGAATTCAACACCATCTACACTCAGTTGTCAGCTCAAGGTGTCAAGTTTGATGAACTTGTTAGAGCTATGTTCCTTTTGATTACATTGCCGGAAAGTTGGGACACTTTTCGCACAGCTTTGAGTAATTCTGCACCTCCAGATGGTTTGACCATAGCAGGTGTAGAAGGCAGTCTGCTTACTAAAGAATCCAACATAAAGACAATGGACAAAGGCAAAGGAACAGCCTTAGTTGTCAGGGGAAGGACCAAAGAAAAGTACAAAGGTGGAAAGAGGGATTAGTCTCATAGCAAGTCCCGCAGTGCTAAAGGCAAGAGTGACATAGAATGCTACCATTGTGGCAACAAGGGTCACATGAAAAGAGACTGCAGAGAATGGAAAGCAGAAAAAGGCAAAGAGGAAGCAGAAGACCATGGCGAGAACAACAAGTCCTCAGTGAAGATTCAAGAAATAAATGTGACAAACACTGTTGTAGAGGATGACAGTCTAGTGTCAGGAGATATCTACTTCTTGAAAAATACAATGGACTCAGCTCTTCTTACAGCATCTGATGGAAATGCACTGAGTGACTGGATTATAGACTCAGGGGCATCACTTCATGTGTCTCCAAACAAAGAGTGGTTTACCTCTTATGTGACCACTAAAGATCATGTTCGGCTAGGCAATGGGCAGACATGTGAGATCTTAGGTGTTTGAGATGTTCAACTGAAGTTTCAGAATGGCTCTTCTTTCACGCTGAAGAATGTGAGACATGTTCCCGCAATTACAAAGAGCTTGATCAACACAGGTTTACTTGATGATGCTGGCTACATCACCACTTTTGGACAGAACATGTGGAAGATATCCAAGGGTTCTATGACAGTAGCACATGGAGTAAAGTCTGGAGTACTTTACATGATTTATGTATCAAATGTCTCAAAAAATGTAATCAATGTAACCAAGCAGCCGAACGTTTCTTTGTGGCATAGCCGGTTAGGACACATGTCCAAGAAGGGAATGGAAATCTTGTCTCGTTCTGGTTATTTGCCTGGCTTGTCATTTAATGATTTTGAATTATGTGAACATTGTCTGTATGGTAAGCAAACACAGCAACCACATAAGCATAGAAGCAGTAGAAGAGATACACAGTTGGCACTTGTTCATAGTGATTTGTGTGGACCTATGCCTAACCTATCTCTAGGGGGAGCTTCTTACTTTATGACATTTATAGATGATTACTCGAGGAAAGTATGGGTTTACTTTCTCAAGCACAAGGATGAAGCATTTAGTGTTTTCAAAGCGTTTGTGACACTTGTGGAGAATCAGAGTGGCAAGAAGCTTAAATGCTTACACACTGACAATGGTAGAGAGTATGTTTCAAAGGCCTTTCAGGACTTTTGTGAGTCAAAAGGTATAAAACATGAACTTACTGCTCCTTACAATCCTCCTCAGAATGGTGCTGAGAGGATGAATAGGACCATACAAGAGAAGGTCAGAAGTATGTTGTCTAATGCACAACTGCCAAATGGGTTTTGGGCTGAAGCTGTATCAACAGTGTTCATCTTATAAATAGATCTCCGAGCAAGATTTTGCAAAAGGATTCAGTGGCAGAGATGGTATGGTCAAGCAAAATGCCCTCATACAAGCATCTCAGAGTCTTTGGCTGTGAGGCATATACTCATGTTCCAAAGGAATTTAGGAACAAACTTGAGCCAAAGAGTAGAAAGTGCATCTTTGTAGGCTATGGTAATTTTGGTGAGATGGGGTACAGACTTTGGGATCCCAAATCTAGAAAGGTTATCCGCAGCAATGATGTTCACTTTAATGAAGCCAAATATCATTCTAAACCAGAGAGGGTTGAGGAGATTATAAGAGTTGTCTTCCAAGAAGATGGACCTGCACGTGCAAGACAAAATGTCAGGGCTCAAGAGGAGCAAGGACAGGATAGAGTGGAACCACAGGTTGTGGCTGAGCCTGAGCCACCTATTGTGCGTAGATCTGGACATACCACGCGACCTCCTGATAGGTTTGTTCCATCTATGAACTATGTCATGTTGACTGATTGCAATGAGCCTTCATGTTACAAGGAAGCAGTGCAAATGAAGGACTCCGGGAACTGGCAATTGGCCATGCAGTCAGAGATGAAAACTCTACATAAAAACCAAACGTGGAAGCTAGTTAAATTACCACAGGGCAAAAAGGCTCTACCTTGTAAATGGGTTTACAGGTATAAGATCACCGCTCATGATAGTCAGCCAAAGTACGCAGCAAGGCTTGTTGCCAAGGGCTTTAAGGAAGAACAAGGCATTGACTTTGATGAAGTCTTCTCTCCGGTGGTCAAGATGACTACATTGAGATGCTTTCTTGCATTGGTTTCCATATTAGATTTGGTGTTGCACCAAATGGATGTCAAGATAGTGTTCTTGCATGGTGATTTAGATGTGGAAATTTACATGCAACAGCCAGAAGGGTTTGTTGAGAAAGGCAAGGAAGATTTGGTATGCCAGTTGTTAAAGAGTCTTTATGGCTTAAAAAAATCACCGAGGGCATGGTACCATAAGTTCCACAAGTTTATGCTTTCTCAAGGCTACAAACGTAGTGAGTTCGATCACTGTCTATATACAAAGAAGTCTAAGGATGGCAGTTGGCTGATCCTTATTGTGTATGTGGATGACATGTTGATTGCTGGCAAGCACTTGGAAGAAATTTCAGCTTTGAAGTCAAAGATGGCAAAATCGTTTGACATGAAAGACATGGGTGAGGCAAGTCATATACTTGGTATGCGCATTGAGAAAGACAGATCAAGGAAGTTGATTTGGTTATCTCAAACAAAGTACATTGACAAGGTTTTGCAACATTTCAATATGGAGAAGGGAAAGGCATTGAGTGTTCCATTGCCACCATATGTGAAACTTAGCAAACAAGATTGTCCTGTGTTTGAGGAAGAATAGGCTGAAATGGATAAGATTCCATATGCGTCTGCAGTGGGTAGTTTGATGTATGCAATGATTGCTACTCGCCCAGACATTGCATTTGCAGTGGGAGTAGTAAGTCGATACATGTCAAACCCAGGCAAGAATCATTGGGAGGCAGTGAAAGGAATATTGAGATACCTGAAAGCTACAAAGAGTATGCGCATATGCTATGGGAGTCAGGAGCTAAGTGTAAAAGTTTTTACAGACTCAGATTATGCAGGTGACTTAGACAACAGAAGGTCTACGTCAGGGTATGTCTTTACATTGGCTGGTGGAGCAGTATCATGGCGTTCTAGATTACAAGATTGTGTTACTCAGTCTACTACAGAGGCTAAATATGTTGCAGCATCAGAGGCATGAAAAGTATTAATTTTGCCTGATCGACTAGTAACAGATTTGGGAATCAAAGAAGAGATGCCTGTGTTATATTGTGATAGTCAAAGTGCTATACAATTGTCTCGCAATCCAGTTTATCACTCAAAGACAAAGCATGTGAATGTGAAGTATCATTTCATCAGGGAAATGCTCGAGGATAAGCAACTTCAGATTGTCAAAGTTCACACCACAGAAAATCCTGCTGATGTACTTACAAAAGGACTTCCCTCAGAGAGCTTTGCGCATTTTCGCAAGCAGTTAGGTGTAGGGTAGTACGTCACTTCTCTACATCTCTCGTGTATTAGCTTGTATAGTAGCTTCTCTCACACTTAAAGTACCACATTGGACTTTAAGTGGGAGGTTGTTGGGGTATAAAGCCCAATGTGGTCGCCTAGGTAAGTGGGCGGGCCGCCAGGTATGTACACATATTCTTTTGTAAAAAACCTAATAAGAACTCACTATGCTCTACACATTACAACAGAGCGAGTTCACCATATCGTCATGCTCTTCTTCTCGCACTCTCTCTCGCGTCGCACTTCTGCTCGTACTCCTTCACTTTGGCTCACCAAGTAAATAAGGTCAAGGATACGTGGCATGTATGCATGCATGCATTATGGAGGGCTCACTCTTGGAGGCATTCAAAAGAATCATCCAAAGAAGGACCTCACAAGGACTTTGTGCAGTGGAAAAAAACAGTCGGTTTTGCTGAATTTTCAAAGGTCACTTGCTCTCCGAATTTGAAAAAGTGATAAAGACAAGAATTGTAGCTTGTGAGCTGAATTTTGCCTCATATTTTTTTGAGCTACTGATAGCCGTTTTTCGACTCTCCATAATTGCCATAGTAAGTTACTCCACCCTACCAAATTCACCCAAACGCTATGGCTATCCCTACCATTTCACTGTACATAGGCGTGTGTGAGTTAGGGGGCTTTTCCCATATCTTCTTAAAAACCCTCAGCTAGCTAGTCACTGGGCTAGTTGAGCCAAAAAAATTAAAAAAATAAAAAAATAAAAGTATATTATGGCCTCTTTGTGTGTAAATATTTCATTGTATATATGGCCTAAATATAGGGATTTTTTATAATTATTTTGGTATTTTAATATTTCTACTTAGGTGTGTGTTTTATGAAACCTATGTACACCTTCTTTCATCCTCTTACACCATAATTATATTTTTTGCCAATATGTACATACTCTAACCTCATATTTTTCCTTTATACAAATCACTCCCACATTTTCACCCTCACCCTCGTGAAAACAAAAAATTGATTTCTACTCATTGGTTACGTTTATTATATTATTTACTTGCATACCTTTTCCTCTTTCACCCAAAATAATTCAAAGAGGGACCATATCATATGATTCCAATATCTTTCCATATCCATAACTCCTGCATATTTTTATTATTATTTTTACTCATTATTCTAACACCATGTGCTCATTGAGCTAAAGTCCATGAATAGTCCATACACTAGTCCCACCATGTATATATTTCTTTATTCACCAATAATCCTCCTCCATGCATGGGTCAAGGGCAACTTGGATGCTTTGTATTATAATATGACAAAGGAGGGGCTCACTCTTGGATGCATTGTACAAATTCAACAAAGGAGGGGGCCACTAAAAGACTTTTGAAGATATAAAAACAGCCTTTTTAGTTAGAATTTTGGCACCTATTTCCACTCCGAATTTGGAGCGGTGGTCAAAAGAGAACATGTAGCCCACCCTCTGAATAATCACCTCAAATGTTTTCATGATTTTTGGAGGTACCATCGGTGAGCTATGATTTTTTGAGTGGACCCGAGTCTGCCCACTTTTCTCACAAGTAGCCCTTAGTCTTCTCTCACCCTTCCACACACCTACTCACTCTTACACATCCCTCCCTCTCCTTCCCTCACTCAAACCTGCAATTTCCATGGCTTCTCCCACCCTCTTCACCATTACCCTTCTCTCTCATCCCTATAGTTCTTTTATGAACCTCTACATACATACACCCTCTCCATGTCTCTCTCTATTGCTTCTATGTTACAATTTCATTTACCTCTCCTAAAAATATCTAAAATTCAGCATCTTAACCATGATAACTTCTGCAAATTGAGGATTTTTCATCAACAAATCCTCTTTTCATCGTGGTGGTCAACCGTGGCGGCGGCGTAAAGAAGCGAAGAAGAAGAAGAAGACCAGCGGTCATTTTTCCCACAATCTACACAAGGGTGAGTTCAAGCTTCTTCAAAGCTTCACCATCTCAATGATTCTCTTTTAATTCACCCATCTTCCTTCATCAAATCAACTCATCCTACCCATTGTAAATGTATCACTAACAATTCTAGTGATTATTACCACTAACAACTAACTTCTTTTGTAAAAATGCACCCACACTATCAACATATGGAGTAGACAACCTCACAAATAAACCAAATTCACTCACTCCCATGGATGTTTCTCTCCTTTCACCACATCAATAATTCTCTTACTTGAGCCCACATCCATGTGACTCAAGAGAAAAGAGAGACCCCATTCTCATTTGAAATTCATAAAAATTCATAATCCTTGATCTTTCCTAATAAAATTGATTAGGCTTAATCCTAATCAAGGCTTCTAAAACCTATAAATAGAACCCATTCCTCCTTGTAAAAGGGATCACTATACCATTGCACACTAGATTGAGCGTACCACACGCTAGTTCTATCTTGGTTGTAAAGAGAGAGTAAGCTTTCTATACACCATCACCTTGGTGCATAGAAAAGCTTGAGCTAGTTTGAGTGAGTGCGAGTAGAAGATATTCTTCCTACCATTGTTGTATCTACCCCAACATCAATGAATTTTTAGTCTTGGGTGCAATTCATGTCCAAAGGCTCACGCTTCTCCTCCAATTTGGCTTGGCAAACTCATTCATTCAGCTTCATAAGGTGACTTGTTTCATTGAAGGTTGTTGTTTTGTTGCTTGTGATTCATTGGCTATTGTTTGGCTACCATTGTAAGAGGGTGGATGGTGAGAGGGCTCCCATAACCCTAAGACAATGTGCTAGTGATGCTATAACCAAATCTTGTCACTTGATTCCGCAAGCTCTAAGTCCGTTTTTGTGCAAAATATAAAGTTGAAGCTAAGTTGTACACCATCTCTCTCTCTCTCTCTCTCTCTCTCTCTCTCTCTCTCTCTCTCTCTCTCTCTCTCTCTCTCTCTCGTGTTTTAGTGTGTGAGAGTGTTCTATTGGTGTTAGGGTTAGTGTGAATCCCTTGCTTGTTTGTGGGTTGCTCTAACGATTCTCCTCTTTTGTGTCCTAGTTCGCTCTTAAACTAGGTGGTGCCATTGTGTAGTTGGGATTTGGCTGTGGGTTTGTTGTTTTGGTTTGCGTTGTGTTGTGCCCCAGCCCCATTGAGCAGCACGGGAGCCTTGAAGGGTGGCTAGAGGTTGCTCTTCTTGTTGCCCGCCCCGGACCGCCTCAATTTTGGTGCCCCACTAAGGACACGCTTGTGTATGTTTTGTGAAGGCTCAACCTTTAGCATAATCAAGTAGCTTGCATGAATCACGAGAATTTGTATGATCCTTTCATTCCCATTGCAAGGCAAAAGGTACACATAATTGTTAGTACTAAGTTGCAATTTCAGCGAGTAATTCGTAGAATTTTAGGTCCTCTTAGGTTGGTAGAGATAAACGCATCAGTAAATCCTTTTATTTTGCCTCTCATTAGGTACGACCTTAGTTTGGACGTCTATATTTTTGTTTTGTTTTAATAATTAGGTCATGCATAGACCATGGATAATGGCCCACGAATACATGTTTTTCCCTTTCATTTCACTCCACACATTAGAGTAAACATTGCAATTAGTAGAAAAATCCATTTTCAACAACGTATGGTATTCATGTTTGGTGCCCAAAGAGTAGGAGAAATTCTCGCGTCACCAAACCCTATCATTCTACCTCTTATTGATTATCATAGGTCATTTGATGTGAATATTTTTATTTTGTTGTAGAATAGATTGCAATTTAGAAAATATTATTGTGTAAATCTTTTAAAGAAAGAAAAAACAAAAACGCGTCACTTTGAAATCAATTTAATGGAGAGCCAATGCCAAATGTCTGGATATCCTCTTTTCTTTGGAGAGCCTGGAGAGGATGCAGAATTATTTCTAGCGAATTTCAAGATGTCTTGCCGTATCAAGAGGATAGTAACTGATCAAGAACGTGTAGAAATGTTTGAGGTGGTCCTTAGGAAAGATGCTAGCACTTGGTTTGACTCTTTGCCTGAGGAAGTTAAAAGGAATTACACGGAAGTTTTGAATCGTTTCAAGAAATACTTCTTTGATCCCCAAAACACTCAGAAATTATGGCAAGACATTGTTTCTCATAAGCAAAAAGACTTAGATGACTACTACTTGTACAAGCAAGAGTTCCTACGTCTTCGGGCTCTATGGATACGAAATGTTGCTAACCCTGGTGATGGTGCAGAATTTCTAAAGAAGGAGAGGTTCATAGCCGGACTCTTTCCTGACCTTAAGGTAAAAGTTGAGGCGGGTGCACCTGCTACCTTTGATGCAGCTGAAACTAGGGCTGCTGAGAAATATAGGAAACTCAAGTGCTTAAGGGGGGAGGTTCCAATAGAAGGTCTTAGACCCAAAGGTAAGTCACAAGCATCAACATGTAAGGAGCTTCCTGAGGTAACGGCGGAAGTGATTGAGAAGTTAAATGAATCTTTAAGCAGCTTGTCAATTCACCTTGCACAAGCTGTAGGTCCAAAGGGACAAGCAAAGAAGTCTGAAGAGAGAGATCCACGACCTAGGAGAGTCTTGCAATGTTGGAATTGCGGTGAGTCTGGACATGGGATGTATAATTGTCCTTGGCCCCGTGGGGAGCCAGGGAGACCTAACTTGAATTACCCAGTGATGAATGCAGGTGAAGGAACTAGTCAGCAACCACGGCTTATACAAAGGCCAAATGGAGCAAGACCACCTCCACAAGGAGTCGAAGGAGTTCCACCTTTGCCAGACCCAAACGTGCATGTGGTAGAGGTGACAAATTCAAGAGAGGTTGACATGGAAGCAAATGGCATTAAGCGTGGCCGAGGGAAAGGTAAGGAGAAAGAAGGAGTTACATCACAAAGTGACCATGGACGAGAAAAGAAGGCAAAGGAGACCAAGGAAGCTAAGAGGACTCGACGTCGTATCAACCTCCAAGACTTTCCTCTTGGACATGGAATGGCTCCATACAACCTGTTGGAAGACATGAGAGGTAAGGGTCCTGATATCTCATGGCCTCAATTTCTTGCATTATGTCCACAAGTTAGGAGGGATTTAACAAGGGCAGTTAGCACTAGGAGAAAGGTAAAAGAGAGTGTGCCTGTTGTAAAAATTGCACAAGCTGAAACGAATGAGGACATTACACCTGTGCTAGATTGTTACATAAAAGGGAGATTGGTTAGGAAAGGTCTAGTATATGGGGGTACACAAATTTGCATCATGACAGAGGGACTCATGCAAAAACTAAGCATGCACATCCATGAGACACCTGAAATTAAGGTCAAGATGGCAAACAATAGCAAGGCTAGGTGTGTAGGCATTTGTTAAAATGTCTTTGTAGAGGCCTTTGGCATTAAGAAAGCGGTAGATTTTTACGTCATGTCTACCAAAGGAAATGGTTACCCATTTATCCTAGGGAGACCATGGCTAATGAAAATGCGAGCTTTGCAGGATTGGGAGAGTGGAAAGCTAATTTGCAGGAACGACAATCATAAGAAGGTTGTCTTTGACATGAAGGAGCAACGCCAAGAGGAGCTCCATGAAGAATCATCTCAAAGTGAGACGGAGGAAGGCTGGACCGATAGCACTTCAGAAGAAGAAAGTAGCGGAAGCATTACTAAAGAGGAGTCTTCCATCGAAGTCATGGGGGTAAGGTTTAAGCCAAGCAACCAAGAGACCTCTTGTCAAGGCTTGGAGGAGGTAGGTCCTCAAGAGAACCAAAAAGTGGAAGATGAAAGAATGCTAGAAGGTATGCTATCTACAACACTTACAAAGGATGAAAGAGAGGAGTTCAAATGTGTGCTAAGGAAATTTCCTAGGCTTTTTGCTAAAGACTACACCGATGTGCATGGAGTAGATGCTGTTAAACACAAAATTGAGTTGAAGCCAGAGGCCACACCTAAGGCTCAGAAGCTACGAAGGCTAGGAGTCATCAAGGAGCAGGCTTTACTCAAGGAGGTAAGTAAGCTTCTAGCAGCACGTTTCATTTATCCAATGGATAATTCAGAGTAGGTCTCTCCCGTTGTTGTTACTCCTAAGAAAAACGGAAAGTGGAGGGTGTGTGTGGATTACCGTCCACTCAATGACGCAACAAAAAGAGATCACTTTCCCCTCCCATTTCAGGATGAGATACTAAATGAGGTAGCTGGTCATGAGAAGTACACTGTGTGTGATGGCTACTCAGGCTACTTTCAAATAGGTATCGCATTGGAAGATCAATTGAAAACAACCTTTATCACTCCTTGGGGTTGTTATGCTTTTAGAGTCATGCCATTTGGTCTGACAAATGCTCCTGCAACATTCCAACGTTTCATGAACATGGTGTTTCAAGCATTCTTTGGAAAGTCAATTAGGGTGTTCATTGATGATTTTTGCATTTATAGCTCAAAATCATTGCATCTACAAAGGATAGAAGAAGGTTTAAAGAAGCTCTATGACATGGGAGGTCAACTCAACCCCGACAAGTGCCACATAGGTGAGGATGAAGTGATCTTACTCCGTCACAACGTTTCCTATAAAAGCATTGAGGTGGATCCTTCAAAGGCAAAGGCTCTTATTGAGCTACCATCACCCAAGAGTCTTACGGAGGTCATCTCATTCATTCAAAAGGTGAAGTATATGTCACGCTTCATTCACTTAGCCTCGGAGTTACTTCATCCTTTGCAAAAGTTGACACAACAAGTAGAATTTGCATGGTCTGATGAGCTTGAAGAGTATTTTTGTAACATTAAAGTCATTTTGTCAGAGCTACCAACACTCATGCCTCCTTGTTGGGAGTACACATTCTTTGTTAGCTCTAGTGTTGGAAGGGAAACAATTGGTGCTGTGTTGCTACAACAAGATCCCCACAGTACAACGATGTGACCCATCTACTTTGCTAGTAGGGTCATGAATGCTTTGGAGAGAGACTACACAGAAGCAGAACTCATGATGCTTTCTCTCATGTTTGCGGTGAGAAAGTTTAGATCCTACCTGCTACCAAAACCTTTTGTAATTCTCACTGCAGAAAATTTGTTCCCTTGGGTGTCATCTCAAATGAATCTTAGTACTAGGATCTCAAAGTGGATTATGGAGTTGCAAGCGTTCCAATACTCTTTCAAGGTAGAAGATAGTGTGCGTGCACAATTGGCAGGGATTCTCACTTATAGGGTACATGAGAAGGAAATTAAGGTGCCTCAAGTAAAGACCCTACCATTGCCACCACCAAAAAGTATTCCCAATGCTTTTACCTAGTTCTTTGATGGAGCTTTTCGACGAGCCACAGGGAAAGCAGGGGGAGGGCTAGTGTTGCTCAACCCAAGTGGAGAGGTGGTCATGAAAGAGAAGGTCAATCTACCAGGTTCAACTAGCAACAATGAAGCAGAGTACGACACACTACTTCATGGTTTGAAGATGTGCATTGGCCAAGGGATAAAACGTCTCATGGTAAAGGGAGATGCACTTCTCATTGTTAAACAGATTTTAGGCATTTGGGCATGCAAGAATGAAAGCTTAAGGACAAAAGTTCATGCCATTCGTAAGATGTTTAATCAGTTTGAAGAAGTGCAACTATATCATATTCCAAGGAAACAAAATGAAGATGCCGATTTACTTGCACAACAAGCAGTTACATGTGTTGAGAAAGAAGTCCAGGTCATCATGGTGGCAGCAGTTGTCAAGCAACCGAGATACCAGGGATTGGAGTCATTGGCTCCCATTATTGGCTACATTTTGGAGGGAGAGTTTCCACAAGACTTCACGAAGGCTCAGAAGAGGAGACTCATGAAGAAGGCAAGTTTCTATCTCTTCCTAGAAGGCTCCCTCTATCAAAAAGGGAAGGATCAAGTGTGCAGAAGAGTACCAACTATCGAGGAAATTCCAGCCATTCTAAAAGGTTTGCATGAAGAGGCATGTGGTGGTCATTTTGCCCAAGAATCAACTGTGAAGAAGATTTTGCTTGCGGGGTATGTTTGGCCAAGCTTGCATGTGGATGTTCAACATTGGTGTAAAAGCTATCACAATTGTCAGATAAATGGAAATAGAAGGTTGGTGCATGGCCCGAGGCAAATAGTGCTTGCAAATGGACCCTTTGAAAAGTGGGGCATTGATGCTATGGGTCCTCTGCCTAGGACAAAAAATGGTAAACTCTACATTCTAGTGGCTGTAGACTATATGACTAGGTGGGTGGAAGCTCAAAGTGTGGCAAGAGTGAATGAGAGGACAGTTAGCAAGTTTGTGTACAATCACATTTGTTGCAGATTTGGCACACCTTTGGAGATTGTTTCTGATAATGGTCCAGGGTTTAGGAAGGGCTTGCTCACAGAAGATTGTGAAGAGCTTCACATTCTACATCGTCAAAGCACACCATACTACCCACAATCAAATGGTTTGGTGGAGAAGGCTAATGGTGTCATTGCATGAATCATTAGAAAGATGGTGCAAAACAAGACAAAATTATGGGATGACTTCTTGGATGGTGCCTTGTGGGCATATCGAACCACATATAGGGAAGCCACGGAGTTCACACCATTTCACTTGGTCTATGGTTAAGAGGCTTTGCAGCCTATCGAGCTCAACATTCCAACAATGCGACTTCATGGCAAAGGAGCACAAGATGATCAAGAGCTATGGATGGATCGACTTCTTACGTTAGTGGAGCTTGAGTGGAAAAGAGAAGCAGCATATGAGTGCTACAAGAGGAAAGCCACACAAGCGAAAGAAACGCACGACAAGAAACTGAAGGACAAAGGCATCAAGGAAGGAGAGCTTGTGCTAAGGTATGACAATCGACTTGACAATCGTTTTGATGCCAAGTTTGAAACTAGATGGCAAGGGCCATACATAGTCAAGAAGGCTTTCAATTCTAGTTACTATCAGCTTATGGACTTGAATGGTAAAGAGCACTCCAAGAAGGTAAACGGGTATCGCTTGAAGCCCTATTTGAGTCGCCTTCTACCAAAGGATCTACCAAAGATCTGTCCAAAGGCCGGTGTCTCATGTAAGTATTGTTAAACGAAGCATGAGTGTAACTCTAGCCAAAATTCTGAGGGGCCAAACAATGAAGATCGTGTCAAGGACTCTGAAGCACTCTCTTTGGAAAAGATTCTCTATGATGGTACATGAATATACCATCATCCTGGGGGAGGGCTACTGATAGCCGTTTTTCGACTCTCCATAATTGCCATAGTAAGTTACTCCACCCTACCAAATTCACCCAAACGCTATGGCTATCCCTACCATTTCACTGTACATAGGCGTGTGTGAGTTAGGGGGCTTTTCCCATATCTTCTTAAAAACCCTCAGCTAGCTAGTCACTGGGCTAGTTGAGCCAAAAAAATTAAAAAAATAAAAAAATAAAAGTATATTATGGCCTCTTTGTGTGTAAATATTTCATTGTATATATGGCCTAAATATAGGGATTTTTTATAATTATTTTGGTATTTTAATATTTCTACTTAGGTGTGTGTTTTATGAAACCTATGTACACCTTCTTTCATCCTCTTACACCATAATTATATTTTTTGCCAATATGTACATACTCTAACCTCATATTTTTCCTTTATACAAATCACTCCCACATTTTCACCCTCACCCTCGTGAAAACAAAAAATTGATTTCTACTCATTGGTTACGTTTATTATATTATTTACTTGCATACCTTTTCCTCTTTCACCCAAAATAATTCAAAGAGGGACCATATCATATGATTCCAATATCTTTCCATATCCATAACTCCTGCATATTTTTATTATTATTTTTACTCATTATTCTAACACCATGTGCTCATTGAGCTAAAGTCCATGAATAGTCCATACACTAGTCCCACCATGTATATATTTCTTTATTCACCAATAATCCTCCTCCATGCATGGGTCAAGGGCAACTTGGATGCTTTGTATTATAATATGACAAAGGAGGGGTGATTCCAATATCTTTCCATATCCATAACTCCTGCATATTTTTATTATTATTTTTACTCATTATTCTAACACCATGTGCTCATTGAGCTAAAGTCCATGAATAGTCCATACACTAGTCCCACCATGTATATATTTCTTTATTCACCAATAATCCTCCTCCATGCATGGGTCAAGGGCAACTTGGATGCTTTGTATTATAATATGACAAAGGAGGGGCTCACTCTTGGATGCATTGTACAAATTCAACAAAGGAGGGGGCCACTAAAAGACTTTTGAAGATATAAAAACAGCCTTTTTGGCTAGAATTTTGGCACCTATTTCCACTCCGAATTTGGAGCGGTGGTCAAAAGAGAACATGTAGCCCACCCTCTGAATAATCACCTCAAATGTTTTCATGATTTTTGGAGGTACCATCGGTGAGCTATGATTTTTTGAGTGGACCCGAGTCTGCCCACTTTTCTCACAAGTAGCCCTTAGTCTTCTCTCACCCTTCCACACACCTACTCACTCTTACACATCCCTCCCTCTCCTTCCCTCACTCAAACCTGAAATTTCCATGGCTTCTCCCACCCTCTTCACCATTACCCTTCTCTCTCATCCCTATAGTTCTTTTATGAACCTCTACATACATACACCCTCTCCATGTCTCTCTCTATTGCTTCTATGTTACAATTTCATTTACCTCTCCTAAAAATATCTAAAATTCAGCATCTTAACCATGATAACTTCTGCAAATTGAGGATTTTTCATCAACAAATCCTCTTTTCATCGTGGTGGTCAACCGTGGCGGCGGCGTAAAGAAGCGAAGAAGAAGAAGAAGACCAGCGGTCATTTTTCCCACAATCTACACAAGGGTGAGTTCAAGCTTCGTCAAAGCTTCACCATCTCAATGATTCTCTTTTAATTCACCCCTCTTCCTTCATCAAATCAACTCATCCTACCCATTGTAAATGTATCACTAACAATTCTAGTGATTATTACCACTAACAACTAACTTCTTTTGTAAAAATGCACCCACACTATCAACATATGGAGTAGACAACCTCACAAATAAACCAAATTCACTCACTCCCATGGATGTTTCTCTCCTTTCACCACATCAATAATTCTCTTACTTGAGCCCACATCCATGTGACTCAAGAGAAAAGAGAGACCCCATTCTCATTTGAAATTCATAAAAATTCATAATCCTTGATCTTTCCTAATAAAATTGATTAGGCTTAATCCTAATCAAGGCTTCTAAAACCTATAAATAGAACCCATTCCTCCTTGTAAAAGGGATCACTATACCATTGCACACTAGATTGAGCGTACCACACGCTAGTTCTATCTTGGTTGTAAAGAGAGAGTAAGCTTTCTATACACCATCACCTTGGTGCATAGAAAAGCTTGAGCTAGTTTGAGTGAGTGCGAGTAGAAGATATTCTTCCTACCATTGTTGTATCTACCCCAACATCAATGAATTTTTAGTCTTGGGTGCAATTCATGTCCAAAGGCTCACGCTTCTCCTCCAATTTGGCTTGGCAAACTCATTCATTCAGCTTCATAAGGTGACTTGTTTCATTGAAGGTTGTTGTTTTGTTGCTTGTGATTCATTGGCTATTGTTTGGCTACCATTGTAAGAGGGTGGATGGTGAGAGGGCTCCCATAACCCTAAGACAATGTGCTAGTGATGCTATAACCAAATCTTGTCACTTGATTCCGCAAGCTCTAAGTCCCTTTTTGTGCAAAATATAAAGTTGAAGCTAAGTTGTACACCATCTCTCTCTCTCTCTCTCTCTCTCTCTCTCTCTCTCTCTCTCTCTCTCTCTCTCTCTCTCTCTCGTGTTTTAGTGTGTGAGAGTGTTCCATTGGTGTTAGGGTTAGTGTGAATCCCTTGCTTGTTTGTGGGTTGCTCTAACGATTCTCCTCTTTTGCGTCCTAGTTCGCTCTTAAACTAGGTGGTGCCCTTGTGTAGTTGGGATTTGGCTGTGGGTTTGTTGTTTTGGTTTGCGTTGTGTTGTGCCCCAGCCCCATTGAGCAGCACGGGAGCCTTGAAGGGTGTCTAGAGGTTGCTCTTCTTGTTGCCCGCCCCGGACCGCCTCACTACGAGCTCTGAGCTATGATTTTATTGGTGGACCCCAATTTTCTGATACTATGCAGCCACACTCCCTCTTCCACTTTATCATTTTCCCCTTTCACACACACTTCTCCACTCATCGTCCCCACCTCTCTCACCACTCCTCTCTACACCCTACTCACCTTCTTCTCAACCTTAAGAATAAGAGAAACCATGGTGAACTCATGCCTCCTACACACACTTCCATCCCAAAATTGACCACCTAGTCTCATTTTTCCTCCTCCAAATTACCCATATCTATCAAAAAAACCACAAAATTCAGTCTCTTCTCTTGAAAGACAGCATCATGGTGATTGATTACTCATCTTCAATTACCTTCGCTCCCAAGGAAGGTCAAGATGGAGAAAAAACGTACCGTCAAAGCTAGTGGACCGTCAACAAGCATCAAAATTGGCCCTACTCAAGACACTTGGAGAATCAACATTGTAAGGAATCCATCTTTTCTTACCTCTTAAGAGTTTTTCTTCCTTATTTGTATCCTACATGGATACTCCCATTGTAAATATCCAATTCCATTTGTAAATTAATAAAAATACCAACTCTACTAATTTACTAACACTAACCTACTATGAAAAGTCATATCACCTCCATTTCTCTCCTCTCTCTTTTCTTCATCGATCCCCACCAACTTCTTGATAATTCCAAGCAAAAGAAATTAGTTAAAGTGCTGAAAATCTAACCCAATTATGGTTAGAGGAGTAACCCTAGCCCTCAAAATTGCTATAAAAGGAGGGTGTCGCTAGCTCAAAAGAGAGAAGCCATAAGCAAGATCACTATGCTATAGCTTGAGAGGCCAAGCTCAACCTCTTGACAAGGAGCTCTTGAGCGGAATCTCATTGGCTTATTCATATGTATGTGTTGTATTAGGGGTGATTGCCAAGGGAGCTCTATGCCATTGTAAGAGAGAGTGATCATTCAATTGAGAGTAGGAAATCTATCATTTCTCCTACTAGTGTAAGCCCAACAATTGGTGAATCAAGAAGGGTGGATTTGGACTAAGCATGGATACTTTGTCTCTCTTCCAATGTGAAATCATGGAAAACAATGATGTGTAAGTGTCTTGGTGTTTTATTTAAGTTCTTGATAGCTTGTCTCTGGGTGTTGTTATCAATTTAGCCATAAATCCCACATACTGTAAGAGAGCGACAGGGTGGAGAGGACTCCCCTGGCCTTAAGACAGTGATTGGGGTGGCTTTTCTTGTGATGTGTTGCGGTGTAATTTACTCAAGCTATGTTGAACAAATACTAATCTCACTTTGATTGGTCATGACAGATTTGTAAGAAGGTATTAGTGCAACAAGCACCCCTTCCCCCTTCTCTCTCTTTCTTACATACATATTTGTGTTTGCAATTCAACCTCCACATCTATTATCAAATTTTCTTCTATTTCGTCTATAATGCAAAATGGTAGTCGATGTGCAATATGTTCACAAGATATTTCACAAGGAATATATATTATGTTTGGCATGGCAAATGAGTATAAATTCAAACAAGCCCGCCAAGATACTCCTAGAAAAATTAGCAATCCGTTTGGTGACCAAGATGCTGCTTCAAAGCAACACAATTGAGATCGACAAACTAGCATTGTATATGATCAAAACACATTGAATACAAGGTCTTTTACAATGGTTTTTGACACGATCTTCATTCGACTCTCAAGCTATATTGAATTTGTGAAGTTCTTATCTGTTGTAAGTTTGAGTGTTGTGGATCTCATTGCAATTCAACCTCCACATCTATTATCAAATTCTCTTCTATTTCGTCTATAGTGCATTGAGATACACCAACATTGAACTCTTCTTTGTCTTTGTTTTGACAATTATACAGCCAGGTGGGCATTTCCTCCTCGTAGCCAGCACTTTCGATGTGATTCAATATCTTTTTGTTGAAAAACATATACACTAATTTTTTCGCTCTGTTTGCTAATAGTTTGTTGCGAATAGTGTTGTCAACATACTTCTATATACTCCAGTTTCTCTCTGAACTTGAGCTTGTTGCACATTGTGCCAGTACTTTCATTGCAAGGGGACGTAAGGTCGAGTAAGGCTCCCCACCATTCATCATCCATCACTTCCATGCAGGTGGCTCTTTTGCATTATCTGTACAAAATCATTCGCACAAGAACCTTCTTTTAATCTAAATGCACTCATTTTTTTGATGCAATCAATTCGGTCCTGAACGTTGGACTAAAACGTGTTGACCACGTGATAGAGATCGCTGACCACCTTTGTATTGGACATAATATCTAAATTCCAATACTCTGGATCGAGCATGTAAGCCATGCTATGGAGTAGACTATGAGCTCTTTTCCACCTTGCATGAAAATATTTGGCCAAAATTCTTCGTTGTTTGCCAAAGAATAGTAGTCGCCACTCTTTCTCTACTACAGACTCTTTCAGCTCTTTGGGATTTTCAAGACTTTGTTGGACTGACCACCATGTCATCCACACTTTGCCCAAATTTGACACCCTTTGATCAAGGTTGAGAATCGCGAACATAACGGGCATCATTACATGGTATGCATCCATTACACTCCTCCACCAAGCAGCCTTGTTTATGTCGCCACATAGACATGTAATTTTATCTTTCACTTTTCTTTCTGCTCAAGCTTCCATTCATCAAAGGCCGTGCAATTGAATGTATCAATCACAGCACACTTATTGCAGAGAAGTGATTCCAATGTATAAAAATGTGTGCAGAACCAAGTTTCATTAGGAAGTTTCAACATCACTGACATGCGTATTCTATACAAATAAAGCACTCTTTGTTGTTTCAAGATAAATTTCACAACCTGACGTGTTGTGTCAATTATTTTGGTGAACCATGTGGTTTCTTTGCTAGTGTACCAATCCTTCAGCACCAAATTTAAGCTGTGCGTATTACAACTATTGGCAAAAATGTATGGAGACAACTTCTTTATTAATTTATAGTGTTTTTATAATTTGTGTTGTCCATGACTACTTGAACGACATGTTCATCACCAATTTCTTTAATTATATTATCAATACCTCAAAAATATATTTGCCACTTTTAATTGCACTAGAACTATCAATCGCCTTCATAAACGTTTCTCCCCTTGGACAAATCTGCATTACATTGATCAGCGGTCCTCTTTGAACATTTGACCAATCATCACTCATAATTGTGCATCTTGAAAGCGAAGGATTATTTTGCCAACACGCTCTTTGACTTCGATGTAACATTTGTCCAAGAAAACATTTAGTATCGTGTGATAAGAAGGACATGAAAATCTTGGGCCAAACTCATCGATTTCTTCCAAGCAGCCTTCCATGACCGAAGCACTTCTAGTGAAGAATATTGATTTGGCGAGTGCAATTTGTGCTTCTTCTAGAGACTACACTCGAAAGCTTTGATGTAATGATTTTTGATGCATTTGACCAAATCCACCTTCATTGTGACGCTTAAAAGGAACGCTGCTTGAAATTTCCTCCCCCTACACAGGCTGTTCTCCAAGGTTAGTTGGCGTCACCCACAAGATCAGTGGAGTTAATATTTGGCTCTGACAACTTTTGACTTGCAACCACAGAGCTATATATATGTTGTCTCTTGCCACCCTTTTTGACGAGCTCTTCTCTCAAACGCTTTGCAATTGCAAGTGCCTGAGGATGTTCACATTTCTTACAACTCTTTTTAACGCTACCCAAAAAATGGTCCCTACTACGTGGTCCACCGCTCAATTTTGTTGTGAGACAAAATTTACCTTGCCACTCCATATATCGGTCGCATATGTTGTGAGCATAATTCCACTCTTTGCCAGGAGCTTTTTTATTCTTTGGCTTCTTCGTACCACTTGTGTCCAAATTTTTCTCCATTGCTTTTAAATTAAAAATGAAGATAAAATAACAATATGTTAAGTTATTTAAACATATTTCTTATTTTCAATATATAATAAAAAACTATTCACTATGAAAGTAACCAAAACTGCACGATATGCTATTTTCAATGCACGCTAGTCTCAATCCACATATCGATCCCCTATGTTGTGAGCAAACATACACATTGCAATGCACTCTATGCACGGGATAATAACTACAACAATGATATGAATTTTTCAATGCAATTATTATTATAATAATTATTTATATGTCCACTTTGATTTGCAAACAATACGACATATCTAATTTCAAATGCTACAAAGAATAATCAACTTCTACATTGAGCGATGTCAGTTGCACTAATAATCTTTCATAATACATAATGCACTCTTTGTATAAACCAATGCATAAATTAACGGAAATAAATCTTCAATATAATCACATAATTGAGGACTACTTGTACCGAGTGAAGGATTGGATCCCCTTTATGCAACCAATTCAATATATAAAAGCTATTTTCACCCAATTAAGAATTATAGGTCTTATATTATGGAGTGACAGTGTATATCAACTCAAATCTATGATGGTGAAAAATGCAAGACTTCAAGGATCTTTATATGCCCAGTACACTAGTACAGGACATCCAATCCTTCACAATCGACTCGTCATTTAAATATACTCATCTTCTGAAACCAATTACAACCCTCATTTGGACCAATGGCTTCGTCACAATGAGCATGACCCTCCAAATTTTCAATTTTTTTGGTTTTGTACATCTTGTTTAGTAAAAGAATTAAAAAAATTTAGAAGTGGTTACCGAATTAAAAGTCATGTTCGGCCCAAAAAAAGGACCTGTGACTCTGTAACTTTAGGTCAATTCATACCCGGCACTCAGATACACTCCCCAAGGATTTGCTTAGCTAAAGGACCGCAGTAAGCACACTGTTTACTATATGTAATTACTCTCACCGGGCTCTTTAACTTTCTCGGTGGGCCCGTCGGGCAAAAGAAGATGCTTGGCAGGCCCGTCAGGAAAATTGAAGAGCCCAGCAAGATCCGCAGGGAAATATAAAAAGTCCAACAGGCTAAACGGCTCTATGAGTTTTTATAGGTCATAATCAAAGTCACGTTAATAATTAATGTGATCACGTGATTCTCTTATCTAATTACTAGAGTTATTAATGTAATCACACAATCGTGATTACGTCAATAAAATCCTGGGTTTCCTCTCTTGCCTTTTGGAGTGACGAGGAGAAGGAATATAGGATGATCTTTCCCTCTTGGAGGAGTTGGGGATCGTCGAGACCGCCATCTTCGTGGAGACACATCTTCACAGGAATTCAGAGATTCACTTCTTTCTTGTTCATTGGATTCCTCCTCTTCTCTAATTGGAGAGAGTATCCTTTTGGAAGTCTCAATAAGAGGCTTCCTAAGCTCTCTCTCTTCTTGCAAGGTAGGGAAATCCCATAAGCACGAAGTTGTTGGGTAACTTTGGCTTGCAAGACAAGGTTGGCCATAGCTTATTGCAACCTAGTAACAAGATAGTTCACAAACATTGGGGCATCATCAGTAGCACCTTCATGTGCAAAATCAAAGTTTTCAATATTCATTCTACTCTCTTGATTATTATCATCCATGCTAATTAAACTTATGTATATGCTACTTTGTGCTTTGGTACCCCCAAAAACCTTAGTTGCTACTCTTCTTTACCTTTGAAAATTAGCTCTCAAGCATCCACACCAGTGGTTTAGAGACTCTTGATTGCAAAGAGTAGTGGAGAGGGTCTAACATTGCGCGGTTGATTATGGTTCCTATTGAGCTTGCAAGTAGCTCAATAATCATTAAGCCAAAGGCAAGTCCCCCAAAGACTTCACTATTAACTCTATATTTCCCAATGGTGTACCTCAAACTAAGTCCTTTTCAACCAAGTTAATAGATCCCTATCCCACTTACCCTCTTGCAACAATAAACAACTTAAGGATCTCTCTTGGATAACCTTTCGTGGACAACTTAAGGATCTCTCTTCTTAAGCAAGAAAAGAGAAACCAATGGCTCTGATACCAATGTAATGGAAATGGACTATGAACATTGAGAATAGCAGAATTAAGAAAACTAAAGTGAGCCTTTTTATGAGAATACTTTGAGAAAATAGAGGGTGAACTTGATTAGAGGTAGCAACATAACCATTATATTTGATTAACTTGGCATGAACAATACTTTGCAAGAGAGAGAATTAGAGAACGTGACAACAACTGAGGGTCGGATTTATGTGGAGCCGGTCTCCCCTCCAAAAGGCTTTTGTATTATAGCTTCTCCCATAAAGAGAGACTTGGTACAATACAAGCTTTCTGTTCCCTGAGACCTTGATGGTGCAATGAAGATAGAGAGCTTCATGCACCACAATTATGCCCATAACTTAGCTAAATGAAAGAATTAACTTGTCCATGGCCTCAGTCCCAAGATCTCAAACACCTTCAAAGGTGGAGAGAGCTAGTAGGGAATGAGGGCAGGGAAGAGGAAGAAGAAGTATTCTTACGAGAAAGAAATAGGGTCCTCTCATACCATTATTCATAGAGCTTAGCATAGCATAATAATGGGTGGAGCTGAAGAAGATGGCTAGCATAGCATGGAAGCATGGATCTTGTGAAGGAGTACGAGCAGAAGTGCGACGCGAGAGAGAGTACGAGAAGAAGAGCACAATGATATGGTGAACTCGCTCTACTGTAATGTGTAGAGCATAGTGAGTTCTTATTAGGTTTTCACAAAAGAATATGTGTACATACCTAGCGGCCCGCCCACTTACCTAGGCGACCACATTGGGCTTTATACCCCAACAACCTCCCACTTAAAGTCCAATGTGGTACTGTAAGTGTGAGAGAAGCTACTATACAAGCTAATACACGAGAGATGTAGAGAAGTGACGTACTACCCTACACCTAACTGCTTGCAAAAATGCGCAAAGCTCTCTGAGGGAAGTCCTTTTGTAAGTACATCAGCAGGATTTTCTGTGGTGTGAACTTTGACAAGCTGAAGTTGCTTATCCTCGAGCATTTCCCTGATGAAATGATACTTCACATTCACATGCTTTGTCTTTGAGTGATAAACTGGATTGCGAGACAATTGTATAGCACTTTGACTATCACAATATAACACAGGCATCTCTTCTTTGATTCCCAAATCTTTTACTAGTCGATCAAGCAAAATTAATTCTTTTCATGCCTCTGATGCTGCAACATATTCAGCCTCTGTAGTAGACTGAGTAACACAATCTTGTAATCTAGAACGCCATGATACTGCTCCACCAGCCAATGTAAAGACATACCCTGACGTAGACCTTCTATTGTCTAAGTCACCTGCATAATCTGAGTCTGTAAAAACTTTTACACTTAGCTCCTGACTCCCATAGCATATGCGCATACTCTTTGTAGCTTTTAGGTATCTCAATGTTCCTTTCACTGCCTCCCAATGATTCTTGCCTGGGTTTGACATGTATCGACTTACGACTCCCACTGCAAATGCAATGTCTAGGCGAGTAGCAATCATTGCATACATCAAACTACCCACTACAAACGCATATGGAATCTTATCCATTTCAGCCTATTCTTCCTCAAACACAGGACAATCTTGTTTGCTAAGTTTCACATATGGTGGCAATGGAACACTCAATGCCTTTCCCTTCTCCATATTGAAATGTTGCAAAACCTTGTCAATGTACTCTGTTTGAGATAACCAAATCAACTTCCTTGATCTGTCTCTCTCAATGCGCATACCAAGTATATGACTTGCCTCACCCATGTCTTTCATGTCAAACGATTTTGCCATTTTTGACTTCAAAGCTGAAATTTCTTCCAAGTGCTTGCCAGCAATCAACATGTCATCCACATACAAAACAAGGATCAACCAACTGCCATCCTTAGCCTTCCTTGTATACAGACAATGATCGAACTCACTACGTTTGTAGCCTTGAGAAAGCATAAACTTGTGGAACCTATGGTACCATGCCCTCGGTGATTGTTTTAAGCCATAAAGACTCTTTAACAATTGGCATACCAAATCTTCCTTGCCTTTCTCAACAAACCCTTCTGGCTGCTGCATGTAAATTTCCACATCTAAATCACCATGCAAGAACGTTGTCTTGACATCCATTTGGTGCAACACCAAATCTAATATGGCAACCAATGCAAGAAAGCATCTCAATGTAGTCATCTTGACCACCGGAGAGAAGAATTCATCAAAGTCAATGCCTTGTTCTTGCTTAAAGACCTTGGCAACAAGACTTGCTTTGTACTTTTTCTGACTATCATAAGCAGTGATCTTATACCTGTAAACCCATTTACAAGGTAGAGCCTTTTTGCCATGTGGTAATTTAACTAGCTTCCATGTCTGGTTTTTATGCAGAGCTGTCATCTCTGACTGCATGGCCAATTGCCTATTCCCGAAGTCCTTCATTTGCACTGCTTCCTTGTAACATGAAGGCTCATTGCAATCAGTCAACATGACATAGTTCATAGATGGAACAAACCTATCAGGAGGTCGCGTGATACGTGCAAATCTACACAAAATAGGTGGCTCAGGCCCAGCCACAACCTGTGGTTCCACTCTATCCTGTCCTTGCTCCTCTTGAGCCCTGATATTTTGTCTTGCACGTGCAGGTCCATCTTCTTGGAAGACAACTCTTCTAATCTCCTCAACCCTCTCTAGTTTAGAATGATATTTGGCTTCATTAAAGTGAACATCATTGCTGCGGATAACCTTTCTGGATTCGGGATCCCAAAGTCTGTACCCCATATCACCAGAATTACCATAGCCTAGAAAGATGCACTTTCTACTCTTTGGCTCAAGTTTGTTCCTAAATTCCTTTGGAACATGAGTATATGCCTCATAGCCAAAGACTCTGAGATGCTTGTATGAGGGCATTTTGCATGACCATACCATCTCTGCCACTGAATCCTCCTGCAAAACCTTGCTAGGAGATCTATTTATAAGATGGACAGCTGTTGATACAGCTTCAGCCCAAAACCCATTTGGCAGTTGTGCATTAGACAACATACTTCTGATCTTCTCTTGTATGGTCCTATTCATCCTCTCAGCAACACCATTTTGAGGAGGATTGTAAGGAGCAGTAAGTTCACGTTCTATACCTTTTGACTCACAAAAGTCCTGAAAGGCCTTTGAAACATACTCTCCACCATTGTTAGTGCGTAAGCATTTAAGCTTCTTGCCACTCTGATTCTCCACAAGTGTCACAAACGTTTTGAAAACACTAAATGCTTCATCCTTGTGCTTGAGAAATTAAACCCATACTTTCCTCAAGTAATCATCTATAAATGTCATAAAGTAAGAAGCTCCCCCTAGAGATAGGTTAGGTATAGGTCCACACAAATCACTATGAACAAGTGCCAACTGTGTATCTCTTCTATTGCTTCTATGCTTATGTGGCTGCTGTGTTTGCTTACCATACAGACAATGTTCACAGAATTCAAAATCATTAAATGACAAGCCAGGAAAATAACCAGAACGAGACAAGATTTTCATTCCCTTCTTGGACATATGTCCTAACCGGCTATGCCACAAAGAAACGTTCGGCTGCTCGGTTACATTGATTACATTTTTAGAGAAATTTGATACATAAATCATGTAAAGTCCTCCAGACTTTACTCCATGTGCTACTGTCATAGAACCCTTGGATATCTTCCACATATTCTGTCCAAAAGTGGTGACGTAGCCAGCATCATCAAGTAAACTTGTGTTGATCAAGCTCTTTGTAATTGCGGGAACATGTCTCACATTCTTCAGCATGAAAGAAGAGCCATTCTTAAACTTCAATTGAACATCTCCAACACCTAAGATCTCACATGTCTGCCCATTGCCTAGCCGAACATGATCTTTAGTGGTCAGATAAGAGGTAAACCACTCCTTGTTTGGAGACACATGAAGTGATGCCCCTGAGTCTATAATCCAGTCACTAAGTGCATTTCCATCAGATGTTGTAAGAAGAGCTGAGTCCATTGTATTTTTCAAGAAGTAGATATCTCCTGACACTAGACTGTCATCCTCTGCAACAGTGTTTGTCACATTTATTTCTTGAATCTTCACTGAGGACTTGTTCTTCTCACCACGGTCTTCTGCTTTCTCTTTGCCTTTTTCTGCTTTCCATTCTCTGTAGTCTCTATTCATGTGACCCTTCTTGCCACAATGGTAGCATTCTATGTCACTCTTGCCTTTAGCACTGCGAGGCTCCCTCTTTCCACCTTTGTACTTTTCTTTGGTCCTTCCCCTGACAACTAAGGCTGTTCCTTTGCCTTTGTCCATTTTCTTTCTATTGATTTCTTCAGTAAGCAGACTGCCTTCTACACCTGCTATGGTCAAACCATCTGGAGGTGCAGAATTACTCAAAGCTGTGCGAAAAGTGTCCCAACTTTTCGGCAATGTGATCAACAGGAACATAGCTCTAACAAGTTCATCAAACTTGACACCTTGAGCTGACAATTGACTATAGATTGTGTTGAATTCATTCAGATGATTGGACATAGGTGTCCCTTCTTTCATCTTCAAGTCAACAAGCTTCTTAATCCATTATATCTGTGAAGCTGCACTCTGCTGCTCATAAAGATCACTCAGCTTTGTCCATGCTTGATAAGCCGACAGCTCGTCTGCTACATTGAAGTAAACGCTTTCTGCCAATGTCAGCATAATGGTAGAAAGTGCCAATTCATCCATTTCGCTCCATTCATCTTCGTCCATATCTTGTGGTTTTATCCCCTTGAGCTTTATAGGTTTTATATGCTTCTTTTGTACCAACACATGCCAAATCTTCTTCTTCCACAATGGGAAATCGGTTCCATCCAGCTTCTTGATATTGTAAAGAGCAGTGTCCTGTGATCCAGCCATAGCTACACTTCACGGTAGTTTACTTTCCAAGGAAAAATTCGGCAGAGTTTCTCCTGTAAACTGACCTCTGAAGCAATATCAACCTGTCAAATGAACCAATAAAGCTTCAGATTCTGCAAAAATTTCGGCAAAGTCTCCTTTGTAAAATAGCTCTGGTGTACTCAAAAACTGACCGAAAACAACTCAAAAAACCACTGTCTCTCTAACACTGTAAACTGTGGGTAAACCTGTCCTGCACCTGTACTGTCTCTCACTGTCCTGTCACTGTCCTGTAAGCATAGACTGCGACAATGCCTCAATGGCAGTAAAGCAAAGATGCAATCCTAACTGTCTAACTCACAGTCGATACATCCTAGCTGCCTATCTAAGGGTGCTCGAGGGATCGCTCCAAGACCTGTATCACCGAAAGGATCTCAACATTCGAGAATCCCCCAGCTCAATAAAGCCTCACGCAACCCTCAACAAAGGCTGCAGTAAATCTGACAGTACATAGACTTCCCACAAAGTCATACATCCACAAAGTTCCCACTGTATGTTGTAACCGTTGCGGCGGTTGTTTGCTGCGTGACTCACAGCCAGCAAACCCTCAACAGACATACATCATCTCTGACAATACATCCCATGTGGAAGTATGTGCAATGCCACGATGAAATCTGGAGTATCAAGCAGCAAACACAAGCTACCTGATGAACGGGTGGATGTCGCCTACAGTCTGTGTGTAGGTGTGCCCGTGTCGTATGTGACACGCCTCCAAGAATTGTAAGCCGTTCTTCGTTGTGTAGATACCCACAAATCATCACTCTGGAAGTGCAGATATCCTCAGCACTTGTAGTCGTAGGCCGAAACCCCAAAATTGCAGAGTTGGATCTGCACCCGCCGAGACCACGTAGTCGAAAATGGCCTGCGCAGATCTTTGTCGAAGCCGAACGGTGGCCGAGATGACCTCAGAATGAAATTCTGAGAACACCGAGCCCTTTGGGCTCACCCACAGGAATTGGGGCCGTGTCTTTGCCTGTCGAATCTCACTCCAATCTGAGCAGGTGACTCTGGCTACCTGCAAATGCTGCCCCGAGCCTCGATCTGAGCTCTGATACCAGTTGAAGGAGTACGAGCGGAAGTGCGACGCGAGAGAGAGTGCGAGAAGAAGAGCACAATGATATGGTGAACTCGCTCTACTGTAATGTGTAGAGCATAGTGAGTTCTTATTATGTTTTCACAAAAGAATATGTGTACATACCTGGCGGCCCACCGCCCACTTACCTGGGCGACCACATTGGGCTTTATACCCCAACATCTTGGTTGGATTTGCATTCCATAGGGAAGAGTTGTTGGTGTAGGCTCTCAACTTCTCAAGCTTGGAGAAGAAGATGGAGTTCTTGCACTTTCACCAAGTGAGAATGAGAGCATGTGAGTGTTGGTGTGTGTGTGTGTGTGTGTGTGTGTGTGTGTGTGTGTGTGTGTGTGTGTGTGTGTGAGAGAGAGAGAGAGAGAGAGAGAGTATACCCCCAAGCACACCCCTAGCTTGCTTTGGTGTGTGTGTGTGTGTGTGTGTGTGTGTGTGTGTGTGTGTGTGTGTGTGTGTGTGTGTGTGTGTGTGTGTGTGTGTGTGTGTGTGTGTGTGTGTGAGAGAGAGAGAGAGAGAGAGAGAGAGAGAGAGAGAGAGGGAGTATACCCCCAAGCACACCCCTAGCTTGCTTTGGTCGACCCCTCCTTGTAGCTCATCCTTGAATTTGATTGGACCCCTGCAAGCCTAGCCAATCACATGCTTAGTGCATATCAAGCAACAAGGGCAGCATTTGGACAAGTGTCTTCCTTACCCCCTTTGAGAGAGAGGGCTTCATAATTCCTAGATAATTATTTTAAAAAACTAAATTCTCATTGGACCCCTTTAGATGTCAACCAATAGGCCTTAGGCACCTTATGAGGGCAACATGGGAAGGAGCTTGACATGTGTCCTTGATGCCTCTTTGAACTTGGCTTGCCTTGAGTGACTGAGTGTGTGTGTGTGTGTGTGTGTGTGTGTGTGTGTGTGTGTGTGTGTGTGTGTGTTCTCTCCCATGCCCCTACTTGTAGGGCTCGCCCCCTTCCCCCCTTGTGTAGGGATGCATGTTAACTTTGAGAACATCTCACCCCTAGAGCACCTAGCCATGAAGCCCCTCAAACACGTTAGTCATAAAACATGACAAGCACCTCAAGCACCTTAATCATCAAGCACAACAAGCACCTCAAGCACCTTAGTCAGCAAGCATGACAAGCACCTCAAGCTTGGGCCGGCGGGTTCCCACCTCAAGCTCACCCCTCGCTTGCTTAAGGTGTTAGGTCTAAGGACTTTTAACACTAACCTTTGGAGGTCTTTAATGAATCTAACCCTAAGGTCTTTCAAGCTTCATTAGCTAACATTGCTCTTTGAAGTACCATCTCTCATTTGGACCCATTGACTTTGGTCCCGTGCTGAGGTAGATCCATAAGCACATGTCTATATTCTAACTATTCCCGTTTATTCTCCCATATTAAATGATCATTTTAATATGAGAAAATCGTTTGGGCTAGTTAGATATTAGATTTTATGACAATTTTTGAGCTTTATACCTAGGGCATTTCATGTGGCCAATGGCTAGCTTACAAGGCTTGTAAGCTCATTGTAAGTGAATAAATTTTAGAATAAATAGCATTCGGCTCAAAAATTCATAAAAACTCTGTTACAAAGCTTTTCTATAAAAATATGATAAATTACATTAAAATTTATGATTTGGAAAAGGTGTGGTTGGCTAGGAGGGTTCCCATAAGTTGCATGGACCAAACAATTGGGTCTTGCATCAAATGGATTGTGAAGAATGCATTCTTACCAAGCATAACACTATTTTTCAATGGCCTTGACTAACAACGCATTTATTTTAGCCAAATCAACATAGTGCCACCCCCCTTCAACATACAAGTGTAAAGAAATATTTACGTTGTCCAAAAGAGAAGCTTCCCTAGGGCTGTCCTTCTGTCACATCATCAGAGGAACCCATCCTTTTTGAACCTACCTTCCTCCCTCCCTCTCTCTCTCTCTCTCTCTCTCTCTCTCTCTCTCTCTCTCCGTCCGTAAGATGTGTCACAACTCATATAGACAATGCTCGAAGTATCTATTTTGTAATGTTGTTACATGTCCTGCTCTTTTTGGAATTAGATCCAGCCAATAATTTGAAGATACACACATACATACAACTCTCACATCACCTTTCCTTTCCTTCCTTTAAGTGCACTAAATTGCCAACAATACCAAAGGTGAGTCTTGCACTATTTCACAAGCTACCTCTTTTCCCCAGGAATACTTTTTTTTTTTTTTTTTTTTTGGCATGGTGAAGGCCTTAGTATCCATATGGATGAAAGTCGATCAATTCTAATTTGTGACACATGTGTCCCTTAGGAAGTCTTGAAGAAAAAGACATCATGTCTTGTGAATGCTATTTCTCAAAGCTCCACTCAATTTTTGCTCAAATAGGCTTTCGAGAACAAAGAAATAAAGAGTGTATTCATAAGAATTTGATCCAAGATGCGAAGTATTGATTCAATATTTGTTTTTTAATGTTTTGATTTATAAAAGGTTCTTTAAGGACTTCACAAAAATAAAATTCATTTCATTATATTGTTATATTATTTTCTATGCTTATTGATTTATTTTTTAATATAAAAACAGAACGTTCTTTTGTTTTAGTTTTTCAATGTGTCTTCTTATTTTATTGTTTTTATTTTATTTTGGTTTCAAATGAGTAGGTGTACCAAATATAAAAATTTTAAAAAACTACTTATAAGTGAAAAGAGTGTGGGGATTGTCAAAAAAAACTTATAGAGTGAATTTCCAAAAGAAATCATGATTGAAGCTTGAAGGTGGAAGTAGAGAGTCAGAGAAGAAATTTTAAAAAATACAATTGCGACGAGTCTTGAGAGACCCCCATGTTAACAATTGACATAGGTGCTCTCTCTCTCTCTCTCTCTCTCTCTCGTGAGATATGGAACCTGCACCAACCATAGTTTCAAAATAGGGCCTTATCTTGTCTCTAGTTGGGTGCTGCTAAGGTAGAGTATGGGCCATTTTCTTCATTTTTGTTAATTTCTTGCTTGCACCCATTTCCTTCCCCATCTAGCAAATAATTTAAATGTTGTATTTTAATAACTTGCCACTCCACCCCCAATTTGCATCCATCAAACTGCCCACAAAGAGAGAGTTCTTACACTTCATGATTTTATGTAAAACCTCAACAATCGCAGCAATTTTTTAGAGAAGGGGGTGTAGAGCATATGCTTCTCAATAGCACTACTAGGCCTTCCTCCCTTAAAAACCCTTCTAAAAATGATGACCAAAGGTGTGAGGTGATCATAATCACGAGGAAAGGATCTTGGTAGGCATTGGACCCATTGAAAGAGTACAAATAAAGTTTTGAAAACCTTGGCAAATTAAGAAATCTTTGAGGTTTATTGGAGTTCAATTGTTTTCAAGCCTTTAGAAATGATAATGTGCAATGTGCACCTTTCACTGTACTGTTTTGGAAAAATTACCAAAGTACCCCTCTAATTTGTGGAAATTCTCAAAATATCTCTTAGGTTATAAAAAATCCCACAATACCCTTGTGCCTATTTTGGTTTGAATATTCAAGATTTTTGAATCTTTATTCTTTTTTTATGATTGAGATCCATTTTTGAATGCTTAGCATGTAATTTTTCACAAATTACCTCGTAAAAAAAAGGTAATTATGTTTAAAAAGTGAAGCAATTCATCTCCAAAGCCTACATAACCAAGTCAAATTCTAGTTTTGGCATCTTGTATTGATAGACAATCAGTCTTTATATGAAAAGCTACAATTTCTTTTATCTTTGGAGATATTTAATCTTGCAACAAGGAGCATTATCCTTGACTAGGTCGGCAATTTTTCTACTGGGAAAAATTTCACGTATCTCTTTAGCCTTAAGGCTGCTTTTCATATGGATTCTCCTCCTTCTGCTTGAATTTATGGATTTGTGAGACGTTTTTGTGGGCTATCCATTTTTTAGAGAATTTCTTGATAAACTCGTCAAACACCTCCTCCACTGACTCAAAATCTCTATTTCAACGAAATCAAACCCAGGTGGCGGCATCCTCCTCAAGAGCTAGTCCAAATCTTGTGAACCATGTGGAAAAGTCTAGGACTTCCTCAGCTCTAATGACGTGCAAAAATGTTGCCACGAGATCCTTGAACCCCTATTTTTAGAATATTTCTTGTTAACCCATTTTTGGACTTGAGATGATCTGATCCTATGGTGATCCATTAATCTAAGCATAAGATCCCTCATTCCTCCTCTATGAGTTCTTTATAGACTAGGATACGGCATGTGTTCTTCCCCTAGTGCTCTTAATCCATAATTCTTGGTTGGTCTATCTGGTGGTTGTTCCTCTTCTCGTACCTTCCTTTTCTTGTTCTCGTTCTTGATGTGGTTCTTTGGTCCTAATCGGATATGACATTCTTGCTCTATTCTCATCTTGGTATTGCTGATGGAGTGGTGGTGCTTCTAGCCCTGGCATGGCTTAATATACACCTTCTTTTGTGTTCAGTTTGGGTGTTGCAGACTGCTCGAGCCATGCTTGAAATGATAGTGGTGAGGTTTGTGAGTTATGAGGGTTGGGCAACGACTGTCTATTTTATTGCAATGTGGTGTCATAATCATCTAAAAAGGGATTTGTAAATTTGCTAGGGTTCTATATGGGCTTTTGCTTCTCTTCAAAATTCTGTGCCAATAGTTCTATTGTTATCAATCTCCCTACATCTTATGGGTGAATTGGCTTGTATTCTTGTCTGTACTTATCAACAAAAATGATATGGGTTCCAATTGCAGAATCATACGAAAACAAGTACAAGACTTTGTCTTTGCTTCATTCATTCACATGGGGTTCCATGCAATAATAGTAAGAGATGACTCTTCCATCCCCGTGCTTGTAAATCCCAATATTTTCATGAATTGTAGCCACTCTTGCTATCCTCTTGTCATGAATGTAGAAGGATCTAGGAAGCTTAAGCTTAGGAGGTAGCTCTTGGATCTCGATAAACATCTTTCCTTTTGCTACATTATCTCCATACCGATTGTAATTTTCAGGGTCCTTGACAATGAAGTAGTAGTTTCCTTCTTCATCACGGAACATATCACCATCATTGTTTACTAGAATTACTTCTAATCCTCTAAATGGTTGTTCGTCAACACAAATGCATTGATGTTCTTGGACATCTCATACACTAGGGCTCCATGGACATTTATTCCCTTTAGGAAGATTGTTGTGTATTTTGGTGTGTTTAAGGGTTTTTGGAAGGTGCTACCCCCATAGTCCATTGCTTTTGGAAGCCTCCAAGTTTGTTGGGTAGCCATCCACTAATATGATTTGTCGAAAGAGGTGTTAGTATCATTTCCCTCTTCTATGATTAGGATCTATCTTGGCTTGGTTTACTCTCTTCTATTGATACTAGACTCCCTTAGTCTGTTGTTACTCTACTGTATCTTAGAAGATACATGTATGCTCTTAAATAAATGAAAAAAGATAGACACACTTTTGGAAAACCCCAACCTCTTATCTGTGAGGTTAGCTAATTCCTTATGCCGCTTTTGCTTATGGTAACTTGGATACATGTATACACAAGATCAAGCGCTTTGCCTCTTAGCCTACTGAGTGATTAGTCCATATCTCTCTCATAAATCTTTACTAAAATACAAAATTTGCAAAAAATCCAAAACCGAGATCGACAATCTGACAATTCAAGGCCTAATCCGTAATGAGCTCTTTTGGGGTGATTCTGGAGTTTGTTTGATTTAACCAAGGTATTTTGGAATCTTGGCAGGATGGCGTACAAGCTGGTGGGGTCAAATTTCTTTGTTGGACAAGATGGTAGCTATCTCGGTAGCTGTCACTGGTGAGCTTTTTGAATCTAGTCACTTTCTGCTAGTTGGTTTTTGCCTGGTTGGTCTTTTGACAACCTACTTGAAGTGTTTTAATACTTTTTGAGGTCAGTTGGGTCAACTATCAAAAGTTATCCTTGGACTTTCAATTTTTGGATTATTAGAGGGGCTTTTATTGGTCCAAAGGAGTCAAGGAAGGTATATTTGGGACCCTTGCATTGCTAGGAATCAAATGACACCAAGTTGGTCCCAGTCTGGCACAGGAAACTAACGCGGTAGTTGTCCTTTGTGGAATTTTGGACTTCTGACACTTCCACTAGTTTCTCTATCACCTATGTAGTCTTCTGCACCTATGTGCCACCTACAGTTTTGGGTTTTGTCCTATCAACAGGCAAGTAAACTCCTTGGGCCTGGTCACTTAAGCAATTTTGGCTGGTTTTACCCAATTTCTGAACCTTTTTTACTTGTGGAAGGTGGGCTTGGCAAGTATAGAGTCTCAGGATCCTGATGGTATACCCTCGCTGTAAAATAATGATAGCTACAACAATCACAGTAGCTGCCATTGGGATCTGATTTGAACCTGGTCACTTCCTATTGATTCCTTACGTCTAGGGCTTCCCAATGACACCCTGTATATGACTCAAAATTGTCAATTTTTTTTCCTGTACAAAGTTTCAAGTCCGACTTGGTCAATTACTACAAAATTTGCTATATCTCACAATTGATGGCTCATGTTTTTCCCAAAATTTCTAGTTATTTGCTCTACTAGAGTGTATGCAAGTGAACAAGCAAGAATTTCTCAAATCACACTCCCTTTTCAAGTTATGCATACTTCTTGCCTTTTCAATCATTTTTGCCATCAAAAGTTGCAATTTGGAATTCAAAAGCAACTTTGGCTAGTCCAAGAAACACCAAAATGAAATATTAGCCTAACTATTACTCCTACAACTAATCTAAACAACAAAACAACAAACATAAAACAAAACTAAGTAAAAAGAAGTGATAGTGGGACAGAAGATAGCCAAATTTTTGAATCTTTCCTCTACTTACCACAACCATCTACCAAACACAATTGACACAATACTCAAAGCGCGACTCAATGCACAATGCACTAAAATTAACAACTAAGATCATCCTAACAAGGCAACCAAAAGAGAATGCACGGCTCTTCAGTCTACCTGAGAAATCAGCAAGCCTCACTGGCTCTCCTACCTAAAGATAAATGTAATGAATTGTAACACTTGGGCATTGGGTAATGAAGAACCTCACTGTGACCTCCTCCTCTATTGTAAGTTCTACATCCTCAATTGTGGTGCCAATGTTGGCAGATTTCCGCGATCGAACGATGTAGCCTAGTGAGAACTCAAACCAGCATAAATATATCAATCCGAGGACGTAGTTGACCCGACTAGTGCATGGAAACATAGAATGCAATGCCCAAATGACAAAGCATTGAGGAGAGAGGTGTCACTCTCAAGCAAGGAAGCAACTAAGTGGAAAATGCCTAAGTCTCCCGTGAGGTCTAACTAACACTCAAATGGTCGTATAGGGATCAAATGAACTCCAAATGAAATGAAACTTGAGATTGTGGATCTCTAGGCTATAGGCAGTAGATTTCCAACACCAAAACTTGAAAAAGTCACAGGCGGGTAGACAAGCAACCGCAATTGTTGCCACCTTTCAACTTCACACAAAATGACGAATGAGGGGTCGTTTGGCTCCTTCTAAGGCCTACTTGCCTCTGGTTTCACTTCAAACACCATTAGCAACACAAAACAAGCACTTAAACACAGTAGGTAGCCTAGAGCTAAAACCGCATCTTTAGTGGTTATGGTGCAGACGGAGAGATAGGCTATCTTTGGCACCCAAAATCTCGTAAGATCATTCAAAGTTTAAATGTCATATTCAATGAGTCCAACATGCATAAGAATCCTATCAAAGATGTAGAGTACATGAGAGTTACATTCAAAGATGTTTCCTTAGATCTGGTCAAAACTCAAAAGTGTAATTTGAGGAGCGAGAGAAGAAAGAGCTATATAAGGGATTGAGATGCTCTAGTCAAGCCTCAAATCTGCCTCAGCATTTTTAGCCAGATCTAGATTATGTCATGCTGATTCACTACAGTGAGCCATCTTGCTACCAAGAAGCTATGCAAATCAATGACAAGCTTAAGTGGGAGGAGGTGATGCAATTAGAGATAGACTCAATTGAGCAAAATGAGACTTGGGAGGATCTAGTTAAATTACATGAAGGCTTTCATGTAAATGGGTCCACAAGAAGGAGTATGCATCATGTGATTCAAAGCCTACTTACAAGGCTAAACTCATAGCTAAAGGTTCCAAGAAGTGCTTTGTATAGAGTGAAGAAACCACTTTATGGCTTGAATCAAGGATCCAAGCAATGGTATCAAAAGTTCGACATGTTTATGTAGTCTCATGGATATAAAGGGAGTCAAGAGAATCATGTCTTACACACAAATAAACTTGGCACGATGGCCTATAAGCTGGTGGTCAAATTTTCTCAGCTAGACCAAATGGCAGCAACCGCGATAGCTGACACTGGTGAGCTTTTTGAATCTAGTCTCTTTCTACTAGTTGGTCTTTGCTTGGTGGGGCTTTTGACACCCTGCTTGAAGTGTTTTAATACTTTTTGAGGCTTGTTGGGTCAACTATTAAAAATTATCCTTGGACTTTCAGTTTTTGGGTGATTATAGGGGCTTTTACTAGTCCAAATTAGGCAAGGAAGGTATATTTGGGACCCTTGCATTGCTAGGAATCAAATGACACCAAGTTGTTCCCCGTCTGGCACAGTTGGCAACTACCGCACTAGCTGTCTTTTGCAAAATTTTGGACTTCTGACACTTCGAGTGGTTTCCCTATCACCTGTGTAGTCTTTTGCACATATGTGCCATCTGCAATCTTGGGTTTTGTCCTATCAAAAGGAAATTTAACTCCCCGAGCCTGGTCAGTTAAGCAATTTTGACTCATTTTACCCAATTTTTATACCTTTTTGACTTGTGGAAGGTGGGTTTGGGAAGTAGAGAGTCTCAGGATCTTGATGGTATACCCTCGCTATAAAATACTGATAGGTGCAGTAATTGCAGTAGCTATCACTGGGATTTGATTTGAACCACGTCACTTTCTGTTGATTCCTTACCTCTGGGGCTTCCGAATGACACCCTATACGACTCAAAATGATCAATTTTTGGTCTCTGTCCAAAGGTTCAAGTTCGACTGGGTCAATTACTACAAAATTTGCTTTATCTCACAGTTGATGGCTCAAATTTTACCCAAAATTAGCAGTTATGCTTTAATAGAGTGTATGCAAGTGCACAAGCAAGAATTTCTCAAATCACACACTACGTTTCCAAGTTATGCATACTTCTTGCCTTTTCGTCATTTTTGCCATCAAAAGTCGCAACATGGCATTCAAAAACAACTTTGGCTTGTCCAAGCAATTCCAAAATGCAAACAACAAAACGAAGTAAAAAGAAGTGAGAGGATAGCAGAACTTTTGAATCTCGATTCTACTTCCCACAGCCATCTACCAAACACAATTTAGACATACTCACAGCACGACTTAATGCACACTGCACTAAAACCTAAAACTAAGGTCATCATAACCTACAAGGCAACCAAAAGAAAACGCCCGGCTCTTCAGTCTCCTTGAGAAATTAGCAAGCCTCACCTGAATCTCCTATGTAAAGGTATATGTAATGAATTGTAACACTTCGGCACTGGGTAAAGAAGAACCCCACCGTGACCTCCTCCGCTATTGTAAGTCCTACATCCCCAATTGTGGCGCCAATGTTGGTGGATCATCGCGATTGAATGATGCAGCCTAATGAGAACTCAAACCAACATAAATATGTCAATTCGAGGATCTAGCCGACCCAACTAGTGCATGGAAATGTAGAATGCATTGCCCAAACGGCAAAGCATTGTGGAGAGAGGTGTCACTCTCAAGCAAGGAATCAACTAGGTGGAAAATGCCTAAGTCTCTCGTGAGGTCTAACTAAAACTCAAATGGTCGTATAGGGGTCAAATGAACTCCAAATGACATGAAACTTGAGATTGTGGGTCTGTAGGCTATAGGCAATAGATTTCCAACACCAAAACTTGGAAAAGTCACAGTCAAGTAGATGAGCAACCGCAATTGTTTCCACCTCTCAACTTCACACAAAATGACGAATGAGGGGTCGTTTGGCTTCACTTAAAACACCATTACAATACAAAATGAGCCCTTAAACGCATTAGGTAGCCTAGAGCTAAAACCGCTTATTGCGTCGCGCACACACACACTCAAACATAGAATATTGAACATGAACATGATGCCAAGAGCATGAGGAAGCAACACATGAAGTTTCATTAGCAATGCTTACCTGTACAAAGAGTAGTGAGCGCAAACATAGGTGTACTCTTCACTAAGTTAGCTCCAAAGTCAAAACAACTTTCTTAATCATAACAAATTTTGACTTATATACCTAAGATGGAAAAATTGGGGTTTTTTGGCTAGAAAGGGATAAATATTTTCAAAATGAGATGGGCTCTTGCATCTAGCCTCTTCATCAAGTACAAAAATGGTTTGGAAATAACTTTTGAAGTCTAGATTTACAATGTTGGCTTAGACGAAAAATAAATGAGTGAGAGAAAAGTAGTTTTTTTGGTCCATCCATATAGGCATGATGGAATTCCTTTGCTTCAACAAGGGGGCTAGCTATTTTATGACATTTGTAGATGATTATACCAAGAAGATGTGGGCATATCCTTTGAATCATAAGGACAAGGTCTTCTCTACATTTCAGAAATCTGTTGCATTAGTTGCAAATTAGTCATGCATGAAACTCACAAAATTAAGGACTGATAACAGGGGGGAATATGTCTCCAAGTATTTTATAGACTTTAGTGCTAGAAGAGGGATTTGGTGCTATTTTACTGCACCTTACATACCTTCCCAAAATGGCATTGCTAAAAAGGACGAATCGCACGATTCACGAAAGGGTTATAACTATGCTTTCTATGGCAAGCTCGACTCAAGGCTTTTGGGCCAAGGCTATTTTGATAGAGGTTCACATTGTAAACAAATCACCTAGTACACCATTGGATTACTAGATTTTATAAGAACTATGATCAGGCAAGTAGCCACACTATGAGCATTTACATGTCTTTGGTTGTGAAGCATTTGCACATGTCTCAAAGAGCTTAGACAAAAGCTTGAACTAAAGTCACAAAAATGTATCTTTAGTGGTTATGGTGCAGACAGAGAGATAGGCTATCTTTGGCACCCAAAATCTGGTAAGATCATTCAAAGTTTAAATGTCATATTCAATGAGTCCAACATGCATAAGAATCCTATCAAAGATGTAGAGTACATGAGAGTTACATTCAAATATTATATTGTGATAGTGAGAGTGCCATTGCTTTGACAAAGAACCCTGTGTTTCATTGCAAAATGAAACATATAGAGGTGAGGTATCACTTCATACAAGATGTGTTGGCAGATAAGCGATGACGGCCGGTTTTCAAAACCACAGCCGCAAGAACCAACCCCAAGGAGGGGAGAGCACATTACCAAGAAAAACGATAAAAAGTAGTTTTTTTCTAACATTCACCACCCCTCTAGGCTTAACCACTGGCGGGCCGCCACCAGTTTGGCCACACTTCCCTCCATTATCACCAGAAGACAGAGTCTCTCTCTCTCTCCTACTCGACTCCGCCAATCCATCACCATCTCTCTTATCCCTGCTTCTGTGTCACCTAGCCCCGCAGGGCACATAAAACAAATCCTTGCCTGTTTTTCTTCCACTGGCGGGCCGCCATGCATGAACCAAAGTCAATCTCTCTCTCTTCCATTATTTATACACACACACTCTTTCGCATTTTTTATTTTCTCTCTCATACCTCTCCTCGCTCGTCCATACCCCTTCCCAGCAGGGCGCCATACCTCATCTTTCCCTCTTCCCTCTCGTCCACACTCCCTCGACCTCACTCTCCCCTCCCTCTCTCCCCTCTTGTTTTGTTCCCACCGGCAGGCCGCCTCTCTCTCTCTCACTATCTTTCCCCACCTCTCACTCTCTCTCTCTCTCTCTCTTCTCTCTCTCTCTCTTCCCCCCCGGTGTAGAAACCCGCCATGCAGCATAATCCTCTCTCTCTCACTCTCTATATACACACACACCCATACACCACCCTCACCCCCCTCTCCCTTGTTTCCACGGGCGGGCCACCCCGAGCCCACAAAAGCCTCTCTCTCTTCCTCTCTCACGCTCCCTCGACATGCTCGCTGTCGGGGGATATGTGTTCGCTACATGAGCCGGGCAGGCGCTGGGCCTCTGGCTGTGGGAGGTGTGAAAGAGAGAGAACAAGAACAACTGATGCTACTGACACTGGCAATCACCGTACCCGTCAATTAATTGATTAATGCTTTGCATACAACTTAGTTCTTAGCCAAGGCGGACTGTTAACAGCACCGTCACTTGGATCATCTTCTAATCAGGAGTTTAAGCTCCCGCTTTACAGAATTAATCGGGCCGTTAACAACATCGGGGCTTAACAATTATTTAATCAATCACTAGTCGATGACGGTGATGATAATTATCTCTTGTCGCTTCATCTGCTTCGAGTTTCCTTAGATTTAGCAAGCTTCAATTTTGCCAATTATTCCGTAGCTTCCTGCTCCTTATGCTTTGCACTGGCTTAATTGCCACTCACAGCTTTTAACTTCTTCTTTCTCTTCAATTGCTAGCCGAAACTTTATCCCTTGCTTGGTTTCCTCGACCAGGCTCGTCCTGTGCTTCTTCTACTTCGACCGACTTCTCCTTCTCAAGCTTGCTTTTGCTTACCTTAAATATCCTGGCTTAGTTGCTTTGGAAAAGCTTCAATCTCCTTTCCTATTTTGCTTGCCCTTCTCCTTGCTATCCTCCTTGCTCGATGCCCTTCTCCATCTTCTCAAGGGCCGAGAGAGAGAGATTACCCTTGCTTTGCCGGCCTCTTTATCTAGCTCGGCTTCAACTCCTTCTTCTTGCCCCTTCTCTAGCTCGGAGAGAGGTAGGCTTTTTTGTGCAAGCCTGATAGAGAGAGAGAGAGAGAGAGAGAGAGAGAGAGAGAGAGAGAGGGAGAGAGAGATTTCCTATAGAAGGAGCTTGCCCCTTCCTTTCCTTTGCTTTCCTTGCCGAGCACAAGCCGAGAGCACCTCTTTGCTTTTGTGCGAGCTCGAGAGAGAGAGCACGCCTTGCTTTGGTTGGATTGGAGAGGGAGACACACACACACACACACACACAGAGCTCACCTTGCTTACCCTCCTCTCCTCGCCTTGCTTGCTTCGCTTGCCTTAATAATCTCCTTGCATGCCATAAAAAATTCCATATAGAGTGTCCCCTCCCTTAGCAACGACGGCGCCGTCGTTGCTAGGGAGGCGTAAAAACACTCCCTTGCTGACGTGGTAGTCAGGCCGTCGAGTGGCCATTGACTTCGGCGGCCATTTTTGACTCGGGTGGCCTTTGCCTTGGGCCATTGGGCGGCCTTTGTAAGGGCATCACATTTGGCATGCCGACGGAGGTGTTGCCAAGCAGTATGTCTTTCTCCATTGGGCGGCCACATTGGCCCTTTGTTTCTTTTGGGCGGGCGGCTCTTAAAGGTCATCCCATTAAACATACATGCCGACCAAGCAATGCCTTAGTTGGGCACGACATCTTTACGCAATAGCGCTTGATCAACAATATCATCCGTGAAGTTAATTGCTCATATTAGGCATACATATTCACCCAAGCAAAGCAATACCAAGCACAACATCTTTCCCCGACAATCCTTGACTAACAATATCTTCGTGAATTTTAGTCCAGCTAGCCGGCATTGCCAATCACGACTATTACCACCCAAGCACTACATGAAATGGCATCCGGAACATGAGACTCCTCAAACTATTACTGTCCCCGCATTCCAAAACCCTGTCTGCACGTCAAAATTTCCAAATGGCACTCCGATCGAGCGGACCGGACTGGTACGGAGCAGGCCCCCGGTGAATCTTTAACGGCTAATATCTTGGCGACCAGGACTCCGATCACTGATCTGAAAAGACCGACGTGCTCCACAAAGTGAGCACTTCAGGCCCGTGCACTCATTTCATCTCTGTCACCTCAGCTGCAGTTGCCTAATCCGGTACGGATCTGCAATCGACTCAAACTTCAATATGCCATAACTTCTTCACCGTAGCTCCAATCGAGGAGCCGTAAAGACAGGCCGGTAGAGCACATCAAGCACTAAAGTTCTAGATCATAAACTCCCATCTGTGCTCACTTCAAGCATAGTCCTTTTTAGCATCAGTAAGGCATCAATTGGACCTTTTAAGCCGCATCTGGCATACATTAATCATTAAACTTGGCCTGTTAACAAGCCTTGATCACTGACCATTAAATGTTAGGCTTTAAAGAAGCTTATCTTGCATTTCTCTGCTCTTTTTCTCTTCATGGTAGTGGAGCTGCACGACATCCCCTCTGAACCTACACAACCTCCAGTCTGTGCCAACTGCACTTTAATCTACATCTGCTTTAGGTACCTTAAGCTCTTTCCATCATTAGACTCACATAATGAAAAACAAAATACGGCTTATACCCGATCATCAATTTTTTTAGCTTAATCATTAGGTAGCTTCCCATCAAAAATCTTTGAACCATATCTCCCGTATCTTCAAAGCATTCAATCATGGATAACTTGTTTAGTGAACCCCGCCAAACTCAAGTGCTCTAGTTAATGATGCACATGGCTTGACCATTAAGCTCTCTTTAAGGAACCTTGTCAAGCTCAAGTTTTCCTTACTCTGTCTGCACACAGAATGGCCGTCAAGTCCTTTACCTCAAGTTCTGGTAGCAGAACCAACTCAAAAGATGTGAAGATACTTTATCAATTATTCAAAGAAATCAACTGGAAGCCAACCATGTAATCTTATTGAACGCATAACCAAACACTCTTTTGACTTAACATAATCTAGAAAACAAAACCTTGCATCATGCAGCCTGCTGCATGATGCATCTGGTATAGAAAACAAAACCTTGCATCATGCTGCCAGCTGCAGCAGGCATCTGGTATCCTCTGCATCTGCAACTTGCACTTTAGTAACCCCCAGGATCAAATGGGATAATAAGAAATTGCCCAAATACTAGAGCATCATAATTTCCACATGAGCATACATTTCCTGTTTCAATCAACATCCAGCATTTCTGTTGCAAATATGCTACCCTTGGTTCAAATAGCATGCAATTACCATGCATACTGATCAGTATCCATCCATATTGAATCTGCTTATGAATATCCTTAGAATCTCCTGGATCAAACACCATCGAGATCACATAACATTGATGGGCTCCGCAATATACTAGAGCTTCACCTGAAGCATAGTGCAGCACCCACATCCCATAAATTGCTGGCAACTTAAGCTCGTTACCAGAAAGCATTAAAGAAATCTGACTCCCTTTTACTGGCAGCCAAGACATCACTGACATAAGCATCAATAGGAATAGCATCCAAATCCAGCCACATCTGGCACATTGTCCAAGCAAATGAAAAACCCTATGCATTTTATGTAGTATCAAGGATGATTTAGCATCATTACCCCCTCTAGCTTCATAGCCATCACGAAAAACCTTGGGAGTCTCTCGACCTGTATCATTAGAGGAATTTTTACCTGTTGGCATTTCAGCTTGATCATGAAAAACAGATTTATCATGTAGATCTTCATCCATAAAATCCTCGGGAAAATCACCCTTGGAAGTCTCAACATTAATCAAAAATGTAGGAGTTATCTCCTCCTGCAGCCCATGTACAAGCATAGATGTAAAATCCCTGTCTATAATCTGTTCACAATCGGCATGATCCGAGCAATCTTCATACTCATCCATATCATCCTCTGCTTCCTCATCTGCACTTAGCAATACATTATAGAACTGTAAAGGCTTATCTGGCACCCCCTCTGAAGAGGTATACACATCAGAAAGCTCTTCTATACTGCCATAAACATCTCCTTCAGATCTAGACAAAAATTCACCGATTATAGCATCCTCTTCTGTGATAGCAACATCTGCAACCATATTGTTAGTAGAAATCATAGGTTCATTGACATCCTCAGGCTCCTCCTGTGCTGGGTCCTCAGTCTCGGTCACTGCATCAGCTACTGTGTATATAATAGCTTTATTTATGCACTCATCTGCACCAAACATGTTAACCTGCTCGCCTATAGTGCTGATAGTTTTAGAAATATCCTGTAGAGGCTCATCTGCTTGATGAACTCCTTCAGAATAATCCATGTCAAGGTCAACAGCTTGTAAACCACTTGCTGTACAGTCTATGTCTTCATTGAAACCATTATTAGACGTAGCATCCATGCAAGCAATCTTTGAAAAAAAGTCATATAAATCTGTTCCGACATTAAATCCATTGTTTATCTTTTCTTCGTTGCTCAAATTAAGCTCCTCTGAAACTGAATTTGCTACTTCCAGCTTAGCATTCTCTTTGGCTTTACTTCTTGCAGAAATATGCTCCCAGAATTCATCATAGTTGAGGATCTGCATCTGATCCCCTTCACCTTTACTGAAGACAACCTTATTTTGTTCAGTAATCTCCTTTCTTTCCCGATCTAGAATCCTTGAGATTTCGTAAATAAATTCCTCTGCAAAATACTCCCACCGTGTAGGATATTCTTCTACTAGTTCTTGAACCTGCTTTTTAAAATCCGAGTTTACAGCCTCTTCAAAAGCTGCAATCATCCAATCTTCTAGAACATTTCGGCTCTTCATCTCAGCTTCATAACATGCAATAAAACCTTCTGGATCATATCCCTGAAAAATACAATACTGCTCCCGAACAGCATCAAGTGCTAGCTCTATAGCATCATCAATCTGCTTCTTTATCTGCATGGCTTTTGCTTCCTGTAGATACCCCTGAACCAATTCCATCATTTTTGGCAAATTTGTAACTGCCAGATTTTTATCAAATCCATTGGCACTGAAATCTTCAATAAACTGCTTTAACTTTTCTGGCATCTCCATCTTGAGCTCCCACCCCGGCTCGTTTTGCATCAGGTTCACCAAAGATGTCGGAGGGTATGTCTTCGCTAGGGTGAGCCAGTGGGCCTCTGGCTGTGGGAGGTGTGAAAGAGAGAGAACAAGAACAACTGATGCTACTGACAATGGCAATCACTGTACCCGTCAATTAATTGATTAATGCTTTGCATAAAACTTAGTTCTTAGCCAAGGCAGACTGTTAACAGCACCGTCACTTGGATCATCTTCTAATCAGGAGTTTAAGCTCCCGCTTTACATAATTAATCGGGCCGTTAACGACATCGGGGCTTAACAATTATTTAATCAATCACTAGTCGATGACGGTGATGATAATTATCTCTTGTCGCTTCATCTCCTTCGAGTTTCCTTAGATTTAGCAAGCTTCAATTTTGCCAATTATTCCGCAGCTTCCTGCTCCTTATGCTTTGCACTGGCTTAATTGCCACTCACAGCTTTTAACTTCTTCTTTCTCTTCAATTGCTAGCCGAAACTTTATCCCTTTCTTGGTTGCCTCGACCAGGCTCGTCCTGTGCTTCTTCTACTTCGACCGACTTCTCCTTCTCAAGCTTGCTTTTGCTTACCTTAAATTTCCTGCCTTAGTTGCTTTGGAAAAGCTTCAATCTCCTTTCCTATTTTGCTTGCCCTTCTCCTTGCTATCCTCCTTGCTCGATGCCCTTCTCCACATTCTCAAGGGCCGAGAGAGAGAGATTACCCTTGCTTTGCCGGCCTCTTTATCTAGCTCGGCTTCAACTCCTTCTTCTTGCCCCTTCTCTAGCTCGGAGAGAGGTAGGCTTTTTGTGCAAACCTGATAGAGAGAGAGAGAGAGAGAGAGAGAGAGAGAGAGAGAGAGAGAGAGAGAGAGAGAGAGAGAGGGAGAGAGAGATTTCCTATAGAAGGAGCTTGCCCCTTCCTTTCCTTTGCTTTCCTTGCCGAGCACAAGCCGAGAGCACCTCTTTGCTTTTGTGCGAGCTGGAGAGAGAGAGCACGTCTTGCTTTGGTTGGATTGGAGATCAAGAGAGAGAGAGAGAGAGAGAGAGAGAGCTCGCCTTGATTACCCTCCTCTCCTCGCCTTGCTTGCTTTGCTTGCCTCCGCCAAGCTTCCTTCGCTTGCCTCAATAATCTCCTTGCATGCCATAAAAATTTCCTATATATAGAGTGTCCCCTCCCTTAGCAACGACGGCGACGGCGTTGCTAGGGAGGCGTAAAAACACTCCCTTCCTGACGTGGCAGTAAGGCTCTCGAGTAGCGCGAAATTCCCCGGCACAGGCTCCAAAAGGGAGCGCCATGGCGAGAGCTGCAAGTTTGTCTTCATGCTCGACATGGCTTGAAGCCTGAGCAGACTGGCGTCAGTTCGTTTTCAACCTGCTCGCTGCATGTGCTCTTTGTTTCGCCCTGCCCTTTTTCTTTTTTCTTTGCTTTCCCACTAAAACTCCTAATTTTCCCCCTATTGGGTGGCCATTGACTTCGGCGGCCATTTTTAACTCAGGCGGCCTTTGCCTTGGTCATTGGGCGGCCTTTGTAAGGGCATCACATTTGGCATACATGCCGACGGAGGTATTGCCAAGCAGTATCTCTTTCTCCATTGGGCGGCCACATTGGCCCTTTGTTTCTTTTGGGTAGGCGGCTCTTAAAGGTCATCCCATTAAACATACATGCCGACCAAGCAATGCCTTAGTTGGGCACGACATCTTTACACAATAGCACTTGATCAACAATATCATCCGTGAAGTTAACTGCTCATATTAGGCATACATATTCACCCAAGAAAAGCAAAACCAACCACAACATCTTTCCCCGACAATCCTTGACTAACAATATCTTCGTGAATTTTAGTCCAGCTAACCGGCATTGCCTACATGAAATGGCATCCCGAACATGAGACTCCTCAAGCTATTATTGTTCCCGCATTCCAAAACCCTATCTGCACGTCAAAATTTCCAAATGGCACTGCGATCTAGCGGATCGAACTGGTACGGAGCCTGCACCCGGTGAATCTTTAACGGCTAATATCTTGGCGACCGGGACTCCGATCACTGATCTGAAAAGACCGACACGATCCACAAAGTAAGCACTTCAAGCCTGTGAATTCATTTCATCTCTGTCACCTCAGCTGCAGTTGCCCAATCCGGTACGGATCTACAATCGACTCAGACTTCAATATGCCATAACTTCTTCACCGTAGCTCCAATCGAGGAGCCGTAAAGATAGGCCGGTAGAGCACATCAAGCACTACAGTTCTAGATCATAAACTCCCATCTGTGCTCACTTCAAGCGTAGTCCTTTTTAGCATCAGTAAGGCATCAATTGGACCTTTTAAGCCGCATCTGGCATACATTAATCATTAAACTTGGCCAGTTAACAAGCCGTGATCACTGACCATTAAATGTGTAGGCTTTAAAGGAGCTTATCTTGCATTTCTCTGCTCTTTTTCTCTTCATGGTAGCGGAGCTGCACAACACTGCAGGTAGCCAGCAGGGAAAAAATCTCTCTCTCTCTCTCTCTCTCTCTCTCTCTCTCTCTCTCTCTCTCTCTCTCTCTCTCTCTCTCTCTCTCTCTCTCTCTCTCTCTCTCTCTCTCTCTCTCTCTCTCCCCCCCCCCCCTTTCAAGCCCGAAGGTGCGATGCACAGTTTTTTTCTCTCTCTCAAACCCACACACACACATACCCTCACACACTCTCCCCTCCCCTAGCGAGCCATCGCTCTCACTCTCCTTCTCGCTTTCTGTGTAGCCGTCGGGTGCAGCCAGCATACAGTGCCTCTCTCTCTCTCTCTCTCTCTCTCTCTCTCTCTCTCTCTCTCTCTCTCTCTCTCTCTCTCTCTCTCTCTCTCTCTCTCTCTCTCGCACACACACACACACACACACACACACACTCTTCACCCCCCCCCCCCTCTCCCCATGCCCGCGTTCCCTCCCTCTCTCTCTCTCTCTCGTTCTCTCTCTCTGGCGCCATCGCTAATTCACGGTAAAAAACATATATATATATATATATATATATAGATAGATAATTACTTTCTCCCCCCTCTCTCTCGTTCCCACACACACTCATTCACACTCACACACACCCGCTCGACAGGGCACACACAACTCAAGCCATACACACACACATTTGGCATGCATTTATGCACTCGAGTATACACACCCATACAAATAGTACACACACTCACACAACCCCACACATGCACGCACATATTCGGAAGAAAAAACCACAGCACGCATATACGCACACATCGAAAAAAAATAAAAAAACGAATAATGAACATCGACACCAAAGAGAAGAAAGACGAGATGGCCAAGTTGCGCGCCATCGACACCGAAACAAGAAAAGGTGCCCAAGGCATGCCTCGGCCGACCCCGAAAATGACGAATGTGCTACACCGATGCACGACGCCCTCTTCAGTGAAATCCGTAGGTTGTCATCATTTTTCCAAGTTTTAAACCAAATCTTGTTAAAAAATTCAATTTGTAAATTATCACCTCTTCTAGGTGATGGCCACAAAGGCCCACCTAGGAGTTCTCCTTTATAATATTCCCCAAGACAAAGCAAGGGTCAACCATCCAGGACCCACCGCCTTGCTTTGTCTCCCCTAATTAGGGCCCTAACCTAATCAGACTGCCCTAAACCTAAAGCAGCCAACACCTATAAAAAAGGCACAGAGAGGTCACTATCAGGGCGCGGCAATTTCATCAGAGGTCAGCACTTGGTAGTATTTTGGTGGGAGGGATTGGCGACATTTGCATCACGAGAGAGGGGACTTAGTGTAGCAATTTTCTTTGGGAACTTGCAGTATGTAAAGAAGCTATGTCTACATCTCGACTCCAATGGTCAACACACACACACTCATGTTAGCAAAGTCTCCGTGTCTGTGAGTCATCTCTAGAGAACTCACTATTAGGCTCACTATCTATCTCTCTATCACCATGATTGTCACCTCGCCGGAAATAAGGTTGTTGTAAATATTGCAAGAAAATAGTTTTCCCTCACACCCCAAGGGTTTTCATCACCTGTCTTATTCTGTCTCTCTCTCTCTCTCTCTCTCTCTCTCTCTCTCTCTCTCTCTCTCTCTCTCTCTCTCTCTCTCTCTCTCTCTCTCTGTGTGTGTGTGTGTGTGTGTGTGTGTGTGTGTGTGTGTGTGTGTGTGTGTGGAGTTTGCGATATCTCCAATCACCGTTGTCTGCGTCCTAGCCGCTCAAATCTAGGTGGTGCCCCATGTTCACTTCATCGTGGCCGGCTCGCGGTGTGCATCGGCTCCTGGTGTTTTCGAGGCCGTCGGGGTCTGTGTCACGCTTTGCGCTCGTCATTTGGTGCCCCCATTGAGGAGGGCTTCTTGGAAACCTCCAGTTTACAATGCTGAAAACAACGCACATCATCAATCGTGGATGAATGGCTGAAAGAATTCTCCAACTGGAGAACGAAGGAGGAGGAGACTAAAGAGGCACTGACCGCCTTCATTGAAGTACTACTGCCAGGCTGTAGTGTCGTCAGTATTCAAGAGGTAAGCTCCCCATCTCGTGTTGCTCATTCTAACCGCAAATTGAGAGCATCAGGTGGGAAGTCTATGAAGTGCCATCACTATTGTCAACCAAATCACACCGTCAATGAGTGCCAGCAATGAAGGTAACGAAGGGGCTGAAATCATCTATATCGACATTCACCGCGATGAGGTCATCCATATCAAGGGAGGAAAGAAAACGGTAAGGCCTCTCTTTCCTAAGGAAACTGCAAGCAAAGGTATAACCTCAACTCCTAAGTGGCCCAAAGGGGCTACTCGAGCCAAAGGTAAGGAAGGGCTAAGCCAATCTGGAAACACATGACCCCAAAGGAAGAATCATCTGGCCATGCGAGTACTTCAAGTTCGGAAAGCCAGGTCGTACCCAGTTTGCCAAAGAGAAAGTCATCCGAGGCTAAGCGACGGAAGGTCGCCTATTGATTCACACGGCGCATGCGAGTACTGCCAGTCCATTTCGACAATCCTGAAGCAAAAGTGGTAAGAAGGTTTCCATGCCCTAGGGAGGAGTGGTTCGGCTATTTCTCTCGCTGTTTTGGAGGATGGGTAGAGGGTCTTGCTCCTCTCCCCGTACAGCTCATCCTGAAGAATCTCTCCACCATGGGTGAAACCCAGTCGGCTGGAGACGTGTTACAGCTGAATGGAGTGGAGTTCATGCAACGTGCCAACTACGGTAATTACTACTGCTAGCTAAAAGGCTAGGAGTAGTCAAACGCGTCGCCATCACCTTGTACGTGGTGAGCGACGAAGGAAAAGTGGAGCCTATGAAAGGCGACAACCTCCTGTGGATGTGCCAACTCGTCAACACCGGCACGGTAAGAGTATAAGTAAGTGCTCCACCCTCTGTGCATGATGAAAAACGGACCAACAGTGTTCCCGTTTAGATTTTTGCAACATGTGTATGTGAATATTTATGTAGATAAGAAAATCTTCTACCAACAGAAGATCGTGTATCTGTTTGGTGATACGGTGCTAGGAGAAATCCTTAGCTCCCCAAATCCTATCATTCTCCCCATATTGGATTACCACCACTCCTTCAATGTTTCCATCTTTATCCTGTTTTAATCTATCCACCCAACTCTATAAAAAGCCGCTATGAGCTGCTAATGTCATTAATGTTATTTTAAAAACAATGTAATTTCCTGAGTTACTACCATGGCAAGTGTCTCTTTTCCCACGTTCAGTGGAAAGAAGGGAGAAGACATCACCACCGACTTTCTGGATGACTTCGAAATTGCTTGTGTGGTTTCCACAAGGATGACGACGCTTCACGGCTACGAATTTTTCCTCTACTAATGAAAGTAGATGCCAAGTCTTGGTACAATGCTTTGCCCCAAGCTACCAAAAATGCATGGGATGTACTACGTGCTGCCTTTGTGAAGAGGTTTGGTGGAGGCACAACCTCAGAAAAGTTATGACAGCTGCTGACAGAATTAAAGCAGGGAGGTCTGCTAGAGTATACCACTTACAAGTCCAAGTTTGTGGACTTGTGGGAGCGATGGGTTGCCTCACTGGAGGAGGTAAAGGAGCACCTAATTTCCTGAAAAAGGACCGTTTCATTGCTGGCATGTGGTCGCCGCTTAAGGAGAAGGTGAAGGGGAGGTTCCCTACAATGTATGAGTTGGCAGTGGAAGTAGCCCGCCTTAAAGACAAGAAGCTACACATGCAAGCAAGAGTCAATGAGTCAGAGAAATTGAGCTCAGTCCGACCAACCCAGTGACTGCAACATTCGTTCATAGATCCCAACCATAGGAGGCATCAGAAGAGTAGCAAGACCTACGGAGTCGCATCACTTCTCAGCTCGAGAATTTATCCGTGCATTGGTGCAGCAAGGACATGCACCTATCAGAAATCCAGAGCAAGGGAGAGGACAACGAAGGCAAAACCAAGATTATCACTGCTATAATTGCAGGGAAGACGGCCATGGCATGTACTACTGCCCACATCCAAAAAGGCTGAATTTCAATAGAGGAGGAAGATAGAATCAGATCTCTCCACCAAGGGCAAGACCACCACCACCCAGGCAACCAGGGCCAATTCCACCGATCCAAATCCTTCGACCACCTATACAACAATCACCACCACAACCTCTTATTCCACCGCTACCTCCACCACCTACTGTAAACCAAGCGGTGAGTGTTATTAGCTTGGAAGCTAAAGGGAAGGCAAAGGTAGAAGAACCAATCCGAGAGAAGCACAAAGGGAAAGCAAAAGTAGAAGAAGTGGATGCCATGGGAGTGAAGCGTGCCAGGCACGAAGAAGCCTCTCAAAAGGAAGAGAAAATGAAAGGAAAAGGCGAGTCTAGAAATCAGGCATCTAAGCCTCGACGGAAGATCGACATCATGGATTTTTCACTGGGTGAGTATACTAAACCATATGACTTAGTTCAGGATGTGTTGATGCAAGGTCCAAAGATAACTTGGCCCCAATTACTCCATCTTGCACCAAGGATGAGGAGGCAATGGACGAAGATGGTAAGTACAAGAAGATCAAGACCAAGGATAGCTGGGGCTATTTCTGGGAGGGACCTTAACGACATCCTACCAACCATGTACGCCCACATCAAGGGGCAATGTATCTCAAACGTCTACATAGATGGTGGCACACAGATATGAGTCATGAGTGAGAAAATGATGCACCATCTAGGCCTAGTGGTGAGTAGGCTGGCACCTTGCCGAGCCAAAATGGCAAATAACGTAAGAGTGAAATGCGTAGGCATTGTGAATGCGGTCAAAGTAAAGGCATTCAACACAGAAGTGGAGGTATAAATTTTTGTCGTGCCACACAAAGGGGAGGGCTACCCTATCATTCTTCGAAGACCCTGGCTCATGGCTATGGAGGCTAAGCAAGACTGGAGTACCGAAATGATTCAGATGAAGGATGCTAAAGGGAAGTCCATATTCCATGACATGAGGACTGGGAAGCAGCATGACATGATCTTGGAGGCTTCGGAAGATGAGTCCACCAATGACTATTCGTCCACCTCAAGAGAAGAGACAACAACGATTGAAGAAAGTGACAGTAGCATCAAAGTGATGGGGGTCATCCTTAAAGACCACCCAAAAAGATTGACACAATCTGAAGCACCACTGACAAACCAAGAGGAACCATCAGGTACGCAATCCTTAGAGGATAAGTTACATCGGATGCTCTCCAATGAGTTAATCGGTGAAGAGAGGAAGGAATATGTCTCCATGCTAGGTAACTTCACCACATTGTTCATTGATGGTTCTGATAAGATCACAGGAATCACAGTAGTACAAGACCGCATAAGACTCAAGGAAGGAAGTAAGCCTGTAGTGCAAAAGCTCAAAAGGCTTGGGGTCATCCAACAAGAGGCACTGCTCAAAGAGGTGGGGAATTTGCTACAGGTAGGTTTCATTTACCCCGTCGAAGACTCAGAATGGGTCTCTCCAGTAGTAGTCACACCAAAGAAGAATGGCAAGTGGAGAGTCTGAGTGGACTACAAACCCCTCAATGCAGCCACAAAGAGGGATCATTTTCCCCTCCCGTTCCAAGATGAAATTCTCAATGAAGTGGCGGGTCATGAGCGCTACACATTATGTGATGGCTACTCAAGCTACTTTCAAATTAGTATTGCAAAAGAAGACCAGAAAAAGACAACTTTCATAACACCCTAGGGATGCTTTGCTTACAGAGGGATGCCTTTTGGCCTCACTAACGCTCCGGCCACATTCCAGCGCTATGTGACTTTTGTCTTCCAACCATACTTTGGAACGTCAATACGGGTCTTCATATATGATTTTTGCATCTATAGTTCACACTCCCTCCATTTGAGCAAAGTCTATGATGGCCTGACCAGGCTACAAACCTTGGGTGGCCAGCTCAACGTGGATAAGTGTTACATTGGTGAAATCAAAGTCACTCTCCTTGGCCAAGTAATTTCAGCAAAAGGGATTGAGGCTGACCCTAGCAAGATTCAAGCTTTGGTATCTTTGTCATCACCCACCACAGCTAAGCAGTTGGTCTCTTTCCTTCAGAAGGTAAGATACTTAAGCAGGTTCATTCACTTGCTATCTCAAGTGGTTCTCCCTCTACAACAAGTCACCCAGAGAGATATTTTCTCATGGAGTGAAGAAAATGAGCAGCAATTTACCGAGGTGAAGCAAATCCTAGCCACGCTTCCTACCATTTCACCCCCCAGATGGGACGAGCCATTTTATGTGAACCCCAATGTAGGAAGTGATACACTTGGAGCCGTACTAATGCAGAAGGACGCCCAAACGTCTTTCATGCGTCCTATCTACTTCTCTAGTCGTGTCATGACCCCATCAGAAAAGGGATTCACCACACTAGAACACATGGTGCTCGCATTAATGTTTGCTACTACAAAGTTCCGCTCTTATCTACTGCCTAGACCCTTTGTAATTCTGACAATGGAGGAGGTTTTTCCGTATGTAATGCGACACATGGATGTCTCATCTTGGATCTCTAAATGGCTGGTTAGATTACAAGAGTTTGACTACACCACGCAGGTAGAAAACTCCACCAGGGCTAGCCTAGCAGGTATTCTTACTATGAGAAGAAGCTGAAGGTCAACACGGAAGGAAAAGAAGAGATACCAATGGTAGAAAGTCCTAATCTAGAAAGAGCTCACTCTCTTTTCTTTGATGGAGCATACAAGAGAACAGTGGAACAGTCTGCAACAGCTGGCATGATCATTTTCAATGAGCAGCAGGAGAGGGTATTCTCCATTGGGCAGCTATTACATTCCCACTCCAACAATGAAGCAGAGTATGCAGCTTTAATTATTGGGCTAGAACAGTGTATTTTGCAAGGGATTCAACGCCTAAATGTGTTTGGCGATGCTCTGCTTTTGATAAAGCTGATAAACGGCACTTGGGTTTGTAAAAATCAAGTTTTATTTGGTCAACTATGCCAAGTTAAGGATCTTTTAAGAAAGTTTGAAGCAGTGCAATTATTTCATGTCCCTAGGACAGAAAATCAGGAGGCAGATGCTTTAGCCAAGGAAAGAATACAAAACGTTCCCATAGGAGCAATCAAACTAAAACTACCCCTCTTCCAAGGTAGTGATGCTATGCCTGATATCATCAGCTTCGTAGACACAGGAGAATGTCCTGAAGGGTACACTAAGGGCCAAAAATAGTGGTTGGTAAGGAAGGCTACAAGATACTGCCTTGTCAACAACCACTTATATTTGTAAAAGCAAGGATCAGATTCTCAGGCGAGTACCAACCTCAAGCGAGATCACGGAGGAAATTTCAAGTTGCCATGATGGTGTCTACGGCGGTCATTTTGCTTTAGATATCACCACTAGGAAGATTCTACAGGCAAGATACTCTTGGCCTAGTCTGAAGAGGGATGTGCATCATTGGTGTAAAACATGCAAGGCCTGTCAAGTGGCCAGTGATCGCACACTAACCTATGAGCCACATACTCCTATCATCTCATATGGTCCGTTTGAGAAATGGGGAATAGATGCAATCGGTCCTCTATCAAGGGCCCAATCAAGGAAACTATACATTCTAGTTGGTGTAGACTACATGACCCGATGGGCGGAAGGAGCAGCCACCACCCGCATTATAGCCCAAGAGGTAGCAAACTTCATATTTGAGCACATATGTTGCAGTTTTGGCACTCCTCTTGAGATAATATTTGATAGGGGACCAGGTTTTAGAGACGATTTGGTGGGAGAACTGATGAAAAAGTTAGGCATTACACACCGACATTCCACACCATACTATCCACATTGCAATGGCCTAGTGGAAAAGGTAAACGGAATGATCTATAAAATCATCACAAAGCAAGTGAATAACCACACATGTGAGTGGGATAAACATCTCATGGCCTCTCTATGGGCCTACCGAAAAACATTCCGAGCATCATTAGGTTTCACCCCTTTCCATCTAGTTTATGGAAAGGAGGCAATTCTACCCATTGAGGTACAGATAGCCAGCTTGCGAGTCATGGCTGGCCAATTACAGCGCCCAATTGTCAATCTCCGCAACCAAATCCTGGATCTGGAAAGGCTCCAACTAGATAGGGAAGATGCAATCAATCACTATGCAGCGCAAGTAGAGCGACGTCGGCTCACCTTCAATCAAGGGCTTAAGGAAAAAGGCCTAGAAAAAGGCATGTTAGTATTGAGATACGACAACAGATTTGACACCAGAAAGGACAAGAAATTTCAACCCAGATGGGAAGGACCATTCATTGTCAAAAGGCGCTACGACAACGGTAGTTATAAGTTGATGGAAGCAGATGGGAGAATTCACAAGACTAGAGTCAATGGATGGAGGATAAAGAGGTATTTCCTAAGGTTTGATCCAGAGTTCATGCTAGATATTCCAGAAGAGGGAGAACCCTCCAACTCCGCGACTAAAGAATCAGAGGTAGGGCTAGAAGCATGAATGCATCTAGCCAGACAGGATGGCTAATGACGGCCGGTTTTCGAAACCGTGGCCACAAGAACCAATCTCGGGGAGGGGAGAGCACATTACCAAGAAAAACGATAAAAATTAGTTTTTTTCTAACATTCACCACCCCTCCAGGCTTAGCCACTGGCGGGCTACCACCAGTTTGGCCACACTTCCCTCCATTATCACCAGAAGATAGAGGTCTCTCTCTCTCCTGCTCAGCTCCCCCAATCCACCACTATCTCTCTTATCCCTGCTACTGTGTCACCTAGCCCCGCAGGGCGTATAAAACAAATCCTCGCCTGTTTTTCTTCCACTGGCGGGCTGCCATGCATGAACCAAAGTCAATCTCTCTCTCTTCCATCATTTGTACACATACACTTTCGCATTTTTTATTTTCTCTCTCTTACCCCTCCTCGCTTGTCCATACCCCTGCCCAGCGGCCTGCCACACCTCATCTTTCCCTCTTCCCTCTCGTCCACACTCCCTCGACCTCACTCTCCCCTCCCTCTCTCCCCTCTTGTTTTGTTCCCATGGGCGGGCCGCCGCTCTCTCTCTCACTATCTTCCCCCCCTCTCACTCACACACTCTCTCTCTCTCTCTCTTCCCCCTCGGTGTAGGAACTTGCCATGCAGCATAATCCTCTCTCTCTCACTCTCTATATACACACACACCCATACACCACCCTCACCCCCCTCTAGCCGGCCGCCACCCTTACTTGAAGTAGTTGACCCTCACCCCCCTCTCCCTTGTTTCCACGGGCGGGCCACCCCGAGCCCACCAAAGCCTCTCTCTCTCTTCCTCTCTCGCGCTCCCTTGACAGGCCCGCAAGCAACCAACAGGGAAAAACTCTCTCTCTCTCTCTCTCTCTCTCTCTCTCTCTCTCTCTCTCTCTCTCTCTCTCTCTCTCTCTCTCTCTCTCTCTCTCTCCGTTGAAGCCCGAAGGCGCGTTGCATAGTTGTTTTCTCTCTCTCAAACCCACACACACACACACATATACCCTCACACACTCTCCCCTCCCCTCGCGAGCCATCGCTCTCACTCTCCCTCTCGCTTTCTGTGTAGCCACCGGGCACAACCAGCATACAGTGCCACTCTCTCTCTCTCTCTCTCTCTCTCTCTCTCTCTCACACACACACACACACACACACACACTCTTCACCCCCCCCCCCCCTGCGCCCGCGTTCCCTCCCTCTCTCACTCTCGTTCTCTCTCTGTGTCGCCATCGCCAATTCACAATAAAAAACATATATATATATATATAGATAATATAGATAATTACTTTCTCCCCCCTCTCTCTCGTTCCCACGCACACTCATTCACACTCACACACACCTGCTCGACACGGCACATGCAACTCAAGCCATACACACACTCATTTGGCACGCATTTACGCACTTGAGTATACACACCATACAAATAGTACACACACTCACACAACCCCATACATGCACACACATATTCGGAAGAAAAAAACACAGCACGTATATACGCACACACCGAAAAGAAAATAAAAAAACAAATAATCAACATCGACGCCAAAGAGAAGAAAGACGGCCAAGTCATGCGCCGCCAACACCGAAACAAGAAAAGGCGCCGAAGGCACGCCCCGGCCGACCCCGAAAATGACGAATGCGCTACACCGACGCACCAACCAGGCCGCCATCACCGGCATCACATCCAAGACTCCCTCTTCAGTGAAATCCGTAGGTTGTCATCATTTTTCCCAGTTTTAAACCTAATCTTGTAAAAAATCCCAATTTGTAAATTATCACCTCTCTCTAGGTGATGGCCACAAAGGCCCACCTAGGAGTTCTCCTTTATAATATTCCCCAAGACAAAGCAAGGGTCAACCATCTAGGACCCACCGCCTTGCTTTGTCTCCGCTGATTAGGGCCCTAACCTAATCAGACTGCCCTAAACCTAAAGCAGCCAGGACCTATAAAAAAGGCATTGAGAGGTCACTATCAAGGCGTGGCAATTTCATTAGAGGTCAGCACTTGGTAGTATTTTGATGGGAGGGATTGGCAACATTTGCATCACAAGAGAGGGGACTTAGTGTAGCAATTTTCTTTGGGAACTTGCACTATGTAAAGAAGCTATGTCTACATCTCGACTCCAATGGTCGACACACACACACTCCTATTAGCAAAGTCTCTGTGTCTGTGAGTCATCTCTAGAGAACGCACTATTAGGCTCACTATCTATCTCTCTATCACCATGATTGCCACCTCACCAGAAATAAGGTTGTTGTAAATATTGCAAGAAAATAGTTTTCCCTCACACCCTGAGGGTTTTCACCACCTGTCTTATTTTGTCCCCTCTCTCTCTCTCTCTCTCTCTCTCTCTCTCTCTCTCTCTCTCTCTCTCTCTCTCTCTCTCTCTCTCTCTCTCTCTCTCTCTCTGTGTGTGTGTGTGTGTGTGTGTGTGTGTAGAGTTTGTGATATCTCCAATCACCGTTGTTTGCGTCTTAGCCGCTCAAAGCTAGGTGGTGCCCCTTGTTCGCTTCACCGCGGCCGGCTCGTGGTGTGCATCGGCTCTTGGCGTTTTCGAGGCCATCGAGGTCCGTGTCGCGCTTTGCACTAGTGAGCGGATCAAGCTTGTCAAGGTCGATACACTAGAAGAGGTTCTTTATGAAGTGTAGCAACCCTCGTAGTGCGACGTTGAGATGTGGAAAAGTATCAGCGTCGCTATAGTCTTTGTTACATGGCAACGCAGACCGTGTAAAAATAATCTAAGAGCGCCAAAAAGTCAGATCTATAGATTTGAGTTTCGGTGCTCTCTGTGAAACAGGTATACCCGCCCCTCCTCCCCCCCCCCTCTCTCTCTCTCTCTCTCTCTCTCTCTCTCTCTCTCTCTCTCTCTCTCTCTCTCTCTCTCTCTCTCTCTCTCTCTGTGTGTCACTCACTCACACACACATACACACACACACGTTGCTGTTAAAACGAGGATTAACTCCCTATGGTATATTGGAGGGGCCTCTAGCCATTGCCTCGGTTGGGCTCTAGTCTCAACATCTTGTATTGACCTAGGAAATCTCTTGTAAAAAAGAGGGGTGTGTATTTAAGAAGTGAAATTCTTAAATAAGAAAATTGTTGGTGGATTCTTAATATATTATCTAACACCTAGTGAGTTAAGGAAGGGTTTGCGCAAGCTACCTTGACTCTACATACGGTGTCCTCTAAGCTTGATGACGCACTGACCCCCCTAACGGCATCTGCCATACATCGCATCTCTCTCTCTCTCTCTCTCTCTCTCTCTCTCTCTCTCTCTCTCTCTCTCTCTCTCTCTCTCTCTCTCTCTCTCTCTCTTTGTGTGTATGAGGCGGCACTGATGCTTTTTCCCCCTCTTGAAGACGGACACGCCCTTCTGCTTGTAGCCACCACTGGCTCCGAAGCCTATAAAAGGTGAGCTTCCATGCTCACTTAGCATTGGTACTGGCGTACGTCTGTGGTATGTGTGTGTACTAGTGAAAGGTGCCTGTACCTTGAGATTGTGAGGATTTAGCCCGAAAGGGGGTGTGTGTTGTTGGCTCTATGGCAAAAGGAAAAGACAAGCAAGCTATTGTGGAGCTAGCTGCTGCGACTCAATCTCAGGTGACTTTGAAATCAATATGGACTATTGTCCGAGCTTCTTGGTTGTGGTGTGATTCTCCTTTTGATATTGTAGTAGGACTCATGCATGTTCTTCACTATACTACGTCGATGTATGACAGTTATGAAAATAGTTGGCTACTTCATCTGACCCTTAGGTATCCACAGCTCTGGGTTTTTTTATCTCTTTCAAGTTCAATGAAAATTTCTAAAATTTGGTCTACTAAATTGTCGTAGGGATGTATATTCACAGTAAATACATTGAAAGATCTTTCTCAATGGAGGTTAATGGTTGTTTTGTGTTTCCTTTAAAATAAAGTAATGTCTGATGGTTCTATGACCCTAATTTATGGATGTATTGGCTTACCTTTGCAGTATAAGTCAAACGACCTAGAAATGTTTGTTGAGGCAACTACTGCGGTTACATTTCTCTGATGTAGTGCTTCTAGGGTTTTGGTATTAATCTTACCTATCTTACTCACATACGGTCTATACTTGTTGATCATTGTGTGACAGTTCACTGGCAAAATATTCATGTGGCCGAATATGGTTGCATGGTTAAAATGGTAAGTGGCCAAATATGGTTATGCGTATGGTTTTGAAGGGTATGAAATGTGGCCAAATATGTTGTGTCTGGTACGTTATGGCTGCCTAGTGGCCAAATATGGGTGCTACATCTGGATATGGCTGCTCATATGGTCGAGTGGTTGTGAATATGTTAAGAAGGGTTGTGGCCGAATAAGGTTGTGGATATGGTTGCCAAGTATGGTTGCCCATGGTACCTTATGGTTGCTTATATGGCCGAATATGGTGTTTATTGCATCTTGTGTAATGGGTATTGATAGCACCCCGTGGGCATATGGAACAACTAGGGGACTTTGGAATGTCTCATTGTTATGGGGTTTATGGTTAAAGGGAATTAATCATTCATACTTACTATCTTTTATATGGTTTTTTGGACTCTAGCTAGGTAGAGAGTAGTACACACTCGCTAACATCTCTTTGTGTGTAATGTCTAATGGTTCTCTTACAAACTGGTAGATGACCCTATTTTAGGTAGGTATTTGCTTACCTTTGCGGTTTAAGTCATGTGACCTGGGAATGCTTTGTTGGGCAGCTACTATGGTTATATTTTTTATGTAGTGCCTCTAGGGTTTTGGTATTAAGCTTACCCATCTTACTCAAGTACGGTATATACTTGTTGATCGTAGTGTGACGGATCATTGGCAAAGCTACTCTTGTGGCCGAATACGGTTAAGATGGTTGTGGCCGAATATGGTTATGATTATGGTTGTAAAAGGTATGAAATGTGGCGAATATGTTATTCATGGTACCTTATGGCTTCCCATGTGGCCGAACATGCTACCGTCGGAGGCGTGGAGCTCCCTGCAAAATAGCAAAATAACACGTTGCAACCATAAAACCGACAAATCCGCATACCTGACGAGTCTCGTAGAATAGAATCGAAGCCATAAGCAAAGAGAGAGAGAGAGAGAGAGAGAGAGAGAGAGAGAGAGAGAGAGAGAGAGAGAGAGAGAGAGAGAGAGAGAGAGCGCACGTGCAGGCGGACCTCCTAGAGTGGAGTGCTACACCGGCATGGCGAGAGAGAGAAGAGGAGAGGAGAAGAATAACGTAGACACTGGGTGCAATCTCCCCCCGTGCAAGAGTGACCATTTTTCTCTTACACGTATTTCATTTATAGATTTCTTGAATGGTCAAATTGAGTACAAATTGGCCGGCCGGTCATAAATGGCCAAAGCTCATAAAGAGCACTTGAATAATCAAATATACATAAAATATAATATCCTTTTGCAATAGCCTAGCTCGGTCAAGCCTTTTCCACCTGTCAGCTGCAATAAATAGTAAAATATCAATTCCATAACATACCTCTCCATTGGAAAGCAATTGTCCTCAGTTGCAAAGGTAAGAAATCTGCAAATGATACTTGTCAAAAACAGTGACTAGAAATATGTGTCAAAAAAAACATATAGTAAAAATAATGAAACTAAACAACATTGCTTATGCATGTCGTCATCCACATACTACTTATTCTAGTGTCCCATACCACGAGAATAAGTAGTATATGTCATACCCTGATGAATCAGGATATCATTGATCAGACTCATCATTCAATAATCCATTTGGATCCACCTCAAGTCCAAATCCATAAATATTGTCACGATGGAAAAATGTCATACACCAAGTCCAAATATCTACCATTTCAAATCCAAATCCAAATATCTTGGTTTTTGTATACGCGGGGAACAAAACCACACCAGCTACAATGGTGGCCATCCACTGTAGCATGATTTTGTGATTGGTGTTGCCTAAATTGGCAAATCTACACCAATAGGACATACTGCCTAAATCGGCGAATCTGCACTAATGTTGCCTAAATCGACGAATCTGAATTTGATGTTAACAAAATCCTGAATTTGCAGTTTGTTGGTGTGCTGCCTGAATCGGCGAATCTGCACTAGGATGAGCATTGACACATTGCCTAAACCACCGAATCTGTGTGCAAGTGACCAATGGACTAGACTAGACATAAAAATTACAAAAACATTTATTATCTGTTTGACACAAAATTGGAGTATGCGTAGGTGCCAAAGTACTTACGAACCGTTTCTCATGATCCAAGAGCGTCGTAGTTCTTGTGTGTGGCTGTATAACAGCTTGATGAAAAATCTTCTTAACAGTTTCAAATTGCTTGACTTAAATATATGCACAGACTATCAAAGACTAAACAAGTTGTTAGAAATGAAGCTGAACAACAAAATCATCATTTGGTTAGTGTCGTTCAAGATATGGATGCTAAACCACTTTTGAAGTAAGCAACAACGAGAAAAATATAAGAATGAGTTAAAGAAAATCATGAAAATTTTCCACAGATGTGTAATTACCATAAATTTTAAGTCCTACAGATGTAATGATAGCATTGAAAAGTTCTACAAAAGCTAGATGTATTGTCAGTTAATCAACGGTTGAGTGTGATTATTTGTGTATATAGAAAAAAAAATCTTTCAAAATTTCTAAGGAGGATATTCTCGATAGACATCTAAAGCCTAAAAGATAAAATCTAGTTGTCAATTATTGTAGACAGCGATCCATTCAAATCTGTTCAGAAACCAAAAACCATAGAGATAGAGAGAGAGTACAAGAATGGACGTATATGTGTAGGAAAGCCTTGCAATTACCATAGCCCATAGTTGTTTGAATTAAATGTGTGTGTGTGTGTGTGCGTATATCATCGGAATTGATAAATGAGTGTGTGTCGGTGTGTTCAGTGTTCTCTAGATAATGCGATCATAAACTAATGCCCTCGACAGTCTTTAGGTCTACATGCGAGTGGAACATTATATTGTTGTGCCCCTACGCTCTTCATGAAACCCATATTACTTGAATCGTATGTAGCCCCAATACTAAATACAACTACCACCAATTCTTCAAATGCGAATCGATTATAAACAGGAGCAATTGTAAACATGAGTAATATCATGCAAGACGTTCCCCCCTTTCACTGTATGTTGGTAAAGCTTACCATCATTTTCTAGCTGTAGAAAGCCACAAATTAAAATAAAAATAAGTATATATATATATATATATATATATGAGAGAAGAATTCTTAGTTAGAGTGTACTCATTTCCGATATATATAACTCAATTTTAGAAGAGAGGTAATGAGACTCTAAGCTAACCAGAAGAGATGTCGCCCTAGGAATAACCTGTTGTTGCGAGTTGATAGATTGCATTGGTTGCAGATGTGTGTGCACAAATTGTAGATGAGGTCGGGAGAGAGAGAGAGAGAGAGAGAGAGAGAGAGAAAAGAAATTAAATGAAATGTTATATTAACAGTCTTCAAAATGCCAAAATTTCCTATGAGACCAATCTGATATAATCCTTGTGGATCTAAACCAAAGATTGGGTAATAAAATTAAGTAAATTGAAAGACTAAATGGAAAAAAAACCCTAAAAATATCACACTAAAATCGTCATCATCATTATCGATGCCTGAGGATACATGGCATCAGGCGTTATGCGAGAAAGTAGTGCACGGCTCGCTGAAGAACGTCATCAATGTGCACCGCTGTAAGTAGCGGTACTGGGAGGGAAAGAGGGAGAGTGAAATGAAATGAAAGACTATGTTACTCGTCTTCAAAGGCCTATGAGACCTCGCTGATACAATCTTTATGGATCTAATACAATGTCTGGGTACAAAATTGTAATGAAATAAAGTAAAAAAACTAAAAGTATAAAGGCATTACACTAAAATAATCATCAACATCATCGACAATTCCCATGGATGCTCTGGGTATTGTCGCAGAGAGTATTGCATCAGTCCAAAAGAGCTTTGTTAATGTCTGTCTCTCTAACTAGTCGGGGGGACGCCACTGTTGTGTGGGCATCGGATGCAGCAACCGAGGGGGAGAGAGAGAGAGAGAGAGAGAGAGAGAGAGAGAGAGAGAGAGAGAGAGAGAGAGAGAGAGAGAGAGAGAGAGAGAGAGAGAGAGAGAAAGATGGCGGGGGTGAAGAGAGAACAAGAAATGAAATGAAATGTTATATGACTAGTCTTCAAAAGGCCATGGGATCAAGATCTTGTGGATCTAGGATAATATGTGGGTACAAAATAAAATGAAGTACAATAAAAGACTAAATATGAAGATAGATACATATACATAATCAAAATTCTAAACGATCTGGGTGACAGCTTCAAGCTTGCAATAAACGCAGGCCGTGTTCAGTGCGCTTTAAGCGGAAATACCCGTGCATGCCTTGAGTAATCATCAATGAAAGTCACGAAGTACAGGTAATTGCCCAAGGATGGAGTTTGCATGGGCCCACAAACACTATGCACAAGCTGCAACCTGCATGTGGCCCGAACTGAACCATCCTTTGGAAATTTAGAACACTGCATCTTACCCAAAATACAGCCTTCACAAACATGTTTGACAGGTGCTTTAAGAGGCGGCAAAGAAGCAACCATATCAAATTTCTGCAAACGCAGCAAACTGGCAAAATTCAGATGACCAAAATGTGCATGCCAAAGTTTTGCATCTAAAATAGCCCTTGAATCTGCAACAGCATTTGCAAAATTTTGTCCACACTTGTCATACAAAGTGAGCTTATACAGCCCACGGCACAAAAGGCCAGATGCAACAATTTCATCACCAAAACTGAGATCATGAACTGTACATCTGTCATCCACAAATTTGACTACAAGTCCAAGTCTAGCAAGTGCAGATACAGACAAGAGATTCTTCTTGATCCTAGGTACATAAAGTGCATCAACAAGTGTGAAGGAACTACCATTAGCAGCAGTGAGCACAATCTTTCCAACTCCTTGAACTGGATAAGAGGCGTTGTTGGCACAAGTGACTGAATTCCCATGAGGACTGACTCGAGAGAGGTAAACAATTCACGATGTGAGGTACTGTGCTTTGTAACACCACTGTCAAAATACCACACATGTGCATCTGCATCAGCTGACAAGCATGCATCATGGACAGCAGGATTGTAAGTGCACTCTGCGCTAAAAGCCCATTCTGCATCAACATCAGCATTACAGTCTCCTTTCACAGAAGACTCAACAATGGCTGCATTTGTAGTGGAACTAGCATTTGCAGTGGAACCACCCTCTTTCTTCTTAGCCTCTTTGGCTTTCAACTTAGGACACGACTTGATCAAGTGATCATTGGCTTTACAATAATGGCAACGCATCTTCTTTTTTCCCTTATCACCAGAATTGCCAGACGAAGTGCTGCCAGCAGAAGCATTAGGAACAGAATTTTTGTCACTCGCAGCAGAACCATAAGAAGTGGCTACATTACAATTACCACCCTTTCTTTGAGAAGCAATAAAAGCCTGTTCAACTGCATGCTGCCTAGTCCTGTTTTTTCTGGAAGGTGACTCTTGCAATAGCAATGTGCATAATGCATCAAACTTGACAACTTCAAGATTTCCTTGGGTCATAAGTCTCCATTACTAGCAAAAGTCTGGTAGGAATCTGGTAAGGCATCAAGAACAGTCTGCATAAGGGAACTGTTTGAAATGACTTCATCTACAGAAATAAGTTGCTCATTGATATCCTTGACACTAGCAAGGAAAGTGTCCATATCATCTTCCTCATGCATAGTCTTCGACTCCAGCTCTTTACGCAGCAAAGCAATTTTAGCCTCATTGCGGCTTGCATAAAGACCTGCTAGAATATCCCAAGCCTGTTTTGCAGATTTTGCTGAACGGATGTGAGGAACAATGGTGCGCTTCACAGACAACGCAATCAATGCATGAGCCTGCGCATCCTTAACATCGCAACGAGCTTGTTCTGCCGTAGGCAAAACAACTCTAACAGCTGCAATCCTTGCAGCAAGACCTACAACATCCTCAACATCGCCTACATCCTCAGAACCAGGACGTACATCAATGTCCTGCGCAATGTTCAAGACATCCTTTGATACAAGAACATGTTGCATCATATAAGCCCACATAGGGTAGTTGTCCCCATCCAACCTGTCCTCAGCAGCAAACATCTTGAACACATCTCTGTTGTTGTTGTCAGCCATGGTAAATGCTGCACCTGATGTGAAAACTGCCCGAAAATAGGAGAAACAAAGCGGGAACAACCTGTGCTATATAGCACAAACCGTAGAAGACTATAAGGCACCTGTTATGCAGAAAACGGCACTGACAAAAATTGTGCACAAAATGACGAAATAGCCTATGCAGTACTGCTTGTAGTGGAAACGAAGGCCGAAATGAGCCCAAATCAAAATTCTGAGCAGACCGAGACTTTCGAGCTCTCCCAAAATTTTTGTCGACCTGCGAACGCTCACCAAAGCTCACTGAAATCGGAGAAAGTGAGCAAGCGTGTACAGGAGCAGCGCGCGACTAACCCCGGGAGAACGCAACCTGCTCTGATACCAATTGTTGGAATTAGGGCTGCAGAGAAAACCACACATCTTGGAGAAGACGAAGGAAGCTCAAGGCACACAATAGAGAGTGTGTTACTTGGTGTGCAATGGAAAGATAGATAGCCCTAGAGTGATGGGCGTATATACAATGCAGGGGGAAAAAACCTCCTAAAGAGGGAAAAAATGCCCCGGCGGTCCTAGTGTGTTCACATACATCACTACCACATGTATATGGTAACAGAAATCTCGCATCATGGCCACTATGACCACCACCACGTGTGCCATGTCAATTTCCTGAGTCGAATCTTTATCACCACTATCTCTGTCAAACTTGCCTTTGTCTTTGTATTATGTCGAGGTAGCTAAGGGAGTACTAGCCAATCTAATTTCCATAGCCTAGATTTGATCTTGGTTCACTTTTGCCACTAATGCCCTTGTGGAGAGTTGGAGTTGTAACCTTTTGCATTTTTGCTACAAAATGAAAATTTCTTTCGTTAGACAGTGTTTCAAAACAGAGTCCAAGGGGGCAGCATGATAAACAACCTTACTGTCCAAATCCATTGGCATAGGCATTTCGAGCAGCTAAAATTATCCATAGATCTCTTTATCCAAGCCATCGGAGGAGATGAAAGTGCTTCATGGAAAGGTCCCAAAAAAAGAGGGCAAATTACTATCTATGTGTTGAAGGAAGAGGGGGGGGGGTCGCTATAGCCTTTTAAAAGGCATTCATTGAATAGGACATCACCAAGGGCTCGCCCCGCAGCATTTGACAGGCACCTAAGAATGCAATGGAACACTCCCCCTTACCGTAGAGGGCCCTACGTTTCAAAATGCACCCGGATGAGTCCACCTTCGGTTGGCATTTCCAATTGTCATTATGGTCTTCCTTTCAAAACACTTCCAAAAACTGGCACTTTCTCCACAAGAAGCTAATGCCCACTGGTAGCATTTCAGAACGCAATGCAGGAAGAGTCTCTTCACTAAATGTGGTGTTCCAAAATGCTGAAGCATGGAGGGCTCCATTGCCTTGGAACCATCGTTTATGGAAGAACGCACATTGCCTCAAAAAATCCAATCGTGCCACTTTCTTCTTGCATTTTAAAACGCTAGGAATCCTTGTCGTTTCTTCTTCTCCAAAAGTAGTTGTCCTTGCGATCATGGAATGATGAGCTTTGATACCATGTCAAAGTCGACGATGCGAAATCATAGAGCAGAGAGAGAGAGAGAGAGAGAGAGAGAGAGAGAGAGAGAGAGAGAGACTGCTGAACCAACCAACCGAGCAACGAAATAGATATAATACAATGGGGGCTAGGTGCTACTTATATACTAGCCTTGGGGCCTTAAGCTCCCCCCTCAACAAATTTCCCTACCCAAAACTTTGAAAAAAAATACCTAGAGCCAAAATAAATATTGGGATGACATTTGGGCAATTCACTTGAGATGTTATAGCTTTAACAATGAGAACATGCATCTTCGTCAAATTTTTTATGATACAAATGCTATTCTCAAAGCATATCTTGATCGGTCAATAACTTTTTGGATTGCCTCAACCTATTTTGTCTTGTCAATGGTTATGTTATTAATCATCCCAAGATTGGATTTAAAGCTTCTAATGGAATTGTGCCAAATATAGTAACTTGGGCAAGCTATCAAATTTTACAAGATGGACAGGTGTTTAGGTTTGGGGATACCTAGGGGGTTTAAAGTGACATTTGAACACAGATGGTAGTGGGTTGTTGATCAATTCAAGAAGAAGATATTTGCTTGGCAGTCTTTTCAACCTTCTTTTTATGCGAGATCTTTTGTTTTGAACCACTTCCTTGCCTATTGGAAACCATCTAAAAGTGAACTCAACTAGATTATCTATCTAGCTAGAAGGTTTCTCTAGGGTGGCAACATAGATTTTGCAAAGTCCCAAAAGTAGCTTGAGACACCTATTGTCTTCTCAAAGTCAATGGAGTATTGGGCATGGTTACTCTAGACAAGCTTGTCATCAAAATGGCATCAATGTGAGTATTGAGAGCTCTATCTTCCACACACTACTGGGCTTGCCTTATCAAAAGTTTTATTCACAAGTTCCATCTTAAATAGTATAAAGTATGGACTAACTTCACTTTACGAAATGTAACAACCTCTCCTTTGGCTATTGTTCCTACTTGTTCTACTCTCGGATCCAGGTTTTAGACAACATAGTTTGCTCTCAAATTACAATGGAAAGTTTGTAACATAGTTTTTTGCAACAAGGAATTTTTGTTAGAAGACTCTATTTGAACTGGTTATGTATCTTACTCTAAGGACCTCAAACTCACACCTTTGTAGAATTCTTGGAGAAGCATCTTTCTTTGGCACCAGTGGTGCTAAAGAAACTGAGTTATCTTTGGATCAACCACTACTTGTTCCCCTCATTTACTCCTTTATGATCTTAGAAGATGTACATGCTATTTGTCTCCCTCACGATTGACGTATATGATGGCCCTTTATCCTCCTAGACTCAAAAATGAGAAAAATGTAAAAAGTGGTTTGCCAAAATGTTTAGCTACTATTCCAAACCTAGGGTTTTGATGCAAGCTGACAATTACATATTGTGACATTTTCCGTGGGAGTGCAACTTTGCCTACCTTGAGGCCTGAGTTGTAATTTTTTACCATATAATTTCATCACTTTTGTTTTTCTCAGATAAAAATGCACTTTATAACGTACAAATGTTTAGTCCCTTCGTACTTGAGTTGTGCATCAACTTAGGAGACCTAACTTGTATGCATGTCTTGTGCAACAAGTGAACTTAGGTTGCTGATTGTTATGTCATATATAGGCATATGCAGTGCTTTGACAATAAAAAACACACACTCAAATACAATCTCGGTTCTCCTTCACTTGCATTTTGCATTTGAGCAATTTTTTTCACAAAATTATGTTGCAGCATGTCTATTAACTCATCATTTTGCACAAATTAAATGCTCATGTAATAGTTTATCCACAAATCTAAATAATATCAACACAATGCTTTATTTAAAGACTTGCATTGTTCTTGAAGCCTTTATCGATCACACCGGCATGTTTATTTTAGTACAATCTAGTGGCGCTTGCTTAAATCGTGAGGAGACCTGACATCACCTATGCCCATTCTCTAGTAGCTAGCACCGGAAAGACATGGGAATGTATTTGAAAATTCCTGTTCAAACCATTCCACGCTACAATTTTTAATCTAAAAAAGCACGTTTTTACCATAATGAGCTATTGCTTCTTAGAGCCATGAGATCCTTGATTTGTTTATGTCTTGCATATTCTTACTATGTATGGGACCAATTTCGTGTTACATTGCATTTGTCTAATGCTCACACTTGTAACCTTAAAAATATATTGCATTTGTGTGTTATAAAAACTATTCACATAATTTGCAAGCACCTTCCGTGCGTGTTTGACTAGGTAGCAATAAGCTGAATATCATGTGGCGTACAATAAGCCCACCTAAGAACTACTTTTTCTTTGTGTAATTGTAATGCTTCTCCTTTGACGAAAGATTGTTCACATTGGTTTTCTAATTTATGGAGAAAGATATGAGTAATGGATCACACACATTTTATGTATCCCATCACGAATTTCCACCTTGTTTTTGTGTATGAACTCTCTCTTCACATGCGTTTTGGGAAATAAGGCCTTAGGAAATCTGCATGACACCCTTCCAAGAATTGTGCAGCATTGAGTAAAGCTTGTGGATTACTATCACATGGCCAGTTCGTGATGACAAAGCTATTGAAGTTAAATACCATCAAATAAATGGCGCAATGTGATCCCAATATTTATTTTGGCTTTGTGCATCTATTTGACCTATTTTTTAGAGTCTTGGATAGCCCTTGAGGAACACCTAGTCCCCCATTGTAAAATCATTAATTTATTGCCCAATTGGTTGGTTCAACAGAATCTCTCTCTCTCTCTCTCTCTCTCTCTCTCTCTCTCTCTCTCTCTCTCTCTATTCTCCCCTATTCGTTGTATGCTTTTGCATCGCCGACTTTGACATGGTATCAGAGCAACATGTTCATCATTAATCAAAGGACATCAATGTGAAGAAGAGGAATATGAGAAGGAGACTTGGCAACAAGTGAAGGAGCATCCAGAGTAGAGTTCTAAAACGCTCCTTGTATCGGCGTTTTTAGCTTCAACTTGCATTTTGAATCTTAAAGATGGGTAAGCATAGATTTTGCAACATCCCAAAAATTCTTTGGGATGGCAGCATAGATTTTTTGAAGTCCCAAAAGTAGTTTGAGACACCTATTGTCTTCTTAAAGTCAATGGAGTATTGGGCATGCTTAATCTAGACAAGCTTGTCATCAAAATGGCATCGAAGTGGGTGTTAAGAGCTCTATCTTCCACACAGGTTCCATCTTAAATAGTATAAAGTATGGACTAACTTCGCTTTACGAAATGTAACAACCTCTCCTTTGGCTATTGTTCCCACGTGTTCTACTCTCAGATCCAGGTTTTAGACAACATAGTTTGATCTCAAATTACAATGGAAAGTTTGTAACATAGTTTTTTGCAACAAGAATAAGAAGACTCTATTTGGACTGGTTATGTATCTTACTCTAAGGACCTCAAACTCACACCTTTGTAAAATTCTTGGAGAAGCATTTTTCTTTGGCATAAGTGGTGCTAAAGAAACTGAGTTATCTTTGGATCAACCACTACTTGTTCCCATCATTTGCTCCTTTCTGATCTTGGAAGATGTACATGCTATTGAGGTATATGATGGCCCTTTCTCCTCCTAGATTCAAAAATGAGAAAAATGGAAAAAGTAATTTGTCAAAAATCCTAGGGTTTTGATGCAAGCTGGCAACTTTGCCTACCTTTGGGGCCTAAGTTGTAATTTTTACCATATACTGTCATCACTTATATTTTTCTCAAATAAGAATGCCCTTTGTAGCTTACAAATGTTTAGTCCCTTCGTACTTGAGTTGTGCACCTAACCTGTATGCATGTCTTGTGCAACAAGTGAACTTAAGTTGTTAATTGCTATGTCACATATGCAATGCTTTGATAATGTAAAACACGCACTCAAATACAATCTCGGTGCATAGTCAATGTACATAGTCCTCCATACCTACACTTCCTGACTAAATCAAATCCATTTTCCAAAGTTCTTACGTCCTCTCTTGAACAATACATATAGCCTCTTATTGTCATAGAAAACTTGCCCAAAAATCTTATTACTTTCTAATTCATAGCATACAAGCCTCAAGGCATTCTAAGGCACGTATCACATACGTTTGACCCCACGTGAGTTGCTGAAATGGCAAAATTCCATTAGAAGCTGTGATGACCGTTGATGGGTGGACCGTGGAGCTATGGAGGTTGACCCCCTCGTCCATCCAAGGAGGTCTACGGACAAAGCGAGACATTTGCACTAACCACATCGTACGCACGTGTCTTCATGAAATATACGTGTCATGATTTTTGGCGTGCAAACGTGTCGCTAGGAAAAAGTAATCACGAGTACCTCAAGAGAGCTAAATATACCTCAAGGCTCTCTTAATCACCCTTGCAACCGTATTACATGCCTCACCTCAGCCACACTACTTGCTCAATGTGCAATCATTAATGAACAAAACTTCTCAGCCAGTCGCCATGCATCCTTAGCAGGATGTAACACACCTCGACAGCCTACACCACTACAATACTTGCTCATTGTGCCATCATTAATCACACACACCCCTTCGACTGCCTTCGTGCATTCGCGTACATGTTGGCCATAAACACAAAGAATCATTAAGCATCACAGTTATCATCCTCCCTAAGGACTGGTTCAAAGACGAGGACTCTGCATAACCCCTAAGACACTGCCCAAGGAAAACTTCAATGCGATACTCCAAACATCCAACAGTTCCAGTAGGCTGGCCAAAATCCTTTTAGGGTCACTGTTTTGACAACAATAATTGCCTGAAAACTGCACGCACGCATGCAACACACTACAAAGTTGAGCTAGTGAGCGTAAGGACAGAACTGACTGGACCTACGTGCGCACCGCTCACTACTAGGAAAGCCGAGAACAATATCTATATCAACAAACATGTACCATATCAATTTAACTCCAGAAATTTAGAGAAAGATATCAGCTCCAAAGATCAACCAATCGCTCCAACGGAAAAAAAACACTCCTCCAGTGTTTCTACTAAAAAACCAGGCGTGAACGGTGTACCATGTCCTGTCGGAATTTTAAAAAAAGACAAGTGCTGAAAAATAAACCTGCTGCAAAATTAAATACACTGACATGTGAGAGAGAGAGAGAGAGAGAGAGAGAGAAGAAGAAGAAGAAGAAGAAGATTGTTTTAATGTCGTAGGAAACTATCCCAAGAGACCTTAAAGATCTATCCGACGAGCAGAGTTGAACTCAAAGACCTGTTATTCAAGAGGGAAATGGCATAACCAATCTACCACACTTGAGAGAGAGAGAGAGAGAGAGAGAGAGAGAGAGAGTTTACATCTGCTGAAGGCCTAAAAGACCAATAAGGCGAAAAAATTACATCACATGAACCTGTGTGTGAGAGAGAGAGAGAGAGAGAGAGAGAGAGAGAGAGAGAAATGTAATGAAATGTAATATTAACGTCTTCAAAAGGCCAAAATGACCTATGAGACCAAAAGGTTACATGTGGTGAATCTGGGAACAAAAAGTACAAAGAGCTGAAAAGAAAATAGTGGGTAGGGGTCGGGTGAAAGCTGATACAAGTGGAATACGAAGGGGTGAGCTGATACAGTGGAGCTCTCTAACAGTCGAGGCATCATATACATATACATCAGTATCCAAAAGGCTATAGAGATTCAATGTCCTCCAAGGTAGGCAATCTGTCGGGACGGTCCTATGTCGCTCCAGTATGCTATGGATCCTCTGTCGCGCAGTCTGCGTCGACGTAGAGAGGGCCCCCTCATCCGTGGGCGACGAGACCACCCAACTCTATTGCCTGATCAAGCAGTATGCCTCTGGTGTTGTTATGCTGTTGAGGCTCGAAACGAACGAGGAGAAAAGATCTCCCGGCCACACGGACCGCCTACAGATGCGCGTCGGACGAACCACCCGACCATAGCCACCATCCGGCAGCTCCCCCGTGCTGGGGGCAGCGTCCGAGGACGCAGGCGTGCACCAGCATCCCATACCACCCGGCCTCACCTCCTCGAGGTGACCTCGCGCACTCCTAGCCTCGCGGGCTAACCATTGGCACTATCCCAGTGGGGTCAATACTGGAAATGAGGCCTTGGCCTCCCTTATATAATAATGGCCTGCCACACTAGCCGAGTTCACACTACGTCCGCCCGGACACTAGACACCCATTCCGATGGCATCTGGGCTAGATCCCCTCTCCCATGAGTGGGACATAACATACTTCCCCCCTTAAGAACCATTGATGTCCTCATCAATGAAGTGGGGATACTGAGCCTTCAAAGCTCTAACAGGTTCCCAAGTAGCAAACCTTTCAGATTGACCCTTCCATTTAATTAAGTACTCGTCATAAGCCTTTTGGCGCGAATACGATGATCCAAAACTACTTCTGGTTCTCGAGGAATATACTCAGTTTGCATATCTTGCCACACATTTTCCTCGATAGGCACCACAACGTCGGCTTCGCCCAATTTCTCTTTAAGGCGGCTAACATGAAACACTGGATGTACACTAACATCCGAAGGAAGAGCCAGTTTATAGGCAACTTGGCCAATTTTCTTTGTGATCAAGAACGGACCACAATATCTAGCTGAAAGCTTATAATGCTTTCCTGTTCGCATAGTCTTGGAATACCTGGGTATCTTCAGATAAACCCATTGTCCCACATCTAGAGTCCTTGGAGACCTCTTTTGATTAGCATAAGTAGTGACTCGATCACGAGTCATTCTTATGCTATCCTTGGCCAATTCGAGCATTTCCTACATGTCATACAGGAAATCGCGAGCTTGGCGTTCCTTGACTTTCTCTAAGCCAAAAGCAATTGGGGATTTAGGCTCAAATCCATACATCAGCATGAACGGGCTAAATCCAGTAGCAGAATGCTTGCTACTATTATAGGCAAACTCTAACTGTGGAAGATACCTTTCCAAGTCAGACTGCCTATGAGAGACATAGGCTCTCAACATGTCCTCTAACGTCTGATTCATCCTCTCAGTTTGTCCGTCGGACTCGGGATGGTCTGAAGACAACATACTCAACTTCGTCTGAAGATGAGCGAACACCTCTCGCAAAATCGGCCAGTGAACTTAGCATCTCGATCACTCACGATATCCTCTCGGAGACCATACAGTTTATAAAACTAATCGACAAATAAAACCGCCAACTCATGGCTTTTTACTGTCGACTTCGTTGGTATAAACTTCGCCATTTTTGTGAGTATATCAACCACAACCCAAATAGCGTCATTGCCCCGACTAGTATTAGGCAAACCAACGATGAAATCCATGGCAATACTCTGCCACTTGGCATCTAGGATTTCCAATGGGTGTAGCAGGCAAGCTTTCCTAAGGCGCTCTGCCTTATTGACCTGACACTGAGCGCATCTCTTCACATAGCTCTCTATGTAAGAGCGCATCCTTGGCCAATAGAAATATCGCTTGACCAAAGCCAAAGTTCTCTAGATGCCTGGGTGCCCAGCGCTAGGAACATCGTGGCATTCGCACAAAATCCTTTGTCGAATCTCATCGATTTCCGGCACGCAGACTTTACCATTTCTGAATAATAGTCCACCTCTAATGGAATATTGTCGTTGTCTCGTCTCTCCGGCACGACTCACTTCGGTCTCCGGACCACCCAAACCTGCATGCGAGTCATGCCCCGCTTCGACCTCGTTCCATATCTAGCCAAAATAGCCATCGGAACGACATAGCCCTCGGAGAGAGAGATAGAAATCCGTCGACATTTCAGCCATAGACAAGGCATTGACCTCAAGAATCCTGTTGAGCGCATCGGCAACTCGATTGCTGGATCCTTTTCTATAACGGATCTCAATGTCAAACTCTTGCATAAGCTCAATCCATCTAGCCTTCCGGCCTCTGAGATCACCCTGATCACAGATATAGCACAAGGAATGATGATCTGTCCATGCAACAGACATAGAGCCATACAAGTAGTGCCGCCATTTCCTCAGGGCGTGGACTACGACGTAAAGCTCCTTTTCATACGTTGGATAACGCATCTCAACGTCAGAAAGCTTCTTACTTTCAAACGCAACAGGACGTCCATCCTGGTATAATGCCGCACCAATAGCATAATCACTAGCATCCGTTTCAACCACAAACGGTTTGCTAGGATCCACAATGTGCAATATTGGCACAGTAGTCAGTGCTTTAGTGTCCGAAAGCTCTCGTCGAGACACTCATTCCAGACAACAGGGGGATTACCTTTACGATGAGGACCCCGAAGTCTTCGGCCCTTTCACCCCTCCTTTTAAAAGTTGCGTAAGCGGAGCAACAACTTTGAAGTAATCTTGCGAAAGAATCCAGTAAAGCCTAAAAAAGACTTTACTTGGCGCACATTCTTCAGAATGGGCCAATTTCGCATTTTATCCAATTTTTCAGGGTCAACGCGAATTCCATCGCGAGTAATGATGTGACCCAAGTACAGAAGCTCTTTTTTAAAGAATTCACACTTCGAAGCCTTAGCGTAAAGCTTCTCAGTTCTCAGTAATTCGAGAACAGTGCGTATATGCACTAGGTGCTCAGACAAACTTCGATTGTAGATCAAGATATCATCGAGAAATACAACAACGAAGTTGTCTAAAAATGGTCTCAGCAGATCATTCATCATCTGTTGGAACGTCGTTGGAGCATTGGTCAAACCAAAAGACAAGACCAAAAACTCGTAGTGACCATGACGCGTATGGAAACCTATCTTGGGAATATCTTCCAGTTTGATCCGTATCTGATGATAGCCTGATCGCAGGTCTATCTTCGTAAAATACAACACTCCATGGAGCCGATCTATCAACGTCCATACACAGGAGCGGATACTTGTTCTTGACAGTGAGCTTATTCAACCCCTTGTAATCCACGCACAAGCGCATAGTGTTATCCTTCTTTCGAGGAAGTAGCATTGGCGCTCCCCACAGGGATTTACTAGGCCAAACAAAACCCCTGTCGAGATAATCCGTCAGATGTCGCTGAATCTCGTCCTCCTCGGTTTTACTAAACCGATAGGGTTGCTTTGAGAAGGGTTGACTACCAGCCACTAACTCAATGCCATGATCTACTCCTCTCGAAGGCAGCAAGCCAAGAGGTAGATCATCAGGAAAAACATCCTTGAAATCAGTCATGATTTCTCGGATAAGGTTGGATTCGTCCCCAAGTTCAACAAAAAACATGAAACATTTTTACGAAATTCAGTGACACAAGTACCAAGCACTAATGAATCAAACCAAGCAGACGGTACACATTGATAAAAGTCAACATCAAAAGACTTTATTTCTTTATACATTTCCAAAGCAATAACAATTGGTACTGCAAAACCATTATTTATAGACTTCTGATTACAAAGCAACACAGATACACGAGGCATGTTCTGCTTAACAAAAACAAGAGAGTGATGTACATAGTCTATATACAATGAGTTTTGTTTATCATAAAACCATGGAATTCCTAAAATAACATCTGCTCTGTCCAAGCACATGATGTGGAAATCCAGGTTCTCTTTGTAATCAGCCAGCTCGAGCGACAAGTCTCGAACCATCCAATTCCATACATCCGTATCCACGCCACGAGCCATCTTCACGCGATACTCGTGGTCACTGTCCCGCGTCCGCAGGCTCAATTTCTGCACCAATTTTGCATCCACAAAATTGTGTAAGCTTCCATTATCATTGATCTTCCCGGGGAAACGGAGAAGATCGTGCTTATCAAACACTTTGGTACTGAAAGTACAATTAGTGCATAAACTGTGCGCTAAATGATGGATTTCAACTTGAACAACATCAGAGTTACCTGAGATCTCGTGGATTTGAATCTAAGGATGGCCTTGCGGTTTCTACGTCTTTTTCTTCTTGGGGCAATCCTTGATTTGGTGACCCGTCTAGCCACATCCGAAGCAAGCCCCCTTCTTCACTGCATCAGCAAAACTGAAGCATTTTTTGCTTTCTTCTTCTCCTGAGAAGATCTCGACGGTGATTTGGACTTATGCTGGAATCGGGGTCGCTTCCTCGAAGCACCCTCACCGGATTGATGGTCTGCAGTTCTTTTCTTCTCATAATTCGCTCCATTTATCAAATGAAATGTCCTGGCCTTTGCCACTGCATCCTCGACGTCAATCGGAGCTTTGTCCTTGATCAAGGCCCAACGGTAATCTTCATGTAACCCCAGTAAGTACATGTGCACGGTGTGCGTAGAATCCACCTTGCAGAAGGTGAGCGTCTCTTTGAAAGCTGTCATATAGTTATCAAAACACAGAGTTTTCATCAAAAGACTCTGCAGTTTGGCATACGCTTTCAAAGGGTCCATTTTAGCGAAATCCTTCTTGAATTTCACGCAAAAATCAGCCCACGTCGTAGGCTTTTCTGTCATGTCACACCACCAGGTAAGCGCCTTACTACGCAGATAAAGAGGAATCGTCTGAATCCTCCGTTCATCACGCTCCCCATGGAGATCAAAGTATGTGGTCCACTAGTGCAGCCAGTTATTTACAGCCAATTCCGTACACTCCTTCTCTTCACCTGAGAAATTTGTAGTTTTGTACGGAATTGTGGCAGTCGGACCACCCTGCAAACGCCCAAAAGCAGCAATCTACGTCCGCAAATGCTGGAGATGGGTTTTGCCCTCGAAAATACGCGCAGTCGTCGATTGAGCCATATTTCGAGAGTAGAAAGCCGGGAACTGAGCCCCTGTACGACCCCTTCGAGAGAGGGCAAGCGAAGGTTCGTCTGAACATTCGCGTTTTCTAGAATGGTAACACGCTGGTCAAAACTCTCGAAAGTGCTTGTAATCCATGTGTAGAGAGCATGCGTAAAGGGAATTTGGATGTTACCTGGCACATCGTCACTGTGCACATCAGAGCTGGAGAAATCCATGGCGAAGTGCGTGAAAAACTGAAAAATTCACGCAAAACCGAGCCTTTTCTGCACTTTTCGGTCGCGAAAAGTCTTAGTTTGAAGAGCTCTACGCGCCGGCATGAGCGTCGGAACGCGAGCAGGCGATGGCGGGAGCGCGAGCAGGTGGAAGAGAGTAGGCTTTGGAGAGAGCAGGAGAAGCAAACGGGAGGTTTCTGTAAACTTTGCAACTCTGTAAGTGAGTTTTTTAATGAATCTGCAGGTTTCACATTCATCTTTTAAGAAATTTAAGTGTCCTGCCTATACTATAAAAAAAACTCAAATGTCCTTGGCCACATTACCTAATGGACACCCCCTCTCTTAAAAAAAATCAACGCAAACTCCCAACGTTAAAAGAAAAAGCCTACACGCTGCCAGTGCCGCGTGGAGATTGCGAAGGAAAGAGAGGCGCGTGGTTGCCCGTGGCCAGCACGCACAAGGCCTCCAGCAACATGCGAAGAAGCCTCCAGCTAGGAGCCAGCGCTGAAAGAAAGAAGTCCACGCTGGAGAAAAAAAAACTACGCAACCTCCCTGCAGACTCAAGGCCCGCACAGAGAGAGGTAGTTCTCTCTCTCTCTCTCTCTCTCTCTCTCTCTCTCTCTCTCTCTCTCTCTCTCTCTCTCTCTCTCTATGCTTCGCACAGAGAGACTTACAGAGAGAGGTAGTTCAAAAGGATACAGTATACTGATTTTTAATCCAAAACCAGCGACTTAATAAGTAATCCTTCAATTTTTGTCAAAAATCAATAGAATTCATTGAAAATTTCCATTTTTAAGCATTCCTGCCTGCCGAATTGCTGAATTTTATCAAAAATCAGCAAAAAGCACATCAAATTTCACCTGCAAACATGCTCATGAGAAGAAAACAATCGAGTAAACGGTTAATTCATCAAAAATTGCATGAAATGATAATTATCAGACTTAAATCAGTCTATAGGTGTGCGCACAGTCCTTCATGCAACCAAGCCGGCTCTGATACCATGAAACGAACGAGGAGAAAAGATCTCCCGGCCACACGGACCGCCTACAGATGCGCGTCGGACGAACCACCCGACCATAGCCACCATCCGATAGCTTCCCCGTGTTGGGGCCAACGTCCGAGGACGTAGACGTGCACCTGTAAGACCGGGCGTCCCATACCACCCGGCCTCACCTCCTCGAGGTGACCTCGCGCACTCCTAGCCTCGCGGGCTAACCATTGACACTCTGCCAATGGGGTCGATACTGGAATGAGGCCTTGGCCTCCCTTTTATAATAATGGCCGGCCACACTGACCGGGTTCACACTACGTCCGCCTGAACACTGCACACCCATTCCGACGGCATCTGGGCTAGATCCCCTCTCCCATGAGCGGGACATAACAACGCTGCTCGGACTCTTGTATCTGTGACTAAAAGAAATCTATAATCTTCCGTTGTTGCTGGATCTCTCTCATTGTGCCCCTCTTCAAGAGCTCCTCTCTATATTTGCGATCTCCAATAAGTATAATCCAAGGCATCTTTGATCCTGGTATCTCATGACTCTAGAAAGTGGCCCAAAACCCTCTCTAAATAGACAGTGGAAGCGGCCTCGTATCTCATAGTATATTGGGCAGTGACATATGAATGTAGCTCTGTCTCTGGCTCTATCTGGCACACCTGACAAATCCTGGACTCAACGAGTACTCCTCTAAATCTGCCTGTCTCGATCTCTAGCTGATGTGAGGATGTGCGTACCTGACCAATAGCACATCGGATCCCATGGGATAGATGAGTGTCCATGTATCCTGGTCTGATCATAAAACCATCCTCCGTGAGTTGGAGAAGATGTTCTCTACAGAAAGTCATCTTCTTACCTACCTCATGTGTAGGTTGTATCCATGTCCTCTTCGTATCCAGCTGAATCAAGTCCTGTCCGATAAGCCTAGTGATCTCTGCCCTAGTGAGGGAGATGGAGGGTGCATCCAGAGAGTACTGAAATGGGAGTGGCCGATCCATACTAAAGCCATGTAATTGAAACCAGCCATCTTTGCATACCAACATGATCTATCTCCCTGCAATGTAGCTGTCGCGAAGATTCTAGTGCCGATCGAGCATATATGTCTCTGGGGAGAGCCCAAGTGCTATGCATAAATGAAACTGATCGAGTGAGTGCCTCCACTACCAATGGAGGAGCGGCGAGCTCCGCCCTAACAATGTCATGTGGTACTGAGGCCTTGGCCCTAATCATCCGAGAAATCATAAGACACCAAGGGCTTCTCCATACATCTCCCATCCATCAGTACTACCAACTCTGCTATGGTGATCAATTGAGGGGCCCTACATCTAAACTCCGTACAGCATGGCCGAAGTGACCAAAGTGTCAACAAGCCAAAGCTTTGTCCGAGGTTCCTGGAACTGAACCTGCGAACATATCCTCTCAAGTCTCTCCAATGCTGCATAGGCTCTGGTCAATCGTGTATTTGCTGCACGCCTCAGATATTGGACCACTAAAAACCGCCCCAAGATAAGTGTATGTATCTGCATACTCCACAGCCTCTCGTCCATATGCAAAAGTGGAGGCAGACCTCCTTACCCACTGCGCCATGGTGTTAAACACCGTTAAACACCATTACCTTGGTCTTACCAAGGTTCACAGACAATCCACTATCCTGTGCAAATCCATGCAATGCATCCAAATGATGTTGCATCCACTCTGAAGAATTGAAGATCAACACAATATCATCAGCATATAATAGCAATGAAATCCATGTCCCTGCAAGCTGGGCACCCAAAGAGAGTCGAAGATAGGGGACAACCCTGCTTCACCCCAATGGTGGAGTGAACCATGTCGGACATGCCCCTCATGAGTAGTGCGTACACTGTCCTGTATAAAGCTAAGATCCCCCAGATCAGCTCTGTGGGCACCCCCATGTCCTACAATCTGCATATGAGTCTGGCTCGTAGCACTGTATCAAAGGCTTTGCGGAAATCCACAAAGCTACAATATATCCTCTTGCCATGGTGTCTACCCTCCTCAATAACGGCTCTGAGTGTCAAAATCTGGTCAAGAGTGGAGAAACCTCTCCTAAACTCTACCTGTCCTGCTGCCCGTATGCCCTCCCTCTCAGCCATCCACTCAGTTCTTGCTCAAGAATTGATGCATATATATAGCCTAGCCAGAGTGTGACCAACCATGATGGTTCGGTAATTCCCGAGAAGCATAGGAACTCCCGACTTGAAGATAGGCACGATAGTGGACATACTCCAGATCGTAGGGAAATCCTCATACACGGCTCTAGTAAACATCATAGCAACATCTCTGCTACCAGAGCATCATGATCCTATGCTCTTCCTGTCTTCATCTTGTCAATGGCTTTCCTTATCCTCTCGGAGTAAAGAAAGTACATGTTTCTGGGCATGCCTCTGGAGGGTCAAGCAAAGGTTGTAACAGACTTGGACACTCCAAGTCAAGAATCAATCACGACAGCACCAAATAACCACTTCAAACAATTCACAAATCACAATAGATTTACACTGGCCCGGCGGAGTTCCGTGCCTAGAGATATTGGCCCCCAAAGACTGGCGCCCCTTTCGGTATTTCTTTTTTGTATTAACTCAATCATCAAAGTACAAGAGAGCGGTTAGGGTTTCACTCTCATACTCTGCGTCCAGATGCTCTGAGAAGGGAGGCCCTTACCACTAATTTAAAGATTACAAGGGATGCCCAAAAGCAGAGCCCCAAAAGCTTGAAAGCAAAAGCAGATCAAAAAGCTAAGCTTTGCGTCGCTCAAAATTTCCCCCAAAAAAAAATAAAAACTAAAATTTTAAAAATCACATCCGCGATTTTTGGAAATTAGGGTTTGCAGGAATTTTAGGGTTTTTGGCAGAAATTAGGGTTTTTGCCGTCCGTAGCCACGTCATCACTTTGTGACATACCCCCCTCTTGAAAGCATTGTAATCGACCGCGATTACGCCTGCAAAACCGACAAAAGCCATAAACCGTCTTAGCAGACACTGACTGTTAGTACCTACATACTGGGAACACACACCTAGCACATGTACAAAATCGACAGTCACATCACACGACATCACAAGACATCACCAGACATCACATGACATTCAACATTCATTCGGATCTTAGAGCATAATTTATCGGCAATGTAGCTACCAATCACATCTAGGTCCAATCGGGACCTCATCGATGTCCAACTGACTAACCCCTATTGCAACCATGTCTCAAGTAGACCAAAATGCTGCAATCATTTCGTCTATCAGTTCCTGCACTCACAAGAAGTCAAGAACAAATCAGTATCATTATTAGGAATTCCATTTCATAAAGTCATCCAACAGAATACTGTCGGCTATCAGTATCCCTGATGCTCAAAGAGACATCAATGACTTTAGTATCAAAATTGAGGCATCTGTTGACAAAGGAGCGGAGTGACTCCCCTCTTGTGCATCCCACTACACCAGATCTCCGACCAAGCTGAATTCTGGGTTCCATTTGGAGTAGACTATGCTAAACCAAAACATCGAGGTAAAGTTTCACAATCTGAGGAGTATCTGCTAGGCCCTCCTCCTCCATCCACTTCGCATCAAATGCAAGAAAGTTCTTGAACTTAAACAAGAACCGCCTTCGGACTTTACCTTTTTTTTTCCGTATCGTCATGTGTCAAACTCTGTTCAGGAACAAGGATCTCCTCGTTTTCTTCCACTTCGGGTTGCTCATCAGGCTCCCCATCATCAGGCACATCACCCTTAACAAGTTTCAAGAGACTCACATGCAATGCATTGTGAATCCTCCAAGTATCGGGCAGTTTCAATCGGAAGGAGACATCATTTATCTTGTCAGTGATCTGGAAAGGTTCGTAGTATCGCATACTAAGCTTTGGAAAAAAGCCTCTCCTTTCTCTTTTTCTTTCGTAGACGTGCCTTCTCAAACGTAAGAGCACCCAATCATCCTCCTTCAATTTCAAGTCGCGACGATGGCGATCCGCTGTCTTTTTTCGTCGTTCTTGAGACTCCTACAAAGTCTCACGAACCTTGGCAAAAGCCGTATCCAAATCTCGCGAATATTCATCCACTTCAAATATCTAATCTTTCGTGCTCAGGAAGGATGGAACCTTCGCAGCACTTTCAACAATCTCACATGGCGTCTTCCCCGTCGAAGAGTGTATTGTGTTATTGTAGGCAAATTCCACCAAAGGTAAGTTCTTTTCCCATTGAGCCTTCTGATCCGAGATACAAGACTTCAATAAATCTAAAATCATTGAATTGGCAATCTCAAATTGCCCGTCAGTCTGCAAGTGGAACGATGACGAGAACTGCAATTGCATGCCAATGTTCTCCCAAATTGCCTTCCAAAACAAACTCATAAATCCGGGGTCTCTGTCGGAGACAATCGTCTCAGACGTGCCATGTAATCGAAAAATCATCGTGATCATTCTGTGTTCACGGGAGATCAAAAATGAAATCCATTTCAATACTTTTCCAGGGGTGGGTGGGTATGGGTAAAGGCTTTAACAATCCATGTGCCTTATGTGTCACCAACGTGTGACTACTAACTGCCCTGCATTGCATAGCTAGTGTGGAACTGTTCAGAGGAGTCAAGGCCTGAGGGCAAGAGAGCACTAAGGTTGGACAAGGACTATGGTTAGCCAAAGTGGGGTCATTCAAAGTGGGGTCATTGACTAGCCAAAGTGGGATCCTTTGCTACAGAGGCTACATTTCAATTCTGGGTGTGGCTGCAGTGTACAAAGGGGGTCAGATGACCTAGAAAGATACAATGGCAGCATCTCCTAAAATTTAGGGAACTGCTATTTTGGGACCTGAAAATGTGTTTGCGTCATTACCTCCGGAATGACAAGGGGAACATTTTATAACTCTGTCATGAAGTCAACTGGGCAACCGGTTGGGAGATTTTTAGGCGGCAACCCCGAAACGAGAAATAGGCTCTAAATGTGCCAAGTGGCACATTTCTGTGCACTTTCCTCATGCATGAAGAAGTGGCGCTGAATTTGAAGGAGGGGGAAGCTCATTTGCAGTTTTTGTCACAGGTTAAGAGCTATGGAGTGCTTTCTTTCCCTCTTATGTACAGTGCGGTGCCAAGAGTGATGCCCTGCACGCTACGCACTGCTCTCTCTCTCTCCCTTATGACAATATGTTATGCCCCACTAGTGGGCTTTTCAATTGACCAATGTACAGTTGTGTGGGTTCATGTGCGATTGCCGAGGCAAGAGCCTCTTGCACAAGTATTGGATTAGCTAGCGGCTAATCCCCCGCAGGTAAAGGTGAATTCCGAGATGTTTCACGCCAGAAATCTCGTCTGATTCAAAGGGCAAGTAGCCCTACAAGTGCGGGAGCGCGAGGACTTGCTACGGATGCGACCGGCACGCGAAACGAAGCCCGAAACAGTAAATTACAGCCTGCTGTGTATTTTTGCAGGTTTAGGGTTTTGGCCCTAAACGGACCCTAATAACCCCAAGGGGTTCGGGGACGCGAGGGGACCACTGTACAGGTGATCTAGCGCATTTTCGGGGCTGAAAACAGAGAATTCAGCGTGCTGCAGATTCTCGCCAAGTTTTGCAAAGTGCCCGTATGCGTCGGGAAAGTCATTCAATGCGTGGGAATACTGACTGTGAAGGGTCCTAGTACAGTTATGCTGCCGAAATCAGGCCGGAACAGTTGAAATTCAGTCAAGCTTGTGCGGGGCAGCTTGTAGGGAACCACAGCGTTTATTCCCTCTTTTAAACAATAAAGAAATACCGAAAGGGGCGCTTAAGTTAGGGGCCAATCTGGTGTCGGTCTTCTCATACAGGTGCAATCTAGCAGCCTGTATCCCTCTCCCCTTTGTTGTGTCTTGAAAGTACAGGTAAAGTGGGCGACAAATTAAATGGGTGAAAGAAAATAAGGTTTAAGTCTAAGGTCTACCGCCCTTTTTGAAAGTACAGGCCGGTTTCATGGTTCCATCGCCGGGATTAAATCACTTTTTCCTATAGAAGTGGGCCTTGGTCAGTTTGGGCTTGAAGACACAGGGGATCATAGACCAGACACACGGAATTGCAATTATGGCTGACAAACCAGATGATGTGACTGAAGAGGTTTCCTCTTCGCAGGGTCAACAGACACATGAAGTGGGTGAGTCTTCAAGACCACCACAAACGGATGATGATATATTCAAGACCCAGTTGGCTACTGCTATGGCTATGTTCACACAAATAATGCAGAACCCGAGGTTTTTAGCCTTTCTGCAACCTTCTCTTCCGTCTCAGCAAGTTGGGTCACTGGATCATATTCAAAAGCCTGTTAAGGCTCGAGCACAAGTGATTCATACTACAGAGTCAATGGAAACACCTATACACTTTACGGAGAACATGTAGTCTCCACAACCTATGCCTAAGGTGCAAGAACAGGTGGCTGAGATGCCAGTCTTTCAAGCTGTACCAGTTCAGCCAGCCACTTTTCAGTAGCCTATAGCCGGTTCTAATGGGCAGGGAAGCAACCTACAAGCTATGCAACAAGTCTTCCCACCACCTTCAGTACACCCTGGCTATTTTGGAGGTGGATCGGTATTCCAGAGCATGGCTGATCATGCACCTGGAAATCAGTTTCACACGCCAGGAACAGTGTTCGGAGGTGCTCAAACGATGATGCCTAACCCCATGTATGGTGTCAGGGGCATGCTACCAAGGTTTCAAAGCACTCAGGGCCAATTTGGGATGCCACCGGCAAATTTTGGTACGGCTGGAATTACAAATCAGTAGCCAAATATGGCATTTCCAGGTCAACTTAATTGCGGTCAGGGAACACAAATGAACCCTAACAATGTTCCCATGTTTCAGTCACTTCCATATGACAACTTATCGCCGCTGGAGAGGCCAACTCCGTACAAAGAAGGTGGCAAAGGTGTGACATTCACGACCTTTACAGGGTTTGATGACAGGAAGAAGGCTCTCTCATTCCTTCAGCAGTTTGACAAGGCCTATGCCGGGGGAAACTTTACAGAGGCTTCAAAGGTCCGCAAGGCAGCCACTTTCTTGACAGGGAATGCGTGACAATGGTGGACAACTTTATTGCTACAAGGGCAAGCTCCGTCCACATGGATTTACTTCAAGCAGATTTTTGCAGCAGCATGGTTATCTGATGACTTTGTAGCAGATGTCATGACAGAATGGCACCAGCTTAATGCTGCCACTTACAAGAATCTCGATGACTACAATCGGAAGTTTTGGAAAGCTCTACTTCCAATAACTTCCTATAGGTTTGTGCCATTGACAGAACAGATTGAAAAATACTGTTGTGGCCTACCCAAAGAATTGAGAAAGTACTGCACGAAGACCAAAGTCACTACTTTGACGCAGCTCATCGAGGTAGCAAACACTAGCAATGGTTTGCTCAAGGGAGAAGATTGTGAATTCAATACTAGCGTCAAGGAAGGATCAGCCAAGAAAAATTCAGCGAAGAAGCACGTTCCCAATGAGGTTCCTAAAGAGACTCGGAGCCAACCAATGCAGGGAAAGGCAAAGCTACTGCTGAATCAGAAAAGAGACCAGCAAAGAAATGGAAAAGACGTTTTCCTTGCAAGTCGGAAGAGCAAAAGAAGGTCCTAAGGTCAGAGAACAAATGCTTCATCTGTGAGCAGCCTGGCCACATTGCTTACAATTGTCCTACAAAGAAAAGGCCAGCTGATTCTGAAGACAAGGAGGACAGGAAAGGAAAGAAGCCCATGGTTGGTCTAGTGCCAGATATGGTGGGCGACAAGCCAAATTCAGATGCAAGTGAGCTTTGCAAAGCATGGGGAAAGGTCAGGGATCAAACAGTGCTTATCTTCTTTGATCCAGGTGCCAAAGCCAACTTCATTTCCCCAAAATTGGCTTCAAAGTTGGGAATCAGACCTGAAGAGATGGGGTATACAATAGAGGCAGGTTTGGCATGTCCTGGCCATACAGAGACTGTGACACCCATCATCGGAAAGTTGAACCTACATATCCAGTCCTATGTAGATGCTGAAGAATTTTACATCATGCCACTGGACGGATGTGATGTGTTGTTAGGTATTCCTTGGTTATTTCGTGTACAGGGAATCATGGATGCCTACAACAAAAAGATCACTGTACAAAGCAAGGGAAAGACTCACATTCTGGATGTAAAGCTTAAAGGGGAGTCTATTCCCACTGTATCACCTTCTACTATTACTTCTGTAATGAAAAAGCATCTTTCTGCGTACTTGGTTTTTGCACGTGAAGTGTCAGATTGTGATGAATCAAATTTATCTGTGCTAGATAAAGAAAGGTCAATGTTTTTATAGCAGTATAGTGACTGTTTTTCCGATTCATTGCCGTCTCAATTACCGCCAGAGAGACCCGAGGACCATGCGATAGATTTGGTGCCAAGCAGTAGCCCACCAAATAAGCCTCCGTACAGGGTTGGTGCGGCTCAGCAGAAAGAGATAATGAGCCAAGTACAAGAGCTGTTAGAAAAGGGGCTGATTCAGCCCAGGTCATCCTGTTCTCGAGTGTTGTTGGTGCAGAAATAGGATGGCTCATGGCATATGTACAGTGACTACCGTGCACTGAACAAGAATACCATCAAGAATAGGTAGCCTATACCTAGAATTGATGATATTCTGGACAAATTAGAAGGAGTAGCTATGTTTAGCAGGATAGATCTAAAGAGTGGGTACCATCAGATCCGCATTAGATCAGAGGATGTGCACAAGACTGCTTTTAGAACGACGTTTGACCTTAACGAATTTTTAGTGATGCCCTTTGGTCTCACACATGCTCCTGCTACGTTCAATAGGATGATGGACAGAATTTTCCGTCCACACCAGCAGTTTGTTGGTACATTCTTTGATGACATGATAGTCTACTCAAAGAATGAAGAGGAGCATAGGCATCACTTGGCCATTGTGTTCAAAGAGCTACGCAGTCATAGGTTGCTAATCAATGCAAAGAAAAGTGAATTTTTTCTGGAAGAGATTCACTTTTTGGGACACATTGTCTCAAAGGATGGTGTCAGAATGGATCCTGCAAAAGTTGAAGCGATCAAGTCATGACCAGATTTGAAGACGGTGCACGATGTCCAAAGTTTCTTGGGACTATGCTCCTATTACAGAAGGTTTATCCGAAATTTCGCTAAGATTGCTTCACCTTTACATGCTCTTCAAAAGAAGGCAGTCACCTTTAGATGGACACAGAAAGAGATTTCGGCTTTTAATCTCTTAAAGGACAAGATGACTTCAGATCCAGTCATTGTGTTGCCAGATCTTAGGAAGTCATTTGTGGTCCAGTGCGACGCCTGTGGTAGTAGCATTGGTGCAGTGCTAATGCAAGATGGCAGGGTAGTAGCCTATGAGAATAGAATCTTGCAAGGGCCAGAAAAGGCTATGCAAGTCTATGAAAAAAAACTGCAAGCCGTGATTCATGCGCTCTTAAGTTGGAATCACTACCTGCTAGGTGCAGACTTTGTTGTCCAAACGGACCATCAGACCTTGCGATACTTCTTGACACAGGCAAAGTTATCTAAGAAGCATATGTGATGGGCAAATATCTTGTCCATGTTCCACTTTCAGATTGTGCATGTGGAAGGCAAGAAGAACGTTGTGGCTGATGCCTTGTCAAGGAAGCCACAAATTTCAGCTGTGTCAATTCCTTATCATCATGAACTTGATGATATGAGGGAACAGTATGCAAATGATGAAGATTTTGCAAGAGTCTTCAAGAAAACAACGTCACTGCCAAAAGCTCTTTCTCATATATCTGTGCTGTCATCTCCGGCCTAGAGAACAATCGGCTCTCGTAAGCAATGACGTGGCCTTCTTGCATCAAGACTGCACCCAGACTACGACCATAAGCATCACAAAATACTTCAAATGACTTCTGCAAGTCCGGCAAAGTCAAATCTAGTCCTGTAGTCAGTTTCTCTTTCAATGTTTGAAAGGCAATCACTTCTGTGGATTCCCACGAGAAAGGGACTCCTTTCTGTGTCAAGATATGCAAAGGGGAAGCAACCTCTGCAAACTTTCGTATGAACCGCCTGTAGTACGAACACAGTCCCAAGAAGCTTTTAACTTCATGGACATTCTTCCAATCGGGCCAATCACGTATAGTCTCTACCTTGGCCGAATCCACTTGCACTCCTGCTACTGAGACAAAGTGTCCCAAAAAGTGCATCTCTGAAGCAGATAATCTCTGTGTTCTGCCTCATTCTTGGAGAAAACAATGATATCATCAAAGAAAGTGCCAACAAATAGCCTGTACTCTCGAAAAATCCTGTCCATCATCCGGTTAAATGTCGCAGGAGCATTGGTTAAACCAAAAGGTATCACCAAAAAACTCAAATAACCCAAAAGTCGTCCGAAAAGCAGTCTTGTAGACGTCTTCCGACGCGATTAGAATCTGATGATATCCACTCTTCAAGTCAATCCTACTAAAGCAGGAGGATCCCTGTAACATGTCGAGTATATCATCGATCCTAGAAATGGGAAATCTGTTCTTAATGGTGATTTTGTTGAGAGCTCTATAATCAATGCACATTCTCCAAGATCCGTCTTTCTTCAAATCCAACAACAGTGGAGAGCAGTACGATGAAGTACCAGGCTGGACAAGACCCTTTTCCAAGAGGTCTTTCACTTGGTTCATAATCTTTTCAATCTGTACTCGGCTCACACGGTAAGATGGCCGGTTCGGTGACGTGCTTCCAAGTATCAGGTCAATGGTCTGATCTTCACGCCCTTTGAAAAGCAATCGGCATGTGTGGGGAGAAAAATCTTGGCGTTCTTTTGATCATGTCAAAACATATTCAACCTTCATCCATCGTTCAGTTCTCTCCCAAAAGAATGAGTAAAGAAACTGAAGTTCATCAAGTACAATCTCTGAGCCCTTCATTTGTCAAAGTCGCTTTCTCGGCCAGGTAGTCAACCACGGCGTAGTTTTGGTGGTACCAAGGGATTCCGAGTAGAACGTCACTCGCGTGCCCTGAACACCCCTGTCATTGCAAATGAAGTTTGCCAATGCTCAGTGTAATGGCAACATCCCATCCGGGTGCCAGTCGAACTACCTCCGCCTGTGGCGTGAGTCTGTCGGGCGTAATTCCAAATCGAGCCGCCAATTCCAAGTGAAAAGAAGTTGGCCTTGGCTCCTTCAAAAGAGCTTCCTGATCCTTCACTTTGCCCCAAAAAGCGGCAAAGTTTGTACTTTCATTCATTTGATTCGGTGCAAGTCCCACGCCATGTGGTACTAGTTCTGCTTTTCTATCTGTCTTTTCTGCCATGTTCCTCAGCTGCTCTCGAACTCTCGGGCCTGTCGTTGTTCTTATCATTTTGTTCTTTTTGTGCCTTTTTAGGGCACTTCGCGAAGGTATGTCCATGTTCCCCGCATCCAAAGCACTTCCCCTCTCTAATGAAGCGAGCTTTCTCCTGAGAAGTAAGCTTGGGTCGTGCATCCTTCTTCTCTCGATTGCTCTTTTTCCTTCTACTTTCATTCCCAGGAGTCTGTTCGGCTCGTTGTGTCATGGCCTCATCTGTGGGGTAGGTCAGACTGCCAGAGTGAATGGCAAAGCCCCGCTTCGCATGACTCATCAACTCCTGAATAGAAGCTGACTTAGGTAGACCCAAGGTAAACCGCTCAATCTGTTCTCTAAACAAGATCTTCTTGAATGAAGAGGCGGGTAGAAAAGAGCTCCAGAATCTTTCACCATAAGCATTGATTTTATCTTTCTTGGTCATCCGAAGATGGTTCCAAGCAGCTCGTACATCTCGTTCATATTCTTGCGTCAACTAAGAAGAAATAAAAAGCTTCTTAAATTTCAGCCATTTAATTGGCGCAGTCTTGTTTAAAAGAAGAGTGGACCACCAAGTACGAGCATTCCCCTTAAAGTAAGAGGCAGCTCTCCAAATCTTGGAGTGCTCTGAATAGCGTCCTCCCCCGAAAGCGATGTCAAATTGCTGTATAAAAGACAAAGCCTTCGAAGCATCTGTGTATCCTGAAAAAGTATCAAACTTGATCGAGTGGCCACCTTCCTTAAACTCTCGGACTTTCTTGCTTTTATCTTCGAGAAAGTCATACTGGTTGGCTTTGTAAAAATTCTTCTTGTTCACATAAAAATTTCCGTCATCGGAATCTGAGCTGTCTGTAGACGAGTCCTCAGTAGTACTGTCAGTCTCTGGGCGAGATTTAGCCTTCTTTGCCTTTTTCTTGCCCTTTCCGAAGCTTTGTTTCTTGCTTCACTTCTTACCTTTTTTGTCTTCTTCGCTCGAATCCGAGGAGCTAGAAGAACTGTCAGAAGAAGAAGAACTGGGTACTCCTTCAAATCGAACACGCTTCTTCTGCTTCTTTGCCTTGTCAAAAGTCGACTGACGACCCAAATAACCTGGAAAGTCGATGCTTTTCTTCTGCTTGTTGCCATGCTTTTTGGCTTTCTTCTGTGCATCAAAAAGCTGAGCAATCCGTGCATCAACCACCTCTTCTAGTTCCTTCTCTGAATATTGTTTGGGATCAGAATGTTTCTTGAAAGCAGATTTCGGGGGTGGTGTAGTGGTTTTCTGTCATTGTGCATGCACTTCCTAAAAAGAAGTCTCGCTCATATATTTTGCCAATTTCGGATCCTTCGCAAAACTGAGCATCATCTTTGTTGCATCGCCGATCAATTGACAACGCTTCATCTCTCTTTGCTCCGCCTGAGTAGGCCGAGGCGGGCCATACTCTCTGTCTGAATCTTCGTTGTGATCCCAGTCCGCATCTCCAAATGCAGAGGGAGTCGACCGATCCTTGCGTGAAGCCATAGGTGCCGCGGAAAAAAAATTGGGGATCGGATTTCCCGTAGAAGAGAAATCGGCCGTGCTCTAATACCATTGTAACAAACTTGGACACTCCAAGTCAAGAATCAATCACAACAGCACCAAATAACCACTTCAAACAATTCACAGATCACAATAGATTTGCACTAGCCCGGCGGGGTTCCGTGCCTAGAGATATTGGCCCCATAGACTGGCGCCCCTTTCGGTATTTCTTTTTCGTATTAATCAATCATCAAAGTACAAGAGAGCGGTTAGGGTTTCACTCTCAGACTTTGCGTCCAGATGCTCTGAGAAGTGAGGCCCTCACCACTAATTTAAAGATTACAAGGGATGCCCAAAAGCAAAGTCCCAAAAGCTTGAAAGCAAAAGCAGATTCTCTCTCTCTCTCTCAATGAGAGTCAATAAAAAGCAAGTTCTCTTTTTCTCTCTTTCTCTCAAATCATAGCAAAAAGTTGAGATTTGCGTCGCTCAAAATTTCCAACAAAAAGAAAAAAAAAATCACCTCCGCGATTTTTGGAAATTAGGGTTTTTGGCAAAAATTAGGGTTTGCAAGAATTTTAGGGTTTCTGGAAGAAATTAGGGTTTATGTTGTCTGTAGCCACGTCATCACTTTGTGACAAAGGTGGCTGTCCTGATGTTGTGTAGAGAGATGTAGCATATTCCCTCCATGTCTCTGTGGAAGTGATGTGATGGCTGGCGTTGGAGAGTAGAATCCTGACTCATAAACACTTGGTACAGATCACGCTCTAATTGAGATAGGTAAGCCCTCTTCTTTCGTCGCACTAGGCAGCGGAAGATAATCTGTGACTTGTATATGCATGAGCACCTCTCTCTGCAATCTGATCCTCATCTCTCTACACTCCTCATCATACCAACTGTTCTGAGGCATGCTCCCAGATCGTCTAATATAGGCTGGCTATGTGGATATGCCTCTGAGGCTGCATCATGTAGCGTCTCTGTCAGAATCAGGGCGAGGGCGAGCTCATCTAGTGGTCGTCCTAGCACCTAAGTGCATAGTTGCCTGTATATCTCATCAGTGTACGCGTGATCCGTCTCCCTCGTGAAGGTATACCGAGTATGTGTGGAAGCCTCTCCCAATGGAGTTGTGCTGAACTCGAACGATAAAGTGAAAGACAAGATAGCATGATCGACTACTATCCCAAGCAGCCTAGTTTCCACCACAAAATCCTGAAAGGAAGGAATGAGTCCTGGCGGAGCATAATCCACTATACTAGCGCTATGTTGGTGTGGAAAGTATGTAAAACCACCAGCTGTCTGCAGGGAATCTCTGTAAGCCATTCAAAATGGCAAATCCATGTACAATTCCCATATCAATCAAGTATCTGCCATACTCAATGTGCTCTTCATCCTGCGATAATCTAGACACGCCCATTTCTGCAATATCAAGCTCTCGCATCAACTCCTCTGAGGTATGATAGAATATTATTTGGTAATGGGCAGTCCTAGCATTGAAATCCCCCAAGATAATAATGTCGTCATCTCTCAAAAACTCCCATATATCATCATCTAAAATAGAAAAGGGGAACTATCCTTTAGGTGATGCATAAATTGACGTACTAGGAGGGAAATAGCAAATAGCGATGTAGAGATATTTGCCTGTCTCTACCTTCAATGTCACCCACATGTACCTAGAATGCTCATCCCTACGAGCTATATGTATCACAGATTGTAGCTCCTCCCTGAATAAGACTGCCACTCCTCCTGAACCTCATCCTTTGCGCTCTGATCGAGTCTCCTGTCTGCAAGTTGTCTCCCATCTTTATCCGCTCACATGGGGCATGGATTGCCCCGAGGCCTGATGCGTCTCAGAGTAGAAAATGATGTCTCTCTCCGTGAAACTATCCTCGAAGGCCCCTACATCAAGGCCCAAAGATCCATTACAATTCCATGTAGCCATTCTGAATGTGGTCCCATAGGTCTCGCACCGTCATGCGGGACGCTTCTCCAAAATAACCACTCGTCCATCCCTGTAGAAGCCCACTTTCCCCTTCTCTCGAGCTGTCATTATCTCGGGCATAACTTCTTTCATATGAGCAAGCTCTGTGAGCGTGAGGTCATCTCCAAGGAATATGCCGTTTTCTTTAGTGCAGGACACTTCTTCAAGAAGTCCTTTGCCTCCATGAATGGGAAGCGCATGATTAGAGCTCTTTCTCTTGAAGCCTCCCCATTTCCTTGTATCTTCTTCCCTAACCTCCATGCCTTTGTATGAGTAGCCTCACTACCCATCATGCGGAGAAGTTCTTTGACTTCCTCTTCCACATCATCTCGGTCTTTTAGATTGGTTATTCGCATGTGCAAAGCTCTAGTCCTCCTTCGTTGCTCTTCTTCTAAAGTCATGTTGATGATTATAGGAGTGGGGATAGATGTAAGGTGCAACGGAATGAATGTTTGAACTTTGCTCAAGATGAGTGCTCCGAACTGTGCTCAAGGTTCCTTTTTGTTCTTATGGAAGGGAGAGCCTTCCATTCTTAATGAGAGAGTGCAATGATTACAAACAAAGTGAATGGACACTGTGCGTGCAAGTGTATGAGACCGAGAGAGAGAGAGAGAGAGGGAAGAGAAATACGACACCAGAGACGTAAAACCCTCCTCCGAAGGCCCCATTCTCATCGGCAAGAGTGGTCTACTTATGATTGCACAAATTGGTACAATGGGAATGCATGTGACTGATGCAAGTCTAGGCTATGTCGACGATGACGACGGGGATGACGACACCGACATAAGGGCTGAAATCTGCAATCTTTTATCTGCTGTCCAAAAACGCTATGGGCTGAAATCTGCTACACTCCAAAACGCTGGTTTTGGGGCTGATTCTGTAGGTCTTTGTCGCTGAAAATTTGCAGGTTCTTAAGGGCTGAAAACTGATGGTCTTTCCGAGCTGAATCTGCTACTCCTTAGGGCTGAATATGCAGGTGCTTCATTGCTGAAAACGCTGCATTGCTGAGGTTTTGTCTGCTGAAATCGTCATGCTGAAATCTGTCAAAAACGCTAGGTGCTGGGTCTCCAAAAACGCTAGGTGCTAGGGGATACTTGCAGTGAAGATCTGGGATCAAAACGCTAGGCTTGTGGTCTTGCTGTCGCCGAAATCTGCAAAGCAAATCGCTGGCTGATCTTGATGGAAAAAAACGCTAGGTCCTACAATCTGCAAAACGCTAGGCCTTCTGATGGGTTCTACTAAGAAGTTGCCTGTTGAGCAAGGTGCTCCTGCTGCCTCTTCTGCCCTACCTACTTTCCAACAAAAGTCACTTAAAAATAATAAGTGAAAAATGTCAAAGATAGGTAAAATAGGCTAAATGCACTGGAAACTTCCCATTAAGGATTCTGATGGGAATGCTTATGATCATGCTGTGTGCAACCAGAGGATATGCATCTATACTAAGTGACTGGGCATGCACGGTCTACGAAGAGACTCACAAAAGTGTCGGATCACTTCTAATCTAGACTGACTGAACTGACTGAACCCTTGTCGTGTTGTAGCTTGTCCACCGACACAGGGTTGGATGTGTCACGTGACATCCCCTCCTTTTCAAAGTGAGGTACTGGTACCGAACTGTATGGCGTCGAGGAAGGTCGCCAATAGCATCCGGAATTCTGGAAGGGACTCTTCGCCGGCCCACTCTGATGTGTGGGTCGTACGGTACTTGAACTTCGTAAAGGTCTGCAATGCTTACTTCTCTGGGCCGCGCCGAAAGCGACACAAAGTCTTCTGAGGCTTCTTCGATGCTTCAACTTCGTCGAGAGTCCTGCTTCTTTCTTCTTCAACATCTCCATGGCTGAAAATTCTTGAAACCACTTCCAACACAAAAACATGAACACCATTCCATGTAAAGTGACTAGAAAAAATCTCATCTTCCTCAAAGACTGTGCATGCAATGTAGATGAACAAAGAGACGGAGTGCTAAACCGTTCACCACACACACGCAAACAATGAGATCAAATCTTGTCTTTCTGATCTAAAGCAATCAATTGTGGCAATTCACAATGGAAATGCCCATGCTTGGTGCTCATACTTTCATGTGCTCTTTCTACGAATGTGTCATACCAAGGAAGAGACATGGAATGTGACTTCCTTGAATGCATACCTTTTCATGCGAAATCCGCATACATCCGTGCTCATTCATCATGAGTGAAACGTGCTCAACGTACAATATGTCATGCCTAGGAAAAGGGATCACATAAAGACGCCGACTAAAATACAGGAAACGATCACAAATGAAACATTCAAACGAGGCGTGTTGACGAATCATTCGAAGACATAGTACTTCATGTAAGGGTTCTTTGGACCTAGGCGCGAGAGCCAAGATTGGTTCTTCCTGAGGGGGTTCTTTGGACCTAGACTCGAGAGCCAAGATCGATCCTTCGTGATTGATCGAATCTGCAACGAGGTTAGCTTCGCTAGCAAAAGCATCAACTAACACATCAACCTTGTGAACAATCACATCATCTTCATACAAATCATCATGCTTGTGAGAAATCAAATCTTGATCATGCAAATCATCATGCTTGTCATGTCATCCAAATCATCATGCAAATCATTGGCATTCAAACCATCATGCTTAGCATTGTCATTCAAATCATCATGCAAATCATGTGTCTTGCTTTGGAGAAAAAACCTCCTGGTGGGGATAATTGATTGAGTCTCCTTTTCCGGATTCTGTGCAAAGTGTGCCTGCACTTTAGAAAAAAGTCGCCACAACTCTTTCATGTGTTGATTGCTCTTCTCTTGTCTTGCTTTGTTCTCGCGGTCATATTCTGCTTGTCTTTCATTGTTCTCGCGATCAAATTTGGCTCATCTTTCTTTGGCTTCCAAGCGTGCTTGCTCGCTCTCACGCGCTATGGCTGCCATTCCTTCTTTGTTTCCTTTCGTTCGTTGTAGGCCTTTCTTTCTACTTCTCTTTCTGCTTTTCTTTCTTCGTGTTCTAACTGTCTTTCCATAAACAACTACTCCAACTCCTCCATAGGAGTTAGTGCAATCCTTGGCGTAGATGGGGAAGGGGGAGGGTCGAAAAAACCTTCTGGTGGGGAAAATTCTTCTTCGCCTCTCTCATGCTCATCACCTCCAAGCGAAGTATCCATTCCGTGTCGAGTGATGACCATCCACTAAAGTCGTGGGTTCTTGTGGTCTTGGGTTCTTAAGTTCACGAGGAACTTGGGTTCTTGTGGGTTCTTGGGGGTCTTGAGTTCTTGAGGTTCTTCTTTCGCTTGCAATCTGTGTTTGAGAAGAATCTTCTCTTCAACCAATTTCTCCTCTTTTCTGCTGGCGGCCTTGTGCTCACACTAAGGTTGCTTTTTCCCACCTCACGTCGATTGGCCGGCCGCTAAGTGCACGATCCGCTCTCAATGAGTGAAAAGAGACACAAGGGGAGGCTGGACAAGCCCTTCTTTCTTGGGATTCCTGTCACTCTTCAAAAACACGATTAGGAATTGACATGCCCAAGCGAACTTGGGTTCGTGCGACCGCAACAAGCAAAAATATTCTTGTGATTCTTGTGGTTCTTTCCTTGAGTGATACAGAACACTGCCAAAGCTCTAATACCAATGTTAGGTGCAGCGGAATGAATGTTTGAACTTTGTTCAAGATGAGGGCTCCGAACTGTGCTCAAGGTTCCTTTTTGTTCTTATGGAGTGAGAGCCTTCCGTTCTTAACGAGAGGGTGCAATGATTACAAACAAAGTGAATGGACACTATGCGTGCAAGTGTATGAAACTGAGAGATAGAGAGGAAAGAGAAATACGACACCAGAGACGTTGTAAAACCCTCCTCCGAAGGCCCCACTCTCGTCGGCGAGAGTGGTCTACTTATGATTGCACAAACTGGTACAATGGAAATGCATGTGACTGATGCAAGTCTAGACTATCTCGACAACGACGACGGGGATGACGACACTGACATAAGGGCTGAAATCTGCAATCTTTTATCTTTTGTCCAAAAACGCTATGGGTTGAAATCTGCTACAATCCAAAACGCTGGTTTTGGGGCTGATTCTGTAGGTCTTTTGTCGCTGAAAACCTGCAGGTTTTAGGGCTGAAAAATGAGGTTCTTAAGGGCTGGAAATGATGGTCTTTCCGGGCTGAATCTGCTACTCCTGAGGGCTGAATATGCAGGTGCTTCATTGCTGAAAACGCTGCATTGCTGAGGTTGTCTGCTGAAATCGTCATGCTGAAATTTGTCAAAAACGCTAGGAGCTGGGTCTCCAAAAATGCTAGGTGTTGGGGGATACTTGCGATGAATATCTGGGATCAAAACGCTAGGCTTGTGGTCTTGCTGTCGTTGGAATCTGCAAAGCAAATCGCTGGCTGATCTTGATAGAAAAAAACACTAGGTCCTGCAATCTGCAAAACGCTAGGCCTTCTGATGGGTTCTGCTGAGAAGTTGCCTGTTGAGCAAGGTGCTCCTGCTGCCTCTTCTACCATTTAGCGCTAGTCTAGGTTTGCTTATATACAAACTTACTCAATTTGCCCTACCTACTTTCCAACAAAAGTCACTTTAAAAAAATAAGTGAAAAATGTCAAAAATAGGTGAAATAGACTAAATGCATTGGAAAATTCCCATGAAGGATTTTGATGGGAATGCTTATGATCATGCTGTGTGCAACCAGAGGATATGTATCTCTACTAAGTGACTGGGCATGCACGGTCTACGAAGACTCACAAAAGTGCCGAATCACTTCTAATCTAGACTGACTGGACTGACTGAACCTTGTCGTGCTGTAGCTTATCCACGGACACATAGGGTTGGATGTGTCACGTGACAATAGATGTGGTTTCTTTCCTTTTCCCTTTCTTAGCGACCTCTATCCATTTATCGGCCTCATTCGCCTTCTTCTGTGTCTTCATGATTACATCCACCCACGAGGGGGGGGAGAGAGAGAGAGAGAGAGACTTTGGAAACTAATCAGACACCTCACTATACTACAAAAGGTAGCATTATTAACCACAACACCATCGAACGCAAAGGGAAAAGGTAATGTAAAGATAAATCCAGTAACATAAAACCTTGTATACCATGGCAAGACAACAGTAATGTTAAAGAGTAGTTGCAGCTAGAACATTATCCAGAAAAAAAACACTGTTGTCACCTGGCATAGCAGCAGATGAAGCTCACATTTGGATAATACAAGAAGTATTAGCAGAGGCCAAGACAATATCAACCACACACACCAAGAAGGCCAAAACCTGAAAAAAAACACCTGATTGCCAAAATTGAGAGAATAAATCCTCTCTGAGGTATAAACATTCAAAAGAATACTCCGATTGTAATACTACTCAAGTTCTATTACTTGTGGAAGGAAGCACAATCAACACTGCTGCATAATTTCATTTACGGAAAATTGTGGCACTTCAATGATATTGCCTTCTTCCAGGGATGATACAAGAGGAAAGAATCACTTGAGCAGGGATACGAGATCTAAACGCTACGGTAGGTAAATAATTGACAGATCTTTGTGACACTACAAAAATACCAAAACTGTATACGGATGGCTCCAGATTACTTGCCCACTCCGACACCAGAAAGCAACTTTGTTGGTCGCCTCTTCTGCTGTTGCCTCCTATTGAATTCCTTTTGGATCCTTAGCTTGATTGCACTTTCCTACATAACAGAAAACAACAGGGAGGACCAGGTCAGTGCAAATTTTTAGTTTAATTAACAAAATTCACACTAATCACCGTTCCAGATTATCATCCAAGAAATCAAAACACTGAATTCTCAGCCAATTGGCAATCACTTGCTGAGACTCTTTCTTGAAATGGCTTAATTAAAAAGAGTTCGAAGAAACTCACTTTACTTCACATAGCGATAATGAGATCAAATGGCAGGCTCAAATAGAACCATGCTGAAAAGCTATTTACCAACATTTATATAATACTCAATACAAAGAAGACCCAGGCACGAGCCGACACCCTGTACATTGCTGTGCATATTACAATCTTATCTTGAAATGCTGATTATACAGCCTGAAAAATGAGCTCGTTTACGCAATATCAACAATCGAGCTGCCATCTTTAAACCACTATATCCAGAGTACATCTCTCCCTCAGCAACTTTCATAGCTAAATATCCCTTCCAGAAGAGACCATCACCACAGCAAATTCCGCAACTGACACAACCAATTCCACTACTCCTCAGAGGAGGTACCACCTAACCTCCAACCTGGATACAAAACAAAACTTCTAAGTCCAAATTACCACAATCAACATGCTGGCACGGTAACAACAGCCTCAAACCATACTAGAGTGCAAAGCCACTAGCATTTACTGGAACCGCACAAATGAAATATGCGCAATTATCCACCCTACAGTTCATTCTAGACCAAGGCAATCTTCCAATCTCCTCCAATGCACAACTAGGTGTGACATGAAGAGGGTCCCCTCTGTTACCATTCCAGGGCCATTTTGGCTACTGTTCAAGGGCACGTCTACTACTTCCTCCTGTTAAATGGCTAGCCTCACTCCTCAAAACTTCATCAATGTGTACAATTGACGATAAACTCTAGTATAAACCAAGCTTTATACATGATTGCAGGTAAACTATGTATGACCCTTGTATTAAAGGGTTACAAAACAATGGAAATATCTCCATTGCTGTACTCCAATCTTCTCTGTAAACAATTCGGCAATCTCGTCTTTTAGGTCACGCATAAAATAGCTGTATCAAGGTTAAACAAATAGTGATCGAAGAATCAGCATAAACAGCCACTAATCTGCTATAAAGGACATTTCACTCTTTCCATGGGTCCAGTTAAGACAGAATGTGTAGTAGCCAGAAACGAGATGATTCACAACCAGTACCAAGAAAAAAGAAAAGTGTCTAATCACTTAGCAATGATACAGAACCGACACGAGTCAGAATAAAATTGAGTGTGTGTAACATTACCATCACATGACACTTCTCCTCGAACTTCTCAAGGAAACCACTAACCCAGCGATCTGCATTTTCTACCCACTCGCTATGATGCATACCAGCGGTCTTGGCAACAGTGTTCAACTGCAAAACAAGCTAGCGTTATTAAAGTGTACAGCTTTCACTCCAAAAGAAAAATGCTGGAGTCAAAAAGATGCAATGGAATGAACCATTCTAAAGATGAGTCCCAGAATCCTTCCAGAATGACAATTTAAGGAACATTCGACTATATTCCTTCAATAGCAGCTTGATAGAGACCAAGGTTACCAAAAAAATGCTTCCTTAAGAGCCTCATCCATAAGCTCGCTTACAACTAAGTTAAAATACAATGCCACAATACACTGATCACCATTGCTTGGCCGTAGATATCAGCTTTATATACCTTTGCAGCACTCATCTAGCTGAAGAAAAGACAATGTACAAATCCCACAACCCTATAACAGAAGCCCTTATGCCGCCCAAATCATTGGACAAAAGCACAATGCACATATCTCCAAACAGTGAACACCCTTATACCCATTCCCGCGAAACAAAACTGGTAACAACTAATCCAAAAAATTAAGATATGGCTCAGGCAACCAAAAAATTAAGAAATGGCTCAGCCTTACCTTTTGTCCAACACGCTCTTGTTGCTCTTTGACCTTTTGGCGCAGTTTTGAAATGCCCATGTTTACTCTCAGTTGCTTCTCCTGAAAAAACACCTCTCTCTCTCTCTCTCTCTCTCTCTCTCTCTCTCTCTCTCTCTCTCTCTCTCTCTCTCTCTCTCTCTGTGTGTGTGTGTGTGTGTGCGCGTGCACGCGCGCGCCTCTGCCTCTGTCTCTCTGTCTCTGTGTGTGTGCGTGCACATTGAAAGTGGAGCTTTGACCCTTTGCATGACATAAAAATCGACCATGGGTCCATATATACAGGAAATATGGGAAAAACCCTGATGAATGTACAATGAGAACATGGGGAAAAATCCTATGACAAACTATAGGAAACATCTGGGGATAAAGATACTTTGACTAGGTGGTCAAGTGTAGCTATCTGGATAGTGATCAATTTTACACAAAACTGCCCAAAGCTCTGTCCACCTCGACCTGGTCAAGTGTAACTATCTGGATAGTGATCAATTTTACACAAATCTGCCCAAAGCTCTGTCCACCTCGGGCGATGTAGCAAAAACCACCAAGTCCAATGTGCTCTCTCTCTCTCTCTCTCTCTCTCTCTCTCTCTCTCTCTCTCTCTCTCTCTCTCTCTCTCTCTCTCTCTCTCTCTCTCTCTCTCTCTCTCTCTCTCTCTCTATCTATCTATCTATATATATACACACACGCATGTACACGCGCGCACACACACACACACACACACAGAAGAGTAGTGATACGGTGCGAGACCTATGGGACTAAAATTAAGATATCTGCATGGAACTGCAATGGGTCTATGAGATTAGATGTAGGAGCATTTGAGGACAGTTTCAGTGGAAGTGACATTGTTTTTGCCTCAGAGACACACCAGGCGCCTAGACAAAACCTACAGGTTAGTGAGAATATAGATGGGAGTCCACTAGTAGACAAAAGAAGAGATCACATCTTACAGGGCGAGGGTCCGGCGGAGTAGCAGTATTGTACAAGGAGGAGCTACATCCGATAGTGCACATTGTGCGCAAAGATGCTCATGCTCGCTCTCTGTGGGTGAGATTGAGGCCTAAGATTGGCAGATATCGCTATTACATATAGGAGTTTTCCAAGGATGGTGACATAATCCTCCTAGGGGACTTCAATGTCCAGACGGACAATTCTTAGACAATCTTCTATGACACTTCAGAGGAGATGCTTAGAGAGTTGGATGTAGGAGATTTGGGGCTTGACAGACATTCACAGGATAGAGTAGACAGAGTATGGGAGACATCTCACAGGGATTGCGACAACACATGGTCTGGCCATACTTAATGGCCTACATCGTTTTCCTAGAGCGATCGGTTTCACATGCTTTCCACACAGGCATGGGACCAGCACAGTGGACTATGTCATGGCACAATCGAGCTTCATCTCCTGCATTCAAAATTTCACAGTAGGGCCCAGACCAATGGGTGTAGTAGTGGACCATGCTCTCTCGACACTTTTATACTTCTTTCAATATAGTACTACCCAGGTGTCAGGAGGGAGGACACATACCCGCTATACATTTACACCAGAGACTGACTCTATTTATACACAAGAGATGAGGACTCTGTGGAGGAGATCACCACTTTACTGACTGAGACATTGCATGATGCGACGACAGAGGCATACCCACATACTCAGCATGATCAAGACACCATTATGGGAGCATGCCTCGGTATGACGAGGAGTGTAGAGAGACGAGAGAATAGCTTCAGTGGGATTTCTCTTAGGGGTCATCAATCACGAACAGTCTCGACGGATAGCCTTGTTTAAGAATACTATTTGATGTTTTTAACTTGTTTTGATGCCGATTTGAATTGCTTGATTTTGGTATTAATGCTAGTTTCAATAATTTTGAGAAACCTTTGAATCACTTATGGCTTGAGCTATTATGGGAGGAGTAATCAAGAGTGATTAAAAAGTTGTGTTTTACTCATGGCTTGCACATTGGTCCAAGAGGAGTATTCAAAGTTGTGATTGAAAAGTTGTTTTTTACTCATGGCATGGACATTGGTCCTTGAGCAGTATTGAAGAGAAAAATTGTGCATTAATATTGTGCAGTATCTCGAGCTTTCCTGGGAGGAGTATTCATGCTAGTTGTAGCCTCTCTAGAGGTTACAGGCTGCGATCTAGGGAGCCTTTAGTTATACTGTTGAGGCCTCTGCACATTACAGATGGCGGTCTAGGGAGTGTTTAGATGTACTTGGAGCCTTCAGCTACAATCGGGGGAGCGTTTGTTGTGAAAGGCCTCTATTTCTCGTGCCAGACCTTTGTTTGTTATTTACGGGGGAAGTGATGAAGGAGTTGTTGAATTGCTCATGGCCCATACCTTTTTAGGTTATTAAGTTTTGGGAGGGGGGTCATCGGTGAGACTGTATGTTTTTATGTCCTAAAACATGCACAAACTACTAGCGTGCCAACCACTCAAAATGAAGCTAGCCTGCAGATCCCGACCGAAGGACCCAAACCTTAGCAGAAGCAAGAGAAGTCCTCACCAACTTACAGAGCCCGGACGAGGGGCCTAAATAATTAAAAGGGTTAGGACGTTAAAATCCTAACCCTACCAACTTGTAAGGCAACGGTTGAGGACCTAACATCCTAAAATAAAGGAGAACCACCACACACTCTCCACATTGTGTGGAGGCTGATGACATGGCATGTTGTACGGATTTTGCGCTGCTAGTTGTACGAAATTTCTGTGATTTACGCTAAAGTCCTTTTTAGGCGCCAGATTTTGAACCTCAAAAAATAGCTTTTCATGTAACTGCTTTTAGAGACCAGCGGCCTTTAAATAAGTGTGCTAGGCTCTCTCTCTCTCTAGCATTCTACCCATAAAAGATGCAGAGCAGAGCCACAAAGTTGTACCTTGTTAAGGTAATATAAAGACATACCGAAATGGCACCACAATTTGGAGTCATTGCCGTCTCGGAGTGAAACTTTGTCACTCCATGTCTCTCTCTCTCTCTCTCTCTCTCTCTCTCTCTCTCTCTCTCTCTCTCCTTCTCCTGCGCGCTGCCCCCCCTGTGCGCTGCTCCCTCCTGCGCGCTGCCCTCCCCTGCGCGCTGCCCCCCCCTGTGCGCTGCTCCCTGCACGCCAAGACGGCCAGCGCGCTACCTCCAGCCCAGCTTATTGCCGTACCCGCAGCCATCTCTCTCTCTCACACACACACACACACACACGGTTACATACCCACACACACACGTTGAGTGCTCTCTTCCCCTTCTCCCCTCTTCTTCACAATATGAAGAGAGGGTAGCTCCGAAGACAACCATGTCTTCCCCCATTATCAAGACGCCGACACCAACAACGAAGACAACCTTCATGCTCACGAACAAGAGGATTGCACAACTGGAGAAGGACATGAAAGAATGGCGGATGGAGAGAGAGATATGGAAGGAGGAGAAAGCCACCTTCATCAAGCTATGGAACGAAGAGAAGGAGGACATGAGAGGGGAAATCCAAAATCTCAAAGAGGAGAAGGAGAGAAGGGAACGGGAGAACGAGAAGGAGAGGGAGAGATGGAGGAAAGAGCAAGAAGAGATGAAGGCACAAATCGATTTCCTTCATGCTTCCATCACATCCCTCACCCCCGAGGAAGGAGAGATTAAAGAGGAGGCTAAGGAAGCCCTCAAGGAGGAGATCACCAAAGCCCTCACCGCAAGCATTGAGGACAAATTAGAGGCCACCAAAGAAGGATGGGTCGAAGTGGTCAAAAAGAACATCAAGAAGGTAGCAAGAGAGGAAGCCCAAAAAGATGAAGTACTCATCGTACACACAACCATCGAAGAGGAGAAGATGCGACAAGCTCGCCGTCTCAATGTGCGAGTGACCGGCATCAAAGAAGAAGAAGGGTCTACACCCGAGAGCGATGGGAAAGCTTTATGCAAGAAAGTGGGATACAAGGAAGAAGAGATCCCTTTCTCCAAAGTTTGGAGAGCCGGCAAAGATCCAAAGAAGAGAGCTCTCATCCTCCAATTCGCCTCCGAGGAGTCTCGAACTTCCTTCCTCCGAAAGAGGGTCATCTTGAGAGGGATAGAAGGCCCCCGATTTATCTTGATGATGACCTCACAAAGATGCAACAAGATCACCGTCGCGCGTGCATGCCTCGAGTCCACCAAGCCCGCAAAGAAGGGAAGAAGGCAGTATATCGAGATGGTAGGGTTATCATTGATGGCAAGACCATCGCATAGGGACTCGCGGCCTGTGGGACACACGAGGAGATTCATGTCACGGTTTGGAATTGCAATGGAGACCTATGGACACACCCAGAGAGACTTGAGGAGGTGATGAGAGGTCGAGACATCATTCTACTTACAGAGACACACGAGAGCCCGGAGAGAGGGTTACACGGATACATGGATTCCAGTGGGAGTCTCTACATCGAGGATGTATGCGCCAGCACACCACTCGCGGCTCAGGAGGAGTGGCCATACTCTTTAGACAGGGGCTTCACAGCAGACTACAGATTGTTGCCCGGGACCCACAGGCCCGCTACATGTGGATTCGCCTCGAGCTCTCACGAGACAGGATCGTCTACATTGCCCTTTGCTACTTTGCTCCCACAGGCTCCAAATTCGCCCCTATTGAGCAGGAGTCACCGTACGCATGCCTCACGGAGGAGATTATGGAGTACTCAACACTGGGTGAAGTCTTCCTTATGGGAGACTTCAATGCTCGTACGCGCAGCGAGCAGTGTGAGGCATATGACCATGAGGACCCAGAGGCACTACACACTCTAGATGAGGAGGCTACTATGAGAGATACAGCAGACAGAGCTCCAGTCACAGCCTACGGACGACATCTACTTCGACTTGGCTCCCAGCACCGTCTCGTTATTTATAACGGGATGGTCCAATGGCCCACCTCAGGGGGCCTGACTTGTATGCCACATGGAGTTGCAGAAGGAGGGGGGAGTACAATCGACTATATTCTAGGACCCAGGGAGGCTACACACCTTATCACATCCTTCACCATTCCACCCATACCCATCGGAGCCGACCACACATACCTCTCTTTCTCCATCACCGGAGATACCATCCCCCACAGCTCCACAGCACACACTCCACACACCACCATCCATTTCACACATGAGCTAGCCTCTCTTTACTCGGCCAAGGTCGAACATGGCCTATGCCTCCTCCACCCATCCACACCACTCTCAGTTCTCACATCACATATCTCTTCCGTTCTCCACACTTCAACTATTAGCTCTTTTCCACACACCACTCACACAGGACGCACTCTTCCCCTCGCGACTATGCCTCAGAACCGCTGGTATGATGATGAGTGCAGAGAGCTATACCGACGCCTCCGTGCACGGCGAGCCTTAGGAGAGATCACAGAGAGAGAGGCCAAACGGCATATGAAGACGCTGACACGCCCAAAGCGGCGAGCATTCGAAGAGGCACAAGAGCTTGAGCTATACCGCCTATTCATGAGCATGGATAGCGCGACGGCATGGCGCACCCTGCGCGAGCCACGTCCGACTACAGCTATTGAGGATCCACAGATATGGCATGACTATGCAGAGCGACTATATGAGGTGCCAGGGCAGCCTCCTATCCCACAGCCACACGAGCCACGCCCCACGTGCTCCTCCTTCTTTACAGCAGAGATGGTAGAGAGGGCCATACGCCGCATGCAGCACAGACGATCAGCTGACCATACTGGATTACAGAGTGAGCACATCATTTATGCGGCCTCCACTATAGCCCCGTTGATTGCACATGTCTTCAACCGGGCTATAGGGGAGGGCTTCCCAGAGGAGTGGACACAGCACACCATAGTGCCTATCCACAAATCTGGCGACACCCTGAACCCAGGGAACTACAGGACTATCATGATTGGCCACACGATGGCCAAGCTATATGGAGCAGTACTTGAGGCACAGCTCAGCTGCTACGCAGAGATCGAGGGCTTACGAGCTCCTGGCCAGGCAGGTTTCAGATGAGCTTTCTCCACCACTGACCACATCTTCGTTCTGCGCTGCCTCATTGATGGGGCAAAGGCGCGGAAGAAGAGGCTTTACTGCTGCTTTGTGGAATTCCGCAAGGCCTTTGACAGAGTCCCACGCGAGAGACTCTTCCAGCGCCTTCACAGCATTGGGGTACCAACAGAGATGATTTGGGCCATATATGCTCTCTATGAGAGGATGACGGGTCGGGGTCGTTGCCCAGGCGGGTTTTCAGAGACCATTGCTAGCACCATTGGTGTTAAGCAAGGATGCCCACTCTCCCCGACACTCTTTGGGCTCTACATCGACGAGATCTCCGACTACATACTGCGAGCAGGGGGAGAGGGGAGCGACTTGGCAGGTACTCCGGTCCACATCATGTTATATGCTGATGATATTGTGTTGATTTCAGAGTCACCCGAGGGCTTGCAACGCCATCTTGAGGCCTTGGACGAATTCAGCACACACAGGGGGTTGACTGTGAACCTTGGCAAAACCAAGGTTATGATCTTTCACACATCCAGTGCAGTGAGGAGCGCCGCCACCTTCACAGCAGCAGGAGGACAGGTTGATGTAGTCACCTCCTATGTCTACCTTGGCATCACATTCACCAGCCTACCAGGACCCTTCACTATGAGGAAGGCTTCTGTTGACAGGCTCACCCGAGGATATGCAGCTCTGGCCATCCTAGAGCGGAGATGCCACCAGGCACACTTTCAGGAGCCCCGTACGAAGGGGTGGCTTTTCGACACCTTAGTCACCCCGGCCTTGATATACTCGGCGGTGGTATGGGCACCAGGATTGACAGCTGACCAGTGGACACAGCTTGAGAGACCACAGGTATGTATGATCTCACGCTTGCTCCGCAGCAAGAAGACAGTGCCACATGACATTATTAGAGCCGAGCTCGCCACACCACCTATGGTTGTAGAGGCACTATTCCAGACAGTTTGCTTCATCCAGAGGATGAGAGAGCTACCTCCTGACAGACTTACCCGTAGAGCATTTGAGGCAGCTATACAGCTATAAGAGAATGGGCATGAGAGAGCATGGTACTCACAGGTCAGAGCATGGTTTGAGGGACACGGTCTTGACATGGAGAGCCTACCACCATTCCAGTACGACCCCCATTCACCATATGTTCACCTCTCTCGCAGTGAGAGGAACTTGGTATTGAGACACGATCTGTGGCAGCTATACACTAGGAGAGTCTGGGAGGCACCTGGCTTGGGGACGAGGATGTCAGATTACAGAGACCAGTTTCTCACCATATTGTCTGGGGGGTTCATACAGAGACCACGCTACATGGACACATATATGCCACATAGCTCACGGGTGGCGATTGGTCAGCTGAGAGTGGCTTCACACAGGTTAGAGATTGAGATCGGGAGACACACTGGTGTTCCCAAGGAGGAGCGAATCTGCAGAGCCTGCACAGAGGAGGTGGAGAGTGAGGAGCACTTTGTATGTAGATGCAGAGCATCATACACTGAGATCAGAGGCAGGTATGAGGCCTTATTCAGAGGACAGCCCACTCTCCGAGAGATCATGGAATCTCGAGATCAGAGACAGCTCGGACGTTTCTTACTAGAGATACAGAGCCATCGGGACACACTACTACAGCCACACACAGCTACACAGACAGAAGGGAGAGTCGCAGCTCACAGACTTCTTTCAGAGGATTTCCGCCCCTCCCTCACCAGACACTCAAAGGGGAGTGACACTCCCACAGGCGGAGGTGAACCGAGCTAGACGACGACCACGAGTCACAGGCTACAGGGGCGCGAGCTCCCACCACCGACAGATCGAGGAGATCCGAGCCCAGGAGCACCGGGCCACTGAGGAGCGAGTGGCTCAGATGAGGGCCGACCCGACAGCCTTCATCCGGGTAGCCTTGGCACCAGACCCGCCCATGTACCACATCTTACATCCCCCCATTAGTACAGGATGGAGCTAGATAGCTTGATGCATTCTCATGATTGTACTACCTTGCGCATATAGACATGCATACACCCCTAGAGATAGAACTCCATCCCTCCTCAGATACTCCACTACCTACATTCAGTTCAGTTTTGTATCAGTTTTGTTTCATTTGTCTTTCCGATAGACGGATGACATACACACCATGTACATTTGATTTGTCTCATAGGCCGATTTCGGCCTGACATAGACGTTAAAAATCTTTCTTTCTTTCTTTCTTTCTCTCTCTCTCTCTCTCTCTCATAAGGTGTTTTGAAGTGCTAAAAATCTGTTCAAGTCTGTTCTTTTCAGTTGACACATGGTGCTGTCAGATATTGACAAGCTGACAGTGTTCTGCTAAATGACTATGAAAAGAACATGACTGCAACCTCTTGTCTGGTCACTTGACGCGTGATGTGAATGAGGTTAAGACATCCATAAAAAGATCGACGTGGTCAGGATGTGATCGCTAAATAAGTTACAATGATCATGATTCTCATCTAAGTTTTCTCGAAAGGAATAATGATGTGAATGTGATGTGAATTTTTAGTGACTGTTGTTTTTGTGCTAGTGTTGGATGTGTGTAGTCTAGTACATCCGTACTGCAGAGTTAGTGTCTACTGAGCTAGTTTTTATCCTATGTCTGATTTGCATGCATAATCGAGGGTAATTACAAATCTTTCAAGGAGGGGATATGTCACAAATTAATGACGTGGCATGCCCAAAGATGTTTGGTCGAGAGGACACTTGGGGTTAGGGTTAAAAACCTAACCCCAAACAACTTGTTAATTATGGCTAAAAGGCCCAAAAGGGTTTACGGTTAAAAACCTAACCGTGCCCAATTGACAAAACCCGACTTAGGGGCCTAAACTCTTTGAAAATAAAAGCAGGAACCAAAATTGCATAGAAGTGGTACATGGCAACGTTGTACAGCAACCCCTGCGTTTTAAAAAAATTGCCCAAACGTCGCTAGTTTTTGGTTTGACAACTTTCGGGACCCAATGGTTTGAGCAGACCTTTTATTATATGCTTTTGGCCGGGGCATTTAATTTAGTGACAAGACCTTCCCTCTTGGAAGATTAGCTTGGAAGCATCACCAAAGAGAGAACCCTCTGACATTGTACCTTTGTGGAGCAATATTAAAGAGATACCAAAAGGGACGCTAGTCTTGGGGTCAATGCGTCTTGACTCAAAACTCCATCGTGCTTTGCCGACTCTCCTTTTCTCTCTCTCTCTCTATTTAATTTATTCACATTGCAATTCTCTCACATGTTGCTGTAGATTATTGACTTAAAGAGTTTCCCAGTCAATTACAGCTGTAATAGACTCGACACCCCAAGTTGTAATCGACTTGAGACACTCCAAGCCAAAGATCTATAGCAACACATAACAAAACTACAAATAGTTGAACTGAACTTGAATAGAAGAGAATGAAGAGGAAAGTCGACATGAAACAATGGAGTTCCATTCTCGGATACACTAGCCCCAAAGACTGACGCCCCTTTCGATATTTCTTTATTATTGCTTCTCAAAGGTACAATTCCTCGAAAATCCAACTCTCTGGATTTTCTACATCCAAACGCTCTCTAAAGAGAGACCCCAGGGACTCGTATAAAGAGTCCAAGGGATGCCCAAAAGCAATACCCTAAAAGCTCTAGTCCAAAATCATTTGCTCACCAAAAAACATGGTGCACAACTACCAAATCAGCCATCACAATTTTTGAAAATCCGTAGGACAATGCCACGTCAACAAGGTCAGGCACTATCAACAAGGTCAGGGCAATTAACAAAATTGCAGACAACCCTCACGCTTTTTGTCTTTTAGGTTTTAGGCCCCTCGACCGGTGCTCTTCAAGTCGGAAGGGGATGGATTTTTTAAAACCCGGGCCCTCGGCCACATCTTTGCAAGTTCTTCTGGGTTAAAACTCTAACCCTACGACAATCCTTCACAAGGCAACCCACCGTGTGGCATCTCAAGCACTGGTTTGATCCACCCATGGCCACAATCCTCTGTGGATGAATCCCAGCCTCTCACTCTTAATCAATGGTCTTTGAAAACTCTATGGAGCGGATCACAGCCACCTTTGTAGGCGGCAAAAATGTCTAGAGTTGTACCAAACACATGAAAAGCATGCCAAAAAAAGAAATCCGCCTCAACATGTTAGGCAATCTGAAATGTTTGGGTAGATATGGATAAGATGATTTCATAATTTTCATTTGATACCTGCACACCTGACATATGTCCTCAAAGCGGTAAAATCAACGTACCGATACAACGGGACCAAAAAAATCAATCTATCGGAACACGGAGAGGACAGTGAGCTGCCAGGTGCAGGTAAATTCCTCCGAATATTCAGTAACGATAAAAGTTCCACAACCGAAGAGTATGATGTCCTCTATCAGCGCGTCCCCTCTAATGGTCAAGGGACATTTAGCCAATCCCTGATTTTGCTCCTGGAGAAAGAGCAATAGATCATGCTACTTATCACACCCGTTGATAGAGTCAAATCCGGTCCCCTCCCTTCTACTTCCATCTCCTCAAGCAGAGACAATAGAACTGTAACAACTCTTAAATTTGTTGCAAAAAATTAGAAAGCAACAGCATAATTCCTCAGCAGAGCCACACTCTGGATATTAAAACGTCTTCTTGAAAACCTTCACATTATTCTGGACTGAGCTTACCTTTACATAGCTCACCCCGAGATCTTTTCTGGAGTAACCTCGGGCTAAGTTTCGCATGACATACTCATTGTAGTCTTTCACTATTCGCATAATAATGTCAGATGTTGAAATACCATCTGTGCGTTTAGTTTCTTTAAATTTTCCAGCAGCCTTTACCTGAAGGCCCCAAACACAATTCACATGAATGAGTATCCAACAAGAATATAGTCAGAGCAAAACTGTGCTATAAAAACAGACTTACAAATTCATAAACATCTTTGCCAGCCCCACTAGTGTCGGCATATCTGCTCACAAGCACAGCACATTGTTTTGAATTAGATAAGCAAAGCAAATACACTTAATTGAAGAGCACATACTCTGGCTTATTTCTCTTAATCAATATCACACATCAATGCTAGCTGATCCCAACAGTATCTATTCTTTGTATCCGTCAAACCAAGAAAGACGTTTCCGACATCTAAAACCATTAACCAGTATTACAAGGTTCCATTTAAACGTATAATTCAGGACTCCCACAAGCTGAATGAATGTTTCTGCGTCAAATTTAGACTATTGCAAGTCGAACTTGGATTGAAAGTAATCGTTACTCTTCATAAAATAGCACGGTTTCTGAAGAACAAATGTGCACAACAACAAAGAAGGCACAAGCCCCTCTCACAAGCTAGAGACCGGTTGCATGCACCACCACATATTAGGACAAGATCAAAAAAAGACGACCTACAGACCACCAATCGCATTCAAACAGTCATTTGAACTGATTGTACTATGGCAACGCAAACTATGTGCCTTCCTGTACATAACCGGATGAATTTCAGTCATACAAGAGCCTTAAGAGCTCCCACTATCTCAATGTATCTTTCTTTGTGGCATGTAAAAACACCCAAACAAGGTCTCAAACACATTCTAGAAACAAAACAATTTCAAAATTTCACAGGCTGAAAGAAAAACACCAACCAACTTACGGTAAGGAGTCATGTGCAACAAAATCAATCTTATGTTTGTCAAGGAACTCCTGGTTGATAACCCAAGGAGCATCCGGGATCACTTCATCAACCCACCTGCCATCAACCAACAAAAGGAACTTAGGCTAGCAAAGCAGGAAATACACCAGCTGAGAAGAAAATTGACAGCCAAAGCAGGTCTGTCCAGCATGAAAAGGAAAATAAAAAATTAAGCTGGCCAACATTACCAATGATACACATGGAGCTCAGAAAGAACTTGAATACCAGTAAATACCAACTTTAAAAATGGATAAAAATATGAATGCCACCTATCTCCTATATACAGCAGATACAGGGATAAATAGATAAATGAGTGGGCATAAAACAGAGAATAACACTAAAATACTACATTGCTGACTGCCCAGTTTTTGACAGATACTTCTCAAAGAAACAATTAAGTCAGGGAGAAGATGCAAACTCACTTTCCAATATGTCAATAAATTGTGCAGAACTCTACCTAAGTAAGATGCAACTGCACAATGTACAGTTGAGTCGATGCTAAATAAAAACTGCAGTCCATGATTTCCACAAATGATAGCCGCAATTGCTAGAGTGAAACTGATAAAGGCAAACAAGGCAACGCAAAATTACTTGCAATGTCGAAGAGATTCATAACGTTCAGTATCTGTCATGACAGTTTTCCCCTTATACTTGTGTGTGACCGCATCACTGCAGCATCCAACAAGCAAATAGGTGTTTGGGAACCTGTTGCCAACAAATAAGCAGATGTAATAAAATTATTGAGGAGAAGATCACATGAAAACATCCTGCCCGATCACCATTGGTCAGTCACTTCAAAAACTTGCTTAAATACTAAAATGGCACATCCCTTCTCAAATGACAAGCAAAGAAATAAAGCTAGAAACTAACGATTTCTTGGCTTGTTCCAGGGAGCGAGCATGGCCAAAGTGAAAGAGGTCGTATATGCCATCCGCATAAACTCGTAGAGGTCTGTCAGGGAACGGATTATCCTCGTCATCTGAGCAATGAGGAGAAGGGTGAGGTAGGTAACGTGTAGCCGGTGCAGGAGGAGGGGAAGCAGAAGCATATCCCTCATCATCTTCATCGTCTTCATCCTCATCATCATCATCATGCACTTCATCCTCCTCATCAAAGAACACATCCTCCTCCTCATCTTTATGGTCTTCAGCTTCTTCATACACCTGCTCGGAGTCATCGTCATCATCTTTAGCCTGCTCAGCTTGCTGCTGTTGCTGTTGGCGAGTGGGTGCGGTATTGGAATGTCGTCGCGGCTTTCGAGCCATGTGGTCCAGATCGGGATCACTGACCTTACCTATGGTGAGAGGTGGAGAAGGATCAGTGTGGTGAAGCTCCGCTTCTCACACTCGGGCAGAAAGGCAAGGAGGTTGCTCACAAACGCGCAAGGCAGCTGAAGCATACAGAAAGGAAACCGGCCGCGAAATGCAGGAAGTGAAGGCAAGGGATCCGTCGCCTGCAGCAGCCTAAAGAGGGACGGAGAGGTGGGGAGGGCGATGGGGAAGGCAACGCGTGGGAGGATCTGTGTAGGCCCCCATATTATTCTGTTATAGGTGTCTGCACCGACGCATATCAAGAAGGCCGACGCTGGGGGAATCGATCCATGTTCATAAGTAGTGTTGCTTTGTAGGCGTTGCTATAGAAGGTTGTCGGAGATGTTACAATTAATACGATTCAATAAACAAACAAGTGATAAGATCACGAGACCTGACCGATAGGGCTAGTAGCCTAGTATGGCCCTACTATTAGGGGAGAGCCAAATGACATAGAGATCTTGTGTGCCCTTAAAGGTGAAGACGTCAGCCTCCATGCATGAACACGACTCTCTCTCTCTCTCTCTCTCTCTCTCTCTCTCTCTCTCTGTGGTTGGTTGGTTGCATGCATGCATGGCAGTTTTGTGTCCAAACGCCGCGCAAGGGGAAATCTAGATCGCCTGTACTTGTTTCTCCATTTTCGAAAGGAATACATGCTAGTAATGATCGGACATGTTGTGTGGGAGTAAAGAGAAGAAGCTCCACTCCCCAATCCATTGGTACGTGTCCATCCACACACATAGCATTGTACAACAAATCTCATCCATTAAATGGCATCAGCCCCCATGCATGAACACAACTCTCTCTCTCTCTCTCTCTCTCTCTCTCTCTCTCTCTCTGTGTGTGTGTGTGGTTGGTTGGTTGCATGCATGCATGGCAGTTTTGTGTCCAAACGCCGCGCAATGGGAAATCTAGATCGCCTGTACTTGTTTCTCCATTTTCGAAAGGAATACATGCTAGTAATGATCGGACATGTTGTGTGGGAGTAAAGAGAAGAAGCTCCACTCTCCAATCCATTGGTACGTGTCCATCCACACACATAGCATTGTACAACAAATCTCATCCATTAAATGGACTTCTTCCAGCCATTTGGTATGTTTCCTCTACTAAACGTACGATTACTGGGGATCTTTCAAATGGTTTTGCCATAATAGGAAAAGAGGTCTACGGCACACAACATGCTAAAGGTGATAAAATCACTAGCTTGGCCCTTTTTATAGAAGTATTGAACACCAAGGCTCAAATCTATGTAGAAAACTAGAGGCCACTCAAACCAATCTTGACAATGCCAATAAATATGACATAGATAAAGAGCTAAAGTGAATGTGACGCTTCATATATGCAGAAGATTGCAATTAGTTATCAACAAGAAAAAGTATATTGGGTGATAATACAAAAAGTCTTTCCTCTTCAAGAGGTAAACCCACATAGAGTCATCTATGAAAGAAAATATATAATGTCCCCCCTCCACTCCCCCCCCCCCCCCCCCCCCAAGAGACTTATGTGGCATAGGCCCACGTAAATCACTATGAACCAAATCTAGGGGATTTCCTAACTTTTTATCCAATGGCGATGAGGTAAGCCTAGTCTGTTTCCCGTATATGTAATGCTCACACAAACTGAAATTAGAGTAGTTTAACACAAGGATATAGCCAAAACATTGTAATTGTTTCTTTCCCTTTTGACTTATATGACCAAACCATCTATGCCACAACACAGTAGACGGCAGCTCGGCTACATAGAAAGAATACTCTTTCACAAAAGAGACATAGAAGGAATATAATGAGCTAGAATTTTATCCTTTCAAAATGACCGAATTTCCCTTCCGAATCATTCAAGAACCATTGCCAAACACTATAGTGCATCCAAGATCATCAAGTTGTCCTATTGAAACCAAACTCTTAGTTAGCTTTGGCACATGTCTAACACCTTGAAGCATGAACTTGGTACCGTTATACATACACAAATTCACATCTCCAATGCCACATATCTCAAGTTGATGAGAAGAAGCATAACGAAAGAACCGCTCCTTGTGGGGAGTAACATGAAAACCAGCACCCAATTATGTGCATAGCATTCATCAAGACCTAATAATGCCTCTACTCAAATCAGAAGTGAAGGCGAGTATATATGATGACTGTGGCACATCAGGAATAACATCAACATGTGGAAACTCAACAACATTGAGCTCCTCTATCTTCACACTACTCTTAGGAAGTGCAAGATTTACGCCAATGGCGTGACCCTTTTCTTTTTGTAATAAACAGCAATCGTTCTTCATGTGTCCTTTCTTGTGACAATGATAGCATTCAATTTTGGTTGAGAAAAAGCTTGTTCTCTCTCAATGCTTGAAAAAACACTTGGAGATGTTGCTTATGTTCCTCCAAAGACTTGGAGTAGATGATAACATCATCAAAGAACACTCCGGTGAATTTGCGGTAGGGTCTAAAATTTTTCTCCATTAGACAATTGAACGTGGCTGGTGCATTAGTCAAGCCAAAAGGCATTACTAGATATTCATAAAGACCAAACATTGTGCAAAACTCGGTCTTTAGGATATCTTCATCCACTATCTTTATTTGATGATAGCCACTTTTAAGGTCAATCCTACTGAAGTAGGTAGAGCCTTGCAGCAAGAAAAGCAAATTTTTCCTTCAAGAGATTCAATACCTAGGTCATATTATCCATCAAGATGGTATCCGTATGGATCCATCGAAGTTAGAGGTAATAAAAGCATAGCCTAATCCAAGGAATCTACATGAGCTAAAACGGTTTATTGGTATGTGTGCCTACTATAGACGCTTCATAGCAAAATTCTCTCAAGTAGTAGGACCACTACATGATTTGACTAAGAAGAACGTTAAGTATGTATGGACTACTAAGGAGCAAAATGCTTTTGATAAGCTCAAAGAGAAGCTTACTTCCCAACCAGTCCTCATACTTCTGAATCTCTAAAAACCATTTGAGTCCATTGTGATGCTTGTGGTGATTGCCTTGGAGCAGTTTTGCTTCAAGAAGGCCATGCCATAGCATATGAGAGCCGAAGGCTCGATACGGATGAACGAGCCTTGGGCATTTATGAAAAAGAGCTTTTAGCTGTTTAACATGCCCTAGACACATGGAAGCACTACTTATTGGGGACTCCATTCATTTACAAACCGACCACCAAAGTCTCAAGTATATCATGACGCAAACCAAGCTTTCCGACAAACAAATGAGGTGAGCAAATTTTCTTTCGCAATTTAATTTTCATATTGCTCACGTTGCTGGTAAGCACAATCTAGTGGCCGATGCACTTTCATGATGACCAAAAGTTAATGCGGTGTCTATAGCTACTCACAACGATCTATCTTCTATGATAGATGAGTATGCTATTGACTCTGACTTTAAAGAAATAATGTCAACCCTTACTTTGGGGAAGAAAGAGGAACCATTCACCTTGCAGAATGGTTATCTTCTCAATGGCAATAGGCTATGTGTTACCCATTCCCTTCGTGACAAAGTTATGTATAAATCCCATGCTCCTCCCTATGCGGGGCATAGAGGCATTTAACCTACTCTTCGCGGAGTAGAAACATATTTCTATTGGCCTACCATGAAAGTGGACATACAAGAGTATGTTTCAAAATGTGTAGTATGCCAAAAGACTAAATATGATAGAGGGAAGCAACCTGAATTACTCTAGCCATTGTCTATCCAAAATTCACCATGGGAGAGTATATCCATGGATTTCATATTTAAATTACCCAAGTCTATCCATGGAAATACGAGAATATGGACAATAGTCGATAGGTTTAGCACGCAAGCACACTTTATTCCTGTCAAAAAGACTATTAAGGCATACCAAATGGCAACTCTCTTCATATCACATATTTTCAAACACCATGGATTACCAACATCCATCGTGTCAGATAGAGATCTTAGAATGACCAGTAATTTTTTGAATGGTCTCTTTGAAAATCTAGGAACAAAATTGAATTTCTCTATGGCCTATCACCCACAAATGGATGGCCAAAAGTGGGATAGCCAATCTTACGATACTTGATCTACTAAAGACTTATGTTACAGAAGTAGATCAACGCTCACAATGGGAAAAATACTTACCTCTTGTAGAGTATGCCTACAATAATATTCTACATACTTCTACGAGAAAAGCACCTTTTGAGAACATTGAGGGAAGACCTAAAAGTCCCTTGCTACTCGAAGTACATGGGAAGATCTTCGATATCGATGAGTATAGCCATGACCTACAAGAATCTTTTCAAAAGATTAAGGAGGCTATATCCATCTTTCAACAAAGGCAAAAAGCTACTGCTGAGAAGCACAAAAGGGCCTTAACGTTCAAAGAAAACGATTGGGTCTTAAGTTTCCTAAGGCTCGATTAAGGCAAACAATGGGCAAAAATCCTATGGGCCATCAAAAGTATTATGCTAAGCTAGCAAAAAGATACTATGGTCCTTTCCAAATCTTGAAGCCTATCAATGAGACGGCTTATCAACTCAAGTAGCCCAACCATTGGCTCATACACAATGCTTTTCATGTGAGCCTACGCAAGCCCTACTAAGGAGAGCCACCAAGTGAACCAATTATTGAAGACCCTCCCGAAGTTGAAGACAAAGAAGAGGTGCTACAACCCGAAGCTATTCTTCAGCATGAAGACAAGGTACTACGACATGGTAAGATTTTCCACCGGTATCTTATTAAGTTAAAAAATTATTCTTTTGAAGATGCTAGATGAACCTTGTCAATGCTTAAGGATAGTATGAACCTTGTCAATGCTTACAATGCTACATTAGAGTAAGCACATGCACAAATTTCTTTTAAATGACCAATGTTTTTGTTTTATAAGACTAGTTCTCTTTTTTATTGTGCACAAATTTAAATAGTATGCATGCTTAGATTCATGTTTGTGATGACGTCTCTCAAACACCGAGTAGAATTTATCACTACTTTGGAAGTTAGCTTCATTAAAGACCTCCAATAGTTAGTGTTAAAAGTCCTTTGACCTTAGGTAAGCTAGGGCTGTGCTTGAGGTGGGAACCCGGCCCAAGATTAAGGTGCTTGACGTGCCTGATGACTGAGATGCTTGAGGTGCTTGATGATTGAGATGCTTGAGGTGCTTGTCATGCTTGAGAAGCTAGGGCTGTGCTTGAGGTGAGAACCCAGCCCAAGCTTGAGGGGCTTAAGGCCGAGCTTGTGGTGAGAACTAGGCCCAAGGTTGAGGGGCTTGAGGTGGCACAAAAGTCAAGGTGAATGCCTACAAGTAGGGGGCGAGCCATGTAAGAAGGGGGGGTAGTTGCTTGACCATTCTCTCTCCCAAAGGGCACCCTTTGCCCAAGAGACAAGTAGGACTAACGTCAAGCCCCTAGCTAGGTTACCCTCATGGTGTGCCTAAAGCCTATTGGTTGGCCTTCCAAGGGGTCCAATGATAATTTAGCACAATTAATTAATTGTTTTAGCATTTTCATCAAGCCCTCTCTCTCAAAGGGGAAAGAGGGACACTTGTCCCAAGGCTACCCTTGTTGCTTGGTATGACTCTTGCTTGTGATTGGCTAGGCTTGGAGGGGTCCAATGAGCTTCAAGCATGAGTGCAAGGGGGGGTTGACCAAAGCAAGTAGGGGGCGTACTTAGGGGGTATACTCTCCCACACACACACACTCTCATTGTGCATTGTGCCAAGTGCAAGAGCTTCCTCTCCTTCTCCAAGCATATAGAGGTTGAGAGTCTAAACCAACACTCTTGGCTATGGAGTGTAAATCCAACCAAGAGCCTTTCTTCAATGCTTAAGCTTTCCATCTTCTCCATCTTCATTGCTATGCTATTATGTATGCTAGCAAGAAGAGTGATGATAAGTGAGGAACTAATTCTTTCTCCTATGAAATGTTTCTTCTTCCTCTTCCCTACCCTCATTCCCTGCCAGCTCTCTCCACCTTCCACCTTCGAAGGTGTTTGAGGTCTTGGGAATGAGGCTTGGGATAGTTAATGCTTTCCACAAAGTTTATGTTCTGCTCATGATGCATGAAGTTTTCCATCTTCATTGCATCACCTAGGTCATAAGGAACACAAAGATTGTATTGTAACAAGTCTCTTTTGATGGGAGAAATCATAATACAAATGCCTATTGGAGGGGGACTGGCTCCACATAAATCTGGTCCTCAATTGTTGTCTTCTTCCAATTCTCTCTCTTGCAAAATTATTGTTTATGCCAAGTTAACTAAATGCTATGTCTATGCTGCTACCATCGATTATGTTTACAAGCTATGCTCACAAAGTAATTTCACAAAAGTACTCTCTCTAATTTTCGCTACTCTCAAGCTAATAGGCCAATTCCATTACAAAATCCATGGTACTTTAGGGAGCTTTATCGATCCATCAGGTGCTATCTGCGGCCAGTATTGCTCCATACAATCCGCATTCCTACGGTCAATTCTCGCTCCCATTGTATCTTTCTTGTCGATGAGATGGTCCCACAGAAGATTACCCACATTCTTGAATATGTGCATTGGATAGAGCAAGTGATTGGTCATGAGTCTGGGCCAATATGGCAACTTGTACCATAGAGAGAATCTCTTCATCCCTGGGGGAAGAATGTCATCACACATCTCCTTCTTCTCTAACCATGCTCGAGCAGACATCCTTGGCGGTCTAGAGGTGCACGAAGATCAGAACCTCCCGGTGAAAATCTCGATCTTTATTGGTCAATGCCTATATTTGTGGGTACAAAAAATATACACACCCACATCTACATGACAATGCATGTAGTGGACAAAACCCCTTTGCCTCTTTTTTACCTGTAGCCATTCCCTAATGTAAACTACCTCAAGAGCTATGGTCGTAAGTGAAGCCACCGTTTTGTGGTGTGCGCAATGCGAGAGTGCTTCCGCTTCTCTAGAGTGCTTTGAAGAGGAGCTTCTTTATTATGCTTCTTGCTCAACATCTCTTAACAACAGCTCCTTGTTTGAGGGATTATTGTGCACATTACATGCATGCCTCCATTCTGAGATATTGTGACGTTGAAAGCTTTCCAACCTAATGCCGCATTCGTAGAGAGAGAGAGACAGAAAGAGAAGGTAGAGAGAAGAGCGTATAAATTCATTTCTGAACTCCATCTTGGGGACGTAAAAAAGATCTTTTTCAAAGCACTCTACAAAAGCCTCTGCAGTCGCATTGCACACCTCACAAAACGGTGGCTTTGATTACAATCATTGCTCTTTACTTACTTGCAAGCTCACATGCGCAAACGGCTGTCCGTGAGCCTTTTGCACAAGCGAGCTTGTAAACAACTACATACCTAAACTCATGTGAGCTACATGCAAACTACTGCGAACATAACCATTACCTAACTCTAATTTTAAACCATAATCCTGAAGCTAAACTTAAATATAAAAGTTAAATTTAAAATCTAACTTTAAATCTAAACCTAAGCTCTAAATACTAACTATCTTTAAATATCCCTAACTATGCTCTAAACCTTAAATATAGAGTTGAATCCTAAACCTAAACCCAAAGCTCTAACATTAAATCTAAACCTAAACTCTAACTTAAATATAAAAACTAAATCCTAAACCTATGACTCTCTCTCTCTCTCTCTCTCTCTCTCTCTCTCTCTCTCTCTCTCTCTCATACTAAGATATATTAGTTGACAAATCCATTGAGCTTGGGAGTGCTAGACGTCCACAACATCGACCGAGACTCCATCAGAGGATCATGACTACTCTAGTGCGATATGGGAGACACCCAATACGTCTATTTACAAAGGCGGACATTGATGAAGCTCTTCATCGACCGATGCACTACTTTCTCGGACAACACATACATTAGATTAGATCCACATGGAGTTCATCGGATTGGTCTCATAAATCATTTGGCATTTTGAAGCCGTTAAATATAACATTTCATTTCATTTCTCTCTCTCTCTCTCTCTCTCTCTCTCTCTCTCTCTCTCTCTCTCTCACACACACACACACACACACACACACACACACACACATGCGTGTGTGTCCAATAACAATATAACATAAACACCAAAGAATCCTTTCAAATTACAAAAGACACAGAAACTATGTCAATGAAAAGGTGGCATAATTCCCATTCATAGGTACATAACGCACTTTATACACAAGTAAAAGAGAATCACGAGCCTAAAAATATATAAATCCGCCATCTTCAAGCCAAGGAACTTTGAAAACCATAGTTGAGAAGGTAACCCTCACCTACACCCATGGAAACAACACAACATTTAGTTAGCATTGGCACCGTATGCAGGTGATGTATGGGTATCCAATGTGTTATAGATGTCACCCTATAACGTATATTCAAGATAGTTTCATTTACAAGGGGTTGCAGGGAAACCAAATGGGGCCTTTTTTGCTTTGCAAGTTCTCATAAGGTATGGCCGGAGACGAGTTTTATGAGGTTTTTAGCTCCAAAGTGGGCTACATATACATATTTCTTAACTTTAGAAAGTTTGGCATTAATTGCTGCTATTTTTTTGGGCCAGTAATAGTGCTCATACATGCGGTCAATCTATACTTAGGAGTCACTTGTCGCACAAAGAGATGTTCGTAAGCGTGTACTACTCCTACCTAGATGGAGTCACAAAAAAACATATAAAAGATAGTAAGTATGAATGCTCAATTCCTTTTAACCATAAAATACAAAACTGTGAGACATTTTAGAATTCCCTAGTTGTTCCATAAACCAAGGGAGTATGTTACCAATGTCCATCACATAAGATGCAATAAACAACCATATTCGGCCATATAAGCAGTCATACGGTACAATGCACACCATACTTGGTAACCATATCCACAACCATATTTTGGCACAACCCTTCTTACCATATTCACAGCCACTCAGCCATATGAGCATTCATATCCAGAAGTAGCAACCATATTCTGTTATGGAATTGATATTTTATTATTTATTGCAGCTGACAAGTGGAAAAGTCTTGACCGAGCTAGGCTATTGCAAAAGGATATTATATTTTATGTATATTTGATTATTCAAGTGCTCTTTATGAGCTTTGGCCATTTATGACTGGCCGGCCAATTTGTACTCAATTTGACCATTCAAGAAATCTATAAATGAAATACGTGCAAGAGGAAAATGGTCACTCTTGCAAGGGGGGAGATTGCACACAATGTCTGCATTATTCTTCTCCTCTCCTCTCTTCTCTCTCTCGCTGTGCCGGCATAGCACTCCGCTCTAGGAGGTGCGCCTGCACGTGCGTTGTCTCTCTCTCTCTCTCTCTCTCTCTCTCTCTCTCTCTCTCTCTCTCTCTCTAGGAGGTGCGCCTGCACGTGCGTTGTCTCGCTCTCTCTCTCTCTCTCTCTCTGCTTATGGATTCAATTTTATGCTACGAGACTTGTCAGGTATGTGGATTTGTCGGTTTTATGGTTGCAACGTGTTATCTTGCTATTTTTCAGGGAACTCCACGTCTCCGACCGTAGCAGTGGTATGAGAGCTATGGAGGCGCTCCAATCAATCTGATACGGAGAAGACTACTTACACAAAGATAAGTGTTCCATGGATCGCAATCATTTACAATTAGCATAATTAATTGTGATTAATTAACAAGAGATGGTGTTAAATGACCCTTAATTACAATTATGACAACAAAAATCATGAATGTTGTGATCAGCATGGAGACGACAAGCCCCGTTGTGCATGAAGGGAAGGAGGTGTGTATCATGAAGAACACACGCATGCACCAATCAATCACAATCGGAGACCGCATGCCTTATGCATGTGACACCAGATGCAATATGCACACTGCATGCAAAGGAGAAAAGCAGATGCATACGGGAGAAGACACGCTACAACATGAGAGATACTGCGCATGCGAAGCTAAGTGACAATTTGGAATCTTAATTAGCAAGTTTCATGATTAATTTTTGTCTAATTATCATTAACTAGGTTAAAATAATAATAATCTTAATTGCCTTACATTATCCCATGCTTTTAAAGAAGACTGCTAAATTTTTACCTCCAATGGGATTCAAACCGATGTCTCCCTGTATGAAACAGGTGCACTACCAACTGTGCTATGGAAGTCTTAATAGGAAGCCACGTGAGATAGGGAGCGAGGTTGACACTCTCTGCATATATTCAAGTGAAATAGGAGCACGCACGCGATGACAATGCAGGCAAGAGAACAAACCCTATGACCATAGTACCAATAATCACAAAGACAAACCCACGATTGAGGAAAACTTTAGGTGGCCGTCTTGGTGCGCTTTTGGAGGTGCATAGAGGAGGGATTGTTCAAGGCACACCCATCCAATTGTGAGCATACCATCTCAGAGGGGACCTACTTAGGGCATAAGGACCACTTAAGGTGAAAAAATAGCTTCAAGCTCATGGCGTGCTACAGGACATGTAGCACAATCGCAAGAAGAAGGGGACACTGCACTGCACGTGGAGAACCAAATTAGAGCCTGTAGTTCAAACCAAGAAAGCATTCAAGAGATCCATAGTATCGAGGGTGTGGGTATGGCTACCCTTGCATACCCTGCAGCTAACCAGCCCAACCACCAATTGCTTATGCACTAAGCCCTGCGGGTGTGATTTCCAGCCCCATCCCTAGCTAGCCTACTTCATGAATGGTGCCCCTACCATGCATGGAATTGTTGTGTATGCTCTAGGAAGGGCAATACGCATGCAACTTAAGTGTTTGCTACTGCCCCTCACGCTAACACCTAGCCAACCCCCAAAGCTCCAAGTTTCGACACTACAATAGCCACCATGGCATGCATTGCCAAGAAACTAGACAACCCAAAGTACAGCGGGAACAACGACCTTTTGGGGCCAATTGGAGACCCTTCTTCCTTCACTCTCCTCCACCCCACCCACTTCTCCCCCTCTCCTCGCATCTCCTCTCCACGCAACCTCCCTCTGACCCATTTATGCCCACTCGTTCTTGGGTCATATGCTGTGAGCAATTGGTCCCAGCAATGCAACCACCGAGGTTTCACTTGTCAACCATCGATAGCACTCACAAAGCCCTACTGCTTTTCACATGCTCTCTATCCATCTCAACAAACGCGCCAACTACTTTTTAACAGGAATTGTATCATCAACTAGTTGCTCGCCACTGGGCCGCTTTGCATGGCTTGTAATCTTCACCTCTTTTCGCCAACTTTTGCATGCGCTAACCTCAGTTCATGGCCACCTTTTGAAAAGAAATGGCCAGTATTCACATGCACTATGCAGTCCACACAAATCCCAGCCTCCCTTTGCTCTTTTAGGCACCGAAAACTACCCGCGGCTTTGCAACTTCCCTCTCTCTTTCTCTCTCTTCCAGCTTTCCACCACCTCCCGTTCGGCTCCAGTTGCCTACCGCATGGCAATATGGCGTTGCTCTCAACTTCAGCTGATTACATGATATCCTGTTTGACTCCTTTCCACCTCATTTTATGACTCCCTACGGATAATCCATGCCAGCTACATCCATTGCCTATAGCATCGGCAACAGCAAGATTCAAGTTTTCAGAACATAAAATAAAAAAATTCTAGCTTCTACCTTCATGGCCCTGCAATTTGCAGCCTCGCAACTTCTTACTCCAGGCAACCCCTTAAGGTAGTCGGCTCAGTGCCGATCACCAAACCAGGGCTCATGGTAGCTAGAAGAGGTTCTTGCCTCCCTGCACATGTGCACACTCTGAACGAGTTGTAAGCTCTATCATGGTTGAAGATGACCTGAGACTGGCACATCCGCAAAGCATTCCAGGCGGCCATAATGCGGGAAGGGCACTTCTCTCGGACACTTTTGCCCACACGTTCTATCGACGAGCATTTGGTGAAGCTTAATTCAAGGATGCTCACCTCTTCTTATTGTTTAGCGTTGATGGTGGGGAGCTGCAACTCAAGTGGGGTAGGTTCTTCTGCAAGACTCTCCTCAAGGGTGCTTGAACACCGGCCTCGTGTGCAAGAGCTATCGACGAAGGATCCCCCGCATCCGAAACAAGGGCTTGAGACAAGTGCAAGTTTTTATGTGCTTTAAACAATTTCTGGCTATGGCTGAAAATGTCTCGAAATGTACTATGGGCACCCTCCGTTCCGATCGAGGGGGGGAGTATATGTCTCATGAATTTAATGCATTTCTGGCTAGTCGTGGGATAAAACACCAATGTACAGTGCCTTATACAGCTCAGCAAAATAGTGTTGCTGAGAGGAAAAACAGGTCACTGACGGAAATGGCACGATGTATGGTCAAAAGTCAAGCTTTGCCGCATTCTTTTTGGCTTGAGGCCATTATGTGTGCCACTTATGTACTTAACAGGTGTCCTACGAAAGCTTTGCAGTCTATTACTCCATATGAAGCATGGCATGATAGAAAACCTTCTATTGAGCACATGCGTGTTTTTGGCTGTTTGGCATATGCTTTGGTGCCACAAGTGCAGCGCAAAAAATTGGATGATAAGGCTGTAAAATGTATTTTTGTTGGTTATAGTGTTGAAAGCAAAGGTTACAGGTTGTATCATCCGCAAACAAAACGTATTCTGGTTTCTCGGGATGTAGTGTTTGTGGAAGATTCTGTTTAGCCCTTGCTGTCATGTACTAGAGACAGTAATGTAAGCTCACAGGACATTTATGACACTTTGTTGCCTCTTTTCAGTGGTGGAAATACGAATGTAAGTTCCAATGAGGCAAATGTACAACCTATGGGGGTTTCTGAAAATGTTCTAGATCAGCCTATTACTGATGTGGATGTACATGATGTACTTGATGAGGAAAGGGTTGAAAATGAGTAGGCTAGAGGTATGCCAAAATGGATGGTGCACACTTTGTGTGACAGTAAATTGGATGCACCTTTGTCTAGTCGTGCTCGTTCAGGCTCTCGCCATGCATCTTATGCATCAGATTGTTATGCTTTGGCTGTGTCTAGCTTACATGATGTTGAGGAGCCTCTGTCTTTTGATGAAGCACAAAATTCAGAAAATTGGATGGCTGCCATGCAATCAGAATATGATGCACTTATAGAAAATGACACATGGACTTTATGTGATTTGCCTCCTGGCAAAAAGGCCATTGGTACGAAGTGGGTTTACAAGTTGAAACGCAAGCCGGATGGTGAGATCGATCGCCATAAGGCTCGACTTGTTGCAAAGGGTTATGCACAGCAAAAAGGCATAGATTATAAAGAGACTTTTGCTCCCACTTGTCGTATGACTACTGTGCGTTTCCTATGTGCATTGGCAGCTCATTTCGGTTGGGATGTACATCAGTTAGACATTGTTATTGCTTTCTTGAATGGTGACATATTTGAGGAAGTTTATGTAACACAGCCTCGCGGTTTTGTCATAAAAGGACAAGAGGACAAAGTGTGCAGATGTAAGAAGGATTTGTATGGGTTGAAGCAATCTCCTCGTGCTTGGTATGAGAAAGCTGACACTCATTTGGTTAAACGAGGCTTTCATAACAATCCAACAGAAAGAACATTGTATGTAAAGCGTGAGGGTGATGTACTTCTCATTGTGGTTCTTTATGTTGATGATTTGTTGATCACTGGACCAAATGAGAGGCATATTGCTGAATTTAAGGTTGATTTGAATGCTACTTGTCAAGATGAAAGATTTGGGGCTGTTGCATCATTACTTGGGTATACAGTTTAAGCAGTGTGATGGTGGTATTGCCTTGTGTCAGAAAAGTTACATAGAGACATTGCTATGTAAGTTTGGACTTGAGGATTGCAAACCTATTGCCACTCCCATGGAAACAGGTTTGAAGTTGAGTCTACATGATACTGGCGATCCTGCTGATGTCACTCTTTATCAAACTGTTGTTGGCTGCCTCATTTATGTATGCAACACGAGGCCGGATATTCAGTTTGCACTATCACAGGTGAGCAGATTTATGCATAGCCTAGGGTCTAAGCATTGGCAGGCTGTCAAGAGGATTTTCCGCTACCTTAGTGGCACTTTACATCTTGGCTTGTTTTATCCCATGGGGGGATCATTGTCGCCAGACTTACATGCTTTTTCGGACTCAGATTGGGCTGCTTGTTTTGACACACGAGTGTCCACAAGTGGGTTTTATTTCATGCTTGGCAGTTCATGTATATCATGGTTGAGCAAGAAGAAACCTAATGTGGCCACTTCGAGTTGTGAGGCTGAGTACATGGCAGTCTTCACAGCTACGGTTGAGTGTGTATGGCTCAGACGCCTTATGGCTGATTTGGGTGTTGGAGAGGACACTGCCAACACTATCTACACTGACAGTCAGAGCGCATTGGCAGTTGCGAGGAACCCAGTTTTTCATGCTCGCACAAAGCACATTGAGGTGCATTACCACTATGTCAGGGAGAGGCTCTCAGCTGGAGAGATCAGCTTGGCTTATGTGCCAACACACGACAACCTTGGAGATCTTTTCACAAAGGCATTGTCTCGTGAGAAGCTTGAAGCTTTCCACAAAGCTTTGGGCTTACTCCCCTTTGTGGACTGATCATGTCCTCAGGGCATGGCACTTCCCTTTACTCATGTGCCAACTCTCGTTCATCGCATCACTCTAGGAGGGATTTGTTACCATATACATGTGGTAGTGATGTGTGTGAACACACTAGGACCGTCGGGGCATTTTTTCCCTCTTTAGGAGGTTTTTCCCTCGAGCATTGTATATACGCCCATCACTCTAGGGCTATCTATCTTTCCATTGCACACTAAGTAACACACTCTCTATTGTGTGCCTTGAGCTTCCTTCGTCTTCTCCAAGCTGTGTGGTTTTCTCTGCAACCCTAATTCCAACAATTTCTAGTCAGGTGGCCGTTGCCGCAACTTGTTTCATCAAGAGAGAGGTTTGTGAGTGGTAGAGAGGGGCAAAAGGAGCTCCCTATACATGATTTGGACCCATGTGTTGGAGTTCAAGTTATCGGTTTTTTGAACCCATGGGTGGAAGTTCAAGGAACATGCATCTAGCAAGGAACCAATGCGAACGTATACAAACCACTATGGATGTGCTGTAGACAATCCAGTGTTGTTGGATTATGGATAGGATGTGTTCCAAAAGATGTAGTGTGGTATACCGTTCAATTTTTTGTGAAACGCTTGGTGCTCAAGATGGAATTCTTCTAAGGTAAAAAGTTGGTCTGGGCATAATCGAGGTGTATTCAGTGGAGTGTATAGCTGCTGGGGTGTCCATGGTAGCTTCTTCATTGACTTGGTCTTCCTACATATGTCCACTATGAGTTGCAGAGAGAGTGTTAAAGTTATGGCATCTCAAGTGAATGGACCATTCCGATCCCAATATTTATTTTGGCTTTAGGCATTTATTTTACTTGTTTGTCAAAGTTTTGGGTAGGGCAATTTGCTGAGGGCAGTACTTCAGGCCCCCAAGCTAGTATATAAGTAGCACCTAGCTCCCATTGTATAATATGTCTATTTCATTGCCCAACTCGTTGGTTCGATAGTCTCTCTCTCTCTCTCTCTCTCTCTCTCTCTCTCTCTCTCTCTCTCTCTCTCTCTCGTGCATTCTCTCTTGGCTCTACGCTTCCACATTGTTAACTTTAACACTCACTTGAATAGGGAATACTTAATTCTTTTGATTTTTCCTTCGAGATTTTTGAGTGTTCTTAGAAGCAACTTCCCAAGCAGTAAAAGAAGATTAGTGCTTCATAAAATCTTCTTCAAAAAAACCCTCTACTTTACTTTAACAGTTTTAAGTTTAAACAAAGACTTATGTAGATGAGGCCATCTTGCTTTGTAGTCACATTTTGACATACATAACTCAAACAAGACTGGTTTATGATCGGAGAGAAATACATATGAGTGACTTACTATCCACTTGCCAGTGCTGTTGAAGCGGATTTGCAAACATATATAGCTTATCAACTCTAGCTACTCTATACGATGCACCTGACTGTTTATTAGACTATGTAAGACTAGCTCTTAGAGATGTCTAATAGGTTCATGGCTTGTACTTACTTTGTCCATCTGAGTTTCTCATTACCATTCATATAAGTTGGCCTTTGTTTCTCCGAATTTTGTTAAATTTTGGCATGGTTGCCCTTGTGATGAAGGTAGCATTGCTGGTTACCAGTTGAGTGCAACTGGCTGGGAACATTTGACTAAAAAGTCAACCGCGGATCGCATGCGCTCTACTTGAACTCACAACCTCACGACAACAAGCGCTTGTCATACCACTACACTACGTGCGTGTACCTGTGTGAGGGGGAGAGCGCATGCTGCATATATATTGAAGCTTTGTGTTGCGCCCCCAAAAAATGACTGTGATCGGTTGCACACATCACCTCAACCTACACACAACCAAGCGGGCCAAAATTTAACCACAACCTGTTTCTCCAAATGTCTGCAATGTATTCAACCATGTTAAAATCTTCAATCAACAAAGTGCATATTTGGGTGCGTGAAAGGCACTTAAAAGTAAAAGAACCCTTTCGTTAAGCTCACATGATACAACAATATACTCACAAGGTCCACCCCTCAAACTTTGTTAGGATTTGAGGGTCTTTGTATTCTCTCAAAAGATAGGCGATAGCAAGTACTACCCTTTCCTTTGGAAGGGCGTATTTTCACATTTCCCCTCAATGACAAAATATCACAGAAATAACACGTCAACTTTTGTAACTTAGCGACATGTCTGGTGAAGAATATAAGAAGGTAGCATGTTTGGTAAAGAATGTACACGCTACTTCCCCATTGTCAATGCTATAGCATGCCAATGTTTTTTAAGCTAGATGGGCATCTTAATATAACCCCCTTCCATGGATGGGTTCCTTGTTTAATGCCCTTTCCTACTAAATGGAAATTTTAATACAAGCCCTTCTAATGAGAGAATTATGTAAATAATGCTAGACGGGCATCTTAATGTACCCCCCCTCCATGGATGGGTTCCTTATTTTATGCCTCCTAGTTCACATGGGATTTGATGCCCATGTGCCCTTCTTTAGTCATTTGCTCAATTGTATGGAGGTTGAAAGAAAAGAGTCCTTGGAGAGGCTTGTCGAGAAGGCTAGGAGTAACTGAGGTGTTGAGAATCACATGTTCGGCTCCATAGATCGGTCCCTATCCATGGATTCGTTGCGAACTGCTCGCATGTTATTGCCACAATGCTAAGTATAACAAAACCACCTTTCAAATCACTAGTCCCCTGTCCACGGATCCATTGCAGCCTACATATTATTGGGTCACAATGCCAAGTAGAAAAAGAACACCCATCAGATCACTCTAGCAAAAGCAAAAGAAAGTGTCGAAGCTACATCTTGAAGCTAATTGCATGGCGTGTCAGGGTAGAAATGCCTTTGGACATCAAAATGAAGTGCAGCAACTCTTGGGTGAGAAACATTTGCTTCGATAATTATGGATAACAAATCTAAAATAAGTGGAAGACTCTTGTCTTTTTCATCAATAAGCAGTACATTATAGACTATTAGGTTGATTGAAGCTGCTTGCCTTGGTGGCACTACTTTGCACCAAGGGGCATGCCAAGTGATGATCTTGAGCTGTATCCATCGCATGAGGTCCCAATGTGGGTATATTTTGCATAAAGGAAGGGCCTAAATGTGATGCATATCCATCATAAGATGGTGGTGGCCCACCATTGCTTGAATGAGACCATGTTGTAGCAACACTAGCGGTTTTTGGGTGAGCCATGCGCACATGTTGCCAATAGACATTATATGGTGGTGCCATTGGATATGAATCAAGGAGGGGTGGCATTGCTACCACACTATGATGACTGTTTTTGAAACATTTTGAACACTAATTGGTGCCATTTGTAGCACAATTATTGTTGCGGTCCCGCAATGGTGGTCCAAGTTAGGTGACGCAATGTGGAAGTGATCTCTATTGACAAATTCCCATGTGACCTAGGGAGTTGATCCAAGGCATAGACTAGGGTAGCGTACACCGTTCTCACCAAATTAATTTTGTTCAAGTTGAAAAAATACTTGGAATTCAATAAGATGTCATTTTGATCACTACATTATATTTAGACTTTCAAAATGAAAGGCTTGCTAAGAAATATTATACAAAGAAACTATCCGCATTCCCAAAATGAGCCAAAAAGTTAGAGGGAATGGCAAGGGAAAGGTTATAAATGTTAAATGAACCTTGAATATGTACAAGCCGCTAGAAATTGCTTTAGGGTTTTCAATGAGTCTTTTGGAAATGAACTGCGCTAAAAGTGACCTCAAGATGACACTTTTATTTCTTGAGAAGCTCTTTTAAAACGAGGGTATGAGAAATAAGGTGTCAAAAAGATTATGGAGTCATCATTATAATGTTTCTACCATTTTCATATACATGTGTCTCACTAGTGATAAGATCTATAGTGTAAGAGAGCTCCATCCACGTACCCAGGTGGTATCGAGGGGTCTTGTCAGGGGTTGAGGCCAATGATGGCAAGCGGTGGGTGTGCAGTGTGAGATGCAGTGTCTCCCCGCTATGTGAAGGCAAAAGTGGCCGACTATTGGGCAAAAGCTAAAGTATATGATGATTGTGTAGCAGGTGTGGGAGCACCAAAGGAGGAGGGGGGGGGGGGGGGGGGGGGGGGGGGGGTATGGACGCTCAACGGCTACAAAGTAGTGACATAGTAGTGTGGAAACATCAAAAGTGGCATAACATCCGTAGTGTGGAAGCATCAAAAGTACCATAACATCCGTCTCTTCCACCACTAGAGCATCGGGTCCGTGATGACTCACATGAGAGTCTATTGCAGATGAATGACTCAAAGCATTGAGGTCAGTTTGAAAATGTAGAATGTGAAGGGGGTGGTTAGTATGAAGTGGCAGTGCCATGTGATGGTGTTGGGGATGACATCTATGTTGGCTAGTGCCATGAGGCAAGAGTGACTGAGTGTCCTCATACCATATCCTTTGTGTGGTTCATAGAGATTCCAAAAACCTCTCCATGCTCCGTGACCATAGCCTTCTATGTGTAAACGTGTGTGAACAATGAAAAATTTACAAAAAGAAGAAGAAATAAAAAGAAAGTGCAAGAATGACAGCTAGCTTGCATAAAATCTCTCCATGCTCCCTGACCATAGCCTTCTATGTGAACGTGTGTGAATAATGACAAATTTACAAAAAGTGGAAGAAATAAAAAGAAAGTGCAAGAATGACAACTAGCTTGCATAAAACACTATCACAACTTTGAATTGCATCAACATTTTAAACTTATTATTGAAACTTAAACTTGTGAAAAAGAGAATGTCGATTTCTTTTTGGAAAATCCATAGAACCAATGTGACAAGTTTGTAAATTGTGGCGTAGATGGTGACGGACAAAGAACCCTCAATAGCGACACACAAAAATAAACTGCAAAACAAGTTGAATGTCTGATAGTTGTGAAGCATGTACTTTACTATGGATTAGGATCATTAATTTGAAGCATGCCTAACACATTTTATGTCAATCCTGTGAGATCAGACTAGTGAGCTTCCTTGCTGAATACCGTCTTGAGTCAATTCATTATGCACATGGATATTCACATGGTTTGTATGGTCTCTTTCATCTTGCATTCTTATTTTGCTATCAAAATCCAAGGCACATTTGGCAACTTTATTGACCTGTCATTGTGGTTTGCGGCCAATATTGTTCCATATGGCCATATTATCTCTCAATTCAACCCTAGTGGTAAGCATCTCTTTCTTTTCTATGAGATGATCCCTCAATAATTTGCCCATATTCTTGAATAAATGCATTAGATCAAGCAAGTGATTGATTCTAAATTTGTCCAATAAGACAACTCATACTATATTAAGAATCTATGATCCATAGTGGGTGACACCCTTCATACATGTCCTTTTGCTCTAACTAGTCTGAAGTGGACATCCTTACTGGCTCCCTTTCCAAGAAACCCTCTTGCATCTCATGGTTCTCTAGAATATGTGCTTGATGACCTTTGTAAATCTATTTCTTCAATGCTATCAAATGGTATACTGCAAGCCTTGGATCTCGCATGATGCACACATAGTAACCACTATATTTAAGTTCTGCACACAACAGAAATTACTTCACACACCATAAACTAACATGAAAAATCCATAATTCATGGTTATCATGCGTTTCATGCATACCTAAGTATTCTCCAAAATTAAGATAGTCATGCATCCCCTATATTAGAATGCCTCTAATGAATGCATTAAGTTGATCTGTATGCTGGCTTGCGTCCACTACTACTTCTATGCCTATCCATAGTTGTTGTAACTCTTTTGCGAGGAGATGAAGATATACATCCATATTCTTTACTTGGTAGAACAACCGAACATAATAAAGCTTAAAAATAAATGTCTTTTCTTAGTTTCTATCAATGGTGGATTATTGTAATTGACAATGATAACTAGCTATACACTGTAAGATGTTGATCGTTGCCCGGATATGCCATCAATAGCCAAGCCGAGGTGTAAATTATTTGGATCTTGTGCAAAATTTAACCATGTGTCATTGATGTGCTTCCAAGCTGCATTATCAATAGGAATTCTTAGCATGCTATCTAAATATTGATTCTCCTTATGCCATGATGCTAGAGTGACCTTGATTTGCATTGGAAAAAGTGTTTGAAGCAAGGTAAAAGAGGAAAATTTTTGTCATCGAAGATCTTTTCAATATGTGTCAGCTTCACACTTAGGACATTTCTCGATGTCTACATACTCTCCTTTAAATATAATGCAATTATTAGGACAAGCATGAATGGATTTATAATATGTACTCTTTAAGTAGCTTACATATAGAGAAGCATCAATGCACTTTAAAACAATCTTCATAATTGCAATTAACACAATGTAAACCTTCGTTTAAATTTTTTTGTGACACTTATGTCACTCCAAACAAACTTTCCTTACATGTCGAGAAGAACCAATAGTGTTTTCAATTTAGAAACTCTAACTCCTCCATACAATGGTGTGTCAGCTTCACGTTTCATATCATCATAAACAAGCTTTTCTCAGTCCATGATTGTTTCAATCATTTCATCAATTTTTGGCTCATACTTCTCTTTGTCGGGGTGATGATCTACACCGTCATCCTCTGAGCTTAGTCACGCTCAGACATAGCCGTCATGTCTTTTGATTCAACGGATCGCATACGAACATGGCTTGTGGTTTATAGGATTGTTGGATGATGTCCATTGTCTAAGTATAAAAGTAATCATAATTTACAATTTATAATTCAAATTCAAATCAAATTTTGAATCTTACATTGATACTTAAAACTTAATAAGTAAAATTAATCAAGAAAAATAATGTTAAAATCTTTGATATTTTAATTAATTTCATTAATCTAACAATTTTATTGATAAATTTTGTATAATTGATTTTGGGTGCGTATGTGCTTATATTCGATTATTGTTAGGAAATAGGACGTAGCTAAATAGATAATTGAGTAGATTACTTAATGGAGAGAGACAGATTTATATACACGAGATTATAAAGTAGAGAGAGAGAGAGAGAGAGAGAGAGAGAGAGAGAGAGAGAGAGAGAGAGAGAAAGTACACATGATATACGTGGTTCACCCAATGTGGGCTACGTCCATGGGAAAACAACCACTCAATGGCTTTAGTACTTCAAAACAAAAAGTAGTTTACAAAGGGATTATACCCTTAATGGAGCTCCCGCCTTGCTTCACTCTCACCACCTCACACTCACCTTGTTGCATCAACTTCACACAATGAAATGTGTGTAGAAATGGCCTCCTTTTATAGGCCAAAAGGGCTGCCCTCTCTTATGAGAGACAGCAATATGTAGCCGCCCTTGTGCGAATAAGTCCAAATCAGACTCTCCAATCCGCCCATGTGTGGCTGCCCTTGAGAAGACAAGTCCGCTTTTGAATTCGGCCACCGGCCATTGACTTCCGACCGGTTCTTTTCCGACCACTTTCCGGCCGCCGTCCGACCATAATATTCCGGCGAAAAAAAAAGATTCGGGGGCCTCCGCCCTCGAGGCCTCTAAAGTTGCCCCTAATTCTTGTCCGTGAAAATTTTGGTTTTCGATGAGTGATTTTCCTTCACGCACGATGGCTTCTCCTCATAATGGGGGCCTTACAAATGTGCGCTTTTACCACAGAAAATTACAAGGGTAAATCAGGCTCCATACTTAACAATCTCCCACTTGGAGACTGGTCTCCAAACCAAACCTGTGACTGCTTTCCATTCTGGCTTCTTATCCTTGAATGCCGATTGAAGATGAGCAAAAGCTCAACTTCTCCTTGTTGACCACCTTTGTAAACATGTCTGCAGGATTTTCACTTGTATGCACCTTTCCTAGCTTTAGCTGTCCCTCTTCCAAAAGAGTGCGTATGAAGTGATATCTCATCTCAATGTGCTTTGTCCTTGAATGAAAGGCTGAGTTCTTCGCAAGATGGATAGCGCTTTGGCTATCACTGTACAAGACACAATTGTCTTGTTTGAATCCAAGCTCTTCTAAGAATCTGTGAAGCCACAGAATTTCTTTGCTTGCCTCCGTCATTGCTACATACTCTGCTTCTGTGGTAGAAAGTGGAACCACTTTCTACAGCTTTGAAGCTTAGCTTACTGCTGTGCCTCCAACCGTGAACACATAGCCAGTAGTGCTCCTTCGAGTATCTTTGTCACCTGCCATATCTGCATAAGCATACCCTTCTAGAAAAATATCAGTTCCTCCAAAATACAAAGCATTTGTTGTTGTCCCTTTTAGATACCTAAGTATCCACTTCACAGCTTGCCAATGCTCTTTACCTGGGTTGTCCATGAACCTACTCACAACTCCCACTGCATGTGCAATGTCTGGCCTTGTCTAGACCATAGCATACATTAGAGAACCTACCGCTGCAACATATGGAACTTTAGACATATAGGCTATCTCCTCTTGTGTCTTTGGACACATATCCTTCGTTAGTTTAAAATGACAAGCCAAAGGTGTAGAAACTGGTTTTGCATTTTGCATTGCAAACCTTTCTAGTACCTTCTTGATGTAATCTTCTTGAGATAGATTTATTGTCTTCTTCGTCCTGTCCCTTGATATTTTCATACCAAGTATCCTCTTTGCAGCACCTAAATCTTTCATTGAAAAAGATTTAGACAGCTCCTCTTTTAGGTCTTTGATGTCCTGCATGTTAGCACTTGCAATCAGCATGTCATCAACATACAACATTAGGATGATGAACTTCCCATCTTCCAAATTCTTCGTGTAAACGCAATGATCCGAGTTGCATCTTGTGAATCCATGATCCAACATCCATCGATCAAACTTCAAGTACCATTGTCTTGATGCTTTCTTTAAACCATACAAGCTCTTCTTTAATCTGCAAACCATTTTCTCCTTACCTTTTACTTCATACCCCTTTGGTTGAAGCATGTAGATTTCCTCCTCTAAGTCACCGTGAGGGAATGCCGTATTTACATCCATTTGCTCGAGATTTAAATCATGAGCAGCCACAAGGCTTAAGACAAGCCTAATTGAGTTCATTTTTACAACATGAGAAAATATTTCATTGAAGTCAATACCTTTCTTTTGAGAAAACCCTTTTACCACAAGCCTAAACTTGTACCTTTTCTTCCCACCTTCTTCTTCCTTCAGCTTGTACACCCATTTGTTTTGAAGTGCCCGCTTACCTTTAGGCAACTCAACCAACTCCCATGTTTGGTTGCGATGTAGTGAGTCCATCTCCACTTGCATGCTCTTCGTCCATTCTTCTTTGGATTCATGTTGCATAGCTTCTTCGTATGATTCCGGCTCTCCAGAATCTGAGATCAAGAGATGGTTGAAGGAAGGAACAAACCTTTCTGGAGGTCTACTTGCTCTTGTAGATCTTCGGGGAATAGGTTGAGGCTCCTCATTTGGTTGACGTTGTTGCACATTGTCACCGTTTGCAGTCCTTGAGTCTTCACCGTCCTCAAGCTCCATGTACTCATCACCTGTTTCTTTTGTTTGTTTTCCTCCCAAGTAATCTTTGTACATATTTTGTTTGTTAAAAATTACATCCCTACTCCTTAAGATTTTACCATCTTCAGGATTCCATAGGCGATACCCAAAGTCTCCTTCTCCATAGCCAATGAAGAAACACTTTTTGGACTTTGCATCTAGCTTTGATCTTAGGCTTCTATCTATGTGCATGAAAGCCTCACACCCAAACACTTTAAGAAATGCATAATTCACCGGTTTACCTGTCCATGCCTCTTCTGGAACTCCCCCATCCAATGCCGTTGAGGGTGACCGATTGATTAAGTACACAGACGTACTTACAGCTTCCGCCCAAAGCTCAAGCAGTAGGCCTGCATGTAGCCACATGCTTCGTGCTCGTTCCATGATTGTCCTGTTCATCCTTTCCGAAATCCCATTTTGTTGAGGTGTCCTTGGGGTTGTCCTTTGCCTCCGAATGCCATTGCTAGCACAAAATCTTTCAAAAGCTTGGCTGCAATATTCGTCTCCATTGTCGGATCTGAGGCATTTAACCTTGGTACCTGTTTCATTCTCCACAAAAGCTTTCCACCTTTGAAATATGGAAAATACATCGGATTTATTCTTCATGACATAAACCCATGTTTTTCTAGTCGCATCGTCTATGAATGTTACATAGTACAATGAGCCACCAAGTGATGGTGTACTTGCAGGACCCCAAACATCAGAATGAACCAACTCAAGTTTTTAATTTTTTCTTTCATTTCCTGATTTTTGAAATTTTACCCTCTTTTGTTTACCATAAACACAATCTTCACAGAACTCTAAGTCCACTTCTTTCAAACCTGGTAGAAGCTTTTTTGTTTGAAGGATTTGTATTCCTTTGGCACTCATATGCCCAAGTCGGTAGTGCCACACCGCACTGTCAACTTCTGTAGTTGCTGCACAAGCTGAAGGTTGCGTGCTAACAGTACACAAGTAAAGTGTACCGACTTTTTCTCCCTTGGAAACCACCAAAGATTCCTTTGAGATCTTCCACCGTTTGTTTCCGAATGCAATGTTGTGACCTTCATCGTCCAATTGTCCTGTAGAGATCAAATTTTTGCGAAGAGAAGGAACATGCCTAACATCTTTAAGCTTCCATTCATTTCCGTTAGCAGTTTTGACAGAAACTGTACCTTTGCCGACAATCTCACAAGCTTCATCATCTCCCAAGTATACATACCCAAAATTACCTTTGGTGTAGTCTTGGAAATGTTGCTTGTGTGGTGTCGCATGGAATGAAGCCCCGGAATCTACTATCCAGGAATTAGACACATTGTCTAATGAGAGAATTAGAGCATCTTACTCTACTTTACCTGCCACATTGGCCTCCGATGTTGGCTTGTTGTCTTGAGACTCAGTTTCCTTCTTCTTCTTGGACCAGCAATCCTTCTTGACGTGGCCCTTCTTGCCGCAGTTCCAACATTCAAGAACCGACTTTGTGCGTGACTTGCTCTGCCTTGAGCGATCACGACCCTTTTGGTTTTTGAACCTCTCCTTAGGCCTTCCTCTTGTTTCCACTGATAGTGCAGCACTTGATGATTCTCTTGTGCTTCTCCTTCGCATTTCCTCGCTTAGGAGAACACCCACAACATCATCAAACTTAAGAGTATTTGTGCCAGAGATAGAATTACTTACAGCCATCACAAGGCTGTCCCAACTATCCGGTAGAGATGATAGTATAAGGAGAGCTCGCACTTCGTCATCGAAATTGATTTTCACTGATCGAAGTTGACTTATGTTTGTGTTAAAGTCATTTAGGTGTTCTGCAACTAAACCATTCTCTGCCATCTTTAGATTGAACAAGCACTTCATAAGAAATACCTTATTGGATGCCGATGGTTTCTCGTAGAAGTCGTCAAGTGACTTCATCAAGTCTTCCGTGGTCGTCATCTCCGAAACATTGAAGGCCACCGTTGACGCCAAGCTTAACCGGATTGTTCGCAGTGCCTTTCGATCAAGGACAATCCATGCTTCATCTGCCATTGTTGCGGGCTTTTTCGCAAGACCGCCTAGTGGCAAATAGAGGTCCTTCTGGTAGAGATAATCTTCAATTTGCATCTTCCAATGTTGGTAGTTTTTGCCGTTGAATTTCTCAATCTTGAGCTTCCCTTCCTCCGCTATAACTCCCACTCAATTCAAGGAATCCTTTCCTTGAGATAATTTAGCTACGAGCAAACCTTGCTCTGATACCAGTTGTTAGGAAATAAGACGTAGCTAAATAGATAATTGTGTAGATTACTTAATGGAGAGAGACAGATTTACATACACGAGATTATAGAGTAGAGAGAGAGAGAGAGAGAGAGAGAGAGAGAGAGAAAGTACACATGATATACGTGGTTCACCCAATGTGGGCTACGTCCGCGGGAAAGCAGCCACTCAATGGCTTTAGTACTTCAAAACAAGAAGTAGTTTACAAAGGGATTATACCCTTAATGGAGCTCCCGCCTTGCTTCACTCTCACCACCTCACACTCACCTTGTTGCATCAACTTCACACAATGAAATGTGTGTAGAAATGGCTTCCTTTTATAGGCCAAAAGGGCTGCCCTCTGTTATGAGAGACTGCAATATGTAGCCGCCCTTGTGCGAATAAGTCCAAATCGGACTCTCCAATCCGCCCATGTGTGGCTGCCCTTGAGAAGACAAGTCCACTTTTGAATTCGGCCACCGGCCATTGACTTCCGACCGGTTGTTTTCCGACCACTTTCCGACCGCCGTCCGGCCATAATATTCCGGCGAAAAGGAATATTCCGACGAAAAAAAAGTCTCGGGGGCCTCCGCCCCCGAGGCCTCTAAAGTTGCCCCTGATTCTTGTTCGTGAAAATTTTGGTTTCCGGTGAGTGATTTTCCTTCACGCACGATGGCTTCTCCTCATAATGGGGTCCTTACAAATGTGCGCTTTTACCACAGAAAATTACAAGGGTAAATCAGGCTCCATACTTAACAATTATGTGCATACAGATCTACACTATGTACATGTAAATCTATAGTGTATGCGCGTGTGTATGTGTGTGTGTGTGTTTCTTTGTGCATAATCGTACATGAGAGAGAGAGAGAGAGAGAGAGAGAGAGAGAGAGAGAGAGAGAGAGAGAGGAAGCTTACCTACAACAAGCTCGGAGAAGGAAAACCATGTTTCTTCTTGTGAATTGCTCAAAATGAGCTTGTGACTTGGTTCCAAAAAACAAAACCCTTCCAAAGCATCATTATTTGCATCGATATATGCGTCAATATCACGGTTGATATTTGCAAAGCGCATATCCACACTTGAAAATTGCGGAAAAGTGTCGATCTCTTTGCATCGTTAGCTTGAAGAGCTGCTAGAAGTGCATGCCATGCCTACATAGGCATGTGACGTGCAATAGCTTGGTGGTAAGGCTTCCCCATGGGAACCATGAGGTCATGGAGTCAACCCCGTGCAATGGGTGACCTAGAGTTGATGTAGGTGGTGAACTTGGAATGAATTAGGGATGCCATGTTTTTGCACCCGTGGAGAATTGGATGGTAAAGATCAACCAATGATTTGGGACACATGATCATAGATAGTGACGAGGTCAAGTCATCCCAAAAGCCATGGAGAAAAGAGAATTCCAATGACATCAGCATGTCTTCCATATATTCACAAATGGAAACCAAACCATATAAAATGTACAACAAATTTTGACCCTCACATGGAAAAGCCTCAAATACCTTACATGCAAGTCTAAAGAGTAAAATTATGGAACCGGCAATCAACTTTAACCGATGCAAAAAAAGGTATAAAAAGTATCTCTATTACCTATTAAGTTGAAATTTTCATTCATCTTAGTGGATGAGAGATTTCGAATCAAGTTACCCGGTGATGTTTTGACTAAGACTCGAATGAATTTGGGGGGTGACTAGTTTATGAGTCTCATAGTAATTACATAAGATTTAATCTAAGAGAGTTGACCTATCTATGTTGTGCCACTCATGTGAACTAAGTGCAAACTAGGTTTGAATTACCTAGGAATGGCAAAGTAAAGCAAAGCAAAAAATTGCAACACTAGACCCCCTTGTGCTTTGTGAGGAATAGACAAGTCGAGACAAACCATTCTTGGAAGAATGGAAAGCATTACAATTTTATGATTGTCTTGTATAGCATATGGGCTCCCTAGTAAACTAAGTCGGTCTCTTCTATCGCCAAAGATGTTGTTCATTGTTGTGTTCAATCAGCATAAGCACATCATGCAAAGGAGTTTTTGCTACCACATGGTCTTGGTATCTTGGTAGTAATATCTAACTTTTAATAATACTCCCACTGATTTTTGTAAAATAGCATTCAAGCCTCTTCATGAAGCCTTGAATAGTCAACTGATTACTTTCCTCTACAGACAATGCCATTAGTTTGATTTTAAATAGTCAAGGTTGTCAAATAAATAACATAAAGTAGGATAGACTAAGGTGAGCATATAAATAGTTATTTCTTTCAATTATAGTAGAAAAGTGTCCACGAAATAGATGAAAGGAAAAAAGTAGCATTGAACACAATTCAAACAACCAATGTCCGTTTTTCTTCACAAAGAATTATCCCTCCATCTACCAAGATAGACTATCTTTAAACATTCACAATAAATAAGTTACTTTGTGTTGTGAGCAAATGAGTTTCTCCTTCTAGTTTAGCAAAATCCATATGCACGTCGTCCAAGCAGATCATTGGACCAGGCCTTATTTTCTTACTCAGACTAAGTTATCTGAGAGACACATGTGATGGACGAACACTTCGTCAATGTTCCATTTTCGGATTGTGCATGTGGAAGACAAAAAGAATATGTTGGTTGGTGCATTATCACGAAAGCCACAAGTATCAGCAGTGTCTATTTGATATCATTATGAGCGGGGGAAGATGAAGATTTTGTAAGAATATATGATCCGCTGACTAAACTAATGACATGAACATTAGTTCTCAAGGATGGTTTCCTTATGATGCAAGATAGACTATGTGTCAGGAAGCAAATTGAGACAACAAAAACAACAAAAACTTTTTTCCACTGGCCTACTTCGAGACAAGATGTCAATGAGTTAGTGAGAGCATGCATAAATAGCTTTGTTCAATATGCAATCTCAGGAGTGAGGAGATTTATGCACAGACTAGAGTCTACGCATTGGAAGGTAGTTAAGTGGATCTTTCGCTACTTGAGTGGCACTATACATCGTGGGTTGTTTTATCCGAAGGGGGGTCATTGTTACCAGACTTACATTGTTCTTTCATATGTGAATTGAGCTAGTTGCTATGACACACAAATGCCCATTAGTGGTTCTTATTCCATGCTCGACAATTCATGCATGTCTCAGTTGACATTCCTAGACGTCCATTCATGAATTTCTCTAGATCATACTATTAGATGATTTAACTATAGATGCCAATTCTCCAAATTCAAAATAGCTAGAACTAGCCACATTTCTCGCTTCACGCAATTCAAAACTTATATTTAAAAAACAGAAATTTATGATTCCACCTTGCAACATACATATTGGACAACGACTGACCTACCTATTTATGTCAAACCATTTCTCCATTTTTATATTTCTTTCTCCAACTCTTCCCAATTAAACACATCGTGATCCTTCACCATGTATTGCTTGTATGCATTGATAAACTTTGTTTTCACAAAATATTTGTGCAAACATGTGAATTGAGAATTGTTGAAACAAGGATCTTTTAACATGGCCCTGTGGCAAGTTGAGACCCTCTCGTAGCCAAACTTTTGTTCAATTGCTGACAAGAAGTGTTGTGCCTTTGAAAAGCCACAAGAAGTCTGATGACTTAGCATCTACAATACGGCGATGAATCAGGCGGTTCTCTGTGCACAGAGCGGATGTTGTAGCTTGCAAGCCTACTGGTGTGATTAGAGATGGGACATATCATGGCACCTAGCAATACTCAGACCATAAACATAACAAAGTTAACAGCCAAATGAAGACTGTCACACCTCAATTCGTCTCCGCTGTTGTGTGAGATACATTACCCCAAGCCTGCATCAAGACAATAAAAGCCTTGGACTGCAATAAACATAAGAGTCTCAAGAGCTTGATCTTTGCAAAGCTGACGCCCAAAATTGAGGCAAACTACAATGCCATTCTGATAGGATATGACAGCGGCACACCTAAGAGGCATTGTCCAAAGTTCAAACAACTAAACTCATTCAATGGAAGCCTAGTTAGATTACACATGAAGCCCAGAAGGATGTAACATTTTGTGTGTTTGTGTGTGTGTTAAGTGTTAATTTTGGTCCCACGCGCGGAGGATTGGGGGTGGTTCACAGTATAATGGCAGCCCCCCAATAATAATGCTCACTTATCCGCCAGCAGTAGGTTTGATTTTTCTGCTAAATTTCAAGTCACTAACCCACTTTGAACTCTGTGCTAATTACAACAACACTTGCTCCCCTTGATTTTGACACAGATAACACAATATAGTTTTGAAGGAGCTGCAATCTCATATGTTCAGCAAGATGATGTAGTTTGAGGGAGGAAATAATTAAATAAATTCTTTTTGACGTGTTTGGATCTACTGTACAAGCAACAGGCAATTCTTACCTGCATAAAGGTCTCTACAATTTAACACATGAAGCAATCCTGCTTCGACCATAGATTTTGCATCAAAAGCAAATGTTCTTGCAAAAGAAGTCCACTTTTGCTGTCCATCCTACCTGCACTCAGTTAGTTTACATAGCTTTGTACAATTACGTACGAGATCATTCAGGCATTGAATTCAGACTTTTGCCATTACCACAGTTCATGCATTGCCTGTTGAAAAATACTGGCCTTCCATGTTAGAGTGCGTGCACACCTGAGCACATAGCTAGAAGCATCAACAGACTCCACCTATGTTGCTTCAATGTAACATATTTTGATAGGTCCTGCAGCTAGTCAATATAGACAGCTGAGCTACCTCATCGGAAAACGATGGTACAGCTAAACACATGTCTTCAGCTTCTCTCAAGTTTCCTGAGCGCCCTAAGATGTCAATCATGCAGCTGACTTGCTCCATGCCAGGTAATGTGTCATACTTCTCAATCAGGGACTTGAAATGGAAGCTACCTTCTTGTACAAGCCCTGTATGACTGCAAGCTGCCAGGATATTTGTAAAAAGGACCTCGTCTGGGGCCAAACTTTGCAGTTGCATATCTTTGAATGCTTGCAGTGCTGACTCAATATGGCCATTCCACGTGTATCCCGCAACCAATGCTCCCCACGCAATCGCATCTTGACGTGGTAAACTATCAAAGACTCTGCGTGCTTCCTGTAGCCTTCCACACTTTGCATACATGTTGAGGAGGGTGCTGCCCATTGCCACATCTTGTCGAGTAGCATCCCTGATAATCTGGTCATGTATCAGCCTTCCTTGCTCAATGGCACCTAAGGAACCACAGGCTTTCAAAACAGACAAAAGAGTGGCTTCAGTTGGTTCTACTCTTTCATGGCCCGATTTCTCATATAATTCAAGAGCAGTAACATTAAGCCCATGCTCAACATACCCTGTTATTATTGCTCCCCATGATATGCTGTCACGATTTGGCAGTAAAGAAAACACTTTGTGCGCATCCTCAATGACCCCAATCTTGGCATACATGTCGACCAACTTGTTCCCAATGATGACATCAGCGTCAAATCTGTTACGGATGATATTTTCATGTATCAGTCTACCCTTCTGTAGGTTGCGGGCACTAGTACATACTTTCAGAATTGAAGAATAAATCACATCGGTCAGCTTGCCCTTCGGCCACATCATGTCAAAAATACTGAATGCATAATCAAAATTGCAACGCTCTGAACAACGAGCTAAGACCGATGCCCAAACATTTACATTTCTCTCAGACATCCTAAATACACTCTGGGCATCCTCGAAGTTTCCACACCTAGCATACATATCCGGAAGCATGTTTTCAACGGACTCCGCCTGAATGCCAAGTTCTGTAATAATAGTGTGTACCAACCTACCATGTCTGTAGTCATTATCATCACCGCATACTTTGAGCATACAAGTCAGTATGGAGATGCCCACAGCAACTCCCTTGAGATACATCTCCTGAAAGAGCTGCAAGGCAATATTGCCAAGCCCGTGCGCAGTATAGCCTGCAATGAGCGCACCCCAAGAGACTACATTGCGGTCCTGCAGCCTATCAAAAACTCTGTGTGCTTCTTGCAAGCTCCCACATTTAGCATACATGTCGACAACAGTATTCCCGACAGCTGTGTCCAGCTCATATCCGCATCTAATGATTTGATCATGTAGCATTCTTCCTCTGAAAGTAGCCTTGCCTGCGACACAAGCTTTTAACATGATCAAAAAAGTAGCCTTGCACGGTTGAAGACCCTCTTGCTGCATTTCATGAAAGAGTTTAAAAGCAATATCACTGGGCCCATGGACAGCGTACCCTGCAATCAACGAACCCCAAGATACGACATCGTGCGTTGACATACCTCCAAACACTGTATGTGCTTCCTCAATGCTACCACATCTGGCATACATATCAACAAGAGTGTTCTGGACAACAATGTCCGATTGCAGCCCACTTTTTATGATATAACTATGTATAAGCCTCCCTTCAATCAACTGACCTGTCTGGCTACAAGCTTTTAAAGTAGACGAATATATTATCAAGTTAGGGTCAATGTTCTCAACCTGCATTCTTTCAAAAAGTTTGAGAGCCTGAACTCCATGGCCATGCTGTACATACCCAGCCAGTAAAGCGCCCCAAGCAACCACAGTTCTGTTCTCTTGAGTATCAAACACCTTCAGTGCTTCTTCCAAATTCCCACATTTACAATACATGTCAAGAACAGCATTTCCAACATTGGAGTGTGAATGCAATCCACTTATCACAATATGGTTGTGGATAATCATGCCCTGGCAAGTGACTCTCATATCACAGCAAGCCTTCAAAGTGCATAAGAATGTTACAACATCAGGCTGGAAGCCCTTCTGTTTCATTTCATGGTACAATTCAAGGGTCTTGGCGCTCCTTCCAAGGCCTGAGTGGGCTGAGATAATTGCATTCCAGGTGTAGATACTCGGTTTCAAGACCTTATGGAATGCCTCACATGCATCTGACAGCTGCCCGCAAGCTGCAAACATGCGTATAAGATGGTCATTTAAACATGTGTCTGAAGTGAGTCCATTAATAGCCATAAAGGAGCTTAACTTTCTGCCAGTGGCAAGGTCTTTATATTTGGTGCATTCTTTGAGCAGATTATGAAGAATCTGACTTGTGGCCTCATGTCTGCCTTCGTCTAAAAGATCCAGGGTTTGCAAGATGTTTTGCCTTCGACATCCAAGAGAAGTACATCTGAAGTCCATTGCTTCATGTCTTTCGAGCATCCACTAAAAGGTCTTTAATTCAGCAAAGGACATCCATTGATTCAAAACATGGTAGATGTGACAGCCACAGCACAAATCCTACTATGCTTCTTAGAAACCATAAGACAATTGTCTTAGCCATCCTTTTATATGTATGTTGAGGATCAGCTCGCTAAATTGACTGATTGACACAACACAACAGCAATAACCAGAAAGAAAAAGAAAAAAAAATTGAATACCCAATGGTGAACACACCCCCCATGCAAGATACAACATTCACTGAAAACCTATAAACAGTCACAATGCACCTGTTGGGTTTTGGGGTTTTACCTGTGAAATAAAAATCTGCAATTTCACAAAGTTGCAAATTTTGTAATAGTTTAGTTATAATTTCTCAAAAGATCTGTGTAAAGTTTCGAAAAAAACCTGTAAAATTTCAAGAGCCCAATTTTTTCACTCTGCTTATAGAAATGATCGTTGAGAACAATGAAGAAGGGTTGCAATTAAAAAGGGTGTTGCACGAGAAGAGGGCCCAGCATGTAGGTGTATGACAGTACTGCATTTTCATGCTTCCGCTTCAACATTCAGCTTCCATCAGAGGAATGATCTACAAGCAGGGGTACGTGACCTGTAGTGCAAATACACCATCCTGATCTTTGAGCTTCCATTGCAAGCTGCAGAGGCCTCAAAGTCTCAGATGTTTCGAACATCCCAAGTATGTCTATACATGAGGAAGGAACGCCTTCACGCGTACAACAGCGACCAAAGCTCTGTGAGTCTATCAAATTCTTCATATTTGCCAATAAACTCGACAGGAAGTTTTAGCTGCACTGCACTTGATCAGTCGCAATTCACAGCCGAGCACAGCTGTCTTTCACTCTTCTTCTCTTCTCCTGGGATTGTTTCCGTCTCTCCTCGCCGGTCTAGTGGTTGCATCAACCGTGTGGAACTCAGGCGGGAGTTGCGATGATATATGGGCGGTCCGCACACCACACGGTGCGTTCCTAAAGGAACTGCAAAACTGTGCAAACGTTGCATCTCAGGCATCCTCAAAAACAGGCCAACATTTGCACGGAGAGTCCTGCGCCTAGCAGACGACCTGTAAACTGGCAGCGCAGAGATGCATCACACGAGTCACCGGGAGCTTGTAAGCTGTGAAATCAGCATCTTGTTTTTAGCACAAGAAACTCACCGTGGGAAGGTTGCCGCAGCGGCAAATCCGTCTGATGTGGCCACCCACCACATCTTCAACGCAAGAGGCCACGGCGTCTATAGAGAGGGAGTTGTGTAGCAGTGTTCAACACTATTCGACACGGGTTATTGAATACCTATGGCCTAGGCGGGGGGATCGACGACGGAGAAGTTCAGACACGTAAACAGAGGCACGGGTGTCCGATGAGAAAAGGTAATCAAGGCCACAAAAAGTAAACAAGGACATGGGAGGGATGAACAAAAGGTAACTTTATAAACATCTGGACTTAGGCCTACATTAGTTTCAACAACCCATATGCGCCCGTGTGGTTGCCACACCAAGCTCCCACTGATGTCGTATTGGGTTCAAATCTCATCTCCTACCACACATTGGCTTTTTTTCTGCACCCTTACTTTGCCCCGAGATTTGTGCACTTCACCCTCCGTCGTCGATCCCACTGCCCATGGGCATTTAAGACCTCGTGTCGAAGAGTGCTAAGGGTGGCCAGGTTTGCACAGGTCTTAATGTTAAATCCGATCGATAGGGGGCCAACGTGGTGCCATTCGGTGGGCTAACGAGGCTGTCGAGCTAAGACTGTCATGTCGTCAAAATTTGAGCAAGGTCGTGCGAGGTGGCACAATAATAGGCTACCCAAGAAGAGAAAAGGAAAGACGTGGGAGTTGGCCAGGCGAGCGATGGCAGATGGAAGCTCATTGCATGCCTATCATTACGAGGCCTTTGCAACCTTGTGTGCAGGCTCTCCCTCTCTCTCTCTTCCCCCCCCCCCCCCCCCCAATCCAGCCTCTCTCTCATCTCCGTTTCTCAGCACGTCTTTGTGCAAGGTGCTTAAACCACAATATCAATTGGGAGGCCACACAAGGATGCAACTCAACATGCATGCAAGCCAACAAGCATCAATGGGTCTTCCAAACTTGAACAAGCAACCGACTCAGGAAATGGCTTGGGACTTCATGGTGGATGAGCATGCTCGCTTTGACCCGTACGAGGATGAGGTTGATGACGAGGATGCAGTCGAAATAGAAGATGAGGAGGTGGAATACAAGTTTTAAGGCTTTCAACCATCCACGATTGATGCTTTCAAGTATGCATCCGAACGCCTTCGACAGACCGACATCTGACCTCATGCTTGCATACATACGAGAAGACCTTGGAGGATCTCAATCGACGTGGAATACTCGACTTGACGAAGTATATAAGAATCAAGGATCCATTGCACATTGCACATCATGAAGACGAGAAGCTATCTCTTGCACTTAGCAATGGATAGCGGCTTTCGTGAATAGATGACTGGGAAAGGATTGTGTCATTCACGTACCCATCTTGGGCTCCAAGATACCATGGCAGCCATTGCATCCACTTGGTGTACAACATTTTAGAGGCATGGAATATCTCTTAGGTATGTGGGCACATGCAGGGGTGCAACACACCAAGTATTGGAGGAGGTTCATAGGTCTAATGGATGCCCCATTTGTTTGAGGCCGTAGTGCCCAAGCTTACAAGATAGGAGGGAAATACCCTCTAGGGCTGATGATTGTATTGAGGAGCATGTAGTCATAATGGATGATGTTCCCTACTCGTATCGAGAGCATACTGTGATGTCAAGGTGGCTAAGGCAAAGTCATTAAAGCTTATTTTCTATAAATTTAGAAAATCCACCAAGAATAGAAGTACGCTCCATCTTCTTACAAGGTAGAAGTTCCGCTTTGGCAACAACTACAAACGAATTGGAGATCCAACCGGCAGCAAGTGATGGGAAGCTCGACAACATCGATTTTCCCCACAATACTTACGGTGGGAATAAACAAGGTCTTTTTCGACGAACATCAAAATTCAACAAAGCAATTAGCACGGCTGATTACTTACAATTTTCGTGGATACGATCGGCTTTCATCAAACATAAATTGAACCAAGGTACTTTTTCTTTTCTTGCTAGCACTGCACATAGTTGCCATGGATTCTGACATCAGTAAGACTTTTAATTTCGAACACCATATGCCCAATCTTCCCAATGATGGCCGCGATCAGATACTCTCACAAAGGGTACCCGCCGCGGCTACCAGAGGAGATGATACTTACGAATTGCTTGATATTCAAGAATTTTGAGCACTTCAAGCATGCATGCTTGTGATGGAAAAGAATTTTGCATCATTGAATGAAAATGTTAGTAAATTATCCACTTTAGTAGTGCAATTTATGTAGCAATAGCCAAGGCCTCTGCTGATACACATATGCAGGAGCAAGGCTCTAATCAAGGACAAGGTCCCCCTCCGATTTCTCTGCACTCTCTCACTCAAAAGGAGGTGAATGATTTGTTGAAAAATACAAAGCCATCAACTTTTAAGGGAGAGGAAAGAGAGCGCAATAAAGATGGGTGAATATCTTTCTCAGTAAGTGGGAAGGAATACACGATCTGCGACGTACTCCGGATGTAGTCAGGGCACTGCGGGCAAGTCTAACATTATAAGGCAAGGCCTATAAATGGTGGATGTCTCTCAAGGGGAAGAAAATCATACCACAGACTTGGGTAGCCTTTGAGGCTAAATTTAGAAAGGAATTTCTGTCCACGAATGAAGCGGACAGAAATTGATCGACTTGGGATAAGTGTTCCATACGACATCATAAATCATTGTTGGAATATATATCGCACTATCAAGATGTCATCCTCATGTTGGATGTGTTAGATACCTTTCAACAAGTGCGTGCGTTTATCCGTGGTCTGACACCAAAGCTTAAGAAGCATGTCAAGACTCGGCATCCCAAAACACTTGAGGAGGCCATAGTGCAAGCTGACATCCACGATGATCCTGATGATAAGACACCGCACAATACTCACGTGCCTGACAATACACAGGGTAATACACGTACACAACATGGGTACAATAAAAGAAAGGTTAAAGTAACCAACTCAGGGGTGGCCAAGTTCTAGAGGGCTTCTCTCTACAAAAGAGTTTGAGAAGGCGAAAAAAGAAAAGTTATGTTTTCAATGTTTAGGAAGCGGCCATGGCAAAAAGGATTGTCCCAAGGGAAAATCTGTTGCCCAGGGCAAGGAGAGAACAGTGCACATGGTGCAGCTGTTGCCGCTTGAGTCTTCCTCACATTTCTCCAATGTGGATGTAACACACATCGAGGTGGCACATAAATGTTGTATATCGCTTTCATGTGGCAGCAGACCTTCGGTCCACATGAGCTAGTGCATATGCACAGATCTATTCAAGGGCACAAGGTGCGTATCTTGATAGATGACGGTGCCTCACACAATTTCATGAACTACATGTCTGTGAAATGGCTCAAGTTTCCCTAAACTGTGAGTTCCTACCAATACAAGGTAACCATGATGAACGACCATGATGCCAAGGTGTGGGACACACAAGTGAGAGCTGTACCGTTGGAAATTCAAGGGTATGCCACATCCTTGGATTTCTGGGTTATGAATATGGAGCGGGGTGATGTGGTACTCACAATTCCTCAATGGCGCATGCTTCCCTCTCTTCTCTCCTAGTAATGGCTACTACTCTCTCTTCTCAACAAGCAAATGTTGCTAGTCAATTAAAAAATTTGTTAACGGAATTTCAAGATGTTTTTTTCAATGATTTACCACCAGGATTACCGTCGACACGATATATGCAACATGGCATAGACGTGGTTGCAGGTAGTAAACCGGTTAGCAAACCACTCTTCTAGAATGAGCCATTTTGAGGCTATTAAGGTGGAACCTTAGCTTGCTGACTATCTAAGTAGAGGGTTTATTCAACCTAGTTCTTCACCATGGATTTCTCCTATCCTATTGAGGAAGAAAAAATACAGTAGCATGCGCATGTGTGTTGACTACCGTGGTTTATGTTAGCATATACATGTGGTAGTGATATGTGTGAACACACTTAGGACCGCCGGGGCATTTTTTCCCTCACTAGGAGGTTTTTCCCCCCATGCATTGTATATATGCCCATCATTCTAGGGCTGTCAATCTTTCCATTGCACACTAAGTAATACACTCTTTGTTGTGTTCCTTGAGCTTCCTTCATCTTCTCCAAGCTGTGTGTGTTTTCCTACAACCCTAATTCCAACAATTGGTATTAGAGCAGGTTGCGTCCTCTCGGGCTTAGTCGCCAGCAACTCTAGCACACGCCTTCTCACTTTCTCTGATTTCAGTGAGCTTTGGCGAGTGTCCGCCGGTCAACAAATATTTTGGGAGCGTAGTCTGCTCAAATTTTTGATTCGGGCTCATTTCGACCTCCGTTTCCACTACAACAGTACTACACATGCTATTTCCATCATTTTGTGCAGAAACTCTATCAGTGCCATTTTTTGCATGACAGGTCCCCTACGGTCTTCTACGGTTTGTGCTATATAGCACGTATTGTTCCTGCTTTCCTTCTCCTCTTTTCGGGCAGTTTTCACATCAGGTGCAGCATTTATCATGGCTGACAACAACACAGATGTGTTCAAGATGTTTGCTGCTGCTGAGGACAGATTGGATGGGGACAATTACCCTATGTGGACTTATATGATGCAACATGTTCTTGAGTTGAAGGGCGTTTGGAACATTGTGCAGGGCATTGATGTTTGTCCTGGTTCGGAGGATACATGCGATGTTGAGAATGTTGTAGGTCTTGCTGCAAGGATTGTTGCTATTAGAGTTGTTTTGCCTATGGTTGAGCAAGCTTGTTGGGATGTAAAAGATGCGCATGCTCATGCGTTGTCTGTGAAGTGCTCTACTACTCCCCACATTCATTCAATGAAATCTGCAAAACAAGCTTGGGATATTCTGGTTGGTCTTATGCAAGTCGCAATGAGGCAAAAATTGCATTGTTGCGTAAAGAGCTGGAGTCGAAGATTATGCATGAGGAAGATGACCTGGACACTTTTCTTGCTATTGTCAAGGAGATCAATGAGCAACTTATTTCTACAGGAGAAGTCATTTCAGAAAGTTCCCTTGTGCAGACTGTTCTTGATGTCTTGCGAGATTCTTACCAGAATATTGCTAGTACTTGGAGACTCATGACCCAAGGAAATCCTGAAGTTGTCAAGTTTGATGCATTGTTTACATTGCTATTTTTCCATAAAAAACAAGACTATACAGTGTGTAGTTGAACAGGCTATTATTGTTGCTCAAAGAAAAGGTGGTAACAGTAATGCAACCACTTCTCATGGTTCTTCTGCGAGTGGAAAATCACTTATTTCTAATGCTTCTGCTTGCAGCAATTTGTCGGGGAATTTTGGTGATAGGGAAAAAAAGAAGATGTGTTGCCATTACTATAAATCTAATGATCACTTGATCAAGCAGTGTCCTAAGTTGAAGGCCAAAGAGGCTAAGAAGAAAGAGGCTGGTTCCATTACTAATGCTGGTTTCACTACAAATGCAGCTATTGTTGAGTCTTTTGTGAAAGGAGACTCTGATGCTGCTGTTGATGCAAAATGGGCTTTTAGTGCATAGTGTACCTATAATCATGTTGTCCATGATGCATGCATGTCAGTTGCTGCAGATTCACATGTGTGGTATTTTGACAGTGGTGCTACAAAGCACATTACCTCACGTCGTGATTTGTTCACCTCTGTTGAGTCTATCACTCATGGGAATTTAGTTACTTGTGCCAACAATGCCTCTTATCTGGTTCAGGGAGTTTGAAAGATTATGCTTACTACTGCAAATGGCAGTTCTTTCACACTTGTTGATGCACTTTATGTACCTGGGATCAAGAAGAATCTATGTATCTGCACTTGCTAGACTTGGACTTGTAGTCAAATTTGTGGATGGCAGATGTATAGTACATGATCTTAGTTTTGGTAATGAAATTGTTACATCTGGCATTTTATGATGGGCTAGTTGCTTTCACATGCGAGTGTCCACAAGTGGTTTTTGTTTCATGCTTGGTAGTTCATGTATATCATGGTTGAGCAAGAAACAACCTACTGTGGCCACTTTTCAAGGAGGAAATTCACTATCTAGGGCATGTCATCTCAGCTGATGGTTGCACATGGATCAATCCAATGTGCATGCCATTTGGAGGTAACCTTTGCCCAAAAATCTAGAAGAGTTTTTCTTGGGATTTGCACGTTTTTATCAATGGTTCATTGAAAATTATGCTCACATTGCTGTGCCAATGACGGACCAACTAAAAGCAAAGGGGAAAACCTTTCAATGGGGTGTCGTTCAACAGCAAAGTTTTGATGCTCTCAAGGACACATTAGCTAAAGCTTCTATTTTGACTAATATTGTGGATCCTTTACAGCCCTTCGTTTTAAAAATGCATGCCAGTAATCGTGCTATTGGAGCAGTCTTTCTACAGGAGGGAAGGACAATTACATTTGAAAGCAAGAAGCTTGATTCAGCATAGCAAAATTACTATGCTTATGAATGTAAAATCTATGCAATAGTGTCTGCCTTGAAGACATGGCGGCATTATTTGTATGGAGAGCAATTTGAGATTGTGTTTGACCATGAAAGCATCAATTGTTTACACAACAAAGTGATTTGAAGGGTCGAAAGGCCAAGTGGACTGAGATTCTTCAAGAGTATGATGCAAAGCTCTGGTATCATAAAGGACAATACAATGTGGTCTCTGACGCTCTTACTCATATGCCTAAGATCAACATTCTTCTGTTCACAAAATTCGAAGTGAGTTTTTGGACTCTCTTAAGGGAAATTATGAGCATGACGATGCATACACCAAAGTGTGGAGCCGTGTAAAAATGAGGGATCCTTCTCACTCCAATGTTGGTAGTGTGTCGTTAACCTCTACACAGTTCTCCTCTATCGAGTGATGAACTGCAGAGATGGAAGAACTTTTCCATCGATAATGGGTACCTACTCCACAAGGGGAGAGTTTGTGTACAAACGGACGTAGACATTCAAAGCCAAATTCTTTATGAATGTCACGATAGTCCAAGTGCAGGACACCCAAGAATTAAGAACACTTACGCTCTCGTAAGATGACAATTTTACTGGTCAGGTTTACACGGCTCTGTGTATTATGTTTTGCATTGCGAGAAATGTCAAGTTAACAAAGTAGAGTGCCTAAAGGTAGGAGGTCTCTTACATCCATTAGAGATTCCTAATGGTAAATGGGAAAGTATCTCTTTGGATTTCATTGTGGGTTTACCAACCATTATACAAGGTCATGACTCGGTATGGGTGGTCATAGACCGGCTGACTAAGCTATGCAAGTTTATTCCAACCAAGTCAATAATTAAGAGTCCATAACCAACTAGTTATTTGTGGACAATATATACAACATTGTGAGTGATCGTGATCCCAATTTTAACACTCATTTTTGGAGGTCTACAATTGGGTACACAACTCAACCTCAATACAACAGATCATCCTAAAACAGATGTTCAGACTAAAAGAGTCAATCAAGTGTTAGAGGATATGCTACGAGTATACATTAGCAATAAGAAATCCGACTGGGAAGAGTATCTACCTATTCTTGAGTTTGCTTACAACAGTGCTAAGCATGTAACGACTTGATTTAGTCCTTTTATGCTAATGTATGGTTTCAACCTAGGTCATCGGTTATGGTGGGGTTGGCAAATGAAAAACTCCAATAGGTCAAGGATTTTATCCAAGACCATATGAATATGCTAAAACTGGCTTGTCAAAATGTTCGACAAGCGCATGATCGGTATAAGAAGTATGCTGATGAGAAACGTCAGTAAGTTACCTTCATGGAAGGAAAATATGTATTTTTCCGTGTGCTAGAGCATTTAGAAAGTCTAAAGACTGAGGCAATACCTATATTATCTCCAAGATACTGTGGGCCTTTCAAGATAAGAAAGTTGGTGATCGAGCTTACAAACTCTCATTACCGTCACATTCTCGTATCCATCCAGTATTTCATGTACGCCGTTTACAAAAACGATTGCATGGGGACAACAATGTCATTGACCAGTAGATTTTGGTTGATTTTGTTGAACCTCCTACCCAACCGCATGAACCTGAACAAATCTTAGACTATATGATTTACATACACGTCATCATGTACGTCGAGAGGATTTAGTCAAGTGGAAAGATCGACCTGAAGAAGATGCCACTTGGGAAAATTAGTGTTATTAAGAAGAAGTTTCTCACCTTTGTTTTTGAGGACAAAAACACTCCAAGGGGGAGTAATGTCATGCCAAGGGCAACCTTGGGGGATCAAGGACTTGGGCTAAGGGCCGACTACTAGTGGGTAGGGAATCCTACAAGGCCAAGGGGATATAAATAGGGAGGTAGGGAGGAGGATTCTTTCAATTTAGTTCCCAGGGGTTTTACACATCAAATACAAAGCCAGGCTTAGTTAGAAAAATGAGATCATCTAAGATCTATCTTCAACTAGTTTGTCACCAGTGGCTGTTTAGCATTAAGAATGGTTGAAGATCATCAAAGGCGGGGCACATCAAAGACATGTGGGTGTCCCTTCATGATTAGGATTCAATGTGGGGTAGATGAAGCATAAATCATCACAATCCACGTGCACAATGACCACAAAGGGCATCTGGATGGGTCACTACAAGACCTCTCCCACTTGTCGGTGCACCCTATTGTTGAAGATTGATGCACCAACGATCTCTTCAACATTAGCAAATTCCACCATGTTGCGAGGACAAGTGTCTCTAAGGAAGCGTTAGGAAGATGGCATCGGCAATGGAACAAGTGACTTATCAATTCTGCATGATTTTGAAAGAAGTTCAAATTATTTCTTATCATAAATGGCTCAATTTCTAGGCCAGGACATACCAACCCATTTTTTTTAACTCATGAACATGCATGACTTTACCTATATTATTGGCTTTCTCTAAACACCTATGCATTTTTTGGTTCTAGATCAAGCCAACCTATTGGTCCCACAAGCATGCTACTAGGGATGCCTAGGTTTATTTGACCGATTTTGTCTTTGAAAACAATCTTGGTGTGTCAAAGGTTACTTATATGTTTACCTATCAAGATATGTTTACCAAAAGTCAGTGAGTCCAATCTGCTAATCTTATGACATGCCTAGGTTTACAAGTATAATGTTTTGTCTTGCAATTAACTTTTTTTTTTGTTTTTGCTGACAAGTTGTGCATTGCGTGTTCCAGGGCGCTCAGGAAAGGACGATTGGTCCTCAATGTACAAGGAGCCATACATTGAAAGAGAAGTGGGGATGCTATATTGTCAACCATACATCCAAAATGCCCTTGATGAGAGGAAGAGGCCCTTCATTTTAGTTATCAAAGATGATTGGATGCTACAAATGTGCATGGGTTTCTCTTGGACTATAGACTCCACCTTTAAAACAAATGCCTTCTACATGCCCTTGTATGATGTGGTGTTGCCAAACTAGCATGGTGTAGGCTTGCTAGTGTGGTTCATGCTATGCACCAATAATGAAGGCACAACACAAGAGATATTTTCCTTACAATGCATGTTGTGGATAGTCTTCTAGTGAATGCACATCATACGGCCTAGGGCACTAGTATCGACAAGTACATCACATGATTGCAAGCCATCACACAAGTGGTTCAAAATGATTAGCTTTGTTGGGAGAGGGACAACCACGAAAATGCCTAGCAAGTCGCTTGCAACATATTATTGAGTTGGTTCCACACAAAAAAGGCTTAAGTGGAGCACTTGCTTCCACTTCTTGTTGACACTACTATGTTAGCCAAAACAGTCTCTCATGGTTGTCATGATCTTGTAGGTTTTGAAGGAGTTGTGCTTCCACTTCTTGTTGACACTACTATGTTAGCCAAAACAGTCTCTCATGGTTGTCATGATCTTGTAGGTTCTGAGGAGAACTTTGACACTGACTATGCCAAACTCCTCTCTCATTGCTTTGACCAACACACAATGTTGCTAGGTACATCAGCAATGGATGGGCTAGGCAAACTTGCCCTTAGCATTGTTTGTGGCCCAAATATTGTAGGCTTTTTCCTCACAAGCATGTGGACACAACAATTGGTGGAGAGGTTATGGCAATACATCAAGTACACCTTGCTAGATGCATCATGCATAGGTCACCCTTATATTTGTTGCATATCGTCATGGGTGACTATATCTCTTGCACACAAATGGGCAGCACTCCATTGGTCTCTACAAAGGACAGACACTCGCAAATTTATTATTGCCATTGAACGGGGGGGGGGGGGGATTGCCCAAGTGCAGGTGCATATCACCACTACTCGACTTAGACATGGGAAACCATGTCACAAGAGGCTGATCAAAAGATTGTTCCCGAGGGCATTGCACCTGATCAATCATCACAACAAATAGGGGTGCTAAGACAGAAGCATCAAAGTGCATGGTGGCATTAAGACTTGTGGGACATGTCATGTCATGTTGCTGCTCACCCCACTTTGTCGTTTGATAGGGTGGCATGTCACCATGGTTGATGGCACATCGTCCCATTAATGCTGCATCCCAAGGATGAAATGTGATCGTATTGACACTAGCTAATGGAGATACCATGGAAGGTGTTTTGACATCAACACATCAATTGCATTTTTTTATAAATTGGTCTCAGTTCTCGGTTTCATATACATTGTTTGGATGTTAGTGTAAATTAATTGCTATTACTCTAATATACTGTCACTCCTCGAGTCGGCTATAATGATTTTCATGTTATCATAATGATTTCATCCCCCCCCCCCCCCCCGTGTGTGTGTGTGTGTGTGTGTGTGTGTGTGTGTGTGTGTGTGTGTGTGTGTGTGTGTGTGTGTGGCTTGTGCTTTGTCTTACATGCCAAGCATCTTGCATTTGTGGGTGATGTTTTTTTCTTACCGGCCAGGTCCCCTTACATGCCAATTGTTTTGCATTTGTGGGTTGTGTTTGTTGTACATGTTTGGTTCCTGGTAGGTTGAGCTTGTCTTACATGTCATGTCAATTTTCCATGGCCAATGGTTAAAATTAAGCTTGTAGTCAATATTATTTCATATCTTAATAGGCATGTGCACCATGTCCTGCATTTAACACCTTGTACATGATAAAATGTAAGTTTATGCACATAAAATCTACTTTTTTTGTTTGGTTTGTGTGTGACACCTTACATTAGATCTGAGAGCCCTTTTGCTGCCTAGGACCAAAATTTAGCATAGTTTGGGACAACCAAAATGGCCAATGAATCTCAAAATGGAATCAAATTTTAGGCGTCTGTGTGTGTGTGTGTGTGTGCGTGCATGCACGCGCGCTTGTGCATGCTCATTTATGGCTTCTACTTATGCCACTTACACGTCAAATATCTTCCATGACCAACCCTTTGGCACCATAAGCCCACCTGCTAAAAAGGATAAACCCAAGCACCATAAGACATTGGTGCTTGAGCTTACTATTTTCCCCCTCCTCTCTCTCTCTCTCTCTCTCTCTCTCTCTCTCTCTATATATATATATATATATATATATATATCCATCCATCCATCTCTTGCATGTCAAGTGTCTCATCTGTGAGTATTGTTTTCTCTTACAAGCTAAGCACTCTTACATATCATATGTTTTGCATTTGTGGGCTATGTTTGTCTTACATGCTTGGTCCTTGGTGGGTTGTGCTTGTCTTACATGCCATGCCAAGTTTCCATTACCAAAGGCTCAAATCAAGCTTTTATTCAATATTATTTTCACATCTTTATAGGTATGTGAACTATGCCCTTAATGTATCACCTTTTTACATGATAAAATGTAGGTTTATGCACAAATAATCTTCATTTATGTTTTTCTTTTTTTTGACACCTTACACTCTAGATCTAATATTCCTCTTAATGCTTAGGGCGCCAAAATTTGACATATTGTTTGAAAGCCAAAATGCACAACAAATCGCACAATGGGAGTCAAATTTCAAGCTCCCCCCCCCCCCCCCCCCCCGGGCCCCCCCACCTTCCTCCTCCTCCTCCTCTCTCTATCTCTCTCTATATATATATGAGACCGAGTTATAAATGAAAGTATGCTTTTGGAATTGCAAATGATACCCATCGAATGCGGGGGTTGGCATAGTTGAACTAACAAGCAAAGTCGATGTTGTACTTCTTTTTGAAACTTGGGAGCATGATACACAAAGGATTAATGGAATGGAGGATTACAATGTACATTCATTGATGTGGTTAAAGGATCTCAAGCAACGAAGAGGGCAAGAAGGGGTAGCATTTATGGTTAAGAAAGGATTGGAAGATTTTTGTATCGATTGTAAAAGATGACAAGCACAAACATTATGTATGGCTGAAAATTATGGCACCAAAAAAGGGCACCTTTGTAGCTGGTTGCTACATTCCTCATCATGATTCCCCCTTTTATGCTTGCATAGATAGAGATCAACCATTTTTTTATTTAGAGGAGGACATTGCTTACTTTAAAGGCAAAGGTTATGTTATTGTCTTTTTTACCCTGGGCAATATATTTTCCTTCGGGACAAATTCTTTTTTCCATGCCTGCTTTCCAAGAAATCAAAACAAAAGTTATCCTTCTTTGCCTCTTCAAAGTCCTCTCTTAACAGATGGCTTCTAGGCCCCTTGAACTTCTTGGATGCATCACATGAGACTACCACAAATTCTTGTTATTATGACTATGAGATACACGTGTATTTGAAGTATCAGGCATGTGTGTGCTATGCAATGCTTTTTCATTCGGATCATGAGGAATATAAGTGTTGAGTATAGCTTCCTCAAGTGTCTTGATATCTTGGATTTTAACATGCTTCTTACGCTCAAGAATTAACTTGCGAATAAGCCCATGGACCTGCTAGAAGACGTCTAGACCTCTAGCTTGAGGATAACATCTCTACAATGCGATGTATACTCAAGCAGTGTCTTATGATGACACATAGAACGCTTATCCCATGTAGATCAATTTCTATCCTTTTCATTAGTGTTAGAGTTCATGCCAACTAGCCGGACACCCATCTCGCTGACCGCACTAAACTTATCTCTATTCATTGGTAATATAGATCAACAAGGAGTAGTGAATGATTTTAATCCTCACTAAGAGATCCACCCAAAACTCTTTGCGTTCTTCTAACTCACACAACAAACTAAGCTTGAGCATGCATGCATCTATGCATGCACTCTTCACAAGTGGTATTAGAGCCGATTGGTTGCAACCAAGAGAGCTTCATCATCATGAGTGCTTTGTGCACTATTCAAAGTTGATTTATAGCCATTCTTGAGTGCTTACAAAGGAGAGTATTTAGCCAGAGTGATGTCCTTTGATTGCATACACATTGGAGTGCATTAGTTTGTGCTTACAATAATATTTGGAGCAAGAAATTTTTAGCCATGAATGGAATTGTGGAGATGAGATCTTCAACTTGTGTTTAGCTTAATTAGTAGCGGATTTGTTGGAATTAGGGTTGCAGAGAAACGCACACAGCTTGGAGAAGACGAAGGAAGCTCAAGGCACACGATGGAGAGTGTATTACTTACTGTGCAATGGAAAGATAGATAGCCCTAGAGTGATGGGCGTATATACAATGCTCGAGGGAAAAACCTCCTAAAGACGGAAAAAATGCCCCGACGGTCCTAGTGTGTTCACACACATCACTACCACATGTATATGGTAACAAATCCCTCCTAGAGTGATGCGATGAACGAGAGTTGGCACATGAGTAAAGGGAAGTGCCATGCCCTGAGGACATGATCAGTCCACAAAGGGGAGTAAGCCCAAAGCTTTGTGGAAAGCTTCAAGCTTCTCACGAGACAATGCCTTTGTGAAAAGATCTCCAAGGTTGTCGTGTGTTGGCACATAAGCCAAGCTGATCTCTCCAGCTGAGAGCCTCTCCCTGACATAGTGGTAATGCACCTCAATGTGCTTTGTGCGAGCATGAAAAACTGGGTTCCTCGCAACTGCCAATGCGCTCTGACTGTCAGTGTAGATAGTGTTGGCAGTGTCCTCTCCAACACCCAAATCAGCCATAAGGCGTCTGAGCCATACACACTCAACCGTAGCTGTGAAGACTGCCATGTACTCAGCCTCACAACTCGAAGTGGCCACATTAGGTTTCTTCTTGCTCAACCATGATATACATGAACTGCCAAGCATGAAATAAAACCCACTTGTGGACACTCGTGTGTCAAAACAAGCAGCCCAATCTGAGTCGAAAAAGCATGTAAGTCTGGCGACAATGATCCCCCCATGGGATAAAACAAGCCAAGATGTAAAGTGCCACTAAGGTAGCGGAAAATCCTCTTGACAGCCTGCCAATGCTTAGACCCTAGGCTATGCATAAATCTGCTCACCTGTGACAGTGCAAACTGAATATCCGGCCTCGTGTTGCATACATAAATGAGGCAGCCAACAACAGTTTGATAAAGAGTGACATCAGCAGGATCGCCAGTATCATGTAGACTCAACTTCAAACCTGTTTCCATGGGAGTGGCAATAGGTTTGCAATCCTCAAGTCCAAACTTACATAGCAATGTCTCTATGTAACTTTTCTGACACAAGGCAATACCACCATCACACTGCTTAAACTGTATACCCAAGTAATGATGCAACAGCCCCAAATCTTTCATCTTGACAAGTAGCATTCAAATCAACCTTAAATTCAGCAATATGCCTCTCATTTGGTCCAGTGATCAAAAAATCATCAACATAAAGAACCACAATGAGAAGTACATCACCCTCACGCTTTACATACAATGTTCTTTCTGTTGGATTGTTATGAAAGCCTCGTTTAACCAAATGAGTGTCAGCTTTCTCATACCAAGCACGAGGAGATTGCTTCAACCCATACAAATCCTTCTTACATCTGCACACTTTGTCCTCTTGTCCTTTTATGACAAAACCGCGAGGCTGTGTTACATAAACTTCCTCAAATATGTCACCATTCAAGAAAGCAATAACAATGTCTAACTGATGTACATCCCAACCGAAATGAGCTGCCAATGCACATAGGAAACGCACAGTAGTCATACGACAAGTGGGAGCAAAAGTCTCTTTATAATCTATGCCTTTTTGCTGTGCATAACCCTTTGCAACAAGTCGAGCCTTATGGCAATCGATCTCACCATCCGGCTTGCGTTTCAACTTGTAAACCCACTTCGTACCAATGGCCTTTTTGCCAGGAGGCAAATCACATAAAGTCCATGTGTCATTTTCTATAAGTGCATCATATTCTGATTGCATGGCAGCCATCCAATTTTTTGAATTCTGTGCTTCATCAAAAGACAGAGGCACCTCAACATCATGTAATCTAGACACAGCCAAAGCATAACAATCTGATGCATAAGATGCATGGCGAGAGCCTGAACGAGTACAACTAGACAAAGGTGCATCCAATTTACTGTCATGCAAAGTGTGCACCAGCCATTTTGGCATACCTCTAGCCTACTCATTTTCAGCCCTTTCCTCATCAAGTACATCATGTACATCTGCATAAGTAATAGGCTGATCTGTAACATTTTCAGAAACCCCCATAGGCTGTATGTTTGCCTCATTGGAACTTACATTCGTATTTCCACCACTGAAAAGAGGCAACAAAGTGTCATAAATGTCCTGTGAGCTTACATTACTGTCTCTAGTACATGATAGCAAGGGTTGAACAGAATCTTCCACAAACACTATATCCGATGAAACCAGAATACGCTTTGTTTGCGGATGATATAACCTGTAACCTTTGCTTTCAGCACTATAACCAACAAAAATACATTTGACAGCCTTATCATCCAATTTTCTGCGCTGTGTTTGTGGCACCAAAGCATATGCCAAACAGCAAAAAACACGCATGTGCTCAATAGAAGGCTTTCTATCATGCCATGCTTCATATGGAGTAATAGACTGCAAAGATTTTGTAGGAAACTTGTTTAGTACATAAGTGGCACACATGATGGCCTCAAGCCAAAAAGAATGCGGTAAAGCTTGACTTTTGACCATACATCGTGCCATTTTTGTAAGTGACCTGTTTTTCCTCTCAGCAACACCATTTTGCTGAGGTGTATAAGGCACTGTACATTGGTGTTTTATCCCACGACTAGCCAGAAATGCATGAAATTCATGAGACATATATTCCCCCCCTCGATTGGAACGGAGGGTGCCCATAGTACATTTCAAGACATTTTCAGCCATAGCCAGAAATTGTTTGAAGCACATAAAAACTCCAGACTTTGCTTTAAACGGAAATACCCATGCATGCCTGGAGTAATCATCAATGAAAGTCACCAAGTACAGGTAATTGCCCAAGGATGGAGTTTGCATGGGCCCACAAACATCACTATGCACAAGCTGCAACCTACATGTGGCCCGAACTGAACCATCCTTTGGAAACTTAGAACGCTGCATCTTACCCAAAATACAGCCTTCACAAACATGTTTGAGAAGTGCTACAAGAGGCGGCAAAGAAGCAACCATATCAGATTTCTGCAAACGCAGCAAACTGGCAAAATTCAGATGACCAAAACGTGCATGCCAAAGTTTTGTATCTCAAATAGTCCTTGAATCTGCAACAGCATTTGCAAAATTTTGTCCACACTTGTCATACAAAGTGAGCTTATACAGCCCACGACACAAAAGGCCAGATGCAACAATTTCATCACCAAAACTGAGATCATGAATTGTACATCTATCATCCATAAATTTTACTACAAGTCCAAGTCTAGCAAGTGCGGATACAGACAAGAGATTCTTCTTGATCTGAGGTACATAAATTGCATCAACAAGTGTGAAGGAATTGCCATTTGCAACAGTAAGCACAATCTTTCCAACTCCCTGAACTGGATAAGAGGCATTGTTTGCACAAGTGACTGAATTCCCACGAGGGACAGACTTGAGAGAGGTAAAAAATTCACGATGTGAGTTAATGTGCTTTGTAGCACCACTGTCGAAATACCACACATGTGAATCTGCAGCAACTGACAAGCATGCATCATGGACAACAGGATTGTAAGTGCACTCTGCGCTAAAAGCCCATTCTGCATCAACATCAGCATTACAGTCTCCTTTTACAGAAGACTCAACAATGGCTACATTTGTAGTGGAACCAGCATTTGCAGTGGAACCACCCTCTTTCTTCTTAGCCTCTTTGGCCTTCAACTTAGGACACGACTTGATCAAGTGATCATTAGCTTTACAATAATGGCAACTCATCTTCTTTTTGCCCTTATCACCAGAATTGCCAGACAAACTGCTGCTAGCAGAATCATTAGGAACAGAAGTTTTGCCACTCACAGCAGAACCATAAGAAGTGGTTGCATTGCTGTTACCACCCTTTCTTTGAGAAGCAATAAAAGCCTGTTCAACTGCACGCTGTCTAGTCCTGTTTTTTCTAGAAAGTGACTCTTGCAACAACAATGTGCATAATGCATCAAACTTGACAACTTCTGGATTTCCTTGGGTCATAAGTCTCCAAGTACTAGCAAAAGTCTGGTAAGAATCTGGTAAGGCATCAAGAACAGTCTGCACAAGGGAACTGTCTGAAATGACTTCACCTGTAGAAATAAGCTGCTCATTGATATCTTTGACACTAGCAAGGAAAGTGTCCATATCATCTTCCTCATGCATAATCTTCGATTCCAACTCTTTACACAGTAAAGCAATTTTAGCCTCATTGCGGCTTGCATAAAGACTTGCTAGAATATCCCAAGCTTGCTTTGCAGATTTTGCTGAACGGATGTGAGGAACAATGGTGCGCTTCATAGACAACGCAATCAATGCATGAGACTGTGCATCCTTTACATCCCAACGAGCTTGTTCTTCCATAGGCAAAACAACTCTAATAGCAACAATCCTTGAAACAAGACCTGCAACATCCTCAACATCGCCTACATCCTCAGAACCAGGATGTACATCAATGCCCTACACAATGTTCCAAACACCCTTTGACACAAGAACGTGTTGCATCATATAAGACTACATAGGGTAATTGTCCCCATCCAACCTATCCTCAGCAACAAACATCTTGAACACATCTGTGTTGTTGTTGTCAGCCATGGTAAATGCTGCACCTGATGTGAAAATTGCCCAAAAATAGGAGAAACGGAGCGGGAACAACACGTGCTATATAAGACTACATAGGGTAATTGTCCCCATCCAACCTATCCTCAACAACAAACATCTTGAACACATCTGTGTTGTTGTTGTCAGCCATGGTAAATGCTGCACCTGATGTGAAAATTGCCCAGAAATAGGAGAAACGGAGCGGGAACAACACATGCTATATAGCACAAACCGTAGAAGACTATAAGGCACCTGTTATGCAAAAAACAACATTGAAAAAAACTCTGCACAAAATGACGAAATAGCCTGTGCAGCACTGCCTGGAGTCGAAACGGAGGCAGAAATGAGCCCGAATCAGAAATCTGAGCAGACTAAGCTCTACGAGTTTATCCTTAATATGTGTTGACCTGCGAATGCTCGCCAAACTTGACTGTAATCGGAGAGAGTGAGTAGGTGTGTGCTGGAGCAGCTGGCGACTAAGCCCGGGAGGACGTAATCTGCTATGATACCAATTGTTGGAATTAGGGTTGCAGAGAAACGCACACAGCTTGGAGAAGACGAAGGAAGCTCAAGGCACACAATGGAGAGTGTATTACTTAGTGTGCAATGAAAAGATAGATAGCCCTAGAGTGATGGGCGTATATACAATGCTCGGGGGAAAAAACCTCCTAAAGAGGGAAAAAATGCCCCAGCGGTCCTAGTGTGTTCACACACATCACTACCACATGTATATGGTAACATGATTTTTCTTGATTTAGGACCATTTTTTAATGGTTATTCAACCCATATGTGGCAAATTAGTAGAACCAGGTTTTTGCGGCACATTTTTTGGCCAAAATTTCCTCACATGGACTCAAATCTGCACAACCTAGGAGTCAATTTTGAGGGTTTTGGCACACTTTGGATGCAATATTGGTGTCCATTTAGTCTAATTTTGATCCAATTTTTTGTAGCAACGTGCACGACATCAGTATCCTCACACACATACACACACTTCAACTTTTGGCTTCGACAACTCTGACATCTTTGAGTAGGAAGAAACTTCGAACAATGAAAGTCGGCATTGACACACCGTCTTGACATCAACATGACATTGAACAACATTTTTTATATGGCATCATCAGAGAGAAAAATATTGATAGTTACTGCTTGGCTTCTTAGTGCTCTATTTTGCATAGATTTTTGGATGTATGCCTATTGTCGTTCAATTATGTGATGCCTAGCTGTTGACGACTCACAAGCTACTAGTTTTTTCAAACTCACAGGTCTATAGAGCTACATGTTTTGCATGTTTTCTTGGCAGGCTTTCCACTATGAGTATGTTGTTCTTACACTTCACAGGTGCCATTTCCCATATGCATGGCATTTGTGGTTTGATTTTGCCTAGCCTAGTTGGCTACAGTTGACAAGTTTTATCAATGATATATTCCAGATTCAGTGGGATATTTTTGACTAGTGATTGCTTCTCTTTTGGGAGCTTTATGCATATGGATATGCGTAATTAGCACCTTTTGTATGCTTGAGCTATGTTGAGAGCAGTCTTTACCTTGGGCAAGGAGCTCACTTCGGTCTAGATTTTGCTTGCATCTCATTGGTCCCTATTTGAGTGTGTGTCCTACAATTTAATAGTGATAGTTTCACATTTTAGATGTATGATATGTTGCAAATACTACCATTATACCTCATTGCGGAGCCGATTTTGGCTTGTTTTGGTAGTCATGACCATTTTTGAAACCTGGTTTGGAAGAGTCCTTTTTAAGACTATGGTGTTGAGGTCGAGCAATAGCTACGACAAGTATTTAGATGTATGCTTTGGCAAGAAGTAGCCAAGTTATTCCATCCTCACCCTCGATATCATTTTCTACCTAACATCACTTTTTGGTGCTCGACGGGCAATGTAAATTCTCATTGGTCCCTATTTGAGTGTGTGTCCTATGGTTTTATAGTGATAGTTTCACATTTTATATGTACGATATGTTGCAAATACTACCATTATACCTCATCTACAAGTTTTTAGATGTATGCTTTGGCAAGAAGCAGTCAAGTTATTCCATCCTCACCCTCGATATCATTTTCTACCTAGCATCACTTTTTAGTGCTTGATGGGCAATGTAAATTCTCAAGCCATCTTTTTGTAAAATCTACTTTGGGGTGAATTACAAGGATATGAATGAGTAAATAATGTCATTAGATTCACTACCAGCTCATACTTTTTGTAAAATTTCATAGTTTTTATCCTCACCCCATCTCTAGCCCTAGATATATGTGGAAAAGCCTCATTTTTTTGGGACACAAACATTGTAAATCACTTGAGAGCTTGTGGTGAAGAACGGCATACGCTTGGGCACTCTCTATGCATTGTATTGGTAAGGGTAGCTAATGAAACTTCTTGGGTTGCTTCTCTACACATGGTGTAATTTCTTCCACTCAAATCCTCTTTTTGTTATTCCAATGTGGAAGTAACACATAGTCAAGCGGTTCATGAGTACTGCATTACAGACTCTATGTGGAAATCGACTTTCGGTCCACATGAGCTTGTGGAAATACATGGTTCTATCAAAGTTCACAAGGTAAGAATCATGGTAGATGTTGGAGCATCTCACAATTTCATTAACTAATACAAGCTAGTGAAACATTTCAATTTATCCTAGGTGATGGGAATGGGATCGTGTTAGCTGGGGTTAAGGAGAGCTCGGGGGAAGTGGGCCAAGAGGACTCGAAAAGGCTTTGCAGCATGCTTAACTACCGTAGTGACGTTCGCCCGTGGAGGAAAAGGCTGCGTGCGTATACCTTCGCTAGCGGACCCAACAGATTTGTCAAATGTGGTTTACAGTTTCATTGAAGTCCAGTCAGGGAGCTAAATTTGGGGCATGATGTTTGACCCCATAATCCGCCTCTGCCAAGATTAGGTTGTTTCCCCTAAGCTAGGGATCCAAGCTCGCTCCCTTGTTGAGAATGAGACTTCAACAATATGTTTACTGCACACAGTAGTGAGCTGAGAACTAAGAGCCTCAAATGGGCTTCAAATTGATCTCAAAGGGGCTCTATGGAAATATTTTTTCGAGGCCTTTTTGAAGATGATTATGGAGTTAGGGTTCGACAATGGCTTGAGAAGATGCACACACAATTGCTAACGCGCACCTATAAATAAGGCAAAGAGTCAGCTATGGTGTTGGGAGGGCTCCCAATTTTGAAATGCAGAGGTTAAAGGCTCAATGTCAAGGCCTTCTTCCACACACAAGCGATTATGAAAAACACACTAGTGAAAATAATAATTGAAGTTGTAAAATATGCAAAATCAACACCAAAAATTGCAAATGCAATGAAATACACACACACTATCAATGCTAAATGTGAGTTCCCCCTTACCTAATCACCAAAGGGTATTGGAGCATGCTCTTGCCCAAGTGGTGATTAGGGATTTGGATTATTAAGCTAATACAAATGAAGATTAGTTAATGCTTATTGAATAATGCTAATCACTAGCACACAAAAGCATAATAACAAACCTAGCTAGCATAACCTAGAGCTCTGATACCACTAGATGGGAATGGAATCGTGCTAACTAGGGTGGATGAAAGAGAAACATCATGCACACAAGTGAGTGTGTGTTGGCTAGATTATCACTCAAGAGAATTAGGTTCTAAGATCAATTAACTTGGACTCATAAACATGATCTTGAGTAGTTGCTAAGCCATCACAAACTCACCATAAACAAGGGAGATGTAATGCAAAATAGACTTGGATTTGCTTATTCATGAAATGAGCTTTAAGTATCTCTACAACCTTGCACCATTGCATGTGGGATAATTCCACCTTTTCTCTCCTTGACTCATACTCTAGTACTCTAGGACAAAGCTCACACCTCACACCACGCCCCTAGTTCCAATCGCTATAAGGTATCTATGATAAGTGTCCATGATGCTAAAGTGTGGGATACAAAAGTTAACAGGGTACCTCTTGAGATTCAAGGGTATAAGACAAATTTGGATTTTCAAGTAATAAATATGGATAGAGCAAATTTGGTGTTGAGTTGAGAGTGGTTACATGGGTTAGGATCATCCTTATGTCATAGCTATGAGCATAATAGTCTAATGTTTGAATCTAATGGTGTGCACATGCTGCTATTGGGGAAAAAGGATGTGCCTTCCTCACCACTTATTTGTACAACCGAGCTTATGAATCTCCTTGTCATGATGAATTGAAGAACTCTTTTTGTGTTATTTGTTGTGTAATTTTTATTAAATGTTGATAATAATTCAGGTATAGTTGAAGATTCCCCGATGCCATATGCTTCTTTCTCTTGTCTTCCTTCTCTTGCTACTCCTCTATCACCACAACAACCTAATGTTTCTAGTAAATTAAAGGAACTTTTAACTAAATACAAAGATGTATTTCCAAAAGATTTATCTCCTAGGTTTCCACCGACACCTTCTATGCAACGCAACATAGATGCGGTTGCACATAGTAAGCCCGTTAATAAACCACGCTATAGAATGAGCTATTCTGATGCTATTGAGGTGGAATATTATCTTGTTGACTATCTTAATAGAGGTTTTATTACACCTAGCTCTTCACCATGGGCATCTTCTATTTTGTTGGTGAAGAAAGACGTGAAAGCCGTGGATAAATCCTAGCCCACCCTAGTGCATAGCATTTAGATAGCTAACAAAGAAAATAGGGCCTAGGGTCAAGAAAGATCAAGATGTCAAAAACAAAGGAATTGAAGAAGAATGGAAGAGCAAAAAAAAAAAAGCAAGAAGGCAACCCATCAAAGGAGGAGCACAGGAGGTGGCTTGAAGCCAAGGTTGTTCTTGATGATTTCCAGTCAAAGAGTTAAGAAAGACTAGGCTGCTGGCAAGAGCACCCGCCCTCAAGCCTAAGACCACCAACCAAAGTCACTTCTATAGAGTTTTCAAGGTCAAAAGAAGAAGGGACTCAATAAGAGCAATAAAAAACAAGATAGGGAATGTAGTCCAAGACTATAATGATATAGCCACCAAACCATGTTAGCCAAGCTATAGGTCAATCAAAAGTTTGCTTGCAAGTGGTTAAGGATGTTATATCCTTGCCGCTTAGCAATGTAAGAGAAATGCATTGTCAAGAGAAGAAAAAGCCTTGGAAAGGCCCATTTAATATTGTGAATGTTGGACTGCCTTGAAGGAAATTCAAAGGCCTAGGAGTGTGGAATTTGATACTCCACCCAACCATCATGCTTGACCTTATAGAGAAGCTATCAGGACAACGAGCCTAAGGAGCAAGGCTCGACCTAGGGGGTCAGGGACCTGAGCTAGGGGCTTAGACTGGACCAGTGTGGACTGGGAATCCGTATTATGGCTAGGGCTAGTAGCCAGTCTATACATAGGGTGGTGGGGCAGTGGATTCGGCATCATGGTCTCCTAGACCTTTCACTGGTATCAGAGCTAGGGGAGGGGGGAGCTATGGAAGAGGGGGGAAAGACCTTGCATGGTGGCTGCATAAGCTCTCTCTCTCTCTCTCTCTCTCTCTCTCTCTCTCTCTCTCTCTCTCTCTCTCTCTCTCTCTCTCTCTCTCTCCATGGCGAGCATGAGCTGTGGGTAGGTCCTCTTGCAAGGAGGTCTAAGGGTTGAGGGTCGCGGGAACGTTCACCTGCACAAGAGGATGACATAGCGGTGACCTGCACCATTTGCAACAGGGTTAGCACTGAAAAGGTTTGTCTTGATGAGTTGGGAAAGACTCGTTTCTTTGGAAGCTGAAACAGAGCGACACAAAAGGCGAATGGAGCATAGCTTCTCGACGACAAGCGTAGAAGCCGAACGCTGCAGACGATTACATAGTCGTTTTTTTTTCCCACACTTGGTTTTGTTATTGGGAACCCAAGGTTCCCCCAAGGGCAATCCATAGGGCCCATCCCATGTGGTGATATCTATGGGTAGAGCATCAAAAGCATACGAGCAGTGACATACACCGCAAGTTTGGCAAATTAGCATCGTCATGAGCCTTCAATTGTAGTCACGTGCTGCAGGGGTTGGTTTTATACGCAGAGAATTACAAAGTAGATAAATCATATGATCTTTTGATCTCTTGGAATCTCTCCATGGCGGGATTGAAAGCTGAGTCCAAGGCATGCATGAAGAATAGTGCTCGGGAAGCACGGCTTCTAGTTCACCATGACACTAGGGAAACAAGGTTTCTAACTTCGACATGGATTGGAAATCATATGCAAGGCATCACTAGGGGACGTCGATTGTTTTTGAAAGGAATCCGAAAGATTTCCAGATTCAAGTAGTAGCAAGTCTGGTACAGATGTGGTGACGCCAGACTTGAGAATTTACGGATCCCACGGGAGGGATCAAGCACCATGCAGGACAAGGACGTAGGGTGGCAGCTTGGAGAGGCTTCAAGGTGCATCCACTAACGTTCCAGGTACTTTTGTTTATGTTTCGGCATTACTTTTTGAATTTTTTATGCAATCATCTGCACTTTGTTTGGTTTTGTGAATTCCGACTTGTGCAATGGTTGTCGCCCAAGAGATAGGTAGAATTTATCAAGCAAGGCTTGAATGATTTTATGGCAATGCTCTTGTTCAAGTTAGTCGCTTCCATTTCTCGACATGGTTTGGCGTGTGTGCTTGATCATTCATTTACAAATTTGCACGATTTCTACATCTGCAGCACCCTTATCATTTGCATCATTTGTTTAATGCATGTCAAGCTGCACTTGATGAAGGGGGCAAGTTGCTCGGCATGGCCGACTCCTTGTCACTATTTCTAGCACCTGCTAGAGGATGCTTGCCACACTGTATTAGTTCATTCCAGTTGAAATTTCTCGACAAGGTCAATTCTTTTTCACATGCTCTCTATATGTCAATAGCTACATCAGTTTGCTATTAGAACTAACAGATTTTGGTGAAGCAAGGTTTCAATTTAGGGAACTTGCATTGCAGCTTCTCCCGTTTGGCATATGCTATGAGCATACGGATTTGGGAAGGATTAGGCAATGGGCTTGCAAGTTATTTTATTTCGTGCCCAATGGGCATATATGGCGCAAGAGGGCAAGTTGTACATATGACAACTTCCACTCGTTACGTATACGACCACTCCCATTCGCACAGCAGATATGGCTATGAGCCATCTGTTCGATAGCCAAATATGGCTATGAGCCATCTGTGAGCAAGTTTCTCCGACGAACTCTCGGGACAACTGGTTACAACAACGGCCAGTTTTACATGAAGCAAGGCTTCTCACTTGTGCCAAGGTAATACCATTAAGTTAGAATCAAGGGCATTGGTCCACAAGTTCGGGGCACTGGCATAATAGGGATATCACCTCCCAAAATCCCTACCAGTTTAGAATGTGCAAGGCACTTATGGTTTTGGCTCTCACGTTTGAGGTCATCACTTTTGCCAAGGGCTTAAAATTCTATATGCACGGCATGCTAACTAGGTGGATTGAATTCTATCGCCTCATGAAACACGCTTTCGCTATAACACTAGACACTTTGTCAAGGACAAGATAAGTTCTAGATTGTTTAACATGATTTTTGGGTCGTTGTCAAAACACAACAACACTAGAAAGAACCTAAAACTCGGACTTAATTCAATGGCAAAGTGCTATCATTAAGTCACAATGGTGTCGTCACAACCACATACAATAGGTGGGTCTGTCTGTGACTTGTTTGTGCTTTTTTGTTACCTCTCTCGATGAGAGAGTCATAGCCAGAAAAATGTTGCATGCTTATAGGATAAGCCGCACGTAAGGCATAAGATGTACAAGCGCATGGAAATCGACTATACACGTCGTAGTTGTTTAAGGGAAGTTCCTCAACCCAGCATGGTCTTCTTTTCTCTATTTCTTATTTCTCTCGAAGAATAATGAAAACTTTTTAAGAATATTTTGGTACATGTTTTTCTCGAGAGTCAGCCTGAGCCAAGGTGCTCTAGTTCTCAACTAGTAAGTGGCCAAGATGCCACTCTAATTAGTCTTCATTAGTTTCTTGATTGAACACTGATTTGTTGTTGGCATAAGGGCTATGAGACTCATAGGCTAAGAGCCATTTTCAGACCTAGGGTAAAACCCAAATGATGGCATTTCTTGGGTGATTGTTCTCCAGCATAAGGGCTATGAGCCACACAGGCTAAGAGCCACTATCAGACCTAGGGTAAAACCCAAATGATGGCATTTCTTGGGTGATTGTTATCCACCTTGAACATATCTACCCCACGGAGTCCCCATTGATGTTAATGGCCAAGCAAGAGTCTTGCCATTACAGATCTTTTGGGTGTTCTGTATGCACTACATGTTTTTAGTGCGACGCTTGAATTGAGTTTTTGATAAAATTAAACTCACATCAGCTGATCTTTACCACGGAGTATAGATGCAACAATCTTGAGACAGCATGGCTGTCCATAAGAGCTAGGCATCTCCCTTGTGTAGATCTCTTACTCTCTATAGCACTATGAGTGTCTATGGCAGCACAATTTGGGGGTAAGACCTAGCGGGTGATTTAGTTTGATCTATTCCTGTTATACTTTCAAGGAAAGAAGTCCATAATAAACTACCACGCGATAGCAGAAAAATTCAAATTTCAAGTTGATTCCAATCATGCTATACAAGATTGACTATGTCGGTTACCGTTACTTGCTAATTGAGCAGTTTCTACAAAGGGTCTTACCAAGGGGTTTGACTACGTAGATTTTAACCAAAGGGTTTGGATTGCGAAGGCAACACCCAAGGTTTCCAGTGCAATGTTGCTTGGTTTTTTTTTTCCCAGTCGTATAAATACGCTTGAATGTTTCAGAGACATGCCAAGAGCATGTCACAACAACGTATTTTGGGCCTTAATGTCCAATATACCTTTCTGAATTATGTTGTTATGAATCCACGTGTAGGGTTCAATTTGGCACATGTTGTCACATGGGATACAACATGGTCTAGGACCTCAAGGAGTTTGGTTTAGCCAATGTGGAGCAATGGATGAGGGTCCCTCTCACTTTTGTCGCGGAGTGTTTAAAATTACCTCCAGACACAAGTACATATTGTACTTGAAGGATGTTCCTATTTCAGACACCCTTACTGAGACATATTCCACATGTGGAGAACATGAGTCTCTAGGACTGACACTGGCGCCGCTACTTCAATTATGTGTCGCGACGATGTCCCTAGGTGCTGGTCAAATTCGTTTTCTAGACCATTTTCAACACGATGTATCAGGAGCAATTTCAATGGCCAAAAATTGTCAGATACTTAGAATGACTTGTTAAGGTACACGTGCTACTAAACAACATTACAGCTGGTTGTTTATACATATAGCAAGGCTATGAGTTGTTAATGAGAAAGATTCATTGTTAGCACCTAGAAGTGACTTCTGTTTCACCTTCTATTATGGTTCAAAAGTTTCAGCCAGGCTTGCAATCAAGGGTAGCTGAAAGTATTCAGTTTCTTTTTAGAACAATTCACATTCCTCTTTAATGTGTGCTAGGAGCATCACATTCGCCATAACTATTGGTAAAGATAATTATGGATATACAGGTTTGGATCTGTTTTTTGCTAAAAGCATGCACACTAGGTGTTATGGGCCTTAGTGTTTAGCAAAGGCTGATTTGGAGTGGCATGCATATTCATCACATTGGTTGCTTATAAAGCGTTTTGTACTCTATGTGCAATATCTCTATGAGATTCCTTTTGGGTCTACAAATCACCAATAGAGGTCATGGCTCGGTTTGGATGCATGTGGATCGATCTTTCAAGTTTACCTAGCTGATTATTCAAGACATTGTTGTTTGCTAAGCAATGTTATATGATCTTGTGATCCCCGTTTACCAGTCATCTAGGAAGACTGTCTGTAAACCGTGGGGGGAACTCAGTACTGTAAGTATCCAAGGAAATAGGCAAATTACAAACTGTGATTTTGTACTAAGGGATTTGCAAAGTGCGTACATTAGCACCAAGCAATCCAAGTAATAAGCATTTATTGCTCTTCTTGGAGTTTGCTTACCATGAGTTAAAGCTTGTTGCGACTAGGTTTAGTCTTTTCATGTGTAAGTCAGGTTCTCAACCTTAAACACTAGTTATTGTGGGGTTGCCTAGTGATGAAAATTGAGAATAAGTCAAGGACTTATATTTTGCTGATAAGTTATGTCAGTCACAGCAGATACTTTTATGAAAAGTGAAAAGAGGTACTCTTTTGGGTACATCTTTGTTGTGATAACTCGTTTAGCCTGCTCGTCTGTGTTCTAAAAGGAGTTTACACACTCTAGGAGCCGATAACACCTGACAATTGCAAATGGACAACAATGTGGAAAATCAACATGCTACTCTTGGTTCTATTGAACCTTCTACTAAACCGTGTTTTGGTCAAGCAAACAGATGGATCCATGAAGGATGCCACTCTTGTTTTCGAGGACAAAAACGCTTCTCCAAGGGGGGAGTAATGTCAGGACAAGGATCCTAAGGAGCAAGGCTCAACCTAGGGGGTCAGGGACCTGAGCCAGGGGCTCAAACTGGACTAGTGTGGATTGGGGATCTGTATTATGGCTAGGGCTAGTAGTCAGTCTATACATAGGGTGGTAGGGTGGTGGATCCGGCATCACAGTCTCCTAGACCTTTTAGAAGCCCCTATGATAGTCCCCACCTAGACCTTGGCCTCACATTACTCCCCCTTGGAGAGTTAGCCAAGTTGTTTGTTGAGAATCTATACAGGGTAAATGGATTGCCCAACAATATTAAAAGTCCAAGGTTAACCAAGTTGTTTGTTGACAATCTATATAGGTTATATGGATTGCCAAGTTGTTTGTTGACAATCTGTGCAAGGTATATGGATTGCCCAACACCATTAAAACCCTAGAGTTAGTCAAGTTTTTTTGTTGACAATTTGTACATGCTGGTGCAACCAAAGTTGGTCCGAGATGGAAAATGGTCTATGCCAAGCAAAGGTTGTAGGCAGGTGCAGTGCAGAAGGCTAGGGCAGGTACCAAGGTTCTGGGCAGCCAAAGGATAGCAGAAAAATATGTCTAAAGCGGCTTTTTAGGCCAAGGAGGCTCAAAGATGGCTCAGTTGGAGTAGAAAGTGAAGGTGCCCAAAGTGCTCCATCAGTTTCCTGAAATGTAGTGCTCAAGATGCTCTATGATTTCGTTCAGATGGCTCGTCAAACAGAGCTATGCAGAGGGAGATAATCCAGTTCGAAGGTGAAGGTGGTTGCCGATTCCAGACGGGATGGACATGTGCATCTAGGCCAGAGAAGTTGATGTGAAGTGATAGGACTGAAGTGCTCAATTTATGGAGCATGTTGTTCTTTTCAGATCAATGATCGGACTCCTGGTGTGCAAGATATGAGTTGTGAAAGATTTTTTGGGGGCCAGGTCTGTGCCCACTTGCCCACATTGGGAGAGGCGCCATCTGGCATTTTCATAAGCTCACCAAGTGTTTGGTGTGTAGTATGCAGAGTATGATGCTAGCAAGAAGTGATGGCACGTGGTCGGAGTCCGAAGCACGGAGATATGCTCGACCGAAGTAAGCAGTTTGTGGCAAACGTGATGAGTCAGATGCTTTTTTCCCGGTTTGGGGTGCACCTATCGACGTTGGGTTAAAGTCACCTTGCGAGGTCGATATGTGAGCTTGAAGATTGGAATGCAGGGATTTGGTCGGGTTCAACGGCTGGTGCATAGGCCAACCAGGTAGGAGACAACAGATACGGCAAATGGAGTGCCAAAGTTTTTTTGCATAGGGGTTTTTTCTTTTTTTGCTAGAGTCCTTGGGCCAAAGGGTGTTGCATTCTACAGCCACCACGTGGCATTGGGTAAGTCCCGTATGAGTAGGAGAAAGCAGGGCTCGCGGGTTATATAAGCCAAGGCCCTTTGGCCCTCTTGAGTTACAAGGTGGGATGTGGGAAGCTTGGAGCCCTGTGGGTGATGGCGTAGTCCTGTCGAGCGTTGTGTGTAGGCGGCCCTAGCGGGCGCTGCGCGTGGGTTTTGGCCAAGTGGGCGGCATTGGTGGCGCGCGCCCACGTGAGGAGAGGATAGCAAGTGGTGGCAGGCGGCTCGTTGGCGGTACAGTGATGACGTGCGGGCGCTTGTGCCCGCGGCCCTTTGGGGCCTAGCCATTTTTGAAGAAGACCGACCCCCCCATTAGGGAGGTCGCTAATGCTCGAGGGTAGGGGGCAGGGGATGGTTCCCACAAAGACAAGGAGAGAGGGAGAGGATAGCCGGTGCGACCCAAGGGATGAGCCCCATAGGAGACGAGTCCGAGAGCAAAGAGAAAGAGCCCGGAGACTGCCATGTGTACAAAAGAGTGGGCGGGCGCCATTTCAAAGCCGGGCAAGTCCAAATGGCGACCAAGAAGACATGTAAGAAGTGGCCCAAGTGCAAAGGGTTCCAAGGGAGCACGTCGAGGAGAAGATTAGGGGAAGGAGGATCAAGCGAGAGGCAGGTCAAAAGTAGGTTAAGGGGGTAGTGCAAGGCTAGACTCCCCAGTGTGTAAAAAATAAGAGAAAAGGAAAAAAAAAAGTACCTAGAGGCAATAGCGATGTCACTATTGCACCCCCCCCCCCCCCCCCCCCCCCCCAAGTGCAAAAGGGAGAGAAATTGAGCAAATGAAGCAAGGCCCCCTCCTATAAAACTCAAATTTTCATCAAATTAGGGGCTTTTTCCCTGGCTTTTTTGGTGTCGTTTGAAGCCTGCAAAGTGGAGCTATCTGACAGAGGAGTGTGCCTGTCAAAACCCTTGTATTTTCTTGTGAAAATGGCCATGGTGATGGCAGTGTAATCCTGTGTACATGTTTGGTGAAGTGCAATCGAGCCACTGTTGCCCCGTCTTGTCGTTTTTTTCCCCTTCCCCCCTTCTCTTTCTCCTGCCCCCCCGAACTGAGGTGTTTTGTGGGAGAGAGTGAGATTGAGTGTCTGTGAGTGTGTGTAAGGGTGGAGACAGACTGTGGCAGTAGGTGTGTTTTTTGTGGTGGGTTTGTGGAGTGTATGAACAGTGGAAATTGAGAAGGCGGTGGTCTACTGGTGTAAAGTGTATTTTTGAAGGTGTTTTCCGAGAGGATAGGGGTGTTGTGGATACCTTGAGCTATAGAGAGGCCCTTGTGTGTTTCTCCATTCCCCCTCTCCATCTTTTGGTGCCCCCACGGTGGAGTGTGCTGATGCTCCTAGTTGATGTCAAAGTGGTGATTTCGGTGATGCCAAAGGTGAGGCCTTTGAAGAGCAGGTGCTGCTTGTTGGGATTAAAGCCCAAGTGGCCTCTTATGCGGATATGGCTGGCCGTCCGCCTAACTCACTTTTCTCTAACTCTTTGTATATACTAACTTATACTTTGTGAATACTAAGGATTTGGGAGATAACCCTTCTAACAGATCTCTGTGTACTGTGTACTGTGTAAGCTGTGTGTGTGTGAGAGAGAGAGTCGACCCACGCTCCGCTCCGCGACTTCAATTGGTATCAGAGCCTTGGTTCAGTGCGGATTTGCGCAATCGCGCGCGCGCGCACTTTTCCGGCAGATTCTGGATTCGGAGTTCGAAAATTCACACTCGACGTTCCGGGAGCGTTTCCATCAGGCGACCTGAGGTTTTACCCCCCTTTCGAAGCCGTTTATGCCCTCAGAATTTCGTTCTGAGCACTACAGCAGAAGATAGATTTCAGCCGCAAAGAAATCCGTCTTGTGTAGATTGGCAAGCAGGAGGTGGTCGACATCAATATCGACATCGACATACATCACTTATTCGTCTTCAGAGCATCATCTATAGACCAGGTACACATATATATCATCAGATATATATATTGCAGTCTACATTGCTACTTCTTGTGCTTGCCAGGTTCCAGGGGAGGTGTGGCCATACGACGGCTTGACACCACTGGCATGTATTGCAGATTGATGAACTGTGATTGTGGGTCTGCTAGTTGTGAGTCACGCTAGCAGATAGACCGCCACAGCGGTCATAGGACAGTGATTGGTCTGATATAGGATGTATGCTAGTTCTGAGCAGTTTGCTGAGCCATCTGAGAGGGTCGTGTGTGAGGTTTTTTGAAGCCAAGCACTGGGGGCTGGGTTACCCAGTGTGAGGTGGATTAGGTTGCTGGAGTTCCCCTCTACACGCATCCTCTTCGGCGACTTTTATCCCTTAGGATGTATGACTTTGTGTAGACACTGGATTGCATCTTATGCGTCAGGCCGTTGAGGCATTGTTCAGGGCTCAGTCTTGAGACAGATACAGGTTCTGTCATCGCCCAGAGAGGAGACAGTGTATGCTTACAGGACAGCATATTACAGGGATTTTTTAGATTTGTCATTGGTCAGCCATTTATGATTGTTTCTTGAGCTATCTTTTGGTTCCCAGAGCTCAGTTTACAGGGGAGACTCTGTCAAAAATTTTCAAAATACTGACAGTTCCTGAGGAGAGGTGTTCAGCTTGTTGATTACAGCTTGTTTACTGTGTACAGAGGCCAGTTTACAGGGGAAACTTTGCCGGATTTTTCTCAGGAGTAAACAGTTTGGCAGATATGGCATCTTCTCACAGTGAGACTCTTTACAACATAAAGAAGCTGGATGGCACAAACTTTCCATTCTGGAAGAAGCAGATTTGGCAGGTTTTGGTGCAGAAAAAACAAGTGAAGCCACTGAAGCTCAAAGGGGAGAGACCAGAAGGTATGGCTGAAGATGAGTGGGAAGAGCTTGACGAGTTAGCTTGTTCCACAATCATGCTGACACTGGCAGAAAATGTTTACTTCAACGTAGCAGAAGAGACTACAGCGTATGGCGTATGGCAAAAGCTATGTGATATGTACGAGAAACAAAGTGCTGCTTCTCAGATTTACTGGCTCAAGAAATTGGTGGATTTGAAGATGAAGGAAGGGACAGCCATGTCAAATCATCTGAATGAATTTCACTCAATTTTCAGCCAGTTAACAGCACAAGAGATAGTCTTTCCAGATTCAGTGAAGGCTATGTTTCTCTTAATCACTTTGCCAGACAGTTGGGATACTTTTCGTACAGCGTTAAGTAATTCTGTCGCGCTAGAAGGTCTTACAAGTGCCAATGTAGAAGGCAGCTTGCTCACAGAGGAAGTGAACAGGAAGAACATTGACAAAGGCAAAGGCAATAGTGCTTTGGTCGTTCGAGGGAGACAACAGTTTAAAGAGAAGAAGGGTAAGAAGGCACAAAACCGAAGTAAGTCTCGTGATTCGAAGTCAAAGGATGACATAGAATGCTACCATTGTGGCAAGAAGGGTCACATGAAGCGAGACTGTACGAAGTGGAAACAAGAAAAAGGCAAAACAAAGAGTTTTGAGCAAGATGAAAAGAAGAGTTCAATGAAGATTGAAGAGGTGAATGTCACAGGATCTGGTTCAGACAGTGATTCTGGTATAGCAGGTGGTGACATCTTCCTTACAAGCAATCTTGATTCTGTTTTCTTGACTGCAGAGGATGGACATGCTATGAGTGATTGGATTATCGACTCAGGGGCATCTTTACATGTTTCTCCGCACAAAGAGTGGTTTACATCATATGTGGCTACTAAAGACTATGTCAGACTTGGCAATGAGCAGGTTTGTGACATACTTGGAGTGGGAGATGTGCAGTTGAAGTTTCAGAATGGCTCTTCTTTATGGCTCAAGAATGTCAGACATGTTCCAGCAATCCGAAAGAGCTTGATTAGTACAGGGAAGTTGGATGATGCGGGTTATGTGACAGTTTTTGGGAACAGCGCTTGGAAGATCTCCAAAGGTTCGATGACTGTAGCACATGGCAGCAAGTCAGGAACTCTGTACACTTTACATGTTTCAGAGGTTAAAAACCATGTAATTAATGTGATTGAGCAGCCAAGTGTGTCACTGTGGCATCGTAGGTTGGGACATATGTCAAAAAGAGGAATGGAAATACTTTCTCATTATGGTTATTTTCCTGGCTTTTCATTTCAAGATTTCGAGTTTTGTGAGCATTGTGTTTATGGTAAGCAAACACAGGAACCGCACAGATCAAAGAGGAATCGTAGGGACGAACGGTTAGCTCTTGTACACAGTGACCTATGCGGACCAATGCCTAGTTTGTCACTAGGGGGAGCAGCGTACTTTTGTACATTCATAGATGACTATTCTCGCAAAGTATGGGTTTACTTCTTGAAGCACAAGGATGAGGTGCTCAAGGTCTTTAAGACATTCTTGCAGCTGGTGGAGAATCAGAGTGGTCAGAAGCTGAAGTGCTTGAGAACTGACAATGGTGGAGAGTACGTTTCCAAAGCTTTTCAAGACTTTTGTGAAGCAAAAGGGATTAAGCGGGAACTTACTGCACCATATAATCCTTCACAGAATGGGGTTGCAGAACGTATGAATAGGACCATACAAGAGAAGGTCAGAAGCATGTTGTCAAATGCTGAGTTGCCTGATGGATTTTGGGCGGAAGCAGTGGCTACAGCAGTCCATTTGATCAACAGGTCTCCTAGTAGGGTTCTGGATAAGAGTGCAGTGGCCGAGATGCTATGGACAGGCAAGGCACCTTCGTATAAGCATCTCAGAGTCTTTGGTTGTGAAGCTTATAGCCATATTCCTAAGGAGTTCAGAAATAAGTTAGAACCAAAGAGCAAGAAGTGTATATTTCTTGGCTACGGAGAATCGGGCGAGATGGGTTACCGGCTTTGGGATCCTGAGTCCAGAAAGCTTATTCGTAGCAATGATGTGCATTTCAATGAAGCCAAGTTTCACGCTAAGCCAGAGAAGACAGAGGAGATCAGAAGAGTTGTCTTCAGGGAAGATGGACCTAGTGCTAGCACATCAAGACAGCATGGTCAGGCTCAGGAACAGCCTATAGTGGCTAGAGAGGCAGAATCAGTTGTGGTGAGACGTTCTGAGCGTGTCTCCAAACCACCTGATCATTATGTGCCATCTCTAAATTATGTCATGCTCATAGATTGCGGAGAACCATCTTGTTACAAGGAAGCATTACAAGTGGTTGACTCGAAAAAATGGCAGTTGGCCATGCAGTCAGAGATGACAGCTCTGCATAAAAACCAGACATGGAAGTTGGTTAAATTACCACAGGGCAAAAAGGCTCTACCTTGTAAATGGGTTTACAGGTATAAGATCACCGCTCATGATAGTCAGCCAAAGTACAAAGCAAGGCTTGTTGCCAAGGGCTTTAAGCAAGAACAAGGCATTGACTTTGATGAAGTCTTCTCTCCAGTGGTCAAGATGACTACATTGAGATGCTTTCTTGCATTGGTTGCTATATTGGATTTGGTGTTGCACCAAATGGATGTCAAGACAGCGTTCTTGCATGGTGATTTAGATGTGGAAATTTACATGCAGCAGCCAGAAGGGTTTGTTGAGAAAGGCATGGAACATTTGGTATGCCAGTTGTTAAAGAGTCTTTATGGCTTAAAACAATCACCGAGGGCATGGTACCATAAGTTCCACCAGTTTATGCTTTCTCAAGGCTACAAACGTAGTGAGTTCGATCACTGTCTATATACAAAGAAGGCTAAGGATGGCAGTTGGCTGATCCTTATTTTGTATGTGGATGACATGTTGATTGCTGGCAAACACTTGGAAGAAATTTCAGCTTTGAAGTCAAAGATGGCAAAATCGTTTGACATGAAAGACATGGGTGAGGCAAGTCATATACTTGGTATGCGCATTGAGAGAGACAGATCAAAGAAGTTGATTTGGTTATCTCAAACAGAGTATATTGACAAGGTTTTGCAACGTTTCAATATGGAGAAGGGAAAGGCATTGAGTGTTCCATTGCCACCATATGTGAAACTTAGCAAACAAGATTGTCCTGTGTCTGAGGAAGAAAAGGCTGAAATGGATAAGATTCCATATGCGTCTGCAGTGGGTAGTTTGATGTATGCAATGATTGCTACACGTCCGGATATTGCATTTGCAGTGGGAGTGGTTAGCAGATATATGTCAAATCCCGGCAAGAAACATTGGGAGGCAGTGAAAGGTATCATGAGATACTTAAAACATACAAAGAGTATGCGCATATGCTATGGTAGTCAGGATTTGAGTGTCAGAGGATACACTGACTCAGATTATGCAGGAGACTTGGATAAGAGGAGATCTACATCAGGCTATGTCTTTACATTGGCTGGAGGTGCCATATCATGGCGATCTCGATTACAAGATTGTGTTACGCAGTCTACTACAGAAGCTGAGTATGTTGCAGCAAATGAGGCATGCAAAGAAGCTATTTGGCTTGGTAGATTGGTTGTAGACTTGGGAATCAATGCAGATATGCCAGAGTTATATTGTGATAGTCAAAGTGCTATACAATTGGCAAAGAATCCAGTGTTCCATTCGAAGACTAAGCATATTGATGTGAAGTATCACTTCATTAGGGAAGTACTTGAAGACAAGCAGATACAACTGCTGAAGATCCACACCAAGGACAATCCTGCTGATCTACTCACAAAGGGACTTCCAGGAGAGGGCTTTGTGCATTGTCGTGAGTTATTGGGCATTGGATAGATGGCAGCCATGTAAATCTTTGTACATTTATGTTCATAGATTTACAGTTACTTAAAGTGCCACATTGGACTTTAAGTGGGAGGTTGTTGGGATTAAAGCCCAAGTGGCCTCTTATGCGGATATGGCTGGCCGTCCGCCTAACTCACTTTTCTCTAACTCTTTGTATATACTAACTTATACTTTGTGAATACTAAGGATTTGGGAGATAACCCTTCTAACAGATCTCTGTGTACTGTGTACTGTGTAAGCTGTGTGTGTGTGAGAGAGAGAGTCGACCCACGCTCCGCTCCGCGACTTCACTGCTAGTGATGGTTTGAACGGGATTTCCCATTTTCACTAGGGTTGAAGATGTAAAAACATGGCTTTAAGACTATGGGTTGTTCGTGTTAGAAAGCGGTTTATCGAGAGAAGATGGTGTGGTACAGGTGTTCCTGCTCCTGGTGATGAAGAAAAGGGAGATTGTGAAGCCCTGGAGGCGGTTTTTCAAAGGAGATTTGTTGCGGATGCGCAGCTGGACGAAGTAAATCGGAAGCTGGACGGTTTGAAGCAAAGCTTGGAGGATGATTTTCAAGCATTCGAGTGGGAGTTTGAAGCCCTTTCGGGGAAATTGATCAAGGTAACTGCTGTAGAAAATGCCAATTTTTAAAATTTGAATAAATTCATGGATTGCCTGCACGAAGAAGTGCGAGATAAGGTTGAGGTAGATGGCCCAATGTTGTATGAAGAGGCGGTACTAGTGAGAGGGCGGACTAAAAAGATGTTGAAGAAACAATGTGCCATGGTGGTGCAACAGGTGCAAAGTTTTGCCAGGAGAGATATAGTAGCCATGACTATGGTGGAAGAGGACGAGGGTGATGCAATAGAGAACAAGTTTCTCTCTTCCTTGGCAGAGCTTGAGGATGCAGCGGTAGAAGAGCAGGCGATTGTAGCGGACAAGCAGACGGTGCTTATCGACCTTGAAGGGCCAGTTGACAAAGAGGAGCTCGACGATGCTGAAATTGAGTGCATGGCAGGTGAGAAAGGTAGTGCAGAGTCAAAGTTAGAGGTGCTTCCTATGCAGTCGGTACAATCTATGACATGTGATGCGGATTCCAAGGTGGTGTCCAAGCTTTCTATGAAGGTCTGTGAGTGGTGGTTGAAAGGGATGCTAAGTGTTGGCATGTCAGGTATGTCAGGAGTGTTGATTGAGTAGCAAGGTGAGCAGGCTGGTGCTCTATTTGGTGTTCTTGGAGGTGCTTTGTTGCGAGTGGGCAGTTTGCCAATGAGTGCTTGGGGTGGTAGAAGTATGATGCTAGCAATTTGGCTATGTAGCTGGTTATGTGCCTTGGTGTGGTAGTATGCAAGGATGTTACAGGTGGAAGGAGGAGAACAATGCAAGGTGTTTGACCCATGTGATTGATGACAGATAAAGGAGGGGGTTGGGCAACCTGCGTGAACAAAGACGGCGGGTTACAGGTGCCAGTTTTGTACATATGCTAGGTAGTTTTACAGTGTACAAAGAGTTTTTTTTTGGTGTGCAGCTTTTTAGTGCAATAAGCCCATTTGTGGTTGAACATAAACGTTCAACAAGGGGGTGGGCAATGATGGTGTAGCCAAAGTTAGTGAGGTCGCTAATGCTCGAGGGGAGGGGGCAGGGGATGGTTCCCACAAAGACAAGGAGAGAGGGAGAGTATAGCCAGCCCGAGCCAAGGGATGAGCCCCATATGAGACTAGTCCGAGAGCAAAGAGAAAGAGCCTGGAGGCCGCCATGTGTACAAAGGAGTGGGCGGGTGCCATTTCAAAGCCAGGCAAGTCCAAATGGCGACCAAGTAGACAGGTAAGAAGTGGCCCAAGTGCAAAGGGATCCAAGTGAGCAGTCCGAGGAGAAGATTAGGGGAAGGAGGATCAAGCCAGGGGCAGGTCAAAAGTTGGTTAAAGGGTTAGTGCAAGGCTAGACTCCCCAATGGGTAAAAAATAAGAGAAAAGGAGAAAAAATAAAAAAGTACATAGAGGCAAAGGCGATGTCGCTATTGCACCCCCCCCCCCCCCCCCCAAGTGCAAAAGAGAGAGAAATTGAGCAAATGAAGCAAGGCAATGCCCCCTTCCCAAAGATACCAAATTAGGGTACCAAATGGACCAATGAGAGGGCAATTTCTCAAATTGAAGACCCCCCTATAAAAGTCAAATTTTCATCAAGTAAGGGCCTTTTTTCCTGGCTGTTTTGGTGCCGTTTGAAGCCTGCAAAGTTGAGCTCTCTGACAGGGGAGTGTGCCAGTCAAAGCCCTTTGTATTTTCTTGTGAAAATGGCCATGGTGATGGCAGTGTAAGCCTATGTACATGTTTGGTGAACTGCAATCGAGCCACTATTGCAGCGTCTTGTCGTTATTTCCCCTTCCCCCCTTCTCTTTCTCGTGCTCTGATGTTTCCCCTCGGTGCGACAGTGTGGAAGTGTGTGCCCCCCCCGGACCGACGGTGTTTTGTGGGAGAGAGTGAGATTGAGTGGCTGTGAGTGTGTGTAAGGGTGGAGACATACCATGGCAGTAGGTGTGTTTTGTGTGGTGCGTTTGTGGAGTGTGTGAACAGTGGAAATTGAGCAAGTGGTGGTCTACTGGTCTAAAGTGTATTTTTGAAGGTGTTTTCCGAGAGGATAGGGGTGTTGTGCATACCTTGAGCTATAGAGAGGCCCTTGTGTTTGTGCCGGGTGTGTTCCCCCATTCCCCCTCCGCTATATGGATTTCTCAACACCATTGAAACTCTAGTTAGCCAAGTTTTTATTCAATTTGACAAACTATACAGGTTATATGGATTTCCCAACAATATTGTGAGTAATCATGATCCCAAGTTTAACTGACATTTCTAGAGGTCTGTGTTTTAATGCTTGGAAATGAAACTCTATATCAGTATTGCAGGTATAGATGGGAAGACTAGATGTGTTAATAGAGTGCTAGAGGATATGCTAAGTGTGTACGTTAGTAGGAAGCAATCCAATTAGGAAGAGTATCTACCTATTTTGGAATTTGCTTACAACAGTGAAAAGCATGTTACAACGAGGTTTAGTCCCTTCATGCTGCTTATGTATGGTTTTCAGCTTAGATCACTAGTTTATGATGGGGTTGGCTATTGAAAAAATTCAGCAAGTCAAGGACTTTATGCAAGACCATATGGATATGCTAAAATTATTCATCAAAATGTTTGACAATCACGAGATAGATACAAGATGTATGCTAATGAGAAACGTCAAAAAAATACTTTCATGGAAGGTAAAGAGGTATTCTTATATGTTCCAAGGCATTCAAAAAGTTTAAAAAGTGATCCTACACCTAGTTTATCTCCTATGTATTGTGGCCCATTCAAAGTACTCAAGCGAGTTGGAGATATGGCCTACAAACTCTCATATTCATTCAATTTTTTATGTAAGTTGTTTGCGTAAACGCTTGCTTAAGGACAATAATGTAATTTATCAGCACGTTTTAATCAATTTCATTGAACCTTCAACCCAACCGCATGAGCTCAAGCACATTCTAAACTATCATGGTCTATGAGTTCATCATCATGTGCGTGGAAAGGCTGACCTGAAGAAGGAGCCACTTGGGGAAACAGTAGTACTCTTCAGAATAAATACCCCACTTTTGTTTTTCAGGAAAAAAACAATTCTCAACTTGTTTAGAGTGGGTCCTTGAAGAGATGCTCCCTTGAAATGAGTTTTTTCTACTTTCCTTTTTGATAGAAATCTTCCTTCTTGACCCTTGTAATTTTTAATATAAGGGAGAAATGGTCTCACATACTTTGGGTGGTATCTACACTAAGCTCCACTGATGGTGGAAGCCAATCTGCTTGGTGCAGGAGGTAGCACATGTCTAGATGGGAGGCCGTGTTAGGTATACTAAAAGCTAGTGAATGATGGTGCACCTATCTAAATGGGAGTCCACGTTGGCAACTGGAAGCTAATTTATACTAGGTGAGCTACTCCATAGACCAACAGTGCATAAGTCAATGAGTGCCCATTTCTCAAAGAGAGCCTTTCATTTTGTCTTCTTTGAACCAGCTAATATGCTAGCTGCTAAGACCGCATTGTCCTTTCTAGCCTTCACTATATTGAAATCTCCCATGAGACATATATCTCGTTCCAAATGCATATCCCTCATATCCACCTACAGTTTAGCTCTTTCCTTAGCATTGCAAGGGTCGCATTTGTTAATAATGGCGGGATATTAATCTACGCACTCAATCCTCACACCCAGGACTCTCCCTAAGGCAATTCAAAACCACATGAGGTTCTAGATCCCTATCTGCAACCCATTTCTAGTGGTAAGTACCCCACTAAAACCAAGTGGTGCCTCCCTGTAAAACTCTTAACTTCTTCCCTATTGCTTGTTTTCTGCAAGTGGCAGCGTCCAACTCATGTTCCCGAATCACCCAACACTTCGTAGTTCACCTTCTTACCTTCTGAGGGGAAAGGGAAAAAGCGGAAGTGTGACCATCCATCAGCCTCCCACCAATGCCATTTACCCTAGCATGGCCAAGGAATATCCAACCCCAAAAGCTACAGTGGGTAGACCTAAACAAGGTAAGAAGAGTGGAGGACCAGTCATGGAAGAATTTGAGGAGTTCCTGGAAGAGTTTCAGAGTGAAAAGAGCAAGCACCAAGGTGGCGGGTCAGATTATGAGCAGGGTGCCTCTGAGCGACACTCAAAATCACGGAGATCTAGTCCATCCCAAGGTTCAAGATCTCGGGGTCCCGAGTGAACCATATCCATTGCTACTGGGTGCAACCACCCAGTTTTGGTTTGGCCACTCAAACCACTTGCTTCCTTTCCACTAGGTAAGAAAACAACCACAAATCAATGTTTTTTCTTCAAAATTTAATGGTACCTAACATTTGATTAAATTTTCATGTGGCACAATTTTGGCTTACTCTGACACAGAAATGGCAAAAATTGTAAGTGTGGGAGTGGTTCTAGTACATATCACAATACTTGATGATATATACCATCTACAGAAGGTGCTCGTGGATCCAAAAAACAATTATGAGTAGGTTTATGACACTTTGGTATCTAATTTTAATTTTGAAGTTGTTGAGCACTCAATCAATCTTCTTTCACATGGTATTGTGTATTGCAGGAGCCTTCGAGTGATCCAATGTGTCATTGGGTCTCTTTCACACTCCGACAAAATGGAGCCTAATCAGCGGCTTGGAGGGGTGTGTCTTGTGTGGGTAGACCTTCCCACACATTGCAAACTTGAACTCGGCATTGGTGGCATACCCCGATGGAATGTATTCTCTACCGAGCTCATTACCAGTGTGCTCACCCTAGCTACATAGTTTTTACTATGGATGGCACAATAGTTGTGGCATGTTGAGCAGACCACTTGGCATTCATCATTAAGGAGGCCCACTTGTGTGATTTTTGCCATCTTTGCGCCACCTTTCTCTGCACACTCGTTGTGATAGATGACTTGACGGATCCAGTAAGTTCTTAACTATTTCTCCGTGAATTTCATGGTAGATATTTGAGTAATTTGTTTTTGAATGTTAACCATATTATAGGTCAAGACCTTGCTACTAGCCATGTTCACATGTAAAATTGAAGGGCTTCCAGTGATTCCATTATATGATCGTCAGGGTGGAGATGTGGTAGCAGACAACGATGGATTTGAATTTGATAGTGACAAGATTTGAGAGCCACTGTGAGACCTGCCATGGACTCTACATGCCCTCAGAGCACCATTTTGACTTGGAGTGGAGAAGAGCAAGTTCTTTTCTTGTTGATAAGTCAAGGAGGGTACCTCTTTGCTCAATAGTTGTCATTTTGTCCACTAATATTTGTGCTCCTGCAAACAGATGGTTGTTGGGTACCTTCATAAAGGTTGGGGATGCAATTTTGGATTGTCTTGCAGGATGTGGCGGCTTGGTAATGGAGTGCGAGCATCTACAACAACATTACATCAGCATTGACCAAGATTGAAAATCGTTTCTTGCACGTGCTCAACTGCAACAGTGTCTTCCAAGTGGTCTAGGATTGTAGACCTATGTGGACGAGGTATCATGTTCAACATAGCCACAACCACCTCCATTGCCTTTATGACATCATTAGGATTTGATTGTGTCATTTTCTCCACCTATGAGTAGACCTCCAATTGTAGTTCCAGGTTGGCCAAGCCATAAAGAACTTCTCTATAGGCCACTATTTCCCACACTACCCATGGTGCCCCCACCTGCACACGCCTCAGTAGTGCAACCACCATAAGAATTGCAGCCACCAGGAACTTAAATGCCAATTTGTATTGATTACTTCATATGAACTTATTCTATACTAGTACTACAGGCGAGCTTTGTTCATCTCTCTCTCTCTCTCTCTCTCTCTCTCTCTCTCTCTCTCTCTTTGTGTGTGTGTGCACAGTCTCACTGAGCGCGCTAGACTGCAGAGTGCACTAGTATGAACATCACCGAATGAAACTCATTTTGCCATGTGTCAGGGGGACCAAAATCCCTCCCCTTTTATAATAGTATAGATTTAATGGCACATCAAAACTTATTGGTTGTTCATACTATGTTTTAACTTTTATGAGTATTGTGTACTATGGGCTTGCCACTATGTTTCAATGTTTGAAGGTAAGTCAATCGAACAAATGTATTATTTTAGTGATATTTTTTCCACTTTATTTTATTTTAAAATCCCACGGAGGACATGGTGTGAATGATCTTGGAAGTAAACTCACTTGGGGTTCTTTATAAATAGCCAAAAAAACACTAGTTTAATCATTCATTCATTTGCAAGTTCTCTATGTTATTTTTTTCACACGCTAATCTTTTAGTCTTCTCTCATTCACATATTTACCATACCGAGTGGAGACTGCGAACAATGCAATCAGTGTGGACCACCCACACAATGCACGCATAACCCTAAGCGTGATCCACCCCCCCTCCCCCCCCCCCCCCCCCCCCCCCCCCCCCCCCCCAACACACACACACACCCATGTTGACCCATCAACAATGTGCATGCTAATTATATTCTCAACAATGTTTATGCTATGAATAATTTATGCACAACACAAAGTGTTGGCAACTACACATAAGTTTTTCTAGCAGTCACTGATGCCACTGCGTCCATATTCAATGCCATGTATGGCCTTGATTCAAATGCACATCTAGTCGATGGCTGTCATCCTGCTTCACAATCCCTTTGCAGTGTTACAAGAAAAGAAAACCCCTCACTTAGATCCCCCAAGAAACTTCATGGCAATTGTGGGAATTGGGAAAGCACCAATGGAAGAGGACACCAGGAAAGAGAACACTAAATCAGGAGGTGGAAGAGTTTGTCCCACTATCTGACTAATGGAGGAGCTGATCATTCATTCATGGAATTATGGGCTCAAGACCCATAGAAGAGCTCCCTGTTCTGGGAGGAAGTTAGAAAAGGAAAATAAGTCAATTGTTAGGTTGTCCAAGAACATCATCTCATTGTCACAAGTAAAAGAAAACAAGCAATGGGGAAGAAGATTATATTTTATGGAGAGGGTGTTGATGGGTAAAGTGGTGTCATGACAATTGTAGACAGGGACCTAGAACCCATGGTGGTGTTCAATCATCGAATGGAGAGCGCTTTGGGAGTAAAGATCAAGTGGGGCGACCAACATATCACCATTATCAATGTATATGGTCCTTGCATGGAGAAGGAAATAGCAAAGCTTTGGGATCAACTAAAAGGAGTCCACATGGAAGGGGAATGGCTCCTAATGGGAGACTTCAATATGGTGGATAAGGGAAAGAATAGAATAGGCTCATTGAACATGCTTGTGCAGTAAGAGAGATCTAGATGGAAAAGTTTGTGTGAGAAGTGGGCTTTAATGGACTTGTGGGAGGTGAGTCCATGGAATAGTACACCAGGATTCACGTATACCAATCTCCAGTATGCTCGCACAGCATCTCGGTTGGATAGATGCTATTGTTCGCATCAAGCCAATTGGCTACCATCATCGCTTGATATGAAGGTGGTAACTTTACAATGCCTATCGGCGGATAAGCATGAAATTCCAAAAAACCAAAGTAGAAGGTCAATGCCCCCAAGGACCTCTCTTTAAAAGCATGGTCATAAAATCTATAAGAAAGATTTGTAAAGATGTGGATCTGGTAAGCCCTAAGGCTTGAGATATCTTCACCAAGAATATTCAAAAAGCAATCAAGACTGGCCCTAGAAGGAAGAAACACCACGCAGAGTGTTTAAAGCAACTTGCAGATGAAGTGGAGCTTATACCCACCACGAAACAAGAAGGGTAAGCTTCTAAAGCCGAGCACACAAGGTGGCTCAAAGCTAAATGTGACTTGATTGAATAACAACATGAGGAGGTGAACAAGACCAGAATTTTATTGAGAGAGACTTTCCTCCTGCCGGAGGAGGCTAATCGATCTCACTTCTTCAAGGCCCTCACAGTCAAGAGAAATTGGGGCATCTTCCATTCGTTGTCTGATGGGGAAGGAAAGGAGATTAAGGAATTGAATGAGATGGCTAATATGATGCTTAGCCACTTGCAACGGACCATTAGCCAGCTTGAGGATCTCTCCCCAGAAGTGGATGGATCTAGGGCTACTCTTCTGGGAAGTGTTAAAAAAATGGTATCACATTCAAACACCAACACCTTGGAGAAGGCATTCTTTGCGGAGGAATGCTCTCACGTGATGCAAGCTTTGGGCAAAGAGAAGTCTCCTGGATGGGAGGGCATGACTATGGAGTTCTTTGAAGAATTTTGGAGGAGCTTAAGTCTCCAATTGCATGAATGGCTAACCGAGCTCTAGTCAATGGAGCTCTGAACTTGATCATCAAGAGAGGCCTTATCAAACCAATACCTAAACAAGTATGTTGCTCCCAGCTGAAGCACGGGTGCCCTATAACAATGATGTCAATGGCATACAAAATAATCACCAAAATTGTTGCTCTAAATTGTTGCTCTCATGCTCTCTCCCATACTTGACAAGGTCATCACCCGCCACCAACATGGATTTATAAAAGGAAGATATATATACGGCAACATTCTGCCAGCAATAGTCGGCATAGTGTTTGCATCATTCACTAAGAAAAAGTGCATATTACTACAATTGGATCTAGATAAAGCGTATGATAGGACCACATGGTTCTTTATTGGAGAGGTCATGAAGTCACTAGGCTTAGGGCCACAGATGTGTAGGCTGGTTAGCACATTGGGTGCCAGTAGCCAATGTGAGCTGTTATTTAATAAGCGGATTGAGGGGGCTTTTGAGGTAAAAAGATCAATTAAGCAAGGTTGCCCACTGGCTCCTCTTTTGTTTGCCATTAGATCTCATCCACTGGTGACAATGCTTGAAGATAATGCTTCAAGAGGAGAGGTTTGAGGGATATCCCTCCCCAATAACGATTGCTACTGGCGAACCTATTTGCAGATGATTCCCTTCTCTTCCTCAAAGCTTTTCCTCAGGTGATCAGGAAGGCTCTAGAGATTGTGCAACCGTATTCCATTGCATCAGGGTCAAAGTGCAATATTGAAAAATCTAGATTGATCTCCCTTTCTAAAGATGACTCGTTCAATCCAGCAACGTGGTCTGGGGAGATTGTGTCCAAAGGGACGGTGTTTAGGCACCTGTGAGCCCCTTTGGGGGTGGATAAAAACCACAAGCAAATATTCTCACGGGTTTTGGATAAGATAAGTAGCAAGTTCTGTAGGTAGGAGTTTGTGCTTCTCCCATTTGTGAGAAGACAAAAAGTGATCAATTTATTTATGCTCTCATATATAGACTTTAATGGCCCACTGCTTAAGATAGCCAAATGAAAATGGAAGGAGTTCTTAAAACCGGTGAAGAGATTCCTTTGGAAAAACTACAATAAAGATTTGTAGCCTTGGCAATGGGCAAGTTGGGAGGCCATAGCGAGACCGGTGGGGCAAGGCGGTCTCAAAATTCTAAACCCTAGTACTCACGCGGAGGCCCAGTGACTTCCAAATTGCTAAGGTTCCAAAATTCAAAGGTTGTATCCAAAGGTCAAAAGCCTAGGGAAATTGGATGCTTTGTGTGTGTCCCAAAAGTATTTCTCAAGCCCTACAAAGGAGGGGGTGAGCCCAAGAAGTAGGGGATGAGAGAGAAACTCTCTCTCTCTCTCTCTCTCTCTCTCTCTCTCACACACACACACACACACACACACACACACACACACACACACAAGCTTCCTTCTTACACAAGAAGAAAGAGGGACACATGTCAGCTCCCTAGCCCAGATGCCCACAAGGTGTACACAAATCCTATTGGATGGCCTTGGAGGTGGACCAATGAGAATTAGGCTAGAGTAAGTCTAGTTTAATTAATTTGAAAACACTTAATAAAAGAACCAATAAGAATTTGCAAAGGCCTTGATAGACAATGCCAAACTATGACAAAGGCCGTGATAGACAATGCCAAACTATGCTCGCAAGGTGGACAATGGAAAGGGCTAGATCTTCATGACAAATTTATTGCCCCTCAATGGTCTCACTTGAAGCTTGGGGGCTTAACTGGCGAGCTGGCTCAAAAGTACAGCAAAGCAGCAGAGGCCTTGGAATGGGGAGAGGTAACTAGATACTTTCACAACTTGATGTCTTACTGGTCTGCTTGGCTTTCTAAGGTGGGAAGCATATTATTGAACCCTGCTTAGAGGGAGGTTTCCAGAAAGATAAACAGCAAAGAACTCCAACGACTAGGCCTTGACAGTTACTGCCTACCGACCTACGAGTCTAGGTTTGATTGGAAAGCATGGCGATGGCCCATTGACATACACTTTTGTAAACCACACACCAAGGAGGTTTACAACATCCTCATGGTCTTTCTAGATTGGTTCTCCCCCTTGAACAAGCAATGGGTCAAAAAATGGTCATAGGCAAGATGGGTGACAATTGTAAAGAACATTTGGTGCCCACAATGCCACTTAGGATGAAGGTTTTTGTATGGTAGGTACTATGGGGGGACCTTGCTGATGACTAGGGTAAAATTCCTAGCTAGAGGTATTGGTCCAGATAGATACCCGCAATGCAAATCAATAAGTGAGAACCTCCCCCACCTTTTCACTACCCGAGGATCTGTGGCATGGTAGGAAAGAAATGCAAGTGGGTTCAAACCACATGGAAGATTGGGTTCTCCAAGAATGATCTCTTCTTGGGTGGGAAGGTGTTCATGAGCTAGCCACTTCTAATTAGTACACAAATTGTCAGGTTCTGTTACTTTAAACACATCTAGAAGGCCAGGAACTGTTGATTGTTTGAGACCATCATTGAAACACCAAGGTCCATGGAGATCATTCAAGAAAGCAAGGAAGTGATTATTGCCATTGGGAAACGGAGGAGCTCGGAAGAGTGGAACAAGATTGTGACTATAGCAATGTCAAAACTGCATGGATAAGACTCTAATCCTTTGTTAGCCAAGTGTTATACATTTGTAGCGGGGTGGTCCCCCTTTTAGACGATGTATAGATGTTTACTGGAAGAGGTCATGGCTTGACACGAGCATGACTAGTAATTGTGATTCATTGAGGTTGTTATTACTCACAATTGTGAGTTTTGCAACAAAAAAAAGTATATACTAGTATGTGACTTGCACGTTGTTGCGACCAAGAAGAAGTATAGTTCAAATTTGGATGTCCCCCCCCCCCCCCCCCCTCCCTCCCCCAAGGTGACAAAATGTGCAAGTATTCCCTATGCATCCAATTTTGAGCGGATGTATTAAAATGTCACCAAGAAAAATACAAATCAGCCTCAAGCTTATGTCAAGCCTCGAGGGTCATCAAAGCTTAGAAGTATATTGCTACAAAAACCCAATCCTTTACACGATGCGGCTGGATCGGATGGTGAGGATCACCCTAAGCCAATCCTTTAAGTTTTTACCTACCACATATATTAACTCCTTACTTTCTTGCACAATCTCTGAGAAGCTAGACACATAGAGGTTGCTATCAAAGATACGGCAATTCTTGGCCTTCCATATATTACTAAAGAAACAATATCTCACAATTTGAGTACAAATAAGAAGTGCAGAACTTTGAAACTGTCTCTCGCCAAGGCACAAAATCCATCTTGAAAAACCTTATCTTTCACGTTCTTTGTATTCATTTGCACATTTTGCCTGTTAGGCCTCTAATAGATGCAGGAATTCCATGAAAGCGTAGACGAGGTCTTCAGTAGAGAATCTTGTTACCATATGCATGTGGTAGTGATGTGTGTAAACACACTTAGGACCGCTGGGGTATTTTTTTCCTCACTACGAGGTTTTTTACCCCGTGCATTGTATATATGCCCATCATTCTAGGGCTATCAATCTTTCTATTTCACACTAAGTAATACACTCTCCGTTGTGTGCCTTGAGCTTCCTTCATCTTCTCCAACCTGTGCGTGTTTTCCTGCAATCCTAATTCCAACAATTGTTATCAGAGCAGGTTGCATCCTCTCGAGCTTAGTCGCCACTAGCTCCAGCACAAACCTGCTCACTTTCTGCGATTTCAGTGAGCTTTGGCGAGCGTTCGCAGGTTGACAAAAATTTCGTGTGAGCTTGAGGAGCTCAATCTGGTCGGATTTATGATTTGCACTCATTTCGGCCTTCGTTTCCACTACAAGCACAGTAATGCACATACTATTTCATCATTTTGTGCATAATTTTTGTTAGTGTTGTTTTCTGCATAACAAGTCCCTTATAGTCTTCTATAGTTTGTGCTATATAGCACATGTTGTTCCCGCTTTGTTCTCCTCTTTTTGGGTAGTTTTCACATCAGGTGCAGGAATTCATCATGGCTGACAACAACACAGATGTGTTTAAGATGTTTGTTGTTGAGGGAAAATTGGATGGGGAAAATTACCCTATGTTGGCTTACATGATGCAACATGTTCTTGTGTCAAAGGGTGTCTGGAATATTGTGCAGGGCATTGATGTACCTCCTAGTTCTGAGGATGTAGGCAATGTTGAGGATGTTGCAGGTCTTACTACAAGCATTGTTGCTGTTGGAGTTGTTTTGCCTACGGCAGAACAAGCTCGTTGGGATGTAAAAGATGCCCAGGCTCATGCATTGATTGTGTTGTTTGTCAATTGCACTATTATTCATCACATTTGCTCAATGAAATTTGCAAAACAAGCTTGGGATATTCTGGCTGGTCTTTATGCAAGTTGCAATGAGACAAAAATTGCATTGCTACATAAAGAACCGGGGTCAAAGATTATGGATGAGGAAGATGATATGGACACTTTCCTTGCTTGTGTCAAGGATATCAATGAGAAACATATTTCTCCAAGTGGAGTCATTTCAGACAGTTCCCTTGTGCAGACTGTTCTTGATGCCTTCTCAGATTTCTTACCAGACTTTTGCTAGTACTTGGAGACTTATGACCCAAGAAAATTGTGAAGGTGTCAAGTTTGATGCATTATGCACATTGTTGTTGCAAGAGTTGCTTTCCAAAAAAAACAGGACTAGACAACGTGCAATTGAATAGGCCTTTATTGCTGCTCAAAGAAAAGGTGGTAACAGTAATACAACCACTTCTAATGGTTTTTTTGCGAGTGGAAAATCACATGTTCCTAATGCTTCTCCTGGCAGCAATTCATCTAGAAATTCTGGTGATAAGGGCAAAAACAAGATGCATTGACATTATTGTAAAGCTAATGATCACTTGATTAAGTAGTGTCCTAAGTTGAAGGCCAAAGAGGCTAAGAAGAAAGAGGGTGGTTCCATTGCAAATGTTGGATCCACTACAAATGCAGCTATTGTTGAGTCTTCTGTGAAAGGAGACTATGATGCTGATGTTGATGCAGAATGGGATTTTAGTGCAAAGTGTACCTATAATCTTGTTGTCCATGATGCATGCATGTCAGTTGCTGCAAATTCACATGTGTGGTATATTGACAGTGGTGCTACAAAGCACATTACCTCACATCGTGATTTGTTCACCTCTCTCTCGAGTCTGTCCCTTATGGGAATTCGTCACTTGTGCCAATAATGCCTCTTATCCGGTTCAAGGAGTTGGAAAGATTGTGCTTACCACTGCAAATGGCAGTTCTTTCACACTTGTTGATGCACTTTATGTACCTGGGATCAAGAAGAATCTTTTGTCTGTAGCTGCACTTGCTAGACTTGTACTTGTAGTCAAGTTTGTGGATGACATATGTATAGTACATGATCTCAAATTTGGTGATTAAATATTTTCATCTGGCATATTACGTCATAGGTTGTATAAGCTCACTTTGTATGACAAGTGTGGGCAGAATTTTGCAAATGCAGTTGTGGATTCTGAGGCTATTTCAGATGCAAACTTTGGCATGCACGTTTTGGGCATCTAAATTTTGCTAGTTTACTACCTTTGCAGAAATCTGATATGGTTGCTTCTTTGCCGCATCTTGAAGCACCTGTAAAACATGTTTGTGAAGGCTATATTTTGGGTAAGATGTAGCGTTCTAAGTTTCCAAAGGATGGTTTTGTTAGGGCCACATGCAGGTTGCATCTTGTGCATAGTGATGTTTGTGGACACATGCAAACCCCGTCCTTGCTGGGAAATTACCTTTACTTTGTGACTTTCATTGATGATTACTCCACGCATGCATGGGTATTCTTGCTTAAAGCAAAGTCCGACGTTTTTATATGCTTCAAAAAATTTATGGCTATGGCTGAAAATGTCTCAAAATGTACTATGGGCACCCTCCGTTCTGATCGAGGGAGGGAGTATATGTCTCACAAATTTAATGCATTTATGGCTAGTCGTGGGATAAAACACCAATGTACAGTGCCTTATATGCCTTAGCAAAATGGTGTTGCTGAGAGAAAAGATAGGTCACTTACAAAAATGGCACGATGTATTCTCAAAAGTCAAGCTTTGCCGCATTATTTTTGTCTTGAGGCCATCATGTGTGCCACTTATGTACTAAACAAATGTCCTACAAAAGCTTTGCAGTCTATTACTCCATATAAAGCATGCATGATAGAAAGCCTTCTATTGAGCACATGCATGTTTTTGGCTGTTTGACTTATGGTTTAGTGCTACAAGCGCATCACAAAAACTTGGATGACAAGGCTGTCAAATGTATTTTTATTGGTTATAGTGCTGAAGTCAAAGGTTACAGGTTGTATCATTCAGAAACAAAGCGTATCTTAGTCTCAGGAGATGTTGTGTTTGTGGAAGATTCTGTTCAACCTTTGCTATCATGTACTAGAGACAGTAATGTCAGCTCACATGACATTTATGACACTTTGTTGCCTCTTTTTAGTCGTGGTGGAAGCTCGAATGTAAATTCCAATGAGGAGAATGTACAGCCTATGGGGGTTTCTGAAAATGTTATAGATCAGCCTATTACTCATGTAGATGTACATGATGTACTTGTCTAGGAAAGGGCTGAAAATGAGCAGGCTAGAGGTATGCCAAAATGGCTAGTGCATACATTGCGTGACAGTAATATGGATGCACCTTTGTCTAGTCGTACTCGTTCAGGCTCTCGCCATGCATTAGATTGTTATTCTTTCACTGTGTCTAGCTTACATGATGTTGAGGAACCTCTATCTTTTGATGAAGCACAAAGTTCAAAACTTTGGATGGCTGCCATGCAATCAGAATATGATGCACTCATAGAAAATGACACATGGACCTTTATGTGATTTGCCTCCTCACAAAAAGGCCATTGGTACAAAGGGCGCTTACAAGTTTAAATGCAAGACAAATGGTGAGATGGATCGCTATAAGGCTCGACTTGTTGCAAAGGGTTATGCACAACAAAAAGGCATAGATTATGAAGAAACTTTTGCTCCCACTTGTCGTATGACTACTATGCGTTTTCTATGTGCATTGGTAGCTCATTTTGGTTGGGATGTACATCAATCAGAAATTGTTACTGCTTTCTTGAATGGTGACATATTTGAGGAAGTTTACGTAACGTAGCCTCGTGATTTGTCAAGAAAGGACAAGAGGATAAGGTGTCCAAATGTAACAAAACTTTGTGTGGGTTGAAGCAATCTCCTCGTGCTTGGTATGAGAAGGCTGACACTCACTTGGTCAAACGAGGATTCATAAACAGTCCAGCAGAAAGGACATCGTATGTGAAGCGTGAGGGTGATGTACTTCTCATTGTGGTTCTTCATGTAAATGATATGCTGATCACTGTGACCAAATGAGAGACATATTGATGAATTTAAGGCTGATTTGAATGCACTTTCAAGATGAAAGATTTGGGGATATTGCACATTACTTAGGTATACAATTTAAGCAATGTGATGGTGGTATTGCCTTGTGTAAGAAAAGTTACATAGAAGCATTGCTATGTAAGTTTGGACTTGAGGATTGCAAACCTATTGCCACTCCCATGGAAACAGGTTTGAATTTGAGTCTTCATGATGCTGGTGATCTTGGAGATGTCACTCTTTACCAAATTTTTGTCAGATGCCTCATTTATGTATGCAACACGAGGCCGGATATTCAATTTGTAGTCTCACAGGTTATTAGATTTATGCATAGCTCAGGGTCTAAGCATTGGGAGGCTGTCAAGAGGATTATTCGCTACTTGAGTGAAACTTTACATCTTGTCTTGTTTTATCCCAAGGGATCATTGTTTCCAGACTTACATGCTTTTTTGGACTCAGATTGGGCTAGTTGTTTTGACAGGCGAGTGTCCACAAGTGGTTTTTGTTTCATGCTTGGCAGTTCATGTACATCATGGTTGAGTAAGAAGCAACCAAATGTGGCCACTTCGAGTTGTGAGGTTGAGGACAAGGCAGTCTTCACAGCTACGATTGAGTGTGTATTGCTCAAACACCTTAAGGATGATTTGGATATTGGGCAGGACACTGCCAACACTATCTATACTGATAGTCAGAGCGCATTGGCGATTGCGAGGAACCCAATTTTTCATGCTCGCACAAAGCACATTGAGGTGCATTGCCACTATGTTAGGGAGAGGCTCTTAGTAGGAGAGATTAGCTTGTCTTAAGTGCCAACACAGGACAACCTTGCACAGGCATTGTCTCGTGAGTAGTTTGAAGCTTTCTACAAAGCTTTGGGCTTACTCCCCTTTGTGGATTGATGATGTCCTCGGGACATGGCACTTCCCTTCACTCTATGTGCCAACTCTCTTTCACCGCATCACTCTAGAAGTATTTGCTACCAAATACATGTGGTAGTGATGTGTGTGAACATGCTTAGGACCTCTAGGGCATTTTTTTTCTCACTAGGAGATTTTTTCCCCCGTGCATTCTATATACGCCCATCATTCTAGGGCTATCAATCTTTCTATTGCACACTAAGTAATACACTCTCTGTTGTGTGGTTTGAGCTTCCTTCATCTTCTTCAAGCTGTGTGTGTTTTCTTGCAACCCTAATTCCAACAAATCTCCACCTTGAACATCTATCAAACCCGATACCATGTGCATGAATCTTGACACCTGTCAACAAGGCCTCCCACAATAATTTCCACAAAAATATCTTTGTAAATTGAGGGCACTATGGATTCCAAATTTTCTTTGTGACCTCAACCCATCTAGCCTCCGTCCATTGTTTCTTCCACGGCTTGTTCAAAGGTGCGAACTAATCAGCCTCATGTATTAACGCTTGGTAAATCCCCTTGTCATGAGGTTTAAAGAATTGACTGCTCATAGGCCATTTCCAAGCTTTCCACTCAAAAGTAGATTCACAGATTGGTATTAGAATATTTTCCAGGCCTTCTACAGCTATGTTGACAAGAAGCTTTTCAGGGTCATTGAGTTGAAATTAGGCTACCACTTGGTCGAAGGATTTCCAATAGTTGTTATTTCTATCCTAGAAGTGGATCAACTAATGGAGACCTTTATTGTTCATACTTCTTGCAGTTTCTCTCTAATAAGGGTTCAAAATTACACCTGTAGCTCTAGACATCCAAGGAACCAGTGCAAAATGGAGTTCTAGAAGTATCTAGTTGATTCAACCCATTCCAGTACCCATGTTGCTCTATTGCACTTTCGCACCAACTCTCCCGTGATGCCACCCAATCTCATAGTAGACCACCTCGCGGCTAATAGTTTGTCATCCACCTCGATCCCTTTCCACTGACCACCTTCATAGCAAAGTTTTGCCTTGTCTATCATATCCTTGGTCATGACCGCCAAAGGCTGGTTTGGTTTTGCGATTGAGACCACAAGGTGCACAGGGCCTCAACATGAACGTCAGGGTTGAGAATTCTAAGGCCACCTCGGCCCGATGGTCAAGCGATACCTTCCCACTTTGCCCACTGCCACCATGACGAGGCTTTAGTATTGTTGCTCCATAAGAATATTTTGACATGTTTCAAAAACTCCTTCTTGTTACATTTGGCAATTTCGAGGAGCTGGCTGGTGAAGGCAATATAAGGAAGCATAAATGAGTTGATCACTCTGACTCGACTTTGGAAGGGAAGCAACAAATACTCCCACATTCTTTTTTTTTTTGGATCTTCTCATGTACCCACTAAAATCTTTGTTTGTATGTATTATCCACCCCCAAGGGGGATCCTAGATGTCAAAAAATTCTTCCTGTAGACACAATCTCCCCTGACCAGGCCGATGGGTCAAATGAGTCGTTTTTCGTCAGGGAGATCAATCTAGACTTCTCAATACTGCACTTTGGCCCCAAAGCCACAACAAATGTTTGCATAATCTCAAGGGCGTTCCTAAGTACCAAAGGGTAGGCTTTCAAAAACAGGAGGAAGTCGCATGCAAACATCTTGGCCAGAAGTTGGTCGTTACCGGGCAAGGTTAAACCTCGAATATTCCCCTGTGCAGCACCAACTTCAAGCATATTATTAGAGGATACGACCCAATAGCAATTAGAAGAGGGCCCAGGGGGCATCCTTTCTTGATAGATCTTTTGTCTTTAAAGGATCCCACAATTCTATCATTGAATAAGAGCAGAGATTGACTGCCTGCACCCAAAGTGTGAATAAGTCGACAAAGGCGAGGCCCAAAGCCTAGAAATTTCATGGCATCTTCAATGAAGGAACACATAATCCTATCATAATACTTGTCGAGGTCTAGCTAAAGCAAAATATTCTCCTACTTCATGAAGGCTACGTACTCAATGCCAACCATTTCTGACAAGATATTGTCATATATTGACCTTCCTTTAATAAAGCCATGTTGATGAGGGGAGATGACTCTATCTAGGAGTGGGGAAATTTTGAGAGCAACTGCCTTGGCTATGATTTTGTATGCCATAGACATCATGGTTATGGGATGCAAGTGCTTAAGATGTGAATAATAAACCAGTTCTGGGATAGGCTTGATAAGCCCTCTTTTCACACTAAGATCCAACGACCCCTTGATAAAAGCTTGGTTTTCCATACACACGATTGGGGCCTTGAGGTCATCCCAAAACTCCCCAAAGAGTTCAATGGTTAGACCATCCCAGCCAACAGACTTCTCCTTGCCAAGAGTGTGTAACGCAAGCGAGGATTCATCTTCAGAATGGTCCATCTCAAGACGATTGGCTTCAGGTTGGGAAATTTTCCTATTAACATTCTTGAGCAAGGTCGCTCTAGCATCATCCACTTCTTAAGAGCACGTCTTTGGTTGGTCAATGATTTGGCTAAGATGATCAAGCATGATCCTAGCCAATACGTCTTGGTCTTGTGTAACATTCACCTCCTCATTTATGAGCAAGTGGATGGAGCCTCGGCTCTTCTTGATTTTCAAGGCCCTAAAAAAATGTGCTTGATTAGCGGCCTCTGGTTGGAGGGAGGTCTCATTGGATATCAATCTCGCCCTCCTAACCTCCTCAAGCAATTGCTCATCCAGGTTGGCTTTAGCTTCCAACCACCTTTTGTGTTCTTCTTCGAAGGCCTGCCTAGTAGTTGGGAATAACATTAGAAGCAGCTCGGAGAGGAGGTTGCTCATCTAACTTCCAGTGACAACCATATCTTAAATGCTTCTTTATGAAAGTAAGAGTGAAAATTATCATAAATGATAATAAGGTTTTCCATCTTTTATTGTATTGCCTTAAATAATTTATTCATTGGTAATCTAACATCATCTTTGTGTGACACTAGAACATGCATAGATAATTAAATCAACATAACAGCTATAGTATGGCATCCATGCATTGGTGAGGACCTATAGAGTGCACTATTAATGCCATTGAAACTGTTTAATCTATTATTAGGATAAATGCAGTGTACCTTATCTTGGGTTGGATACAATATCCGGCCGCCCACTTACTTTTCCCTTATTCTTTGTACATATAAACAAATAAGGAACTATTTCTATCTTATGCTTGAGAGGTAGCTCCACCCCAACACTCCAACTCGTCATCTTCTCCTTTATGCATGCATACATGCATGCATTGCACACCCCATAAACTCATATCAAAGTGGTAGGTGGGAGCACGGGCATCCGATCCACACATGCGAGGGCTTATGAGTGAGCTAAGGCTCAGGCCTTGGAGTGTGGGCATCCAATCCACCTATGTGAGGGCTTCTCAATGAGCTAAGGCTCAAGCCTTGGAGCTACGTTTTCCTTCGGGTCTAGAAACAAGCAAGAGAGTTTTGAAGCTTTCAAAAGCTTTGATTAATCTTGAACCTTAGAGAGAACAAAGAAGCAAATTTGAAAACGGGAAGATTTTGCAACGCGTGAGAAGCTTGCAAAGCTTAGGAAAAAGCAAAGATAGTGTTGGGACGACTTTGAACTAGTCTTGCTTGGTGGGCCTTGCTATAAAACATCTATAGAATATAATAGGACATATGCAAATTCACATTTAGCATCTAGCATTGAGCGGAACAAGAGAATGACTAATTTGGCAAGGGTATCACTGCGTGAAAGGGATATACATTTGAAAAATGGTATAATGTTTATGGGAGGAGACGAAGTTAAGTACATTAATTATTAGAGATTATAGGGATGGTTACAATTGAGATTATATCCAAGCGAGGTTGTACGGGGGTTGTACTACTATGTCTACTGATGAATGTTTTTCCTAGTATATGTGCTACATATAAATTCGTGCAAACAAAAAGTATTTAAAAAGAAATCTTTCATCGAATGGTTGGTAGTGAAAAACGTCGGCTCGCATTTTTGAAGGTGGATGTCGAGTGTGTTTTGTCTTTCTTCTTTTGTAGTTATTTGTGTTTTACCTTTACTCTTTTGTAGTTATTCTCAGTCCAATGAATGAGAACACTGATACATGTGACTCTCCCTTCTGTGTTTTGTGTTATGGCACCGACAATGCATGTTTGTTGGAGTGATTGTCAAGTCAATGTTTTTAGTGATCAAGCAGCTTACGCCAATTGTGATCGAATCCAGCTCATTGAACTTAGGGTCTAGGAGCCACTACTGAAGGACATTTATGTTATTCACGTTCGTCTTCATTCCAACTTTTGTAATGTCAGTTTGATTGTACAATTTATTCAAGGCAAGGTTGTTATAGTGTTGGGCATCTGATTTGTGAGTACAAATTATCGTAGTAGAGTTGTTGATGTAGTCATGTACATGCGCTTCATCTATAATACATGCACCCAAGGTATAATTGATCTCATCTATGGATGGTTTTCTTTCACGATAAATGGTCAATAAGTGAAGAAATTCAGGGTCCGTTGCATGTCTTACAGCCTGCATGACATCTTGTACAAAGTTACATGTAGCGAGTAGAATGAGCTTGTGATATGGCATGTGCTACAAAGCTCTCATGCATGACTACAAACTGGGGATAGTTGGACAAGATCACCAAGCAAGAGAACAAATTTATTGTTGAAGGGATCTGCAAATGTATTGCTTGTTACATTAATATTTTGTCTTACGATAAGGTCAAAAGTCGTTTGAGTTAACATGGATAGCCAGTCTATAATTATAATATCTTTTATTTCCAAATATTGCTCATCGATCTCATGAATAGAGAGGGGATATTGTTGATTCGTGGTTGGTATCTTGAATTGGTAATGGACTGTAGATGCAATGCAATGCTGCTAAGTCTTGTTGCTGTCGCTCCGATTGCAAAGCGCCCAACAATAATACAGACGTGAGGGAAGTAGGAGTGTCTACATTTGTCTGTCAAACTCGTTTATTGCTATATATGTGAGGTACATCGCCATGCAGGAGGGTCATATTTCTAGATTGTGAGCAAATATGTCACATTGCATGCTCCAATATTTATACAATGCAATGATTTCAAACCATGACCTATTATATGGACGATAAGCTAGTTTCAAATTGGCTGCAGTTTGCTCCCTAGCTTATTGATGCTTGGACTATAATCTTCTAGGTCTTGAGAACTTCATACTAATATCTAGTACGGAAGAAACGAGGACATATATAGTATGGCATCAATTATTTAGACACCTAGTATGATATCACTTATTTAGAGCTAAAGTAAAGATGCACAAGGTGAATTCACTATATTGCGATACACCACATGCATTCACTACTTATGTATTCACTATTGTAATACATCACATGCACTGGCTAGCAACCGTATGCAAAGAGTTGCGTGTGTAACTAACATGTGCAGATGTTGATCGACATCAAGTGTATAGTTCTAAAACCAAGATCTAAATAAACCAAAGCAAAGAAAGTAGTACGAGAATTCTAAAACAAGCAAATAGATAAAGCATGAATGAAATACAACAAACAATGAGGTACTTTACTGACCTGCAATGTTGTACTGATGCTTTTTGATTGTCCAATCTACAGACTGATATTTGAGTCAAGCTACAAAAAAGCAATGTGAATAGTTAAACATATCATCCTGCAATGAAACGTCAGAGACAAAAGTACAAAGTATATAGTGCATGTCATACAGACGTGCCATACAAATGTATGGTGGAGAGCTGGCACTGTGGTCTCTCCAAAAATTTATAAGAAACGGAAGCCGTGCCTTGCCCTGTAGCGTTTATGTGCTGCGCCAAGAAAACGCATGCGCATGAAAAATTGGATGCAGATAACGGACCTTGCAGTGTTGTCGAGCTGGAGTTGCGCTTGTACAATTGGAACGTGCAGTGTTGTGAAAATATGTCCTCCCTGCCATACACAAAACACGCAAATGTAACTTTATGTTCTATGTCCTCTGATCAATATTACCTTCTCTCTCTCTTCTCTCTCTCTCTCTCTCTCTCTCTCTCTTTGCGTGTGTGTGTTGTAAGCTGCTTCGGTAAGTTATGTCTTCCTGCCTCCCTACTGGCTAACCCATGTTATGTATTGTGCTTCCTAATTGCACATGATAATGGGCATCTTGAGGTCGGCATCCCCATAGCGAAAGGCACTATATTCAATCCACTCATCAATAATCCAAACACCCATATGGTGAACTACTATTATGTGACGCTCATGGGAATTAGTACAGGTGGCATTCTACTCGAAATCATTCACCTTCAAAAACGAAGCCAAAAAGTGGTCGAGATGTTGTCATACTTAGCAGTTATGAAGCCTATACTACCTTGCGGTCAGTTGTCTACTAGGCATTGTGGCAGGCTATGACCAACTAGAAGATGTAGAAGCTAGTGGTTACGACAGAGGTAATGTAATTGAGGTGGCATCATGAAGCCTACGAGAAATCTAGTCCTTTTTTGCATACAACCACATTCCATAGGTTTAGTCCAATCGATGACGCCGCCGCCACCCCATGCAGGGCCCTCCAATCCCCTGCACCCCAGTCAACCCCTCTGTTCAGACAACCCTCCTTGAATCTTTACCAATGTAATGGATCTTATATGCTAAGCCAGTAAGAGATACAAAGCAAGCTGATTCATCTTTAGAAGAAAATTGAGATAAGATGCAACATCATGAGAAACGTATTTGCACAAGAGGACGCTTGGCACCCAACATATATCATATATTGAGTTTGCAAAATGAAGTTACAATAGATCACAATTTACAAACTTGGTTCCGTACTCAAAAATGATGTCTTCCATCTGCAACCATCTGAACTTGATCCGATAGCTGCTGCGTACATGGACCTTTGCTCATGGGATCCGCCACCGAATCGTGGTTATTGGCAAGAAGGGAGCTCCAAAGCAGTAACTATTGGGCGTTCAAATCCACACCATGAGCATCCCTACTTCGTATGCAACTACTAAAGAGAAACACTATAGTATACTGTTGATGCTAATCTCAACTGCACCCGCATTGGCTATCGATTGCATGCAGTTTAGCAAGAGAAGCTCTTTACAGGCCACAATATTGGCCATATTGTCTGTAAAGTTTCTGCTATCCCACCCAGTTGTTGAATGGCCAGCAGTGAACTGGTGCTAGAGAATAATAGGTGCTGACATATTGATATGCCTATCTCCAGAAATGCCATTACTCTGCACTCCGTGTTCTTCGGCTTCTCCAACATCAAATCTCTTGTGTGGAAAAAAGAATTAGATTTTGCTTCTTCTATTTGACTATTCTTTTGATCTTGGTCGGCAGCGTAGGCATCTACATGATTGACCATAGGCATCTACATGATTGACTACTTGACTTCCACTACAATGCTGATATATCTCCTTGGAGCTACACATTAACCAACTCCCACGGACACCATATTCTGCGTTTAATTGGTCATGAGAGATGTTTCTGTTTGTTTGTAGATCGTTTTGAAATGCGCCTTGCCTCATCAAATTTTCAAATAGGCTATCAACAGAGTTGCACAAGAGGTCGGGGCTCGGGGTTTGCTTTGCTCCCGTCATTTGGTGCCCCCACGGTGGAGGGCTTTCTAAGACCCTTCGGTTTACAATGCTAAAAGTGACGCCCACTATCAATCATGGAGGAATGGTTGAAGGAATTTTCTAACTGGAGGACGGAAGAAGAGGAGATGAAGGAAGCACTAGCCGCCTTCATTGAAGTACTACTGCCAGGCTGCAGTGTCGTCAGTATTCAAGAGGTAAATTCTCCATCTCGTGTTGCTCGTTCTAACCATAAATTGAGAGCATCAGGTGGTAGGTCGATGAAGTGCCATCATTGTTGTTAACCAAGACACACTGTCAATGAGTGCCGGCAACGAAAGCAGCGAAAGGGTTGAAATCGTCTACATCGACATTCATCGCGAAGAAGTCATTCACATCAAAGAAGGAAAGAAAATGGTGAGGCCGCTTTTCCCTAAAGAAACTGCAGTTAAAGTTATAACCTTTACTCCAAAGTGGCCTAAAGGTGCTTCTCGAGCCAAAGATAAGGAGAAGTTAAGCAAGTCTGGAAACACATGACCCCGAAAGGAGAAGCATCTGGCCAAACAAGTGCTTCAAGCTCAGAAAGTCGGGTTGTACCCAACTTGCCAAAGAGGAAGTCATCCGAAGCTAAGCGGCGGAAGGTTGCCTACCGATTTGCACGACGCATGCGAGTGCTACCAATCCACTTCGACAATCCTGAAGAAGGAGAAGAGGTAAGAAGATTCCCATGTCCTAGGGAAGAGTGGTTCGGCTACTGCTCTCGCTGTTTTGGAAAGCGAGTGGAGGATCTTCCTCCTCTCCCTGTACAACTTATCCTGAAGAAGCTCTCTACCACGGGTGAAACCCAGTGGACTGGGGACGAGTTGCAACTGAATGGAGTAGAATTTATGCAACACACTGACTACGGAAATTACCTGCAATTGCTACTAGCCAAGAGGCTGGGAGTGGTCAAACGCGTCGCCATCACCCTGTACGTGCTGAGCGACGAAGGAAAGGTAGAGCCCATGAAAGGCGATGACCTCTTGTGGATGTGCCGACTCATCAACACCGGCACGGTAAGAGTATAAGTAAGTATTCCACCCTCTGTGCATGATGAAAAACGGGCCGACGGCATTCCCGTTCAGATTCTTGCAGCATATGCATGTGAATATCTATGTAGATAGGAAAGTCTTCCACCAACAGAAGATCGTATACCTATTCGGTACGGCAGTACTAGGAGAAATCCTCAACTCCCCAAACCCTATCATTCTCTCCATATTGGATTACCATCATTCCTTTAATGTTTGTATCTTTATCCTGTTTTAACCTATCCACCCACCCCTGTAAAAAGCCGCTATGAGCCGCTACTGTTGTTAATGTAGAAAAAAAAGGGGTTTGTAATTTTCTGAGTCACTACCATGGCAAGTGTTTCTTTCCCCACGTTCAGTGGAAAGAAGGGAGAGGATCTCACCGACTTTTTGGATGATTTCGACATTGCTTGTGTCGTCTCCAACAAAGATGACGACGCTTCACGACTTAGAATTTTTCCTCTACTGATGAAAGTAGAGGCCAAGTCCTAGTATAATGCATTGCCCCAGGCTACCAAGAATGCATGGGATGTGTTAAGGGCTGCTTTTGTAAAGAGGTTTGGTGGAGGCACAACCTCGGCGAAGCTATGGCAGCTAATGACAGAATTAAAGCAGGGAGGTCTGCTAGAGTATGCCACCTACGAGTCCAAATTTGTGGACATATGGGAGAGATGGGTTGCCTCACTGGAGGAAGGCGAAGGAGCGCCTAATTTCCTAAAGAAGGACCGTTTCATTGTTGGTCTATGGTCGCCGCTTAGAGAGAAGGTGAAGGGAAGGTTTCCTGCAACATATGAGTTGGCAGTCAAAGTAGCCCGCCTTAAAGACAAGAAGCTGCGCATGCAAGCAAGAGTAAACGAGTCAGAGGAAACAAGCTCGGCCCGACCAACCCTAGTGACTGCAACAACAGCCAATCATAGAGTCCAACCGCAAGAGGCATTAGAAGAGCAGCAAGACCTGCTGAGTCGCATCACCACCCAACTAGAGAGTTTATCTGTGCATCTAGTACAGCAAGGGCATGCATCTAGCAGGAATCCAGAACAAGGAAGAGGACAACGAAGGCAGAACCAAGAGTACCATTGTTACAATTGCGGGGAAGATGGCCATGGAATGTACTACTGCCCACACCCAAGGAGGCAGAATTTCAATAGAGGGGGGAGACAGAATCAGATCTCTCCACCAAGAGCAAGACCACCACCACCTAGGCAACCAAGACCGATCCCACCGGTCCAAATCCTTCGACCACCTGTACAACAGCAACCACCACCCCAACCTCTCATTCCACCACTACCCCCACCACCTGCTGTGAACCAAGCGGTGAGTGTTATTAGCTTGGATGCTAAAGGGAAGGCAAAGGTAGAAGAATCAGTTCGAGAGAAGCACAAAGGGAAAGAGAAGGTAGAAGAAGTGGATGCTATGGGAGTGAAGCGTGCTAGGCACGAAGAAGCATCTCAAAGAGAAGAGAAGATGAAAGGGAAGGCCGAGTATAGCAAGCAAGCAGCTAAACCGCAACCGAAGATGGACATCGTGGACTTCTCATTAGGTGAGTATGCAAAACCCTATGACTTAGTTCAGGATGTGTTAATGCAGGGCCCGAAGATAACTTGGCCCCAATTACTCCACCTTGCACCAAGGATGAGGAGGCAATGGACAAAAATGGTGAGTACCAGGAAATCAAGGCCCAGGATAGCTGGGGCTATCTCTGGAAGGGATCTTGACGGCATCTTACCAACCATGGATGCCCACATCAAGGGGCAACGAATCTCAAATGATACATAGATGGTGGCGCGCAAATATGCGTCATGAGTGAAAAGATGATGCACCATCTAGGTCTAGAGGTAAATAGGCCGGCACCCTGCCGAGCCAAGATGGCAAACAATGTAAGAGTGAAATGCGTGGGCATTGTAAATGCGGTCAAAGTAAAAGCATTCAATACAGAAGTGGAGGTAGACATCTTCGTCATGCCACACAAAGGGGAGGGCTACCCCATCATTCTTGGGAGGCCTTGTCTTATGGCTATGGAAGCTAAACAAAACTGGAGCACTTGGATGATTCAGATGAAGGACGCTAAAGGGAAGTCCATATTCTAGGACATGAGGACTGGAAAGCAGCGCAACATGATCTTGGAGGCTTCAGAAGATGAGTCCACCAGCGACTATTCGTCTACCTCAGGAGAAGAGATGATCACCACCGACAGAAGTGACAGTAGCATCGAGGTGATGGGGGTCATTCTTAAAGACCCAAAAAGATTGACACAATCAGAAACACCCCCGACAAACCAAGAGGAATCATCAGGTATGCAGTCCTTGGAAGATGGAGGTAAGTTACAGAAAATGCTCTCAAATGAGTTAACCAATGAAGAAAGGAAGGAGTAGGTCTCCATGCTAGATAACTTCACTACTTTGTTCATTGATGGCTATGATAAGATAACAGGAATTACAGTAGTGCAACACCACATAAAACTCAAGGAAGGCAGTAAACCCGTAGTACAAAAGCTCAGAAGACTTGGGGTAATCCAACAAGAGGCACTACTTAAAAAGTGAGAGGTTTGCTACAAGCAGGTTTCATCTACCCTGTCGAAGACTCAGAATGGGTCTCCCCAGTAGTAATCACACAAAAAAAAATGTAAGTGGAGAGTCTGTGTGGATTATAAACCTCTCAATGCAGCCACGAAGAGGGATCACTTTCCTCTCCCATTCCAGGATGAAATACTCAATGAAGTGGCACGTCACGAATGATACACAGTGTGCGATGGCTACTTAGGATACTTCCAGATTAGCATTGTGGAGGAAGATCGGAAGAAGACAACCTTCATCACACCTTGGGGATGTTTTGCCTACAGAGTGATGCCGTTTGGCCTCACTAACACCCCGACCACATTTTAGCGCTATGTGACCTTTGTCTTCCAACCCTACTTTGGAACATCAATACGGGTTTTCATAGATGATTTTTGCATCTATAGTTCACGAGCCCTTCATTTAAGCAATGTTTATGATGGCTTAACCAAGCTACAAAACTTGGGCGGCCAGCTCAACATGGATAAGTGTCACATTGGTGAAAGCAAAGTCACTCTCCTTGGCCATGTAATTTCAGCAAAAGGGATCGAGGCTGATCCTAGCAAGATTCAAGCCCTGGTATCTTTGTCGTCACCCACCACCGCTAAGCAGCTGGTTTCTTTCCTTGAGAAGGTAAGATACTTAAGCATGTTCATTCACTTGCTATCTCAAGTGGTCCTTCCCCTACAAAAACTCACCCAGAGGGATGTCTTTTCATGAAGCGAAGAGAATGAGCAGCAGTTTACTGAGGTAAAGCAAATCCTAGCTAAGCTTCCCACTATTTCACCTCCTAAGTGGGACGAGCCATTTTATGTGAACCCTAGTATGGGAAGTGATACACTCGGAGCCGTGCTAATGCAAAAGGACCCCCAAACTTCTTTCATGCGTCCTATTTACTTTTCTAGTCATGTCATGACCCCGTCAGAAAAGGGATTTACCGAAGTAGAACACATGGTTCTGGCACTAATGTTTGCTACCACAAAGTTCTGCTCCTATCTCTTGCCTAGACCCTTTGTAGTCCTGACAATGGAAGAGGTTTTCCCATATGTAATGCGACACATGGATGTCTCATCTAGGATCTCAAAGTGGTTAATTATACTACAAGAGTTTGACTACACCATGCAAGTAGAAAACTCCACCAGGGCTAGTTTAGCGGGAATTCTCACTCATCGCCATTATGAGAAGAAGCTGAAGGTCAACACGAAAGCAAAGGAAGAAACACCAATGGTAGAGAGTCCTAGGCTGGAAAGAGCTCACTCTCTTTTCTTTGACGAAGCATACAAGAGAACAATGGACCAATCTGCAGCAAGCATAGTCATTTTCAATGAACAACAAGAAAGAGTATTCTCCATTGGGCAGTTATTACACTCCCACTCCAACAATGAAGCAGAATATGCAGCCCTAATTCTTGGATTGGAACAATCTATTTCACAAGGAATTCAACGCCTAAATGTGTTTGGCGATGCTTTGCTTTTGATAAGGTAGATAAATGGCACCTAGGTTTGTAAGAATCAAGTTTTACTTGGTCAACTACGCCAAGTTAAGGATCTTCTAAAGAAGTTTGAAGCAATGAAACTATTTCATGTCCCCATAGCAGAAAATCAGGAGGCAAATGCTCTAGCCAAAGAAAGAATACAAGACATTCCAGTAGGAGCCATCAAACTGAAGCTACCCCTCTTTCAAGGTAGTGATGCTATGCCTGATGTCGTCAGTTTTTTAGATACAAGAGAATGTCTAGAAGGATACACCAAAGGCCAGAAACAGTGGCTGGTAAGGAAGGCTACTAGGTACCGCCTTGTAAACGACCACTTGTATTGTAAGGGCAAGGATCAAATTCTCAGGCGGGTGCCAACCTCCAGTGAGATCACAGAGGTAATTTCAAGTTGCCATGATGGCGTTTGCGGCGGTCATTTTGCTCTAGATATCACCAGTAGGAAGATTCTACAAGCAGGACACTTTTGGCCTAGTTTGAATAGGGATGTACACCATTGGTGTAAAACATGTACGGCTTGTCAAGTGGCCAATGATTGCACATTAACCTACGAGCCACAAACTCCTATCATCTCATATGGTCCATTTGAGAAATGGGGAATAGATGCAATTGGTCCTTTACCAAGGGCCCAATCAGGTAAATTGTACATCATAGTGGGTGTAGACTACACGACTCAATGGGCAGAAGCAACAGCCACCACCCGCATTAAAGCCCAAGAAGTAGCAAAGTTCATTTTTGAGCATATCTGTTGCCGTTTTGGCACTCCTCTTGAGATAATATCAGATAGAGGACCTGGATTCAGAGGTGATTTGGTGGGAGAACTAATGACGAAGTTAGGCATCACACACCGACATTCCACACCGTACTATCCACAATGCAATGGTCTGGTAGAGAAGGTAAAAAGAATGATTTGCAAAATCATCACAAAGCAGGTGAATAATCACACAGGGGACTGGGATAAACATCTCATGGCAGCTCTTTGGGCCTACAAAACAACATTCCGAACATCACTAGGTTTCACCCCTTTCCATCTAGTTTATCAGAAGGAGGCAATTTGACCCATTGAGGTACAGATAGCCAGCTTGAGAGTTTTGGCTAGCCAGATACATCGTCCAATTGTAAATCTCCGAAACCACACCTTGGATTTGGAGAGACTCCAACTAGATAGGGAAGAAGAAATTAATCACTACGCAGTGCAGGCAAAACGACACCGGCTCACTTTCAATCAAGGGCTTAAAGAAAAGGGACTGGAAAAAGGCTGAGATACGACAACAGATTCGACACCGGGAAGGACAAGAAATTTCAACCCAGATGGGAAGGACCATTCATCATCAAGAAACGCTATGACAATGGCAGCTATAAGCTGATGGAAGCAGATGGGAGAATTCACAAGACTAGGGTCAATGGATAGAGACTGAAAAGGTATTTTCTTAGGTTTGATCCAGAATTCATGCTAGACATTCCAGAAGAGGGAGAACCCTCTAACTCCACAGCTAAAGATGCAGAAGAAGGGCTAGAAGCATGAATGCCTCTAGCCAAAGGGAGAGGGCTAATGATGGCCGATTTTTGAAAATCAAAGGAAAAAAAAAGAAAAAAAAACTAATTTTTCCTCTGTTGGAGCCTTGGCGACACTTTTGGAAGGCTCGGCAACGCCTGGTCAACCTCACGACACCTTTACGGGCATGGCACATGGGGCCCCCTTCGATTGGCCGGCCTTATCACCCTCAGGCCCCCGCTTGTCCATGCCCCAGCCTAGCCGGCCGCCCTCGGTTTCAGATACCCCTTGTCTCTCTCTCTCTCTCTCTCTCTCTCTCTCTCTCTCTCTCTCTCTCTCTCTCTCTCTCTCTCCCTGTAGTTTTATTCCCCCGGCGGGCATCGACTGAGATCTCTCTCTCTCTCTCTCTCTCTCTCTCTCTCTCTCTCTCTCTCTCTCTCTCTCTCTCTCTCTCTCTCTCTCTCTCTCTCTCTCTCTCATTTTCCATTTGTATCTCTCTCCAAAATCCTCTCTCTTACCGACATCTTGTTGATCCCAACCCCCCCCACTGGCCACCCTCGGCTAGGAGCGGCCTCGAGCACTCACCCCGACCCCTCCCTCGCTCTCCCTCTCGCGCTCCCTCTGTGTCGAGCCGCATGTGAATTCCTGCTCTCCCGTATTCTTACCCACACACCCGCCCCCCCCCCACGGTGGGCACCCGCCATAGAACCCTCTCTCTCTCCTATCCACGCCACCTCATCTCTCTCTCTCTCTCTCTCTCTCTCTCTCTCTCTCTCTCTCTCTCTCTCTCTCTCTCTCTCTCTCTCTCTCTCTCTCTCTCTCTCTCTCTCTCTCTCTCTCTCTCTCTCTCTCTCTTCCGTTTCAGCCCGAAGGCGCAACACAACTTACGGGATGCTCTCCCACACCACACACTCACTCACCCTCATCCTCTCCCTTCCTCACCACCTACAATCCCCTCTCCCTCTCTCGCGCTCTGTTACGGTTCTAGCCCGCCTGCAATCCCTCTCTCTCTCCCTCTCAGCCTGTATAGGCGTAGCGCAGAATTCTCTCACACTCTCTCTCTATACACACACCACACACACACACCCCACGCTTGCCCCCCCCCCCCCCACACACACACACACACACACACACACACACCATCCACCCCCCCACCCCTCATCCTCGCGTAGCAGTTCGCCTTCAACAGAGCCGAAAAAAAGATTAAAAATAAATATATAATATATATTATACAAACCCGTTCCCACGCACGCTTGCACACACATACAAATACACACATACACACTCACGCATGCGTACCCACATATACATATATATACACACATCCGCCGACATGCACAAACATACACACACGCATATACGCACTACAAATACAACAAAAAAAAAACGAAAGATTCCACGACTACGACGACAACGAAAAAGAAGGAGGACTCAAATCACGCGCCGCCAACAAACAAAAAGAGGAAATGCACCGAATGCATGCCCCGGCCGATCCCGAAAAGAAGTACGCGCTACACACCATTCACCGGCAACACGCAACCATGATGCCAATTCCAGTAAATTATAGGTTATTTTCATCATTTCTTCAGTTTCACCCAAGCCATTGTAAAATTCCCATTTTTGTAAATTTCCTCTCTCTAGGTGATGGTCACAAAGGCCCACCTAGAGATTCTCATCTTTTAATAACCTCCCAAAACAAAGCAAGGGTCAACCACACCGGGCCCACCACTTGCTTTGTCTCCCAGATTAAGCTTACCCTAATCACACCGGGATTACCATAACCCAAGCAGCCAACACCTATAAATTGGCACTGAGAGGTCACTATCGGGGGGCAGTTCATGAGAAGTCAGCACTTGGTAGAGTGTAGTGGGAAGAGTTGACACTATCATCATCACGGGGAGGGGGCTTGTGTGTTGGGGTTTTCCTTGGGAATTGCACCATGCGAAGGGAGCCGCGTCCACCCCTCGCCTCCAATGGTCGATGCACACACGTATACACGCTCTTGGTAGAAAGCTTCACAATTATTGAGTCGTCTTAGAGAGCGCACCACGTAGGTTGCACCATCTTTTCTCCCTACCTCTCTATTACCACGGCATGCCATTTGTAAATACAGCAGAAATAATTCTCCCTCACACCCCCGAGGGTTTTCGTCATTTGCAAATCTCTCTCTCTCTCTCTCTCTCTCTCTCTCTCTCTCTCTCTCTCTCCGTGTGTGTGCACGTATGTCGGACGTGTCAATGCAAGGAACTTGCCTATACACCGTGTGCGAGCCACAAATGGCTCCAAGCACACAACAAGCCTAAACTAGTAAGCTCAAAGAAGGCGATGGTGTGTCACTCACCGCTCTACGCTTGCTTCGTGGAGGATTCCTCGCCGCGAAGAAGAAGGAGCCGCCGCTTCGCCGCGCTCAATCGCTTCGCTGCCGCCGTGCCATCATCGCAATGCTCGATCACTCTCTCTCTCTCTCTCTCTCACGCATACACACACACACACACACACACACAAGGAGATGAAGAAGAAGAAGATGGAGATGGAGCAAGAGCACTCTTCTATTGCACAAATGAGAGAATGAGTGAATTTTAGGTTTAGTTGACTTTTATATGAGCTCGACCCATTCACACTTGGGCGCCCATGCTTAGCCAACTAATCCCTTGAATGTTCTAGTTAGAGTGCGCTTCTCATCGGCGATCACTCTTACCCTTTTCCTATTGGACCGACAAGCCCAATACCTAATTCTACCAAATAAATAATACAATGTTTGTCGTAGGTTAGAATGTCCGTCGTAGGTTATAGGGTGTCCGTGAGCCGTGAGGGTTAACATGCCCCCCTTTCTGATGTAGATTCCGTCCTCGGAAGCTATTGAGTTGAAGCTCATTCGTCGAGGTGGAAGAGCATTTGAGATGAATGTCCTTAGCCTTCATCAGTCACTGAAAAATCAAACAACATTGGCACAGTAATTGCATTCTCATAAGCGATTAAAAAGCATATGCAGTTTTAGGCAGACAAATTGATTGGTAACAGAATTTTAAACAATTTGTCAGCAATAAACATTAAATTGCAATATAATCAAATGCATAAACAAATATAAAGGTAAAAAATTAAACAAGTCTGGGGTCGCTAATTTAACGGTCGAAAAGGCACTAGAGGTCGACTATTAATACCATGAGTAAGCTTCTTAATTTTCTCTGGTCAATAAGTTGTTTAATCGCGAGAGCCAAGTATTCTGACTAGAGGCTATACCTAGAAGACCTTGTAGTTAAGCTACGATAAAAGGAATTTCTCATGAAATCATTGCCTGACTGATTACCTTTCCTTTGACCCCCCAAAGTCTTTTCACAGTGATTCAATTTTGATGTGTGTGCTTATTTTGTATGCCTTGGGTTTTTTGCTTTTCAAAGAAAAACGCCCATATTGGGAACCTCTAGGGCTCTAGTACCATAGGCGATACATGTGAGTGAAGTACCCAATCAAGCTGAGATTTCTCTTCCAGCTTAAGATTTTACAATGTGGCACTTTGATTTTTTGTTTGTTCATTTTCAGCATTTTAATTTTGTAACTTTGGGGGGTCATATAACACTGATACACCTCCCCAGGCTCATCACACTAGTAAACTCCCTTTATAATACTTAAGCTAAAGGTCAATAGGGTCAAGCCCACTAGAAAGCCCTAGTACATTTCACACAATGCTACCTAAATCGGATTAAGAACCTAAGTAACCATTGATTATTAGGAAGGCATTCCCCATGGTATTAAGAGAAGATCTCTAACACCTAACTTGGTCAAACTAGCTTAGTCGAACTTGCTTGATTTTTAAACCTAGACAAGTGATTATGAAAAAAAAATTACATTGAATTAAATGTTTGATAGTAAGCAAATGTGCTGGATATTATGCTACCAATCACACAATCAAAGCAGACAATCATAGATGCAAAAAAGATAAGGGGCAGTGCTAATGGACAAGAAACACCTATTTGTGTTGATGGTCGCGCTTGATTTGAAGTGCGAACGAGAAGAAAGATTCCATGAAGGTCCAAATCCTAACAACAACAACACACTCCTGTACACACTAGGAAACACAAGGAATACCTCCAGGAGGCACATCAGTGGGAAAAGGTACCAACACTTATTGAATACAACAAAAAACATAAGGAACCCTAACCTAATTATTTGCACTCCCCTTAGAGAGTCAAGGGAATAGGATATTGTAGAGATTGGGGGGAAACCCTAACCTATCCTCGTCGTCGAGATAAACAAAGTCATCGTCCATGAGACCATATGTGTCATCCGTATAGTCATGTAAATCTTCTTCTTCATCATAGGTACCCATGTTTACTAAGAAGGTCACTAGACGCCTATAGTCATCTTGGTCAAAAGGATAGGCTTGTGCAATGGGAGAAACTCTCTCTACTAAGTGTGGATCAGTCGTGGTCAAGAGACGTATCAACCACTCTAACTCCTCAAAATTCCTCTCACATGCTAGCGTACTTACCAAATCCCATTCACATGCAAGCACCGGAAAGACCATGTGAAATATTTGTGAAAAGTAACGAGGGTACCTCTCACCCAAGGCAGGAGTGGATGACTCTAGCGTACTAGCCATATCTGTACACGCAAATAGATGATGGTTAGAGTGCAAATATTACAAGGGTCGTGTTCTTGTGCATAATGTGTTTTTTGTGTTATGGCTCTTGCTCTTTTACTTTTTTATCTTGTTTTTGTGAGTATAAGGCTTTATATATACATTCCCTAAGATTGGAGATTAAGAGGTCAGGGAGAAAGGTTGAGAGGGAAGCAAGTGAATGATGGATGTCAACCAACACTCCCCCGTTCCTTGGGTAGATCATATCGTTTGAAATGATGTCGTCACCCTTTGAAACCATTTGTTCCAAGTTGTTATAGGTGAAGGCTTTAACCAATAGTTTTCGACCGCTCTATGCATTTCATCTAGTTGCAAGGGTGGTAAGGTACTCTCCCATGATTTTATTTGCAACATCGTTGTAGGTGGTGAACTTACAACGAGAGGTGTAAACTCTTTCTTGCTTGTATGGATATGTACAATGGTAGGTGGAGGTTGTGTCGAAGCTTCTATTTTCGTATAGGAACTACATGAAGATCAAGAAGCTTCATTTGCTTTCCTTGTTCCTGAGCTAGGTGGAACAAATCGTTCTTTCTTTGGTACCCAAACTAGCTCTAGAGCAGGTGTGTCGCATTCCGTGATTTTTTTCTTTCCACGATCTTCAATTTGTTTTGGAGCCACATGATTGAGCTCACATGGGCACGTTGACAAGTAAGAGCACAATTTACGTTTTGGCACCCAGATTTGATCATTTCCTTCATAGTAGCCTTGGGCTTCCAATAGTTTTTTAGGAATCCAACACAACATTTCTTTACATTTCTTGGGGCGAAATAGACGTCTCTTACCAGGCTGCTGTCTTTTAGCATTGGCTATGGTTGCTAAAGAAGCTTAAGGGACCCACTTGTATGTTTTCTTTGTTATATTGGGATGGGTCTTGTGTGTCTCAAGCTTTATTTCAGCTACATCAGTTGAAGCTCTAGAGACTTGGGCTATGGGGACATATGGTTCAACCTCTTGGACATGCAATGTTTTGGGTTTTATTTCCTTAAGAGGCAATATCTCAGGGACTATGGCTTGCGTGGTAGGGCTAAGAGTTGGTTTTTGTGTTGTGACACCCCCTGTCCCCCAATCAATAGTGCATTTGGTGGCTATCATCCACGTGCGTCCTAGGTTTATATTACCCTCCATAGTTCCAACAGGCATGACCAACAAGTCTTGAGCTACAACCCCATTGCCATAACTGATAGAACTGTGCCAGATTCCAAAAACCATAGTTTTTTTCTTGTTGAAACCCTTGACTTGGATAATACTCTCAGATAGAGGTGGCTTCCCTAACTGACACCACACCCCATATGATAGCAGATTATATTTAGCACCTGTGTCCAATAAGGCGTTATATAGCACTTTTCCATAGGTGTTGTTTAGCTCAATAGGGTATCGTAGAGGTGTGTCAGAGTCCAACCAATCCTCGTCGATTTCAACGTGGAATGCATGTGTGACTCCAAGATTAGCCTCTCGTTTTCGTGTTATACGTTTTTGTCGCTCCTTAGCCTCAGCTTGAGCTTGTATCTTCTTCAATTCTATTTATGCCTTGGCTGCCTTTTTTGTATGGATGGCACGCAACTCCTCTTGGCTTAAAGGATCATAGTATTTTTTAAATTTGCTCCCATTGAGGAATCCAATGGTTTCAACTCCATCAAGAGTCTCCACACAAATGGTTCCTTGTGGGGTGATCTCACATACTCTATATGGTCCTTTTCCCGCATATTTCAACTTTTTCTTTTCGTTACGCACTCCATACATAAGGACTTTATCACCAACATTGATATCTTTGTTCTTTAGATTGTTGAAGATGATGAAACAGGAAACAGAAGGAAGACAACAACTCAGAGTAGGAAGAAGATGGAGAAGGAGAAGACACAGAGCATTGTTGAAGATGATGAAACAGGAAACAAAAGGAAGACAGCAACTCAGAGTAGGAAGAAGATGGAGAAGGAGAAGACACAGAGCTTGCGTACGAGATCTTTGTAGTCTATCTCTCTGTATTAGAATAATAGAGTATATACAAACTCAGAGCTACAAAGCTTATATGAAACCCTAAGAGATAAGGTGTCCTTTCACACCAGATGTCCAGGGGGAAAAACCCAGTGGGAGAAAAGTGCCCCTGGTGAAGCGCGTATACACACTAACACTACTACATGTCTACAAATCCCCCCTGTAGTGATAGTGTGAATCCGTACAAGGTAGAAGATCATCATGTGTATGAGAGTAAGCCCAAAGCTTTTCGAAAAGCTTCAAACTTTTCTCGTGATAACTCCTTCGTAAATAGATCTGCAATGTTATCCTGTGTAGGACAGTAAGTTAGTGTGATCTCCCCTACATGTAGCCTTTCCCTGACATAGTGGTAGTGAACCTCTATGTGCTTTGTTCTTGCATGAAATACTGGATTCCTTGCAACTGCCATAGCACTCTGACTGTCAGTGAAAATGGTAGTGGGTGCCTGTTGACACTCACAAAGATCTGCCAATAACCTGCGTATCCATACACAATCAACTGTTGCCGTGAAAGCTGCCATGTACTCAGCTTCACAAGTTGATGTAGCCACTATGGGTTTCTTCTTGCTTAGCCAAGATATACATGCATTTCCCAAGAAAAAACAATTGCCACTTGTGGAATGTCGTGTGTCAAAATCACGAGCCCAATCTGAATCGCTGTAACCAAGAAGCTGCATAGAACTGTGCTTTCCATACATATCCCCCCTTAGAAAGAACATGGCAAGATTAGGGGTACCTGAAAGGTAACGAAGTATGCGCTTCATAGCCTGCGAATGATGCATACCTGGGCTGTGCATAAATCTACTTGCTTGTGAAACCCCAAATTGAATGTTTGGACGAGTGTTGCCTGCCAAATATATCAAGCAACCAACGGCTACATGCAGGGGAGATCACACTAACTTACTGTCCTACACAGGATAACATTGCAGATCTATTTACGAAGGCGTTATCATGAGAAAATTTTGAAGCTTTCCGAAAAGCTTTGGGCTTACTCTCATACACATGATGATCTTCTACCTTGTACGGATTCACACTATCACTACAGGGGGGATTTGTAGACATGTAGTAGTGTTAGTGTGTATACGCGCTTCACCAGGGGCACTTTTCTGAAGACTGTCCTGCACCAGACTTGGAGTGATGAGCACTCTCTTTACCCTTGTTTTTGTTATGTACAACAAGAGCATGATCCATACCATCCACCTGTAAAGACTTGTTCTTACGTGATTGATCCTCCTACAATAGCAAAGCCACTAACTCTTCAAAATGAAGAGGCTCAGGATTAGCTCGCAAAGAGAGAGTCAAAGAAGTCTGAAAAGTCAGATAAGATGGTGGTAGTGAATTGAGTGTTTTGGAAACCAAGTCCTTCTCTCGAATCACTTCATCAATGCTAAGAAATTGCTCTTTAAGATCCCTGATTTTTGTAAGATGCTCGACAATATCGTCACCTTCGTCCATCTGTATTTTGTCAAGTTGTTTCTTCAAGAACTCTATTCTGGCAACGTTTCTTCCTCCAAACATAGCTTGCAAAGTGTTCCAAGCATCCTCAGAAGTTCTGCAAGATCTGATATGTGGTGTGATTGTCCTCTTTATGGTTAAGGAAATCACGGCCATAGCTTGTGCATCTTTAGTATCCCATCTCTTTTGCTCTGGAGTGACTTGTGAGGGTCCTACACCAACAGCTGCACCACGACCAGGCGTGGCAGGTGCAATGCTACTTGGACGAACTTCATCTCCAGATACATAATCCCACAATCCTTTACCAACCAAAACATTTTTGGCCATAAAAGACCAAAGAGAATAGTTAGTACCATCGAATTTGTCTTCGGATGTAAATGCACCAAAAATCTCTTTCTCCGTAGATTGAGCCATACTGAAGAAAATCTGTCAAAAAGCACACCCTCTTGATCTAAACGCCTCCAAAAAGTAACTTCTGCTACGCTGCTCAGAACAAAATTCTGAGGGCTCGAACGGCTTCGAAAGGGGGGTAAAACCCCAGGTCGCCTAGTCAGAATATTCTCGGAACGTCGAGGATGCTCCCACGAGCAAATTTTCCGAAAACTGCCTGAAAACTGCGATTGCGCGCGTGGACGCGAAAACGCAAGTAGAGGCTCTGGAAATCACCAAGCTCTGATACCAATTGTTGAAGATGATGAAACAGGAAACAGAAGGAAGACAACAACTCAGAGTAGGAAGAAGATGGAGAAGGAGAAGACACAGAGCTTGCGTACGAAATCTCTGTAGTCTATCTCTCTGTATTAGAATAATAGAGTATATACAAACTCAGAGCTACAAAGCTTATATGAAACCCTAAGAGATAAGGTGTCCTTTCACACCAGATGTCCAGGGGGAAAAACCCAGTGGGAGAAAAGTGCCCCTGGTGAAGCGCGTATACACACTAACACTACTACATGTCTACATAGATGACTGTCAAACCATTTCTTCCTCCTATCTTTCTCCACAAGTGCATTTTGCACAGCTAATTGCCTCTCTTCATCTAGCCTTTCAAGGATATATAATCGCTCAACTAAGGGGTTACCATCCCAACCTTCTTGAGAAGCTACTCAAAGACTAGGAATGACAAACTCCCATGGCATAACCGCTTCTTGGCCATACACCATCTTGAATGGTGTGCAGTTAATGGCAACTTTATACGCAGTACGATAAGCCCATAGAGCTGATGTAAGCTTTAAATCCCAATCTGTGCGATGAGCTTCCATCGTTTTGGTTAAGATAAAGATTAAGGTCTTATTGGTGCTCTCAGCTTGGCCATTTGCTTGTGGATAATAAGGTGTGGATTTATGGTGAGCTATCATAAAGTTGGTAGTGAGTTCTTTTATTACTCCATTTATAAAATGAGTACCATTATCACTCACAATCTCAAAGGGACAACCAAATGTTGTAATAATGTTCTCAAAGAGAAACTTGGCAGCTGACCTTGCATCGGCCTTATGTGTCGCCTTGGCTTCCGCCCATTCGAGATTGAGTGGTATGAGCTGCCGGACTAATTGGGCCTACAAAGTCCAAACCCCACTTTTCAAATGGTTGAGTCACTTTAACAGGATGTAAGGGCATCCTATCCTTTTGTTGTGTGATCTTGTAACGTTGTCATTCATCACATCCTTTTGCAAAAAGTGATGCATCCTTAAATAAGGTTGGCCACCAATAGCCTGATTGCAACACCTTTCTAACTGTTAGTTCCCCTGAGAAATGTCCTCCGGCTATACCCATGTGGGCTTCTTGCAGTATATATAAATACTCATCCTCACGGGCACAACGTCTAAGAATATCATCCTTCCCTAGCCTGTAGAGAGTTCCCGCAATGAGAGAGTAAGGTTCACATTATTTTAACAGTTTTTGAGCTATGTCTTTACGAAGCTCTTTGGGTGGAAAACCATTAACTAGAAAGTTCACAATCTTATCACTCCATTCAAGTATGGTTTCGACTAGGAATAGAGAAGTATCAGGCAATTCATCATCGATTCATCATCGACTCTAGTAGGGGCTTCACCATTGGGTATGCGAGACAAATGATCAGCCATGACATGTCTTTTACCAGGTCTCACCACAACGGTAAAATCAAACTCAAGGAGAATTAACAACCATCGTGTAATTCTTCCCATGGAACAAGGTTTATTTACTAGATACAACAAGGCTTGATGATCAACATAGAACACAAACTTGTTGGCCAGAAGATAGTAGTGAAATTTCTTCACTGCATAAATCATACATAAACCTTCTCGCTCTGTAGTGGTGTAGTTTTTTTCGGCATCATTTAGCTGACGACTTGCAAAGCTAATGGGGTAGTCTTGTTTATGTTCTCCTGGTTGAGCTAGAACACACCCAATAGCAAAGTTCGATGCATCAATATGCACATGAAAAATTACATTCCAATCAGGCACTCGTAGAATAGGAGCGCTAGTCAAGGTCTTTTTCAATGACTCATAAGCATAGTCACACTCCGTAGTCCATTGGAACTCAATAAGAAGCTTGTACAAAGGACGAGCTATCTCGGCAAAGTTTTAAATAAACCGTCGATAATAACCAACATGGCCCATGAACCTTTGAACTCCTTTATAGTTTGTAGGTGGTGGCAATTCAGCAATGGCTTTAATTTTGCTTTCATCTGTGGAAATCCCATTTTTGGACACTATATGCCCTAAAATGACTCCATGTTTAACCCAAAATTGGCATTTGAAAGGGTTTAAGGAGATGCGATACAATCTACACTTCTCAAACACTTTTCGTAAGCATGATAGATGTTCTTTCCAAGAGGAATAAACACAAAGGTCATCTAAGAAAGCTTCACAAAACTCCCTCAAATATTCTCTAAAAGCAGTGTTTATTAATCTTTGAAAGGTAGCCGGGGCATTGGTTAAGCCAAAAGCCATAACACGAAATGCGAACATTCCAAATTCGGTTATAAAGGCTATTTTAGCTTGGTCCTCCAGCGCAATCGTGATTTGATTGTAGCTAGAGTACCCATCTAAAAAGCTATAAGCTTCCTTCCCTGCAACTCTTTCAAGCACATGTTCTAAATATGGCAAGGGGTAATGGTCCCTCCTAGTGGCAGCATTGACCTTCTTGAGATCCACGCACACTCTGAGTTTCCCATTCTTCTTTGGCACAATCACTATTGGAGACACCCATTCTAAGTGCCCAATAGGGTATATGAATCCGCATTCCACAAGCTTTTCAATCTCTTCTTGAATGATTTTTGCATATTTAGGATTCATTGGGTAGGGTCGTTGCTGAACTGGTTTAGCCATGCTATTCATAGGGATTGTGTTTTGCACCACGGAAGCTAGAACACCTTTCATATCATGATAAGTCCATGCAAATATATCCCTGAATTCCTTGAGAAGTTCTTTAAGTACACACTCCTCAGTCTCGGTTAGATCTTGGGCAATGAAAACAAGTTTAGACTCTTCTCCTGGGTCTGCTAACTCTATTTCCTTAACTATCGCTGGACCATCATAGACTCCATTGCTCCCATCGATAGGTTTTCTTTGAGCCTTTGTATACACAATCTTACGTTCCTCTGTGGTATAGGATTTGAAATGTTTAGGTGTAGGGTGTAAGTCTGTGGGGTCCTGTTGTTCTGTGGACTGTGATTTACCTTCTGATTCCTTTTGTTGTTGAGCTAACTCTCGATTTTGTCATCTCCTTACGGTACGGCTCAACTTTGGCTTCTCTGTAGCCTCTAATTGTGCGATGTCAATGGGTTGTGGACTACACCACATAACGCTTTGAAGGTATTCACCCCAATTATCTACCAACTTTCGATGAGCATCACATGCCCCTATATAATTAAGCCATTTTGCGGTAGATTTCTTTTCATTTATTCTAGCCCGCAGATTTGCTCGATATCGTCGCCTCTTATATCTCTTACTCTTCTTGTTTAATTCTCGATTATGGTCGATTTCTAGTGAAGACTCACTAGACGAATCACTACTTGTGTCTTTTGCTCCCTTGGATAGATTATCATTTAGGTTACCACTCGGCCCTGAATGGTTTGTCCCCACATTTGCACTAAGATTTAACTCAGATTATTTGTCCTCAGAGTCAATTTCAACTGATGATTCTGACCCCAAATCGTGTGGGCTATAGTCTTGTGAGGCGCTACTGGTTTCAATGCTAGTCAAACTTTCATCTTGTAGATCATCAAAAGCTATATGCATTGCTTCTAGGATGTTTAAGGGTACAAGTGGTGGTATTTCATCCCCCTCAGGTGTTACCCAGGTCGTCCCCCTATTTCCCCAAGTGTCTATGGTTGCTGCTAGGTAGACCCAATCCACATTGTTCGACTCAGTCATCCCAGGTAGTACATCCATATAAGGAGAATCTTCCCCAACATCAGTGTTCTCTTTACACGTGTAACAATACTGCAATGGGGCCGAGTGAACTGTGGTGTCAGATCTATGATCAATTATAAACCTGTTTCCTAGAGGATGTGCTCGACCCGTCACAAGATCCACTCGAATGACAGAATCTTGGAACTGCAAGTAGACATGGTTTTTAGACCAGTCATGCACCATTTTTGCTTCCCTCATGAAAGGACGTCCTAAGATCATCTCCGATGTCATAGTGTGTTTGGAGAAATCCATAACAATAAAGGTAATCCTTATTTTATGTCCAAAGACCTTGATCTTGAGATCTTCTAGCATCCCAATAGGTTTAACAATAAACCCATTGGCCATCTTCACTACTATGGTTGTGGTCGCAAGGTGAGGTCTTCCCATAGTTTCCCAGCAATTTTTAGTCACAATGCTAACCCCAGCGCCACCATCAAGGATTCCCTTCATAGTTAATCCCTTAGTAGTGATTGGTATGGTCGCATTGGATTCATCGGCCTCAAAGTATTGTCCCAACTTGTTAACATGTATTTCTATCACAAGGTTCTCATCTAGGTTGGGTTGTGGATCTATGTATTCCTCCTCTATTGGCATCTCCCCAGCTCCATCCATCTATGCAAATTGTGGTAGCCCAAACTTCAGTTCTCCATTGAGGAAGGCTCGAAGAGCTGAGACTAGCTCAGGGTCTTTATATAGTTTGGACATGATGGTGGTTCTAACTTCTGAAGACATGAAATCCATCAATTTGGAAATGTTTAACGGCACCTTTTGGCCTTGAGTCCCTTGACGTGGGGAAGATGGGATCTCCATTTCTTCGATAGGATCAGGTAGTCCCTCTGTAAACATTCTTTCCATCAAGAAGTGAGTACGCCCACTTTCCCATGACTTTAAGTCACTTTCTTCTTGGATGACACTAGGTATGTCCAAGGGTCTATGGACTTGGTGAGGTTGTTGTTGTGTAGGGAACACGGTGTCTGTAATTTGGATCTTCCTAGGTGCTGGTTCTAGATCCCTTTGGGTATCTTCCACCAAACTCCTTAATTGCTTAACTCGCTCAATCTCCTCTGTAGGGTTTGGGTAAGTTCCTATCTTCTTTTTGGATCCTAGCCATTGTGGCTCATGAAGATCTTCCTTGTTGGTTTCTATGTTAGTGGTCGTTTTGGTCTCCATGGTTTCACCTGAATCAGAATCTTCTTCAGCGTCGTTCATATATACGGGGTCGTCACTAGTCCCTATGCTGGTCTTTGAACTGGGGTCTGACTTCGCTGCTTTTTGCGATCTCTTTCTTCGTGTTTTCTTCTTTTTCTGAGATTGGGCAATTGATGCCGTGTCTCTTTCCTCAAGAATATAATTTTGTTTTTGGAGCATCGATTGTGTGAGTACGTTTACTGGTACCACGGGTGTACTTTGGTGATGGCTCCTCGTTAACTTCAATCAAGTTTAATGGCGTGATCTTCGGTGCATTTGGATTATTTGGACATTGGGCAATCAAATGATATATGCCACATCGATTACACATGAGTATCGGCATTGTAGACGTGCTCGCTTGATTGGTTTGCATTAGTGTGGCGTTCTTCTGTAGCCTAATAGGACACTCGGCTACACGATGTGGACCTCCATACTCATAGCATTGAAGAGGTGGTCTCTTAGCAGTGTAATTAATATTTTGGCCTCTTGCCGCAAGAGTAGCTACTTGATATACAAGTTTGACTTGTCCCCAATAGTCCTCCATGTAGTATTGTGGACTATCTTCAAGCACATCCATCCCATAGGAGATATTAGGATCTATATCTTCCTCACAGCCTTCCAAACAAGAAATAGATGACTCACAACCCACTTGATTCACAAAAGTGATTCTCGGATGTGGTGGTTGCGGTCCTAGCACTGGAGGTGGTAAGGGTGTTGTTTGAACAACATTTTGGGCCCTAGGGACCATGTGTTGTGCTGTTTGTTCAAGAGGTGGGGCCGGCATCAATGCAGGCGCTGGAGGTGTGTCTGTCCATGCTAAGGTTGGTCTATTGGCCATCGCGCGCTTAAATACTATGCAATCCTTAGCTTGATGACCATACCTCCCACAGGCATTGCAGTTCCCATTGAATTTTACTCTAAAAGTAGGGCATTCACTGGTACTATGCGGTCCATAGCATACTGAGCACCATTGTTGCTCCCTTCTTGGATACATATGATTGTTTTGCGGAGCACGATTGTCTCTAAGACTCTCTTGAATAGCCTTGGTGAGATATGCTAAAGTCATCTCAGATATCTTTGGCTCCTTAGCAATAGGCTTTAGAGTCATTGGTTGATGCCCTGATGCTTGCGAGCTAAAAGATTTAGACTCAACAGACACTCTTTCTCCTTGAATCATTAAATTATCCTCCAATTGGATCGCATTGGTGGTGATTGCTTCCCAAGTGGTGATACCTCTAATGACTAAGCCATTGTAGATATCCTCATGTCGTAATCCCCTAATGAATCTATCAAGCAATTGGTTATTGTTGAAGTGCTCATTTGGATTACAATGAGAATTCAAATGCTTCAAGCGACTTATAAAGTCTCTCACCGACTCTCCTTCCTCCCGTTGGGCTTTCTGGAGTTGAGAGGCTACACCCCAAAGTACTCCCTCTCGTATGTATTCTTTTAAGAACAGTCTCCTAAGAGTACGGTACATCGTTTTTTCTTCCACCCTTGGGGTTCTATACCAATCCCCAGCCTTTCCACTTAAGGTTAGGCTTAAAGCATTGCTCTTATGTAGGTCATTGTGTTCTCCTAGAGAATCGCATATTTGTTCAAACACTTCGATATGCTTTCTCACATCCCCGTCTCCACTAAATTTTTCTGTGAGCTTGGCTATTTGTACTGCCTTACTTCTAGGCTCTCTATCAGGCGTGTTACGCATATTCTCAGCAATAGATCGACCAATAGCTTGAGCAAATGTTGCCAAGTAACCTAAGTGAGCAGGCACCGTGGGTGAAGGCGCTCCAGAGACTACATGTGGAGTAGGTATTGGCATTGGGCTTGGCACATAGGAAGCCCTTGGGTTCCACGTTGGTTACGATGTTGTGCCATGTAGTGGTCCATAGTTCATATGGGTGGCCCTAGGCATAGCAGACGTCGGATGTGACATGCTAATGCTATCCGGTATAGTCCCATGAAAATAAGAACTTGTGTATTGTGGTTGTGGAGCATAGGTAGTTGAAACAATGGGAGGGGTAGGGACTACATGAGTGTGATGACCCATAGGTGCATACGATTGGTACACACTTGTAGGTACTGAAGTCGCGGAGCGGAGCGTGGGTCGACTCTCTCACACACACACACAGTGAGCTTACACAGTACAGTACGCAGAGAACTGTTAGAAGGGTTATCTCCCAATTCCTTAGTATTCACAAAGTATAAGTTAGTATATACAAAGAGTTAGAAGGAAGTGAGTTAGGCGGGCGGCCAGCCATATCCGCATAAGAGGCCACTTGGGCTTTAATCCCAACAACCTCCCACTTAAAGTCCAATGTGGCACTTTAAGTAACTGTAAATCTATGAACATAAATGTACAAAGATTTACATGGCTGCCATCTATCCAATGCCCAATAACTCACCACAATGCACAAAGCCCTCTCCTGGAAGTCCCTTTGTGAGTAGATCAGCAGGATTGTCCTTGGTGTGGATCTTCAGCAGTTGTATCTGCTTGTCTTCAAGTACTTCCCTAATGAAGTGATATTTGACATCAATATGCTTAGTCTTCGAATGGAACACTGGATTCTTTGCCAATTGTATAGCACTTTGACTATCACAATATAACTCTGGCATATCTACTTTGATTCCCAAGTCTGCAACCAATCTACCAAGCCAAATAGCTTCTTTGCATGCCTCATTTGCTGCAACATACTCAGCTTCTGTAGTAGACTGCGTAACACAATCTTGTAATTGAGATCGCCATGATATGGCACCTCCAACCAATGTAAAGACATAGCCTGATGTAGATCTCCTCTTATCCAAGTCTCCTGCATAATCTGAGTCAGTGTATCCTCTGACACTCAAATCCTGACTACCATAGCATATGCGCATACTCTTTGTATCTTTTAAGTATCTCATGATACCTTTCACTGCCTCCCAATGTTTCTTGCCGAGATTTGACATATATCTGCTAACCACTCCCACTGCAAATGCAATATCCGGACGTGTAGCAATCATTGCATACATCAAACTACCCACTGCAGACGCATATGGAATCTTATCCATTTCAGCCTTTTCTTCCTCAGACACAGGACAATCTTGTTTGCTAAGTTTCACATATGGTGGCAATGGAACACTCAATGCCTTTCCCTTCTCCATATTGAAACGTTGCAAAACCTTGTCAATATACTCTGTTTGAGATAACCAAATCAACTTCTTTGATCTGTCTCTCTCAATGCGCATACCAAGTATATGACTTGCCTCACCCATGTCTTTCATGTCAAACGATTTTGCCATCTTTGACTTCAAAGCTGAAATTTCTTCCAAGTGTTTGCCAGCAATCAACATGTCATCCACATACAAAATAAGGATCAGCCAACTGCCATCCTTAGCCTTCTTTGTATATAGACAGTGATCGAACTCACTACATTTGTAGCCTTGAGAAAGCATAAACTGGTGGAACTTATGGTACCATGCCCTCGGTGTTTGTTTTAAGCCATAAAGACTCTTTAACAACTGGCATACCAAATGTTCCATGCCTTTCTCAACAAACCCTTCTGGCTGCTGCATGTAAATTTCCACATCTAAATCACCATGCAAGAACGCTGTCTTGACATCCATTTGGTGCAACACCAAATCCAATATAGCAACCAATGCAAGAAAGCATCTCAATGTAGTCATCTTGACCACTGGAGAGAAGACTTCATCAAAGTCAATGCCTTGTTCTTGCTTAAAGCCCTTGGCAACAAGCCTTGCTTTGTACTTTGGCTGACTATCATGAGCGGTGATCTTATACCTGTAAACCCATTTACAAGGTAGAGCCTTTTTGCCCTATGGTAATTTAACCAACTTCCATGTCTGGTTTTTATGCAGAGCTGTCATCTCTGACTGCATGGCCAACTGCCATTTTTTCGAGTCAACCACTTGTAATGCTTCCTTGTAACAAGATGGTTCTCCGCAATCTATGAGCATGACATAATTTAGAGATGGCACATAACGATCAGGTGGTTTGGAGACACGCTCAAAACGTCTCACCACAACTGATTCTGCCTCTCTAGCCACTATAGGCTGTTCCTGAGCCTGACCATGCTGTCTTGATGTGCTAGCACTAGGTCCATCTTCCCTGAAGACAACTCTTCTGATCTCCTCTGTCTTCTCTGGCTTAGTGTGAAACTTGGCTTCATTGAAATGCACATCATTGCTACGAATAAGCTTTCTGGACTCACGATCCCAAAGCCGGTAACCCATCTCGCCCGATTCTCCGTAGCCAAGAAATATACACTTCTTGCTCTTTGGTTCTAACTTATTTCTGAACTCCTTAGGAATATGGCTATAAGCTTCACAACCAAAGACTCTGAGATGCTTATACGAAGGTGCCTTGCCTGTCCATAGCATCTCGGCCACTACACTCTTATCCAGAACCCTACTAGGAGACCTGTTGATCAAATGGACTGTTGTAGCCACTGCTTCCGCCCAAAATCCATCAGGCAACTCAGCATTTGACAACATGCTTCTGACCTTCTCTTGTATGGTCCTATTCATACGTTCTGCAACCCCATTCTGTGAAGGATTATATGGTGCAGTAAGTTCCCGCTTAATCCCTTTTGCTTCACAAAAGTCTTGAAAAGCTTTGGAAACGTACTCTCCACCATTGTTAGTTCTCAAGCACTTCAGCTTCTGACCACTCTGATTCTCCACCAGCTGCAAGAATGTCTTAAAGACCTTGAGCACCTCATCCTTGTGCTTCAAGAAGTAAACCCATACTTTGCGAGAATAGTCATCTATGAATGTACAAAAGTACGTTGCTCCCCCTAGTGACAAACTAGGCATTGGTCCGCATAGATCACTGTGTACAAGAGCTAACCGTTCGTCCTTACGATTCCTCTTTGATCTGTGCGGTTCCTGTGTTTGCTTACCATAAACACAATGCTCACAAAACTCGAAATCTTGAAATGAAAAGCCAGGCAAATAACCATAATGAGAAAGTATTTCCATTCCTCTTTTTGACATATGTCCCAACCTACGATGCCACAGTGACACACTTGGCTGCTCAATCACATTAATTACATGGTTTTTAACCTCTGAAACATGTAAAGTGTACAGAGTTCCTGACTTGCTGCCATGTGCTACAGTCATCGAACCTTTGGAGATCTTCCAAGCGCTGTTCCCAAAAATTGTCACATAACCCGCATCATCCAACTTCCCTGTACTAATCAAGCTCTTTCGGATTGCTGGAACATGTCTGACATTCTTGAGCCATAAAGAAGAGCCATTCTGAAACTTCAACTGCACATCTCCCACTCCAAGTATGTCACAAACCTGCTCATTGCCAAGTCTGACATAATCTTTAGTAGCCACATATGATGTAAACCACTCTTTGTGCGGAGAAACATGTAAAGATGCCCCTGAGTCGATAATCCAATCACTCATAGCATGTCCATCCTCTGCAGTCAAGAAAACAGAATCAAGATTGCTTGTAAGGAAGATGTCACCAGCTGCTATACCAGAATCACTGTCTGAACCAGATCCTGTGACATTCACCTCTTCAATCTTCACTGAACTCTTCTTTTCATCTTGCTCAGAACTCTTTGTTTTTCCTTTTTCTTGTTTCCACTTCGTACAGTCTCGCTTCATGTGACCCTTCTTGCCACAATGGTAGCATTCTATGTCATCCTTTGACTTCGAATCACGAGACTTACTTCGGTTTGGTGCCTTCTTACCCTTCTTCTCTTTAAACTGTTGTCTCCCACGAACGACCAAAGCACTATTGCCTTTGCCTTTGTCAATGTTCTTCCTGTTCACTTCCTCTGTGAGCAAGCTGCCTTCTACATTGGCACTTGTAAGACCTTCTGGCGCGACAGAATTACTTAACGTTGTACGAAAAGTATCCCAACTGTCTGGCAAAGTGATTAAGAGAAACATAGCCTTCACTGAATCTAGAAAGACTATCTCCTATGTTGTTAACTGGCCGAAAATTATGTGAAATTCATTCAGATGATTTGACATGGCTGTCCCTTCCTTCATCTTCAAATCCACCAATTTCTTGAGCCAGTAAATCTGAGAAGCAGCACTTTGTTTCTTGTACATACCACATAGCTTTTGCCATACGCCATACGCTGTAGTCTCTTCTGCTACGTTGAAGTAAACATTTTCTGCCAGTGTCAGCATGATTGTGGAACAAGCTAACTCGTCAAGCTCTTCCCACTCATCTTCAGCCATACCTTCTGGTCTCTCCCCTTTGAGCTTCAGTGGCTTCACTTGTTTTTTCTGCATCAAAACCTGCCAAATCTGCTTCTTCCAGAATGGAAAGTTTGTGCCATCCAGCTTCTTTATGTTGTAAAGAGTCTCACTTTGAGAAGATGCCATATCTGCCAAACTGTTTACTCTTGAGAAAAATCCGGCAGAGTTTCCCCTGTAAACTGGCCTCTGTACACAATAAACAAGTTGTAATCAACAAGCTAAACACCTCTCCTCAGGAACTGTCAGTATTTTGAAAATTTTTGACAGAGTCTCCCCTGTAAACTGAGCTCTGGGAACCAAAAGATAGCTCAAAAAACAATCATAAATAGCTGGCCAGTGACAAATCTAAAAAATCTATGTAATATGCTGTCCTGTAAGCATACACTGTCTCCTCTCTGGGCGATGACAGAACCTGTATCTGTTTCAAGACTGAACCCTGAACAATGCCTCAACGGTTTGACGCATAAGATGCAATCCAGTGTCTACACAAAGTCATACATCCTAAGGGATAAAAGTCGCCGAAGAGGATGCGTGTAGAGGGGAACTCCAGCAACCTAATCCACCTCACACTGGGTAACCCAGCCCCCAGTGCTTGGCTTCAAAAAACCTCACACACGACCCTCTCAGATGGCTCAGCAAACTGCCCAGAACTAGCATACATCCTATAATAGACCAATCACTGTCCTATGACCGCTGCGGCAGTCTGTCTGCTAGCATGACTCACAACTAGCAGACCCACAATCACAGTACATCAATCTGCAATACATGCCAGTGGTGTCAAGCCGTCGTATGGCCACACCTCCCCTGGAACCTGGCAAGCACAAGAAGTAGCAATGTAGACTGCAATATATATATCTGATGATATATATGTGTACCTGGTCTATAGATGATGCTCTGAAGACGAATAAGTGATGTATGTCGATGTCGATATTGATGTCGACCACCTCCTGCTTGCCAATCTACACAAGACGGATTTCTTTGCGGCTGAAATCTATCTTCTGCTGTAGTGCTCAGAACGAAATTCTGAGGGCATAAACGGCTTCGAAAGGGGGGTAAAACTCCAAGTCACCTACTGGAAACGCTCCCGGAACATCGAGTGTGAGATTTTCGAACTCCGGATCCAGAATCTACCGAAAAAGTGCGCGCGCGCGCGATTGCGCAAAATCGCACTGAACCAAGGCTCTGATACCAATTGAAGTCGCGGAGCGGAGCGTGGGTCGACTCTCTCACACACACACACAGTGAGCTTACACAGTACAGTACGCAGAGAACTGTTAGAAGGGTTATCTCCCAATTCCTTAGTATTCACAAAGTATAAGTTAGTATATACAAAGAGTTAGAAGGAAGTGAGTTAGGTGAGCGGCCAGCCATATCCGCATAAGAGGCCACTTGGGCTTTAATCCCAACAGGTACTGTTGCAGGCATTGAGCTACCATGTAGTGGTGCTTTACTAACAAATGAGGTCCATGGTGTGTTTCTCGGCATGACCATCATTGGGGGTAGGCATGGTAGCCGTGGTGTCATCAATGGAAAGATGAGCTAGACTTGGAAAGGTGAAGCTATCACTTGTGGGCTCAGATTGCACTGAGAATTGTGGAGAACAACATATGGGGGATCCATCGGACTTACCGAGGGAGTCTCCATTTGCGATAAGGTCGGTTGTTTAGCCTTCCCTGTATCCAAGAATCTCATGAGACCCGTTGAAGGCATGTTGATCCCCTTGTTCTGTCTCTCTAACTCAATGACCCTATGGATGACCTCACAAACTCTTTGTTGTTGATCCTCCACACTTGTAGCACCCATTGTGGATTGTAGGATATCTAACCAACCCACGTGATAGGTGTGACCTGTGTATAGGTCGGTCAAAGTCTCTATTTGTAATTCGTACTCCCGGCTCTCATTTAAGAACACTCCATCTAGGATTGAGGTGCTAGGGGTGTCCTTTGAGCTAGATGCAATGTTGCTTTCTAGGGGTTGGCCCTTAGCGGTTGCTAAATCAGGAGCACTTGATTGCTCTCTTAGCAAGGATATTGACATAGGAGCTTTCACTTTTAACTCTCTTCGTTGCTCCGCCTTGCATAAGCTCTCGACTTCCTTTTCCCTCGCTGCAAGGAATCAAGGATATATCGCTTAACCTCTTGCACTTCGGCAAGGCTTCTACCATCGGGTAATATGACCTCGGAGGGAAATAACTCTGAAGAGTCAGGAGGTGCAGTGAATGAAGTATTCACGTCCACATTCTCTAACGGTAAGGGTCTACGTTTGTCACGAATGGAGAATTTACTTCCCCACCCCCCTCATTTACATCATTAGCTCCATGTTCGGAGCGAGTGGCTCTACTAAAGGTTTCCTTCAAGCGGCTAAGCACGGTCAGCCCGAACCGAGGACCCGTGGCATGCATGTCTTGGCTCGAGCTATTGGGATTAGTCATTGGGAAACCCTCCATGACGTCGTAGTCAGAGGAAGAGTCACTAGCCGCTATGTTCGGGTCTTGGTTTGTACTACCTTGGGTCCCCGCCGAGGGTCCAGAACCTAAAGTAGGTGGATATTGAGAACTCGCGTAAGTCGAAATTCTCTCTAGTTGCTCCGTCTCTAGCACACGACCAGAGCGCAGATGCATGTGCCTTTGGCACCCTACAAACGTCGGCGAATAACCTCGAAGGTTAACCGCTTACCTTTTTTAAGCGTCCGTTTTCACTCGTGTTTTTTACGTTTTTAATGTTTTTTAATGTTTGATTTTTTTTATTAAAGTGTGTGATAGCTCGAAATGAGCGTATCACTTAGAGGGTCGCTGTGTGCTTTACAACACAATTTTCGGGCATCTAACGTTCCGTTGGTCCTCAAAAATCGATTTTTAGCTACTTGTGAAGCTAAAATTCGTTTTTTTTAAGGCGAATGAGGCCTAGGCCTGAGCGTGAGCTTGGGCTTGGCTCTGGAAGATATTCTCGATCCCGGTCCTACCTTTAAATTATTATTATTTTATTTTATTTTATTTTAGTTTTTTATAAATATAAGGATAAGGTCGCCGCAGCCTGCGCGAGAGCACACACACACTCTATCTACCTACTCTTAACTAATACACCTATTGTTACACACTAACACACTCTATTAACTCTCACATATCTACTTCCTACTTACTGTACACTGAAAACTAACAACCTTAATACACAGAGAATAAACACAGTACCTTTGAAAACTCCATTAACAAAAAAAAACACACAGTATAACACCAAATTCCTCTTCTCAAAACACACACCCTCCTTTCTTACCTTTCCTACAATAGAAATTGCACCACAGAGAAGCACAGAGTGCTACTCGAGCTTAATGTATGGTATTCCCCGGCAACGGCGCCAAAAATGTGCGCGTATGTCGCACATGTCAATGCAAGAAACTTGCCGATACACCGTGTGCGAGCCACAAATGGCTCCAAGCACACAACAAGCCTAAACTAGTAAGCTCAAAGAAGGCGATGGTGTATCACTCACCGCTCTACGCTTGCTTCGTGGAGGATTCCTCGCCGCGAAGAAGAAGGAGCCGCCACTTCAACATGCTCAACCGCTTCGCCGCCGCCGTGCCGTCGTCGCAATGCTCGCTCTCTCTCTCTCTCTCTCTCTCTCTCTCTCTCTCTCTCTCTCTCTCTCTCTCTCTCTCTCTCACGCATACACACACACACAAGGAGATGAAGAAGAAGAAGATGGAGATGGAGCAAGAGCACTCTTCTATTGCACAAATGAGAGAATGAGTGAATTTTAGGTTTAGTTGACTTTTATATGAGCTCGCCCCATTCACACTTGGGTGCCCATGCTTAGCCAACTAATCCCTTGAATGTTCTAGTTATAGTGCGCCTCTCATCGGCGATCACTCTTACCCTTTTCCTATTGGACCGACAAGCCCAGTACCTGCCTCTACCAAATAAATAATACAATGTCCCCCGTAGGTTAGAATGTTCGTCATAGGTGATAGGGTGTCCGTGAGCCGTGAGGGTTAATAGTGTGTAAATTCGTGGTGTTCATATCATCATGGTTTGCATCCTAGCCACTCAAAGCTATGTGGTGCCCCCTATTCGCTTTACCGTAGGCTCGAGGCGCGCCATTCGGTCCCCGACGTTGTAGAGGCCGTCGGGGCTCGGGATTCGCTTTGCTCCCATCAGCAGCTTATGCAAAGCTTGTGGTTTGAGAGTTTTTGGTAGATTTGGGCAAAGAGTCATGGAGGCATTTACACACCATTGAAGCGGTTTCTTGAGAGACATGGTTTTTGGAGCACACTAGTGGAGCCTTTTTCACAGGTTTTTACAAGATACTTTGGCAGCAATTTTGTGCTTGGATTCATGGTCTTTGCGGATCGATTTGCATATGGTTATGCATGGTTGATGCCTATTGTACATACATTTTGGCGACCGCTTGCAAGTGCCGGTGAGCTCTCTTGAGAGCATTGTTTTAACATTGATCAAGTTTTTGGATTGCAACTTTTTTTGCGCTTATTTATGGGCGGTCACTTTGTTGATGTACGTTGAGTGCGGATTGCCATTGTATGTGAAAATGTGGAGCTATATTGGGATTTCTACTAATTCGCATTGAGTAATGTTATGATTTATGGTTTAGAGTCCTCTTTCAGAGACTATAGTGGTTGAAGTTTACTCCCACTTTGCGATACTTTTGGTTGACAACTTTTTGTCAGTTTGTAGTGGTCGAGAGCTTCTCCCACTTTGGCATCTTATGGTTGAGATTTTTCTTCAATTACAGAGGAGACTCTACGGAATTTTTGCCAGGTTATATGCTTTTTGTGACAAGTGCTAGAGAGTAATTTTAGCCAAGTTTTGGCTTGTGCCTATGCGGATGGTCATTTTGCTTGCGCTCTCATTGAGTATGGACCAATTTATGCATGATTGGTTCTTGGTTTTGACAGAGGGTTATGCGCTTTATGTGATGTTTGCCATAGTTTTGGTGGCAGGTGTTTGACCAGTTAGTTTTCTTTTGCATTGTGTTGAGCGGTTTGTTGGAATTAGGGTTGCAAAGAAACACACACAGCTTGGAGAAGACGAAGGAAGCTCAAGGCATAGTAGAGAATGTGTTACTTAGTGTGCAATGGAAAGATAGATGGCCCTAGATTGATGGGCGTATGTACAATGCACGGGGAAAAAAACCTCATAATGAGGGAAAAAATGTTGCAGCGGTCCTAGTGTGTTCATGCACATCACTACCATATGTATATGGTAACAAATCCTCCCTGGAGTGATGCGGCGAACAAGAGCTGGCACATGAGTTAAGGGAAGTGCCATGCCCTGAGGACATGATCAATGCACAAAGGGAAGTAAGCCCAAAGCTTTGCAGAAAGCTTCAAGCTTCTCATGAGACAATGCCTTTGTGAAAAGATCTTCAAGGTTGTCCTGTGTTGGCGCATAAGCCAAGCTGATCTCTCCTGCTAAGGGCCTCTCCCTAACATAGTGGTAATGTACCTCAATGTGCTTTGTGCAAGCATGAAAAATTGGGTTCCTTGCAACTACCAATGCACTCTGACTGTTAGTGTAGATAGTGTTGGCAATGTCTTGTCCAACACCCAAATCAGCCACAAGGCGTCTGAGCCATACACACTCAACCGTAGTTGTGAAGACTGCCCTGTACTCAGCCTCACAACTAGAAGTGGCCACAGTAGGTTGCTTCTTGCTCAACCATGATATACATGAACTGCCAAGCATGAAACAAAAACCACTTGTGGATACTCACGTGTCAAAACAACCAGCCCAATTTGAGTACGAAAAAGCATGTAAGTCTGGTGGCAATGATCCCCCCTTGGGATAAAACAAGACAAGATGTAAAGTGCCACTAAGATAGCGGAAAATCCTCTTGATATCCTACCGATGCTTAGACAATGGGCTATGCATAAATCTGCTGATTTGTGAGATTGCAAACTGAATATCTGGCCTCGTGTTGCATACATAAATGAGGCAGCCAATAGCACTTTGGTAAAGAGTGACATCAGTAGGATCACCAACATCATGTAGACTTAACTTCAAACTTGTTTCCATGGGAGTGGCAATAGGTTTGCAATCCTCAAGTCCAAACTTACATAGCAATGTCTCTATGTAACTTTTCTGACACAAGGCAATACCACCATCACACTGCTTAAATTGTATGCCCAAGTAATGATGCAACAACCCCAGATTTTTCATCTTGAAAGTAGCATTCAAATCAGCCTTAAATTCAGCAATATGTCTCTCATTTGGTCCAGTGATCAGCAAATCATCTACATAAAGAACCACAATGAGAAGTACATCACCCTCACGCTTTACATACAATGTGGTTTCTGTTGGACTATTACGAAAGCCTCGTTTGACCAAATGAGTGTCAGCCTTCTCTTACCAAGCACGAGGATATTGCTTCAACCCATACAAAGCCTTCTTACATATGTACACTTTGTCCTCTTGTCCTTTCTTGATAAAACTGCGAGGCTGCGTTACATAAACTTCCTCAAATATGTCACCATTGAAGAAAGCAGTAACAATGTCTGATTGATGTACATCCCAACCCAAATGAGTTGCCAATGCACATAGAAAACCCACAGTAGTCATACGACAAGTGGGAGCAAAAGTCTCTTCATAATCTATGCCTTTTTGTTGTGCATAACCCTTTGCAACAAGTCGAGCCTTATGGCGATCGATCTCACCATCCAACTTGCATTTCAACTTGCAAACCCACTTCGTACCAATGGCCTTTTTTGCTAGTAGGCAAATTACATAAAGTCCATGTGTCATTTTCTATAAGTGCATCATATTCTGATTGCATGGCAGCCATCCAATTTTTTGAATTTTGTGCTTCATCAAAAGACAGAGGTTCCTCAACATCATGTAAGCTAGACACAACCAAAGCATAACAATCTGATGCATAAGATGCATGGCGAGAGCCTAAATGAGTATGACTAGACAAAGGTCCATCCAATTTACTGTCACGCAAAGTGTGCACCAACCATTTTGGCATACCTCTAGCCTGCTCATTTTCAACCCTTTCCTCATCGAGTACATCATGTACATCTACATCAGTAATAGGCTGATCTACCCCCATACGCTATACATTTGCCTCATTGGAATTTACATTTTAACTTCCACCATTGAAAAGAGGCAACAAAGTTTCATATATGTTTTGTGAGCTTACATTATTGTCTCTAGTACATGACAGCAAGGGATGAACAGAAGCTTCCACGAACACTACATCCCGTGAAATTAGAATACACTTTCTTTGCGGATGATACAACCTGTAACCTTTGCTTTCAACACTATAACTAACAAAAATACATTCGACAGCCTTATCATCTAATTTTTTCCATTATGTTTGTGGCACCAAAGCATATGCCAAACAGCGAAAAACACTCATGTGCTCAATAGAAGGCTTTCTATCATGCCATGCTTCATATGGAGTAATAGACTGCAAAGCTTTTGTAGGACACCTATTTAGTGCATAGGTGGCACACATGATGGCCTCAAGCAAAAAAGAATGCGGCAAAGCTTGACTTTTGACCATACATCATGCCATTTCCATAAGTAACCTGTTTTTTCTCTCAGCAACACCATTTTGCTGAGGTGTACAAGGCACTGTACATTGGTGTTTAATCCCACGACTAGCCAGAAATGCATTAAATTCATGAGACATATACTCCCCCCCTCGATCGGAACAGAGGGTGCCCATAGCACATTTCGATACATTTTCAGCCATAGCCATAAATTGTTTGAAGCACATAAAAACTTCAAACTTCGCTTTAAGCGGAAATACCCATGCATACCCGGAGTAATCATCAAAATGAAAGTCACGAAGTAAAGGTAATTGCCCAATGCGGAGTTTGCATGGGCCCACAAACATCACTATGCACAAGTTGCAACCTGCATGTGGCCCTAACTGAACCATCCTTTGGAAACTTCGAACGTTGCATCTTACCCAAAATTTAGCCTTCTCAAACATGTTACATTTGCAAAAAAAATTCCACACTTGTCATACAAAGTGAGCTTATATAGCCCACGTTACAAAAGGCCAGATGCAACAATTTCATCACCAAAACTAAGATCATGAATTGTACATCTGCCATCCACAGATTTGACTACAAGTCCAGGTCTAGCAAGCGCAGATACAGACAAAAGATTCTTCTTGATCCCGGGTACATAAAGTGCATCAACAAGTGTGAATGAACTGCCATTTGCAGCAGTAAGCACAATCTTTCCAACTCCGTGAACAGAATAAGAGGCATTGGTGGCACAAGTGATTGAATTACCATGAGGGACAGACTTGAGAGAGGTGAACAATTCACGATGTGAGGTAATGTGCTTTGTAGCACCACTATCAAAATACCACACATGTGAATCTGCAGCAAACCGACATTCATGCATTATGGACAGCAGGACTGTAAGTGCACTCTGCACTAAAAGCCCATTCTGCATCAACATCAGCATCACAGTCTCCTTTCATAGAAGACTCAACAATGGCTGCACTTGTAGTGGAATCAACATTTGGTTGTGAATATCGGTGATTATATTAATCACTCATGGCCAAGTGAATCAGTTGATGCAAGTCAGATTGCAACAAAAAGTTTCAAATTACCCTCCATAGAGACATAATTAGATCAAGATGAGATCATGGAAAAAGCCCCGAGGGATTCACCATGGAAAACTTACCACACAACGTAAGTGCAGGGGAGGGGGTGTTTTTTACAAGTTACGTAAGCGTATAAGTTAGGGGTAGGCCCCCAATAATTTATGTCCCAAGATTAAAAATAAGGGAGGGGGTATCATATTTTCGGGGGGGGGGGATGGAAGAAGTGAGAAAAGGGGAAAACGAGAGGAATTTTTTGTGTTTCAAAATCATGGCTTCCCAAAAGAGTCTACCGTCACAATAGCTACAAAGATACATGCAAGAACTAACACTGCTTTGTATCAATTGCTTGTTTTGTGATTATAGTTCATTTGTTGAGGGATAAAAGCTATAGAGAGTTTGTATAGATGCAAATTTACACGGAGAACCTAACACAACTTTATAATTGAAAGTCAAACTAAGACACATTGAGGGTACATCTAGTTATCAATAGAAGTGGTTCCTTAGTATGTTGCTAGTCTCACTATGCTACACGCTCTTTGACTAGTTTTACTTAGTTAGATCATGTGAGACCTAAATTTTATATGTAAGATAGGGGTATGATAGTTTTTTGCATTGATTATCGTATAAGCGTAGATAGGGGGGTCATATTACCTAATATGAGTCGTATATAGGGGTTTTATTAAAGTTATCCACTCGCAGGTGGCGTCTCGTTTTGTATATAGAGTGAATCCCCCGAGGAAAAAGCTGGGCAAAGATCTTCAATAGAACCAAAAATGTCAGATTCAGGGCTGCAAAAGTCACAAGAATTGAAGACAAATCTTGGAACCACCCTCTTTCTTCTTAGCCTCTTTGGCCTTCGACTTAGGACAATGCTTGATCAAGTGATCTTTAGCTTTCACAGAAGACTCAACAATGGTTGCATTTGTAGTGGAATCAACATTTGCAGTGGAACCACCCTCTTTCTTCTTAGCCTCTTTGGCCTTCAACTTAGGACAATGCTAGATCAAGTGATTATTAGCTTTACAATAGTGGAACCACCCTCTTTCTTCTTAGCCTCTTTGGCCTTCAACTTAGGACAATGCTTGATCAAGTGATCATTAGCTTCTTTTTGCCCTTATCACCAGAATTTTTAGACGAATTGCTGCCAGCAGAGAAGCATTAGGAACAGAATTTTTGCCACTCGCAGCAGAACCATAAGAAGTGGTTGTATTGCTATTACCACCCTTTCTTTGAGAGGTAATAAAAGCCTGCTCAACTGCATGCTGTCTAGTCCTGTTTTTTTTTTGGAAAGTGACTCTTGCAACAGCAATATGCATAATGCATCAAACTTGACAACTTCAGGATTTCCTTGGGTCATAAGTCTCCAAGTACTAGCAAAATTCTGGTAAGAATTTGGTAAAGCATCAAGAACAGTCTGCACAAGGGAACTATCTGAAATGACTTCACATGCAAAAATAAGTTGCTCATTGATATCCTTGACACCAGCAAGGAAAGTGTCCATGTCATCTTCCTCATGCATAATCTTTGATTCCAGCTCTTTACGCAGCAAAGCAATTTTAGCCTCATTGCGGCTTGCATAAAGACCTGCTAGAATATCCCAAGCCTGTTTTGCAGATTTAGTTGAATGAATGTGAGGAGTAATGGTACGCTTTACAGACAACGCAATCAATGCATGAGCCTGTGCATCCTTTACATCCCAATGAGCTTGTTCTACCGTAGGCAAAATGACTTTAATAGCAGCAATCCTTGCAGCAAGACCTACAACATCCTCAACATCGCCTACATCCTCAAAACCAGGACGTACATCAATGCCCTGCACAATATTCTAGACACCCTTTGACATAAGAACATGTTGCATCATGTAAGCCCAGATAGGGTAATTGTCCCCATCCAATCTGTCCTCAGCAGCAAACATCTTTAACACATCTGTGTTGTTGTCAGCCATTGGAAATGCATGCACCTGATGTGAAAACTGCTCGAAATGAGGAGAAACTGAGTGAGACCATCACATGCTATATAGCACAACCCGCAATAGACTGTATGGCACATGTTATGCAGTATTTGACACTGACAAAAATTTTGCACAAAATGACAAAATTGTCTGCGCATACCTGACTGTAGTGGGAACGGAGACCAAAATGAGCCCAATCAGAAATTTGAGCAGACTGAACTTTACGAGCTCACCCGAAATTTTTGTCGATCTGCGAACGCACATTAAAGCTCAAAAAATCTACGAAAGTGAGCAGGTGTGTGTTGGAGCTGCTGGCGACTAAGCCCGGGAGGATGCAACCTGCTATGATACCAATTGTTGGAATTAGGGTTGCAGAGAAATGCACACAGCTTGGAGAAGACAAAGGAAGCTCAAGGCACACAGAAGAGAGTGTGTTACTTAGTGTGCCATGGAAAGATAGATAGCCCTAGAGTGATGCGCGTATATACAATGCACGGGGGAAAAAACCTCCTTATGAGGGAAAAAATGCCCCGGCGGTCCTAGTGTGTTCACACACATCACTACCACATGTATATGGCAACACGGTTATGATCTTGTGGACAATGCATTTACACTTTGTGTGGGGGTTAATCTATAGGCTCATTTTGCGCTCAGTTATGGTATCTTATAGTGGAAGTTTGTCATTAAATACACAGGTTGGTGTATCAAACAGACCTCAGAGGCGGAGACATGTGGTTTGTTGGCATTGTGGCAGACCAAGACACATGAGGAGACATTGTTTCAGTCATTGGAGACAAGGGAGGATTCCGTTGGTTTTTTATGAGAGTACGAGTGTGGTAGACATTCCTACTTCCACAGGTTCACCTAGACATGCATGGACTTTGTCTCACAATGGTAGCTGGATAGTGGTGCTTTACACCATGTAACTCCTAACAGGGAGTGGTTTAGCACATTTTTTGCTCTAAGGCAGGATGGTGTTCATGGTGTGGATGACATTCATTTACGTTTTGTCAATGGGAGTATGCTTGTGCTCCATGATGTTCAATACGTGCCTTATGCTCATAGGAGTCTGATCTCCATCTCACAGCTTAGAGATCATGGGTGTCATGTTTAGTTGGCTGATGAGTCTTACTTGATGAGGAGAGGTTCACTTGTGATAGCACGAGGCTATCGTGATGCTCGTTCAACTCTTCTCTATGTTCTTGGTGTCATGTGAGTCCGTTGCCATGCATACATTCGCAGTCTAGGCCAGTACACTTTGCTGATAAGCAGCATGACACTTCGCTCGTTGTGCATGCAAGTTTTGAGGATAGATATGCAGAGCAAGATAGCTCCTTGAGTGCACGACTAGAGCAGTCACCAATGGTGGTGATGGATGTTGATGCTTTGCCAGTTAGAGCGCAGAGCAATGAGTCACATGTGCAAGACAATGTAGTCTCAGTGACTTTGCAGACATGTACTTTTGCGGATGACATGTCTGTAGATGAAGAGTGAGAGTGTTTTGCATGACATGTCTATAGATTAGAGTGGCCCTGCTTTAGCGAGACACAGCGGATTAATCCTCTTAGGAAAAAGATGCCTCTTACCATGGAGATGAGCGATATGGAGTTCTTTGACATGCTCATGCTAGAGGCTAATATGGTGATGCAAAGACATGAGAATATAGTCCCTATAAATGATGAGGGAGTGACGACTACCCTGGAGTCAGGATTGACACGTCCATATACAACTAGTTCTGGTGGTGATGCAGTGAGGGTTGAGATACCTACTGTGGATAGATTGGCAAAGGTCACTGGTCATGGCGTTGATGCGATTGGCATGGATATGCTGGCAAAGATTACACGTTTGTCATCAGCCTTCGAGACTCTCATGTATGACCTCTGAGTGTCGAGACCCAACATAGCAGCTGCAGTGGGAGCGTTTGCAGTTGGGGTTGTTAGTCGTGCGATGATTGACACTAGCATGATGCATCATGGAGCAGTGCAGGTCATTACAGGATACCTACAGGGTATGCATGTTGATTCTAGCAGCGATATACGCTTTTGCACACCACTAGAGTCTACGCGATGGAATGCATTGGATTCGAGAGAGCCAGTGGGCATAGGTTGAGATGAGTTTCCTCCCTTACCTACTGTACGTACTACAAGGTCCTATAGTAGTACCACTTATCGACACATTCGCCTTTAAGTGGGAGATTGTTGGGGTAAAGGTGTTGTGCCTCTTACCTCGATGGGACACATCAGAGACGTCTGATCGCCCATTACTTGTACACACCTTATTCTTTACTAGATAGAAGAATAAGGGGCTCGCACACACACATAGTGTTGGGCTGCTCCACCCCACATCCTGTGTACTCTCTCTCTCTCTCTCTCTCTCTCTCTCTCTCTCTCTCTCTCTCTCTCTCTCTCTCTCTCTCTCTCTCTCTCTCTCTCTCTCTCTCTCTCTCTCTCTCTCCGCACACGCACCACATTCATGCACTCACACGCGGTATGTGGCACCATGCCCAAAATTGCATTTTGACTATGCCATTAGGTGCTCCTTGACTTGGGCTATCGACTGATACCCACCAAATTTATTTTGGTTGCCTAAATCTCTATAGATCTAAGTTTTTGTGTGCCCTAGACTGAGAAGAAAAATGGCCTTCTAATAGGGGTTTTGAGCTCCAAATTCAGTGAGCATAGGCTCAAGAGGGTGCCCTGACCTTTGGCTACTTATTAGTATCAGCCAATCCCAAATGGGATGCTCAAAACTTTGCAAATCTGAAAATTGGTACACCTAGAGCTTGAGGGAGTAAAACCCTAATTTGAGGGTGAAAAACTTGTTCAAAATTTTGGTGCATAGGCTCATTGGAAAGCCCTAAACATGAAGGAACAACTGGACATCTTCAAAATACTCAAAAGCTAGACATGGCAAGGACCACAGTATTTGCCATGAAGGCATGATCTAGGAGCTGACACCACCAAGGGTGCATGACACCCTATGTGACCCCAGCCAAGTGGATGCCAAGGGAGTTTGAGACCATTTTGGAAGAGAAATTTGTACCCAATATAGGTGTGCATAGGCAAAGAGGGTTGCAGAAACCATAGGGTACCATCGGCAAACTTCAAAACCTCAAGATCACCAAGGTAGCAATGACCACAATCACTACCAGTGGGCTCCATTCTGTGGAAAGAGGACAACCCTAGGAGAATCCAACCCTAAACTACCCCTTGGGATCATCCACACTCAGTTTGAGTGCTTAAGTTGCACTAGGATTGGAATTTTGTCCAAAAGGACTACCAGTTGAGCTTAAGGCTTTTTGGGTTGGAGAATTCTCTCTCGCATCCACTTAAGCATAGGCTGTCAGGGACAAGGAAGCAACTACATGAGTAAGCATCTTTAGGAGAATTGAAACCAAATTTAAAAATGATACTGCAAAAACCCAAGTCAAGCTTCAAAGCAAGAGGACATAAACTAAAGCTTGGTGAGAGCTAGATCCTTCCAGATATATTGTTGTGTATTTACTGGTTGAGTGCATGTCTTGTGTACCGCTTATGTTATCAACATTGATAGAGTGAGTCTCCTCCATGATTTGTGGCTATGGTGTGAACCCTAACTCACTATGGTATGATATTAGACTCTTTGGTTTTGATCTACTCTGTAAAAAGGATAAAGCCCTTAAATCTCGAAAAAAATCCAGAGAAAAGGTGTGTGCATTGAGGAAACACTAGCTCAACCATCATAATTAGTCCAAGTGCATGACGAGGGAGATAGATTACGAGATAATGAAGGTACAACTTACCTAATTGTCAAAAATCCAGAACACTATAATCGGTATGGGGAATATGTAATGAACGGGAAAATAGTTTCTGAAAGAGTAGAAGCACCACCTCAATTAGACCTAGCTTCCTGAACCAATGTGTATCTACGACAAGAAAGTGATAAAAATAGCGGGGAATCATCGTAAGTTAGGGATATATGAGCACACAATTGGAGGAGTTACATCCTACCTCCGGTGTTCGAAACCCTACTCAAGTGAGTTGAGTACTGAAAAGATCTTGTATCTGTTCACATTTGACACGGTCCTAAGAAGTGATGTAATATATGTTAATAAGTACAAATGTGAATACAAACCCATAGATCCAAAGGAGGTAGCACAAGTTGCTATGCTAGGAACATTCCAGAGACAAACCATAAATACAAAATGCGCAACTCAACGGACGTTACAATCTGGGTTTCACAGATAGACAACATCAAAACACGGTTATGTAATGGGTGAACACGCTTTAAGGGTAGATCCCTTAGCACCCCATAAAGCGAAAGCTAGATAAAGGTTTAGAGACCAAATGCCACGGGTAGTAAACCATTGATGGATTAGGCCATCCCAAATCCAAAAATGGGTAAATAGAAAATACATCGGAGATAAAGATCCAAGAGTGTGTGGCATTCTCAAGAGTGATCAAAGTAGAGGAAGTGTTGGATTTTGCCATACAATTTATGAGATTCGGATTGACTCTAAACAATGACACGGCTACATGATTCGACGCAATGGAAAGACATTATTTTGAGACTCTAGACGAGCTGCTTGAAGAATTCATTGAAGAATTCTTGCAAAACGGCATAGCTCACAATACAGTCTTGCAAAATCACAGATTCAAGCAGAAAGAGGGTGAATCCGTATGCAAAATGGCACTATGGCTCAAGAGATATGTCAAGTTCTGTCCGAGAGTGAAACTACCTACACATGCACGATTGATGTTGATCTTTATCCAGGGTATGAGCCATGTCTTCAAAAGGACCTGCATATGATAAGGAGCTTGATGCTAAACACATTGATCATAGAAGCTTTTTATCTGGTGGATAACCATGAGGTATATAAAGAAAAGGATTGTAAGAGCCAAGAGGATGACACATCCTCTCAGCACAGTGATTAACAGATGATTGAGTCTATTGCAAAACCAGCGGCACCTATCTTTTAGGAAAAGTTTATCGACAACATAGTCAAGAAGTTAAATCCCCTTGTAAAGTCTGATTTGGGAAAAGGCTGAAGATAGGACACATAAACCTACCATAGCAGTTTCAAGTTGATCGAAAAACCTTAGATGACCATAACTTGACCGAATGCCTTTTTGCGGACATAAACAAGTACAAAGGAAATCCAAGACAAGAATTCAAATGCTGGTGCATGGCTTAAGAGTGATGTACTCATCAAGCGGAAGCTATAGGTACCACTCCTAGGTCAAACTGGCAAAAAAGCCACCAACTGCTTTTGCTGCAACCTAACTACATGCATTTTACCCAAGAGCTCAAATGGGTAGTCTACAAAAAGCTCTTGACGAGTAAAGTCTAAAAATGAAGAGACATCGAGCAAAAAGTGCAAAGAGTTAGGAGTTGACCATAAGTGACCCATCAAAAGAAAAAAAGGGTCATAACTTGAGATTGAATGATCCAAATTGGACATGCATAGCATAGATGTGATGAGGAAAGCATCAAGAAAAATGATGGTATCAATAGATCTGGAAGAAGCCAAAAAAGCCACCAACCACTTTTGTTGCCATGACTACAGACATTTTACCCATCAACCTAGATGGCAAAATCAACCTAGCAAGTGGGCAATCTACAGGAAGCTCTTGGAAAGTAGAAACCAATTTTGAAGTCAAATCAAGAGAAAAATGTAGAAAGTTAAAAGTTGACCCCAAGCAGCCCAACGAAACTTTGAAGGGCCATAACAATCCAAAATAACCAAGCCACCAAACAGCAAGCCCATGAAGCCACAATGCTATGCAGAAGAGGACATCAACACGAACAAGAAGAATGTTAAAGAGTAGACCTCACTATCAATGAATCAAGAAAACTACAAAATGGTGGCATCTAAAGACCAACACAATGGTAAAAGCCTCAATCTCCAGAAGCTCAATGGGATTTTGGCCTTGAAACATGTAAATCCAAGTCGCCATCAAAAGTACATGGCATAAAATCAGAGTCGAGCAGCTGAGCCACTAAATGAGCAAGGCATTAGTCCCAAAGCTTCAAATAATATTTATGTGGTCTAAGATTCTTAGCTATCAGCGGTATTGCTCAAGCTGGAAGAGTTGAGCATGTTTCGCTCATGTTGGTATAGGTGAGTATAAGAGTTGAAGTCTATATCTATTTAAGTCAGGAGAAGAGAAGGAAGAAGTCCAAAAGACACTCACGCATTGAGTACAATAAGGAATGAGTGGAGAAACTTCTACATCAAAAACCCTTCTAGGAAAAGTGGAAGCTATTGAGATATCATTGGATATCACATGTGCTATGTTCTTTCCTTGAAGTACCCACAACTCTATTTCTCACACTGCATGCCTTTCTTGAACAAATCTCTCATGTGCATATAGAATGTCCCATAATTGACACATGCATTTGTCACTCTTCTTTGTTTATCCAAAGCACTCACCTTGCATGAACATGTACTCAATTTCCCAACAGTTCAATTCCAATAAGAGCGTACACCAAAGGCAATTTTTTCCATTGGGTTTTCCCCTTCGGTCATTCAGGTCTCAGACCCTAATCTAGACACGCACATCAATAAAATCTTGTACATATTTCTTCTACAAGTAGAATCAACAACACAACAAAGAATGTGCTACCCAATGTTCAAAACCGAAAAAGCAAGGCCAATCTAATTGTACAAATGTGTTACCAAGAACAATTTTTCAAAAAAATAAAAAAAGCTCTCATAACAAAACAACAAAGCAGACCAGCTTCAACACAAAGTGTACAAATCAACATCAAAACAACCAAAAAACAAGCTTCGACAAAAGCATCACGAGAAGCAAAGTACCCAAAGATGCATGCATCAACAACCGTCAACATCTTCCTACCAAAAAGGGACAAAGTGGCCTTCCAACAAAGCAAAGGGTAGCCCCTACTAAAGGCAATGAAGTGGGGGGAGTGTTGACGCAATTGACCAGCACACGTCAAATCCGATTGGTCAACAAAAGCGCATTAGTTAGTCTTTCACTTTTTTGTCTAAAGCCGGCTTTGTAACTCCTAATCCTCAGAAATTTTTGTAATGATGAAAGAGGCTAGAGAGCCTGGTGCACCCTTTGTTGTAGTAATTACCTCTTTTAGTCCAAATACCTAATTTAGAGCCCTAGGTATATAAGCCAACGGTTGTTATTATTAAAAGGATCAATTACTGTGAACAAAAAGAGCGTACAAACGATTTCAGCCTACGCTTGCATGCTCACATCTCCTTGTACGGGTATGGCATTGCAATGAACCTTTAGGTGTAGCTTCTACATGCTCTTAACTTCATGTACATGTCTTTTGTGTTGTGTTTGAGTGTGTATGTGCGATGCATCAAGTGGTTTTAGATTGAGGTTGCTCCGTGTACTAATCTTGATTTTTAGAGGTAATTGGAGGTTTAAATGTGTTTCTAAGCTTGGACATAAGTAGCTAAGACTAGAGAGGATCCATAGGACCCCTCATTCGTCACTTTTGGTGTAGGTGGGTAGTGACGATGATCGCGGTAGATCATCCCAACCAGATTTTCAGAATCGTGTTTCGATCACATTTTTAGGTTTCTCTTGGTCTTATTAGCTAGGAGCTCAAGTTTCATCAAGTTTGGAATCCGTTTGAGTCCTCTACGACCTTAGGGAGTCTTGGTTAGCCCGCACGTAGGTTTCTTGCTAGTTGCTAGATCTGCCTTGTATAGAGAGTGTGACATCTTTCTCCTTCGTGCATTGCTACTTAGGGCATTGTATTCGACGTTTCCATGCACTAGTTGGGTCAGCTATGCCCTCAGATTGACAAATTATGTTGGTTTGAGTTCTCGCTACACTACATCGTCCAATCGCGGCGATCCGCCAACAGTAGCTCGATAGCAAATGGATAGTGGCCAATGTATTGAAGTAAGCGTCAATCTACATTAACTGAGGGGCTCAAGTGTATGCGACTATGAGGGTTTGAACAAGCATCGAGAAGACTCCAAGATTGTGATAGATTGGGAGCCAAGGAGGGGTTCAATTTGACAGTTTGATGTTGAAGCTTATGTTTAAGGCTTTATCTAGAGTTGTTGAACTTCTTGATGATTGTCAGAAGTTGATTTGACCATAATCTATACAATTTCTTTCAATTCTAGTAATTCAGTGCTCATTCTGGTTTTTGTAGGAGTTCATCTTCCTGTTTTTGCTCTTTTCTCTCTCGCATCTCTCACAACCATCAACTTGGTGTTGTCTTGATGCTCACTTCTCAAACCCCTACCCCTCGATAGTGGATAAAGTTAAGTTGATATTTTAACCTTGGTAAAACTAATGTGGTCATACTACACTCCCAAGATCAACCATCTTGTGACATTTTTTACAATTGTTCAACTAACTATCCATCCATTTGTACCATGAATAGAATACTCATTGCCTCTATGAGCCACGTCTACTTGTGTGTGTAAGTGTTGGGTCTGTAACTAGAGAATTCCTTTGCCGCTGTCTCACGACTCTACATACATGTGGTCTTAATGACCCCAAGTCGGTGGGATCAACGATGCATGGCCTTTTGCATAGATCTTGAGGAAGAGAAGTGATTGAAAAGAAAGTCAGAAAGTTAACTCGTAGCACTCGTGTTTTTCAAACTCAAGACTTCTCACTTGACAGTCTAATACTCTAACCACGTGCCCATGTGGGATTGCTTGTCCTCTAAGGTAGGCTTCGCACGGGAGGAAGGCAGGGTTGAAGCAGATGTCAGCAAGCTCGTCGCTTCTACCTCAATGCTCACGAAGAGCTATAGTTCGAGGAGAGAAATCTTGTCATGTAGCGGCAATGAGAAGAGAGAGAGTGGCTTCGTTGAGGCTACTCTACCAATTTTGGTGGAGTTAGAAAAGAAAAGCTTCGTTCAAGATCGCAGTTGAGCTCAGCTGGCAGAATTAAACCATGTCATGCGAATGCGCTCTAAACCACTTCGCTCCTTCATAAAGTAAACCATGACAAAAAAGGCAAGAGGAAAACTTAAAAAATAAACATGGCAAAGAAAAAAGAAAAATTAAACATGGATTTCATAGGAAATATGCATCACTTTAACGTAGTTTTATCCCACCGCTTGCACTTCAATTGAACACCCTGTGGTATTTGTTTTGTGTTGAGGGCTATCAAAGCTCGTTTTGTCATTTGCAATGGTGGTATGATATTAGGGAAAGTTAACATTTGGGCCACCCCCCAATCTCTCTCTCTCTCTCTCTCTCTCTCTCTCTCTCTCTCTCTCTCTCTCCCTCCCAACATCTTAGCAACAATGCTCGAAGAAACCTTGTTTTAAAAACTTGAAAAACATACACATGAACATATTTGAGAGGTAAATTGAATACTATATTTTTCTATATTTTGTAGGTTTCTCACCTTCAAATTTAAAAACTAGGGATAAATATAAAACTATGCAGATCTCTCAATCATGTGGCAAAACGTCCATTAGCCATTGTTGCACAACATAATGGCGCTAGTATTTCTCCCGAGAAATAGAGGGAACGTTGGAAGTAATCCTAATGTGAGCAATGTTGAGGGTGATGTCAAAGTAGTTAACATAGCTAACGTAGCTGACAAATGCAAAAAACCTCAACATGCTGCATGCAACATTGCCGTATGCTCTAGGTCGAGCCGATATGCTCATCATTCTACATGTCGTTGCCATGTGAGGCTGCATCTCAATGCGGGCTAATAAGAGATAGGGGAAGGGCTGCATAGCTTAGTAGAGTGTGGTGTATGTGCATGATGATAGTAAAACTGCATAGCTATTTTCTGGAGTCTATTGGGTGTGCGCGCGCGCGCGCGAGAGAGAGAGAGAGAGAGAGAGAGAGAGAGAGAGAGAGAGAGAGAGAGAGAGAGAGAGAGAGAGAGAGAGAGAGAGAGAGATTGTCTCCCTGTGCTGCCTGTGCCTACCCACAAATAGCATCGCCAGTGTGTCCTCCTCTCTACTCCTGGCTTCAAAATTTGCCTCTATCCACATCCTAGCCTCGTCCTAGATCGCTCCTAAATGCCACCATCATTGTCCTTGTGTTTTGTTGACCCTATTGGTGCCTTCTCCCCATGCCTAAAGTGGAGCTTTGAAACCATAGCAACCACTTGCATCGCTGGGAGAAACATTATCACTTTCGTAAGCTTTGAGCTTCACCTGGAGTTGCAACAATGGCTCCGATTGTGACAACACGTAACTCTCTCTCTCTCTCTCTCTCTCTCTCTCTCTCTCTCTCTCTCTCTCTCTCTCTCTCTCAAGTTTTCAACCAAAGTAAACTCTTCCTTCCTCTTAAGTATTTGGTCGCCCAAGTGTAGTAGACTTGTCATATCAAATCCAATGCACTTGAATATAGAATCTTCAGTTCAAGACTTGTTAGATAAATCTCTCCCTCTTGGGTATTTGGTCTTGAGTGAAAGAATAGGTGGATAAAATCTCTCACTTCTATTTGAATTTCCTATGCCATTCAAACTTATCATCTTCTAATTCTTCTGCTCATGAATGTACTCTCTCTTAGTCAAACTTATTGTCTTCAGCTTCTTCTGCTTATGTATTCTCTCTCTCTCTCTCTCTCTCTCTCTCTCTCTCTCTCTCTCTCTCTCTCTCTCTCTCTCGCTCTCTCTCTCTCTCTCTCTCTCTCTCTCTGGTTCACCTCTTGACAGTCTCCCTTGCCAGCTCTTTAGCTTCCTGCTTGTGCATGGTCCAGCTCCCATGGGGTGTTCGAGATCTATCACTTGCAAGCACTCTTGGCCACGTGGATAGCCGAAAAACCCTTTGGCTTAATAGAGTAAATAGATGAATGTACTCTCTCTCATTCAAACTTATTGTCTTCCCTTCTTCTCCTTATGTTCTCCCCCCCCCCCCCCCCCCCCTCTCTCTCTCTCTCCGGTTCACCTCTTCACAATCTCCCTTGCTCTCTTTAGCTTCCTACTTGTGCATGGTCCAACTCCCGTCGAGTGTTCGAGATCTATCGCTTGCAAGCACTCTTGGCCACGTGGACAACCGAAAAACCCTTTGGCTTAATAGAGTTAATAGGGTCTCCTCCTACTACATCCCCGGGGGTGACCATCTTGTCCTTGCATGCTGACTGACCCACAACTGAGAGAGAGAGAGAGAGAGAGAGAGAGAGAGCTCTTTGTCATAAAATCTAATATCTAACCAACCCAAATGATTTTCTCATATTAAACTGATTATTTAATGTGGGATAATAAACAGGAACAAGGATTAGAATATAGACATGTGCTTACGGATCTATCTCAACACGGGGCCAATGGTAAAGGGGTCCAAATGAGAGATGGTCTGTCAAAGAGAAATGCTACCTAATGGAGCTTAAAGACCGTAGGGTTAACTTCATTAAAGACCTCCAAAAGTTAGTGTTCAAAAGTCCTTTGATCTTAGGCAAGCTAGGGCTGACCTTGAAGTGGGAATCCTACCCAAGCATGAGGTGTTTGTTGGCTTGCTAAGTTTTAGTGGAAACTTTACCCAAAAGCTTGAGGTGTTTCTCACATGCTTAAATGATTAAAGTTCTTAAAGTATTCAATCCAAAGATAACTCTCAAGAGACATGGACGTGCCATGCTTGATTGATAAGTCCTTGAAGTATTCCATTCAACCAAATGACTAAATAAGCATAAAAGACACATGTTCAAATGATCCTCCACATGTAGCCCTCATGATGTGTTTGAATGCTATTGGATAGGTTTTAAAGGGGTCCAATGAGAATTTAGATCACATAAAAATAAATAATTAAGTTCTTTCTCTCAAAGAGGAAAAAGAGGACACATGTCCAAAGGAAATAATAAAATAATACAAGAGAGAGAGAAAGAGGTGGACCAAGCATGAGAGGGGGGGTAGCCTATGAATGGTTGACTTTGTTAATTATATTAGGGTAAGTGGGATTGGGATCTATTTATCGGTTTTTGTTGAGCCCACTTTGTGGGATATGGTGCACACCTTGGGAGCTTTGGTCTTAATAATGGGGTCTTTTTAGACTTGCCGATGGCTTTACCATTATTGAGCCATAAGAAGTCAAGAAGGAGCTATCCCTCAGCAATTCCTGCTATGTTAGACCCGCCCCACTACTCTCTATAATTAACCAATTTGAGCCGTGGGTGTAGGTACTTAAGTGCTTATTTTCAAAGGCTAAGAGGAATAGCAACTAAGGTTTTGAGCTACCAAAGAATACACTAAGTAAACACATAAGTATAATTAGCATGGCTGACAATAACCAAGAGAGTAGAATGAACATTGATAACTTTGATTTTGCACATGAAGGTGCTAATGATGATGGCACCATGTTTATCAATTATCTTGTTACTAGGTTGCATCAAGCTGTGGGCAACCCTACTTTGCAAGCCAAAGTTACTCAACAACTTCATGCTTATGAGATTTTCCTTCCTCTCCAAGGCAACGGCGAAGCCCCAAAGACATGGAAAACTCTATGAGTTTCCATCATGAAGAAAATCCTTGCAAGCGATGCAAAGGACAAAGTGCTCATCGAATGGTGGAGTTTGAGGCTTCTCTCTCATGAGTCTATCCACAAATATGTGGACAAGTTTTGAAATTTACATCTCAAGGCTACTGTCTTTCAAAAGATAGACTTTGGCAAGAAAAAGCAACAATTGTGTGCAGGATTACCTAAAGAGATGACCGAGTATGTCAGCTCTCAACGGCCTAGTTCTATCACCGAAGTAATCCACCATACCATGTTTGCTTCGTGCATCAATTTGCAACAAGGGGCTAGACTGAATGTCAAGCCCATGGAAAATAAAGACAAAAGTGATGCAAAGGGAAAAATTAATGCCCAAAATTCTTCCCAAGGCCATTCCAACAACAACAACAACAATGAGTTCAAGGAGAAAGGAGTTTACAAAGGTAAAAATAAACTCTCTCCTGAAGAGCTTGAAACTTTTCGGAAGGATCACAAATGTTTTAAGTGTGGGAAGCGAGGACATGGTTATCGTTCTTGCCCCAAAATAAATGCTTGCAATGAGGCTCCTAGAGATTCTACTATCAAAGCTCCAAAAGAGGATGCTCATTGCAAAGGATCACCTCTCTACCATGCTTGAGGAAAGGTAAGGGAGCATGATACCTTCATCTTGTTTGACCCTGGCTCTACTCACAACTTCATATCAATGGAGTTGGCCACCAAGTTGGGGCATTCAAGCTTTTGAGATGGGAGATGCTGTAATTGTTGATGCCACTTTCAAGGGACAGCAAGCCTCCATTACCCCCTTGATTGGGAAGTTGAGGCTTCATGTCCAAAGCTATGTCGACAAAGAAAACTTTTTTATCTCTCCTCTCCAACATGAGGATGCTATCCTAAGGACACCATGGTTCAACCGCATGCCTGCCAACATGAAGTTCCCTGAGAGGAGAATCTACTTCACCTACAGGGGAAAGAATATGTATATAGATGCTAATGAGTCTGGTCGTACTATACCACTTGTATATCCTCTTGCACTTGATAAATCAATGAAGAGCTCAATTTCTACGTACATGTTTTTTGTCAAAGAGTCCCTAAAAGGTCCTAATGTTTCATCAAAGGTGAATGGTAGGAATCAAGCAGAGTTAGGCTTGTCTAACTTTCTAAAAAGGATTCCAAGATGTGTTCATCGATGATACCCCTATGGACTTACCTCCAAAACAAGGGGGTGATGACCATCAAATTGAGCTCCTATCAAGAAGCTCACCACCTAACAAACCTCCTTTTATCGAGTTTCCAAAGCTCAACAAGAGGAGATCATGAGACAAGTACAAGAATTGGTAGACAAAGGGATGGTGAGGCCTAGCTGCTCTCCCTTTTGTTCTCTAGTCCTTTTAGTGCAAAGAAAGATGGTACATACCGCATGTGTGTGGACTATCATGCACTAAACCATATCACTATCAAAAACAAATTTCCCCTACCTCGGGTAGAAGATCTGTTTAATAAGCTACAAGGCTCTACCTACTTCAGTAAGATTGACCTTAAAAGTGGCTACCATCAAATAAGGATAGTAAATGAAGATATCCTAAAGACCGCGTTTCGTACAATGTTTGGTCTTTATGAATATCTAGTCATGCCTTTTGGCTTGACCAATGCACCTGCCACATTCAATCGTCTGATGGAGAGAATATTTAGACCCTATCGCAAGTTCACTGGAATGTTCTTTGATGATATCATCATCTACTCCAAGTCCTTAGAGGAAAACAAGCGGCATCTCCAAGTGATTTTTCAAGCATTGAGGGAAAACAAGTTTTTTCTCAACCAAAAGAAAAGCGAATTTTTCCTTCAAGAGATTCAATACTAAGGTCATATTATCTCTCAAGATGGTATCCGTATGGATCCATCGAAGTTAGAGTTAATAAAAGCATGGCCTAATCCAAGGAATCTACATGAGCTAAGAAGCTTTATTGGTATGTGTGCATACTATAGACGCTTCATAGCAAAATTTTCTCAAATAGCAGGACCATTACATGACTTAACAAAGAAGAATGTTAAGTATTCATGGATTGCTAAGGAGCAAAAATCTTTTTACAAGCTCAAAGAGAAGCTTATCTCTGAACCAGTCCTCATGCTTCCGGATCTCTCAAAGCCATTTGAATTCCAATGTGATGCTTGTGGTGATTGCCTTGGAGCAGTCTTGCTTCAAGAAGGGCATGCCATAACATATGAGAGCCGAAGGCTCAATACCGATGAACAGGTCTTGGGTATTTATGAGAAAGAGCTTTTAGCTGTTCTACATGCCCTAGACACATGGAAGCACTATTTATTGGGGACTCCATTCATTTTACAAACAGACCATCAAAGTCTCAAGTACTTCATGACGCAAACAAAGCTTTTCGACAAACAAATGAGGTGGGAAAATTTTATTTCGCAATTTAATTTTTATATTGCTCTTATTGCTGGTAAGCACGATCAAGTGGCTGATACACTTTCACGATGACCAAAAGTCAATGTGGTGTCTATAGAAACTCACAATGATCTATCTTCCATGATAGATGAGTATGCTATAGAAACTCACAATGATCTATCTTCCATGATAGATGAGTATGCTATTGACCCTGACTTCAAAGATGTAATGTCAGCCCTTGCTTTGGGGAAGAAGGAGGAACCAATCACCTTGCAGGATGGTTATCTTCTCCATGGCAATAGGCTATGTGTTACCCACTCCCTTCGTGAGAAAGTCATGTATGAATCTCATGCTCCTCCCCTATGTGGGGCATAGAGGCATTCAACCTACTCTTTGAGGAGTAGAGACATACTTCTATTGGCCTACCATGAAAGTGGACATACAAGAGTATGTTTCAAAATGTGTGGTATGCCAAAAGACTAAGTATGATAGACGGAAGAAACCCGGATTACTCCATCCATTGCCAATCCCTAATTCACCATGGGAGAGTATATCCATGGATTTTATCTTCGGATTACCCAAGTCTATCCATGGCAATACGGGAATATGGCCAATAGTTGACAGGTTTAGCAAGCAAGCACACTTTATTCCTATCAAAAAGACTATTAAGGCACACCAAATGGCAACCATTTTTATATCTCATATTTTCAAACACCATGGATTACCAACATCCATCGTGTCAGATAGAGATCCTATAATGACAAGTAATTTATGGAAAGGTCTCTTTGCAATCTAGGTACAAGATTGAATTTCTCTTCGGCCTACCATCCACAAACGGATGGCCAAAGTGAGATAGCCAATCTTACGATACTCGATCTACCAAAGACTTATGTTACAGAAGTAGATCAACGATCACAATAGGAGAAGTACTTACCCCTTGTAGAGTATGTGTACAATAATACTGTCCATACTACTATATGAAAAGCACCTTTTGAGATCATAGAGGGAAAACCTAAAAGTCCCTTGCTACTTAAAGTAGATGGGAAGATCTTCACTGCTGATGAGTATAGCCGTGACCTACAAGAATATTTTCAAAAGGTTAAGGAGGCTATATCCATCTCTCAACAAAGGCAAAAAGTTGTTGCTGACAAGCACAAAAGGGCCATAACATTCAAAGAAAATGATTGGGTCTTACTTAAGTTTCCCAAGGCTCGATTGAGGCAAACGACGGGCAAAAATCCTACGGGCCATCAAAAGTATTATGCTAAATTAGCAAAAAGATACTATGGTCCTTTTTAAATCTTGAAGCCAATCAATGACATGGATTATCAACTCAAGTTGCCCAACCATTGGCTCATACACAATGATTTTCATGTGAGCCTACTTAAGCCCTACAAAGGAGAGCCACCAATAGAACCAATTATTGAAGACCCTCCAGAAATCGAAGACCAAGAAGAGGTGCTACAACCCGAAGCTATCCTTCGGCATGAAGACAAGGTACTACGACATGGTAATTTTATCCGACGGTATCTTATTAAGTTCAAAAATTATCCTTTTGAAGATGCTAGATGGATACAAGGAATCCAGCTTAAATGATAGTATGAACCTTGTCAATGCTTATAACGCTACATTAGAGTAAGCAAATGTACATGTTTCTTTTAAATGATCAATGTTTTTGTCTTATAAGACTAATTCTCTCTTTATTGTGCACAAATTTAAGTAGTATGCATACTAAGAATCATGTTTGTGATGATGACGTCTCTCAAACACCATGTAGAATTTGTCACTCTACTTGGGAGGTTGAAATGGACTAAAGAGAAGACATACTTGCGGCAGCATGTCTCCCAAGCACCAAATGGATTAGTCATCCATCTTGGAATGATGTCGTAGGGTAAAAAGGGATCCTCTACCCGCTAAGACAAATTGACTAATGACTATGGCTTTAATGACTTATATCACCTCCAAGATTTACATCATTTAGACCATATAGGATACATACATCTATTAAGACCGTGGCAGAGGTGAGGGAAGACATAGAGCACAGGAGCTAGAGCCTTACCATTGCACCATCATTGTTTCCATGCACAGAGACATCCATACCACATTCCTTGACTACTACTGATACACATGCTAGAGACTGCACCATAGATCACGAGCACATCGGTCCCCGAGCTTACTAGATCACATGGATTAGATATGCTCACAAGACATGTATCACCTCCTACTACAGGCACCACGCAGGTACCACATGAGTATAGATTTTCCATGACGAGCATAGAGCACCACAGTGAGCTTGTGATACACTTCTTAGGCTGTAGGACGACTATGATTTCAAGAGAGAGGTAATGTCATAAAATCTAATATCTAACCAACCCAAGTGATTTTCTCATATTAAATTGATTATTTAATGTGGGATAATAAATGGGAACAAAGATTTGACTATAGACATGTGCTTACGGATCTATCTCAAAATGGGGCCAATGGTAAAGGGGTCCAAATGAGAGATGGTCTGTCAAAGAGCAATGCTACCTAATGGAGCTTAAAGACCGTAGGTTTGGCTTCATTAAAGACCTCCAAAAGTTAGTGTTCAAAAGTCCTTTGACCTTAGGTAAGCTAGGGCTAACCTTGAGGTGGGAATCCTACCCAAGCATGAGGTGCTTGTTGGCTTGCTAAGTTTTAGTGGAAATTTTACTCAAAAGCTTGGGGTGTTTCTCACATGCTTAAACGATTAAAGTTCTTGAATTATTTGAATCAAAGATAACTCTCAAGAGACATGAACGTGCCATGCTTGATTGAATAAGTCCTTGAAGTATTCCATTCAACCAAATGACTTAATAAGCATAAAAGACAAATGTTCAAATGATTCTCCGCATGTGGCCCTCATGATGTGTTTGAATGCTATTGGATAGGTTTTAAAGTGGTCCAATGAAAATTTAGATACATAAAAATAAATAATTAAGTTCTTTCTCTCAAAGAGGAAAAAGAGGACACATGTCCAAAGGAAATAATAAAATAATACGAGAGAGAGAGAGAGAGAGAGAGAGATGTGGACCAAGCATGAGAGGGGGGGTATACTCTTTAAAACACACACACACACACACACACACATTCTCTCATTGTGTGGAGTGCAAAATAAAAGAGCCCCATCTCCTTCTCCAAGTTTGTTGAGAAGTGGAGGTTTTACACCAACACTCTTGGCTATGGAATGCAAATCCAACCAAGAGCCATGCTTCAATGCTTAAGCTTGCCATCTTCTTCATCTTCATTACTATGCTATTGCTATTATGCTATGCTAAGCAAGAAGAGTGATGATAAGTGAGGAACTATTTCTTTCTCCTATGGAATGTTTCTTCTTCCTCTTCTCTACTCTCATTCCCTGCTAGCTCTCTCCAGCTTCGAAGGTGTTTGAGGCCTTGGGATAGTTAATGCTTTTTGCAAGTTTTATGTTAAGCTCGTGATGCATGAAGCTTTCCATCTTCATAGCATCACCAAGTTCACAAGGAACACAAAGATTGTATTGTAACAAAGTCTCTCTTGATGGGAGAATCTATAATACAAACGCCTGGGGACCGCCGGCTCCAAGTAAATCTGGTCCTCATCTATTGTCATGTTCTCTAATACTCTCTCTCTTGGCAAAGTATTGTTCATGCCAAGTTAATTAAGTACTATGTTTATGTTGCTACCATCAATTAAGTTCACCCTCCAACTTCTCAAAGTAATCTCACAAAAATGCTCAATATAATTCTCTTAATTCCACTATTCTCAAAGTTCATAGGCCATTTGCTTTACAGCTCTTTGCCCAAGTGAAGAGACATGCGGCTAGTTGACTTTGCAAGCTCCTTGTTTGAGCAGTCCGAGACGATGCAAGGACAATGATGACGATAGTTTCCAAGTAATCTGCCTCTCTCTCTCTCTCGTTGATTCATAAAAGAGTAGTAGCCCTAGATGCAAGTGCAACTACAAACTTGATAGCTTCCTTTGTTCTTCTTCTGGTTACATTGTACTTAGCGATCCTTGTGATTAAATGTATGTATACATAAGTGAACAACCGCCCATATGTGTATGTCTATGCAACACTGGTCTATTTATTGCTTCTACCAACTTCTTCCTTGAGTTAAGTGGTAGATAATAACAAATTTTTCTATAATCAAAATGTGTGCTGAGGTCTCTCTCTCTCTCTCTCTCTCTCTCTCTCCGTCTCAGTGCTTGGGAAAATAAGTGGTAGATAATAACAAATTTTTCTATAATCAAAATGTGTACTAAGGTCTCTCTCTCTCTCTCCATCTTAGTGTTCGGGAAAAGTGTACCTCAGCTTAGCCAAAATAGCCGGTTGAAAAGAGAGGAAGAAGGAGAAAAATCCGTTTCAAAAATTTAAGACAATAGAGTTAACTTGTAAAAAATGTCGGTGATTTTTCAATATTTCCTCTTTGAATCTATCCTAAAGTGAATTTTCTATGATTATAAACATAATTTTTTCCGAACATTGCTCTCTCTCTCTCTCTCTCTCTCTCTCTCTCCGTAGTGTGGCGCTGGCCTGTCATCTCCCTCTGTCTATCTATCGCCCCCTCTCTCATATATATATGTGTGTGTGTGTATGTGTATAAATATATATGTGTGGGGTGTGTGTCCCCATCTATCTATCGCCCCCTCTCTCTCTCTCTCTCTCTCATATATATATATATATATATATATATATGTATATGTGTGTGTGTGTGTACGCACGTGTATGAATATATATGTGTGTGGTGTGTGTATATATAAAAACACACACACACACACACATATATATCCCTCTCCCCCTCTCTCTCTCTCTCCACCCTAGCGCTCACTTGTGAGCATGGTGGAGAGAGAGAGGGAGAGAAGGAAAAGAGAGAGAGAGGGAAATATTATATATATGTGTGTGTGTGTATGGTGTGTACACATATATCTGTGTGTACACATCTCACACACACACATATTTCCCTCCCCTCTCTCTCCACCATGCTCACAAGTGAGTGCTAGCTCTTATGAGCATGGTGGAGAGAGAAGGAGAGAGAGAATGGAGGAGAGGGTAGAGAGAGGAAGAGGGGGAAGAAGTATGCATATTTCCCTCCCCTCTCTCTCCACCATGCTCACAAGTGAGTGCTAGCTCTTATGAGCATGGTGGAGAGAGAAGGAGAGAGAGAGAATGGAGGAGAGGGTAGAGAGAGGGAGAGGGGGAAGAAGTATGCATACATATATATATATATATATATATATATTTACTAGCATAATATGGCGGAAGGAAGGAGACGCTCTTTATACATGTCGCAATCTGCGATCTGAAGACTAAAGTCCAAAACTAAAAAAAACCCCTTTGCATACGATAAAGAGAGAGAGAGAGGGAGAGAGAGAGTCTGCCCCGAAGGCAGCCGGCCGTACTAATATATGAATGGGTATAGAGAGAGAGAGGGGGAGTATTAAAGGAATAGATATATGCCTCACTTTAACGTAGTTTGATCCCATCGCTTTCTCTTCATTGAATACCCTGTGGTATTCAATATACCTCACTTTAACGTATTTTGATCCCACCTGTGGTATTATGTTTTGTGTTGAGGGCCGCTGTCCAGTGAATTGCACTTTGAACTACTGCTCGTAGCTATGATGATCGTGGGGACGCCAGCGGAGAGCAACCAGATGAGCCTTGCCCTTGAGAGGCAGATATTTGAAAGACGATCAAATGGAGAGGGTCTCCGGGCGAGCTGTACTCTCATCACTGGCTTTCTTGGCAGTGGCAAGACTACTCTCGTGCGCCACATCCTTCACCATCGTGCAGAGCTGCGCATTGCAGTCCTTGTTAATGATTACGCTGATCTTGATATCGACTCTCTCCTTCTTGACACCCACTCTGTCAATGCTGCCTTTGGCCTTCCATCTGTCTCGCTTGTAAATGGTACCTTCTTTACATTTTCTGATTTGGTACATGTATATTTATGACATGCCTATAGATGACTTTAGTTCATGCATCTGCTCAGTGCTTGCATTCAATATCAGGTTCTAATGAAGAGGTTATTTGAGATATGCCATCATCAGGTTGCTCAGGATTGTTATAGTTTGCCCATTTATTAGCTCTTTAACTAATGTGGCATATTTTTAGTTGAGGTGGCCCATTTATTAACCTTTTATCATTATTCTGACTAGTATGGCCACCAAGGCCGCCTCTCTCTCTCTCTCTCTCTCTCTCTCTCTCTCTAAGTTGTGCACGCTGTCCTCTGTTTCGTCCAAGCTTTAGGGCAGAGAGGCTAGATCAAAGTGCTCACGACACGTGTTGGGGGGCTGGGGGGGAATCCCTCCCCTCCCTCTTTAATAATAGTATAGATGACGTGGTAGATGCACCACCTAATTTCAAGTCTTTAGGTCACCTTTATTTTGGTATAAAGGTGACCCACTGCCTCTCATTCTCATTATCGAGTTGTTGGCACTATCTGCTTGCAGGTAGTGATATAGGTGTGGTGCCTATCAAATTGTGTACACATTTTTTAGGCTTCCAATTAAAAATAGATTATCTTTCTTCCAAGAGCGCTCTGTCTCCCCGCTGCTCTGCTCTGTCGATCAACACAGTCTCTCTCTCTCTCTCTCTCTCTCTCTCTCTCTTCCTCTTCGCGTTGCTCTGCCGAAAAACGTAGTCAACAGCTCTCTCTCTCTCTCTCCCTCTCTCTCTCTAAGAACACGCAATGCCGCCATCTGCACGGTAGTGTCGGCCTTGTTTAAGCATTCTTCGAAGTTATTGACTTATTGCTCTTGGGTCATTCTGTTTCTCTCTCTTAGTGTTTGTCTCCTCTATTTGCTCTCGTCTTTATTCCTTCATGGTATCGGAGCAAAAGGACCAAGGTTTGCTTAGAGACCTTTTGACACACTTCGGAAGCTTCTACAGAGGTTCATCGTGGTAACTTGTTTCAATTTACTTCGTTTTCAACCTTCAGTTTTTAGGGAGTCTATTGTTAAAAACCTACTTTTTCTTGCATCCATCGGGATCTCACCTCTACTTATAGCTCTCTTCATTGGAGTTGCGTTTGTTGCAACAAATCACGGCAAATATGTGCGTTTTTTTCAGTGCCATTGTGCAACTGTGTTTTTGAAGCCGATTGGAGTCTTTTTGTCATGGAAATTTAAGCTTCATTGCTGATCTTTGTCTCAGCAGCAATAGATCTGTCCCTCCTCTCACCAGCAACCCTTGAAGGTGCACATTCGAGCCAGATCTGGTAAAGTTTGTAGCAATTTTTAGTTTCAGTCCTAGCGTTTTTGAATTGCAACTTTACTGCACATTGTTGCTCTCATAAAAAGGGACCCTTCACTTTGGTCCCGATCTGCCAACGCATCCCAACGTTTTTGATTTTAAGCCCAAGATTTGTAAGGTGCAGCGGAATGAATGTTGAACTTTGCTCAAGATGAGTGCACCGAACTGTGCTCAAGGTTCCTTTTACTTAGGGAAGGGAGAGCCTTCCGTTCCTTTAGTGAGAGAGTGCAATGGACACAAACAAAGTGGTGAACACTGTGAATGAAGATGCTGAGACTGAGAGATAGAGAGAGAAGAGAATACGTCACCAGAAAGTTGTCAAACCCTCCTCCGAAGGCCCCACTCTCTATGGCGAGAGCGGTCTACTTATGATTACACAAATCTTTACAATGCTTGGACTTGCCGATGATGTCGACAACGATGAGGACAACGACGAGACGGGCTGAAATCTGAAAATACTAAGGGCTGAAATTTGCAAATCTTTATTTGCTGAATTGTAACTCTATGTCGGTGACGATGTCGATGACGACGATACGACGACGACGCGTTGAAAACGCAGATGCTGAAATCTGCGTTTTTCGGGCTGAATCTGCAAACTTCGCGGGATTTGACCGTGCGGCGAGGATCTGTTGCGGGAAGGTGAGATCTGCGAGGTTGGGGGGTTCTACTGTGGAAACTGACTGCTGAAAACTGAAAATGCTCAGTGTAGGGCTGATTCGGTCGCGAAGATCTGCAAAGACGTTGAGATGTCTTGCAGATGCAAAAACGCTAGGGTTGAAAATGATCTTGCGGGGAAATCTGCTATCTGTTGTGGGGATCTGCTAATGCTAGAGATGATGTGCGCGTCTGTCGCATGTGTCAATGCAAGGGACTTGCCGATATACTATGTGCGAGCCACAAATGGTTGCAAGTACACAACCAGACTAATCTAGCAAGCTCAAGAGAGCAAGGATGTGTCACTCACCGCCCTTCGCTCGCCTTCGTGGAGGATTCCTTGCCACGAAGAAGAAGGAGCTACCGCCGTGCCGCGCTTAACCGCTTCGCAGTCCCCTTGCCGTCGTCGCAATGCTCGATCACACACTCTCTGTTACAGACTTGGACACTCCAAGTCGAGAATCAATCATGACAGCACCAAATAACCACTTCAAAACAGTTCACAGCTCACAATAGATTTGCACTGGCCCGACGGAGTTCCGTGCCTAGAGATATTGGCCCCAAAGACTGACGCCCCTTTCGATATTTCTTTTTGTATTAATCAGTGTTCAAAGTACAAGAGTGGTTGGATCTCACTCTCAGACTCTACGTCCAAACAACTAGGGTTAGGGTTTCCCGAATGGTCTCGCGCAGCCACGTCATCACTTTGTGACATACACCCTTCATGAAAGCATTGTAATCGCCCTCGATTATGCCTGCAAAACAGACAAAGGCCATGAACCGTCTTAGCAGACACTGATTGTTAGTACCTACGTACTAGGAACACACATCTAGCACATGTACCAATCGACAGTCACATCACACGACATCATAGGACATCACTAGACATCACAGGAAATCACATGACATTCAATATTCATTCGGATCTTAGACCATGATTTATCGGCAATGTAGCTAGCAATCGCATATAGATCCAATCGGGACCTCATCGATGTCCGATTGACTAACCCTTATTGCAACCATGTCTATTCGAGATCAATCAGACCAAAATGCTGCAGTCATTTCGTCTATCAGTTCCTGCACTTAAAAAGAAGTAAAAAACAAATCAGTATCATATTCAAGAATTCCATTTCATAAAGTCATACAGCAGAATATTGTCAGCATTCAGTATCCCTGAAGCTCAAAGAGACATAGTGACTCTAGTATCAAAATCAAGGCATCTGTTGACAAAGGAGCGGAGTGACTCCCCTCTTGTGCATCCCACTGCACCATATCTTCGGCCAAGCTGAATTCTGGGTTCCATTTGGAGTAGACTATGCTAAACCAAAAGCCTCGAGGTAAAGTTTCACAATCTGAGGAGTATCTGCTAGGTCCTCCTCCTCCATCCACTTCGCATCCAATGTAGGATAGTTCTTGAACTTAACCAAGAACCGCCTTCGGACTTTACCTTTATTCTTCGTATCCTTATGTGCCAAAATCTGTTTAGGAACAAGGATTTCTTCGTTTTCTTCCACTTCGGGTTGCTCATCAGGCTCCCCATCATCAGGCACATGACCTTTGAAAGGCTTCAAGAGACTCACATGAAATGCATTGTGAATCCTCCAAGTATCAGGCAATTTCAGTTTGAAGGAGATATCATTTATCTTTTCAGAGATCTGGAACGGTCCGTAGTATCGCATACTAAGCTTTGGAAAAAGCCTCTCCTTTCCCTTTTTCTTTCTCAGGCGTGCTATCATTTATCTTTTCAGAGATCTGGAACGGTCCGTAGTATCGCATACTAAGCTTTGGAAAAAGCCTCTCCTTTCCCTTTTTCTTTCTCAGGCGTGCCTTCTTAAAACGTAAGAGCATCCAATCATCCTCCTTCAATTTCAAGTCGCGACGATGGCGATCCGCTGCCATTTTCTGTTGTTCTTTAGATATTTACAAAGTCTCGCGAACCTTGGCAAAAGCCGTATCTAAATCTCGCGTATATTCATCTGCTTCAGAAATCTTATCTTTCGTGATTAGAAAGGGTGGAACCTTCGCAGCACCTTCAACAATCTCAAATGGCGCCTTCCCTGTCGACGAGTGTTTCGTGTTATTGTAGGCAAATTCCACCAAAGGTAAGTACTTTTCCCATTGAGTTTTCTGATCCGAGATATAAGACTTCAATAAATCTAAAACCATTGAATTGGCAATCTCAGATTGCCCGTCAGTCTGCGGGCGGAACGATGACGAGAACTGCAACCGCGTGCCAATGTTCTTCCAAATTGCCTTCCAAAACAAACTCGTGAATCTGGGGTCCCTGCCTGAGACAATCGTCTCAGGCATGCCATGTAATCTGAAGATCTGGGCCACGAACAGTCTCGCCAAGTGATCCGGCTTGACTGTTTTCTTCACTGGAATGAAATGAGCCTGTTTGCTAAATCTGTCAATAACATTGAGACCATTGAGACCACTCTGTATTCTCAAGAGATCAAAAATGAAATCCATTGCAATACTTTCCCAGGGGCGGGTGGGTATGGGTAAAGGCTGTAACAATCCCTGTGCTTTATGCTTGTCAAACTTGACCTTCTGGCATACTAAGCAACTCCGCACAAACTCTTCCACATCCTTCTTGAGTCTCGGCCAAAAGAAGTATTTCTCTACCCCTTTCATGGTGGTAGCAATGCCGCGGTGACCCGTAAAAGGTGGACAGTGGCATTCAATCATAACCTTTTCCCTCAACGGCTGTGTAACGCACAACATGGTTTTTCTCATCAAGTAGCCATCCCAAATGGAATATCCCGCTACTGTCTCCCCATCCCGTATCCGTGTGAAACGTCTGCAAAATCTGTATCCGTGGCATAGGGGTCGACCATATCCTCGAAGCTCCTATGATGTATCGCGGAAATAGCCAGAACCAACGGCTTCTGAGACAAAGCATCTGCCATCACATTCTTCTGTCCTTGCACATGGACAATCTGGAAGTGAAACTGTGACAAGATGTTCGCCCACCGCATCTGCTTTTCCGAAAGCTGCTTCTGTGACAAGAAGTAGCGCAAACTCTGATGGTCTGTAAAGACAGTAAAATCCGCTCCAAGTAGGTAATGCAGCCACTGAGTAAGAGCATGGATAACCGCCAAAAGCTCTTTCTCATAAATCTGTGCTGTCATTTCCGGCCTTGAGAACAATCGGCTCTCGTAAGCAATGACATGGCCTTCTTGCATTAAGACCGCACCCAGACTACGACCACAAGCATCACAATATACTTCAAATGACTTCTGCAAGTCCGGCAAAGTCAAAATTGGTCCCATAGTCAATTTCTCTTTTAATGTTTGAAAGGCAGTCACCTCTGTGGGTCCCCACGAGAAAGGGACTCCTTTCTGTGTCAAGATATGCAAAGGGGAAGCAACCTCTGCAAACTTTCGAATGAACCACCTGTAGTACGAACACAGTCCCAAGAAGCTTCTAACTTCATGGACATTCTTTAAATCGGGCCAATCACGGATAGTCTCTATCTTGGCCGGATCCATTTGCACTCTTGCTGCTGACACAATGTGTCCCAAAAAGTGTATCTCTGGTAGGAAAAATTCACTTTTCTTTGCATTCACTAACTTGTGATCTACCTGAAGCAGATGAGATGATCTCTGTGTTCTGCCTCATTCTTGGAGAAAACAATGATATCGTCAAAGAAAGTGCCAACAAATAGCCTGTACTCTTGAAAAATCCTGTCCATCATTTGGTTAAATGTCGCAGGAGCATTGGTTAAGCCAAAAGGCATCACCAAAAACTCAAATAATCCAAAAGTCGTCCGAAAAGCTGTCTTGTAGACGTCTCCCGGCGCGATTCTGATCTGATGATATCCACTCTTCAAATCAATCCTGCTAGAGCACGAGGATCCCTGTAATTTGTCGAGTATATCATCGATCATAGGAATCGGAAATTTGTTCTTGATGGTGATTTTGTTGAGAGCTCTATAATTGATGCACATTCTCCAAGATCGTCTTTCTTCAAAACCAACAACACTGGAGAGCAATACGGTGAAGTACTAGGCTGGACAAGACCCTTCTCCAAGAGGTCTTTTACTTGGTTCATAATCTCTCATTCTGTGCTCGGCTCACACTGTAAGGTGGCCGGTTCGGTGGTGTGCTTCCAGGTATCAGATCAATGGTATGATCTTCAAGACGAGCAGGTGGTAACTCGCCCGGTAGGCCCTCTGAGAAGCAATCGGCGTGAGAGTGGAGAAAATCTTGGCGTTCTTTATCAAGTTTAGACATATTTGTCCTATCCTTATCGCTCAATTCTTTCACAAGATCGAGTAAACAAACAGACTGGATTTCATTAACTTAGAAATGGCCGAAGCCGATACAATAGGGACAGACTCGCCCTTCAGTTTAATGTCAAGCACAATGGTTCTACCCTTCTCTGTAGTCAATGTCGCTTTCCTCGCCCGATAATCGACCACGGCGTTGTTGTTATGGTACCAGGGAATCCCTAAGAGAACATCACAACCTTCCAAAGGCATTATGAAAAAGTCCTCATGCCCCAAATACCCCTAACAATGCAACCGAAGTTTGCCAATGAAAGGTGTAATGGCTACATCCCTGCCGGGTGCCGCCAGAACAGCCTCCGTAAGTGGTCCCATCCGATAGGGAGTGATCTCGAGCCGCACCGCCAATTCTGGTGAAATGAAGTTGACCTTGGCTCCTCCAGCAAAGAAGATCAGGGCCTCTTGGTCTTTCACTTTGCCCCAAGCTCGACAAAGTTCTGTACTCTCGTCCATGGTGTTGGGATCGGTACCCACACAATCTGGAACCAGTCCTGTTTTCATCTTGCCTTTCCTTCCACGTTCCTCAGCTGCTCTCAAACTCTCAGGCCTGTTGTTGTCCTTGTCATTCTGTTCTTTCTATGCCTTTTTAGGGCACTTCGCGGAGATATGTCCATGTTCCCCGCATCCAAAGCACTTCCCCTCCCTGATGAAGCTCTCTCTCTCCTGAGGAGTAAGCTTGGGTCGTGCATCCTTCCTTTTTGGGTTGCTCTTTCTCTTTCTACTTTTATTCGCCGAAGTCTGTTCGGCTCGTAGTGTCATGACCTCATTGGTGAGGTAGGTCAGACTGCCAGAGTGAATGGCAAAGCCTCGTTTCGCATGATTCATCAACTCCTGAATAGAAGCCGACTTCTGTTCCAAGCAGTGATCTCGGATCTTTGTAGGTAGACCCAAGGTGAACCGCTCAATCTGTTCTCTGAACGAGATCTTCTTGAATGAAGAGGTGGGTAGAAAAGAGCTCTAGAATCTCTCGCAATAAGCATCCACTGTATCTCTCTTGGTCATCCGAAGATGGTTCCAAGCAGCTCGTATATCCTGTTCATACTCTTGAGTCAACCAAGAAGAAATAAAAAGCTTCTTAAATTTCAGCCATTTAACTGGCGCAGTCTTGTTTAAAAGAAGTATGGACCACCAGTTCGAGCCTTCCCCTTAAAATAAGAGGCGGCTCTCCGAATCTTGGAGTGCTCTGAATAACGTGTTGGATTAAAGGCCCAGATGACCCCTTTTGTGTATATTTTTAAAGGTTACTAACCTTTGGCCAAGTTCACATTGAACTTGGCCACTAACTTAAAAATGGTCCTATACTTTAATAAAGGGAAAGAGAGCCCAATCTGCTCTCAACTTATTCCCCTCACAAAAATCGTGCAGCCTCTCTCTCTCTCTCCTACTTTCGATTCCTTGCGCCCCATCTCAGCATAATAGCACCTCCTCTCCAAGGCACAAGTCTTGCACATCTCCTCGTGCTCTATCACTTGGACACATTGCTGTGCACTCATCAACTGGTATCAGAGCAAATTTAGGGTTTGCTTCCAAACCTACAAACGCTGATTTTCAGCCAAGGAGATCAACTTTCATGCGAGATTTTGCAATTTTATTGCCAAAGGACTTGTCCCCGGACACTAGAGGGCTCCCGGCTAGTCAAATTGACCTAAATCAACAAATTACAGGTTACAGGTTTTGCAAATCATGTATCAAGTTGAGGGAACATCTTTACTAGGTTCCTACTACCCGAAAACAAAGAAATTGCTGAAAAACAGGTGTTTTCAGCAAATTTCAGATTTACGCAGGTTTTTGCAAGTGTATTTTTGATACATTTACAGTGAGGAAAGTACAAATTGATGCAATTTATGCACATTCGACAAGTTTTGGCTATGTATGACCATTTGTGGCTCAATTTTCTGCAATTTGATGCTACAAATAGGGGCTTTTGCTCATACATGCTTCTAAAGGCTGTGCATTAGCCTTATGTATGTCTTGTGAGGCTAAAAACAACTAAAATTGTTGTTTTTGAGCACAAATTCACTCGCTGAAATTTCCTGCGTAGAAATTTCAGAAATTGTTTTTTGTGCCTAAATTGATCCATTTTGCACCAAATTGCTCCTGTGACCATTTGGAGCTGTAGTGCACACTTGTGTGAGGTTTTAGTCCGGTTTTGGTGCATTTTGCCCAAAAATTCAGCGTATTAGTGCATCTATGGCCTCATCATCTTCGGATGTGAAGAATCTCTTCGAGATTAAAAGGTTGGATGGAACAAGTTTCGACCTTTAGAAAGACAGGATTCAGGGAATCCTATTTCTTAAGGATTGTGAAGGGGCACTTGAACAGGTAAAGCCACAGAATATGTCGGATGAAGCATGGGTTAGCTTGAACAGGAAGGTAGTTACATACATCAAAATGGCCATGACCGATGAGACAGTCATTGATTTGAAAGGTCTCACAAATGCTTTTGATGTGTGGGAGAAGTTAAAGGCGATGTATGAGAATACAAGGCCTGTCAATCGAGTGCATTTGGTGCGAAAACTTATTGGCATGCAGCTAGATGAGTCAAAGAGCACTGCAGAGCACTTGTCGTTGTTTACAGGTACTTTGTCGCAGTTACAGGATTCAGGTTTGCCTCCTTTTGATGATAAGCTGAAAGCTATCTTCTTGCTTATGACCTTACCTGATTCATGGGTAACATTGGTGGTTTCATTGTCAAATAACCCCAATTTGACCTTTGATGGTGTTAGGGGTTCTATCTTGAATGAGGAAATCAGGAGGAAAGCAGGTGGAGAGGGAGGCAGCTCTGTCAACATGGTTAGAGGCAGGACAGAGAAGAAGAATGTCTATGCACAAAGGAGTAAGAGTAAGAGTAAGGAAAGGGGAAATGCCAGCAAAGGCAAGGGTGATGTGATTTGCTATTAGTGTGGCAGGAAAGGTCACAAGAAACCCGATTGCAGGTACTACAAAGCCGAGCTAGAACGGAAAAAGAATGGCGGAGACAAAAAGAAAGAGAAGAAGGAAGTCAAGACAGATGCATAGGACAACTCAAAGGACAAAGAGAAGGCCAATGTGGCTTCTAGTGTTGTGATTGAGGAGTTGTCAGATGTAGAGGACATCTTGTGTGCCACTTTGTCAGATGACGATGCTTATGACCTTGATGCCTCTCTTAATGTTCATTCACAGGACATGCTGATCACCAAGAGTGATCTTATTGATGCTTTGCTGACAGTCAATGATGCATTATCCCAGACTTGGATAGTTGATTCCGGTGCTTCATCATGTGACTCCTATCAAGGAGTGTTTATCTACTTTTGATGCAGGCAAGCATGGCCATGTATATCTTGGAAACAATCATGCATGTTCCATTGAGGGTATTGGTACTGTGCATCTCTCCATAGATGGCACAAATGAGCTTGTCTTGCATGATGTTCGATATGTGCCGGGAATCAAGAAGAGTCTGCTTTCTGTTGGTCAGATAGATATGCATGGTTACAGCATCTTGGCCGTGATTCATGCGCTTTCTAGTTACGAGCACTACCTCTTAGGTGCTGATTTTGTTGTCCAGACAGATCATCAGACCTTGCGATGCTTCTTGACACAATCAAAGCTATCTGAAAAGCATATGCAATGGCCAAACATTCTTTCTATGTTCCACTTTTAGATTATGCATGTGGAAGGCAAGAAGAATGTTGTGGCTGATGCGTTATCAAGAAAGCCACAAATTTCAGCTGTGTCAATTTCTTATCATCATGAGCTTGATGAAGGAACAATATGCTATTGATGAAGATTTTGCAAGGATCTTTGAACAGTTGCAAGAGGGGCAACATCATGAGCACTACCTCCTCAGAGATGATTTTATGATGATGCATGGACGACTTTGTGTCACAGGCTATTGCGACATAAGGTCATGGTAGAAAGTCACGTCCCACCGTATGCAGGGCATCGTGGTATTGATGTGACAGTTAAAGCGGTAGAGACATTCTTCTATTGGCCTACCTTGAGGAGAGACGTCGATGCCTTTTGTGCGAGCATGCGTGATTTGCCAAAAGGTCAAGTTCGACACGCAAAAAGGCACCAGGGCTGTTACAACCACTGCCGATTCCGGATAAGCCATGGGAAAGCATTGCTATGGACTTTATCTTTGATCTTCCAAGAACGCCGACAGGGAATGATGGTATATGGACCATTATTTGCAGGTTCAGCAAGCAGGGCCATTTTATTCTTGTCAAGAAGAAGATAAAATCTGATAAGATGGCACGCTTGTTCATGTATAATGTGTTTAAGTAGCATGGTATGCCACAATGGATTGTTAGTGATCGTGATCCTCGCATGACAAGTTTGTTTTGGAGAGGATTGTTTGAGAACATGGGCACTATGCTCAAGTTCTCGTCTTCGTGGCAACTGTTAACAATGTCACGAGCATGTGGCAACTGCTAACCTTAGTTGTTGGTTTCTTTCCAATGATTTTTGTTTTATTTTTGAGACCCTTTTTTTGAAATTGCAAATGGTCGGACATTGTATGGCCAATGTGAACGGTAGTTTCACCCGCAGACGGGATGTTGGTCAACACTGGAATTCGTATAGTAAGAGGATGTCTAGGCTCAGTTCAAGATCATGTACATTGCCCCGTCGCACTTAGCAAGTTGGTGGATACTAGGAAGTGAACTCAATAAAGGCACAATGCCAAGGTTGGGTCACCTAAGGAAAATACTCGACAGTTGAGCCACATTGCATTTTTGGATGCGGTCCTAGTGGGGATAGATGGTCAGAAGACCAGTGGGATCCCAACGGAAGCATCTCCTAAAATTTAGGAAACTGCTATTTTGGTCCATGAAATCTGTTCGCGTCATTACCTCCGGAATGACAAACGGAACATTTTAGAACTCTACTGCAAAGTCAACTGGGCAACCAGTCGAGAGATTTTTAAGTGGCAACCCCGAAACGGGAAATTGCTTGTAAATGTGCCAAGTGACACCTTTTCGTGCACTTTCCTCATGCAGAAGAAGGATTCTAGGTACTAATCCTTAATTAAATTCTTAAACTCATGATTAAGACTTAAGAAACTTGAACTGAACTCAGAAACAAGACTTAGAAGACTTTGTGTTGATTGATTGATTGACTGCTTGAAACTGAGTACAATAGGCTCCTTATATAGGAGACGAAGAGACAAGACACGTCTCCTGGTGAAGAGACATGACTTTAGACATAAAGACACATCCTTTCGGCAAAGAGCTGCAACCATTGGGCGAAGAGTCAATTGGGCGAAGAGTCACACACGCAGAGCGAAGGGGTGTGACCAATCGTCGTCGGAGTGTGGCTTTTGGCGAAGAGGCACAGCTCGACACCTCGAGAGTTGTCGTCTGGCTAACCTCTAGGCGGGCTCTCTCTACAAGAGAGTCACCAGTCACATCATGCATACTGCCTGAATCAAACAATATGACAAAACGTTGACCCTTCACATGACCATAACATTTAAAGAGAGACTCATCAATGTGTGTCAGAAACATGTGGAGACTCAGATTGGTTCACTAAAGTGCTTGTGGTAACTGTCGGTGCTTTGGGTTCTTTAGGTGGTGCTGTCTTAGGACAAGCCTTCTTAATATGACCCTTGACATGACATTGATAACATCGACCTTCCTTAGCATAAATGATTTGTTCTTCTGGCGTTATGTATCCTCCTATAATTCCTTGTGCAACTTTTTTATCCGGGGTTAGCTTAGGTTTAGCAAGTGTTTTAGCTTTACCCTTAGATTCATTTCGAGAGTTCTTTTCCGAAGGATTAGAGGAAGATTGGCTAGAAGAGTTACCATTCTTACCGTTCTTACCGTTCTGCGAGTTCTGAGGAGTCTGAGAGGTACTGTGAGAAGACTTATTCTCCTTAGGCTTTCCTTTGTTGTGCTTCATCTCCTGTGCGAGAGGTTCTTGAGTTCTTGAGGTTCTTGAGTTTTGTAGCTTGCAATCGGTGTTTGAGAAGGCTTTTCTCTTACCCGAGCTCGACTTTTCCTTGCGGGCGCACCCTTTGGCGGCCTTGCGCTCACACCAAAGTGAAAACGCAGATGCTGAAATCTGAAAACACTGATGTTCTTGGCTGATCTGGCGCCGGAAATTGCAAACGCTAGGCTTTATCTGCAAACTGAAAACACCAGATTGATCTGTTGCAGAAAATGCTAGAGGATTTGGCTCCAAAAACACTGGCTGTTGCTGTTGGCTGAAAACGCTAGGCTGTCTTCTACCGGTCTTGCTGAGGAGAGAACATTGCAAGTTGTTGGAACTTCTTTTGTCTCTTCTGCTAAAACTGGGCGCTACATGTCTGCTTATATAGTTGCTGGAAGTTGGGTCGAGCAGTCCTCCCAACAGCCCACATTTTCCAGGCTTACAGCCCACGAGCTATCATCGCTTACGCTTGGGGGACTTGTGTGCAGGAAATTCCATCCTGGAAAGTTGTCCTCTCCATCAGCATTTTGCCTTTTGCTTGTGTTTTTAGTGCTCTTGGCCTCTTTTCCTTCCTATCCGCTCCCACTCCCCTCCTCCTACATAGCGCCCTTGCTGCCAGTCCAATTACCCTCTTTGCCCAAACATTTCTTTTTAACGGCGGCATTCAAGAACATTGTTGTCCTCTAGAGCCTTTTCCCTTGCTGCTGATTAGATCTATGGCTTTTTTGACCCCTGGAGTTCCTGCGTTTGCTGATTTTCATTAAAGGACAAGTCATTCTGACCTTATGGAGGCTTTGTTTTCACATAAAGAAATATTTCATTGCGATTATGCTAACTATAGGCAAGGGTTTTTTTTTTCAAAAATTTAAGGCTTAGTCTCATTCACCAAAATCGCTCCATGATATTACTAGTCTGCCTTGAAACTGCATGTTTGTCCAATAAATGAGGATTTACAAGTATCTTTTGTATTTCTTAGGATGTGCATGTTGCAAAGTGAGTGGGAAATTCAAAGAAGCAGTGGATAAAGTTTTGCGCAACAAACACAACTTTGACTATCTTGTGATAGAGGTGAGTTAAGAGGGCCACATTTAAATGTAAGATTAGTATTAATGCGTTTAGTCATACATGTGGGAACATTATGGTATCGATTAGGTGATGCTAGAAACAAAGCATCACGTTTTCTTTCAAAGTTGCATTATTACTCTTTGTAATTACCATGGTAGGGAAGCTTGAATAGATTGCACAATTGGAGTTTTTATTTTGGTTGTGACAACGTACTCATGGACTTGAGCGGAAGGTAGTAAATTCTAAGATCCTTTGGAAAAAGCAAAACTGTTCAGGAAATGGAGTTTAAAGAAGTTTTTGGGAAAGACATCTTTAGAAAATGATATGCCAATGTGCTAGTAAGGAATAGCTAAAACCTAAGTGACGTGAACCCCATCGTTTTTTTCTCTCTTTCATTTTGTTGTTCATTTTTTACCCGCAAAATGAGGGTTTTGGGGGGGGGAGAGCGGGGGGCTCTCAAATGTAGTAACCTTTGTTCCAAGAATTACATTTTCTAGATTGTGCATAACTTTTGACTTCTTGTCGTGGTTTGCAGACCTCAGGGTTAGCAGATCCTATCAAGATTGCGAAGGATTTGCGAAGTATGGGTGTGCAGCTGGATATGATTGTAACAGTGGTGGACGTGGAAGCACTCGAGAAAGTTGTGAGCCTGCCCATTGCTTTGAATCAATTGCGTATTGCTGATTTGGTGTTGGTTAACAAGTTAGTAATTTACTTTACTTGAAAGGGCAAAAGATGGTATTGGTGGTAGACTTTGTATGAAGCTCTAGCTGCAATTGATGCGGACAAGAATACTATCGATATGTGTAAAATTGAAATGTGCTTGCTGTGTGTGACTAATGTGTGGATTCAACAATTCTGGAGAGATGCTGTCACCATGCACATTTTTATGAACCTTGTAAAGGGGTGGCCGTTTGACACGTCAAACAGCAGGTCCCTGCACTGATGTATGTTGCAGTGTATGGACAGATAGAGCGAGCAGATATTGTCACGTTTATTTGCAGGAAACCCTCAGTTCCACATGACATTGTTTGAGCAGAGTTTGCTGCACTTCTTGCGGGAATGGAGGCCAACTTTTAGATTATCTTCTGTATACAAAGATTCAGAGCCATGCCTTCAAACTGACTTTCACGCAGAGCTTTTGAAGCCTGAAGCATCTGGGCAGCTTGCAGAGGGAGGTGATAGGGGGTCATGGTTCTCATAGACGACATTGTGGCTCACTTAGCGTCGACAGGCACTCTATGTTTCATGAGGAGATAGATGCGCCACATATTCACCTCCCAATGAGAGAAGAAGAACAAGAAGAAGAGGAAGATTTTATTAACATCTTCGAGAGGCGGAACTTGGCCTACGAGACAAATCAATGTACACATGTGATATATCCTCTGTCATCCTGAAAAAGGAAAAAGTAAGACTATAGCAAAAGCTAACAAATAAACTAGGAATCTGGGGTGTACAATGAGTGGTGGCCATGATGGTGGATAGAGGGAGGACTACAAGTATCATATGCACTCTAGCTAGCTCCATCCTGTACCATATTGGGGGTGTAGTATGATATACATCAAAGATGGGGGTGTCAGTAGCTCCCTAAAAATATGCTTGGGTCATTCCTGTCGTGCTTCGGAGAAGACATGATTGGAAGAGAATTCTTTTCATGCAATGACTCATGTTTTTCTAAACTAAGGGACTCTGTAGTGAGAGAAACAATCATACTACGTGTTTTATCCTGTTGCAAAACATGAGAGTGAGAGACTAATGGCAAAGACGGAATGTTTTTGTCACAGCAAAGAACCACGGGAGGTGCTTCTTCAACTGTGAGAGAGAGAGTGTTTTCTTTCCAATCAATGCATGGATTATAACGTTCAAACCACTTGATGCCAAAAATCAAATCACGTCCTTTGAGAGGAGAAACCACAAATCTACGACGAAAATGGACATTTTGAACTAACACTGTCACATTAGGACATTCATGCGTGAACGAAGAGTGCATGCCAGGAGCAAATCCAGAGATCACAATTGGATCTATTGGAAGAGCTTCTAAACGTGGGCTCTTCACGAGAGAGTCACTAATCACATCATGCATATTACCCGAATCAAACAAGATCACAATGCGTGTATTATTCACATGACCATAACACTTCATGAGAGACTCATCTACAAAACATCGGACAACACATTAGTGTTCTCCTTGAGTGCATTTTTTGATGATGTGGATTCTGTGGGTTCTTTAGGTTCTTCCTTAGGACAATCTCGTTTAATGCGACCCTTAGTGTGACACTTAAAACATCTTTTGTCTCGTGCAGATTCGGCTCGTTCTTCAAGAGTTAACCTACCTCCTAAAATTCCTTGAGTAAATTTTTCATCAGGCGTCAACTTAGGGGTGCCATGAGTTTTAGCCTTTATCATCATTGTGAGAGTTCTGTGCTCTAGGCGTAGAAGAAAATTGAGGAGAAGAATTACCGTCATGCTTACCGATGGTCTTACCGTGCTTATCATTCGGTTGGTCTTAAGAAGTACTCGACTTATTTCCTTCGGCTTGCCTTTGTTGTGCTTCATTTTTCCTGTGCTAAGGCGATTCTGACGGCGTCATTTTAGTCCTTAGGGCTGAAAACTTGCACATCGAACTTGATGTACTGGTCTAACCGAAAGAGGAAAGCCTCCTTGCGATCCTCATCCGCAGACTTACGAAATTGAACCCCAATTTGCAAAATACGGTTAGAAAAAGATGTAACAGGGGATCCATTTTGCTTAAGACCACGCCAATCTTCTTTCAACCGATCAAGGTACTGTGGTGGCATGAAGCGAGCCTTGAGCTTGTCTTGGAGATGCCAATTAATGGCATCACTTAAAAGATACATGGCAGCAGTCAATACTTTACTAATGTTTGTTTTCTTATTAGTTGCAAAGTAAGCATTAAATTGATGCAACCAAGAATGAATCACAGATGCATCCATCTTACCATCATACTGACTAAACATCAACTTCTCAGTGACTGGATTGTTCGAATCTTTGTCTCTATTTGTGCTACTTAATGACTTGGCGACCTCCTTGAGTGGCTCGGTCTTGGAGGAGAGTACCTGTAGGACCAACTCTTGCATGCGTTGGTCTCTCTGCGACTCTCGCTCTAACTCCATAGCCGCTCGCTTCTCTTCGGCCATGGTTGAGCCTCGCATGCTTGCTCATGCTCGAGCTCTATAACTGCTCTTATTTCTTCGGACACTAAGCGTGCTTGCTCACGCTCACGCTCCATAGCTACCCTTCTTTCTTCCATGGCGGCGTGTTGCACCTCTTGTTGTAGCATCATCTCCATCATCGACTTGACCAAAGCCTCTAGAGGATTTGGTTCAATCCGTGGCGTAGATGGGAATGGGGGAGGATCGGGGAACAATCCTCTTGGTGTAGAAACTTCTTCTTCTCCGACTCCACTCTCATCAACTTCATGCATAGTATCCATTCCGCTTCGGGTGATGACCATGCGCCGAGGTCTTGGGTACTTTGGGGTTGTCGAGTTCTTGACGTTCTTGGCTTGCAATCTATGTTTAAGAAGGCTTTTCTCTTACCCAAGCTCAACTCCTTCCTGCGGGTGCACCCCTTTGTGTCCTTGCGCTCACACCAAGGTTGCTTTTTCCCACCTCACGTCGATTGGCCTGCTGCTACGTGCAAGGTCCGCTCTCAATGAGTGGAAAAGAGGAACGGTGTGAGGCTGGACAAGCCCTTCTTTGTTGGGTTACCTGCCACTCTTCAAAAACACAGATTAGGGATCGACACGTCCAAGTGGTCTTGAGTTATGTGCGATCACAACAAGCAATTTTTTTTTTTTGTGGTTCTTGTGCTTCTTGCCTTGAGTGATGATACCGAACATTGCCAAAGAGCTCTGATACCAATGTAATGTGTAGCGGAAGTAAATGATGGTGTATGGCTCAGGATGAGTGATCAGTGGGTGCTCAAGGTTCCTTTTATTGCCGGGAAGGGAGAGCCTTCCTTGACTTAATGAGAGAATGTGCAATGACCAAAACAAGAGAGTGGAATGCAAACTGAGTGAGAGTGCAAGAGAGTGCTAGAGAGAGAGAGAAAAGAGACGACACCAGATGGGATCCCAAACCCCCCTCCAAGGGCCCCCTCTCTATTGCTAGAGAGGTATTTGCTTTAGATTGCACAAAGTCTGGTACAATGCTACTAGATGCTGTGGTACTTGGCTACGTGTCACGGGGACATGGCAACTGTTAACTATATCACGAGGACGTGGCAACTGCTAACTTTAGTTGTTGTTTTCTTTCCAAGGGGTTTTGTTTTATTTTTGAGACCCTCTTCTTGAAGTAGCAAACGGTCTGACATTGCATGGCCAATGTGAACGGTAGTTTCACCCGTAGATGGGTAGTGGTCGGCACTGGAATTCGTATGGTAAGGTACAATGCTACTAGATGCTGTGGTACTTGGCTACGTGTCACGGGGACATGGCAACTGTTAACTATGTCACGAGGACGTGGCAACTGCTAACTTTAGTTGTTGGTTTCTTTCCAAGGGGTTTTGTTTTATTTTTGAGACCCTCTTCTTGAAGTAGCAAATGGTCTGACATTGCATGGCCAATGTGAACGGTAGTTTCACCGGCAAATGGGTAGTGGTCGGCACTGGAATTCGTATGGTAAGAGGATGTCTAGGCTCAAAGCAAGATCATATAGGTCCCCCCGTCGCACTTAGCAAGTTGGTGGATACTAGGAAGTGAACTCAATAAAGGCCTAAAGTCAAGGTGTGACTACCAACAGAAAGTATCCGACAGTTGGGCCACATTGCACTTTTGGATGTGGTCCCAATGAGGATAGATGGTCAGATGACCACAGAGAGCCCAACGGAATCATTTCCTAAAATTTAGGGAACTGCTATTTTGGGCCGTGAAATGTGTTCGCGTCATTATCTTCGGTATGACTAGGGGAACATTTTATAACTCTGTCGCGAAGTCAACTGAAGCGTCGGTTGAGATATTTTTAAGCGGCAAACCCGAAACGGACAAAATGCTTGTAAATGCGCCAAGTGTCGGTTTTTCATGGATTTGCCTCCTACAAGAAAAAATGTGCTGAATTTTAAGCTGGGAGAGGGCTTCATTTGTATTTTGTCACAGGTTAAGAGCTATGGAGTGCTTCCTTTCCCTCTTATGTACAATGTGGTGCTAGGAGTGATGCCCTGCACGCTACACACCGCTCTCTCTTTACCCTACGCAGTTATGTGATGCCCCACAAGAGGGCTCCTCATATGACTGATGTACAACTGTGTGGGTTCATGCTTTTGTGTTGAGGCAAGAGCCTCCTTGAGCAAGAACAGGGGTAGCTGACTGCTACTCCAAAGCAGGCACCGGTGAGGGTCATAACCTCACCGTACAGGTGCAAAATCAGCGCTGTGTATGCGCTGTAAATTGACTGTTTTTCAGCCATACGGACGCTAGGACCATTGGGAATCGTGCCCCAGTGGCAGAGGACAGCTAGGGGATTGTTTGGGGCTGAAAACAGGGCAAAAACCAGTAAATACAGCGTGCTGAATTTACTGTTTTTGGGCAGCAATTCAGAGGGTATACGCCAGTAGAAGCGAGTTCTAGCAGGGGAATTGATTTCGTGCAAGTTTTAGGGTTGTTATGTTGCCAAAATTTGGCCAAATCAGGTAGTATCTTACGGGATACAGGTGAAAGATTCCTGGGACTCTTCTTTGTAATTTACCCTCCTAAAGAATAAAGAAATACCGAAAGGGGCGCCAATTTTGGGGCCTACAGGTTGTCGGCGTCTTCTCGGAGCATTCTAGCTTCCGAGCTGTGTGTGTACTTAGGTGTTAATCCTCGTTACAGGTTACCTTTGCAAAGTACTCTGTGTGTGTCTAAAGTAAAGAATTTCGGGTGAAAGCCAACGCCTACCGCCCCACGGGTCGGTTTCATGGTTCCGTTGCCGGGACATCAATCACTTTTTCCTTAAAGAGTGAGCCTGGATTGTTTTGGGTAAAGACACAGAGTGCAGGAACGCGGGATTACACTATGGCGGACAAGGGAAAGGGCATTATGGAAGAGGGTTCCTCTTCAAAGGACAGGCAGGAGATTCCTATGGTTTTTGAGATTGGCGAGAGCTCACGGCCACGTCAGTCTGTACCTCATGTCAACGTGAATGTCCCTCCAGTAGTACAGGGCTTTATGACTGGGCAACTTGAGGATGATGCGTTCAAGACTCAGTTAGTTGCCGCGGTGAATGTCTTTTCGCAGCTGGTGCAGAATCCAAGGTTTATGGAGTTCTTGCAAGCACCACCAGTGCAACACCAAAATAGGCAACCTACGCCGCGTATGGAGCTTGTTGAGGCTCAAGCCCAGGTACTTCATGAGGCGCGGGAGGAAAGGGAACACTCACATGTTGCGGGGCTCCAAAGCAGGTTCCTCCCGTGCTTGAACAGGTGGCTAGAACGCCTATTCCACAAGTTATGCCAGTTCAGCCCGCCACCTTTTAGAGCCAGCATGCTGTCTTGAATGGACAGGGAACTGGAGACCAGGCTATGGACTCAGTTTTCCCACCACCCACGGTACATCCTGGGTATTTCGGGGGTGGATCAGTGTTCCAAAGTATGGCTGGTTATGCGCCTGGAAGTCAGCTGTACATGCCAGGAACAGTGTTCGGGGGTATGCAAGGCATCATGCCAAACCCCATGTATGGTAGTATCGGCATGCAGCAAGGTTTTCACTGCAACCAGGGCCAGTTTGGGGTGCCACAAGGTCATTTTGGCATGGCTGGTTTTTGACAGCAGCCAGATATTACACCTCTGACGCAAAATGTGAATGGCCAAGATGTGCCGATCATGCCTACTACAGTGCCCATGTTGCAGACCATCCTTTATGACAACTTGGGGGCACTAGAGAAGCCGAAGGCTTACAAAGAAGGTGGTGCAGCGGTAAAGTTCAGTACCTTCAGTGGTTTCGAGGATAAGACAAAGGCCCTCACTTTCCTCCAGCAGTTTGATACAACTTATGCGGGAGGGAATTTTACAGAGGCCTTGAAGGTTAGGAAAGCTACCATTTTCTTAAAGGACAATGCGCTTACATGGTGGACGACATTGTTAATGCAAGGACAGACACCCACTACTTGGGTTTACTTCAAGTAAATGTTTGCATCTGCCTGGCTATCAAATGAATTTGAAGCCGACGTCATGACAGATTGGCACCAGCTTACTTCAGCTTCGTGCAAGAGCTTGCTGGAGTACAATAGGAGGTTTTGTAAAGCGTTACTCTCAGTGACCTCATACAGATTTGTGCCATTGACAGAGCAGATAGTGAAGTACTGTTGTGGGCTGCCTTAAGGGCTTCGCGAGTACTGTACAAAGAACAGAGTGGCTACCCTCACTCAGCTTATGGAAGTTGCGAACATTGGTCTTGCCTTGTTGAAAGGAGAGGACAATGGATTTCCGAGCAGCGACAAAGAAGGGCAGCAAAATAAAAATTCAGCGAAGAAGCCCTTTGTGAAAACGGCTCTTGATGCGTCACAGGGGTCAGAAAAGGCCACCAAAGACAAGGATTCAGCCGGGACTTCTGGAGCGCAGGCAAAGAAACAGAAAAAGAAGCCTTTTGTGCGCAAGTCGCTCGAGGAAAAGAAGGTCCTAATGGCTGAGAACAAATGCTTTATATGCGAGCAGCGTGGTCACTTTTCTATCAATTGTTCACAAAGGAAAAGACCAGCTGACTCAGAGGATAAAGAAGACCAGAAAGGCAAGAACCCTAAACCCACGGCAGGTTTAGTGCCAGACATGGTGGGTGATAGGCCCAACACAGATGCCAGTGAGTTATGCAGGGCATGAGGTAAAGTTAGGGATCAGACGGCACTCATCTTCTTTGATCCAGGTGCCAAAGCCAACTTTATCTCACCACAGTTAGCTATGAAGCTGGGCATCAAAGCTGAAGAGATGGGGTACACAGCAGAGGCAGGGTTGGCATGTCTTGGCCACTTACAATGTGTTACTCCCATCATTGGAAAACCGTGTCTGCATATTAGTCGTATGTGGACATAGAAGAGTTTTACATCATGCCGCTGGAAGGTTGTGATGCCTTGTTGGGGATCCCGTGGATGCCTACAACAAAAAGATCACTGTACAGCATAGGGGTAAAACTCACATCTTGGATGTAAAGCTTAAAGGAGAGTCAGTCCCTATTGTATCTACTTCTGCTATCACTTCTGTAATAAAGAATCATCTTTCTGTGTACTTGATTTTTGCACGTGATGTCTCAGATAGTGATCAGTCAAATTTATCTGTGTTAGATAAAGAAAGGTCAGCATTTTTGCAAAAGTTTAGTGACTGTTTTTCTGATTCATTACAGCCGCAATTGCCGCCAGAGAGACCTGAGGACCATCGGATAGATTTGGTGCCAGGGTGGAGCCCACCAAATAGACCTTCCTACAGGGTTAGTGCGGCGCAACAGAAAGAGATTATGGGCCAGGTTGAGGAGTTTTTAGAGAAGGGGCTGATTCAGCCTAGTTCTTCACCTTTTTGCTCCCCAATTCTCCTAGTGCAGAAGAAGGATGGCTCATGGCGCATGTGTATTGATTACCGTGCGTTGAATAAGAATACCATCAAGAATAGGTTTCCTATTCCTCAAATTGATGATATTCTCGATCGTTTAGAGGGTGCTGCAATTTTCAGCAGGATAGACCTTAAGAGTGGGTACCATCAGATTCGTATAAGGCCAGAGGATGTGCACAAGACTGTGTTTAGAACGACATTTGGTCTTTATGAGTTTCTAGTGATGCCATTTGGGCTAACAAATGCTCCTGCCATGTTCAACAGAATGATGGACCGGATTTTCCGCTCGCATCAACAGTTTGTTGGAATCTTCGATGACATGATAGTGTATTCGAAGAATGAAGAGGAGCATAGGCGTCACTTGACCATTGTGTTCGAAGAGCTGTGCAGTCAGGTTACTTGTCAATCCTAAGAAAAGTGAATTCTTCCTCGAAGAGATCCACTTTCTTGGCCACATAGTCTCAAAGGATGGTGTTAGAATGGATCCCACAAAGGTCAAAGCTATCAAGACATGGCCAGACTTGAAGACTGTGCACTATGTCCGAAGCTTCTTGGGATTGTGTTCCTACTATAGAACGTTTATCAGAAATTTTGCAGAGATAGCATCGCCTCTTCACGCTTTGCAAAAGAAAGAGGTCACTTTCAGATGGACCCAAAAAGAGATTTCAGCTTTTAGTCTCTTAAAAGAAAAGTTGACTTCAGATCCAGTTATTGTTTTGCCAGATCTCAGGAAGTCATTTGTGGTCCAGTGTGACGCGTGTGGCAGTAGCATCGGAGCAGTGCTAATGCAAGATGGACGGGTAGTAAGCCGAATTTTGCAAGGGCGAGAGAGGACTATGCAAGTCTATGAGAAAGAGCTCTTGGCCGTGATTCATGCGCTTTCTAGCTGGAAGCACTACCTCTTAGGTGCTGATTTTGTTGTCCAAAGAGATCATCAAACCTTGATATACTTCTTGACACGGTCAAAGTTATCCGAAAAGCATATGCGATGGGCAAACATTCTTTCCATGTTCCACTTCCAGATTATGCATGTGGAAGGCAAGAAGAATGTTGTGGTTGATGCGTTATCAAGAAAGCCACAAATTTAAGCTATGTCAATTCCTTATCATCATGAGTTAGATGACATGAAGGAACGGTATATTGCTGATGAAGATTTTGCAAGGATCTTCGAACAGTTACAAGAGGGGCAACATCACGAGCACTACCTCCTCAGAGATGGTTTTATGATGATGCATGGCAGACTTTGTGTCACTAGGCCACTGCGACATAAGGTCATGGAAGAGAGTCATGTCCCACCGTATGCAGGGCATCGTGGCTGCCACGTGACACATCCCAACCCTATGTGTCCGTGGACAAGCTACACCACAGCAGGGTTCAGTCCGTTCAGTCAGTCTAGATTAGCAGTGATCTAGCACTTTTGTGAGTCTATTCGTAGACCGTGCATGCTCAGTCACTTAGCATAGATGAATATCCTCCGGTTGCACACAGCATGATCATCGGAATTCCCATCAGAATCCATTCGCATCAGTTAGGGGAATTTTCAAGTGCATTTAGCCTATTTTCCTATTTATTGGGATTTTCACTTATTATTTTTAAGTGACTTTCCTACAAAAGTAGGTAGGGCAATTTTGCTAAGTTTCTATATAAGCAAACCAAAGTTAGCACTGGCAGCAGGAGCACCTTGCTCAACAGGAAACTTCTCAGCAAGACCAACCCCCGTGACTACTCTAGCGTTTTCTCCACAGAAGACCTAGTGTTTCTGCATCAGATCAGCCTTGGCGATTTGTGCACAGCAGATCAGTCCCGGCGTCATCACGACACAGCAGATCAGCCTAGCGTTTTTGCATTTGCAGAACCCCGGCGACAGAAGGACCAATTTCAGCCCCTGGCGTTTTTGGATTTCAGCAGCAATTTAAGACCGGCATCATTCACCTAAAGTGTAGCAGATTCAGCCCGTAAAGATCATCAGTTTTCAGCCCTAAGAAACCTCATTTTTCAGCCAAGAAAACGCAGCCAAAACAGTCATTTTCAGCCACCGAAACAGTCCCGAAATTCAGCGATTAGAAGATCTCAGATTTCAGCCATCGTCGTCGTCGTCGTCATCGGCATAGACCAAGTTGCATAGTCCATTGCATACGCATTGTACACCTTTGTGCAATCAAAGAATAGACCACTCTCGCCGACGAGAGTGGGGCCTTCGGAGGAGGGTTTTACAACCTCTCGAGTGTCGTATCTCTTCTCTCTCCTTCTCTCAGTCTCATTCACTTGCACGCACAATCCACTCACTTTGTTCGTGATCATAGCACTCTCCATAAGACGGAAAGCTCTCTCTTTCCCTAAGAACTAAAAGGAACCTTGAGCAAATAAAGATCACTAATCTTGAGAAAAAATAACATTCATTCCGTGCACCTAACATTGGTATCAGATCTTTGGAAGTGTTCTACATTACTCAAGGGAAGAACCACAAGAACCACAAGAATTTTTTTTTGCTTGTTGCGATTGCACGAACCCAAGTTTACTTGGGCGTGGCGATTCCTAATCGTGTTTTGTTGAAGAGTGACAGGAATCCCAAGAAAGAAGGGCTTATCCAGCCTCCCCTTGTGTCCTTTTCACTCATTGAGAGCGGACCGTGCACTTAGCGGCCGGCCAATCGACGTGAGGTGGGAAAAAGCAACCTTGGTGTGAGCGCAAGGCCGCCAAGGGGTGCGCCCGCAGAAAAGGGTAGAACTCGGGTGAAGAGAAGATCCTTCTCCAACGCGATTTGCAAGTGAAAGAACACCTCAAGAACCCAAGATTCTCACGAATCAAGGACCTCAAGAACCTCAAGACCCCCAAGAACCCAAGTTCCTTGTGAACTTAAGAACCCAAGAACCCACACGAACCCACGACTTCAGAATGATCATCACTCGAAGCGGAATGGATACTTCGCTTGGAGGTGATGAGCATGAGAGAGGCGAAGAAGAATTTTCCCCACCAGGAGGTTTTTCCGACCCTCCCCCTTTTCCATCTACGACAAGGATTGCACTAACTCCTATGGAGGCTTTCGACAAAAGGATAATAGACAGGAAGTTAGAAAGCGAAGAAAGAATCGCAGCCATCGAGTGTAAGTACCAAGAAAGAATGGCAGCCATAGCGCGTGAGAATGAGCAAGCACGCTTGGAAGACAAAGCAAGAGAAGCAGAATTTGATGGAGAGAACAAAGCAAGACAAGCAGAATTTTATCGCGAGAACAAAGCACGACTGCAAGAGATGTTGCGACTCTTTTCTCAAGTGCCGACATCAATGCAAGAGATTCGGGAAAAGGAGACTCTCTCAGTCTCTTTTTCTCCAAAGCATGATACAGAGGATTTGCAAGATTGTGTGAAGCATGATGATGATTTGATTGTCAGTGACTTGCATGATGATTTGGATGACAAAGATAAGCATGATGATTTGAATGATAATGATTTGCATGATGATTTGGATGAAAAAGACAAGCATGATGAATTGCATGAACAAGATGTGATTGTTCACAAGGATGATGTGTTAGTTCATGCTTTTTCTAGCGAAGCTAACCTCATTGCAGATTCGATCAATCACCAAGAATCGATCTTGGCTTTCGAGTCGAGGTCCATAGATCCCCCACAAGAAGATTCGATAGATCCCGAAGAACCGATCTTGGCTCTCGAGCCTTGGTCCAAAGAACCCTCACAGGAAGTATTATGTGTTCGCATGATTGATACGCACACATTGTTCGAATGTTTCATTCGTGAAGGTTTCCTGTATTTTAGTCAACATCGTTCCTTTTCCTAGGCATGACATATTGTATGTTGAGCACGTTTCTCTCATGGATGGGCACGAATGTATGCGGATTGTTCATGAAAAGTTGAAAAGTTTGTATGTAAGGAAGTCGCATTGCATGTTTCTTCCTTGGCATGACACAGTTCCCGAAAGATCACATGATTGTATGAGCATCAAGCATGGGCATTTCCATTGTGATTTGCCACGGTTGATTGATTTCGATCAAACAGAAAAGATTCGACCGCATTGTTTGCATGTGTTTGATGAATGGGTTGTCACTCCATTTCTATGTTCATCTACATTGCATACACAGTCTTTAGAGAAGAGAAGATTTTTTCCCTTCACTTTACATGGAATGGGTATGTTCATGGTTTTGTGTTGGAGATGGTTTCACGAATTTTCAGTCATGGAGATTCTTGAAGACGAAAGAAGCAGGACTCTAAACGAAGTCGAATCATTGAAGGAGTCACAGAAGACTTTGAGTCGCTTTCGGCGCGGCCCAAAGAAGCAAGCGTTGCAGACCTTTATGAAGTTCAAGTACCGCTCGACCCACACAGTAGAGTGGGCCGGCGAAGAGTCCCTTCCAGGATTCCGGATGCTGTTGGCGATCTCCCTCGACGCCATACAGTCCGGTACCAGTACCTCACTTTGAAAAGGAGGGGATGTCACGTGACACATCCCAACCCTATGTGTCCGTGGACAAGCTACACCACAACAGGGTTCAGTCCGTTCAGTCAGTCCAGATTAGCAGTGATCTAGCACTTTTGTGAGTCTATTCGTAGACTGTGCATGCTTAGTCACTTAGCATAGATGAATATCCTCCGGTTGCACACAGCATGATCATCAGAATTCCCATCAGAATCCATTCGCATCAGTTAGGGGAATTTTCCAGTGCATTTAGCCTATTTTCCTATTTATTGGGATTTTCACTTATTATTTTTAAGTGACTTTCCTACAAAAGTAGGTAGGGCAATTTTGCTAAGTTTCTATATAAGCAAACCCAAGTTAGCACTTTCTGGCAGAAGAGGCAGCAGGAGCACCTTGCTCAATAGGAAACTTCTCAACAAGACCAACCCCCGCGACTACTCAGGCGTTTTCTCCACAGAAGACCTAGTGTTTTTGCATCAAATCAGCCTTGGCGATTTGTGCACAGCAGATCAGTCCCGGCGTCATCACGACGCAGCAGATCAGCCTAGCGTTTTTGCATTTGGAGAACCCCGGCGACAGAAGGACCAATTTCAGCCCCTGGCGTTTTTGGATTTCAGCAACAATTTAAGACCGGCATCATTCACCTAAAGTGTAGCAGATTCAGCCCGTAAATACCATCAGTTTTCAGCCCTAAGAAACCTCATTTTTCAGCCAAGAAAACGCAGCCAAAACATTCATTTTCAGCCACCGAAACAGTCCCGAAATTCAGCGATTAGAAGATCTCAGATTTTAGCCATCGTCGTCGTCGTCGTCATCGGCATAGACCAAGTTGCATAGTCCATTGCATACGCATTGTACACCTTTGTGCAATCAAAGAATAGACCACTCTCGCCGACGAGAGTGGGGCCTTTGGAGGAGGGTTTTACAACCTCTCGAGTGTCGTATCTCTTCTCTCTCCTTCTCTCAGTCTCATTCACTTGCACGCACAATCCACTCACTTTGTTTGTGATCATAGCACTCTCCATAAGACGGAAAGCTCTCTCTTTCCCTAAGAACTAAAAGGAACCTTGAGCAAATAAAGATCACTAATCTTGAGAAAAAACAACATTCATTCCGCTGGACCTAACAGTGGCATTGATGCAATAGTTAAAGCGGTAGAGACATTCTTCTATTGGCCTACCTTGAGGAGAGATGTGGATGCCTTTGTGTGAGCATGCATAGTTTGCCAAAAGGTCAAGTTTGACAGGCAAAAGGCACCAGGGTTATTACAACCACTGCCGATTCCGGATAAGCCATGGGAAAGCATTGCTATGGACTTTATCTTTGATCTTCCAAGAACGCCAACAGGGAATGATGATATATGGACCATTATCTGCAGGTTCAACAAGGAGGCCCATTTTATCCCTATCAGGAAGAAGATAAAATCTGATTAGATGGCACGCTTGTTCATGTACAATGTGTTTAAGTACCATGGTATGCCACAATCGATTATCAGTGATCATGATCCTCTCATGACCAGTTTGTTCTGGAGGGGATTGTTTGAGAACATGGTCACTACGCTCAAGTTCTCTTCTTCGTTTCATCCACAAACTGATGGTGGACAGTCAGAAGATTCTAATTCTACTGTCTTAGATCTGTTGAAATGGTATGTGTCAGATAATAAGGGCAAGTGGGAACAGTATTTGCCTATGCTTGAGTATGCGTACAATAATACGGTGCATTCGTCTACTGGCAAAGCACCTTTTGGGATTGTTGAAGGCGGCAAAAAGGTTCCTCCCATTTTGCATACGAAGGACAAGATCTTTGAGGCAGATCGATATGTTGAGAACATGGATGAGATGTATAAGAAGATTAAAGTTGCCTTGGAGAAGACTTAGGCAAAGCAGAAGAAGGCTGCTGATCGTCACCGTCGTGAATTGCTGTTATCACCTGGTGATTGGGTTTTGTTAAGGTTCGAAAAGGCAAGGTTAAAGAAGATGAAGGGCAAGGAACGACTGTTTCCCAAGCTCAGCATGCGTTACTATGGGCCTTTTCAAGTGCTTGACAAGATCAGCGATGTGGCTTACGGGCTGAAATTGCCTGATGCGTAGAAGATTCATAATGCGTTCCACGTGAGTCTTCTAAGACCCTTCATGGGTGATGTGCCAGAAGATATGCCAGATGAGGATCAGCTAGAAGTTGAGGAACTTGATGAAATCCTGGTACCTGAGCAAGTTTTGGCACATAAGGACAGAAAAGTTAAAGGACAAGTTGCAAGACGCTATTTGGTGAAGTTCAAGAACTATCCGCCTATGGATGCACAGTGGATGGAAGAGCATGAACTGTCAGAGTCACAAAATGTATTGCAGCTTTACCTTGAAGCCTTTGGGTTACAGCCTACTTATGCCCCAACCCAACGTGTGCAAAGGAGGGGTAATGATAGAGCTAGTACATCAAATATACATATGAATTCAATGTAATAGATGGAAATGACAAAAGTATGAAGGCCTCATTAAGTCATTTGTATCTATATGTTATGACCTTTCTTGTGGATACATGCGATGATAAAAGAGTGTTAATAGCACAAGATCATCGGTGGTGTGTATTTATGGTATGCAATCGAGGACGTATGCGATTTCAAGAGGGAGGTATGTCACGGGGACGTGGCAATTGTCAACTATGTCACGAGGACGTGGCAACTGCTAACTTCAGTTGTTGGTTTCTTTCCAAGGGGTTTTGTTTTATTTTTGAGACCCTCTTCTTGAAGTAGCAAACGGTCGGACATTGCATGGCCAATGTGAACGGTAGTTTCACCCGCAGATTGGTAGTGGTTGGCACTGGAATTTGTATGGTAAGAGGGTGTCTATGCTCAGAGCAAGATCATATAGGTCCCCCCGTCGCACTTAGCAAGTTGGTGGATACTAGGAAGTGAACTCAATAAAGGCCTAAAGTCAAGGTGTGACTACCAACAGAAAGTATCCGACAGTTGGGCCACATTGCACTTTTGGATGTGGTCCCAATGAGGATAGATGGTCAGATGACCACAGAGAGCCCAACGGAATCATTTCCTAAAATTTAGGGAACTGCTATTTTGGGCCGTGAAATGTGTTCGCGTCATTACCTCCGGTATGACTAGGGGAACATTTTACAACTCTGTCGCGAAGTCAACTGAAGCGTCGGTTGAGATATTTTTAAGCGGCAAACCCGAAACGGGCAAATGCTTGTAAATGCGCCAAGTGTCGGTTTTTCATGGCCTTGCCTCCTACAGGAAAAATGCGCTGAATTTTAAGCTGGGAGAGGGCTTCATTTGTATTTTGTCACAGGTTAAGAGCTATGGAGTGCTTCCTTTCCCTCTTATGTACAGTGTGGTGCTAGGAGTGATGCCCTGCACGCTACACACTGTGCTCTCTTTCCCCTACGTGCAGTTATGTGATGCCCCACAAGAGGGCTCCTCATTTGATTGATGTACAGCTGTGTGGGTTCATGCTTTTGTGCTGAGGCAAGAGCCTCCTTGAGCAAGAACAGGGGTAGCTGACTGCTACTCCAAAGCAGGCACCGGTGAGGGTCATAACCTCACCGTACAGGTGCAAAATCAGCGCTGTGTATGCGCTGTAAATGGACTGTTTTTCAGCCATACGGACGCCAAGACCATTGGGAATCGTGCCCCAGTGGCAGAGGACAGCTAGGGGATTGTTTGGGGCTGAAAACAGGGCAAAAACCAGTAAATACAGCAAATACAGCGTGCTGAATTTACTGTTTTTGGGCAGGAATCAGAGGGTATACGCCAGTAGAAGCGAGTTCTAGCAGCGGAATGGATTTCGTGCAAGTTTTGGGGCTGTTATGTTGCCGAAATTTGGCCAAATCAGGTAGTATCTTGCGGGATACAGGCGAAAGATTCCCGGGACTCTTCTTTGTAATTTACCCTCCTAAAGAATAAAGAAATACCGAAAGGGGCGTCAATTTTTGGGTCCATAGGTTGTCGGCGTCTGCTCGGAGCATTCTAGCTTCCGAGCCGTGTGTGTACTTAGGTGTAACTCCCCGTTACAGGTTACCTTTGCAAAGTACTTTGTGTGTGTCTAAAGTAAATAATTTCGGGTGAAAGCCAACGCCTACCGCCCCATGGGCCGGTTTCACTACGACGACGACGACGACGACGATGACGTCAAGATTGAAATCTGAAATGCTAAGATCCGATCTTGTGGATTTGCTACTACTGCGGGGCAAGGGCTGATCCGTTGTCCTCCATAATGTCACTTATTAGGACAAATGGCTTATAAGAGGTGGTCCCCAGCACGGTTGAAAACTAGGTAACATGTTGTGGATAGTGCTCATGCTTGGTACTGGGTCATGATGCCAATGCTATGGTTTATGCAATCAGAGGGTATGCAGCTACTCTTAAGTGCATGGACATGCACGGCCAAAGTACAGGCTCACAAGGGTGCCAGAACACTTCCTATTCTACCTAAACTCTAGAAGTAGGAACAACTTGTCCACATGCAGGTTCAATGTGCACGTGACAAGTATCTCATCCAAAAAGGAATATTCAGTGGTTGGCACATCACAATGCAACACAAATGCTCACATATGCATGTTACATGACACAACGCGGCGCTGAGCACTCCCCCCAGACCGACGGTGTGTGGTATGAAGCTACTCAACGACTACCTCGTCACTCCCGTCACAAATAACCTAAAAAGGTCCGAGCCAAAAGGTCAAAATGACCTATGAGACCAAAAGGTTACATGGGTGGTGAATCTAATACCAGGTTTGCGTACAAAAAGTACAAAGAACTGAAAAGAAAATAGTGGGTAGGGGTGGGGTGAAAGCTGATACAAAGGGTGAGCTGATACAATTGAGCTCTCTGATAGTCGAGGCATCATATATATATACATCGGTATCGGGGACGGCTCCTATGTCGCGCCAGTATGGTATGGATCCTCTGTCGCAATCTGCGTCGATATCGAGAGGGCCCCCTCACCAGTGGGCGACGGGGCCACCCCAAATCTTATCGCCCGATCAAGCAGTATGCCTCTGATGTTACTATGCTGTGGAGGTTGCTCGAACTCCTCTGTCTGTGACTGAAAGAAATTTGTAATCTTCCGTTGTCACTGGATCTCTCTCATTGTGCCCCTCTTCAAGAGGTCCTCTCTGTGTTTGCGAATCTCCAGTACGTATAATCCGAGGCATCTCTGATCCTGGTATCTCATGACTCTAGAAAGTGGCCCAAAACCCTCTCTAAATAGACAGTGAAAGCGGCCTTGTATCTCATAGTATACTGGGCAGTGACATATGTAATATAGCTGTGTCTCTGGCTCTATTTGGCACACCTGACAAATCCTGGACTTAGCGGGTACTCCTCTAAATTTGCCTGTCTCGATCTCTAGCTGATGTGAGGATGTGCGTATCTGACCAATAGCACATCGTATCCCATGGGATAGATGAGTATCCATGTATCCTAGTCTGATCACAAAAGCATCCCCCGTGAGTTGGAGAAGATGCTCTCTATAGAAAGTCATCTTCGTACCTGTATCCATGTCCTCTTCGTATCCAACTGAATCAAGTCCTGTCTGATGAGCCTGGTAATCTCTGCCCTAGCGAGGGAGATGGAGGGTGCATCCAGAGAGTACTGAAATGGGGGTAGCCGGTCCATACTAAAGCCATGTAACTGAAACCAAGATGCCATCTCTACAAACCAACATGATCTATCTCCGTGTAATGCCAGCTGTCGCGAAGACTCTAGTGCTAATCAAGCATATCTGTCTCTAGGGAGAGCCCAAGTGCTATGCATAAATGAAACTGATCGAGTGAGTGCCTCCGCTACCAATGGAGGAGCAGCGAGCTCCGCCCTAACAATGTCATGTGGTACTGAGGCCTTGGCCCTAATGATCCGAGAAATCATAGACACCAGGGGCGTCTCCATACATCTCCATCCATCAGTATTGCCAACTCTGCTATGATGATCAATTGAGGGGCCCCATATCTCCACTCTGTACAGCATGGCCGAAGTGACCAAAGTGTCAAAGAGCCAAAGCTTTGTTCGAGGTTCCTGGAACTGAACCTGCGAACGTATCCTCTCAAGTCTCCCCAATGCTGCATAGGCTCTGGTCAATCGCGTATTTGCTGCACTCCTCACGGAAAATACTGGACCATTGAAAACCGCCCCAAGATAAGTGTATGTATCTGCATACTCCACAGTCTCTCGACCATATATAAAAGTGAGGGCGGACCTCCTTACGCACTGCGCCGTGGTGGTGTTAAACACCATTACCTTGGTCTTTCCAAGGTTCACAGACAATTCAATGTCCCTAGCAAATACATGCAATGCCAAATGGTGCTGCATCCCCTCTGGAGAATCGGAGATCAGCACAATATCATCAACATATAATAGCAACGGAATCCATGTCCTTGTAAGCTGAGCACCTCTATCACCCTCTGTATGTACATAATCTGAAAACTCATCTACATATATCCCAAAGAGAGTCGGAGATAGGGGACAATCCTGCTTCACCCCAATGGTGGAGTGAACCATGTCGGACATGCCCTGAGTAGTGCGCATCTATCCTACCACTGTCTTGTATAAAGCTAAGATCCCCCAGATCAGCTCTGTCCCACTTCTTGCAATGTGCGTATGAGTCTGGCTCGTGGCACTGTATCAAAGGCTCTGCGGAAGTCCACAAAGCTACAATATATTCCTCCTGCCATGGTGTCTACCCTCCTCAATAATGGCCTTGAGTGAAAAAATCTGGTCAAGAGTGGAGAAACCTCTCCTGAACCCTGCGTGTCCTGCTGCACGTATGCCCTCTCTCTGCCCATCCACTCAACTCATGCTCAAGAATTGATGTATATAGCCTAGCCACAGTGTGACCAACCATGATGGTTCGGTAATTCTCGGGAAGCATAGGATCTCCCGACTTGAGGATAGGCACAGTAGTGGACATACTCCGAGTCTCAGGGAAACCCTCATACATGGCTCTATTAAACTTCATAGCAAGAGGCTCTGCAAACATATCTCTGGCATGGATAAAGTGCTCTGCTACTAGACCATCATGATCGTCTGCCCTTCCTGTCTTCATCTTGTCAATGGCTTTCCTTACCCTCTCAGTAGTAAAGAAAGTACATGTTTCTGGGCATGCCTCTGGAGGGTCAGGCAAAGGTGGCTGCCCCGATGCTGTATAGAGAGATGTAGCATATTCCCCCCATGTCTCTGTGGAAGTGATGGCTGGCGGTGGAGAGTGCTCATTGAAAAGCCTCCATGCCTCGCTAGAGTCCTGACTCATAAACAGCTAATAGAGATCACGCTCTAATTGAGATAGGTAAGCCCTCTTCTTTTGTCGCACTAGGCGGCGGAAGATAATCTGTGATTGTCTATGTGTAGTAGTACCCATGAGCACCTCTCTATGTAATCCGATCCTCGTCTCTCTACACTCCTCATCATACCAACTGTTTTGAGGCATGCTCCCAGATCGTCTGGGTGTAGGCTGGCTGGGGGGATATGCCTCTGATGCTGCATCATGTAGCGTCTCTGTCAGAATTTGGGTGAGCTCATCTAGTGGTCGTCCTGGCTCATGAGTGCTTAGCTGCTTGTATATCTCATCAGTGTACACGTGATCCGCCTCCCTCGTGAAGGTATAGCGAGTATGTGTGGAGGCCTCTCCCAATGGAGCTGTGTTGAACTGGAATGATAGAGTGAAAGACAAGATAGCATGATCGACTACTACCCCAACCGGCCTAGTTCCCACCACGAAATCCTGAAAGGAAGGAACGAGTCCTGGCGGAGCCATAACATAATCCATTGTACTAGTGCCATGCCGATGTGGAAAGCATGTAAAACCGCCAGCTGCAGGGAATCTCTGTAGGCCATTCAAAATGGCCAATCCATGTGCAGTCCCCATATCGATCAAGTATCTGCCATACTCAGTGTGCTCCTCATTCTGTGATAATCTAGACAGGCCCATTTCTGTAATATCAAACCGCATGAACTCCTTTGAGGTATCATAGAATACTGTGTGGTGATGGGCAGTCCTAGCATTGAAATCGCCCAAGATAATAATGTCGCCATCTCTGGAAAACTCCCATATATCATCATCTAAAATAGAGAAGGGGGATTGTCCTCTAGGTGATGCATATACTGACGTACTAGGGGGGAAATAGAAAATAGCGATGTAGAGATATCTGCCTGTCTCTGCCTTCAATCTCACCCACATGTACCTAGCATGCTCATCCCTTCAAGCTATATGTATCAAAGACTGTAGCTTCTCCCTGAATAAGCCACTCCTCCTGAACCACGTCCTCTGCGCTTTGATCGAATCTCCTGTTTGCAAGTTGTCTCCCATCTGTATCCGCTCACATGGGGCATGGACTGCCCCGGGGCTTGATGTGTCTCAGAGTAGAAAATGATGTCTCTCCCTGTGAAACTATCCTCAAAGGCCCCTACATCAAGGCACAAAGATCCATTACAATTTCATATAGCCACTCTGAGTGTGGTCCCCTGGGTCTCGCATCGTCATTCTGGGCGCTTCTCCAGAATAACCACTCGTCCATCCGTGTAGAAGGCCACTTTCCCCTTCTCTCGAGCTGTCATTATCTCGGGCATAACTTCTTTCATATGAGCAAGCTGTGTGAGTGTGAGGTCATCTCCAAGGAATATGCCCGTTTTCTTTAGTGTAGGGCGCTTCTTCAAGAAGTCCTTTGCCTCCATGGATGGGAAGCGCATGATTAGAGCTCTTTCTTTTGATGTCTTCCCATTTCCTTGTGTCTTCTTCCCTACCCTCCATGCCTTTGTATGAGTAGCCTCACTACCCATCCTGCAGAGAAGTTCTTTGACCTCCCCTTCCACATCATCTCGGTCTTTTAGACCTGTTATTCGTATGTGCAAAGCTCTAGTCTTCCTTTGCTGCTCTTCTTCTGAAGTCATGTTGATGATTGTAGGAGTGGGGATAGATGCGATTTCTTTCCCTTCCCTTTCTTAGCGACTTCTATCCATTTCTCGGCCTCATCCGCCTTCTTCTGTGTCTTCGTGATTACATCCACCCACGAAGTCTTTGCCCCATTCTGTTTCTCTTTCTGTTTGATTATCTGTACTTGTTCCTTGATGACCTTGATTTTTTCTATCACCGAGGGTTGGAATTCACCTTCCTCTAGTCCATTGCTTGCTCTATCAGCAAGCTCTCGCTTGAGGGCTGAGACCTCTTCTTTGAGTGCTTGTGAATCCGCCTTAAGTGGTTGTATCTCTACGTGCAGGTCCTCTTTCTCCTTCTTCCATTGCGTGCCTTCGTTGAGGAACATTTGAAGAAGGTTGGCCTTTTCCTTCCACCATCCTTCCATCTCTGCTTTCCATTCCTTCATCTCCCTTTCCACTTGTGTTATCCGCTTGCTTGTAAGCATGAAGGTCGCCTTCGTACGGGACTTACAAACTGGTGAAGCGCTCATGACCTCCATCGTAACGGCCCCTGTTGCGTAGGCCCTCAGTTCTGCTCGTGTTTAGTAACATTGCTGAGTACTGATGGGGTTCTGCTGCTCCAACTTGCACTGGCTAAACGCGATGGCGACCTGCTGTGCAGATTGTTCGAGGTTTGTTGCAAATAGACCCACCTTGTCGCGACCTGCTGCTCAAACTGTCCTAGGTCTGCTGTAAAGCCCCATACACCACTCGCACTGTCCAACATGTGCTGCCTGCTTCGCTCAGCACATGCTGCTTGCTCTGCCCCCCATGCGCTACCTTGGTTGATAGGTACGAAAAGAAGGACTGGTTTGAATGATCATCTGAACCTCAAACCTTGGTTGCATACAAGAACCCAATCTCCTGCACGAACCTTGGCTGTAGATGTGACCCGCCCACCTTTATGAATTGTTGGCAATGCACGAAACCTTTGCGAAGCCTGCTGTCTATGCGAAACTTGTTGTGCTACTGATTGCGCTAACTGCCTGTTTGTTGCCCCACCCAGCTATGTGTGACAATTCCACTTGTAGGCTCTAACTGCGCCCTATCAGGCCTGCTCGCCAGTGTGTAGAGAGAGCTCTTCAAGTGACTGCTGCTATGCGAAACTTGTTGTGCTACTGATTGCGCTAACTGCCTGTTTGTTGCCCCACCCAGCTATGCGTGACAATTCCACTTGTAGGCTCTAAGTGCGCCCTATCAGGCCTGCTCGCCAGCATATAGAGAGAGCTCTTCAAGTGGCGCGCAGCAGTAGGAAGCCATGGCGCGAGCAGGGGTGGTGATGCGAGCTGCAGTCTGAGGGCTCAGTGGTGATGCGAGCAACAGGATGAAGGCTCACAGTGATGCGAGCAGCAAGAAGCCATACCCACAGGTTACGAGCGCACGCGCGAGAGAGAGAGAGAGAGAGAGAGAGAGAGAGAGAGAGAGAGAGAGAGAGAGAGAGAGAGAGAGAGAGAGAGAGAGAGAGAGAGAGAGAGAGAGAGAGAGAGAGAGAGAGAGAGAGATGAAATGAAACATTAAACATTTCCAAAAGGCCAAAATGACCTAGGAGATCAATCTTGGTGGATCTAATACAATGTCTGGGTACAAAACAAAAATGAAGTAAAGTAAAAACTAAAATGATGATGATCATCATCATCAATGTCTGAGGATGCTTGGCATGGGGCGTTGTCCGAGAAGTATTGCATCGGTCGCTGAAGAGCATCGTCAATGTCCGCCTTTGTAAATAGTCGTACTGGAGGTCTCCCATGTCGTGCTAGAATAGTCCTGATCTTCTGATGGAGCCTCCGTAGATGGCATGGTGGCCCTCGTAGACATGGGCATCTAGCGCTCCCAAGATCAATGGCTCTGTGAGTTATTATACCTCTAGTATAGCTGGGCTGTGAAGTCTACTATGAAGCTTGCTCATCTGATTGCCGAGTCTCTGCTCTAAAGAAGTCAGTGATCTCCCTCTGTGAATGTCTCCCATTGTCTAATCTCGTCAAGATACTCTCCCTGTGTTTGCGCAACTCTACCAAAAACAACCCGAGGCATCTGTTATCCTGATATCTCATGACTCTAGCGAGTGGTCCAAAGCCCTCTTTGAATAGAGAGTGAAAGTGGCCTCGTATCTCATAATATATGTCACAAGACGGGCACCACGTGCCAATAGAAAAGAACACAGACTGAACAGACTTTTAGCACTTCAATAACAACTGAACTGAGAGAGAGAGAGACGACACGTGACACGGAGTGCCGGGATTCCACCCCAGAGAGTATTGGCCCCAAACCTTGGTGCCCCTTTCGGTATTTCTTTATATTGCATCAACACAGTACAAGCCGGTACTCCAGACTTTGCACCTCTCCAGGAAGCATGCCAGAGAATGAGCCCATGACCTCATATTTAAAGGCCCTAGGCCCCAAAAACAGTTTACATGAAAAGCCTTCAAACTCAAAAGCATTTGGTCCAAAAGCAATGCCCAAAAGCTGCCAACGTAATTTATGGAATCCGTACAGCCTGCCACGTCAGTATGTCAACGCAAAACCCGGAAATCCGTACGGCCTGCCACATCAGCACTGTCAGCGTGATTTCCGGAGCGTCCGTACTGCTACCACGTCATCAGCTGCACGTGTGTGTGGGTGGGTCCTGCTTTATTTTAATTCCTTTGTCATTGGGACCCCATCGGATGGGGTCCCCATAAGTTGGTAGGACTTCTTCTGTTACTTGTTCTTCTTAGGGTTTAGGCCCCTCGGCCGGGATTTGCAAGTTGGCTCCATTCTTTAGGGCTTTGACACGTCAGCACTTTGTGACAGTATACCGGACAATGACATATGTGATGTAACTTTGTCTCTGGCTCTATATGACACAACTGGCAAATCCTGGCCTCTACTGGTACTCTCCTAAATTTGCAAGTCTTAATCTCTAACTGATGCGATAATGTGTGCATCTGACCAATAGCACATCGTATCCCATGGGTAAATGAGTGTCCATATAGGCAGGTCTGATTCCATATCCATCCTCTGTGAGGTAGAGAAGATGTTCTTTGTAGAAATCCATCTTTGTGCCAAGCTGTCGTGTCGGCTGTATCCATGTCCTCCTGGTGTCTAGTTGTATCAAATCCTGTCTGATGAGGTGGGTAATCTCGGTCCACTGAGGGACAAGGAGGGCGCATCCAACGAGTAGAAAGGGGGTAGTTGAAACCATGATTTCATTTGTGCATACCAACAAGATGTCTCTTCCTGTGAGGCCAGCTGTCGAGAAGACTCCAAGATTGGGTGAGCATATCTATCTTTGGGGAGATCCCATATACTGTGAATAAAAGAGATGGATATGGTAAGTGCCTCTATGACCAACGGGGGAGCAGCAAGCTCTGCACGAATAATCTCATGCAGTACAGAGGCCTTGGGGTTAATCATCTGGGAAATCATAAAGATCAGAGGCCTCTCCATACATCTTCATCCATCAGTACTGCCAGCTCCGCTATGACGATCTATTGATGGTCCCCATATCTGCACCCCATAAAGCATAGCTGTGGTAACCAAAATGTCAAAAAACCAGATCTTTGTTCGAGGTTCCCGAAACTGAATTTGCGAACACATCCTCTCCATGTTCCCCATAGCTGTATATGCTCTCGTCAGTCTAGTCTTTGCTGCTCTCCTGAAGGAGAACTTTGAACCACTGAAGAACACTCCCAGGCAAGTGTATGCGTGTGTATATTCAACCATCTGCTGACCATATGTGAAGATCGGTGCACTATGCTGTGGTTTCGAACACCATAACTTTGGTCTTACCAAGGTTTACCGACAAGCAGCCGCTAGCATTAGCAAAAGTGTGCAATGCATTCAAGTGTTGTTGCATCCCCTCTGGCAAATCTGAGATCAACACAATATCATCTGCATACAGTAGGAATGAGATCCAAGTCTGCTAGCTGTGCTCCTTTGTCGCCTCCCCTCTCAATGTGATCTGGAACCTCATCTACATACAAACCAAACAATGTAGGGGAGAGTGGGCATCCCTATTTCATTGCAACAGTGGAGTGAATATGCTCAGACAACCCCTCGGGGGTACGAACCTGCCCTACGACTGTCTTGTATAAAGCCATGATTTCCCGAATCAGCTCTGTGGGTACTCCCATCTCATGTAGTCTCTGCATCAGTTGAGCTCTGGGAACCGTATCAAATGCTTTGCGAATCCTCCTACCATGTGATGTGCTTTCCTCAATAACAGCTCTTGAGTGTCATTATATGATCAAGAGTAGAAAAGCCCCTCCTGAAACCTGCCTGGCTTGATGGCCAAAAGCCTGCTCTCTCTGCCCATCTACTCCGATGTGCTCAAGAATGGATGCACACAACCTAGCTAGAGGGTGCCCAATCATGATAGTACGGTAATTATCCGGTATCATGCGGTCTCCTACCTTGAAGATAGGCACAATAGTAGACATGCTCCAAGTATGCGGAAACCGTCACACACGGCTCGATTGAACATTACTGCAAGAAGCTCTGCAAGCATATCTCTTAACATGTATAAAGTGCTCCACCATCAATCCATATGATCATATGCTCTCCTTGTCCTCAAGGTTCATCCTATCAATGGCTTTCTTTACCATCTCAACGGTAAAGAGAATGCATGTTTGTGCGCATGGCTCCGGAGGGCCAGGTAGAGACTGCTGTCTTGGAACTGTGTAAAGAGATGCTACACATGCGCCCCAAATCTCGGTTGATGTGATAGCCGGTGGGGGAGAATGCTCATGAAAAAATCTCCACGCCTCGCGTGAGTCTTGACTCATGAATAGCTTGTACAACTACTACTCCAAGAGCACCTTTCTGTGAAGTGTGGCTCTTGTCTCTCTACACTCATCACACCAACTATTCTGGGGCATACTCCCAGAATGTCGTCTGTGCTCGGGGCTGCATTATGTAAAGTCTTTGTCAGTATCTGGGTAAGCTCCTCTAATGGGCGTCTCGGCTACTATGTGGCCAAGCGTCTGTAAATACTACCCATGTAGACAGAGTCGGTCTTCGATGTAAAAGTGTATCTAGTATGCGTAGATGCCTGGGCCAGCGGCGGCGTACTAAACTGGAACGAAATTGTAAATGTGGGGAGGGCGTGATCTACTGATACAACATGCGTGGGGCCAACTGTAAAATCTTGAACAGATGGTATTAAATTGGGCCGAGCATAACATAGTCCACCGTGCTAGCCCCATGTCTGTGTTGAAAACAAGTGAACCCATTTACTGCTGGAAATCTCTGTAGGCCATTTAGGATGGCCAATCCATGTGCAGCCCCCATGTCTGCTAAATATCTCGCATACTCATTATGCACCACATCCTGTGAGCACCTGACCAATCCCATATCTCTGACATCCAACTCTCTTAACATCTGCTTTGAGGTATCATAGAAGGCTGTTTGATATGGCCCGTCCTGCCGTTGAAGTCCCCTAGGAGGATGACATCCCCATCTCTAGAGAACTCCCATATGTCCTCATCTGAAATCATGAATGGTAACTGCCTCTTGGGTGGTGCATTGAGAGATGTGCTTGGGGGGAAGTAGCATATTGCAATATAAAGTGGCCTCCCCGTTTTTGCTCTCACCTTGTCCCACATATATCTAGCATGCTCATCTCTGCGAACAATACGAATGAGAGGGTGCAACTCTTCCTTGAATAAAACTGCTACACCTCCTGACCCACGTCCTCTATGCTTTGATACCATTTGCCCCCGCCTTGCGACTTGGCATTCCCCTTCTACCTTGAGGCTTGCCTCCCCTCACCTTTACCCTGGAAGGAATCCCTTCGAGATCCTGGCTTCGCAACGTCCTCGACTTGCAGTGTCGTCGTTGGCCTCTCTACAGATTCGCTTTGTTGTCTCCTCCAGACTTCCATTGTTATGTCTGATTCTCAAATTAGCTTCCTACCTCCATCAACAAAGAGCCTGTCAAGACAACTGTCTCTGCTTGGTGCAAGCTGCTTCCGCACCTTGCTCCAACACTAGCTGCCCCTCTTGGTGCTGCAGACTTTTTGACACTTTCTCGGGTGTTTCTCCCTATGTTGGTTATGCAGGTTCGTTGGTGCCCTGCCAATTTTGTTAGACTTACACCACTCTGCTGCTGCACAGGTCTAGGGCATGCATGTACGGCTAGTGTGCCCCTGGGTTGGCCACCCTTTGCATATGCATTTAGATTGCACTGTCCGGCTGCCCACTTCTGCTGCCCACCTTGTCCAGGTGACCTCATATTTCATTTATTTCTTGTTGGGTCGTGGGGGATTTTTTCAGGCATTGCCCTACCTCCCCTTGGGCACCTATTTATGGGGCCAAGGGGGTACCCACTTCATCATCTGGTTATTGTGTATTGGGTCTTTTGCTCATGGTAGTCATGGGAGGGACTGATCGCCCCTTCAACATATCTTGCGTTTGTGATCTACTCTCTCTCTCTCTCTCTCTCTCTCTCTCTCTCTCTCTCTCTCTCTCTCTCACGCTTCCGCACAAGCACACTCTCACATGGTATCAAAGCTTCAGGCTTTGCCATGTTCCAAGGCGCATCTCCACACCAGGTACTCTTCCCAATCTTGGATTACCCTACCTACTGACAGGACACCATCCGGTGGTGGTCCGTGCGGTCTATCAGTGACTGCTGCAGCTTACGGTAGCTTCTACAATGCAAACTGCTTAGTTTGGCATTCCTTGATTTGGAGGAGTTTATGGCACAGATTGCTACATCTGGCCTTCCTGCAGTTTTTCACATCTTAGCCACATGGCCATCTTGGGTTATAGGTTCATGCGTTGACAGGCTTCCGGTCATTCACATGACGGTTCGTGGGCTTCCCCATTTTCTGCAGGTGTTTTGACTACAGACATCACATATCCTATTGGGCAGGACACTTGCAGGTCTATCGGCACTTCTTTTACGACAAGGAGTTGTTTCCACACTTAGTTTGGGACCTTCACCCGCATTAGCGGAGTACAACAGTTTGCAACACTACTCGTGACGGCACTTTACCATATGTCGTCGCTTGCCTAGCTTTTTGTTGATCGCTGGCTGATTCTTGCAGAAAACGCTGCTGATGTGATCGCTGAGGGGAAAGCCAGACTCAACAGTCTGTGTTGTGAAGGGCCTGTGAGAAGAGGTGTGGTCAGACCAAGCTGTGTGTACCGTAATCATCTTGTAGAAGTAGGGAAGCGAGACTAATCAGTCTACGCTATGAAGATCCTTTGAGAAGAGGAAAGGATAGACCAATCTGTCTACGTCGTCTTGTCTGTATCTCCTGCCTCCAATCCTCCGATGTCAGCCAAAACAGAATCCGTGCCAACGACGCCACCAAACCGCATGTCGGTGTGGCTCTTAATGTGAATGAGCTGGGAGTGGCCTACTGCCTACTACCTTCAGAGTTGCTTACACTCACCCTCAGTAAACTTACAACAGACTTATCCCCCGACCTAATCCAAATGATCAAGAGTGTGGAAGAGCAATTGCACTACCATCCAAGCCAAGCTCCGGGTGACTCCGGATGTAGTCGCGGGATGCCTGATCTCCTGCATTTCGCAGGTGAACTCTCCAAGAGAGTCCAAAACACTGAAGTCCCACTCCAGTGTGTAGATCCAAGCAATGAACCTATTCAGGAAGAGATCCAAGATCCTCTCCTTAAGTCCATGTAGATGCTCCTATGTAAGCAAGTGATTTGACGTGTTGAGGTCAAGTGGTAAGTGTCTGTCCACCAAAGATGGTGGTGTCTTCTCTAAGAATGTGGGAATCCCATATGCCATGAGCATGGCCATATCCTGGGTGAACTCCTCTGATGAGTGCATAGGTGTGTCCATAGCAAACCACAAGTCCTCTGGAGTGTGCAACCGCCGAACGATGGCTGGAATGAATGGATCTCTCAAGGATCAAGGAATAGATCTCACGTCGCCATAGAAGGTACCGTCTCCAAAGCTGTAGCAGTCCACAATAACCCCTCAGACAACCACCGGATGATGTCCTGACTAGCAATGGAGTGATCGACCACACAATAGGCAAAAAGTCGGGCCGCTGTCCACCCAAAAAACACTGCAAGGGGTGCTGAAAACGCTGCTGTAACAGAGATTTCAGCGTGCTTGTACGCCACCGATCGATATGGGAGCGTTGCAAAGCGTCAAGAGGAGGGGGTTCTCGCACTTCTCAGCCGTCGAGGGGCCGAAAACAGAGAAAAAACAGCAAGTAATCAATGCCAAAATGGTGCCGATTTTGGGGGATACCTAACGATGGGTGTAGTTCTGCAAATTCCTTGCAATAGAAGACTCTCTAGGCAAGTGAAGGCCATTTCCTCGGGTACACAAGCTCGGCGTTGTACTGAAAACGCAACAATTCTTAAAAAACGCAACAAGTCTAAAAAACGCCAGCAAGTCCCAAAAACGCAAATCCGCCAGCAAAAACGTGTCACGTGCACATCTAACCCTATGTGTACGTGGACAAGCTACTTTATGACTAGGGTTCAGTTCAGTTCAGTTAGCTTAGGAAGTTTTCTGGCACTTTTGTGAGTCTGTTCGCAGACTATGCATGTCCAGGCACTTAGAGTAGATGCATATCCTATGGTTGCACACAACATGATCATCGGATTACCATTAAAACCCATCAGGAGCATTTTTACAGTGCATAGACCTATTTTCCCTATTTTAGCCATTTTCACTTATTAATACTTAGTTGGGAAACTGGGTAGGGCAATTTGACCAAGCATGTATAAAAGAAAAGCTAGCGCTAGCAGTTTCTGGCAGAAGAGGCAGCAGAGACCAAGTGTCTAACAGAGCACCTTCTCAGCAAGACTGCCCGGCAAGCAACCTAGCGTTTTCCAGCCAACAGACCAAAGACTAGCCTAGCGTTTTTCATCAAGGACAGCCCATCGTTTTGCAGATAGCAGATCAAGGCTTGCGTTACCAGATTTCCACAGTAGGATCCATAGCGTTTTTGCAGCAGGTTAGAATCAGCCCTAGCATTTTTGGAGTTGCAGATCACCTAGCGTTTTGCAGTTCCTTGGCGACAGATTCAGCCTTTGCTTTAGCGTTTACAGTTTTCAGCCTACAGACACCGCAGAATAGCTCCCAACCGCAGAATAGCTCCCAAATCTCGCAGATCTCACCTTCCCGTAGCAGATCCTCGCCGCATAGTTAGATCAGCCAAAGTTTGCAAATTCAGCCCGCTATTCGCAGATTTCAGCATCTGCGTTTTCAGCGCGTCGTCGTTGCGTCGTCGTCATCGCCATCGTCACTGACATAGAGTCAGAATTCAGCAGATACAAGATTTGCAGATTTCAGTCCTTGGCGTTTTCAGTTTTCAGCCCGTCTCGTTGTCGTCCTCATCGTCATCGACATCGTTGGCAAGTCCATTGCATTGTAGAGATTTGTGCAATTAATAGTAGACTGCTTTCGCCATAGAGAGTGGGGCCTTCGGAGGAGGGTTTGACAACATTCTGATGTAGCAAGTGTAATGCATCCCATCTCCTAAACCACTTTTTTATGTCTTGCATCCATCCCGTGCTCAAGATCTTGCTTTTATGCGTCTTTTGAACTTTTTTGCTTGCTTCCCATGCAATTGTAGGAAGTCGATGTGAGGGTTTTGATGCATCTTTATCATGTACTCCCCAACCCTTTTCATGCCCATAACCTCAATTGGAAGAGATCCCGACTCAAGAGTAGGAGCATATATGGTGTTTGTGTCTTAACTTTGAGAAAGTTTGTAAGAAATTGCTTTTGGACATTCTCAAACTCTTTCCAAGTAGACTTTGAGATGCTCCCGCCCCACACTTCAACTCCATAAAGAAGAACCGGTGTTACCAATGCATAAAAAATGTACTTCTTGAGAATCCAACACTTGATGTTTCCCGCATTACACATGTTCGCAAATGATAATATGTTCTCTTTCCTGCTTCCAACTGATGCATAGCACATTCATGCCACTTGTGATTGGACGGAACCTCAAGGCCAAGGTACTTAAAGCTCTCAACAACTTCAAGTGTCTGATGGTTGTACAATGCATGGCTTCTCCTTATGGTTGGTTTTCACAAGCATAACCTTTGTTTTGGATTCATTCACAAACAGCCCACTATGCAAGCAAAAGTTCTCAAGGACAACCATAAGCTTTTGTGCATCTTCTAAAGTGTGTGTTAGAAGCACTACATCATCCGCATACAACAAAAGCATGATTATCGCATTGCAAATAGTGACCTCTTCAATGCCTTCTTCACCATTTGTTCCAATTGATCGATGCATAGACCAAAGAGAGTTGGTGACAACGGACATCCTTGTTTAACCCCAATAGTGCTTACGAGAGAGAGAGAGAGAGAGAGAGAGAGAGAGAGAGAGAGAGAGAGAGAGAGAGGAAGTTATTTTGATCTCTTTGATGGTTATTGGCCTTAGGTGTGATTTGGCAACCTTGGGAACAATTTCCGATGTTGAAGATTGGATTGAAAGAGAAACCAAGGGGTCCAAGGCAGTCCGTTGCAGGTTTTGTAGGGTTCCTTTGGATCTGGTATTGAACATAGTGAACTTGGAACGGAAGCCTTCTTCATCCACAGCATCTGTGAAAGCATTTGATGGTGTTTTGTCACATGAAGCTTTCTCAGGATCAGCTTATTATAAGCCTTCGATTTATGAAAGCAGTGAACCTCCAAACAGCGGCTCATCAGAGAGCAAATCATTGGACATGAACTGTAGGATCATATCAGAACAAGGAAAGGATTTGCCCATGTCAGGTGTATTTTTGTTCCAAGTATCTTCTGGGTTTAGAAATTTCTTACATCTCTTTGAGATTGCATGGTTGCTGATTCTTGTCTAGGTTCTTTGTTGGCGAGCTTACTAGTCTTTGTGGAAATTACATTCCTTGAAACAGAGCTGTGTGTTAATGTTGATTTTCATGCAGAAACACATCCCATGGGCTCCATGTCATCATTGAGTTTTACCAGCTCTGTTCCATTATCTCTGAACAAGGTTCAAAGCATTGTGACCGATCAGATGTTTCATTCAAAGGGTCTGATCAGGGCAAAGGGAGTTTTGTGGCTGAAAGAAAACAGGTTATTTCTGCAAATGTATGAACAGCGCATAAAATTGTTTGATTTGGTTCTTGACGTTCTGGTTTTCTGGATCTAGGCATATTCGTTTGATTCTCCATTGGAGTGGAAAAAAGAGATCAGAGGCTACTTATAATGGACAGTGGGAGTGCCCACCTTTCAATTCCATTGTCTTCATTGGCTTCAATATGAATGAGCTGGAGTCTTTGCAGCAGGCATTTGCAGATTCTCAAATTGACCTCCATGCAAGCATTTCAAACCCTTTATCAACTAAGGAAAGATGTGAAGCAAATGGTTTCGTTGACACAATAGCTGCTGACAGTCGATTTAAGGTAATGTTCAGTGAGCCTTCATCTTATGTAAGTGTTCATGCCAACAAAAGACTCATAAAGTGGTATGGAAATTATTTGGAGAGAGCACAGAAGTATGCCACTAAATTTTTCATGTTCTCTGTAAACATGATATAAAAAGCTACACCTTCACAATATATTATCTCAACAGTCCTAGTGAAGAGTTGTTCACTGTAATGTTTGTTTTATCTCTCTCTTGTGTCTTTTCAAGACAGCAGTATAGTGAGCATCTCTCACTTTCGGTGGGCGGTACTTTTTGAACTTTATTGTTTCAGGTGCTGAGGGAAGCTAGCCACTCTCAAGGTGAAGATTTTACCCACGATAATCGAACATGTATTACTTTTGGCCTTGCTGGCTCCCCGCTGCAAGGAATTTCAGAGGTACATTGGACTTCGCTGCATTCAACATGCATGCGAGTGGTTTTGTTTGTCAGCCATTTGCGTATCATTTATTACTAGCTAGTTACTTTTTGGGTTTTAGATCTTTCTGTTTGGTGTATGTGCCGTGATCCCATTCACATCTGAAGCAACTGTATATTGTGGTGCATGTGTTGGATTAATTATAGAAATAATCTGTAAGGCAGCTAGCCAAAAAAGAATGAGATTTAGGGCTGTTATTTTGCAATTTCAGAGAAGGTTTAAATACACTTGGCCAGCGTAAAATTGAAAGCCCAACTGGTAGCTCTCCCACCAGCATGGGATAAACAGCTCCTTTCCCCTCCTGCATAGTGCCTTGTGAACCCACTGGGAGGAATCATTCTACTTAAAGCCATGGAGATCAGGACTCATAGTTAGATAACCATCACAAATTAAAGAAGCTCCAGGTTGATAAAAACCTGCACACTATCATGCGCCTCTTGGTCCAATGTCCAAACATCTAAGGCGTTCTTGTAGTTGTTCTAGTTGTGTCCCTCCGGCTACTGCTAGCTCTCTTTGCTCAGGTAACTCCTTAGCCCCTTGGGCTGCTTCTCTACATGTTTCATATGAGGATTTGCTTCCGTTGGCTGAGGCGTGAATCTGAATCTCTTGTTGAACCATTCTTGGCTGCTAAGCTATTGGACCACCTATCTTCTGTGCCAGAGTTCTTTGTTTGCTCCACCCGTTCCAGGCTCAAGCTTGAACTATCCGATGTACTGGCCATTTCTGAACGTGAACTAGAACACTAATCCTGAAGCTTGCACAAGTCCTTGTAACTGCTGCTACTGTGGGGCTCACTAACTGTACTGTTTGGGGTGCAGGATGCAAAGCTGGCTGTGGGGCTCTTGGGATTGCTGTTGTTGGGGTGATGGGCTCTCCCTCGCAAAATGGCCTTAAACGCAATAATTGTAACACGATCCCCGTCTGAAAGGCAATCGGTAACTTTTGCTGGGCTTGTAGCCTCGGCCTAGAAGCCTCACTTAAAACTACCATGATGCAACAACTGTTCAAATGACTTTACAATTGAAATGAAAGACAATGGTAGAAGAGACAACACGGTCCTCGGCCTAGAAGCCTCACTTACAACTACCATGACATCAACAACTGTTTAACAAGTGAAATGAAAGACAATGATAGAAGAGACAACATGGTGGTGCTCGATGCTTAGCTGGACCCATCAAGTTAGAAAGAATCCTCTACAGCGACAGGGGGCAGCACACTCCTCTTCAAACCAAGACTAATAAGATACAATGGGTGCAAGGAGTGTGCCGGAGTTGATGAGCTGGTGAGCAGAGGAAAACCAAGGCAATTGTACTTGCTCAAATTGTTAATGCAAAAAGAAATACCGAAAGGGGCGCTGGCGTCTTTGGGGCCAATCTCTCTGGGCACGGAACTACGCAGGGCCGTGTCAAGTCAATTGAATTGTGATTTAATTTTGTGAAGTGTTTAAGTAAATCTCTCTCTCTCTCTCTCTCTATCTCTCTCTCTCTCTCTCTCTCTCTCTCTCTCTCTCTCTCTCTCTCGTGTCGCGACAGATTCTAGACTTGGGGTGTCTAAGTTTGTTACAGTGGTATCGATGCTCAATTGATTTCTCTTCTACCGGGAAATTCGATCCCTTTCCTCGTGGCACACATCAATTCGGGCAAGAATCAGACGACTCCACCTGCCACCTTGGGAACGGGAGGCAGTACGGAGAATTCGAGTGGATTAGCAGAGATGAGTACGGGCGGCCCCGGCCTACGGAGTACCAGCTTATGGAGATGCAACGTCAGCAGCAGGTTGATGAGTGTGCAAAGCAGATGCTCCAATTTGCAAAGGATCCACAATATTCCAAATTTTTGACCCGGCACCCGATGTATGAAGTGCATACTCATTGGCAGAAAGCCATGGAGTCACCCATATAACCGGCCCTCAAGCAACCTCCTACCCGAAGGATGTTTTTTGAAGAAGAACTTAATGACATTGAAAAACGAATTAACCAACTTCTGGAAGCGAAGACGCCGTCGAAGAAACAATTGAAGAAGCGCAACATGGGGACTGACTACTGCCACGAGTCATGAGTCTGTGGCAACTACCCCGATTACCTGGGCCGTCAATCTTCTTTTGCAAATGCACGAAAACAGAAGAAGCATATACATTTCGAAGGACTACCCAATTCTTCTTCTTCTTCTGATAGTTCGGGTAGCTCTTCCTCTTCCGACTCGAGCGAGGAGGACCGAAAGGGCAAGAAGCGAAGCAAGAATCAAAGTTTTGGAAAGAACAAGAAGAAGACAAAGAAGAGCAGATCTTGACCCGTTTCTGACAGCTCTATTGAGGAGTCATCCTCCTCTAACAGTTTGGACTCCGATGATCACATGTTTTATGCAAAGAACACTTTTATAGAGCCAACCAGTATGATTTTCTCGAAGACAAGGGCAAAAAGACCAAGGAGTTTAAGGAAGGTGGACAATCAGTGAAATTTGAATCCATTTCCGGATTCTGAGATGCCCCCAAGGCTTTAGCTTTTATTCAACAATTTGATATAGCATAGAGGGCGCTACGCAGAGGACTCCAAGATCAGGAGGGCATCATCATTCTTGAAAGGAAATGCACGAACGTGGTGGTCCACTCTTCTTTTGAGGACAGAAGTGCCGACCAAGTGGTTAAAGTTCAAACGGCTCTTTATTTCTTCTTGGTTGACTCAGGAGTACGAAGGAGATGTGAGAACCGCTTGGAACCATCTTCGGATGACCAACGATGACACTTTGGATGCTTATTGTGAAAGATTTTGGGATTCTTTTCTACCGACGTCTTCTTTTAAGAAGGTCACTTTCAAGGAGCAAATCAAGCGGTTTTGCTATAGACTTTTCAAAGAAATCCGAGATTACTGCCTTGAGCAGAAGTCCGAATCCATACAACAATTAATGGGGCATGCTAAGCAGGGATTCTCTATACATTCAGGTAACGTGACTACCCCGCTGATGAGGTTTCGACACCAAGGACCAAACATAGTTCGACAAATGAAAATAGAAGAAAGAGGAAAAAGGAGGACGCACGACCCCGATTGACCGAAGAGTAGAGAACCGAATATCTCAAAGAGGGGAAGCGTTTTGACTACAGAGAACAAGGACACATCTCTGCGAGGTGCCCTAAAAAGGCACATCAAGGACAATGAGAAGATAGGCCAAAAAGCTCTCGAGCAGCGGAAATCTCTATTGATGTGTCAAGCCACTAAAGAACGGAGCCAACTTGCAGATCTCGGCCAAGGGGCCTAAACCCTAAGTGAAGAAGCAGAAGCAACAAAAGAAGTTTTACCAACTTGCAAAGTCTTGCCGAGTGGCCTATTTTTAAAGAAGAGCTCCCGCCAACTTATGGGACCTCGTCCGATGGGGCCCAAGTGACCTAAATAAGTTAAAATAAAGCAAGACCAGCGCGCGCGCGCACATACACACCACACACACACAAGCTTATTTGCGTAGAAGCTGATGATACGGATCTTCGAATTTTGCGCTGACTATTGATGTGGCAGCATGTACAAATTTCCGGATTTTACGCTAACCTGCTGACGTGGCAGCCTGTACGGATTTTCGTGATTTATGTTGGGCAGTTTTTAGCGCCAGCTTTTGGGACCGGTCGCTTTTGAGTTTGAGTGTTTTCATGTAACTGCTTTTCAAGGCCAAGGGCCTTTAAATATGTGCAGAGGGCTCATTCTCGTGCACGCTTCAGTGAGAAGGTGCAGAGCACGAGTACTGGCATTGTACTGAGTTCAAGTAGTAAAAAGAATTATTGAAAGGGGCACCAAGGTTTGGGGCCAAGAATTTCGCCACTCCCCGTGTCGCGTGTGCTCTCTCTCTTTCAGTTTGACTTAATAACACCTTATGCTGTTGTTTTGATCTCTAGCGCTTCTAGTATTTTTACTATAGCTTGACAAATGCCAGCCTTTATCATGGCTGAGTATGCCCATCACCCTCGGAGGGTGATAGAAACTCAGCTCTGTTTTGTAGAGTATGTTCAAAGCATGAAGGACCTCTATACAAACCTGCACCTACTCTTGGGCACTAATGACGTGAGTAGGGATGTCATAGCTGTTGTCCAAGCTATGCATGATAAAGGTGATAATCTTATTCTTCCTGTTTGGACAAGCAACGAAGTTGAGGTCACATATTGTCAAGTTTGGATCTTTGCTCTTCGTAGGTTTGTAGTAGTATTCATTTTTCGATTTCGTATTTAGCTTGCTTGAGGACTTAAGAATGTGTTCTTTTAGAAGTTGTTGTGTGAAGTTTGATTTCTAGGATTAAGTTTTTATGATGTCTTTTTTTTTTTTTTTTGGCTTAAAGTTGAGTACTTGTTTTGAGCCAAGTAAGTTGTGTCAACTTTTTTTTTTTTTGAGAAAAAGATCCTTCTATTAGTTAATGAACTGCCCATAGGGCTACAACCTCCTCTACAAGAGAGGGCTACAACAATCATGATGGGGAGACTCCCCCAATGAAAAAACAACATATGTACAATGAGGCTAAATCAAGAGATGGTAGGAGGGAAAAGCCACATAGGTGGACGGTAGTGCCATTTGAGCACACCTTGGACCATGGTGAAAAAAGGCCCAGGACGCCAGAGTCGAAGGAAAGCCTCTCTGCGCTCTCGTATGCGGTCAGAATTGCCTTTGAGTCTCTCGAACTATCCTCTGAGAGTATGGAGCAGCTCTAGCCAAAGATCCCGAACAGTCTCTGCTGGTACAGGGCGAGCCTCGAAGATGCGGAAGCAGCGGGTCCGCCAGATGAACCAGAGTGTCATGCCACTGATGAGCTCCCAATACTCCTCTCACTGCACCACTCTTGTGGAGTAAGCTCTGTAGTAGGCTGGAGATTAGGACGACCCCCCTGCATCACTATCATCCTGCTGGTGGAAGATAGCTCAAACTGAAGTGCCGGGCCCGTGAGAGTGGACCAAGCAACTGCCCCCCAAGTGTATTGCCGAGTTGTGGAAAGAGCTGGCATCATCCGAAGGACACGAAGCCACACCTGTTGTGCCAAAGGACAGTCCCAAAGACAGTGACGCTGACTCTCCACAAGATGGTCACAAGCTGCACATGCGGCCGAGAGACCACTATGTACAAGCCAACTCCCAACTGCTGTAGTTTTGTGTGCAACCAACCACTGGAACAAAGTGACTCGTCTCGGCTGTCTGGAGTCCCACAACCTCTCCCAAAAAGCTTCCAAAGAACTCTGCTGTGAGACCCTCCTCCTGCCAATGAGGTGCTGTAGAAGGACGAGCCTCTCTCTCCGTTGCTAGTATGTGACGTCCCAATCGAACAATGTAGTGAAAGAAAGGGACACCTGGATGGTCTGTAGAGGAGAAAGGGTCCCTCCACAGCCACTCTCCAGGATCCTACTGTCCAGGATTGGAGCAAACTCAAATCGAAGCGGTCCTCCAGTATCCTACTCAAGCCAACTTTGCTCATCTCTGTGAAAATCCATCGAGTCGAGGGTCGCCATGGGCCTCCAGTCTGAGGCACCCTAGCACTAAGATGCTGAAGTAAGAACTCCTTCCAGGGCTCCTCACCTGGAAGAAGTCTTCTGACGATGGAACTTCCCAAGAAGGGCTCTGCTCTGCTGTGCTGGGTCTATGATCCCTAACCCTCCTTGAGAACAAGGAAGAGTGATGACCTGCCATGCCACTTTGGCCCGGGCTATCTAAGTGTCACGCCCTGACCAAAGGAAGTTCCTGATCAGCCTCTCTATCTGGCTAATACAAGAACTCGAGAAGATCCAACAAGAAGTGACGTACCACATAGTAGCCAACAACACCTGGTTGGCCACTACAACTCTGCCTGCCAAAGAAAGTCGTGCGGAGCTCCTATGTAACAACTTCCTCCTGATAGATAGGAGGAGGGGAGCAATCTGTTGCTCGAGAGACAAGTCCAAACCAACCTGAGAGCCCAATTACCGAACTGTAGTCCGGGGGGAATCCACCTGAAACCCTCACCTGGCATCCAATCGGGCGTAGGAGCACTACCAACCGAGAAAGCCATTGTCTTTCTCCAGTTGATCAGTGCGCCAGATGCACAACAGAAAGTCTCAAGAGCCTGCTCACACATGTGTAGGTTGGCCTCCTGGCCATCCAAGTACAAGGCTGAGTCGTCTGCAAAGTCAGCGTCCAGTAGCTCATCTCCCAGAATAGGGAGCGCTAAGCCACATAGACCAACTTGCTGTGAAACCAAAAACTTGCTCATCGCCTCAGCATAGAACAGAAAGAGAAAGGGGGCAAGTGGGCAGCCCTGTCTGACCGAACGTGTGAGCATGAAACGATCATCTCTACCTCCTGCTAAAAGCACCTGACTGTGTGCCCGTCTGTACAAAGGTGACACCCCTACGATCCAAGCATCTGAGAAGCCTATCCTGCGTAGAGTGCCCTCCAAAAAATCCCAGTCAACTCTGTCGTAAGCCTTCTCAAAATCGAGAAGAAGAATCACCAAATCCTCACCACAGCGCCGAGCGAGGGCAGAAGCCTCCCAAAAAGTAAAGATGTTGTCGAGGATACTACGCTCCTTGACAACCTGTGTGAGTCCCATGTATAAGGCTCTCTAGAGGTGGCTGAATCCTCAAACTCAGATCCTTGGCAAGAATTTTGTAGGCTGTTGAGGATGGTGATGTTGCGCCACTGTCGAATCTCATCCAAGGAGCCACCCTCCTTGGGAATGAGGCAAAACAAACCCTCACTCATGCTGTAAGGCATCTCACCTGTGTGCAGGATTACTGAAAAGCACTCTAAAGATCTGAGCCAAGCAAGTCTCAATACTCCAAGAAAAAGCTGGGAGTCAAGCCATCCTCACCTGGACAGCTACCACGGGGGAGTGCACTAAAAGCCGTGTGCAGCTCCTCTAGCTGTAGAGGCAGCTCAAGCCTCTGATGCATCTCCTCAGTCACAAGACAAGGCATCTGTGGCCACACCTGCTCTCTGCATGTATCTTGACGCTCTGATTGGGGCTCTGCAAATAGTAAATCACGGTAAAAGTTAGTAGCAACTGCACCCATGTCCTCTAGCTCTGAAGCAAGTGACCCGTCGGGCCTCCTTAACTGGCTGACCTTGACATGCGTATGCCGAGGTCCCACCGCCTCAAAGAAAGCGCCTGTCACTCTGTCACCCACCTCCATCCACTGAGATGCGAGTCGATGGAAAGCAAACTCATGGCGCCTCTCCTCTGTGTTGACGAGCTCCTGGCGAGCCTGCTGTGTAACTGCTCCTCCAACCAAGGACTGTCTGGATGCTGCTCCTGCATCCTCTGCAAGGAAGCAACGCCACGTCGGAGGTGCTGCTGCTCCTCTTTCACTGTAGCCTGGCGACCGAAAGACTCCTGAAGAAAGAGCCAACTAAGCTGAGCAAGTCCTGAGGCCACTCTGTCAGTAGGAGAATCGTGTAAGACTAAGCTCTCTGTCCAAAGAGCCTCTACTCGCTCTCTGAGCGTAGAGTCCAACAAAACCCTCTCTGGGATGCGTAGCATCGTTCTCCTTCTCCTTTGCCTATCAGTCACTGTGAGGATCACTGGTGCATGGTCCGAAAAGGAAGTCCGAACCAAAATGCCAATAGTCCCACCCAAGTCACAGAAGTCATTACTAGTGTAGAAGCGATCTATCTGAGTAGATTCACTCCTCCCACTCGACGGTCCAAACGAGAGAAGGCCAGGCTGTCAGGTGGCCTCACAAAGCTAGAATGCTGCCACACATCTGAAACCCACAGTCATACATAACCTCTCCCAAGCTGGAATGTGCAGGGATTAGGGGGGCCCTAGTTTCAGCGTCAGAGGGGTCGGCTGAGTCAGGAGCTGCAGAGATGCCTTGTGGGTGGTGAGATTGACATTCTTATGCTGCAGGAGCATCATCTTTGTGAGAGCCGCATTCGGCGATGTGGTCAGATTTTGCGTGGTTGCTATGAGACTTTTTGATCAGCTGCTTTTGGACCTGGAGACATCCAGGGTGAGATATGTATGACCATTGCGGACTCCTTGCAGTAGGCCATTGTAGGCAGGGGGATTATTGTGCGAGGCAGGGCTCAGTGGATTAGTATGCAGGTTCAGGGTTGCCTGATGGGCTTCCTGAACATCTACGCGCCCAATGTGGTGAGCGCATGTGCAAAGTTTTGGGCTCACATTGCAGAGTCTCTACCGCAGGCAGAGCAATGGTAGATTGGGGGAGACTTCAACATGTTGGAGGACCCAGCTGACAGGGTTGGAGATAGCTATACTACTGTGCATGGAGATGAGTTGGCATGAGATGATCCTCATGGAGTCAGTGAGAGAAAACAGATGTTGCCACAACAGCCAACCTCGCTATCTTTGAGGCCGGTTTGGATGGGGAGTAATCCGCACCCGAACGACCTCTAGACTAGCGCGCAAGAAGTGACTGTCCCGCCCAGGCCAAGCCGAGCGTGCAGCCCGAAGGGCTACATTCTTTGTCCAAGAATCCTCATGCACAAAAACATAACACGGAGGGCATTGAGTGTCAGCAAACAAATGCACCACGTCTGCGAGTAAAGCTGTAGTTGAAGAAATCCCAACGTCTGCGAATGTCGAAGCTGGTCAGACCTCTGGGGACTGCTGCAAAGGGAGAAGTGAGCACCAAAAAAGACGGCCTCAGGTGGGGCTGTCCCTCTCGAGCCACACGGCTCGTAGCGAAAGCACTACAAGAGAACGCCTTGCGGCAGAAGCGTGTCCAATACCAGGAGTGGTGGAAGGGTCGGGAGATGAGGCTGTGGGCCCTATCGGGGAGAGAGGAGGGAAGGGGGACGAAAGGGGGGGGGGGGGGGGGGGGGGGAGACGGGGCGGAAGCGGCTGAGGGAGGAGGAGGCGGTGGTGGAGGAACAGAAGTGGACGGGGCCTCCTCAGGCAGGTCTTGCTGAAGGGGATCAAAACGGTTTCTAGTCGGAACCCAGTGCTGCTGAGCTGCAAAAGTTCGGCCACCAGGAGGAGCAAATGGGGTGAGCTATCCCCTGACAGCGGCGGCCAGGCACATGTTGCCAACCATCAGTTGGCTGGTCATTGGTCTCTGTCGAGGTACCAGCCTGTGCATCCTGTGTGTTTGGCTGCTTGGCATGCTTAGTCTTGGGAGGCTGCGCATGCGCTGTGGGTCGAGGTCTCCTGCGAGGACAGGCCTTTGCCATATGGCCCATCTGCCTGCATATTGAAACACTCGTTCGGGAGACCTGAATACTCCACACTCTGTCTGATCCATCCCCCACTTACCCTAGGCAGCAATACCACCTTGGGGAGGGAGTGCGTGTCACGAACCAGAACCCACACAGTAGGTAGACTTGCGGCCTTGGCCACAACTAAAGCTGCCATGCGTGGAGACTCCAAAACTGTCCTGAACATGGAACCAATTTTTGGGTAGGAGGGGATGGTACTCTCGCCTTAGGCCTGGGAAACAAACTGAAATCGGTAAGTCTGCTTTCTCCTCGAGCACGTCTGTAGTAGTGTCAAAACCGTGATGCCAACGTCGGAAGTAAGCTCGAGCTGCTTTGATGCCGAGTGAGCTCATCGTAATCACCTTGCTCGTCATATCTGCAGACTCGAACTCGACCTGGTAGTACCCTCTCCTGAGGATCTGGACATCGGTGATCTTGCCCACATCGGAGAGAAGACGGGCCTGTAGTAAGTCCCGAACCTCGCCCCGACTGGGTCGAGTGCCAATGATCTTACAGATAACCGAAGTGGCTTGCAATGCGTCGACTTATTTTACGCATGTCTTATTTTTAAGTTAATAATGTTTTATTTTATCTAGTTTTGTTTCGTAGCAAACAAAGTGATTTAGTTAGTTAATTTGTTTGTTTTTGCTTTTCTTTTCTTTTCTTGTGTCCCTTGCTTTTATAGTTTTATGAGTGCTTTATTCCCTCTTATAATTCGCGAGTTCAAACCATTCTGAACTTATGAAGGTATATTTTTCAGTCATCTAGCGGACATGCAAATCTTTTTGATTTTTGTCCGAGTGGTGACCAACTGTTGAGTTTCATGAAGATATATTGGGAGAGTGTGCATACCCCAACAGCTACAGATCTGATATTCATGTGTTGAATTTATGTGTGTATTACTTTTATTCCTCGTTTTAAATAAACTTTTTTATAAGTAATGGGTCTTTTTGTAATTTTGGTTGTATCATGATTTATTGTGTAGAGCTTCTTTTCGTCTTGATTTTTGCTTGTTTGAGTGTTATGTCTTTTATTTTTTAATTTGTCTTTATTTATTTATTTATTGTTTTTTGCTTTTGATTGTGTGTGTGGGGTTTTTTTTTTTGTTGTTGTGAGAAATTTATAAATATAACTTTGTAGAATGCATGTTTTTACTAAATAATGGTTTTGTCGTTTTCTCTTAAAACTCCTAAAAAATAAAAATAACATCTTAATTTGGGTCCCTTGGATCAAGGGTTTCTTGTGTGGTTTCATGAAATATCTCTTGTGAGAGGAGAGGTTGAGTAGTGATTCTAGCAAGGGATCACGGGCACTCGATTGCACGCTATTGTCGATGATCTTTTGAGTGTAGCAAGCAGCCTTATTTAAGGACCTCACTGCTTGGTAGCAGCCCTGCTATACAAATGAGGGGTGTGGTTAGCACCAATCTAGCCTTAGGATCTTTAGCCTTGAGGCGGGCATTGACCTGAAATACTGACCTTACTACAAAAATGAAAAATTGTTTTACTTCTTCAAGGTGATTACTTCTTCTTCAACTTCAACCAACAATGTTGATTACTCTCAGGTATCTTTTCGACCCTTCTTTCTTTTTAGTAGCTAGAAGTAGTCATAATTTGTATCAAGAAAGATTTAAGTTTTTAGCTAAGTCGAATTTGAAGAATTTGCATGTTTTTGGTGATTGTCCTATTTGTTGGGCTTCTTTCAAGAATGTCTTAGTTAGTACTCATTACACAAGTTCTTCTATAAAAGCCCTCAATCGTTGAGGCGTTTAAGGAAAAAACATTTTGTGGTAGATCGTCCTTTAAGTCCAATTCATACCTCTCAAGTTATTTATGTTATTTATAGTATTCATGATAGTTCTATAATGTATGTCGGCCAAACCTTTCGAACAGCTTTTGTCCATTTTCAGGAACATGTAAGAGAAGCGAGAAAAGTTCAAAGTAAGAGCACCATGCGTGAAAGCGTGAAACCCTTGTATGCGGCAATTGCAAAACATGTCTTTGAGTCTTTCCATTGTTTTCCCATTGAGCACATAGAGGGTAATTTTAGAAACTCTAAAGAGTTCTATAAATCAGCGTGGCTTGGAGAGTTGTTTTGGATGAGAACTTTGCATACTTTTTTCCCTAAAGGTTTCAACTTGGAAGGAAAGTCTTCTTTACGTAAAAATAAGACAATTTACCATAAGAAACCTATGCTTTGGCGAAGGCATCCCAAACCCGAGTTAGTTCTTCCTTCGAGTCAGTTTAAAAGAACTTAGATTCGTAAAGGTTCTTGTTCAAATTCACTGAAATCAATCCAGTTGTCTTGCACAACACTATTTCTAGTAGAGTACAAGGTCTTCCTAGGGCTACAATCTCTAGAATTGAGAGTGATGGCCCTTCTAACCATAGAATTTTTTCTTATAGGGATTTCAAACGGAGATTGATTTACCTATCTAGAGCCATGGAGTTGGATTCTTTTTCCTATAAATTATTTGAAATGTATAATATAAGGATTCTATTTAAGCTCTTGTATACCCTTGCGAGCTACTCTTATGAAGATTTGGAGCTAAGAGAGTCTCATAGTACTCAACTTCGAGTACTGTTAGGCAAATTTCTGAAGTCCAAGTGTCCTAGTTTGGAAAATCTCTTGGTTGGAAAGAAAGATTTGTTGATAACTATCTTTACCTTCTTGACTTAGACAAGATTGGATTAAGCTCTATTTTGAGATCTCAAGAAGCTTTGGATGCTCTTCCTCCTTGTGTGAGAAAGGTATGGAACCATCCCGTCGTAGCTTTCAAATATGTGAAAACTTTAGGACAAAAAGCTTTCAACTACAGTGACGTCATACGTAATCTTAAAAAGCAAGAAAGGTTAGCGATCTCCAGTATTGATTGCCCTTGTAGTAAAACTGCCTTTTCTTCTTACATACATGGAGCTTTGGGTCATGTAGTTATTGCCGATTGTTCTATTCTTCGTTCGGATTCCTTGAAAGACCTTTTCTCAAAGGGTACTAAATATAGGCTCCCTTCCTCACATGACTCTGTCAATAATAGTCCAGATACCATCGTGACCACTGTGTTCTCGAGAGATCAAAAATGAAATCCATTGCAATACTTTCCCAGGGGCAGGTGGATATGGGCAAAGGCTGTAACAATCCTTGTGCTTTATGCCTGTCAAACTTGACCTTCTGGCATACCAAGCAATTGCGCACAAACTCGTCCACATCCTTCTTGAGTCTCGGCCAAAAGAAGTATCTCTCTAGCCCTTTCAAGGTGGTAGCAATGCCGCGGTGACCCGTAAAAGGTGGACAGTGGCATTCGGTCATAACCTTTTCCCTCAACGGTTGTGTAACGCACAACGTGGTTTTCCTCATCAAGTAGCCATCCCGAATGGAATATCCTGCTACTATGAAAATATGTGCAAAATTTGTATCTGTGGCATACTGATTGACCATATCCTCGAAGCTCCTATGATGTATCGCGGAAACAGCCAGAACCAACGGCTTCCGATACAAAGTATCCGCCACTAAATTCTTCTGTCCCTGCACATGGACAATCTGGAAGTGAAACTGTGACAAGATGTTCGCCCACCACATCTGCTTCTATGACAAGAAGTAGTGTAAACTCTGATGGTCTGTGAAGAGAGTAAAATCCGCTCCGAGTAGGTAATGCCGCCACTGAGTAAGAGCATGGATAACCGCCAAAAGCTCTTTCTCATAAATCTGTGCTGTCAATTCCAGCCTTGAGAACAATCCACTCTCGTAGGCAATGACATGGCCTTCTTGCATTAAGACCGCACCCACACTACGACCACAAGCATCACATTATACTTCAAATGACTTCTGTAAGTCCGACAAAGTCAAAACTGGTCCTGTAGTCAATTTCTCTTTCAATGTCTGAAAGGCAGTCACCTCTGTGGGTCCCCACGAGAAAGGGACTCCTTTCTGTGTCAAGATATGCAAAGGGGTAAACAACCTCTGCAAACTTTCTGATGAACCGCCGGTAGTAAGAACATAAGCCCAAGAAGCTTTCAACTTCATTGACATTCTTCAAATCGGGCCAATCACGGATAATCTCTATCTTTGCCGGGTCCATTTGTAAACCTGCTGTGTCCCAAACCGGTGTATCTCTGGGCTCGGCTCACATGGTAAGGTGGCCGATTAGGTGGTGTGATTCTAAGTATCAGATCAATGGTATGATCCTCAGGACGAGGTGGTGGCAACTCGCTTGGCAGGCCCTCTGAAAAGCAATCGGCATGAGTATGGAGAAAATCTTGGCGTTCTTTGTTCAAGTCAAAACATATTCGACCTTCATTCATCATTCAGTTCTCTCCAAAAAAAAAAGTGGGTAAAGAAACTGAAGTTCATCAAGTACAATCTCTGAGCCCTTCATTTGTCAAAGTCGCTTTCACGGCGCGGTAGTCAACCACGCCATTGTTCTTGTGGTACCAAGGGATTTCGAGTAGGACGTCACAACCTGTCAAGGAAATTACGTAGAAATCCTTGTGCCCTAAACACCCCTGTCATTGCAAACGAAGTTTGCCAATGATCGGTGTAATGGCAACATCCCGTCCAGGTGCCAGTAGAACTACCTCCTCCTGTGGCCTCCGCCTATTGGGCGTAATTCCAAATCGAGCCGCCAATTCAAGAAGTTGGCCTTGGCTCCTTCAAAAGAGCTTCCTGATCTTTCCCTTTGCCCTAAAAACGACAAAGTTTGTACTTTCATTCATTTGATTCGATTTGGGTCCCACGCAATGTGGTACTAGTTCTGGTTTTTATCTGCCTTTTCTGCCACGTCCCTCAGCTGCTTTGGAACTTTCTGGCCTTTCTTCATCTTGTTCATTCGGTGCTTGGTTAGGGCACTTCGCGGAGATATGCCCAGTTTCCCCGCATTCAAAACACTTCCCCTCTTTGATATAGCTGATCCTCTCTTGACGAGTGAGCTGGGGTCGTGCATCCTTTTCTTTAGTTTCTAGGATGCTCTTCTTCTTTCTGCTTTCATTTTCCGAAGTCTGTTCGGTTCTCTGCGTCATGATCTCATCCGTGGGGTAAGTCAAACTGCCTGAATGAATGGAAAAACCCCGTTTCGCATGACTCATCAGTTCCTGAATGGAATCCGACTTTTGCTCTAAGCAGTGATCTCGGATCTCTATAAGAAGTCCCAAGGTAAACCACTCAATCTGTTCTTTGAACAAGATCTTCTTAAATGAAGAGGCTGGTAGAAAAGAGCTCTAGAATCTGTTGCAATAAGCGTCCAATGTATCTTTCTTGGTCAACCGAAGACGGTTCCAAGCAGTTCGTATGTCGCGTTCATACTCCGGAGTCAACCAAGAAGAAATAAAAAGCCTTTTAAATTTCAGCCATTTAACTGGTGCTGCCTTGTTCAATAGAAGCATGGACCACCAAGTTCGAGCATTTCCCTTGAAGTAAGAGGTAGCCCTCTGAATCTTGGAGTGCTATGAGTAACGCCCTCCAGAGAAATCTATGTCTATATGAAAGCCAAAGCCTTTGAAGCATCTCTATAACCAGAAAACGTGTCAAATTTAATTGATTGTCCACCTTCTTTGAACTCTCGGACTTTCTTGCTTTTACCTTCCAAAAAGTCATACTGGTTGGCTTTATAAAAAATCTTCTTTTTTGCATAAAAGTTGCTGTCATCAGAGTCCGAACTATCCGAAGACGAGTCCTCTGTAGAACCGTCAACAACTGGGCGAGATTTAGGCTTCTTTGCCTTTTTCTTACCCTTTCTGAAGCTTTGCTTTTTGCTTCGCTTTTTCCCTTTTTCTGTCTTCTTTGCTCAAGTCAGAGGAGCTAGAAGAACTATCAGAAGAAGAAGAAGAAGAAGAACTGGGTACTCCTTCAAATCGAACACGCTTCTTCTGCTTTCTTGCCGATGCAAATGTAGATTGACGACCCAAATAACCAGGGAAGTCAGTTCCTTTCTTCTGCTTTTTATCGTGCTTTTCTGCTTTGTTCTGCCCGTCAAAAAGCTGAGAAATTTGTGCATCAACCACCTCTTCTAATTCTTGCTCTGTATATATCCTTGGAGTAGGAGGTTTCTTGAGTGCCGGTTTGAGCGGTGGTTCTGTGGTCTGCCGCCATTGTGAATGCACCTCGTCGAAGGAGGTCTGGCTCATAAATTTTGCAAATTTCGGGTCCTTTGAAAAATTTAGCTTATCTTTGTAGCATCATCGATCAATCGTCGATGCTCCATCTCTTCGAGCTCTGTCTGTGTAGGCCGAGGCCGGCCATACTCCTCGCGTGAATCCTCTTCGTGATCTCTTCCCGCATCTCCGTATGCAGAGGAAGTCGACTGATCTCTGCTTGAATCCATAAGTCCCGCGTAAAAAGGATCAGATTTCCTGGTAGAAGAGAAATCGACCGGGCTCTGATACCATTGTAACAGACTTGGACACCTCCAAGTCGAGATTCTACCGCGACACCACAAGAATTCACTTCAAAACAGTTTACAGTTCACAATTGATTCGACACTGGCCCGGCGGAGTTCAGTGCCTAGAGATATTGGCCTCAAAGACTGACACCCCTTTCGGTGATTCTTTTTGGATTAATCTGCAACTCAACGTACAAGGGAGTGGTCGGGACTCACTCTCAGACTCTCTGTCCAGATGCTCTGAGAAGTGAGAGCCCAAGCCACTATTATATAGGTTTACAAAGGATGCTAAAAGAGCCCCAAAAGCTGGCAAATCAAAATCTCTTAAGAAAATAAAGCAAAGCTTTCAAAAGCTTCTAAAATAAAGCAATTTCTCTCCCAAGGCTTGCTTAACAATCAAAGCAATTTAACAAAAGCTGCTCTCTCATGCTTTTTGTGTAGAATCAGGCTGCTGTTTTTCCCCAGCGCAAAACGCGGAATTCCGTACGCCATGTCACGTCAGTAGGTTTCCGTGTTTTTCACCACAATTTGCGAGCCTGCTACGTCAGCATTCCAGCGTGCTTTACTCTCAGACAGCCAGGGTGTAGGTACTGCTGCCCCAATGCAATTGTGTCCGGGCATTGCCACGTCACCCATTTGTGATAGAAGGGCAGGAAAATTGTACTTGATGTAAATATTGAAGGGCGAGTCCGTCCCTATTGTATCTGCTTTGGCCATTTCGAATTAATGAAATCCAGTATTTTTGTTTACTCGATCTACTTGAAAGAATTGAATGATGAAAAAAGAACCAATGTGTTTGAATTGGATGAAGAACGACAAGAATTTCTGCACACACATGCTAATTGTTTCGCAGAAGGCCTACCAGGCGAGTTACCTCTACCTCGTCCTGAGGACCACACCATTGACTTGATTCCTCGAGGCACACCACCCAACTGGCCACCTTATCGAGTTAGCCGAGCCCAGAATAAAGAAATCATGAATCAAGTAAAAGAACTTTTAGAAAAGGGTCTCATCCAACCTAGTACATCACCTTACTATTCTCTGGTTTTGTTAGTACTAAAGAAAGACGGATCTTGGAGAATGTGCATTGATTACAAAGGTCTCTATAAAATCACAGATTCCCTATTTGAGAGATCGATGATATTCTTGACAGACTTCAGGGATCCTCATGTTTCAACAAGATTGATTTGAAAAGTGGATGTCATCATATCAGAATTGCTGCGAGCAATGTATACAAGACAGCCTTTTGGGCAAGCTTTGGTCTATGTGAATTTTTGGCGATGCCTTTTGGACTTACAAATGCTCCAACAACATTTAATGGAATAATGGATAGAATTTTTCTAGAGTATCGGTCTTTTGTTGGCACTTTCTTTTACGACATTATAGTTTTCTCCAAGAATGAAACAGAGCACCGACACCATCTGCTATAGGTCTTTCAGACATTGGGCAAGCATAGAGTGGTTATCAATGCCAAAAAGAACGAGTTTTTGTTATCGGAGATACATTTCTTGGGACACATCGTCTCAGCAGAAGGAGAACAAATGGACCCGACCAAAATTGAGACTATCCGCGATTGGCCCGACCTGACGAATGTTCATGAACTTCGAAGCTTTTTGGGCTTGTGCTCTTATTATCGGCGGTTCATTTGAAAATTTGGAGAGATAGCTTCACCTTTGCATTTACTGACTTAAAAAGGAGTCCCTTTCACGTGGGGACCGACAGAGGTGACTGCTTTTCAGACAAATTGACTACTGGACCAGTGTTGGCTTTGACAGATTTGCAAAAGCCATTCGAAGTTTACTGTGACACTTGTGGTCGTAGTCTGGGAGCGGTCTTTATGCAAGAAGGCCACGTAATTGCTTATGAAAGCAGAATGTTTTCACGGCCATAATTAGTAACAGAGATTTATGAGAAAGAGCTATTGGGAGTGATCCATGCTCTTACACAGTGGCGACACTATTTACTCGGAGCCGATTTCACAGTTTTTACAGATCATCAGAGGCCACGCTACTTGTCACAGAAGCAAATTTTGGAAAAGTAGATGCGATGGGCTAACATCTTGTCACTCCAGATTGTCCATGTTGAAGGACAAAAAAATTTAGTGGCAGATGCATTATCTCGGAAGCCCTTAGTTTGTTTTGGAAGTCTGTTTGGGAGAACATTGGCACGCGGTTGCAGTTCTAGTCATCTTTCCACCCACAGACAGATTGGCAATCTGAGATAGCCAATTCAGTGGTTTTGGATTTATTAAAGTCTTACATCTCTGATCAGAAGACTCTATGGGAAAAATATTTGCCTTTGGTAAAATTTGCCTACAATAATGTGGTTCACTCTTCGATGGGGAAGGCGCCATTTGAGGTAATCGAAGGTGCTAAGAAGGTCCCTCCTTTTCTAAGCACTAAAGATAAGATTTTTGAAGCTGATGAGTACACGAGGGATTTGGACACTACTTTTGCCAAGGTTCGCGAGGGTCTAGAGAAGTCTCAAGCACATCACAAGAAGGCAACAGATCGATATCGACGCGACTTAAAGTTGAATTGAGAAGGCACGCCTGAGGAAACGAAAGGGAAAGGAGCGCCTTTTTCCAAAGCTTAGCATGAGATATCACGGCCCTTTCTAGATTAAAGAAAAGATAAATGATGTATTCTTCAGACTCAAGTTGCCAGATACTTGGAGGATTCACAATGCATTTCATGTGAATCTGTTGAGACCCTTTAAGGGTGAGGTGCCAGTTGATTGGGGAGCCTGATGAGCAACCCGAAGTGGAAGAGAGCGAGGAGATACTCGTTCTTGAACAGATTTTGGCACATAAGGAAAGAGAAGTGATTTGGCGGTTTTTAGTGAACTTTAAGAACTATCCGACATTGGATGTGAAGTGGATGGAGGAGGAGGACCTAAGAGATACTCCTCACATTTTGGAACTTTCACCTTGAGGCTTTCGGTTTTGCTGCGTCTACTCCGAAAGATCCCGCGGATCAGTAGGGTTGAATCTAATGTAGAACGACTGCACAAGAGGGGAGTCACTCCGTTCCTTTGTCACAGGTTACCTGGATGGAATAAAGTCACTGATTTTCCTTTGGATTTTAGGGATATTGCTGTGCCGACAGTATTCTGCTGTATGACTTTATGAATGATGACAATGGGAATTCCGGAAATTGAACCTAAATGATGTGTACTCTTTCACGTGATTTGTTTGAGTGCAGGAACTGAAAGACGAATGCCTGCAGCATTTCGGTCGATCCGACATCACTGAGGTTCGGGATGGATCTAGATGCGATTACTAAATATGTTGCTGGCAGTCATGGTCTAAGATTTGGAATGAATTTTTATGTGATTGATTTGATATGATGTGATTGTCGTCTTTGTACAAGTGCTAGATGTGTATTGTCTAGTGCGTTAGTACTTAAAGAGTCAGTGTCTATTGAACCGGTTTGTGGCCTCTGTCTGTTTTATAGGCGTGATCGAGGGCGATTACCATTCTTTCAAGAGGGGGGTATGCCACAAACTAATGACGTGGCATGACCAACCTATAAGTTGTTCCAACTTATGGACAACTGTCGAAGGGCCAAAGGGACACCTAATAAGTTGTCCCAACTTATGGACAACTGCTGAGGGGCCAAAGGGACACCTAGGAATTAAAAATAATGCATACGGACTGCTGACGTGGCTGGTTGTACAGACGTCCGCGATGTGCGTTCCTGACGTGGCAGGTGTATGGAATTCCGCAAATTGTGCTGGCTGTTTTGGGCGGCAGCGGCAACATATGCTTTTGGAACTCAAGCTTTTTATGTAAACTGCTTTTCCATGGCCAACGGCCTTTAAATAAGACCCTAGGCTCTCCCTCTGGCTCATTCAGAGTTGACGAGTTGGTGAGTAAAGGAAAACCAGAGCAATTGTACTTGCTCAAATTGTTAATGCAAAAAGAAATACCAAAAGGGGTGCCAGTCTTTGGGGCCAACTCTCTCTGGGCACGGAACTACACCGGGCCGTGTCGAAATGTGATTTAATTCTGTGAAGTGTTTTGAGTAAATCTCTCTCTCTCTCTCTCTCTCTCTCTCTCTCTCTCGTGTCGCGACAGATTCTAGACTTGGGGTGTCCAAGTTTGTTACAAGTGCTCGATCTACTCTACCCTAGCTACATTAGTCATGAAGAGTGTATCTATGGTGAAGATACCTCTTCTCTGTCCTACTCACTTAATCAATCCTACTCAATCTACAATGTACAATCAACAAAGCAAGTATTGTTTCTCATCCATCAATCATGGAATGCACAAAGAAGCACATTGTTAGGTGCAGCGGAAGTGATTGATGGTGAATGCTCGGGATGAGTGCTCAATGCGTACTCAAGGTTCCTTTTATTGAAGGGGAGAGAGAGCCCCCGCTTTTTACTTCATGAAAACTGTGCAATAAACTAGAGCGAGAAAGAGAGTGAAAACTGTGAGTGATAAAGAGAGAGAGAGAGAGAAGACCGACACCAGATGGGGTCCCAAACCCCCCCCAAGGGCCCCCCTCTCTATTGCTAGAGAGGTATTTGCTTTAGATTGCACAAATGCTGGTACAATGGGTTCTAAATGCTGATGGTACACGCGGTAGATGCTGGGTACTACGAGGCTAAAGGCTAAGTGCTGAAAATGCTAATGATGCTGAGGCTAGGATCTGCGAGGCTAAGGGCTGAAAATGCAAGTACGCTAGGGATCCTGGCTGTGGTCTCCAATGGCAACGAGGCTATGGGATGATCTGCTATCGCTGGTGGTGGCGATGGGCTGAAAACTGAAAAACACTGGCTGATCTGAGGGTTGAATCTGAAAACGCTGGGCTGATCTGGTGCTCTGGCGAAAATCTGGAAAGGCTAGCTGATTTGATGCGGAAATCTGAAAATGCTGGTTGATTTGGTACAATGGGTTGAATTCTGAAAACGCTGGCCGATTTGGTGCCAAAACGCCAGAGTTGCTATTGAGGTACTGCGGGTACTTGGTACTTGTACTCGGGTACTGACTTATCGTTGAGAAGTGACCCCTAGGGTCACTTATTTATGAGGCAAAAGTTGGGTAGGGCAATGCCACTTAAAAACCCATGACTTTTAAATGATGCAAAAATGTCATGTCACGTGTACATCTAACCCTATGTGCATGTGGACAAGCTATCTCAGGTCCAGGGTTCAAGTCAGCTTAGGAAGTGTTCTGACACTTTTGTGAGCCTGTGCGCAAGCTGTGCATGTCCAGACACTTAGAGTAGTTGCGTATCCTCTGATTGCACACAGTATAATCATCAACATGACATTCAGTACCCATCATGAGCATTTTACAAGCATAGAACCCTTTTTCCCAAAATACACAATTTTCACTTATTTATTAATAAGTGACTTTTGTTTTGGAAATTAAGTAGGGCAAATTGCTAAGGAATTATAAAAGAAACCCAGTGGTCACTCAGTAGAAGCAAAAGAGACAGTAGGAGCTCAAGCTGGCTTGCAGTGTTCTCTCCTGAGCAAGACGGTAGAAGACCTTGCGTTTTCAGGCATCAAGACAACGCTTTTGGATTTTGCCAGATCCTCTAGCGTTTTCAGTTGCAGATCAGCCCAAAGTTTTTCTCCACAGCAGCGGAACCTCCCTAGCGTTTCCATCAACAGCAGATCATCCTGGCATTTTTCAGTAGCAGCTCAAGCCTAGCGTTTGCAATTTCCGACGCCACAGCAGCCAAGACCAGCCAACGTTTTCAGTTTTCAGCACTTAGCCTTTGCAGATCTAGCCCCTAGCCTCGCAGATCTCACCTACCCGTAGCAGATCCTCTCCGTACCATCGAGTCAGCCAGCGTTTACAGTTTCAGCCATTTGTTTTCAAATTTCAGCATCTGCGCTTCGTCGTTGAGGAGTCGTCATCGCCATCCTCGTCGACATAGTGTCAGAGTTTAGCAGAAAGTCAGCAATTTGCAGAATTCAGCATTTCAGCCCTAGCCTTTTTAGTTTTCAGCCTGTCCTCATCGTCGTAATCATTGTCGTTGACATTGTCGGCAAGTCCATTGCATCTAGACCATTGTACCAGATTTGTGCAATCTATAGCATAGACCTCTCTCGCCATAGAGAGGGGGACGCTTGGAGGAGGGTTTGAGAACCGTCTGGTGTCGTATTCTTCTCTCTCTCTCTCTCTCTCTCTCTCTCCTGGTGTCGTATTCTTCTCTCTCTCTCTCTCTCTCTCTCTTAGAGCACCTTCATTCACAGTAGCATTCACTTTGTTTGTGATCATTGCATTCTCTCTCTAAAGGAACGAAAGGCTCTCCCTTCCATAAGTAAAAGGAACCCTTGAGCACAGTTCGAAGCACTCATCTCGAGCAATATCAACATTCACTTCCGCTGCACCTTACATGTCACTTATTGAAAAGTTGATGAACTACTAATAAGAGGTCTCTCACATGCAGATAAAAACCTAGGTTGGGTTTTAATGCAACTGTATGGGAACATTCCCCAATGCCTACATGTAGCAGATACTGGCTATGCTCATGTGCAATCAGAGGGTATGCAACTAATCGAAAGTGCCTGGACATGCACGTCTTGCATACAGGCTCACAAGGGTGCTAGAACACTTCCTAGGTTGTCCTAAACCCTAGAAATAGGAGTTAAGTTGTCCACATGCACGTAGGGTTAGATGTGCACGTGACACGTGTGCACACACTCTCGGGAGACAAGCAAGCATTGGAGGGATCAACCCCCCCCCCCAACACACACACACACACACAGGCATATAGTGTCACAAGTACACTCGCAAGCCGCAATAGAGAATAGAAGAGAGTAGAGAAAGAGAGAAGCTTTTCATTGCCTCAGTATAGAATTGAGTTCTGGACTTGTTAGAACCTTTTGAGCCGTTGAATAATGCAATGAGACTTACAAGTTGGTGATTCGGATTACTTGTATGAAGTTTGCTAAACCACACCATGTCTGGAATTTCAGGCCGATCTGAATGAAGCACTGATGCATTTTGTGAATGGGCGGGGAGTCATCTTTCTAATAGCTGTGACATCTTCAAGACAGGGTGATTACTTTTGTAAAATATATGCTAGTGAAATATCACAGATTTTTGCAGAGTGCATTCTTTTGTTAAGGAATTCTTGTTGTGAGAGGTTGAGCATGCAGTCCTGAGTCTTGTTTTGACTGTTCAAATAAACAGAAAGGTGAAAACTTGGGTATGTTTATGCAGATCACTTACTGCAACTTGCTTTGGACAACACAAACAACAATTCTGAAGATGTGTGGAAAGAGTTGTCAATGGCAGCAGCATCAGTGCGTACTAAGTTCTTTAAGAATACACATCGTTGCAGGTATTATGCTGCTTTTGAACATGTTTCCTCTCTTTTTTCTCAATGTTCGGCAGGCCATTCAAATCTTCATTTTTTGATGGGCCACAGGTGTGACTTGAAGGAGCACAATCATTAGACTCTCAAACAACACCTTCGATTAATTCACATCCATATTAACTGCATGTATCTAACAAAGCATCGACATAATCCTCCTTTTATTTGTCAGCCCGCAAATATGTAAGGCGCAACATACAATTTTAGTTGATACTCTATTGGCTCAACTTTTAGGCTGTATTATAGTCACATTATATTTAGGGAGCTTAGTAGGTAGTCATTCAGAAATGTCTTAGGGACCTTGCAAATTGCTAGCTATATATATGACTACATTTTTCTGTCAGTTTATAGCATCCTCATGTATATAGAAATTCCGTGCGTGCGGGCGATTGGAGGAGTATATTAATTAATCATGTGAGGCAAATAGCTAAAGAATCCACCTTTACTTAGAGGTTCTTTCTGTTCATCATCTACAAGGCGTTTGGAGTAGTGCTTTTAGCTTAAAAATGCACAGATCACATCTTAGTATGTAGAGTTATCGACAACATGGCCAATGGGTGAAATGTAGCTCTTTTCTCCTTTTGTTTGAAGGAGATAATGCATACGTTTGAAAATGTTAGTGTGTGCTGGTAGCGAAGAATAACGGCACGGCCTTTAATTTATTATACTAGAAGCTTGCAGACCAAAACACATACTTCATCCATCTAACACACCCCAACTTTGCATGCGAAAATAGAAAAGAAAAAACTCTTTGGAGTCCTCAAAAAAACTTGGATTGCAAATGCAACATGTTTAATTCTTTGGGCTAGTGGGGGACAGAGAAGGATTATATTCACTTCTGGGAAAGGGTCCTTCCTTTTTAATAAAATTCTAAAGAAGAAAAATTATGGCTAAGATTGATTGGAGGAAATCACGATGCAAATTATAACTGTTAGGAGAAAAAAAATGTAAGACAGTACAAGATAATATTAACTTCTGAACATGCCGAAGAGAACACATTTATGAGAGTTGAATACAAGCATGAGTTCCAATCCTTTCTATTAAAATTTAAAAGAATAGAGAATATGGAGAAAATAAATACAAGATGGTGGATTATGTAGTGAACTGTGATAGCCACATTTGTATTTGTGCTATTGATAGGCTTTAATTCTATCAAATATTGAACATGTTCAACCATGTTCTAGCAAATCAGACATGATATTGAACATTCACACTTCATTATTGGCCAGCTGAAGCTTTTGACATTTATACGAGGATGTCTTGTCTAAGTTTGTCATGAGCCTCATCTAAAACCCTCGACTTGGGGTCCTCACAATTGGATATTCAAACTCAACATCCCCTCATCTCCATAATCATATTCATCAATAAATGTATTCAATTGTTTTGTTCTGAAGGTTAGACTTTTGGGAACAAACCCTATTGTAATAGACAATTTTTTTGCAGTTTGTATGCTTAGTCTTTACAAACAAGATTTGTGAAAACGAGATTGCGGTCATACTTTTCGTACTCGAGTCATCAGTGCCAACCTTTTTTTGTCTTGTTTATACTCAATTCAAAGCCATCTCTACATAAAAGTTATAGTTAGCAAGACATTTTGAATCTTGATCTCAAATTTCTTTTCGACAACAATGCCTTCAAGTTTTGGATGGATGAACAACTCCAATCAATAAATCTCATAGGAGGAAACCTACCTACCATTCCTCATTCGCTCGGCTACATCCATTTGTATATATATGTGAATGGTTTGTACATTCAAGTCTATTCATAGTTGGGGTCATCATTGAAGCAAACTTGAGCTATGAGAGCTGTTTTGGTCTTTACAAAATTGTTTGCCTTCTTGAGTATGCTTTTCTTTAAGATTAAAAGCTATCATAATGCATAGTGCCTTGTGAGAGAGATTGAGGTTGGGTCCAATTGATGGTTGTTTTGATCTTGGTTATGTTGATTCACACTTCTATATGTTGTACGTTTTTCCAAAAGAAAGTATAGTTACTCGTATTGACATAAAGTTTGTTTCCTCTGAGTTCCTAAAACACGTGAAATATGAATCTCAAGTTCTTGCTCATTCATTTATAGACTAGGATGTCATTAGAAATGTCGAGGTGTTTGTGAAAGGTATGTGTCTTAAGTTGGTTAAACATAGCAAACACAATAATGAGCAAACTCCATAGCATGGATCAACACTTTATGTAGGAAATATCTTCTTTGTTCAAACGACCATAAAGATGATGACTCTAGATGGTTGATCCACACAATCAGGGTAGACAAACCCATGGTCATTGTAAAGTTTGAATTTTGTTCAATAAAATCAACTTTTGACATTGTCTACGCTCAATGAGCAAAAGTTTGTGCTATAAGAATAACTTTTATAGCATGATCAACATTGCAATGTGGGTTTAGTTTAGTAATCTCTGCAACATAGAAATAATGAAACTCACAAAGCTGGCCTTCTTTGTTTTTTTCTCCTTAATAACCTTTTTAATGCAAATTATGTGATGCCTGTCATACTCCTAAAAAGTAAACGTTTCTTACTAGTCGGTATTACTTACATTTTGTTAGAAGTTTTCAAATTCTGAACTTTCTCTTTGTCGCCATATTTAAAGTTTAGAAGACATTCTAGTGTCAAATATTAATATTAGCATTTCACCAATCTTGCCAATATTCCATCATACGCCTCAAATCATTTGGAAGACCAGCTAAGCTACTTGGAGCACTTTGAGGCATTGCCAAGCACCTTGAGGCACTTGAAAGACAATTGCTGGTCATTCATAACACTTCTAAGCACTTCATTTGTAGCCTTTCCAAGCACCTTGAAGCACAATCAAGAACTTGGAAGCCTTGTCAAACACTTTGAGTCTAAGCACTTTGACGCATTATCACACTTTAGTGGAGCGCAATGAGGCATTTTCAAGAGCACTTTGACGCTAAGATAAGCACTTTGAGGGATTGTTGAAGCCATGTCAAGCTTTTTGAACCCTAGTTAAGCACTTTGAGCATTGTCAAGCCCTTTTACGAATTTTCAAGCTAATTGCTACATTGTGAAGCATTGACAAGCACTTTGTATCCTAATTAAGCACTTTGGAGAATTATCAAGTCTTTCAAAGCATTGTTAATTGCTTTGATACATATGCATGCACTTCAAAGCATGTTGAAGCACAATGTTTCTTTTTAAAGCCAAATAAAGCAGTGTGATGCAATGGCAAGCACTATGAAACTCATTGAAGCAGTGTCATGTACTTGCAAGCCCATTTAAGCATCGACAACACTAACCTAAGTAGTGGTTCAAATAGAAAATTATGAGCTTGAGTGAGGTTATACATTAGAGGCAAATCCAATATCACTGGTTTTATCACATGAGCATTTATGCCTACCCCCTTTTGACAAACATCTTTTTTCTTTGAGGAGACTTGGGTATCGGCTGTCCAAAATTGAAACGTGATTTCCTTGATGTTACTCGTGATGATGTTCGATGCCTGCACTTGATGGTGAGAAACATCCAAGGGAAGTAAACCATCTTCGACATCATGATGCATTTGAAAATTGGCAGCAATGACATTTTACTGATGGAGCCCCAAAGCCTTGGCATCATTGTTGGATCAATAACTCATTTATTTGCAGGGATTTAATATTTACGTAATTACGACAAATTTTGTGTGATCACAAGGTCTTATTGACACATTTACATGATTACACTAAACATAATCACACAGAACCCGATTAAGGGTGACCTGCAAATCCACTACATTTTCGACGGGCTTTTCAGTATTCTCAACGGCCTGCCGAGGTTTATCATTTTCCCTGTGGGCCCGCCGGGAATACTAAAAAGCCCGGCGGGCTTGCAGAATTATATATACGCGGGCCCGATCGGGCCCGCTGGTTGTTATTTCATCTTGCTTTCATCTTCTATGAGAGAGAGAGAGAGAGAGAGAGAGAGAGAGAGAGAGAGAGAGAGAGAGAGAGAGAGAGTCGTCGACCACCTTTGCAGGTACGTCGAGAGGAGAGAAGAGAGAGGGAGAGAGAGGGTCGTGTGGGAGTGTGCTCTGCGTCGTAGTGCACGGCAGCACAACAGAGTATATGACCACACGATTCGGGTATGTGTTGTGTGTGTATGCGTTGTGTGGTAGCGTGCCTTTTGTCGTATTGCGCAGCAGTAATAAGATACCTTACCACACAATGGGAGTGTGTGTGTAAGCTGCTCTACGGAACAATGCTTATCACGGGGGCATCACCTCGGTGACACGGGAAAGATGGTGTCCTTGTGGTAAGTATTGGCTTACTGTCTGGGTACTACTTTGGTAACGCGGCGAATCTAGTATCCTTATGGTAAGTCAACTTCCCTTCCCCTTTCCCAAAAAACATATGGGCATTGGTCGGTAACGCGGCTATATGATGTTCGTATGCAAGCCATTGTTTTTCCTTAGATTCAGGCGGCACTCGGTCGGTAACGCGGATAATAGAGTGTTGTTTGTTAGAAGCATCTTTTTTTGCATAAATGTGGCGTTCAGGTCGTTAATCCGGCAGTACGAACGTCATATAAGTTGTATGTGCATGTGCAGTTAATTTTTTAAGTATTAAGTATATGAAATACTTGGTTGGTAACGCGGCTGTGAAGAGTATTTTATATACCAAATGTATGAATTGTTTGATTTTGTTGTTTTTAACTGTCCGTTTGAAATTATATACTAGCTAATCATATTCAAAAGAATACTTTATTCATCAATCATCGCTATTTTAAATGTTCCATTAATATAAATTATATGTAAAAAAATATTTGCACACAAATTGCATGTTAAATATTCTTTTTTAATCTTTTTAAAGGACTCTCAAGCATTATCGCTATTTTTAATGCTTCATTTACATAAACTCTCTGTAAAAAATCTAAATGCACACAATTTGCATGTTAAATATTCTTTTGTGTCTTTTTTTTAAAGAGCATCAATTATCATCGCTTTATGATTGCTACATTTACATAAATTCTATGTAAAAAAGTGTGTGAACACAATTTGATAGTCCAATTTGTATACTTCCAATGTTTTAAATGTTTTTGAAGCTTTTAAGTCGATATGTGATTTGTTTGAATTAGTATGTGCGCACGGAGAAAAATATAAGTTAAAAATTCAATATATGCTGAAATGTGCCAGACTGTTAACATGTATTGTTTGATCTGAATTAAGTTCTTATAAACCACTTGTGTAAACTGCATTTTACACGTGTAACAGATTGCAATTTTAAGTGAAGATTATTTTTAATTTTTATCAATATTTTCTTGCACATTTGTTAAAGTCTTTAAGTGGTGGTTAAGAGTTTACCTGAGATAGTTTGAGAGCGTTAGTGTCATTCGCAACCATGAATTTCTATTTGATATGCTGTTTTTTATTGTCCAGTGCAAATATGATGCCAGATCAAAAGAAATGTATTATGCGTGCCATTCGTAAAGAATGTATTTTGACAATCTCATCATGTGTAGCTGATCGCATACAGCAGATTAGTGAAAGCAATGCCTACATCAAAGACATCACTAGCGCTATATGGGAGAACATAGAGCACATGTTGCGACTTGAAGGCCAATACGAGTTGTTGCTTCCAGCAGGGATACGAGAATTTAACCCCCACCACAAGGTTAGGACAGTGTTGGGCAATATGAAAGTATGTTGCAGAGACTTAAAGGAAGACATCCCACTTGCTTTTGCGACATGTCAAAATTAGAGCTCTGGGATAAATTGTGGGAAGAACAAAAGGTAAAGATGAAATGTGTGAAAGCGCAGGACCAAACAACCTTACCCAAGAGATTGAAGATGGCCCAAGATGCGCAAGCAGCTTTGGGAGGTCGATCCGATACCAGCGGCCCTGGCACAATCATGCGCACTGCTTTGAATGCAAAGTGCGCTCATCTTGTCAGTATCCCTCACGAAGCCTTGGTAGAAGATATGAGGATTGGAGTAGGCTCCTTTGGTGTGTGCACATTGTACACCATAAAAGGCATCTCATTTTTTCCAGACCACATTACGTATGTGGAAAAATGTTAAAAGGGAGGAAGTGAGGCAAAATTTGACAGCTTTCAGACAGAGCAAAGAATGTAAACGCTTCACCCCTCCATTGTAAGGTGTATTGGGTTTACTACCGAAGCTCCTTGGATCACGATATTCCTATACTACAATGGTTCACCTAATTGAGTCAATTATCTTTAGTCATTTCAAATTTGTCATTTAAGTGTCAATACTTCAAATTTGCCTTTTAATTAGTCGCATTTGTTGTGGTTTGATTTAGTGGATTCTGCGCGCTTTCCCTGTGAACGAGAAGTTGCTATATTCTGCATCCGTGAGACTGTTGAATCATGAGAATATATATTTGCCAATGATATTGAATATTTGTCTATCTGTTGACTGCAACTCTAAGAGAAAATGGCCGATGAAGAACAAGATTGGCACCCAATCACTACCCGATATCAACAACAAGTGTCTGTTAATGCATTTTAGCACACGAAGTCTCTGGCACACGACATATAGGCACAACAAGCGACGCGTACTGCTCGCTGACTCTCAAAGTGGGCAAATCCAAACCATATGCAATGGAAAGAGATCAATAAAGAAGTGACAAAGGACACAATCAAGACAATATGGCCATGTGAGGACACATAGATCAAGAAAGGAAGGTGGAAGGTTTCGAAGTGCAACCATGATGCGATCAAAGAAAACGCCGAGAGTATTTATTTGGAGGTTTATGGCCATTCCTTGCACAATGCGGATTGTGTGCTATATTTTGCAAAAATGCTATATGTTCACTTTGTGCAACAACGACCAATAGACTTCTCGTCAAAAGAGACAAGTGTTGCCACTCATGATTTAAGAGAGAGTTGTGTCACTTTTACCCGAGATGAGCTGGCATTGATAGTGGAAGGCGCTGACCTATAGTTAAAAAGAGAGAAGGATCTTTACACGACGCAGTTGGCAGAGAAATATGCAGAAATAACACGGCTTTCTATAGCTACCCAGACACCCTAACCCTCACAAGTCTAGATGGAGAAAAGCATTCACCGCTCAAGTCAGGGCGTTCAAAATCTGACACAGCGAGTGAATCCAACACCTGTACAAGGGACACACATCAGCTACCTTGTCATGCATCCGGAGTTGGTCTCCTTGTCTACTTCAGATGGAGTGGATATCATACATTGACATGTGGTCATTATTATCATTTAGTTTGTCTTATTCATTTAATGTAAAATAGTAGTCGATGCGCAATATGTTCACAAGATATTCCACAAGGAATATATATTATGTTTGGCATGGCAAACAAATATAAATTCAAGAAAGCACGCCCAGATATCCTTAGCACAATTAGAAATCTGTTTGATGAGCAAGATGCTGCTTTAGGGCAACACAATTGAGATCGACAAACTATGTACTATCGCAAATATGAAGCATTGTAATTACTCAAAACACATTTGAATACAAGGTCTTTTACAATGGTTTTTGATATTTACTCGTTCTATTCTTAAGATATATTGAATCGGTTGAGTTGTTATCTGGTTGTAAGTCTGAGTATTGTGGTTCTCTTTGTAATTCAACCTCCACATCTATCATCCAATTCTCTTCTATTTCGTCTATAGTGCATTAAGATACACCAACATTGAACTCTTCTTCATCTTCATTTTGACAATCATACAACCTGGTTGGCATTTCCTCCTTGTAGCCAGCACTTTCGATGTGATTCAATATCTTTTCGTTGCAAAACATATACACTAATTTTTTTGCTGTGTCTGCTAATAGTCTGTTGCGAATAGTGCTGTGAACATACTTGTACATACTCTAGTTTCTCTTTGAACTTGAGTTTGCTCCACATTGTGCGAGTACTTTCATTGCAAGGGGATGTAAGGTAGAGTAATGCTCTCCACCATTCATCATCCACCACTTCCATGTAGGTTTCTCTTTTGCCATTACGTGTACAAAATCATTCACAAAAGGACCTTCTTTTAATCTAAATGCACTCATTTCTTTGATGCAATCAATTCGGTCTTGAACGTTGGAGTAGAACGTATTGACCACATGATAGAAATCGCTTACCACCTCCGTATTGGACATCATATCTAAATTTCAATACTCTGGATTGAGCATGTAAGCAATGCTATGGAGTGAACTATAAGCGCTCTTCCACCTTGCATGAGAGAATGGTAATCGCCACTCCTTCTCTACTACAGACTCTTTCAGCTCTTCAGGATTTTCAAGACTCTGTTGGACTGACCACCATGTCATCCACACTTTGCCCAAGTTTGACGCCCTTTGATCAAGATTATGGATCGCGAACATAACGTGCATCATTACATGGTATGCATCCATTACACTCCTCCATCAAGCAACCTTGTTTACATTGCCACGTAGACATGTAATTTTATCTTTCACTTTTTCTTTCTGCTCAAGCTACGATTCATCAAAGGCCGTGCAATTGAATGTGTCAATCACAGCGCATTTATTACGGAGAACTGATTCCAAGGTGTAAAAGTGTGTATAGAACGGAGTTTCAGTAGGAAGTTTCAACATATCTGATATGTGCATCCTATACAAATCGAGCACTCTTTGTTGTTTCAAGAAAAATTTCACAACCTGACGTACTGTATCAATTATTTTGGCGAACCATGTGGTTTCTTCGCTAGTGTACCAATCTTTCAGTACCATGTTTAAGCTGTGCGTATTACAACCATTGGCAAAAATGTGTGGAAAGCACTTCTTTATTAATTTACTGGCGTTTTTATAATTCTTTGCGTTATCCATGACTACGTGAACGACATGTTCAACATCAATTTCTTTAATTACATTAATCAAAACCTCAAAAATATATTTCCCACTTTTAATTGCACCAGAACTATCAATTGCCTTTATAAACGTTTCTCCCCTTGGACAAACTAGCATTACATTGATCAACGGTCTTCTCTGAACATTTGACCAGCCATCACTCACAATCGTACATCCTAAAAGCGAAATATTCCCAAGTATTATTTTGCCAACACGCTCTTTGACTTCGATGTAACATTTGTTCAAGAAAACATTTCTTATCGTGTGATAAGGAGCTGAAAATCCTGGACCAAACTCATCGATTTTCTTCCAAGCAGCCTTCCAATGATTACTGTCTACCATGACCAAAGTACTTCCAGTAAAGAATATTGCTTTGGCGAGTGCAGTTTGTGCTTCTTCTAGAGACTGCACTCAAAAGCTTTGATGTAATGATTTTTGACGCATTTGAAAAAGTCCACCTTCATTGTGACGTATAAAAGGAACACTGCCTGGAATTTTCTCTCCTTGCGCAGGTTGTTCTCCAAAGTTAGTTGGCATCACTACAGGATCTGCGGAGTTAATATTTGGCTCTGGGAACTCTTGAATTGAAGCCACAGAGTTATATATCTGTTGTCTCTTTCCACCCTTTTTGGCGAGCTCTTCTCTCAAACGCTTTGCAATTGTAGGTGCCTAAGGATGTTCACATTTCTTACAACTGTTTTTACCACTACCCAGAAAATAATCTCTAATACGTGGTGCACCACCTGATTTTGTCGTGTGACGAAATTTACATTTCCACTCCATATATCCGCCGCATATGTTGTGAGCATAATCCCACTCTTTACCAGGAGCTTTTTTATTCTTTGGCTTCTTCGTACCACTTGTGCCCACATTTTACTCCATTGCTTTTAAATCAAAACTGAAGACAAAGGAACAAGATGTTCAGTTTTTGAAACATTTTTCTTATTTTCAATATATATTATAATTTAAAAACCATTCAATATGAAAGTAATCATGATGCACAATATGAGATTTTCAATGAACGCTAGTCAATCCACATATCGATCACCTATATTGTGAGTAACCATACACATTGCAATGTAGTCTATGCATGGCATAATAACTATAACAATGCTATGAATCTCTCTATGCAATTATTATTATAATGATTATTTATATGTCCACTTTGATTTGCAAACAATAAGACACATCTAATTTCATTTGTTAAAAAAAAGAACGAAAGCAATAAAATATACGATTGGTCATTTTATGTAGTAATAATCTATCATAATACATAATGCACTCTCTGTATAAACCAATGCATGAACTAACAAAAATAAATTGAGGACTCCTTGTACCCAGTGAAGGATTGTAGCCCACCCATGCAACCAATTCAATATATAAAAGCTATTTTAACCCAATCAAGGATTATAGCTCTTATATTGTGGTGTGACAAGTGTAAATCAACTCAAATGCAAAACTTCAAGGATCTTTATATGCCCGGTACACTAGTATAGGACATCCGGCCCTTGACTATCGACTCGTCATTTACATATACTCATCTTCTAAAACCAATTACAACCCTCATTTGGACCAATGGCTTCTTCGCAATGAGCATGATTCTCCAAGTTTTTAGTTGTTTTGGTTTCATACCTTTATGTCGGTAAACGAATTAAAATTTTTTAGAAGTGGTTACCGAATTAAAAATCATATTTGGCCCAAAAAAAGGACTTGTGACTCTGTAACCTTAGGTCAATTCACAAGGAGATGACTATACCCGGCACTCGGATACACTCCCCAAGGATTTTCCTAGCTAAAAGACCGCGGTTAGCACACTATTTACTATATATAATTACTCCCGCCAGGCTTTTTCATTTTCCCGACGAAATGAAAAAGCCCGGTGGGCCCCGCAGGGAAAAATGGAAACCCCGGAGGGCTAACCGGCTCTATAGGTTTTTGCAGGTCAAATCCAAAGTCACCTTAACAATTAACGTGATCACATGATTTTTTTGTGTAAATACTAGAGTTATTGACGTAATCACCCGATCGTGATTACGTTAATGAAATCCCTGATGTGTCTTCACCATAGACAAAGTATGATACATGTTTGAGAAAGTATCTTTCTCCACTAACTCCAACGTGTATTGCAACACTTAGAATGTTGGATGATAGAGGAGTTGTTGTAGAATGTCCATCTGGAGTAAAGCATGATAGAATGGTACCAAAAATTTTATCCCAGACACACCCAGTCTAGCTCTTTACTAGCTTCTACTTTAGAGTTTGTCACATAGCATAACCTATCATGCTATATACCATTTGAAAGAACTTGATGACTAGAATCTAAAAAGCTAGCCTCTGCAAATTTTCAATATATTTTATAAAAATTTTATTGTACGTCCAACTTTTTTTAAAGGTTGTGACTAAATAGATTAGCCAGTGTACCATCTTATCATGCTTTCATATGAAGACCTATAAATGTTTAGAAAGCCCATACATTTGTTTACACCAACATTTAGCCACTACTCTATAGATTTTGTAACTATCTCACTCTTTGACGTCACCATCCTCTTGCATCAGTGCCATCCCCTTCTCCATGCTTCTATTTCCCCTCTTATTTGTAGTAGAGTAGTTTCGTAGGCCGATCACTAGGTCCCTTGGATGTGAAATGGGCATTCATGAGAAATTGAAGCACCTATTGCACCCGTTATAATTAAGTAAATCCATAAAAAAAACAAGTAGTATGTGCCATATGACATTGAACAAACATACATATGTAAGAATCCTATATTACCTTCATGTGCACCGTGCAATTCCATATGTGACGGAATTAAACCGGCTAATGATGAAGACTCTCCAAGCAGCCATACTAGACATCAAACAAGAGATAGATATATATATTTTATTATCATCCTCGGAGGTCAAATATGACACCCCATCTTTCCATAGTGTATACACTGTTTAAGTATCTAGCAATCCTTTGTTGAATTTTCGGACTCGTAGCTTTTCTTGAAACTTTATATTCGATGAAGATGCACTACTAAAAAATCTTGATGAAAAAAGATATAATGCGGACGCTAATGCTAGTGCTCCTCCCCTTGAAACAATTTCCCACTCTCTCTCCCATTGTGACTTGGAGTGGTCTTAAATTTTGGATTTTTATCCCAAAGCCAGTGTCTTGACTCCTTACAAACACATATGAAGTTATTTTGAAGCATGATAGATGTAGATACATACATTGATTTGTGTAGTGCTTTGGATGCAAGACTTTATCTTTTAATGACAAGCATTTAGTGAGAGACATCGATGAATTCCTCCCTTTGATGATACCCTTCTTTTGTGAATAAATTTGACATACATAGCATGGGCGTGGTGTGTTTTGATATTCTAGGATATACTTGTGTGTATGCTTCAAAAGCAACATGTGAGAGTAGTTTGTGCATGACTTCGCCATGCATTTCAGCCAAGAAGGAGGGCTTCCGAATTAAGTGCTTGAAGGCTCTACAAAAATCTTGCAAGGAGAACTTTGAGAGGATATGACTGATGCAAATAAAGGATGAAGCCGAGATTACTAATTTGAAATGCAAAATTACTTAAAATTGACACAAAATCTACAAACGCGTACACTAAACACCACCTACATGTTAATACAATAAATTGTATAAGCTAATTTTTGCTAATCATGTGCTCCTCTCATAGATGAGGGTAGTGGCAATGAACATGCCTCTCTACAACCCTTTTCTTGCCCATAACCTCAATTGGAACATTTCCCGACTCGAGAAGTAGGAGCATATATGGTGTTTGTGTTTTAATTCGAAGAAAGTTTGTAAAAGAATGCTTTTGGACATTCTCAAGCTCTTTTCAAATACACTTTGAGATGCTCTCACCCCACACTTCAAGTCCATAAAGAAACCAATGTGTCAAAAAGGTAATTCTTAAGAATCCAACTTATGGTGGTTTTCACAAGCATAACCTTTGTTTTGGATTCATTCACAATAAACCCACAATGCAAGCAAAAGTTCTCAAGGATTAAAATGAGCTTCTGTGCATCCTCTAAAGGTTGTGATAGAAGCACTACATCATCCACATACAACAAAATCATGATTACCGCATTGCACGTCTTGAATGCCTTCTTGTTGCATAAATTCAAGTATCATTTTCTCCAATTGATCAATACATAAACCAAAGAGAGTTGGTGACAATGGACACCCTTGTTTAACCCCAATAGTGCTTGCAACAAAATCTAGGATTCCTCTTCCCATGTGCAATAAACATATCACCTTCTCATAGATTTGAGAAACTACAAACATAAAATCGTTGGGCATTCGATGTTCTATCCTTTTCCACGAAATCTTACATGGAATCTTATCAAAGATTTTCTTGAAGTACATAAAGCCTCAACACAATCACTTGCCTTTTAATCAAGTTTCCTCCATGAGAACACAAAGAGTGACAAGATAGTCAATGGTGCTATGACGTTTACAGAAGCCTACTTGTTCTTTTGCAAGCTTGCTGTTCTTTTTAGCACCATCACTTAATTTTATATCTATTCTGCACTCAAGTTTTTTTTCCCCATAAGTGACTTAATTATTATAGTCCAACATTAATATTCTTCACATCCTCTCCTTTATAAAAAGGCTTGACCCAATTAGTGCTCCAATCACATGGTATATCATGTCAAGCTACAAGGTTGAACATATCACACATCCAAGACGTTGGTGCAACCAAAGTTGGTCTGTGAAGGGAAGTGCTCTATGGTGAGCTATGGGTGCTAGGACGCGCATGGCAAAGGGCTAAAGCAGGAATGAAGGCCTTGGGAGAGCATGTCGTGACAGAAGTGTATGTCTAATGCGGTTTTCTTGGTCAAAAAGGCCCCAAAATGGTCCAATGGGGGTGACAAATGAAGGTGCTTGCGATGCTGATTTGGTGCTCTAAAATATGGTCTTCGAGATGCTCTATGAGCCCGTCCAGACGGCTCCTCAAACGGAGTCCGGGTGTGAAAGTTATGATTGTCCGAAGATGGAATGCTTTGCAGATCGCCGACGAACGCGGCAGGTACAGACAAGCAGACAGAATCGGGATCAGTGGATACACGTGAAGTGTTTGAGCTGTGGAGCATGCGGTCTTTTACAATTGTCAATCGAGGTCCGGGTGTGCAAGTTACAAGTCGATGAACATTTGTCGGGGGGCAGTTTTGGCATGGTCTGACCATTTCGATGGACGTGCCATGTGGAGGTCTCTTATCCTCGCGAGAGTTCTAGAAAGTGGCATGCCATATGGAAAGTCAACCAGACTTTACGGCTTGGTGATCAGAGTTGTGGATGTCGAGATACGTCCAAGCCAAGCTCGCAGATGACAGAGAAAAAAAAATGGTGGATCGGGTTTTTTTCCAACGTTATCGATCGCCGTTTGAGGATGCGAGACAACTGGATATGGCTTCGACGAGATGAAATTTGGCATGGTTGGATCGAACGAGTGGTCGATAAGCATGTGGGAGTAAAAAGCACCGATGCATGGAAATGAAGACTAAAGCCTCTTTAGTTGTGATGTTGTAAATGAAAGGGAAAAGGAAGGCATAGACTTGGAAGAAGAAAAAGAAATAAAGCTCACAGGTTTAAAAACTTGAGAGGCCAGTGGCGCCGCCGGGCGCCATTGCCAAAAAAAAGGAATGATTTTTCTTTTGGACTTGGGAAAAGAGGAAGAGAAAAGGAGGACGTTTGTTGGAAGTGTCGAAGGGCAGAAGGGTTTTTCTCTTGGGCTCCTTGGGCTTGGGGAAGAAGGAAGCACTTTGCGAGATCTGTGTGATCGAAGTCGACACTCAAGGGAAAAGCATCGTCGTGAAGCGGTTCGGAAGGTCGAGCAACTTGCGAAGAAGAAAGCCAGTGAGGGTCGCCAAGAGGAAAAGATGTCGTCGAAGCGAAGCCGGAGTGAGTTTTTCTCGTCGAAGTGGGTACCGACGAGAGTCGAATTTGGAGGGAGGCGTGTGTCCCTCTGTATTTTGTGGTGATGGCCATGGTGCAACCAAGAACAGACTACATGGGTCATGTACATGTGTTTTCTGTTTGAAAGAGAAGCTTTCATCGTCGATTTTGGTGTCGTCTTTCCTCCCTTCCCCCCTTTCTTCATTGCTCATCTCCAAGGTGTGCGCTGCCGGTGTGTGTGAGCATGTGCACCCCCCCGAGCCCCCTGTGTGTGTGAGAGAGAAAGAGAGAGAGGTGTTCAGTTGTGGGAGAGCTGAAAGATTGGTGTGATCGCTGTTTGGTGATTGGGCAACAGGCGTGTGCGTTGGGTGAAGTGCAGGTGAGGCCCTGCTAGTGTGAATCGTCTTTTTTGAAGGTGTTTTCGAGAGGACAAGGGTGTTGTGAATACCCTGAGCTATATAGGGGCCATTGCGTGTGTGTCGGGTGTGTTCCCCATTCCCCCTCTCCATCTTCTGGTGCCCCCACGGAGGAGCACACTGATGCTCCTGTTTGAAGACAAAGCGATGATTTTGGTGATGCCAAAGGTGTGGCCTTTGAAGAGCAGGTGCTGCTAGAGAAGTGATAGCTTGGATGGGATTTCCCATTTTCACTGGGGGTCGAAGATGCAGGAACCTGGCTCCAAGACTATGGGTTGTTCGTGCTGGAAAGCGGTTTGTCGAGGGAAGAAGGTGCGGTACAGGTGTTTCCTCTGCTGGTTCGTGGTAAAGCGAGGCTATGGTTTGATGGCTTGCCTAATGAGGAAAAAGTGGATCATCAAGCATTGGAAGTGGCTTATCGAAGCAAATATGTAGCAGATGCGCAATTGGATGAAGTAAAGAGAAGGCTGGACAATTTGAAGCAAGGCTTGGAAGCGAATTTTCAAGCGTTCCTATGGGAGTTTGAGGTCCTTTGAGGAAGGCTGATAAAGGTGACTGCTGCTGAGAATGTTGGGTTTTTAAAGTTGAGCAAATTCATGGATTGCCTGCATGAGGAAGTACGTGATAAGGTGGAGATAGATGGCCCGGTGTCATACGAAGAGGCTGTAGCTCTAGCAAGAGGGCGGACCAAGAAGATTCTTAAGAAGCGCGAAGCTAGGCAGGGTCTGCAAGGCTCTGTGATGCCAAGACAGTGTGATGCGGTGGTAGCCGAGCCACATGTAGTACAAAGAGAAGTGCATGTGCGAGAAGAACCAAGGGTTCTTTGGCTATAGAGAGACAGGGTGGTTCCTATGCCGAAGATGCCGGCTAGAGCGGTTCCAATTGTGGAGGATGTACAGGTAGTTCCAGATCAGGCAAAGGATGTGATGCCAAGCTCAAGTGTGACTATAGAAGCTCCATCAGAGGGTAATAAAGGTCAAAGGGTGCGGTTTGTAGATGAGATCGAAGTGGTGAAGCTAGAGGAGCTTCCCGAGCTTGAGACAGAGGACGAGGTTGAGCCAAGTGAAAGTATCTCTATGGATGCTGACACAAGTTGGGAGACTGAGTCCTCTTAGTCAAGGTATGATGAGTTTGATCTCTTGCAAGTGGGTGGAGATACAGTGAATGTGTGCAAGGAGCAGCATAAAGTGCAAGCCGAGATGCCTAGTGAAGACAAAGTGGAGCGGTCTAGGCCTACGAGTGATGATGTGCAGGTAAAGCTGGTGTGTAGTGCCATGCTAATAGCCATGTTGATGTAAGTAGCAGCTGAATATTCCCTAGTAGTACAACAGGTGCAAAGTTTTTCCAAAAGACGTGAAGCGGTCGTGCCAGTGGAAGAAGATGAGGGTGATGCGATAGAGAATGAGTTTCTCTCTTCCTTGGAAGAGCTTGATGATGCAGTGGTAGAACAACAGCTAGTTGCAACCGACAAGCAAGCGGTGCTTATCGACCTTGAAGGGCCGATTGACGAAGAGGAGCTCGACAATGCTGGAATTGAATGCATAACATGTGAGAAGGGCAGAGCGGAGTCAAAGTTAGAGGTGCTTCATATGCATTCGGTGCACTCTATGACAGGTGATGTGGATTCCAAGGCGGTATCCAAGCCTTCAAAGGAGGTCTGTGAGTGGTGGTTGAAGGGAATGCTAATAAAGACGGCTGTGCACTGTGCTGTTGACCAGGTGCAGGATCTGCTAGATGAGGATCTAGCTTTACATGGATAAGAGGGTGGGTCAGGTATGTCAGGAGTGTTGATTGAACAGGATGGCGAGCACGATGGTGCTCTATTTGGTGTCCTTGGAGGAGCTTTGTTACGAATGGGCAGTTTGTCAATGAGTGCTTGGAGTGGTAGAAGCATGCTGATGGCAGTCTGGCTATGTGGTTGGTTATGGATCCTGGTATGGAATTATGCAAGGGTGTTACAGGTGGACGGAAGAGACCAGTACATGGTGTTTGACCCAGGCGGTTGATAACAGGTAGAGCAGGGGGTTGGGCAACCCACTTAAGCAAACAATGCGGGTAGCAGGTGTCAGCTTTTGTGCATATGATTGTGGTTTTGAAGTGCTTTTGGTTGTCAATTTGATGTTGCAGTTTTTTTAGGTGCGATAAACATGTGTGTGGTTGAACATAAATGTTCAACTAGGGGGTGGGCAATGATTGTGCAATCAAAGTTGGTCTATGAAGGGAAGTGCTCTATGGCGAGCTATGGGTGCTAGCACGTGCATGGCAAAGGGCTAAATCAGGAATGAAGGCCTTGGTAGAGCATGTCGTGGCAGAAGTGTATGTCTAATGCGGTTTTCTTGGTCAAAAAGGCCCCAAAATGGTCAATGGGGGTGACAAATGAAGGTGCCTACGATGCTGATTAGGTGCTATAAAATATGGTCTTCGAGATGCTCTATGAGCCTGTCCAGACGGCTCCTCAAACGGAGTCCGGGTGTGAAAGTTATGATTGTCCGAAGATGGAATGCTTTGTAGATCCCCGATGAACGGGGCATGTACAGATAGGCGGATAGAATCGGGATCAGTGGATACACGTGAAGTGTTTCAGCTGTGGAACATGCCGGTCTTTTTGGATTGTCAATCGAGGTCCGGATGTGCAAGTTACGGGCTGATGAACATTTGTCGGGGGGCATTTTTGGCATGGTTTGACCGTCTCGATGGACGTGTCATGTGGAGGTCTCTTATCCTCGTTAGAGTTCTAGAAAGTGGCATGCCATATGGAAAGTCAACTAGAGTTTACGGCTTACTGATCAGAGTTGTGGATATCGAGATATGTCCAAGCCAAGCTCGTAGATGATCGAGAGAAAAAAAACGCTGGATCAGATTTTTTTCCAATGTTATCGGTCACTGTTTGAGGATGCGAGATAGTTGGATATGGCTTCGACGAGATGAAATTTGGCATGGTTGGACCGAACGGGTGGCCGACAAGCATGTGCGAGTAAAAAGCACCGATGCATGGAAATGAAGACTAAAGCCTCTTTAGTTGTGATGTTGTAAATGAAAGGGAAAAGGAAGGCCTAGACTTGGAAGAAGAAAAAGAAATAAAGCTCACAGGTTTAAAAACTTGAGAGGCCAGTGGCGCCGGGTGCCATTGCCAAAAAAAAAAGGAATGGTTTTTCTTTTGGACTTGGGAAAAGAGGAAGAGAAAAGGAGGACGTTTTTTGGAAGTGTCTAAGGGCAGAAGGGTTTTTCTCTTGGGCTCCTTGGGCTTGGGGAAGAAGGAAGCACTTTGCGAGATCTGTGTGATTGAAGTCGACACCCAAGGGAAAAGCATCGTCGTGAAGCGACTCAGAAGGTCGAGCAACTTGCGGAGAAGGAAGCTAGTGAGGGTCGCCAAGAGGAAAAGATGTTGTCGAAGCGAAGCCGGAGTGAGTTTTTCTCATCGAAGTGGGTATCGACGAGAGTCGAATTTGAAGGGAGGCGTGTGTCCCTCTGTATTTTGTGGTGATGACCATGGTGCAACCAAGAACAGACTACATGGGTCTTGTATATGTGTTTTCTGTTTGAAAGACAAGCTTTCATCGTTGATTTTGGTGTCGTCTTTCCCCCCTTCCCCCCTTTCTTCATTGCTCGTCTCCAAGGTGTGCGTTGTCGGTGTGTGTGAACGTGTGTGCCCCTCTGGGCCTCCTGTGTGTGTGAGAGAGAAAGAGAGAGAGGTGTTCAGTTGTGGGAGAGCTGAAAGCGGGCAAGATCGATGTGATCGCTGTTTGGTGATTGTGCAATGCGTGTGTGCGTTGGATGAAGTGCATGTGAGGATCTGTTAGTGTGAATCGTCTTTTTTAAAGGTGTTTTCGAGAGGAATGGGGTGTTGTGAATACCTTGAGCTATATAGAGGCCATTGCATGTGTGTCAAATGTGTTCCCCATTCTCCCTCTCCAATGTGATAAATAGTGATCCAAACGGAGAAACATCAATAGTATGTGATGTACATGGCAAAAATATACTGAATTTAATTTTAGTTGGCTAGAAAACCTTCTCTAGACATTGCACATTGTCTGAAGCGCACTATTTTTTTTCTCTTTTTGCACCCAAATTCAAGTTTTTTTTTGTACTCAATAGGCTTGAAATCAAACATGCATTCTCAATACATTAACAATATATAGCTTATGTAGTTTTCCTGCTAAAGAAACTCTTTGTTTTTTCTCAATGGAAGAAAGGCCAAGACTCTTTGAAAGCCACTGCAATTTTTCATTTTGGCCATGTTTTGGAGTTGCAGTGATCCAAATAGAGCAAGAGAACCTTGTTTGGACATGGTTGCAAGATTTCTCTAATCTCTTTGAATTGCATTGTGTTTTTAACTTTTTGACCCAGAAATCTACTTTTCTACACCCAACTGTCTCCAAACCAAACATGCATTTTCAACACATTGGAAATATATAGCTTACGTAGTTTGTTTGCCAAAAAAACTTCTTATTCCTCCTCTTTGGAAAAAGACCATTTTTCTTTGAAATAACCTATGTTTCTCTTTTTGGATACTATTTTTTAGAGTTGTAGCGGTCCAAACAGAGAAACATCATTAGTGCATGCTACTGTATATGGCATGGATATGAAAGATTGGCCAAAAAACTTTGCTTGGACACTGTTGTGAGCTCACATTTTTGGCTAAATTGCACTGCATTTTTCTCTTTTTAGATCAAAATTCAAGTATCTTGCGTTCAACTTGCTTGAAACCAAACATGCATTAACACCATATTAATGATTTTGAGACTATAAATCCAATTTGTGAATCACCAATCTCTTGAAGAGGTAGCCATAAGGACAAATCCCAAATTGTTTTTTTAAGGTCAAAGCCTTCCACAAGGTAGTACTTGAAAAGCTCTGTATATACTAATCATAAACCAAATGTGTTGAAGGTTTTTGAAAATTTTCAAGCCATACAAAACTCCCAAGATTTCGCAAAAAAAGACATACAAATTTTTTCCTAATCTGTTTGCTATCCAAACCATATTATCACATGAGCTTACATTATATATCCACACCCAAAACGATGAGAAAGAAGTAATGGATTGTGTCATCTACATGCTTTGAGTTAATTAGCTAGTAATACACGATGTGCACAAAACATCATGCATTGTTACAACTTTTTTCGCATCACAAAATCTAATTATTGTCTACTAATCATTGTCCATATGCTACAATTATTGCTTGCAAGCAGCCACCTACTCTCCATCATAGACATTCACATGATTGGTGTAGTTTACATGACTTTCGATACTTATTATCATGGATCTAATAATCTCTTTTTCTTCCAAGCCTATATTCAAATAGAAAATCATCACATTTTGATCTGTCGTTGAAGCCTGATTCCAATCATCAAAATCAAGTAGCATGTTAATAAGTGCACCTACAAATACCCTTACAAAAGAAATTTGAAAAGAGATCATGGAATCAACCTTGCTCAGTGGTTGTCACCGTTGGAAGCTCTCCCTCTTGTTCCAACATATGCTCTGAGGATTTTGAAAAATCTTTGGCTCGATTCCATCATGCTTTACAATATAGAATAGTGATAATGGTATCTTTGATGATCTGTATATTAATTTTTATTTTAAATGGAAAATCGCAAGACTTTTGAAACTCACTTTATGTTCTAAATGGAAAATCGCAAGACTTTTACGGAGGGTTTTTTCTCTATGTTCTTGGGTGTTCTAGTACGCAACCAAAGATTGTTAGCAAATGCTGTTAATTATAATCATGCAATTAAACTATCACCCAAAATCACCACATACTTTAGAAGATGACACTTGGTCAACTTTCTCCAATTCTAGGGCTGTTGGTGGATGAAAGGGAGGATTTTGTTGGTGTTGCATGCGTCTTGATGTGAAAGACCCTCTGTGCAGGCTCCTCTCTCTCTCTCTCTCTCTCTCTCTCTCTCTCTAAGATCATTGTTATGATGAAATTCCTCATTGGCACAAAATTTACCCTCCTTGTAATTACGTGTAAAATGTGCAAGGTTGAAAATCACGTGTCAACTATTTCATTGAAATTATGTGCCAACTGTGCTAGGTTGAAAATAATTTTTTAATTCAATATTTCCAACAAGGAGGATAAAGAATGAGTGCTTCTTGAGTTGTTATGTCTATTCAACCATCTTCATGCACAAATATTGTGAGACTACTTATACAGATTGGAAAAAGAAGCGGATAAAGAAGCGAAAGCAATGCCATAAGCACCAAGAGCATTGTGCCAATCTACAAAGGCATCTATAACCATCATCTAAGAGCATTAACAGAACAAATGAAAGAACCCTTCGGTTAAAAGTATCCTTTGATCAAAAAGATTTCGGGGAGAGATTGCAAGCTTAATGATCCCAATTGACTTACCTTGCCTTCTCCAATTTCAAGAGACGAACAAGTGGCACTCATGGAAATGGGATTTCACACTCCTAGCAAGGAAAAATTTAAAATAGGTTTGAAAAATAAATTTATAACTGCAGGTTCACAAATTAGAGATGACGAGATAATATATTTTCAATTTTGTGACATACTTTGAAAGAATATCTTGTCAAAGAGTCACTTCTTTATTTATTTAGAACTCTCCACCTACATTAGCACCCTCCTTGATACACGCTTTTGGCTTCTGCTCGTGAATATCTTTCTTTGATTCATCCCTTTCTTATGTGGATGTTATTGATGCCACTTAAAAGTGCTCTTTTATATTTACGGTTTTTATACTCTTTCTCTTTCTCTGGTATACACAAGAAGGATCAATACTAGAAGCATGAAATGTGGTCTCACTCTTTGTGCCTAACTGTAACTAATGAGTTCTTGCAATAAAGGGAATCAAGAGGAATTAGAGTTGTCTAATTTCCTAAATGGATCCCAAAATGTTCATTGATGACATCCCTAGTGAGCTACTTCTAAAATGAGTGATGATGACCATGCAATTGAGCTCCTGCCAGGGAGCTCACTGCCTAACAAGTCTCCTTATCAAGTTTCACAAACTCAACAAGAGGAGATCATGAGGCAAGTGCATGAATTGGTGGAAAAAGGGATGGTGAGGTCTATCTCCTCTCCATTTTGTTCACCATTGCTTTTAGTGCAAAAGAAAGACAACACATATCACATGTGTGTTGACTATAGAGCACTAAATAAGATCACTATGAAAAAAATATTTCCCGTGCTTCTGCTGGTAGAAGATCTATTTGATAAGTTACAAGTTTTGGCCTGACAAATGCTTCAAACGCATTCAAACTCATGATGGACAAAAATCTTTAGGCCATTCAAATTCTCTTGAGGAGTACAAGAGACACCTCTAATTAATCTTTCAAGTTGTGAGAGAGAATAAGCTTTTCATTAATCAAACGAAAATTGAATTTCTCCTACAAGAGATTCAATATTTAGGTCACATCATCTCTAAAGATGGCACTCGTATGGATCCAGCAAAGTTAGAGATAATCAAAGGATGGCCTAATCCAATGAATCTATAGGAGGTACGAAGTTTCATAGGTATGTATGCATATTATAAATGCTTCATAGAAAAATTATCGCTAATAGCAGTCCCATTACATGACTTAACAAAAAAGAACGTTAAGTATTCATGGAATGCAAAAGTACAAGAAGCATTTAAGAAGCTTATCTCTCAATGTGTGCTCACACTACTAGATCTCTCAAAGCTATTTGAGTTCCAATGTGATACTTGTGGTGATTGCCTTGGAGCTATTTTTCTTCAAGAAGGGCATGCCATAGCATATGAGAGTCAAAGACAAAACTCTGATAAGTGAGTATTGGGTAGATATGAAAAAGAGCTACTAGCTATTCTATATACCCTAAACATGTGGAAACATTATCTCTTGGGGACTCCATTTATCCTATGAATGGATCACAAAGCCTCAAGAACTTCATGATGCAAACCAAGCTCTTTGACAAACAAATGAGGTAGGAAAATTACTCACATTGCTAACAAGCACAATCAAATGGTCGATGCACTTTCACAACGACCAAGGGTAAATGTGGTGTCTATAGCAACTCACAATGATCTATCTTTTATGATAGATGAGTATGCTACTGACCGAGACTTTAAGTACGTAATTACAGATTTGCAATAGGGAAGAAAAAAGAGCCATTCACCTTGAAGGATGGTTATATTCCAAATGGCAATAGGCTATTTGTTAATCACCCATACAATAAGAAATTCATGTATGAATCCCATACTTCTTCTTATGCGGGGCAAAGAGGGATTCCATAGTCTACTCTTTGAGGAGTAGAAATGTATTTCTGTTGGTCTACCATGAAAAGTAAACATACAAGAGTATATTTCAAAATGCGTGGTATACCAAAAGTTGAAATTTGATCGAGGGACGCAACTTGGATTGTTTCAGTCGTCGACAGGCTTAACAAGAAAACACACTCTATGCCTGTCAAAAAGACTATTAAGGCACAACAAATGGCAAACCTCTTCAAATCTCAAATTTTCAAGCATCATGGCTTTTCAACATCCATAGTGTCGGACAAAGATCCTAGAATGACCAGTAATTTCTAAAAGGATCTCTTAACACCATATTAGAGAGTTTGAGACTTTAGAGACAATTTTGGAATCACCAATGTCTTAAAGATTTGTCCATATGGACAAATCTCAAACTTTTTTCAAAGTCCAACTCCTTCCACAAGGTAGTACTTGAAAATATTTTTCAAGCCATGCTCTCAAAAAATTGGCTAAGATTTTGCCATGTGGTCAAATCTTAAATTCATTTTGAAAGTGGGAATTGGGAAATTCCCAAATTCATTGATATAATGTTTTTTTGAGAATCTAGGAAGTAGATTAAATTTCTCTTTCGGCCTATCATCCACAAACGGAAGACCAAAGTGAAGTAACTAATGTAATGATTCTTTAATCTACTAAAAGTCTATGTCATGGAAGTAGATCAACGTTCTCAATGCTAGAAGTACCTACCTCTTATAGAATATGCGTACAATGATATTGTACATACTTCTATGGGGAAAGTACCTTTTAAGGTTAAAGAAGGAAGATCCAAAAGTCCCTTACTACTTTAAGTACATGGGAAGATCTTCGCTACTACTGATGAATATAGCCAAGACCTACAAGAATCTTTTCCAAAGATTAAAGGGGTTGTATGCATCTCATAGGAAAGGCAAAAAGGGTTGTTGCTAATAAGCACAAAAGAGCCTTAGCCTTTAAGGAAAATGATTGGGTTTTTCTAAAGTTTCTCAAGGCTCATTTGAGGCATACTACGGGAAAGAGTCCTACGGACCACCAAGAGTATGATGCTAAACTAGCAAAAAGATACTATGGTCCTTAAAATTCTTAAGCCAATCAATGAGATGGCTTATCAATTGAATTTGCCCAACCATTGGCTCATGCACAATGTTTTTCATGAGAACCTACATAAGCCTTATAAAGGAGCACCACCAAAAGAAGAAATAGTTGCAGACCCTCCAAAAATCGAAGGTTAAGAAGAAGTACTTCAATCTGAGTCCATCCTATGACATGAAGACAAGATATTAAGAACAGGTAAGATTGTCTGACGATATCTTATTAAGTTAAAGAATTATCCTTTTAAAGATGCTAAATGGATGCAAGGAACCTATTTGAAGGATAATATGAACCTTGTCAATGCTTACAATGTTCCCGGGGGCTTCACTAGTAATACTAGGAAGACGTCATCTGCGTGCACCAAAACTGCCATTTTACCCCCTATAAACGGTATCCTTCGATTGTAAAATCTACTTTTTTGGCCTCATAAACCCACCCTATTGTACACTCATGCGACACCATACGGTAATCCTTAGTGAAGACCCCGGGACAATGTTGCAATAGAGTAAGCAAATAAAAATTCATTTTAAATGAAAAATATTTCTGTCTTATAAGACTAGTTCTCTTTTTATTGTGCACAAATTTAAAAAGTATGCATGCTTAGAATCATGTTTGTGGTGACGAAGTCTCCCAAACAACAAGTAGAATTTGTCACTCTATTTTGAAAGTATGATACGGACTAAAGAGCAGACATGCTTGCGGCAGCTACGTCTCCCAAACACCAAATGGATTAGTCATCCATCTTGGAATGATGTCCTAGGGTAAAAAGGGATCCTCTACCCGCTAAGAAACATGGACTAATTGACTAGGATTTATCTTCTCTACCTCATAGTCGAGGATGACTATGATTTCAAGAGAGAGACAATGTCATAAAATCTAATATTTAGCTTACCCAAATGATTTTCTCATATTAAACTGATCATTTAATGTGGGAGAATAAACGGGAACAAGAGTTAGAATTGGGACATGTGCTTCTAGACCTATCTCAGTAGGGGACCAAAAGGAGAGATGGTTGCATCTCCATACGGGTCCAAAAGGAGATGGTATCCTGAAGAGAAATGTGCAATAAGTGCTTCTAGATTTATCTCAGCAGGGGACCAAGAGGAGAGATGGTTACATCTCAATACGGGTCCAAAAGCAACGTGCATCTAATGGAGCTTAAAATACCTTAGGGTTAGCTTCATTAAAGACCTCCAATGGTTAGTGTTAAAAGTTCTTTGACCTTAGGTGACCTTAGGCAAGCTAGGGCTGAGCTTGAGGTGGGAACCTGACCTAATCTTGAGGTGCTTGTCGTGCTTGATGACTAAGGTGCTTGAGGTGCTTGTCGTGCTTGATGACTAAGGTTCTTGAGGTGCTTGTCATGCTTGATGGCCAAGGTACTTGAGGTGCTTGAGAAGCTTCCTATGCATGGGGGGTAAGGTGCTTGAGTCAAAAAGAGACCCTACAAACTTAATGAGGATGGTGCTTGAGAAGCTTCCCATGCATGAAATTCTCAAGGTTAGGGGAATCTTTGACTTAACCTCCCACTCACCCAAAGGGCACCCCTTTTCTCAAAGGGCACATGGGACACATATCAGACTCTCCCTATGCTTAGCCACATGGTGTGCTTGAATGCTATTGGTTGGGCAAATGAGCTTCTAGTTCCATCCAAAAAATATCTAGATATTTTCAAGCTCTCTCTCTCTAAGGGGTAAGGAGGACACTTGTCCAAAGACTACCCATGTATAACTTGAATGCATGTTGCATGTGATTGGCTAGGGGGAAGAGGATTCCAACGAGTTTGAAACATGTGTAAAAGTTACAACTCGCCCCAAGAAAGCAAGGGGGGTGTTGGGGGGGTATACACCACACACACACACACTCATTTTGTGGATCATTCTCACTTGGCGAAAGTTGAGGAACTCCACCTCCTTCTCCAAGCTTGTGAGAAGTCAGAGCCTACACCAATGCTCTTGGCTATGGAATGCAAATCCAACCAAGAGCCATGATTCAATGCTTAAGCTTGCCATCTTCTCCATCTTCATTACTATGCTATTATGTATGCTAGCAAGAAGAACGATGATAAGTGAGGAACTATTTCTTTCTCTTATGAAATGTTTCTTCTTCCTCTTCCCTACCCTCATTCCCCATTCGCTCTCTCCACCTTCGAAGGTGTTTGAGGCCTTGGGACTGAGGCTTGGGATAGTTAATGCTTTCTAAAAAGTTTATGTTATTCTTGTGATGCATGAAGCTTTCCATCTTCATTGCATCACCTAGGTCACAAGGAACACAAATATTGTATTGTACATACCAAGTATCTCTTTATGGGAGAAACTATAATACAAATGCCTATTGGAGGGGGGACCGGATCCGTATGAATCCGGTCCTCAACTGTTGTCATGTTCTCTAAACTCTCTCTCTTGAAAAAGTATTGTTCATGCCAAGTATACTAAGTACCATGTTTATGTTGCTACCATCAATTAAGTTCACCCTCTATGCTCACAAAGTAATCTCACAAAAGTGCTTTCTCTAATTTCCTAATTCCACTACTCTTAAAGTTCATAGGCCATTTCCATTACATTGAAGGAAAGAGCACTTGGTCATCGGAGGACATTGACATACCGTCCGATGACGCCTATTTCGGTTCGCTAAAGGAGGAGGATTGAACAAAAGAGGAGGATGGGACTATGCGAGGTACACTTCGATATCCACTATCTTTAAATAATGTTGTTTAACTTGCTTTAATTACCTTTGTTTGTTGTGTAGGGGATATGGAACGAGGACATTGGTTTGTTTGGCAGCTCCTCGCATAGTACACCAATGAGAAGGACGTTGATATGCAAATTGTCAAGTAGTCTAATCTTGTAATTAAGTGGAATTTTTCAATTCCTGTAACCCTTTCCATGAATTGTGAGAGATATATGGACTAATCTATTCTTGTAATAAGTGGATTTTTTATATTCGAGCAACACTTTCCATGAACTGAATTGAGATATCCGGAAGGCATACGCACTTGAGCACTCTCTCTCTCTCTCTCTCTCTCTCTCTCTCTCTCTCTCTCTCTCTTTGCACTGATGACATAAGACATGCTCTTCTTTCCATTGATCATCATTTTGTGTTTGTAAATCTCTTTGAACAATCATGTCAAATATTCTCTATGCTCTTCTTCAATCTTAGGTGCTGAAAATATAAGACCTCCATCTAGCCAACAACCACTCTATAGTGGTGTCTATTGATGTGCCGGCACAATTTTGGGTGGCAGGGTGTGAAACCCAAATGCAATGAAAAGAAGCACACTGCTTGTCATTTACCTCAACACAATAGTAGCATCCTTGCTTTAAACGCTGCCCACGATTGCATCGGTGCTCTTATTAGGGGTTTGACCCGGTGGACCGTGCACCAAAGGCAACATCTTTTTGTTGAGAGAGAGAGAGAGAGAGAGAGAGAGAGAGAGAGAGAGAGAGAGAGAGAGAGAGAGAGAGAGAGAGAGAGAGAGAGAGAGAGAGAGAGAGAGAGAGAGAGAGGAGATAAATTGGGAGATATAAGTTATATGGAGTGTGAGAGATATGTGGCTATCACTCAATTGGCGGTGGGAGATTTTTGTATAAGAGTAGGGAATGCAGCACAAACTTGATAGAGAGAGATTTTTCAATAATTTTTCCAAACGGTCCATTTTCCATAAAAAGCTCCCTCCATTCCCCTACTCATTAAAAAAGAGGAAAAAATAGTCAAAGAGAGGTAAATTGGAGTTTTGCAACATTGGGCAAAAACACGCTTCTACAAAATCAGCAGCACCCTTAGACGTACTTACCGGCTTGCTTTCCCCTTTATTAAGGACCTCTACTTTATTAATGACATTCAAAGGTTCATCTTGGATTGAGCTTGGACCCATCAGCCCATTTGAAACCTCCATTACTAGGATGTTGTTGTCCCTCCCCCCCCCCTCCCCCCAAGGAACCAAAGGGAGGTCATGAGCATACATGTAAACCCGGACTCTTAAAAATTGGGCACATGTATATATAGCAGCATACCACATCAATGATCATTGGCCTTATCATCCCCCTACCCCTTTGAAGCCTTACCCTAGGATTTCACTTCTATCATGTTTTTTGGCAGACCCTCATCCTTGTCCTCCTCTTCAAGTCTAGCATGCATGCACAATAAAATCTTGTCTCCCATGCATTTGAATGTGGCATGAGCAACCCCTTAAATGTATTTACTTGCTTGTTTTTCCCTTTCTTCAAGGCCTACCACTTCATAATGACCTTCATTGTTGGTACAATAACCTCTTCATTTTGCACTTCATCAATGAGGTCCTTTCCCTATACAAACAAACAAAGGCCCATACTAGTGCCTCAGGTAACCTGTAGACTAGTATAAACTTGGACATTCTTGCAAACAAACATAGACACAATCACCCAAGCAATAAAATCTTAGAGGGACAACAAGCCAAATCTTTGTGTCCTTGGGCACATGCACAGTTTCCTTGCATGCCTCCATGGGCACAATTTCCTCACATGTAATCATGATCAAGGGAGGCATGTCTTGCCTTGGCCTTCTACCTATGTGCATCTTTGACCTACCACATATAGCCTTATCAATGGGTCATTCTCATTGTCTTTAGCAAGATCCTCATCATGTTGCAATGCACTTTGCATGGGTAGCACCTTGTCCCTCCATCCTCGAAGGCCACCATCCTCTCCTCTTCTTCATGCACACCCACTATTTCTTAGACAAAGACTACACATGTCCTTCTTGCCACTGAAGATGCATTGGGTACCTTGAGGTGCCTTGCCCCCTTGTTGGTTGGTCTTGTAGTGAGCTTCACTTTTGGTGGAGGCATAGTGTAAGCCCCCCTCATTAGCCACTTTTTGTGACCGCTTGCCATCCTCACTGCTCTGCATGTGCTCCACCTTCTCATCATCATTGAGCGTAGAAAGAATGCCTTGTTGCATGCCTTAAGAATGCCTTGCTCCACTCCTCACCTTCACTAAGAGCATAAAGGGCACGTGGATACCTTCCCTGCACACCCCTGATCTGTTGCCCTACTATGCTCTCCCCCAACCTTGCATGCAAGCGTATTAAGGTTTTACTTGACTCTGACCGGCCACCACCCAAGTTGAGGCCCCTTCCCAACCATCATCGCCTGACAAAATGACCTATTGATGGAGGCTAACCGCCCTCTACATGGACGGCCAAAACTACCACGTCGACGCCTCTTTCTCCCGTGATTTTTTGTTCGGATTTCAACATTCGGTATATATCGTGGCCCCCAAATTCCTACCATGTGTACGCTCACGATGCCCTCCCAATTTTCTCCCTACTTTCGTGCCATAGATACCATCAAATGGCCTCTTAAATGACATATGTCAAATAGACTTTAGGTAAGCCTATGGGATTTAGTAAGCAATGTGAGTGGGATGGAAACACACACAACGCCTCTACAATGGCCTAACACTCACTATTGGGATGATACAAACACACACTATGGATCACCACTCGGCTTACACAACCCACCTGGCCGAGACAGGGAACACACTGATGGAGTGAGAGGAGAGAGACTATCTATTTGCCCACTCAACACAGAGACACACATACACACACACCCAAAAATACTCAGCTTAAAAGAGGAAGATTTCTGATGTTTAGATACAATTGAGCTTGGGCCAACACCAATGGGGCAAATAGCTCACACAATATGGATGAAGTATGCCAGATATAATTACAAATTTGAACAGAGGCTTCACTCATAGGAGAAACTTACACAGCCAAAACAACAAAAAACTAGTGAAGAATTTGGCAAAATGGATAGTGCCATTGCATTCAGAACGGCCCAAAATCCCAGTCTATAATATCAAAGTGCTCAAACCCGACCTTGGATGAGCTGTGTATGGCCAAAACAGGCTCCAAAAACAGCAAAAATGCAGTTGCGGTTGTTCCTCCTTTTTTCTCCACACTTTGCTGGTTTTTTTTTCAAATTTTTCAATGTCCACACTTCACTTTATCCCTTGGGCACCTTTGGCCTTTTAGTTGACCTCAAACGGAGCCCGAACAGGCCAAAACTGGTCACGCAATGCATTTTTGTCACCCTTCTACATCCATCCACACACTTCGCACTTAACTTTTTCCAATAATGCATTCCGCAATCACGTGAACTGGCCTCCAAATACATTTCTCATGATGACCTTTTCCATAATTCATCACAAGAAAACACCCACGTTGTGTCCGTACTTATCCACGTACAAGTCTTGACCCCATTCGACCTATTGACGCCATTGGATGTCATCTGATACACCTGCTTACCTCATGGCGTACACCCGTTGATAGCTTCCTTGAGAAGTTTTATGTGCTACCAACTCCTCATTATTATAGAAAAAACACACTGGTACTGGTGATAATGAAAATCAATGTACTATGTACACGTTGTCCTACCTGTACACATGTTGGCCCCACGAAGCCACCTAGCTCTGAAAAATGGGCAATTCTTTATTTGATGCACTATGCATGTGTATGTACATATGTGCAATCACTTCTTCCAAAAACTCCTAACAGTGGCATTGTACAGTAACACATGAGTTTAAGGAAGGGGTTTAGAACAAAGGTGCATTTTATTGAGAGTAGTCCAATATATAGGGGTAGAAAGGGGCATTTCTTGCATGCAAGTGACTTGCCCTTGGATTTTGAAGAAATAAGAAATAATATTCATTTGAGGCTTTTTTTTTACATTGTTCAAAAATGGTATAAATATTTATATTTATGAGAATATTCTATAATAACTCTGCATTGTTAGTATATAGGATTTAATACAATGCTTATTGTGGATACGCCATGTTTTTGTAGGTTACCTACATCCATGCATGCATAGCCTAGTGGTAGAGTGTTTGGGGGTCAATATATAAGATTGAGACACATCTCCTAGTGGTAGTTCATTGACTTGTTTTCATCAATCAAAAGGGCTAACAACACCTATTTTATGCCCTGTTTACATGAGAGAGAGAGAGAGAGAGAGAGAGAGTGTTTAAACATCGTAGAATCAATTCAGTAGACCTTAAAGATTTAAGAGTCTTGATCCTGAGCGCTATTAATTTTGCTTTTCTTCGCAAATTTTAACAACTTATTTTGCGCTTGATTATTTTTTGAAACTCCAATATAGTACTTCCTAGAAAATCTAGGATACGTACTTTCAAGGAGTTCACTCTATGCAAAAATATTCTATCATGTTCTCAAATGTTAGACATTTGTAAAGTTAAAGTGACAATTTTTGGAATAAAAAAGTTATCCTTCTGTCAAATCAATGTGTTAGGCACATATATTATAGGTGACCTGCCCAAGTACATACTACACATAGACTATAAATTTTTTTGTCATCAATTAGGCTTTGCACCACACAAACAAACAATCAAATGATATTTATGGTGGTTATTATGTTTCTATATCATTCTATCAGGAACCAAGATCGGATTCTTCTCATGTATCTTTTTGATAAAGCAACCAAAACTGAAATTGTTTTTAGTCTATCAACATAATAATTATTTTGAAAGTGTACAAAAGTCTTATTGTGTAGCTTTCTATGTTAGTGATACAAGATGCCTCCTAGATGGTTGAAGTTGCAAGCAATCAAAGGTCAATCTAGAGATAATCAAACAAAGGTGACCGTGAATTTGTCTACTCGAGAGAACTTTCCTTGGAAAGCCCAAAATTCCCAACCATACCATCCCATGGTTTGGAAGAATGCAGAGCCCTTGAATGTGCAAACATGAAAGGTCATGCCATTGAGACGAATGTCATACTCCACTGAGCCATTAGGCACCTTGCGATCCCACCATAGCTGGCCAACTCGGTTGATCATGATGTTTCCCAATCGATTGTTGTCTTTTAGAGCCTTTACCATCACACCCTTCCAATTCCATGAGCCCTTTGGCGCCAATTGCAACAATCTTCTAATGTGCAAGCCATGATCAACATCCGCATCTAATATGTCTACCAAGTCCTTTTTCAAAGGGAGAGCTCCTAGCTTTCCTTAGCATGCCAACAAGAAAAAAATATCAACTGCATTAGCTTTGGGCAAGCTCAATTTAGCTTGTAGAGGCCATTTTGAGTGTGTGTGTGTGTGTGTGTGTGTGTGTGTGTGTGTGTGTGTGTGTGAGAGAGAGAGAGAGAGAGAGAGAGAGAGAGAGAGAGATACCAGCGACTGTAGTGTTATGTTGTTCTGAGCTGTCATGGTAGAGCTGCGTAGCTTGTAGAACTAAGGAGCTGGTAGAAAGAGCCTTGAGCAGTAGGAGAAGTAGCAAGAGGAACGCCGGGGCAACCCTCATTCTTCTGCAAGGTGGTCGATATTGCATGCAGGTGGCTTTGCTTGCAAAGATGTAGCGATTCTGTCATGCAGTTGTGCGTTCCTTGTGTGAATATATGCACGCGCGTGTGTACTGTACGAGAGAGAGAGAGAGAGAGAGAGAGAGAGAGAGTCAACAATATTGTACCTACCTGCTGTGCTCCGTTTGGCCCGTGAGCTCACGTGAAGTCGCCCTCACGTTACACGTATCTCTCTCTCTCTCTCTCTCTCTCTCTCTCTCTCTCTCTCTCGTGGCAGGTCTTGAGTTCAAGCCCGATCTTGGAGGTCTATTGGGATTGTTTCTCCTCTCTCTCTCTCTCTCTCTCTCTCTCTCTCTCTCTGTGGAGTATCAAGTTTTGGGTTCAATACTCATCAGGTTTCTTGAGATTGTTCTTACGACTTTAAAATTTCCCTCCTCCTCCTCCTCCTCCTCCTTTCTCTCTCTCTCTCTCTCTCTCTCTCTCTCTATATATATATATATATATATATATATATATATATATATATATATATATATATATTTATGCACTTGTGGTTCAAGTCTCTTGCTCTTGTTTTCACTTGCTATATTTGCATCAATTGGCAAACTCGAGTCCTACAATGTACCAAGTTCTAAAACCTAAGCATTTAATTCCTTTGCTATGCTTGCAAGCAATACATGTGAGAAAAACTTATACGTGGCTCTTCTTTATTCTAGCCTCGTGGCGCATGGCTAAGCTAGCTACCCTTGTGAGTCGCATAAAAATCTAAAAATGATCAAGCTTTTCGAAAATGCTTCCTACTTGTAGAAAGTATGTCCTAGGGTAAAGGAGCCAAAGGTAATCATGCTTTTGTTGTATGAGGATGTTGTAGTGCTTCTATCACACACTTTAGAGGATGCACAAAAACTTATGGTTGTTCTTGAGAACTTTTGCTTGCAAATTGAGATGATTGTGAATGAACCCAAAACAAAGGTTATGCTTGTGAAAACCAATCGTAAGGAGAAACAAGGGAGAAACCATGCATTTTGTACAACAATGAGACATTGAGAGCTTTAAATACCTTGGCCTTGAGGTTTCATACAATCACAAGTGGCATGAATGTGCTATGCATCGTTTGTTGGAAGTTGGGAGGAGAGTGTACTATGCAATTGAGAACATGTATACTATGGGGGATGTCAAATGTTGGGTTCTCAAGAAGTACCTTTTTAACACAATCTTGGTGACGTTGGTTCTTCTTTATGGAGTTGAAGTGTGGGGTAGGAGCATCTCAAAGTCTACTTCTAGAGATTTTAAGAGTGTCCAAAAGCATTTTCTTACAAACTTTCTCCAAGTTAAGACACAAACACCATATATGCTCCTACTTCTTGAGTTAGGATCTCTTCCAACTAAGGTTATGAACATGGAAAGGATTGTGGAGTATATAATAAAGATGCATCAAAACGCCTCACATCAACTTTCTACAATTGCATGAGAAGCTAGCAAAAAAGTTCAAAAGACAAGTCACATAACTTCCAGATTTGTCGTAGAGCTTGATTGTGTTGGGGACAAGTCACTTCACTTATTGTGCCACTAGTCGGGGCATGTCTAAGGAAGTGTAGCTTTGCAAATACACTCAATGTGAACGAATATAAAGCTCCATTGATTCCTTTATCCCCTTGTGCTTTGGTGCACTCCAAGCCATGTCATGGATAATGCTAGCAGGCATGTTTGAATGCACTGGGGATGCCAAAGTTTGGTAGAAACAACATTGTAGAGATAAGCACGGGGTGGATACAGAACAATATAAAGAAGTGGTTTGGGAGATAGGATGCATTACACTAGCTACATGATGCATCAATTGACTTCCTAGTGTATGAAGCTTTTCTACAACACCAATGTGTTGGCTTGAGAGGAATCTAGTGGGTCGTTCTTTATACATTACACCACCCATATTTCCTCTAGCTACAAAACCATATTCTTTGCCGAAAGGAAAATTGGTACTCACCCTTGTCAATGATATGCACTATCTAGCATATACTGGTGTCTACCCCTCTCTATCTCTCTATAAAGAGAGTGCAAAGATAGATAGTTGGTGATTAAAGCCTAAGTTTATTTCTTCTCTACCTAAGAAGAGATGCACCCCTCTAATCTATGAAAGGTTGGAGTTGTTCATTGCAATCGTGTAAGTGGAACTGGGATTTATTATCTCGGTTGGCAGGGGATTCACTCAAAAATATGTAAAATAGCACGTGAGTTCAATAGAAAGGGGTTAATTTCTCTTATGAACTTACAAAAAATATACATACAAAAAGGGTGTTAAAAATTGAAAAAGTGAAAATTTTGATGCATAAGAGGTCTTTTTATTGAGAAAATTAAGTGGTACGTGATGGGTCTCTATATACTTCAAAAAAAGTAGAGTAGGGGGTTTGTAAATACCTCTTGAACACATGTGCTATACAAGATCTTTATATAGTGGACCCCCGGAGCAAGATATATGTGAGAGACGAAGGACATGGACACGACACAAATATGAGAGATACAATAATATAATTCAATGGAAAGTTGTATTAATCACAGAACTACCATGAGATATAATATGAGTAATTAAAGTACATGATTAGATACTTTCTACTGTCTACAAAAGGCACTTTGAAGGTACCTTGATAAGTAATGTGAAAGTACTTATGATGTAGCATAGGTACCTTGATAAGTACTGTGAAAGTACCTTGATAAGTACTATGAAAGTACCTATGATACATAGTGTAGGTACTTTTAAGAGACTCCATGGTTGATTCGCAAACCCAAGATGCAGGCTAAATGCCAAGTACAATGAGTGTGTTTTCCTAGCTAACAACACTCTATACAAAATGACCTAATGCCGCACTATGTTCTCTCTTCTTCCTCCCAATGCTAAGGTGTGAGTGTGCTTCCCAGTAACATCCCATCACCACCTTGCTAAGATCACTACCTACAATGTAGTGGCATCCTTGATCTAGCCCAATATCTTCTTGGAATTACTAGGTACCAATACTAAGCTCTAGGCACTAGGGTATTCCTAGGTACAACTGTGTACAAAGGGACAAGTGCAGCCTTCTCTGTTGCACTATTTATAGCTGTTGTAGATGACTTCTCCAAGTGATTTTTGGGGATTCCTTTGGTAGGTAGATTCTCCATGATGAGGGAAACATTCCTTTTTTACACTTTATCAAGAGGTGTACAAGCATACTTGTAGGAGCAATATCAATCACCTACATCAGTGATCTTGTAAAGCAATACTAAGAGAAGTTGCTCTACTAGATATGGACTACAATTTGGTGGGAGGGTTTTATGGGAATGGGATCGTGCTAGCTAAGGTGGATGATAGACAAACATTTTGCACACAAGCAAAGATTGATCTCTCTCTCTCTCTCTCTCTCTCTCTCTCTCTCTCTCACACACACACACACACACACACACACACACACACACACACACACACACACACACACACACACACACACACACACACACACACACACACACACACACACACACACAGATACAACTACATTGATATTATTAGACTTGTCTTTAGGTATAATATAAATATTAAAATTCTGTATGATTGTTAAAATGGATTCAAACCTAGCTTATCTCCTCAACCATGCATACTCCCTCTGGCCACATAGATGCCCAGGGTTGCATGATTCGTTATTCGACATTCATTTTATTCGTGAATAATGGTCAATTAATACGTTTAAAAGATTTATTCGCGCGTATTATTCGCTGCTACGTCAGCTTTATTCAAAATATTGATTCTGAAATAGTATAAAAAGCCCAGGTTTACGTGTTTTAGGTACTTGACTCCCTTCACCAAAGTGTCAGTTACCCCCGACATAGAAAAGTTGAATTGTCAACTTCGAAAATACTTTGATTTTTTAAGAAAAAATATTATTTTTAATGTTAAAACATTAAAAATAAAAAAAGGATAGATTTGAATCATCTATAATTCTAAGCAATGGAAGTTATTCTTTAACTCTATTGTTTTAGTGTAAATAAATAATCTAAGCACTAGAGGCTATCTTTTTAGCTATAGTGTCTTTATGAAAATGTATAATTCTAAACATTAGAGGCTATACTCTTAGCTCTATTTGTTTTAGAATAGATAAATAAATAATTCTAAGCATTAGAGGCTATTTTTTAAGCTATAGTGTGTCTTAATGCAAATGTATAATTCTAAACATTAGAGGCTATACTCTTAGCTCTATTTATTTTAGAATAGATACTAAAAGTGATATTTTGATGGCTAAAATCTATTATAGCTATAATATGTGCATAGATGCAGTGTTAATTCATACATTTGGAACATATCATTCACTATGTAGATAAGACATGTAGGGCCTTTTGGTTGTCATGAACAAATTTTCTTACTTCCATATAGACATAGAATAGGTCCACTTAGTGTCTTTTGGTTGTTATGAGATGATTCTCTTACTTCCAAGTGAGGTTTAAGGTATGAAGTAGGATTCACTTGCGTAGGTTGTGATCGAGCGAAAGCTCTTATCTCCTAGTGAATATTAGTCATGCATAGTACTTAGGAGTCACATGGATGTTATTGAGGTCATGCTCTTCCCTCTATGTTGATATAGAAATTAGAGACCTCAGTTATTTTAGGGTCGATTGGTTGTGTTTGAGCAGTAGCTCCTACCTCCAAGAGACATAGATAGTGGAATGTGAGATGACTCCATCGCTCATCTAGGTTGTTTTGAAAAAACACTCTTTACCCCCTAGTAGCCAGGAATGTCATATCCATTGGTGATTTTCCCTAAAATATTATCTTAACACTATTCATTCATCATTTTAATTTAGCAAATTATATCTATAACTTTTATCTTTCTCATTGCGCGATTAGGGTGAAAAATTATAATCATAGTGTATCTATTGACTGTAGGATATATTTTGTTGAAGTCAAAAAGCATGGTGCCACGAAAAGAGGTGACATATGTGGAGGAAATAGAGAAATGCAAAACAGTTTCATTTGTGGAATGCAAACATTGTGGGCATAAGTGGCATGGCAACGCAAATCGCATCAAGGAACATTTATTTGGCACTAGCCCCAATGTGAAAGAATGTGGAGCACCGCCTAAAGACATACGGGTCCATTTTGCAGGGTATGTAAAGAGATGCAAACAGGCAGAAGTTCTTCCTAAGAGATAGAACGGTATGACATGTGGGTGAGTCTGTCAACATAGAAGATGTGAGTGAGATCAACAGGACGTGCGAGCTAGCCAAGGACCTTCAATGGGAACAACCCGAACACCTCAAAGTCCTTACACTTTTCCAAATGGTGCCATGGAGGGATGGATGCAAGTCCCGAGACATCCACCAAAGCCGCTACGCTTGGGACTCTACACGCAACATTTGCTCAATAGGACATGCTCTAATTGCATCTAAAGTGGACACAAGTCTTCATGGCTTGTGGAATCCCATTTAATGTCATAAGAAATCCTATTTTCAAAGATGCACTAATGTCAACTACAAAAAAAGGATTCATCTATCCTGATTATAATAAAATGTGAACAAAGTATGTGGACAAAGTCAAGAGCAATACAGAAGTGATTCTTAAGCGAACGGTGCTTGAATTTGTTCTAGCGTTTGGTTGTACCATAGTGCTCAACGGATGGACCAGCTTTCAGAAAAAACCATTGATTAATATCATGGTAATTTGTCCCAAAGGTGCAATGTTTTTGGAGACCATTGATACCTCAATTAAAGAGAAGACATCTCTCTACTTGACAAAGGTATATGAGCGAGCTATCGCTCGATTGGGTGGACTGCAGAATGTGACAGCTATTGTTACAAATAATGCTTCCAACTACAAAGGAGCGGGTTTAGTCATTATGGAAAGGTACTCAAAAATTACATGGCTTGGATGTGCATCACACACCCTAAATTTACTCCTAAAGGATATGAGAAGATTATCATTCATAAAACAGGTCTTTATTGACGTCAATCACGTAGTCAAGTTTATACGAGAACATCAGTTTACATATGCTTTATTTTGCTCCAAGTCTCCGAATAAAGCACTTCAAATTTTTTGTGCCACATGATTTGCTACAGCATACTATGTTTTGAATAATCTCATTGAAGTGCAAGTGGATCTTACAAAAACTGTTGCAGATCGCCATTGGGAGGCTTGGCTCAGCAAGTATGCAAGCCACCGCGAAGCAGCTCAAAAATGTGTGTCCTTGGTGCAATCTCCTCTCTTTTAACATTGACACCTTGTTGGGGCTAGTAAGCCCTATGTGGAACTACTAAGGGTTGTCGACACAGATAAGTTTGTCATTGGTAAAGTTTACTGGATCATGTTTGAGGCACTGCGTCAATCAAACCAAAGAATACAGCCACTACAGTGCAAGGGAGAGAACACACATCGTGCAACTTGTGGAGAAACGATGGGCTCAAATGCACACACCATTGCATGGTGGTGCAGTTGTCTTGGATCCAAAGTTTTAGATGAATGGACAAGCTTCCAATAAAGAAGTAATGAGAGACTTTAGAAACATCTGCTCGCAGTTGTTGCCAGGTGATGATGGCGATGCATTCCAGTAGAGGGTGGATTATGCCAATAGGGAAGGAACTTTCGGAGATCCCTGGGTTCTTAATAGCGTAAACAGATTTTCAGGTCAACTATGGTGGAAAGAATATGGAGGAGACGTAGTTGAGTTACAACACGTGGCAACCAGGGTGCTTTTGATCGCGGCATCCAATGGTAGATGTGAGCGCAATTGGTCTTCCTATGACTTTGTGCACTCAAAGCGCAAAAATTGTTTAAGTCTTGCTCGTGCCACAGACCTTGTGTACGTCTTTTGTAACATGCATCTCATTCATGCACCCACAAAGATAGCCACAGGGGAGACCGAAGTACACTTTGGAGTGCTTTAGACTCATGAAACGATGGCGGAACAGAGGTGTAGCAATGATGAGATGGAGTGGGAAGTGGATTCAGAATGTTCAGACAATGAAGAGGTTGATGACCTGGTGCCTATGATAGATGGCAAAATGTAAACATCTTTTCATGATAATGTATCTACTCTATATCACTGTAGCTCACTATTGAGCTATATATCTCACTTTTTGAATTAAGAGCAACATGCACACCTTTGGACAATGTATAAGTCTGCTCCATTAAGTTTTTTTTCAAGTATTGAGGAGAGTTTGCATAAACATAAGTATTGAGGACATGATGTGACAACCAAATAAAATAACATTAACACATCCTAAACAAAATGATATCTACAAACCAAATTCTCACCAAAATCATCAATTAGCAACTCCAAAACGAATTCATTTCCATAAACATAGAGAGAATACAACGCGTCTCGAAAAAGGACGGGGTAATTTGCCATTAAAATTTCCAATTATAGTCTACAATGTCTTTAAGAAACTGTGATATCCACTGCTTCTTCAATGTCCAATGCTTCCTCAAGCATATCCACCGTTTCTTGATATCTGCCTCATGACTTGGTCTTGCCTCCTCAGGCAGGGGAGAGAGAGGACCATATCGCACTTCATATCTGGCAATTTTTTAATGATAAAATAACTACTTCTTCTTCTTTGGCTACCAACTTCTCTTGTAGCGAGAGAACGCTCTCTCCTTGGTTGGCTAGTGTAGCCCCCTAAGACACGATATTAACAATTTGTTCATGCTCACCTCGTAGGAGCACCAATGGCCTCTTTCATGCAAGTGGATTTGCCTCTCCACAACACGCTTGTGCCCTTTCTTTAGCTCTTCCAAGTTCGACACCAGCGTTGAAAGGACGGTTTGTTCGAAGGACACGCTTCTTCATTATATCTTGCACGAAGACTTGTTGGATGAAGGACATGTCAACTTGATTATTATTAGGTAGACTGCACTCCTTTTGGATGAAGCATAGAAGCAACACACGTGCGAGACCTTTGTGTTGCAAATCTGAGATTTTCAATGGTGTCGTTGCCTTGGCATGACCTGACCTCCTGAATAGTACGTCTTTCACAAAAAATGAGGGAAAGCACTTGCGTGCGTCCTCCAATTCCATTGGTTCACCCTCCAAACCCTCGGGATTCATAGCCTTGGTCTTGAGCCCCATATCACAAACTCTCCTCTCTGAGGATGCATTGAGACTGCTCGTGGTCGAGCTCACCGTAGACATTGGGAGGAGCATATGGGGTTGCCATTTCCTGTCAAATCACACGATAATAAAATATTAGATCGAAGCGATAGATACACATTGATTATAAAACTACAATCGATGGTACAATCAATGTTCAACATACAAAATTTTAAAAAATTAACATCTCTATCATCACTTTGACAACACCAATGTAATAAAATAGCATGAAATTTCAACACAATGGACATGAGACAAGAAAAAATCGTTTCATTGCAAAGTATAGACACATTCTCAAATTACAAGGTATGATTTCAATCATTGGATGGCCTCAAGCCTGCACTATCTGGGAGTTTGCGACCAACATCCTTAATTCCTTGTAACATGCTGAGGAGATCATGTGAGGACTTGCACTGGGTGGGATGGGGATGTACACAAGGGCACAAGACTTCCTAAAAGCGTTTGAGGAAAGCGTTATAATTAGTGTCATCATCCTTAGGTAAATATTTAAGGATTTCTTGAATGAATCTAGAAAGGGAGTAGATACCTTGGCTGCACGTGTAGACTGGAGGATTTGTGGATATACATTCGGGAGCCACCCAACAATATCACTTGCTCCAGGTTTCCCTTGTTGATGGGAGAAGATCTGGCAACTTTGGAAATGTGTTCTCTGTGGGGAACAAGGTACCCCAATCACATATGTCCACATATACTTCATCCCAACCAAAATGTAGCAAGATATTACTTCGATGAACATCATTGTGAGTGATGTTATTCGCGTGCAAAAGGATGAGGGTTCAGAGCAATCCATTAACGATAGGCCATATATTCTGCTTGACGGCTTCAGAGGTCCCCTCGTTGTCTTTGAAACCCTTGCTCATGGTCACATTCTTCCCCTCCTTTTAGAGTCTCTCTAGCCAGTGTGGTCGAGGTTTCCACCATTCTACCTCTTGAAGATGAGGGTGGGAGCTCGCATGGTGTGTCTTGCCAATCCTAGAGTAGCAATGATTCCACTATGAGTGATGTTCATAATTGTTGCCTCATGCAGTGCTATGTCATTGGCACTCTTCTGGCCATCACCCTTGACTAACTTGCCGGCGTAAAATTCATTTGTGAAGGTCTCATGATTGACTTTCACCTTCGTGAGCATGCCGTATCTACCTTTTCCAATGCTTGCAATTGTGGAAATTCAATGCAAGCCATGCCCATGATGAAGAGGTTGCATGGGTCTAGACTTCCCATGTTGGGTGGCATTGGGACGTTGTGCAAGATTGGTACTTCTAAAGCGGCAGGCACTTCGGGTACATCCTTGGGCTCTCCTACATATGGTCTCTTTCCCTGTTGCTTCATGCTTCTATAGAGGACCTCTACTTCCTTCATGCGGTCCATGAAGCTAGACTTCCCTTTAATTTGCTTGTCAAGGGTTTCTGCAACTCTGCAAACTTGCCCTATGATTCGACTCACGTTGTGGCCTAGCTAACCACCTGTAAGGACTTCAATCCCACCTAAAGCACTACAAAATTTTGCAACTAGTGTTACATATGTAGCACTACATAACTCATCCAAAAATGATTTGTATGAGGACTCTTGCAAGACTTTTTGGAGGCGATCACTTCGTAATCCATAAAGATGAGTGCATATGAATTCTTTGACATATTTACGCTCAACTTTTGTTATCTTTCCTACAGTACCCATGATGTGCGTAGAAGCTAAAACTAAGAAACAAAAAACCATAACTTCTCATCAGTATAAGTAACATGTAATGCAACACATTATAGTCATTCTTTGCAGCCTATATATGCAACATAACCATGAAGCAATCACCCTAAACCCTAAACCACGGGTCCACATGAATGTAATTTATGATTAACATACACAAGAACATCCACACAATTATGCATGATGTTAATTATGATTTTTCATGTCATAAAAAAATATGTTATGATTTTTCAAATAAAAAACCTCGCATGTATGAAATGCTATCAATAGGAATGTGACGAAGTCATACAAATACACATCATTTTACAAACTACAAAGAACAACATAAAGCATGGTGTCACGTGTGTATCCCTCTCATTGTAAGGATCTATGCAAATCCTAAGCACCAGACGCAGGGATTTTATTCCCATTATAAGAGCAAAGGATAAACGTTCGATCCAAACGTCAAGAATGATCACACTTTAAAAATAAGTAGCTTATTAGATAATGGTTTTTTTTCCACAAATCGTGTCTGAGAGAAACTCCTCCCGTTGTAAGAATCGAAGATTGTGGTGCGGGGAGTATTAAAGATTCCACTTTTCTCATTATACAGATCTACAATGTAGATCTACAAATCATGTGGTCCATCAATACGTATATTGAAAACTGTATAGCTTAATGACTCACTAGATAAAAATTTTATCTGCACAGATTGTGTCTAGGAGTAACTTCTTTTGTTGTAAGAACCAAGGCTCAGACGTAGGAAGAAGTATGACTTTTTGTAAGCTCACATTTCATTCGAGCTTATTTTACCTAAAGCATCGTACAAAGTAAGAGTGTTGTGAGACATATCAAACAAATGCACGTGCTATCTAATGGTCTCCTAAAACAATGTACAAAGTATGAGTCCCGACAAGCATATCAAAACAATGTACGGTGTTATCTAAATTCCTAGAACATTGACTCAAGTAAGAGTGCTGCAAAGCATATCAGAACAAGAGTCAATATTTACTAAATTTTGTCTAGATTACTATGGGAGTAAGATATCAAATCAAACAACCCATAGTAATTTCTATACCCTAAATTTTAAACTGTTATGTAATCACGTGAAAATAAAATTTAAATTACTTTTTATAAAAACATGAGCGTGAAGAGAAAAGAAGCTCACCAATACACGAGGATGACCTGCTCGATAAACGACTGCAACCTGTGTGAGGAGAGATCTAGAGAGACTATGAGAGAGAGAGAGAGAGAGAGAGAGAGAGAGAGAGAGAGAGAGAGAGAGAGAGAGAGAGAGAGAGAGAGAGAGAGACTATGAGCTAGAGAGAGAGAGCTAGAGAGTGTAAGCTAGAGAGAGAGAGTGTGTGTGTGTGTGAGCTAGAGAGAGTGAGAGAGCTCTGCAAGCGTTCTCAATCAAAAACATTGTTGGGAAACAAGCAAACTGAAACACCTCTATAGCAATGTCACCCGAGAGCGTTGAAAGAGAACTACAAGAACACCAAAAGCTTTGGAAAATCCCTTTGAAACACCACAAGTTCAACAAGGGTAGTCCCCTTGGGAATTTGCTGGCCGGCATCCACCCAAGAGACTATGTCACCACATAGGAGCAAAACCCTACCAAAGCATGGATTTACATCACACGTTGACCAATGCATATGAAGACAAGGGCCTCCCCTTTGACCATTGAACATCACAAACCCACAACTTCAACATCAATTTCACAATTCATAGATACATGCCCTCCCAATCTGTCTGCACACAATTTGCCATTAGGCTGCCATAGCCATAACCCTGCAGAGAACTAGTCGTAACCTGAAGAGCATAACTCTAATTGGGGCACTTTAAAGCTTGAGAGAAAGCTTGAAAAATGAATGGAAAGAAATCTGAAGATGATAAAATTTCAATCTACATGACGCTACATGCAAATTGATGCAAACAGGGAGCAGTCTGACATGACTACACGTAGAGTAGGCAAGGTGGGGGCAAAAACTACAACAAAAACCATCAAGGAGGCACAACGAGATCAAAACTGCAATTTTCTGGAGTTTGAATGAACTTTTTTATGTTTGTATATGAGTTTTAGCTATATTTAAGTTTAAAAAAACTCACTCACGGGCACTTACAATAGCCCAATAGTTGTCACTAGCCTAGCAACTTGCAGTGCATGTACATGTGCTTGCTAAAGCAAGCTAAAACCCTCAGAAAAATAAAGCTCACACACCCTGTTGACATCGTGCGTCATGTCCATATGTATAAACTTACAAAAACCGGGGTTCTCAAAATGCGCACAACAATGTATCAAAGAGTGACGTATTATTTTTAAAGCGAGATCTACCGTATCAATGAATAGTCTTTCGATCGATTTTGGTATCAAACGATATAGTGTCGATCGATATTGTTTCGATCAAAAGAGCTTATCGATCGAAAGAAATAAATTATTCAAAAATACCACATATTATACGCGAATACGCAAATACCACATAGTATACGCAAATACGCGAATAATGAAGATTTATTTGGTATAAATTGCATTATTTGGTCGAATAAATGCAACCCTATAGATGCCTACTTGGTACACTAGTCACATGATAGTAGACAAGCATGCACATGTGCCCTAAACCACCTGAGATGAATTCCACATATGGGGATGTTTCAACCATGATGTGTAACATGATGTCACCTATTTCTATGCCTATACAAGAGAGAAATTTTTGCTCAACTATGCAACCCTTATTCTAATTTTCATATTGAATGGCGCATAGATGTTTCCACATTAGCCTAAATTGGGTACTAAAGCGTGTATGGTAACTAGTATCTTGTAATCACTAATATGACCCATAATATCTATGTTTGTAGATGGAGAAATTCAAGGTGCAAATCTGTTAAGCATTTGGCATTTTGTGATGTTGGCAAGTCACACATATAGAGCCTTCAGTAACCTCTGCTCAAAATTGCACTTTATATGAGAATATAAGTCACCCAATATGTATGTGAGCTGAAGAAAAACATTTATGGGATCAAGCAAGCATGTAAAGCAGCCTAGAGAAGATGTAGCATATTTAATTACGATGGATTTTTGTATGGTTGATAAAGATCACTCTTTGCTTGTGTGGGAGAATAAGGATGAATTTCTAATAGTTTACATTTATAGGAATGATCTGATTGTTGGAGGTGATCATTATGGTCAAATGGATCATGTGAAGGCTTTTTTGAAACAAGAGTTTGAAATAAGATAATCAACAATATGATACTTTTTCGGAATTGAGATTATAGGCATGGGGAATGGCATATGGTTACCGTAGTCTGTAGATGCAATATCATTAGATATGGTCTCAAATTATACTATGGCTGATTGTTAGCCTATCTCTGATGTAATGGAAATGGCCTATGAACTTTGAAAGTAGCAGAATTAGGAAACTTAGAAAAAGCATTTCTGTGAGATTACTTTGAGAGCATAGAGGGTGAACTTAATTGATGGTAACATAAACATAGTACTTAATTAACTTGGCATGAGCAATACTTTTGCAAGAGGGACAATTTAGAGAACATGACAATAGTTGAGGACTGGATTTATGTGGAGCTAGTCCCCCCTCCAATAGCATTTGTATTATAGATTCTCCCATCAAGAGAGACTTGGTACAATACAATCTTTGTGCTCCTTGTGACCTAAGTGATTCATTGAAGATGGAAAGCTTCATGCATCACAGGCATAACATAAACTTTGTAAAAAGCATTAACTATCCCAAGCCTCAGTCCCAAGGCCTCAAACCCCCAAGAAGCCCCCCTTCTTGCTTTGGTTGATCCCCCCTTGTAGCTCATACTTGATGCTCATTGGACCCTTCCCAGCCTGGCCAATCACATGCAAGATGCATAACAAGCAACAAGGGTAGTCTTGGGACAAGTGTCCCCCTTTCCCTTTGGAGAGAGAGGAATTGATAAATGCAACAAAAAAGAAAACTAATTTATCATTGGACCCCTTGGGAGGCCAACCAATAGGCTTTAGGCACACCATGAGGGCAACATGGGTAGGGGCTTGACATGTGTCCTTGTTGCCTCTTGAGGCTTGGCTTATCTTGTGTGTGTGTGTGTGCGCATGAGTGCGCATGCGCACGTGTTTAAGAATGATAAATCTAACAATAGTTTGATTTTGCAAACTATTGAACCATACAATGGGACTAGAGACAAATCAAGGTGTAAATAACCAAATCTTATGTATACATTAGATAACAGGTAGATAAAACTAAGACTACAATTTACATTGATATTGACATATAATGTATTACATGTTATCATCAAAGAATACTATACAAGGGTTATCTATAACCAAATACTGGATGATCTTCTGTTATTGTTGCAGTTGTCATTGTAACCCAAGGAAAGAATCTCTTACATGTCACCATCCAAGAAACACAAGCCTGTTATAACTGACATTACTTGGGAAGACAGGTGTCAACGACTCCCTCCCCTTGTTATTGGTGTCAAAAAGTACAACAAAAACTAACAACATAAACTAGATCAATTATGAATTTTAAAAAATGAGCCATTTATCTGCAACAATATTTACATCATTGTGGAGCAGTGTGCTGGCTAAAATTGTGCAATGCATTTCCTATTTAATTTGACCCAACTTTGCCCACTAATGGAGTTATGCACAACACAGTAAATCAGTAATTGGGCCAAGACACTAGAAGCTTTGAAAGTATGGTTCATTCAGAAATAAAAGCCAAACCTGAAATCAAAGAGACAATGCAGCTTGTGTCACAACTACATTCAAAATTGAAGAGCAAGGATAGGGCCTAAGGCTCTTCTAAATGTCCTAGGACCGAAGAGGATGTGCCTCCTCCTTCAGGTGCCGATCCCTCAACTGTACACTTGGATGATACTATATATCTCCTGTCCTACACTTACTTGGGTACCATTCTATCTTTCACCTGCAAGCACCACAATTAGGTGAAGGACGTTTTGAAAATGTTAAACAAGTTTCAGGGGCCCATCCCCTCTTCAAAGATCTTGTCTATGTGGCAAAGATCCTCAAGGACTAGTTAGGAAGCAAGTTGATTTTACAAACAGTTATAGAGGAAGAACCAACTACTATTGTCTAGCATTGTGGCATGATATTTCCCTGTTCTCTTGCTTGTTATAGAAAAAGACCCATGTTGATCTTCAAGCTTTGGAATGGAGGTCACCTTGAGCAGTGGATTCATGTCTACCATCATGATGGAAGCAAGCTTGCAAATCATAGAGTTTCAACACACGTCTAGAGCTATACAACAATTCATAGACAACATTTTGCCGATCTGCAACGCTCTTTTGCAAATTCATGCATACTCACACGATTTCATTCACAACAACCTACACACTAGAAATATTCTACTACATTTTGGTGAGCGAGGAGTGTATGCTGGGATCACGGATTGGGGACAAAGTACACATATTCCAAGCTCTCAAATCTCAGCCCTCAAACTAGAGCTCAATTTGAGCAAGATTATCCATGGACTGTCCCTAAAAATACCAGGACCAATCCTCCTCTTTTCACCAAAGCATCTGATATATATAGTCTATCATATATTCTTAAGCTCTTGGTTGTGTGTATTCTAGAGCCTCGTGAGGTGTCCAAGTGTAGAACTTGACTAATCATGGCAACATGGTAAGGAATTGACCATGTACATGTAATTCACTTTCACCACAATAGCTCCCATAGCTCTATACACCATCAAGGAGTCCCAAAACAATTATAATAATCAAGAGAGTTAAAAATTGATAAGAGCATTGATTCCTCTAAAATGTCCTTTATAATTCCCTAATTTTTGTGCAGACTATACACTCATGCAAGGTTCTCATTTGTGATCTTACATTGATGGATAAACATGTCATTGTTTACATCTAATCTAAAGATATGCAGAAAGATGTAGCAGGTGTGTTTGCATTCCTTGTGCTACTCAATCATTAAAGTCTTTGCTAGTACACACTAGGCTCATTTTGCAATGTGCACTTTGTACACCTCATCACATGCTTGCAAACTTGAAGTCCCTACCATAAATCTCTCAAGTTGGTTTCCTCTTAACATAGCACGCCCCTCAATCTTTTCCTCCATATGTATTCCAAAATCTATTTCTTTAGCATCAACAATAGAGATACTTGGACAATATTTCACACTTAGTCACCTCAGTCACCAATTGATTTTGAACCATAAATCCTCCTTCCTCCAACATCGTCAATTCAACAGTAAAATACTTGGATGATAGTGCACGCTTGATCACCTTAGTCACCAATTGCTAAGAAGAAGAAGAAGGGGGGGGGGGGGGGGGGGGGAGGTTCTCGTGGGGGAGGGGAGACGAGAGAGACGGAGAGGGGGGAAGATTCAGTGAGAGAGACAGGGGGGAAGAGGGGGGAAGATTCAGTGAGAGAGACAGGGGGGAAGAGGGGGGATGGCTCCCACACCGGGGAGAGAGAGAGAGAGAGAGAGAGAGAGAGAGAGAGAGAGAGAGAGAGAGAGAGAGAGAGAGAGAGAGAGAGTGCGGGGAGGCATGGAAAAAAAAATCAGTTAGGAGAGGAGTTTTATGTTGTGGACAAATCTCTCTCTACAAAGTTCATGGTGCTAGTCGAAGATGACATAGTCTCAAATTCAAGTGGCACGGATGCTCCATTGGTGGATGTTCCCTAAATAGACCTTACTACTCCAAGCAAGGAACCACTCTACAAGGAGCAATCATTGCAAAACTCTAACAAGGTAAGGAGAATAAATAGCATTTTGTCATTTTTTTAACGCGATGACGAACATCAAATCCCAACACCTTGATGAAGCTTCTTTCAAAGATGGTGGAAACGAGTGTCAGAAAGTCCAAAGGTGTACAATGGTAACATGGTGTCTGAGTTTCCACCGACCTTAGGAAAGGTTCATCCAATGGATGTTATGGAACATAAGTATGATCCACACCACAAGACCAAACCGCCAACCTAGAACATCGCATTTCTTGCAGTGTGTTGCAAAAGTCATTGTGCAAGTGCTCTAAAGTGTCTCAATGAAAGTTGTCCGAAATTGGTTAATTTTGGGAAGCCAAACACAACGCATTTCAATGGCAGTATGCTAAAAGTACCTTGTATGGACAAGTTTTGTGATGGACTTGGAGGCAAGCTTACTTGCCACTATTGCGGACAGTCACCCGTTTGTTTGTGTACATTTGATTGCTTCATATCGATTGTGTATATTATGTCATTCCAAGGGATGAAAGCATGAGCAGATTGATGGTACATCAAGGAACTCACCAGCATGCCACGAGGGATGGTACATCCAAAGGGATCATAATAAATCCAAAGAAATGATTGTACGAGTTCTCAGTGTAGATAGACATCAGGTGCAAGAATGGTTCAAATATGTGTGGCAAAGGAAATTGTGACAAGAACTTGATGTAAGAGGGAGGCTCTAGCCATGTACTTGGCGAGCAAGAATTTCTAAATGTTTTTGAAGCAATGAGTCCCTTAGTGGAGGACAATTGATGATGACGATTACTTGTTTCTCTTGTTTGTGCATACTATTTCAAAGTAACTTAACTCTGTAATATACGTTTTGTAGGTCCGTGGCAACAACAAGAAATGGACCAACAAAGGAGAGCTTTGGTATGCACTCCTTGTTGCGGCTAAAAAGGGATTGCATATATGATTTTTTTCACAAAAAGCAAGTATCCTAGGCAAGGAGCAACAGGGGACTGGTGCTTTGTGTTCAAGATGTCTATGGTCTTGCATCTGGATTGAATTTGGTTAATCAAATGTGACGAAGTGGGGCTGAGATCTTCGGCACACTTGGGTGCAATTTGATCACAATCACCAAGTGGTAGATTGGGTGACCATGGCATGCCATGTTTACGATCCAAGGTTTTCAATTTTAGGAACATATTCCACAAGTTTGGCATATCTTAAGAACGACCAACAATATGTATACTAATATGAATGTGTTACATTATAGCATGCAAGATCTCCTCACTATTGCAACTTGTAAGATCAAAGAGAAAGACATGGAAGCACAAATTCTTTTATGGTAGTGCATAAATGAATTTATGGAGGAGCATGGATGTGAGAGCATGGATTTCCACGGATTCATGGCCAATGAAGCTCAAGCCAACTGGAATGCAGTTCGCATCGTGTCCAATGGTGGAAAAGACAATGTTCTACAACATCAAGAGCGATCTTGCCTTTTTCATTGGAAACAAAACATGGTGGCACACACAGCAATGTACTTTTTTTAAAAAAATCTCAACAAACTCACAAAGTTATGTGCAAAAAGTGGCGTTTAGACCCCTCTAGAGAGGCATCTACAGTAGAGTCTCGTCTCCTTTGACAATGGTGGCATGATGAAAATTTCATGGATAGAAACATCCCTGCAATGGACACTTGGTTGAGTTGTGGGAGGTGAATATTGCACATTGGGGGAGAATCATGACATCAATAGAGAGAAGTACTGATGGGGCAAACACTCCAAGAACAATTTGGCCAACAGTAAGCATGGGAGCTAGCTTGTAGGTGAGGGATTAAAAAAAATTCTCATTGTATGATGCATGTACTTCCAATATGGTGAATGCAATATGACAAATCATGAATGCAATACCACAAAAGTTCTTATTGTATGATGCATGTACTTCAGATATGGTGAATGCAATACTACAAATTATGAAGGCAGTTTCTTACTCTTACTACAAATCATAAAGGAAGTTTCTTACTCTTAAGGTAAACATGTTGGAAAGGGTCCTTCGTTAGAGAGACTCAAGAAGAGAGTTTCCTCTAGTCTAGCACAAGTGATAAGAGTAGTAAATGAGGCTACATCTAGAATACCTATGTATAAAGCTCGCACCCCACTTGAAGGAGACAAAGAAGACGTTTGGCAAAAGTGAGGGCCATCGATTGTGATTGATATTGATGATGAATCAACACATAGACTAGAGTACAATGAAAAAACACGTGACCGCACAACACACAGAAGGCCTAGGAAGATCATTTTCATGGAAGATTCAGGGGCAATAGATGGGAGTGAGAATTCCAAAGAGAAGACAAAGTTCTGTGTTTTGGAACAAAAGGTCAATGAAGCTATGTGGGCAATCAGAAGAACTCCTCTCGGTAGTCGTGTAACATGTAGTGGCACCCCTAGTAGTGGAAAAAGATGTGGAAAAAAATATAGTGGCATGTAGTAAATGGACTCTTGCTTCATCCTTTATGGGGAATAGAGAGATCTAAAAGGGCTACTCATGTAGTGGTTTTTATTTTGTCTCAAACATGTTATTCATTGTTATGTGGTGGATCATAGCATAGATCCAAGGCCAGCTTCTCCTCCAATAACTTGGCTGGTTGATCTAGTAGCAAATCTCATTGGTGAAGAAGTTGAGATACTCCTTGAAGGAGGATTTCAAGTGGAGACAGTTGGAAAATAACAAATGAGTGCAATCACAATGAATACTCCTCCTAGGGGTGGAGATGATTCCTCTTTTGCTTCAACAAAAGCAGGTAGCAGTGGTTCAATACTACTAAATGGCATAAGAGTCAAATTGCATACCTCCATTTTAGAGGAGGCAGCAAATAAAATTGGTTTGGCTCTTTGTTTAAAGGCTAAGGTGATTGAAGAGAAATGAACTATAGACAAAGTACATGAAGTCTTCAAGGTCGAGCATTACGTAGTAGACGGACATGTGGGGGTGTATGAGGTGCTCATCAAGGATGAGCCCTAGTGCACATGCCTCGATTTCAACGACAGGGAAGCCAACAAAAAAATGTTATTTGTCTTGAAAGCGCTTGTACTTGATTTTCTTGAGAGTGCTTGGATTGATCCAAAATGAAAACATGGTCATACATTAACTTGTGCTAGGAAAAATAGATGTCTACAATGCTCTTAGCAGTAAATGAAAATATCCAAACATAGAGTAAAGCCCCATGATTGGATAATTTTGTGACACATTTTTTGCCATGTATTGAAGCTGCCAAAGTTGATATGGAGTGGGTAGGTATTGGGCCTTTGGCAAAGATGTTTTGGGATTATCTTGGTTTATAAATCATTTTGTCCCTCCTTTTGTCAGCATTAATCTCGTTTAAAATGGTTTAGGTCTATACTTCTCCTTCTATGTGACATAGAGAGAGAGAGAGAGAGAGAGAGAGAGAGAGAGAGAGAGAGATTGTGTGATAAGGTATAAGGTTGTTAAGGTGTCACATCAATACAAAAGTAATGAGTAATAAATTAATAGTCTCCCAAAATGCTATAAATTTGATAGTGCCTTCAGTTATTTTGTGTAAGCATTCAACAGCTATCCTAGAGAGATTCTCTATCTCGCTATAATGTCTGTGACGATCTTGAGAATATCATCAAGTTTGCTTGAGATGCCATAGAGGCCATCCTCAATGGAGGGGCAACATATGGACCTAAATGGTTTAGGGGGCTCACATGGAAACATTAGAGGTGTATCGTCTTTATCAATGCCGCACAGAAATCAACATGTGCTTGTTGCTAACATTGGACAAGAAGGGAAAATTTGCATTCTTTTGTTGGAAAAGAGTTGGAATCATCACACAGGAGGACGAGGGGAGATATAAGGTGAAACCAGGGCACGTGGTGAATCATTTCTTGCCTATAGAGGGAAGCATTCCTACAAATCCAGGGGCTTCCAAAAAATGAATGTGGTCGCACCATATAAAGTGATGTCTTATGTACTATAAGAAACATAAATGTAATGTTCTCTATCAGTAACGGATGTTCATCTTTTAAATAGATTTGTTTTTTATGTCTTTGAAACACTCTAAAAGTTGGTATATCATTGCCTCTCTCTCTCTCTATCTATCTCTCTCTCTATCTATGCCTCTCTCTCTCTCTCTCCCCCCCCCCCCATGTCTCTCTCTATGACATCGGATCTCTCTCTCTCTCTCTCTCTCTCTCTCTCTCTCTCTCTCTCTCTCTCTCTCTCTCTCTCTCTCTCTCTCTCTCTCTCTCTCAAGTATTGGGTTCTCAAGAAGTATCTTTTTGATGCATTGGTGACACCGGTTCTTCTTTATGGATTTGAAGTGTGGGGCGGGAGCATCTCAAAGTCTACTTGGAAAGAGTTTGAGAATGTCCAAAAGCGTTTTCTTACAAACTTTCTCCAAGTTAAGACACAAACACCATATACGTTCTTACTTCTTGAGTCATGATCGCTTCCAATTGAGGTTATGGGCATGAAAAGGGTTGTGGAGTACATGATAAAGATGCATCAAAACCCCTCACATCGACTTTCTACAATTGCATGGGAAGCAACAAAAAAAATATTCAAAAGACGCATAAAAGAAAGATCTTGAGCACGGATGGATGCAAGACATAAAGAAGTGGTTTGGGAGATGGGATGCATTACACTTGCTACATGATGCTTCGATTAACTCCCAAGTGAATGAAGCTTTTCTACAACGCCAATGTATTACGCCTTGGGAGAAATCCGATGGGCCCCGCTTCATACATTACACCACCCATATTGCCCCCAACTACAAAACCATGTTCTTCGCTGAAAGAGGAAACTGTACTCACACTTACATGCTTGAGCCTATCCCCTTGTCAGTGATACGCACTATCACAACCATTTGGCTTAGCTCCCATTTCCTTCGATGCAAGACAGAGCGTTGGGGAAATGGATGAGAGTCAAATTGATTGTGCACATTATGCTCACTGCAAGTTCGAGAATTTGAGTACCACACACTACTAGAGTGCTCAGATTTTGGTCACATCCAAACTTGCTGAACTCTCACATTTTCAGCCATGACTTAGACCTACACACTTTCCTCTCACAGCCACAGTGTGGTCTCTCCATTGCAACTCACATCACCACAATTTTGGAGCATTGAGAGTCACCCATCAGCCATACACATACTACATCACATGTAGCTTTGGTCCCATAGGTCATAGTTGACCTATGGGACCTCCAAGGACGATAATAAAATCTCTCTCTCTCTCTCTCTCTATGTGTGTGTGTGTGTGTCTCATCCTACACCATGCACACACATCTTCTCTCTCTTCCTCTATGTTTCTATCCGGGTTGCCATGATGCTAGGTATATTTGCTAGCCTTCACCAAATTGTGTGTTGGTGGATGTGAAGAAGAGAGTACGAGATCGAGAAAGAGTCATTGAGAGAGAGAGAGAGAGAGAGAGGGAGAGGGAGAGAGATTCCATAAGGAAAAGGTGGTTTTGGATTATCTTGGATTAAAAATCATTCTATCTCTCCACTTGTTAGCATTAATCTTGGTGTTTAATGATCTAGGTATGTACTTGTCCTTGTGTGTGTGTGTGTGTGTGTGTGTGTGTGTGTGTGTGAGAGAGAGAGAGAGAGAGAGAGATAGAGAGAGAGATAGAGAGAGAGAGAGAGGACAAGGCCAATAGAGGATCAGGAGAGAGAAAAAGAATCTTTTTGAAATTTGCTTGCCGGATTCCAAAAAGCGCTCGTGGAGAAATGCTCGCCAAAAAATATTCCGTGCATAGGTACTCATAAGAAAAATGGATTCCTTGTGATGCTTCCCACATGGAATGTTTTGAGATCTCTAAGAAAACTTCCGCCTTGTTACAATAGCTTAAGTACTAATAGAGCATGGAATGTACATGGGATTCTAAGTAAGTGCATCTTGGAAATGTGTGCTACTAAATTCAATGGAATGTGTGTCATGTTGCTTTATTGTTGCCATCATATATGTCTTTTTGACTAAATACTAATAATTACAAAAATTTGTGCCATCCCCTAGAAATTCAATGGCTTTCATTATATTAGTTGTATTAGTTTTTGTCAAACTTTTGATGGAATTCTCACTTGAATCATTATACTTTCTCATTGCTTTGAAGTTTTCTAGGCCATGGCTTGAGGCATCATGGGGAGCATAGCTACATGGAGTTTGATTTTCATCCTAGGGAACCTAGCACCCTAGAGGCCATGGTTGAAGGACAAGGATGTAGGAGGTTCCTTGATGCCTTGGCTTGAGGCTTCTTGGGGAGCCTAGCATCCCAGAGTTCTCATGCTTCAAATAGTATTGACTTGATTTGTCTTTGAGAAAGTCACTTGTTCTTTGAGTTTGAGGTAAAGGGCCTTGCAATATGAATACAAATGAATCACCCAAGCTTCTCCATGTCACTAAAAACCAAGTAGATGCCCCTCCATGTTTGGTATTGAGGGAACACATGCGACGAACAACTTCTCCCGATTGCACCCAGAAAAACTCCTTCTCTACATTTTACACACTACTGTGAAGCCTCGGCCTTCCACGAAAGCTTGTGCATTTTGCAATATTTTCTCATCCAATTTTTTTCAAAAATCCAATCGGATGAGCCCATAAAAAAGAAGAAAATCTTTAAATCAAGATGCCATGCACATTACACAGACCAATCAACCAAATTTTGTCACATATATGCAATGTTCCTGGGGTGCCTAGCAACTAGGAAGAGCAATTTCAAATGGTCGTGTCTGACCATTCAAGACTATGCTTGCCCCTGATTTTTGGCTAGAAGCTAAGCAGTATGTGGGCACAGACATCCTTGGGTGGCTAGCACCTAGATTTCTTATGCTTATCTCTTTGACTTGATTTTTCTAAAGAGCTTTTGAAGGTTATGTAAACTAAATGCCCATCCAAAGTTCAAAAATTACTAAAATACCCCTCATACTACTTGTCAAATTTTACTCCAAATTCCCAAAACTTCCTTGACAACTCTTGGGGTGCTTAGCACCCCAGTTTAATGTGTGCTTCAAGAAATGCTTGCTATCCTGATGATGTTAAAATCTCATCACTGCAGGTCCACGTTGGTGAGTAATAAAGGAGGTTCCAAAGAAAACTCAGTCACCTCCATTCCCAACTTGTCACCTCCACTGAAATTGCTAAAATACCACTCATACTATCAGGACCCAAGGCATCATAGATGCTAGACTCTTGTCTATATCTACAACCGTTTTGGTCAAAGTATATGTTTGTTTGGTCACAACATCGAAGCTTGATTTCCGATGGAGGAGAGTTTGTCTCTAAACAGATTTCTGGGTTCACTCGGGTAATATCCTTCATCTCTAGGGAGGATGGGCTACAATAGATTCTTTCCTCTAAAATGAACCATTCTTTCTGATCTATCACTGGAGTCACTTCTATGAGCTGGTATGTGGGCCATTCAAACACAGGTCGATCCTTTTTGTATAGTTTCCCTTTTTGGTCTACATAGTGTGCATATGAATGATGTGCACCATACAAAGCTAACATCATTATTTTTGATGTGTCCCTTAGACTCGTGAATGATTACACACTTGTGACAGTGGATGCAAAATCATTTGTAAACCTAACAATCCTTGTAGCCTTTGATAATATCTCGACACCTTTACTAAATTCATGTAAGAATTTATTGTTCAAAGAATCAATTTTAAGCTTTTCAGGTGCCTATGCATCTTTATGCTGATTTTGAACTTGCAGTGATTTTACTTATGCTTCTAATGGTAATATAGAATTATCCAATTGTATTAAAAATGACAAGTTAGACGCACTTACATCGAGATTCTCATTTTCAATTTGCTCTGAACTTTGCTTGGCGGTTGATGTATCCCTGTTGTCAGGATTTCTTGGACAATCTTCAGCAAAATGTCCACCTTTTTGTCCACAATCTGAGCAATACGCCATGATTGGTGGTATTTCAATTGGCTATATCATGTCAAGCTCTAGCTGAGAAGCTTCAGCTTCTATGCTTGTCAAGTTGTCGGCATCTTCTTTCAAAACACTAAGCATCAAGTTATAGACTGCTCCATCTAGACCTTTGTACTGTCTTTCGCTTGATTCTCCAATTAGACTTGCTTCTATTGGTTGATCTATTGGATCTTCTGTTAATGGCTCTTGGTTATAGATTTGACCACTATAATCCATGTACAATGACCCTGATTGCATATGCACTAAATGGATGCTTTGCAGACTTGTGCAGATTTTTGGATAACCATTTGGGTCAATTCTTTACACTTCTATCTTTAAGCTTGCAATACTTGACTCCACTGAAGCCCCGACTGAAGCCTATGAACATCTCAGAGTTCTCTGAATCTGGCTTGACTCTGATCAATAGGATCTTGGCTCCCGTGTTGCTTTTGCTTCTCATCAAGTATCTATGGCCTTCTGAATCTCTGTACAAAAATTTATCCCCATTGTAGCCATATAGCTGTAAAATTTTCTCTATTGCAGTTGTGCATCTAAGTTGTATTTATACGCCTGTATATTATAAATTGTATGTATAATACAGATTTTTATGCTGTATATCCGTATTATACGCACATATCCGAATAAAAAGGAGTTTGATGGAAGTATATTTCGATCGAAATATATTTATACTTATAAAAAAAGAGGCACTACGGCGGTTCGAACGAACTACTGCCATACTGACTACTAGAGATAGATACATTTGGTGGAGCTTTACAGAGCAGTAGACAGTGAGCCCATCACATCCAAAGCGAGCCCCAGAGCATGTAAATTTTCTTTAAGTGTTTTTTATGTTTTTTTAAAAAGTTAATTTGTTAACACTGCTGTTGTGGAGCTTTGCTCGCACTTTAGTGTTAATTTGTATTTTGTTTTTTGCTAGCGCTGTTGCTGTGGAGCTTTGCTCACACCTCAGTGTTAGTTTGCAGGTTTAGACACCCGTCCTGACACATTGCAAGGGGGTTAGACTTTAGATGCTTCGTCCTTGACTGTTGCTGACCTACGTGGTGCACTTCAGGGAGTGGCTTAGGTTGTACAATTAGACTTTCCGTCCCTGGTTGTTGCTGACCACCGAGTCGCACTACAGGGAGGAGTTAGCTATTATGCATCTTTTCTTCCTAGTTATTGCTGACCATTGCGTTGCACTATTGGAAGATTGGATTAAAAAAAAGAAGATTCCTCATCTTTGGTTGTTGTTGACCACCGTGTCGCATTGCAGGGAGAGGTTTAGGGTTGTCAAATCCATTGTCCTTAGTTGCTGCTGACCATCGTGTCGCACTCCAAGGAAATTGGATTCAATAGATTCCTCGTCTCTGGTTGCTGCTGACCATCGTGTCGCACTGCAGGGAGAGGTTTAGGATTTTTATATCCATTGTCCTTGGTTGCTGCTGACCATTGTGTCGCACTCAAGGAAATTGGATTCAATAGATTCCTCGTTTCTGGTTGCTGCTGACCATCGTGTCGCACTGCAGGGAGAGGTTTAGGATTTTTATATCCATCGTTCTTGGTTGTTGCTGACCATCGCGTCGCACTACAAGGAGATTGGATTCAATAACTTCCTCGTCTCTAGTTGTTTCTAACTACCGTGTCGCACTACAGGGAGAGGTTTAGGATTTTTATATCCATCGTCCTTGGTTGCTGCTGACCATCATGTCGCACTCCAAGGAGATTGGATTCAATAGATTCCTCGTCTCTGGTTGCTGCTGACCATCGTGTCGCACTGCAGGGAGAGGTTTAGGATTTTTAAATCCATCGTTCTTGGTTGTTGCTGACCATCGTGTTGCACTGCAAGGAGATTGGATTTAATGAATTCTTCGTCTTTGGTTGCTGCTGACCATGTGTCGCACTGCAAGGAGAAGATATATATTATACATTCTTCAATCCTGAATGCTTTAACCATCGTGTCTTTCATTACTGTTGTTATTATGATGCATGAAATGTTTAGATCTTTCATTACTGGAGGTTATTATTGGCCATGATATGTTTTTGTTTAGATTTATTAACAATCATATATGTCAAATTTTTATCTATTCTGGATTTACCTTACTTATATTTCCTTCATGTATTTTCAGGCTTCAGTCATGGTAGAAACAAAGTTAACGCGTCAGCATCGTAAAGTTATTAGTGATGCTCTTATTTTGTCTCTCTATGGAGCTTCAGAAGATCATTTGCGACGAGCATTTGATCCAATGCAGGCAAAGTTCGATGATTTTGTGATTGAACTTGTGGAACATTGTTGGCTGAAGCTGCGCAGTGCATTCCCAATTTCCTTTGACCCAGCTCTACCCACTAATGGAGTGATGCATAACACAGAAAAGCAATTATTAGGCCAGATCACTAGAAGTTTTGAAAGTATGGTTCATCCAGAAAACCCTTCTTCGCCGTGCTCATTAAAGCATCTTTGAAGATAGGATTTCGAATGACATTAAAAGGAATTCCACATGCAACAAATGTTTGAGTCCACTTAAGATGGAGTTCAAGCAGCCATTGTTTCCCAAATGCCTGTTGCAAAGTAGGGTCACTTGGTGCAAATTCTCCTCCAGTCCATGCTTCACTTCGGCTTATGTTAGCAGTTGAGCTTCCGGTAGGATTAGAGCTACAATTCCCAGCAAAAGATGAATGGCACCCTCCTTGACTTGTTCCTTGACCTGTAGTAGGGGTCGAGTGAGGATTTTGATCATTCTTGAGCGTCATCTTGATGTCCCTAGCCATAGATGGAGCCATCATTTTGGGACCTCCCTTTTTTTTGCCCTCAAGAATTCTCTTTGCCTTGAGCGCCCACTTGGGAAATTTTTCAGCAATACCTTTTGGGGGGTATTTGCAAGCTAACATGTTTCTAGGGATTTTGAAAACATATTATTTTATCTTATGAGCATTTCCACTAAAATTATGGCCACAGGTCTTACACCTCATCTTTGATGTATTCTTCCCACTGACCAATTCATCTACGTAGTTCCACTCGTATCCTTTTACCATCTTCTTCAGATCTGCAAACTTAAACAGAACTTGTTACTAAACGCACATCTAAAATCAAACTCTAATACCATTTACATTACTCTATTCATCAACGTTTTCAACTTCTTTAAATTATAAATACCAAAAATAATTTTTTAAGTGTGAGCTTTCACTTTACATATAAATCATGATAAATAAATCATTTAATCTATCTCAATAACTTCCAAGTGTGAGTAAACTCTACACAAAGCAACATATCTTCAAAAAAGACCTATCTAAATTGCCTCCAAGTGTGAGTGTAACTCTACATGTGGCAAACAATCAAAATTCACTACTCTGTAAATCTCTTCTAGGTGTGAGAATATCTCTACACAAAGAGAGAGATGATTATTTAATCTACCTAAATTGTCTGTAATGTGAGTTTTACACATAACAATCAATCATTAGATAAATCTAACGTAAGTTACTTCTAGGTGTGAACATAGTTCAACACACAACAAGTAACTTTTAATTTAACTATTTGACTAAAGTTACTTCTAAGTGTGAACATAGGTCAACACAAAGCAAGTACCCGCTAACTTTAACTACCTTGAATCACCTCCAAGTGTGAGTTTCCTCTACACAAAGCAAGTAATCATTAACTATCTTACTTAACTTACCTCTCAATGTAAGATATACTTCACACAGAGCAAGTAACTCAAAACTCCAAAGCCTATAAAAATAAATATATATAAGCTCTAGAATTTCACTAGAAAAAATATGCATATTTAAACTAACATTTTTTTATTTTTCTTCCTTTTGTAAGGCTCACCTATAGGTGAGATGAGAGAAGAGAGTTCAATGGAATGAGCAAAACAGTCCGTTTCAGTGTATATAAACAAATTTATTTCGATCCAATTAATATTTTGATCGAAGTATTATTTCGATCGAACTAATATTTTGATCGTAATAATATTTCGAAGGAATTTCGGAGAAATTATACGATACGGTGTTTTTGCTGATGTGGCACCGTATAATACGGCCGAATAAAAATGGGTGTCGTCTAATACGCCCGCTTAAAGCGTATTATATGTACACCGTATAATGTACGATGCAACTTAGCTGTGCATGTGCTGCCATTGCTACTAGTTTGCTCTGCTGAACTTTCGGCTTGGTTTAACTCCATGTTGGCTCAATCTAAAAAAAATGTCTCCTAGCAGATTTTGGTATTGATTAATAGAATTTATCCTGCTTATTTTGATAAAACTGCTTGTGGCACTTTTGCAGTTGACTGCTCTTCAGATTTGCAAGAGTTGATTAACCCTAGCTCGACAGTGTCAAAATCAATTGCAACCTCTTGAAACGATGAAAAACTGAGCCTTTAACAAATTAATCTGCAATTCCCTATGATTTGTCTATTTTCAGCTTGATTTTGATAAATTTAAAAATTTGTATGTCCCTCACGGCTTTGAGTTGACCATTTTCTCGCTATTTTCGACTGATCTGATTCGCTTTGCACGGTGTGCTCAATTTGTGGTCTTTGCTCGGTGTGCGGTACTCTTCCTGGCTTTGCTTTTGCTATTTTGGGTCTTTTTTTGGCTTGTTCTGGCTTTTTTAGGCTCTTTCGAACTTCCTTTTTATTTTTATTATTTTTTAAAGAAATTTTGTATTTTCTAAATTTTTTGTATTTTTATAAAATTTTTGGATTTTTCTTGGGAAGGTTTTGATTTTTTATATTTTTAAAATATAATTTTATAATTTTCATGGAATTTTTATGAGTTTTTATGAATTGTTTATGATTATTTGAAATTTTCTCGATCAATTTTGGACTTTTTAAGGATTTTTTATGAGTTTTTTTGAGTTTGTTACTATTTTTGTAAAACTTTTTGTGAATTTTTGAATTTTTGTGATTTTCTAAGTGTTTTTTTATTTTTTTGTGAATTTTTAAAAAAAAACTCTTTTTTAATGAGTTTTCTATTTTTTATAATTTTCTAACTCTTTTTTTGATTTTTTATTGGGTTTTTGAAATGAAAGTGAGAAAAAAGAAGATAAAATTGAAATGAAATGAAATTTAAAGGAAAAGGAAATGAAATGAAATGAAATTGAAACAAAATGAAATGAATCAATACAATAGTCAATGACTCAAAAAAAAGCAAAAAGACAAAAGACTCCACAGCCTTTGAGGAAAGAGAGAAAGAAGACAAGTAGGTCCCCTTTTTTTTTCTGCAAAAAATTATAATGTCTTCTTGTAGCTTGTGTGTTGTGTGTGTAAGGGTGGGCTCACACGTCACGAAGCACAAGAACAGCCGGAAGCGGAAGAAGAAAGAAGAAGCAGATCATTTTAGCATTGTAGGAAACTATCCCAAGAGACATAAAGCTCTATCTGACGAGGAAAGTCCATGCGTTGAAAGGCACGCTCGAAAACCGAAAAAGCCAAATGTAGGTCGAAAATTAGCCGAAACACGTAAAATCACCCAAAAATCCAAAAAATTGTCAAAAAATAACCAAAAAATACCCAAAAATTTCTAAAAATTCTCCACACATTGAGAAATAGTGCAGCCAAATGAAACTGCAAAATTCTTATCAATTCAATTGCCCAAGAATTTAATCAATAAAATCAAGACTAGGCAATTAAACCGGCAAAATTACCAAGAAAACTATGTCAAAAATTGACGCAATTAGAGAGTGTAAATCCCTGTTTTGAGCACAAAAATGCAGCATTTAATCATGACACACATCAATTATGCAATCAAAATATGAATCACATGCAAATTTAACACTTTTTAAGTACACACATAAAAAAAATTTGGCAGTTTTAACCAATTTTTAGGTGCGCACACAAAAGGGTTAAACTTGTCGGATTTGCAATGTGATTTCACAAATCATTAGTTGGGCATGAGCACAACACAAATCAATCATCATTGAAAAATCATAACGCACACATTGATTTCTAGGTGCACAAACATGGGCAAAATAGTGCACACACCCCTACATTAGCATACACACACTCAATTAGAATGCACACACACTTGATTTTAGTGCACACACACTTGAAATTGACCATCCAAGTATGCAATTAACTCAATTATGCACCCAATTAGCAACCTACAATCATCAATTAGCAATTGAAACTTGTCAAATCATACGTCACAAAATCTTAAAAATTTTGGCATTATGACGGCGTGAAAATGAATAATCGCAAAATTTTCAATCCATAACATCAACATTGCATTGCATCTACATAGCATAGCATTACATTGCATCATGGTGAGATTTCTACACAATTCTACACATCCTTAGATCCTAGGGAGGTTGAGAATACCACCTTAATTACCTTTCCGTTGAAGATCAATTGAATGGTCGAATGCTCCAATCCTTCATAGCAAATTAGTAAGTTAGCAGAAATTAGTCAAATTAGCAAGGGGTTAGTATGAAATTAGAGTGTGTAAACACACAATTGGCAAGATATGGTCACACATTAGAGAATTATGAACACAATGCTTCATGCACACACATCCAAAATTCAAAAAAATATAAACACATAAGTGAAATTAGTGAGGGAACGCATTCGTTTATGCCACAATTACACTAGTGTAGGCCATTGTCCCCGGAAACGGCGCCAAATGTTGAGGGTCCCATCATTGCAATAGCTCCAATGACCAACAAAATTATCAATCCGGAGGGATGAGCTACCCGGCTAGGGCATGGAAACACTCACACGGTTAGTGAGCTAATCGTGTCAACACAAATGGTTAACTCTACAAGGTGAGCTTCTCGGCCTATGGAGGAGCTAAGCCGCAATGAACGGCAATCTCCATATCCACTTCTCTCCACCTCCAATCAACCCAATCACATACACTACGATTGCAAGATGCACACAACCCTAATCCTATCATGCAACACACTAATTGCAAGCACACACACATAAATCTATCGAGCACCACACTCCAAGCAAACCTACATGCACACACAAGAAAAAGAGGGCAATCACACAAGATTAGAGAGGGATCCACCACAAATTAGTTAAGATCTAGTTAATCTAAGCATCATAGGCAATCATAACATGTAAAAGAGAGGCATAGTCAGAGAGAAGGAATCATTAATTAGTGTTAATCAAGTCTCATGAGCAAGGAGAAGCTCAAGGACTCCATAGCCACACACCTCAAGAGCTCTCACCAAAGAATGCTCTCAACAAATGAGCTTGAGAACCCTAATTTCTTTTACACACTGCCTTATATACCTAGGGTAAAAATATGCAATGTCTCGACACCCAAGGCCTTTAGGGCACACCACTTACTGAATCTGGAACCTTGGCACAATAAGTGACCTATTCTTTACAACTTGGAACTCCCATTGAGCACATAACACATTAGAAATATTACAATGGCTTGAAATAAATCGAGAATTTATCATTTTGGGAAAACGTGAAAAATGTGTATTTCCAATCTTTACTGCTTCTTCGTATTCATCCTCGATGTGCATCTGTACGTCTTCAGTATTTAACAGCTTCTGTTAACTGACGTTGACTCAGTTAACAATAGCTCTTTTTCGTATTGCCCAATACTCACTTATCGAAGTTGAGTCTTTGACTCTCATATGCTATGGCATGCCCTTCTTGAAGAAAAATAGCTCCAAGGAAATTACCACAAGCATTACATTGGACCTCAAATGGCTTTGAGAGATCTAATATTATGATCACACATTAAGAGATAAGATTCTCCTTAAGCTTCTTCAAAAGCTTCTTGCACTTTTGAAGTCCATGAATACTTAACGTTCTTTTTTTGTTAAGTCATGTAATGGGCAACATACCTACAAAGCTTCGTACCTCTTATAGATTCCTAGGATTATGCCATCTTTTATTACCTCTAACTTTGTTGCATCCATACGGGTGCCATCTTTAGAGATAATGTGACCTAAGTATCAAATCTCTTGTACAAAAAATTCACTTTTCTTTTGATTAATGAAAAGCTTATTCTCTCTCACAACTTGAAAGATTACTTGGAGGTGTCGCTTGTACTCTTCAAGAGAATTTGAATGGTCTGAAGATTTTTGTCCATCATGAGTTTGAATGCATCTAGAGCATTTGTCATGCCAAAACTAGTAAATTATAAAATAGATCTTCTACCCATGGCACGAGATATCTATTTTTGATAGTGATCTTATTTAGTGCTCTATAGTCGACACGCATGTGATATGTGTCATCTTTCTTTTGCACTAAAAGAAATGGTGAACAAAATGGAGAGGAGCTAGACCTGACCATCCCTTTTTCCACCAAATCATGCACTTGCCTCATGCTCTCCTCTTGTTGAGCTTGTGAAACTTGATAAGGAGGCTTGTTAGGCAGTGAGATTCCTGGTAGGAGCTTTGCTCTTGATTCCCTTTATTGCAAGGATATGGTGTTCCCCGACTCATTAGCATCTGTACATGCTCTTTTCCCTGTAGATGAAGTAGATTCTCCTTTCAGGGAGCTTCATGTTGGAAGCCATGCGATTAAACCATGGTGCCCCAACGATAACATTCTCATGTTTGAGAGGGGAGACGAAGAAATCCTTTTTGTCCACATAGATTTGGACATGAAGCATTAATTTTCCAATTAAGGAAGTAACTAAGACGTCTTAATTGTCCCTTGACAGCTCCATTGACTTTCAATGCATCTCCTATCTTAAGGGCTTGTATGCCTAGCTTAGTGGTCAACTTCGTGGATATAAAGTTGTGAGTTGAGCTAGGGTCAAACAAAACAAAGCCATCATGCTCTTGCATCTTTCCCCAAGCATAGGAAAGGAGAAATCCTTGGCAATGAGCATCCTCTTTTGGAGCTTCAAACATAGAGACTCTAGAGTCTCATTATGGGCAATTCTCTTGGGGCAAGGACGATAACCATGACCTTGCTCCCCACACTTAAAACATTTGTGGTCCTTACTAAAAGATTCTAGCTCTTTAGGAGAGAGCTTATATTTACCTTTGTAAATTCCCTTCTCCTTGGATGGGTTGTTGTTGGAATAGCCTTGGTAAGAATTTTGGGCATTAGTTTTCCTCTTGGCATCACTTTTGTCTTTATTTTCCATGGGCTTGACATTTAGTCTAGCCCCTTGCTGGAAATTGATGCACAAAGCAACCATGGTGCGGTGAATTACTTCAGTGATAGAACCAAGCCGTTGAGATTTGACATACTCGGCCATATCTTTGGGTAATCCCGCACAGGATTGTTTCTTTTTCTTGGAAAAGTCTATCTTTTGAAAGACAATAGACTTGAGATATAAATCCCAAAAATCATCCACATATTTGTGGATAGACTCATGTGAGAGAAGCTTTAGTGCTTACCATTTGGTAAGCACTTTCTCCTTTGCATCACTTGCAAGGAATTGCTTCATGATGGAAACTCGTAGAGTTTTGCATGTCTTTGGGGATTTGCCATTTCCAGGAAGTCTGGCCCACCATTGACGAGCTGATTTTTGGAAGTACATAGCTACATGGTGTAGCTTGGAGGAATCCGTGAGGCCCTCGTCTCCAAAGGACACATAAAATTATTGGATGAAGGACAATACTTTGTTGGTAGCAGCAAAGGTGCCATCATAGGTGAGAAAAGAGATACTCTTTCCTCCCTCTTTAAACTTCTTTAGCTTTTGTGACCTTCGCCATGCAGGGTAAGATTTGCGATGTCCTCCCCTCTTGTATTCTCTAGGAGAATGGTCAGAGCTTTCATCAGAAGAGGAGGAAGGTGAAGAAGAAGTAGAAGAGGGTGACCTCTTTCTTGCCCTTTTCTTCCTTTGTTTCCTCTCTTCCCTTTTGGAGTGATGAGGAGAAGGACTATGGGTTAACCGTTTCCTCTTGGGAGGAGTTGACGATCGTTTAGTCCACCATCTTTGTGGAGCCACATCTTCGGAGGAACTTAGAGATTCATTACTTTCTTGTTCTTTGGATTCCTCTTCTTGTATGGGAGAGAGTCTTCTTTTGGGGGTCTCATCAAGAGGCCTCCTAAGCACTCTCTCCTCTTGGAGAGGAAAAGAAATCCCATAAGCACGAAGTTGTTGAGTAACTTTGGCTTGCAAAGCGGGGTTGCCCATAGCTTGTTGCAACCTAGTGACAAGATAATTAACAAACATGGGGGCATCATCATTAGCACCTTCATGTGCAAAATCAAAGTTATCAATGTTCATTCTACTCTCTTGGTTATTGTCAGCCATGTTAAATGAACTTATGTGTTTACTTAGTGTATGCTTTGGAAATTCAAAACCTTAGTTTCTACTCCTCTTAGCCTTTGAAAATAGGCAGTTATGTATCTACACCCATGGCTCAAATTGATTAACTAAAGAGAGTAGTGGAGTGAGTCTAACATAGCGAAGTTGTCGAGGGATATCTCCTTTTGGACTTCTTATGGCTCAATAATGGTAAAACCGTAGGCAAGTATAAAAAGACTCTATTATTAAGACCAAAGCTCCCGAGGTGTGCACCATATCCCACATAGTGGGCTCGACAAAACTGATAATAGATCCCAGTCCCACTTACCCTAATATAATTAACAAAATCAACCATCAATAGGATACTCAAGGACTTCTCTTCTTAAGCAAGAAAAGAGAAACCAAATGCTTTGATACCAATGTAATGGAAATGGCTTATGAACTTTGAGAGTAGAGAAAATAGGAAATTAGGTGAAGCACTTTTGTGAGGTTACTTTGTGAGCATAGCGGGTGAACTTAATTGATGGTAGAAACATAAATATGGTACTTAGTTAACTTGGCATGAACAATACTTTTGCAAGAGAGAGAGTTTAGAGAACATGACAATAGTTGAGGACCGGATTCATACGGAGCCGGTCCCCCCTCCAATAGGCATTTGTATTATAGTTTCTCCCATCAAGAGAGACTTGGTATAATACAATCTTTGTGCTCCTTGTGATTTAGGTGATGGAAACCTTCATGCATCACAAACATACATAAAATTTGCAGAAAGTATTACTATCCCAAGCCTTATTCCCAATGTAAGGTATAGCGGAAGTGAATGTTGATCTTTTCTCAAGATGAGTGCTCCGAACTGTGCTCAAGGTTCCTTTTTACTTACGGAAGGGAGAGCCTTCTGTTCCTTTAGTGAGAGAGTGCAATGGACACAAACAAAGCGATGAACACTATGAATGAAGGTGCTGAGCCTGAGAGAGAGAGAGAGAGAGACGAATACGACACCAGGAACTTGTCAAACCCTCCTTCAAAGGCCCCAGTCTCTATGGTGAGAGTGGTATACTTATGATTTCAGGAATCTCTAGTTATGATTGCACAAATCTTTATCTGTTGTGCTGAAGTTTGACTCTATGTTGATGGCGACGATGTGTCGAAAACGCAGATGCTGAAATCTGCGTTTTCTGGGTTGAAACTGTACACTTCGATGGATCTGACCGTGTGGCAAGAATCTGCTCTGCGGGAAGGTGAGATTGGCAAGGTCTGGGACTTCTTTTGTAATGTCTGACTGCTGAAAACTGAAAATGCTGATGCTTCTTGGTGTTCCGTCACGGTGAATCTGCAAAATGCTATGCTGATGCAAAAATGCTAGGACTGAAAACTGTCTTGCGATAGAAATCTACTAACGTTAGTGTTGATCTATTGTCCCTGTGCAATGATGCTGAGTTGCAAAACCGCTAGGCCTGCTGTTGGGGGTCCTGCTGAGAAGGTGCTTGTTGAGCGTGTGCTCATGCTGCCTCTTCTGCCAGAAAGCGCTAGCTTTTGTTTGCTTATATCAAAATTGCCCTACCTAATTCCCAACAAGAAATCACTTAATAAATAAGTGAAAAATGTCAAAAATAGAAAAAAGAGGTTTTAATGAATTGGAAAATTCCCTGATGGATTCTGATGGGAATGCTGATGATCATGCTATGTGCAACCGGAGGATATGCATCTAATCTAAGTGACTGGTCATGCACGGTCTGCGAACAGACTCACAAAAGTGCCAGATCACTTCCTATCCTAGACTGACTTGACTGACTGAACCGTGGTCATGCTGTAGCTTGTCCACGGACACATAGGATTGGATGTGTCACGTGACATCCCCTCCTTTTCAAAGTGAGGTACTGATACCGAATTGTATGGCATCGAGGGAGATCGCCAATAGGGTATGGAATCTTGGAAAGGACTCTTTGTTGGCCCACTCTGATGTGTGGGTCGTGCGATACTTGAACTTCATAAAGGTATGCAATTCTTTCTTCTTTGTGCCATGCCAAAAGTGACACAAAATCCTCTGTGGCTCCTTCAATGCTTCAACTTCGTCTAGAGTCATGCGTCTACCGTCTTCAAGAATCTCCGAGGCTGAAAATTCTTGGAACCACTTCCAGCACAAAAACATGAACATACCCATTCCATGTAAAGTGATTGGAAAAAATCTCGTCTTCCTCAAAGATTGTGCATGCAATGTAGATGAACAAATAGATGGAGCGCCAAACCGTTCACCACACACACGCAAACAATGAGATCGAATCTTTTCGTCCTGATCTAAATCAATCAGCTGTGGCAAAACACAATGGAAATGTCGATGCTTGATGCTCAATCCTTCTTGTGCTCTTGCTACAAATGTGTCATGCCAAGGAAGAGTCATGTAGTGTGACTTCCTTGAATGCAAACATTTCATCTTTTCATGAATCATCCGCATACATCCGTGCTCATTCATGAGTGAATCATGCTCAAGGTACAATATGGCATGCCTATGAAAATGGATCACATAAAGACGTTGACTAAAATACAAACGATCACAAATGAAACACTCGAACAATGCGTGCTGACTAATCATGCAAACACATAATACTTCTTGTGAGGGTTCTTGAGATCTAGGCTTGAGAGCCAAGATCGGCACTTCATAATTGATCGAATCTTCCTGTGGGGGTTCTTTGGACCTCGACTCAAGAGCCAAGATCGGTTCTTTGTGATTGATTGAATTTGCAATGAGGCTAGCTTCACTAGAGAAAGTATCAACTAACACATCATCCTTGTGAACAATCACATCATCTTCATGCAAATCATCATGCTTGTGAGAAATCACATCTTGATCATCATGCAAATAATCATGCTTGTCATCATCATGCAATTCATCATGCTTGTCATTATCATTCAAATCATCATGCTTATTATCATCATTCAAATCCTGTGTATCATGCTTTGGAGAAGAAGAGAGTGAGAGAGTCTCCTGTTCCTGATTTTGTGCAAACTATGCATGCGCTATAGAAAAGAGGCGCCAAAATTCTTTCATGTGTTGATCGCTCTTTTCTTTTCTTGCTTTGGTCTTGTGATCAAATTTTGCTTGTCTTTCCAGGCGTGCTTGCTCGTGCTCACACTCTCTGGCTTCCATTGTTGCTTCGTATTCATGATATATGGCTGCACTTCTTTCTACAGATTCACGATTTATGGCTGCCATTCTTTCTGCATTTCTTGCTTTGCGTTCTAACTCCGTGTCCATCATCCTCTCATCGAAAGCCTCCATAGGAGTTAGTGCAATCCTTGTCGTAGATGGGGAAGGGTCATAAAAACCTCCTGGTGAGGAAAACTCTTCTTCGCCATTCCCATGCTCACCACCTCCAACAAAATATCCATTCCGCTTCAAGTGATGACCATCCACTGAAGTCGTGGGTTCTTGTGGTCTTGGGTTCTTAAGTTCACCAGGAACTTGGGTTCTTGGGGGTCTTGGTTCCCCCTTGGTTCTTGGGGGTCTTGAAGTTCTCGGGTTCTTGAGGTTCTTGAGTTCTTGAGGGTCTTATTTCGCTTGCAATCTGTGTTAGAGAAGGATCTTCTCTTCACTCGAGTTCTGCTCTTTTCCGCGCGCGCACCGCTTGGTGGTCTTGCACTCACACCAAGGTTTCTTTTTCCCACCTCACGTTGATTGGCCGGCCGCCGCTAAGTGCATGGTCCGCTCTCAATGAGCAAAAAGAGGCACAAGGGGAGGTTGAACAAACCCTTCTTTCTTGGGTTTCCTATCACTCTTCAAAAACACGTTAGGAATCGACACGCCCAAGAGGACTTGGGTTACGTGCAACCTCAACAAGCAAAAAAAAATTGTGGTTCTTTCCTTGAGTGATACAGAACACTGCCAAAGCTCTGATACCAATGTAAGGTGCAACAGAAGTGAATGCTGAACTTTGCTCAAGATCAGTGCTCCGAACTGTGCTCAAGGTTCCTTTTACTTACGGAAGGGAGAGCCTTCTGTTCCTTTAGTGAGAGAGTACAATGGGCACAAACAAAGTGATGAACACTCTGAATAAAGGTGTTGAGACTGAGAGAGAGGAGAGAAGAATACGACACCAGGAAGTTGTCAAGCCCTCCTCCAAAGGCCCCACTCTCTATGGTGAGAGTGGTCTACTTATGATTGCACAAATCTCTACAATGCTTTGGACTTGCCGACAATGTCAACGACCATGAGGATGACGATGAGACAGGCTGAAATCTGCAAATATTTATTTGCTAACTTATGACTCTATGTCAGTGTGACGATGTTGATGGCGACAATGCAATGACCATGCGCTAAAAACGCAGATGCTAAAATCTAACGTTTTCGGGTTGAAACTGCAAACTTCGATGGATCTGACCATGCAGCGAGGATCTGTTGTCCGGGAAGGTGAGATCATCAAGGTCGGGACTTCTTCTATGATGTTTGACTGCTAAAAACTGAAAACGTATGCTTCTTGGTGTTCCATTGCGGTGAATCTGCAAAATGCTATGCTGATGCAAAAATGCTAGGACTGAAAAGTTTCTAGTGGTGGAAATCTGCTAATGCGAGGATTGGTTTGTTGTTGCTGTGCAAATCTGCTAATGCTAGGAGTCTTCTGCTTCTTGTTGTCACTAGGAATCTGCAAAGTCAAAAACACTGGTTGATCTGGTCCAAAAATGCTAGGTTGATGCTGAGTTGCAAAAATGCTAGGCCTGCTGTTGGGGGTCCTGTTGAGAAGGTGCCTATTGAGCGTGTGCTCCTGCTGCCTCTTCTGCCAGAAAGTGCTACTTTGGTTTGCTTATATATTATCTTAGCAAAATTTCCCTACCTAGTTCGCAACAGAAATTACTTAATAAATAAGTGAAAAATGTCAAAAATAGGAAAAATAGGGTTTAATGCACTGGAAAATTCCTTGATGGATTCTGATGCAAATGCTGATGATCATGTTGTGTGCAACAGGAGGATATGCATCTAATCTACGTAACTGGTCATGCACGATCTGCGAACAGACTCACAAAAGTGCCAGATCACTTCCTATCCTAGATTGACTTGACTGATTGAACCCTGGTCATGTTGTAGCTTGTCCACGGACACATAGGATTGGATATGTCATGTGACACCCAAGGCCTCAAACACCTTCGAAGGTGGAGAGAGCTAGCGGGGAATGAGGGTAGGGAAGAGGAAGAAGAAACATTCCATAGGAGAAAGAAATAGTTCCTCACTTATCATCACTCTTCTTGCTAGCATGCATAATAGCATAGTAATGAAGATGGAGAAGATGATAAGCTTAAGCATTGAAGCATGGCTCTTGGTTGGAATTTCATTCCATAGCAAAGATTGTTGGTGTAGGCTCTCACTTCTCACAAGCTTGGAGAAGGAGGTGGAGTTCCTCCACTTTCACCAAGTGAGAATGAATCCACAAAATGAGTGTGTGTGTGTGTGTGTGGTGTTTATCCCCCTCCAACACCCCTCTTGATTTCTTGGGGCGAGTCGTAGCTTTTACACATGTTTGAAGCTCATTGGACCCCCTCTCCCCCTAGCCAATCACATGCAGCACGCATTCAAGTACATGGGTAGTCTTTGGACAAGTGTCCTCCTTACCCCTTAGAGAGAGAGAGAGAGAGAGCTTGAAAATATCTAGCTATTTGTTGGATGGAGCTAGAAGCTCATTGGACCCCTCTTTAGCCCAACTAATAGCATTCAAGCACACCATGTGGTTAGGCATAGGGAGAGTCTGACATGTGTCCCATGTGCCCTTTGAAAAAGGGGTGCCCTTTGCGTGTGGCAAGTTAAGTCAAAGATTCCCCTAACTTTGGGACTTTCATGCATAGGAAGCTTCTCAAGCACCTTCCTCATTAAGTTTGTAGGGTCTCTTTTTGACTCAAGCACCTTACCCCCCATTAAGTATGACAAGCACCTCAAGTACCTTAGTCATCAAGCATGACAAGCCCTCAAGAACCTTAGTCATCAAGTACGACAAGCACCTCAAGATTAGGTCGGGTTCCCACCTCAAGCTCAGCCCTAGCTTTCCTAAGGTCAAAGGAATTTTAACACTAACCATTGGAGGTCTTTAATGAAGCTAACCCTAAGGTCTTTTAAGATCTATTAGATGCACATTGCTCTTTGATCGACTACCTCCTTTTGGACCCTTATTGAGATGTAACCATCTCTCCTCTTGGTCCCCTGCTGAGGTAAGTTTAGAAGCACTTATTGCACATTGCTCTTTGATAGACCATCTCCTTTTGGACCCCTATTGAGATTCAACCATCTCTCCTTTTGGTCCCATGTTGAGATAGATCTAGAAGCACATGTCTCTATTCTAACTCTTGTTCCCATTTATTCTCCCACATAAAATGATCAGTTTAATATGAGAAAATCATTTGGTAAATTTAGATATTATATTTTATGAAACAAGATAACTTGATCAATTATATAATTTATAACCGCAACTAAGTCAGTTGGTCGTAGGCCAAAAATCATGACAATGTCATAGCCTACTCTATGGGCACCATTTAGGCATAGGGAAAGATCAAAAGCGTTAGGTCGGGCTAAGGGATTGTTTCACTTGCCACTCTCAAGGTGGGTAAGTCCCTTTTATTTTGCTCTTGTGGCACTTCCATGCACTTCAAGAGTCGTCCCCTACAAGTATAACACATGAAGTAGATATCCATGGATTTATTCGAGGGAGGAGGATTAGTAGATATGCATTCTGGGGCAGCCCATGGAAAATCTCTTGCTCTGCTTTTAGTTTCTATTTGCAGGTTGCGAAGAGGAGAAAAGCATGTGCTTGTTCTGGTCTTTGTACATGAACCCCAATCCACAATGCCTCCATAGACCCCCTTCTGTCCAAAGTGAAGCATCATGTTATGGGAGTGAAGACCATTGTGGAGATAGTCGTGCGCATGTAGATACTTCAGGGTCTAAAGAAGAGCGTTTATTATTTGCAAAATTTTATTTTGGAATAACTCTACTGTTCCTTCTGTGGTTACATAATTGTGAATGGTAGGTTAACTGCCATCTACAGTGCACTCTCTTATCCACCGCTCTACATGGCTGCCATTACAAAACCATGAAATGAGCATTGGATGCTCTATGTGCACTATGTAAATCATTAAGTGCTTACCGCACTGTTTTACCGCGTTTTGTAGAGAGAAGATCCAAACTCAGCTGAAGAAGGAAGAGAGAGGAGGGAGGGGGGGAGCGGGATTCTATTTAAAATATTACCACGAGCTTTTTTGCATTTATTATCGCGTTTATTACCTTAGCCTTTACTGGTTATATTATCACATTTATTTTTGACAAAAAATTTAGCACCTAAATTTCAAATTCTGGCTTAAACATCCCCCCCGTCCTCAACCCCCCTCTTCAAATTTGGTGTTTCCCTTCTCTCAATAAAAATTACAAAATATTGTATGAAATTTTCAAATTTAAAAAGAAAAGAGAAGAGAGAGAGAGAGAGAGAGGAGAGAGAGAGAGAGAGAGAGAGAGAGAGAGAGAGAGAGAGAGAGAGAGAGGTGATAATAAGATTACACTTGGTTATAGATAAAATAATCACTTTCACTTGATTAACATAATTGAACATGTTCACAAAATTAGAGACAGAAAGAGGGGAAAGAGATATATGAATGGATTACACGACCAAAAAACTTCACAACTGCAAAATGTTTTTGAATCATCTTTTAAAAGATCCCTACATGAGGCATCATACAATTCTAACCCATGGCTCCTAAATCAATAAAGAGAGAAACCGAATTGTCGTTTGTGGATTCGTTGGCTTCATCATCTTCGAATTCGTCATCCTCCATCACATCATCTTCATCATTATGACAATCATCCTCGCTAAGACTTGCTGCCGTCGGACTTGATTCATTGACCTCCCTCTCCTCTGTCTCCACCTCATCCAAAGCCGGAGGTGAAAGAGGGTGGAAGATGGTCTCCACTTCATTAGTGGAAAAAAGGTTCTCCCCCAAGGTGTTACGGGAATTACAAACCAAAGTTTTGGTTGATGGATTGCTGGGATATAGATGACCTATAAAAGAGAAGCTCAAAGTGAGTAACATTATAATTAATGCTACAAGCAAATAAGAATAAAAAAGATACATGCCACTCACCTGATCACAATTGCACGGTAAAACTAAATTGTCATATCTTCTTGTGTGATGTACACTAGAGTCCACCATGTAGAGGCCATTCTCATGTCGTCTAGACACATTTGCAAACCACTTGCACTCGAAGATGAAGGTATGAAAGGTTCTAAAACTAACCTTTACTATCCTTTCAATAGTTTCGCAGTACCTGGCTTCATCACCGTTTGTGTCAAAGTTATCCATGATGGCACAATCCATGGTGGTTCTACGCTCGTCAATGTGGTGCGTACGAAAGTGACAACACTTTGACCACATAGAGTTAAAGGAAAGGCACTACAAAATAGAAAAATATCTTTTATCAAATACAAATTAAGGATAACAAAAAAAAAATTACAATATGGTTTAGGTATATGAGTACTCTACCTTTGGTACAAAACCTCGTGCATACTCCCATTCTTTGTTGCTGATGTCTTTTCTGTGCGCTTTTGCTTCGGTCATTCTCTCATGAATCCACTCTGCACTAATGAGATCTGGGAAACACGCAAGGTGTCTAGGTACTGGGGGTGCCCTCCTTCCTCCATGTGCTTGTTTCCATGCTTCTCTCTCTTACAAATGCCTTGCCTTTGCCACTGTCCACATGTTCACCCACTTGGTCATAATCTTTGCATTGAGAATACAAAAGTTATTGACCACTCGGGATAGATTCATATCCATGTTAAGTAGTTTCCCCTTTCTACTTGGCAACTGTGAAGTCATCCTTGCATCTTCCTCGTCTCACCACATGCGAGGCATTGAAGGATTAGCCTGTGCCAAATACTTTGATATGTAAACAAATGCCTCTTGCACAATCCACCCTTCGGCCATACATGCCTCTGGTTGAGATCGTAGGCACACAAAATCTTTGAGAGTCTTTATAAACCTCTCTAAGAAGAACATCCATCATGCTTTCACTACTCCACATATAGCAATCTCCTCCACTACGTGAACCAAGAGGTGAATTTGACTAAGAAGGACCGATTGAGGAAATGAATCCTCAATGGCACACACAGTTTTTGTTGCAAGTGTTTGAGGAGCAGGGATAGCATCTATTTCAATTTCCTAGCTCACAAATCTGCAAGAAACACACAAAGATACATCAATTGCTTGTTTGAAATTATTGTGCACATAAGAAAGGTGTAGTTGAGTGGAGTCTTGTGGCGTACCTTACTAGCTCTCCAAGTTTGAAAATAGCATCCCTAACTTTCTTATCCTGACATATACACATACTCACTGGAAGAATGAACTACAATGTAAAATAGGTGAAGGGAAAGTGAGAGAAAGTCATACACACAAACTATAGATAGAATAGGGATAGAGACATTACCTGAAGCATCTTGTGCCAATCATGAGACTTCAACCCATACAATTGAACACTTCCACACTTCTTCGCTTTTGTGAAAGCTCCCTTTAGCGACCTCATGTATCCTGCTGGTGTGCAAATAGAAGAATTGGTACCCTTCACTTTATCTAATTCTTCTTTGGCTAGCATCCACGGTGCTTAAGGAAGCATAATCTTTCCATTGGGGACACGGCTTGGAGTAGCAGAGGTGGGAGACGTTTCAAAAGACTCAAATCCTCCCTCGCATCCAAAGAGTCCTTCTTGCCAATAATGTGGTCCCAGAGTGTTTGGGCTACATTCTTGAATATGTGCATGGGATCCAAGAGGTGTTGTATTTTAAAGTCCTTCCAATCTGGAAGCCTTAAAAATATGGAATACCTTGATATACATTTTGGTGGAGGACATGGAGCCGGATTTTTGTTGTGGTGCTCTTCCCAAATGGTTGCCCAATCTGCCATCGTGAGCTTTAGAGGGGTCTTCCCATTTGTTTGAGCTTTGTGCTTGCTATGCCCTTGGGGTAAGAAATGATGGTTGATTGGATAGATTACCTTGCGCAAGGCATTGGGCCTCTCAACGATGGCCCGCAAGTAGGACATGCATTGTGCCCCAATGTGGACAACCCTGCATACATATCATATTGTTAGAGAGAGGAGTGAACTAAAGGGAGAGAGAGGAAAAGGGGTTACTAGAAATCTCGGCAAGCGCACGATAGTCGTACATAGTCCAGATAAGAAGACCGGGCTCACAATGGCTTCTCTCCCCCCTTTGCAAGTGAGACATCGACAACAGGAATGCGTCTTCATAACTCCAACTCCTCGATGAGGGGCTCGAGGTAGACGTCAATATTTGAAACTTTTTACTTCCCTGGCACAAGCAAGGAAAGAAGTATATTGCCCTTCTTGGTTGTCTATCATGGTGGAATATTGTAGTTGACGATCACCACATGCCAAGTGCTCCATGAAGTAGACTTAGTGCCGAAGGGGTTGAAACCATCACTTGCTAACCCAAGCCTCAAGTGTCGTGGCTCGAACCCAAACTTTGGCCATTGAGTTTTGATGTGCCTCCGTGCAGGTGAATTGACAGGGACACGCATCATTCCATCATTTTAGCGGTGGTTGGTGTGCCATGTAAGAAGCTCCACGGTAGACCTGCTTTTAAACATGTGGTGACTGCAAGGAATTAATGAAAAATGCCTCAATATCTTGCAAGGTAGGTGTGCCCTGCTCACTCCGGTCTTGTATCATGCCTCCTCGCACACGGGACATGAGGTAGCATGTGCGTACTCATTGCGGTATAGCATGCAATCATCGACGCACGCATGGATCCGCTCATACTCCATTCCAAGCGCAGTGACAAACGATTTATTTGCCGATGATCTGGAGGCATGTGGTGAGCTTTTTTGAGGATGCCAAAGCCCTTCGTTCTTCACGTGCTCCAATGCAATGCGTCTCAAGCGAAGGATTTTCCTTTTGCACTTCGCGCAAGGACAAGAGAGTTTTTCATTGAGCCATCGATCGCGCTTAGGGACTCCAGGGTGTCCACGATCATCCTAGTTGTTGATGTCCTGCGCACGCCATAAATTATTTATTTAGTCATGCGTCTTAAGAAATAAATAAATAATTAGAGAAAGTTCTAAATTCTAATTAAAAAAATACATGAAGTTAAATTCAAAGAGAATAAATAGCAATCAGTGCTAAAATTATTTTTGAATAAAGGTGGACTTAGAAAACGCAATTAATAAACATCTAAAAGTACTACAAAATAAAATACTCATAAAAAATTAAAAATCTTCATAAAAAAACTCAAAAGGCTAAGAAATGAAATAATTGATATCTAAGGGTAGAGAGAGTGGTTTGTCCCCCCACCCCCTTGCAACCTCGGATAGGTTTGTATCCGTTTGAAATGACATATCGTAGTAATACTAGTGGTAACAGGCGCGGTAATACTGGCGATAGTGGTAATAGGCACAGCAATACCCGTGGTACTGCCTGGCGTCTAAAATAGAGAAGGAGGGCAGAGTATGCCGCGTTTTGGTTGCATACCCTGCCTTCCTTTCTCTCCACCATGGCTAAAACTCAAGATTCCCCCCCCTCCCCCACTCCTCCTCTCCCTCCTCCCTCTCTCCCTACTCCTTCCAAGCACAACAGACACACACACACACGTGCATGCACACACACGAGCACGCACACACACACATGCACACACATACACACACGTTCAGATCGAGGAGTAGCTCGTCGAAGGGGGTTTTTCATGCTCATCACTGGAAGCTCAACCTCACCGGCAATTGTGCTACAACCAAAGGTATTCACAAAACATTGCCCCCCCCCCCCCCCCTTTCCCTATTGTTTTCTACTACACAAACACACACATAGTAACACACACCACACACACACACACACACACATACACATGCATAAGCTATAAAAATTGATGAGAAAGATAGAGATATCATGGCATACCTCGTTCATTTGAGAACTGGTTACGTTGTTGAAATGTATCTTCGTGCGTAATAGAAAATATCTGCTTGTTTGTAAATGTTAGATTTGTTAAGGTATCTTCACATTAAATTTGAGAGAGAGAGAGAGAGAGAGAGAGAGAGAGAGAGAGAGAGAGAGAGAGAGAGAGAGAGAAGAGAGAGAGAGAGAGAGAATATAGAGGGAAAGATAGAGAGGAAAGAGACATAGAGATAGAGAGACAGGGATAGATGGAGGGAGAGATAGAGATTGAGAAAGAGAGAGGGAGAGAGAAAAAGAGGGAGAGAGGAAAGAGGGAGAGATAGAGATAGAGTATGGTAGAGAGATAGATAGATAGATTTTATTATCGTCCTCGGAGGTCAAATATGACCTATGGGACCAAAGTTACATGTGATGTAGTATGTGTATGGCTGATGAGTGACTCTCGATGCTCCAAAATTGTAGTGATGAGAGTCGCAATGGAGAGCCCACACTTTGGCTGGGAGAGGAAAGTGTGTAGGTCTAAGTTATGGCTGAAAATGTGAGAGAAGCAAGTTCGGATGTGATCAAAATCTGAGCACTCTAGTAGTGTGTGGTACTTAGACTCTCGAACTTACAGTGACCATAATGTGCACAATCGATTTGACTCTTCTCCATTGCCCCAACGCCTTATCTCGCATCGAAGGAAATGGGAGCTAAGCTGAATTGCTGCGATAGTGCGTATCGCGGACAAGGGAATAGGCTCAAGCATGTAAGTGTGAGTACGGTTACCTCTCTCAGCGAAGAACATGGTTTTTGTAGTTGGGGGCAATATAGGTGGTGTAATGTATGAAGCGTGACCCACCGGATTTCTCCCAAGCCGTAATACATTGGCGTTGTAAAAAAGCTTCATTCACTTGAGAGTCAATTGAAGCATCATGTAGCAAGTGTAATGCATCCCATCTCCCAAACCACTTCTTTATGTCTTGCATCCATCCCGTGCTCAAGATCTTGCTTTTATTCGTCTTTTGAACCTTTTTGCTTGCTTCCCATGCAATTGTAGGAAGTCTATGTGAGGGGTTTTGACGCATCTTTATCATGTACTCCACAACCCTTTCCATGCCCATAACCTCAATTGGAAGAGATCCCGACTCAAGAAGTAGGAGCATATATGGTGTTTGTGTCTCAACTTGGAGAAAGTTTGTAAGAAAACGCTTTTGGACATTCTCAAACTCTTTCCAAGTAGACTTTGAGATGCTCCCGCCCCACACTTCAACTCCATAAAGAAGAACGGTGTCACCAATGCATCAAAAAGATACTTCTTGAGAACCCAACACTTGATGTTTCCCGCATTACACATGTTCTCAAATGCATAATATTCTCTCTTTCCCGCTTCCAAACGACGCATAGCACATTCATGCCACTTGTGATTGGATGGAACCTCAAGGCCAAGGTACTTAAAGCTCTCAACAACTTCAAGTGTCTCGTTGTTGTACACAACGCACGGCTTCTCCTTATGGTTGGTTTTCACAAGCATAACCTTTGTTTTGGATTCATTTACAATCAACCCCACTATGCAAGCAAAAGTTCTCAAGCACAACCATAAGCTTTTGTGCATCTTCTAAAGTGTGTGCTAGGAGCACTACATCATCCGCATACAACAAAAGCATGATTACCGCATTGCAAATAGTGACCTCTTCAATGCCTTCTTCTTGTATAAAGTCAAGTACCATTTGTTCCAATTGATCGATGCATAGACCAAAGAGAGTTGGTGACAATGGACATCCTTGTTTAACCCCAATAGTGCTTACAAAAATTTCTGAAATTTCTCTTCCCATGAGCAATTGACAAATCACCTTCTCATAGATTCGAGAAACCGCAAGCATAAACTCACTTGGCGCTTGGAGTTCTTCCATCCTTCTCCACAAATTGTTACGTGGAATCATATCAAAGGCTTTCTTAAAGTCCACAAAACAACAATACAATCGCTTGCCTTTCAACCGACTTTCCTCCATGAGAACACGAAGAGTGACAAGACGATCAATGGTGCTATGGCATCGACAAAAACCCGCTTGTCCCTTTGCACGCTTGTCATTCTCTTCAGCCCAATCACTCAATTTCATCTCCATTATGCACCCAAACAACTTTGCCATAAGAGACCCAATCATTATAGTCCGGTAGTTGCTTACATTGTTTACATCCCCTCCTTTATGCAAAGGCTTAACCCAATTAGTACTCCAATCATAAGGTATACCATGTTGAAGTGCAAGGTTGAACATATCACACATCCACTCATGGGTAAAATCTCCCGTCCATTTGATCATCTCCGGCTTGATACCTTGAAGATCTCCCGCTTTGCGAGTGGCCAACTTTTCAAGCCCACCGCATACATCTCAATAGTAAAAAAAGACGGCATACATGGGAGTGAACCATAAAATGGTATTTTTTCAGTATTTGCTTGCTCATATAATTGCCTACAATGTGTGTACATATCCACTAGACTCAAGTTACCAAAATTCTCAACCCCTTGCCTCTCAAGTTTCTCCAAAATCTTCCACATGCATGTGCCTTTTCTTGGACTTGAAATTCTTGTTGCTTTACTTCCCATCTTCTTCTCTTCTTTTGAATCAATGCCTTGTATGTATGCAAATGACTTTGATAGTTGTCTTTGCCCATAGTTGCATCAAGCTTTATCAAGGACTTTCGAGCATCTTGACATTCTTTATCAAACCACCTTTTGCTTGATCTATCTTTGTTGATACCATGGAGATGCTTTATGGCAAAGCATTCTTCTGCACTAGAACAAATAGCTTTCTTGAAAGCTTCCCATTTAGTTTCCAATGGTGCATCACATTGAAGCTTTGTCATCCATAATTTTTGCTCAACCATTTCAATGTACATTGGTGCCATTTGAAATCCATACATAGTGATAACTTCTCTTTCCTTTGGCTGAGATTATCATGCTTAGTTGCTTCTCCACATGAAAGGTCAATACATAAGGTGCGATGGTTGGATTCCGGGGTCCATTGACCAAACATAAAACTCTTTATGTGATACATGATGGCTTCAGAGAGTAGCACATATATATATAATTATATATATATATATATATATATATATTATATATATATTATATATATATATTATATATATATATATATATAATATATTTATATATATATATATATATATATATAGAGAGAGAGAGAGAGAGAGAGAGAGGAGAGAGAGAGAGAGAGAGAGAGAGGGAAAATATATATATAGAGGAAAGAGGGGGAGATAGAGAGAGGGAGAGAGAGAGAGAGAGAGGAAGAGAGAGAGGGAGAGATAGAAGAGGAAAGAGAGGGACAAAGGAAAGAGGGAGAGATAGGAAAAAAGAGAGGGAGAGAGAAAGATAGGGAAAGAGGGAGAAAGAGAAAGAGGGAAAGAGGGAGAGAGAGAAATAGAGATATCCGTCAGCAGAAAGAGATAGGTGGAGAGAGGAAGATAAAGAAATAGGGAGTTAAAGAGCAATGCTAGGCGGAGCAAACATTTTGTGGTGTGCACAGTGCGAGTATGGTCCTGCTTCTGTAGAGTGCTATGAAAAAGACCTTCTTTACGTGACGTGGACAGACCCTCGGAATTACTTTCTACACTCTTCTCCTTAACTTCTCTATATTTATCTCTATCTGTCTTCCTATCCCTTTCTCCCCATCGAATAGGTATATTAGGTTGGATAACTTTTAACGATACCGTACCTCAGAATGGAGGCAGAGATGCATGCAGAATGGAGGCAAAGTAATCCCTCGAACAAGGAGCTGCTGTGAAGAGATGCTGCACAAGAAACACAATAAAGAAGCTCTTTTTCATAGCACTCTACAGAAGCAGCGAGCACTCTTGCACTACGCACAATAAAAAGTGATGGCTATATTTTACAACCATAAACTCTTTATCTCTACTCAAAACGATGGCTACATTGCGTATATGTATATATATTTGTCTATGCATGTATATATGGTACTAAGTATGGGAGCATAGCACTCGAAGGTTAGATGCTTCCTCTTGGGCATAGTCTCTTTTTTAATCATGGCGTTGCGGTCATTGATCCACTCATGCATAGATTACCGCAATGTACCTTTGGTTTTATCACGTTTGAGACTGTGATGATATCTAAAGAGGTGCACTTGACTTTTGGCACTACTAGCCTCTACCTAAGTCTACTAGTATGTATATGTATCTACGTGTTTGTGTGCTAACTTTATACTTGTGTATGTGTTTATAGATGAGCGAGTAAGGGAGAAAGCTAAATCTTGTATTGCTCTTTGTCATGTACATGCTCGGGGAGTTCACTATGTGTAAAACTACCATATCACGTGCGTTCAAGACATGTTTGTAAAACCCCTTATCTATGAATTTTGTTAAGAATATTATGTACCCTTTTCTTTTAAAATCTGTAAGTTTTTTTTTAAATTTGGAAAAATAATACCCTTCTGTATATATATTTCTGTAAGTTTCTGTATTTTTTTTTCTGCAAGAACTTTAAATACCCTTCTCTTGAACTCATGTGATAGGCTACATTTTTATTAGGTGACCTCCCTGGGTGTACATGTTAGAGAGAGACCACCTGGTAGAGAAGCCATATGAATCTTCTTTTGGTTGGTTCACATCCCAGGTGGACTCCCACCCGGGGTGGAGATCGCCTCTAGTGGACCCGAGTCTTGAGCGGTAAGAACAAGCAAAGAAATAAAGATTGTTTTGGCTAGTTAACCCTAAACCATGCGTGTCATAGGATTATTTTGTCTACCAAGCATGGCAATCCTACACCTACTCTACTCAGGGTCCTCCACCGGTCGTAGATCCAAACATACAGTGGGCTATCTCTTTACGAGAGCAGTACCTCCGTTCGACGGAGGATTTGTTTGGTCACTACACTCCACAAGAGCTTGCGACCTATGGTATTTCTTCGCAGACCACACCATGGGGGAGTAAGGGAGGTACTTCTTAACTTCAGATCCTCGCACCGATGGCACCTCACTCTATGGACCCTTCTTATCGTCCTACTCCCCTTCTATCGCATCAGAGGGTCCCACTCCCATCGCATCTCAAAGTCCTACGCCACTCCATTCCACTCCTGCTTCACTAGAATACTGTCGTCGAAATTACTCTAGCAGCACGCATCGACGTTCCTCTCAAGGCTACGAGCGTTGTGAGATACTTAGTGGCGATGGATCTTTTGGCTTCACCTATTTTGATAGTGGCGGTGGAACGGAGTTCCCACTTTTAGAGCGTACCGTCCTTGATGTAGAGGACAAGGATACTGACACACCCATGATAGATACACATGGGTGCTACTACAAGGTTAATATGGCGGCGAGGTGGGCTTTGCATATCATAGGACACAGCATTTTGATGCCATCTATAAATTCTTATACATTCAACGTATAAGAATTGTTTTGTAAAGTTTAGAGACCAACTGCCCGATCATGCGCACTACATGAAGACGTGCTGCTAGCTAGATTTACAAATGCGTCTGATCAATGTTTCTCACAACAGTGGTTGGAAGGCTACATAAACAAATTTCTTAAAAACAAGCAGTCCAGTGTGCGACGTGCAACAACCAACCAGGTTAGAAATCCAGACAAGAGCTATCACGGTGGGAACAAGGGAGACGTGGAGTCGGAGTGGAAAATGCAAGAAAAGAGCGATCAAGGGCAATGGGCTCATCCTACAAACAACAAGGCAAAGCTCGCGTTAGGCAAACACCCACGCACTATGGCTTGGGAGGCAAGGCAGCATGGAAGGACAAATATGTAAGATTGATTAAACTATAACGTCGATTAGTGATTTTAAATAATGTAGTTGATGATTTGTTATTGTTATTGCTAACTTAGAAAAATATCACTCTTACTTGACCAACCAGAGAGATGGTCAAGTATCGGGAGCGCCATACAGAATTTGATACTTGGCGATGGTTGTTCGAGAACAACTACATCTCTCATGAGCAATACGTTGCAGCGGTGTTTTGAGTTGTTGATAACTGTTTATGTTGGTTTAGGTTTGTGTAGAGACAAGGTGATCAAACGTACGTGCCTCTGGACGAGGACGAGATCGAGGAGGATTAGATAGAAAAATATTTGTCCAAACTTTTGTAAAGTCCCAATGTGACACAATGTATATACAAAACTTTACATTTTATTTGTAAGCTTTTTAAATAGTTGATCTTCTGCACATTAAATTATCAAGGTAAAGTAAATTCAATTTCAATTCTTTGGTTTTTTTGTATACTCTTCCAAAAAACAATTGATGTTTCATTGTTTTATGCATGTAAAACATAAAGGTGCTCATTTGGGCCACCCAATTTTGGGTGGCCCAAATGAGCACCTTTATTTTTGAATAGCCGTTTAGCGGAAATAACCACGGTAATAGCAGCGGCAACATCCGTGGTAATAGATATGGGTATATTAGCGTTACTATTACCGCGCTTATTTCTTTCAAACCACTACCACGTCTATAGCCGCGGTTATTGCCACCCCCACAATTTTTTCTCTCTCCATTTTCCTTTGTTTTTCCCATGGCAATATTGGCGGTTATAAACTACTCCTCTTATATTGGTGGCAGACCATGGCAAGTGGATAAATAATGTCGTGATTAGCGATGTCCAAAGGTGTAGCTTTGTCCTTGACATGCGGATACACTATGGGTCCATGCAATTGGAATTTGAAGATTTTTGCCGCATACAGTGGCTCTTTAAATGTAGGGTGTGTGACACCTACACGCTTCACATGTGCCCATCTCTCGTCTCCCAGCTGAGCCTGTATGTTGAAGATTACAATTTCTTGCAAAAGATGTAATACATGGGGGAGCTGGGACTGATTGAGAGCGAGAGTGACACTAGCAGTAGACTCTATTTTAACTTTAGTTTCTGGCTTTGCAGTAACATCAAAAGAGCTGACTTCCACTCGTGCGCTTTGCTACTCTTTTCAGGTTTCCCTTGCTCTTGAACTCAGTATACAACTGTTCCACAAGTTGTATGCGAGTAGCTATGCCTGATAAACTTTACTGATTTTAGGATTTCTTAGATCCTAAAAAATCTTTGCAATCTGTCCAATAGACTGCTTGACCATGTTCAATAATGAACCGGATGTCATTAGAGATATGTCAAAAGCAGCGGGCGTAAATGCGTGTTGAAGTTGCTCAAAGACAGACTTTGCTAAGGCCTTTATGAGCTGGTAATACTATTTGGGAGCAAAGGGTTTAGGCAACGACAAATCTCAGGCTCTGAGATGTGATCGAAGTGACGTAGTATCACTTCGAAGACAAATTTTTGTTGATGTTTCGCCAGCTTAATATCTGCCATATCTGCAAGATTAAATTTTATAACATAAATGTTTTCAGAGAAGAGGGAAAACTATAAATTCGTGTCATGTTTTTTAATTCAGATTCCATACACAATTTGACTTAATTCATAGCAAACGACGATATATTATGATTGCAATATATTGTACAATAGAGAGGAGAATACAAAAAGAGAGAGATGGAGAGAGGTGAACAGGCCAGGAGTGTGAGGTATGCTCATCACAAGAACTGGACCCTGTTATGTGCATTACATAATACATGTAAACAATCGGATTGTGAATTTGAACAACCCAGCTTGTGTGAGGTACGCTCAACACAAGTCCTGCACGTTGTTGTAATGTTGATTGATAGTTTAATCAATCTATCCCTGATGAAGTGTGTGGAACACAAAACACAACCATCAATGAAAAATTTAGAAATCTCGGATTGTGGTCAAACATCTTACATATTTACATCCAAGACAACACCAAGTCATCTACTAATTAGTGGTGTATCTATGGATCAGAAAGTACAAGTGTGTCATGCTAAGATGAAGAGGGCATAGGTATGCATCTCTCCACTCTTAGGTAGAAAAACATATCTCTCATATTTCAATGTAATAAGAACGATGATGTGACTTAATCCAATCCCTGATGGAGTGTGTGGAACTCACAACACAAACATCAGTGGACAACTTAACAATCTTAGATGTAGGCCAAACATCGTATCTATCTTCATCCAAGACAACACCAAGTCATCTAGTGATGAACAATGACGTGTCTTTGGAGTTCGATACACAAGAGTAACCAGTGCGTCACACAAAGATGAAGAGGGCATAACTATGCATCTCTCCACTCTATTTGACGAATATAACTCTGTGTGTCTACATAAAACAAATGATAATTTGAGCTGATCTAAAATTGAGCAACCTATAGGTCACCCTGGAGTGAGAGGTGTAGCATCATGCCTACTGCACTCCACGAGTTGACCACTAAACCCTAAACTCGGCCTTGTGGTGAGAGATAGACAATTGCACCACACCAGTGAGAATCTAAGTCTATCCGAAAATCCTTCTCTGTAGTGAGCCAAGTGACTGCACAACACGAGAAAAGTGACTAGTTTCAACACACTTCTGGAGTGAGCCGGATGGCTACACAATATGAAGTGACGTATAACGTGAAAGCCAACTCTGTGGTGAGAGTAAAATAACTGCACCACACGAGTATGGCGCAACACACAAAAACAAGTTAGAAAAGAAGAGAACAAGTTGAAAATTTTACCTTAAGTTGTGCCTGTCCCAAAATCTTCCTCAAGCTCTGGCACTGCTTTTGATCGAAATCAGCGACGATGATTCTTATATAAAAATATATTTCGATCAAAATATCTTTCGATTGAAAATAAATAAAACAGATATACGGGATTTTGGCGTATGACGGTGTTTTATACGTATAATTTTTTTGGTACGGATGTATAAATGCAACGCAGGCTGAGCGAGGTATTTTAGTCAGCCACGGTGATCGCTTTGGGTAAAAGGTTATCGCGTCTATAATCCTAAAACTTGTGACTTCTCCTTGAGTCGCGATCTTGTATTCCAAGAACATTTGTTGGTTGTGACTACTCCCTCTTCCAAGTACTTCTACTTCAGTCTCCCATGTTGTAATTGGTCCTCCCACCTCCCTCGATACTGGCCCTTATTGGGTTTTCCTCGAGACATCCTCTCAATCTCTACCAAATGTCCTCCCTCCTGTTGTGCCTCCACCACCAACTGCTCCTATTGCCCCACCTATTGGGCCTCAGCCCATTACACCTGCTCGGAGAGAAGTGGTTTTATATGCTCATTTGTCCCAGGTTGCTGGTAGTGGTTCACCTCCTGCTCCCACATCAACTACTCGCAGTCTTCACCATGCTGACCAACAGGTTACTATTGTGCACCTTGTCTCTAGGATGGAGTTTCCGAGACAACCTCTTCAAGAGTTTCACTACAAGAGGCTATTCATATTAGCGACGCTCACACAACGACGCTAAAAAAAAAAAATCCCGGTGTCGCTATGAGCGTCGCAAATTTCTTTGGAAATTTGCGACGCTCATAGCGACGCCGACTGGGCTAAAAAAATAACAGAGCGCGCCCAAAAACTCAGATCTCAGATCTGAGTTTTTCGACGCCCTCAAGCAAGGAGCAGGTAACACACTCTCTCTCTCTCTCTCTCTCTCTCTCTTTTTCTTCTCTACACACACACACACACACACAAACACACACACACACGAGGAGAGGAAGGAGAGCCAGGTATGCTCCTTCCCTCTCCTCACTCTCATGTTCCCTTCCCCTCTTTCTCTCTCCCTCTCTCTCTCTCTCACACACACACATACACACACACACATAGTGTTTTTGAGAGAGAGAGAGAGAGAGAGAGAGAGAGAGAGAGAGAGAGAGAGAGAGAGAGTACAATATAAACAAAAACGCACACACACATACATAAACAAAGAATGCACACACACATTGAGAGAGGAAAAGAGAGAGAGAGCATGCATAAACAAAAAACGCACGCATTGAGAGAGGAAAAGAGAGAGAGAACATGCATAAACAAAAAACGCACACATTGAGAGAGGAAAAGAGAGAGAAAACATGCATACGATCCAAAAAAACGCACACACATTGAGAGAGAAAGAGAGAGAAACTAATTTAACGTCGTAGGAAACTAATTAAAATTAAAAGACCTAAAGATCTAGCCGACGAGGAGTTGAACTCAAGACCTATTATTCAAGAGGGAAATGGCATAACCAATCTATCATACTTGGCATGGGTGATAGAAAGGTTATACCATTTATCTCTTTTTATTGGCACACACATCCACGCACGCGCACACACACAAGAAGAAGAGAGTTATAACGTCGTAGGAAACTATCCTAAAAGACGTTAAAGATTAGGTTAGATATAGACTTACGTTAAATTAGATTTAGGTTTATTTAAGTTAAATTAGATTAGATTTAGGTTTATTTTTAATTAGATTTACGTTTATTTATGCTAGATTTAGATTTACGTTATATTAGATTAGATTTAGGTCTCCATAGACTGCGATGCCTGCATGAAGCGGGTGAAGAAAGCCCTCAATGGAATATAGGGTATTGCTGCCTTCACTCATGGTGGGCTCCGTCGATCCAAAAGTACTGGTGAAATGTCTTCAGAAGATAGGGAAGAAGGTGGATCTTCAGGGAGGCAAGAGTCACTACATCCCTGACACAATGACCATCTAGACAACCTCTAGTCATTCAACAACAACTTCAAAGTTAGTAACAGGAGCAAGAACGGTCTAAAGGGCCAATTGCTGTCGTCAGATGTGGATGGAGATGAGGCAGCGTCACCGCCGGAAGTTAACTCTCACATCTTTAGTGATGAGAATGCCAACTCTTGCCGAGTTATGTGAAAAATTATGTGTTAAATCAGTTTTAAGGTTCTAATAATCCCTGTTAATTTAGTTCTTTGTTTTTAATATAACATAATTTACGTTAGATTTAGATTTATGTTATATTAGATTAGACTTAGGTTTATTTAGGTTTACCCACACACACACACACACACACACACACACACACACACACACACACACACACACACACACACACACAAGAAGAAGAGAGTTTTAACGTCGTAGGAAACTATCCCAAAAGACGTTAAAGATTAGGTTAGATGTAGACTTATGTTAAATTAGATTTAGGTTTATTTTTAGTTAGATTTACGTTTATTTAGATTTACGCTTATTTACGTTAGATCGAGTCCACGCAAGAATTACTTACGGTTTAGGGTTTAGAGTTAGACGAACAGTGAAAAGATCTACTGTGAAAAGATGTTAAGATGGTGTGAAGTGCTACAACTAGAGAAGAGGCAAAGGGGTTTTGTCCACTACATGCAGTATCATGTAGACGTGGGTCTGTATATTTCTTGTACCCACAAATATAGGTATTGACCAATAAAGACGAGATTATAGCCCGGTGGTTCTGATCTCCGTGCACCTCTAGACTGAGGTGTGAGGGGATTGGACATGACTAGAGAATGTGAGGTAGAGAGAGAGAGAGAGAGAGAGAGAGAGAGAGAGAGAGAGAGAGAGAGAGAGAGAGAGAGAGAGAGAGAGAGAGAGAGAGAGATAAGACGAAGAATGCCAATAGAATATTAAATTTGTTGTCCAGGTTATAAGATTTTTATCCTCATTATGAGAAGTGACGAGGATGTGGGACCGTCCAACCGAAACACCTATCTCTCAACGAGGGTCTTATGTCATTGTAATCAATGCAAGCATGCTGTGCGACGGACAAGACGTGTTTCTTTGCAGCACGTTCGCGAATTTGGCGAGTTCGATCCATCTATTATAGATCGAGTTGTTGCCAATTATAACTCGTCGGACTCTGACGCTGGCCAACAAGCAGCAATCTTGCAATCCAATAGACGTGTTCGCAGGCGCTTTGGTCAAGCAGCATATGTGAGGCCACAAGATGTAGCCTCTGACAGCTCGGGGGATGATCATGCAGAGCACATTCCCAACGAGGCAATGTTTGAGCCCGAGATTGATGAAATGATCGAGACGATCATGGATTCAGAAAGGCTTATCTATGATGATATGAAAAGTGAAGCCGATACGCCATTGTATAATGGAGCACGTATGTCTAGATTGAAAGCACTCCTGGTTCTTCTCAACATGCAGGCAAAGTTTGGATGGAGTGACACTAGCGTCACAGCGCTTTTCAGGTGATCTATTACAATTAGTTTACTTTAATAGAACTCTAAATGTATAATGATCTGATAGATTTTTACACGACTGTATCATATTTTTATGTTGTGTAGATTGCTGAAAGAGCACATACTACCAGCTGACAATGTGATGCCAGATTCCCAAGATGAAGCAAGAAAGATTTTGCGAAACTTGGGGATGGATTACAATTCTATCCACGCTTGTCCTAATGACTGCATTCTTTTCAGAGGGGAATACATAGACATGGAGAAGTTTCCGAAATGTGATTCCGAAAGATATCGAGTAGATCTCCACGGGACAAAAATTCCACAAAAGGTTTTGTGACATTTTCCTCTGCTTCCTCGCATCAAGCATTTCTTCGAATGTAAGTCCATGGCCGCCCTAGCATCATGGCATGAGGAGAATAAATCTTCGGATGGTGTGCTACGAATTCCTGCAGATTGCGTAGCGTGGAAACATATAGATGGAACATGGTCGGATTTTGCCAGGGAAGCTCGAAATATGCGCTTAGGCCTGGCTATGGATGGCGTAAATCCATTTGGTCAAAGATCAACATCTTACAGTGTATGGCCCGTTGTCATCGTCAACTACAACATTCCCCCGTGGTTGACTACGAAGAAGGGGCACCTATGGCTAAGCTTGATTGTGCCAGGGCGATATAAAGTGGGGAATATGGATGTGTATCTTCGTCCACTATTGGAAGAGCTACAACAATTGTGGATGGGCATAGAGGTGGTGGATATGAGCCGACACACAGGACGACGGAATGCTTTGATCAGAGGCATTCTAATGTGGACCATGCATGACTATCCCGGGCTAACAGAATGCTCAGGTGATCTATTGACACTCCTCACTCAGACACTGTAAATCTTGTTTTTTCCCATAGTTGATCTATTATCATGTGTATACATGCAGGGCTTCAAACAAGCGGATACAGAGCATGTGTCACATGTGGACCTAGACTGAATGCACGTAGGGCACCCTCACTGAAGAAGCAAATCTACGAAGGTCATCAAGCGTATCTTCCAGAGAAACATGTGTTACGCGACGGCTTTTTGGGAAGAGAGCCACCAAGGATGTCTGCACAAGCATGGTTAGAGCAGAAGGAGATGTGCGATGACGGATTGACTCCACGGATGAAGAGACTATCTCTATGGTACGAGTTACCATACTGGCCCCGACTCATGATCAATCACTTGCTCGATCCAATGCACATATTCAAGAATGTGGGTAATCTACTATGGGACCATCTGACCGGCAAGAAAGATACTTTGGGAGCCAGAGTTGACCTTAGAAATGTGGATCGTATGGAGCAATATTGGCCGCAAACAGCGTCTGATGGATCGATAAAACTCCCTAAAGCACCATGGATTTTCACAAGAGCCCAAGAACGCAAAGTAAAAGAGAGAATTCGATCTTTGCGGACCCCACTGGCGTAATGCACTCGCTCCGAACGTGTTTTACTAAAGACGGAAAGCTTACCGGTTTGAAGTCACACGATTGGCATAAAATGTGTCAGGTACGTTCATAGTGGACTTTAATATCATTGCATAAAATGTGGACTTTAATATCATTGCTGCACATACTTTACAATTTATTTTACCGGTTGCCATTGAGGGATGTTTGTCTCTCGACATCCGTAACACAATCTACAAACTTGCAAAGCTGGTGCAATGGATCTCACAAAAGGAGATCAACGTAGACTCCATACCATTCGCCAAACTAAATGCTGCGGAGCTTGTGTGCATGTTTGAGAAACATTTTCCTACTACCATGCTAACCATTCAGATGCATCTTCTTGTTCACATAGTTGATGAGGTGGAAATAGCTGGCACAGTTCATTCCAGATGGATGTTCTTCTTAGAACGTTTCATGAAAACGCTTAAGGGATATGTGCGTCAAAAGGCACGTCCGGAGGATAGCATGGCAGAAGGTTGGTTGGTATCAGAGTCCCTAGTGTACATTGGAGAGTGGCTAGACGGATTTGATAAAGCCCGGGACACGCTATGGCGAACCATAGATGATGAGCGCATATCTGGGATTGTCATGTGCAATCTCGGTGTTGAGAAGAAGATGACGAAAGATCTAGAGGCTAAAATCAACCGATTTTGCATGCTTCACAATCCAGTGATGCAAAAGTGGATTTCACAATATGAGGATGCAAAGCAAGAGCGACAAAGGGCACGAATCGAGTGGAGACGGGAAAGACGACCACCGATGCACTATCCGACGGGTCTGGAGAGCCTACCAACCTTCATGAGCTTAAGATGGTTGCACAACCAATTGAAAAGCGCACAACAATGCGGTGACGAAGTGACTGAGGAAGAGTGGGAGTACTCTCGAGGTTGCGCGACCAAGGTAAGTTTGCAATGTACGACATGCTAGTGACTTTATTTCTAAACGTTTGAACGGCCACTCATAATCTTTGTTCGTTGTAGTATAAGTCATACACAGCAGAATGGTGTAAAGGTCGACATTTTAGAGTGGAACGGATCGACAAAAAGCATTTTACTCAAGATTGTGGAATCATGGCAAAATTTGAACAGTCTAGTCGACGACGTTCCTCTGATGCAGATCCTGTGGTGGCGGAACTCACTAACTTCGGCACGCTGCAAGAGATTTTGAGGATCGATTACAGAGGATTTTTTGTCAACTTGTTCGACGTGCAATGGTTCAAGATAATCATGCAACGCTACTGTGTGTAGAGGAGAGTCTGGTTTTCTTGAGGTGGATTCTACTAAGAAATGGATTGACCTAAGAGACACTTTCGTACTACCAGAGCATTGTGAACAAGTAAGTATGTAAATAGTTAACATCCCCCTTTTACAAGTTATGTGCTTGAAAGCTCTCATGTAAGTTATGTGGCTCTGGCAGGTAATATTTCATCCTACAAAGTCTACATTAAACTGGTGGTACGTCATAGAGGTAGCCCCTCGTAGTGCAAGGACGTATGAAGGCTACTATGTGCCAATCACAACGGCATCAATGGAGGAGATCAGAGAAGATGCTCAATCAGAAGCCGCTGCGGTGGTGCCAGACGAGCATCAAGATGCTACTACTCTATATGGGGTGCATGCAGAGGAGCTACAAAATGAAACAGAGGATATGTGTTTAAACGGAGAGCTCTATATAGATATAGGAAGTTATGCTGAGTTATGCGAGGATGAGAGAGAGATCTCTTAAAGCCACAAATATTGTATTTGAACAATTTTGCTCCGTGTTGTAAAAGCTCTGGCTCTCTAAGTACCTTCCATGGTGTATAACGCTCTTTTCTACTCGCGCTCACATCTTTTGATTGAAAATTCTAAGTTTTCGACTTGCCTCTTCTATCACTCAATTCATTGCGTCATTGTATTTATATGCGTCATTACGTCATTGTATTTAATGGTCTTTGCGTCATTGTCTACTCTATTCATTCAATATTAAGTTTAAATATTCGTGTGTTTAATGCAGGTATGGATGATGAGGAGTTTCTTTCTTCTTTGTCACCGCAGCAGAGACAGTGGTACGTGGAGCATCATCGCTCTGGCGCATCATCGCGCGTTCCTACTCCATCCGCATCTCCCTCTCTTTTGGAGCATTCGGCGCGCTCCGAAGCTTCGGCATCAACGAGACGATCTTCACACTCGTCTAGACACCGGCGCTCTAGTGGTGGCGGTGGCGGTTGTTGTGGGGATTCCGCCGCCGATGCCTCCACACCGCCTCATGTTCGACGAGGCTCTTTACCCTCCCCTTCTTTGCCCGCCCCCACACCAGCCACAGCATCGCCATCTACGCCAAGTTTTGCAGGGCTGACTGTTCCTAGCAGCTGCACACCTCTACCTACTCCGCCAGGAGCCACCCCACTCGACACTCCTCGCTTCGGGGCCCAGACGCCGGTGGAGACACCTGACGTTCGTACCCCCATCGACACGCCGCTAGAGACCCCTGCCGGGACACCGAGGTTCACGCGTCACCGTCCAGAGGGCTTGCCTTACTCCGTTGACTTCAGCGGCGGCATCATCATGGATGATGACGGCAAGAAAGTGATCTCGCCCATGCGTGGTCTTTGCTCTCAGCTGTTTAGACACTACATACTAAACAAATGGAGTGAAGTACCAAGTGATTTGAAAAACAGAGTCATCAGCATACTTCATGAAGAGTTTCCCGTTCCAACACGGGATCAGCGCTTCAATGAAGACCTGATGAAGATTCGAATGCGCGAATACTGCAAACACAAGCGTTCCGAAGTGCAAAAAGAAATCAAGAATGGGTGGAACATGCCAGATTGGCTGGCCAAAGAAGATTGGAAGAATGCGAAGAAAGCAGCGCGCGAGAATCCCGACAAGTGGAAGCAACAAAAGGATGCAGCCAGAGCGCGAGTAGAGGCAGGGAGCTCGCACCACTTGGGGAGCGGTGGATGGGCATCATTTGAGGCCGATTTTGTAAGTGTTTGAGCATTGCTCTTTATGTTCGATAGTTTAGGGTTTATGAGTTTTTTAATTCTAACATAATGAAATCTTTGTATGTTTTGACAGTGGTCGATGACAGGACGTGATCCCACACCGTACGAGCACGAGTACGTAGGCAGGAAGGGCTTAAACGCCCTGATGAACATTCTCAGTTCTCGCGGCGGCATGGTTAGTATTAGGGTTTACTCTTTTCTATTTTTTGTATTGTTTTATAATTGTCGTTATATGTTTATACTTACTGAAAGCTGTCTTATTGTCTTTTTTTGCAGAATCCGACAGATACGCCGCTTGGACGCGATGAGACGTCTGACTAGACGACATCAGTTTAGCCGTAGCTAGATAGCATTAGTTTAGGGTTTCTCATAGCTTATGTATCATGAGACGGATTTTATACGTCTTTTTGAACCATGTATATTATTACATTTGTCACCGCAGTTCCTTTTGCCAATCAATTCTCTATGCCTATGATGTTGTACAATTGTCATTATTACATTTACCAATCAATTCATTTTGCCTATGATGTGTACAATTGTCAATTTTACGCTTGTCAATTTTGCAAACAATGCGTCTTGTGGGTGACTATTTTGGGTCTATTATCTACCCTTGCACTTTTTTTAAAAAGTGAATCAAGTACAATATGGTTGATGGGTGGCAGGGCATTCAATGCTCTGTCACCAAAAAAAAAATCTCTCGGGCGTCACTATAACCGTCATTATTTATGGCTCTGTCGCGTCGCTATGAGCATCGCTATATAGAGACGCTCATAGCGACGCATATAGCGACGCTCGTAGCGACGGTTATAGCGACGTCGGGGGTTATAAAAACCCAGTGTATTTCCATTGCTAACAGCGTCACAAGAGCACACAACCTCTTGTAGTGTTTCTCATAACCATTTTACACGCATTCACTATGAATCCCCTGTGTTTGAGCCTACACATCCAGCAAAATCTTCTCAAGTTCACTCCTATATCCAACGACGATCCCATTCCCGGTCTACATGACCCACCACTGCCCCTACCACCGTACCTGCTTCTCAGGAATCTTCAACCCTCCAACCACCTGCTGCCCCAAACTCTAATGTAACATCATCCTCACCAGAGTCTCCTCCCATCAGGACTCACAATATAAAAGATATCCTTGGTGACCTTTACCTTGCCACAACCTAGCCTCCCATACCTTCTTTAGAAGTTGAAGATTTATGCTCTCCACTTGAGGGTGTCATTAATGTTACTGCTGCTCTTGCTTCTTTTGAAGCTCATCTTTGGCTTGTAGCCATGGAGGGTGAGATGGCCTCTCTCATTCACAATAAAACTTGGGTCCCGGTCCCTCTTCCTCCACATTGTAAGCCAGTCACTTGCAAATGGATTCTATGACGCAAATATTGTCCTGATGGTTCTATCGAGCAATATAAAGCTCGCTGAGCATGGAGTGGATTACTTTGAGACATTTTCTCCAACACTTCGCTTTGAATCCTTATATACCCTCTTGGCTATTGGAGTGCAATATGACTTGGAAATGCATGAGATGGATGTAGAGACCACCTTTCTCAATGGTGAACTAGAAGAAGAGATCTATATGATGCAACCTTGACCCCGGGTAGGTCACCTAATAAAAATGTAACCTATCACGTGAGTTCAACAGAAGGGTATTTAAAGTTCTTGAACCTTACAGAAATATATATACAAAAGGGAATTATTTTTCCAAATTTGAAAAAAACTTACAGATTTTAAAAGAAAAGGGTACATTTTATTCTTCACAAAATTCACAGATAAGGGGTTTCACAAACATGTCTTGAACGCACGTGATATGGTAGTTTTACACATAGTGAACCCCCCGAGACCTTGACACTTTGTCCATCTAGATTATCCTGATTATATCTGTCTTCTCTTACACTCCTTATATGGACTCAAGCAATCTCCTTGCCAATGGAATGCTCGTTTTCACTCCTTCATGCAGCCAATTCACTTTTGGCATCTCCATACTGATGTTTCTGTCTATGTTTGTGATAGTGGATCCCACTTTGTCATCCTTGCCCTTTATGTGGATGCCATTATTCTACTGACATCCTCTCTTCCAGCTAAGCACCAGACTAAAGGGGAACTTACTGCTACATTTTTCATGAATGATGGGGGGAACTCGGTTATATCTTGGGAATTTAAGTACTTAGGCATCGTCCAAAACATACAATGCATCTCACTCAAGTAAAATTTGCACAAAAGGCATTGTTGGACACCACTCATATGACAAGACTAACACACTTTACTAAACACAAATACAACATTATGGGTGCATGATCCTTTTAATCTCTCATCCGTGAATGACATTTATATATATCTCTATACAGTAGTTGTCTACACTCCTCATGCGCTCACGTAGACTACTCCATCTTTGCTGGTAGATATGAATAATATCATTCCGAGACAACAAGGAAAGAATGTCATGTCGACATGTTGTGACCATCTCTATTTTTATATTTGTCTATGATTAAGACTGTCCCATTATTTAATTATGAAACTAATTCATCTATATTTTTTAAAAAAGTTAATAGCACAAGCCTTTGAGTTTATCTCTCAAGTGCTCCAATGGTTGGGTGGTCACCCTTTTATAGATTGAAGAGTTTACTGCATTGAGCCTAGCATCTGTGTCTGAAAGTGCTTTGATCTTGAATCCATCTTTATATGTTATTGTTATCCTCATGTCCAATCCGTCGAGCGATTCATCATTGGTCTCCACTTCATCTTCTATTAAAGACTAATTTAAGTGTTGAGGGTGAATCTGAAGTGTACTAATTGGAAAAACTTCAAGGAATGGTTGCATTGTAGCTTTTTGCTTTAAGATGCAAATGCGCGCCTCCTCTTGAGCTTCCTCGATCACCTACTATTGTTTGAGCTTGCGTTCCTCAACTGCGTGCATTCTTTGCAAGAGATCATTAGTCAATGGTAAATGGTTATAAGGTGGCTAGTTTAACTGCCCTGCTTGATGAAACACTTTTAATTACAAAAGAACCATGTCCCTTTTTTTCTTGAATTTAGAGATATGCTGCTTTAGCAAGGAAACCAATAGCAAATCTCCTAGCTTGAATTTTTTTTGTCAACAAATAGAACAAATGTGAATCAAATAATTGTTTTTTCTTTCCTTTTTGAGCATAAATATGTGCGATATAAACTAGTCTGTGCTCATCTAAGTATTCTAAATACTCATGAGTGCCACCCATTGACATTATTCTTTTGGTAGACATAGAAGAATAAGGAGCACTATCTCCTCTCAAGGCACATCTGCATCCTATTCATTTGCAACCACCTCTATCCCCTAAAATCTTAGGCAAGCAGAACCTGCTTAAAATATTTTAGCCTCTAACCTTGGATTCATGTAATTTTTGCTGCCTCTGACCCTTAAAGCGTGCAAGCTGAAGGTAATTTCAATCTTGCAGTTATTTAGAAACTGCATGTTTAAAAGTTGCAGGACAAAAATCCCCTCATGCGAGAGGGAAGACCCCTTAATAGAGTCATTTGTCCTCAAATTGGATGGACTCCACCATTGCAATCCTTGTCATCACCCTAAAAAAATGGCACCTTAGTCAGCTTCTTGATGCCAAAATCATCACATGTGGCAATCTAATGTGGCCCATGCAAGCTGGAATATATCCAATCTGTTGGTATCCCTCCTTCCACCTCAATTTTGACACGCTCAACCTCAATAGACTCCAATGGAAACCCTAACAAACCTTGAATAAAATGCTCTCTTGCCCTCGTAACCTATATTGTTGACATCATCATCATGCAATCACAAGCCTATTGCAAATGCCACCCCCTTTCATGAAAATGTGACCCCATGGATTCCATCCACTCATTTCATTTGCAAGGTTACCCTCCAACCCCATTCACTTGCGGCTCTTTCTACACCTCTCCTGATTGGATACCTTGAAGCCACCCAAATCTACTCCTATTGTTCATGACAATATTGTTGCTCGTGATGGTGCTTGTAATGATGACCTGTAACCTACTCGAGATAAATATAATGTGCAACAAAAGATGATTACTCAAGATTAGTGCTCACTGCGTACTCAAGGTTCCTTTCACTTCATGAGAGAGGTGTGCAATAGCCTCAAGAGAGAACACATAGATACTATGAATGGTTCTATGAGTGATAGAGAGAGAAAGAAGACTAGCACCAAATAGGTCCCAAACCCCCCTCCAAGGGCCCTCTCTTATTGCTAGAGAGGAATTCTCTTTGAACTGCACAAATTCTCATACAATGGATCTAAAAGTTGAGATAGTGATGGGATCTTGTTGTCAATACTTGGATCCACAAGACTAAGGATTGAAAACCAAAAAATGCTATGTTGTTTGACCTGAATATGCAACTTTGACAAGGCTATGGACTAATCTGCTATGGCCAATGTCAAGGATGCTGATGACGGTGAAGAAGATGGGCTGAAATCTAAAAATGCTAGCTGATCCACAAAACTAGGACCAAATAAAAAAACATTAGCTTGGTCCTCTTCTGTGGCAGCGATCTCTGCAAGCATTAGGGTGTTGATACAAAAACACTGGTGTTGGTTGTGGGAAACGTTAGAGAGCTGAAGTAGTTGATGCAAAAATGGAAGGGTGCTTGATCAACTCGCACTACCTTCCCCTAGCGTTTTCCCACCAAGGATCCATTAGCCCTAGCAGTTTTGACCAAAATGCTAGATCAGCCGAACAGATTTACAGATTTTAGCCCATTGCTTGTAAACCTTGCACATCAGCCCCTAGCGTTTTCAATTTCCAATCCTTCCCTCATCGCATCGACTCGTATCTATGATTTCTAGCCATCTTTGTTGCGAGTTTGGTACTTTGGAAACCCATCCAGCCTCTCTTTGTCCATTCCATCGCTAGCATTGAGTGCTCTCATTGCTATCCATCATCGGCATCATCGAGATTTGCAATTTCAACCTGATTTACGTGATAGTTCTACTATGTTTTGCATGCCAAATTTGTAGTCAGCTTTCAACCCTTCATTCCTCTACATCATGAGCACAACTCGGCCTTAGATCTACCCCTTACTGGATATATGAAATCCCACATTGAGAAGGATCCAAAGGTGCATCAAATCAGCCTCAGAGGTGCCAAAGTTAAACATCACATCGGAAGCGGTGGGGGGGGGGGGGGGGGGGGGCTTGAGGGTTGGTTGGGACCCCATCGTGTGTCAGTCTCTCTCTCTCTCTCTCTCTCTCTCTCTCTCTCTCTCTCTCTCTCTCTCTCTCTCTCTCTCTCTCTCTCTCTCTCTCTCTCTCTCCACATCTCTACCGCTCTCTCTCATTTGCTCTTTTCAAGGAAATGTAAAAAGAATCATCATTCGCTAAAAGGAATCACTAACACAAGGAAAGAAAATAGAAGATTGTGGAAGTGTAAAACCTAGATCTTCACAATTTCAAGATTTGTTGCACCTGAGATGCATAGTATTGACAAAATACTAAGGTGAATACAAATGCGGGAGAGGGCTAGGGCGGGAGTGGTTGATAAGACCAGGGCAAGGGCAAGAAACTTTTTTGAGATAAAATTTGTTGAGATAATCTTCTTGGGTTCTTGGTTCTTCTCGAATTCTTAATTCTTTTCTTGAGTTTGCAAAGTTAACATTGTAGCACATCAAGATCTCTGATACCAAGTCCAGTGTAGCGGACCTAATATAATAAGAGAAGTTTCACTGTATACAGGACATGTTACACACATAGCATCGTAATATGTACGTAGAATATAGGATTTTTGCGTGTGCTATATAAAGGGCTAAACGGTAGTAGGGGGTTTAAGGATTTTAACTCAGATTTAGTACTTTGAACAAGCACTTTCGTACTTTACTTTATTGGAGAGAAACTGAACTGAACACAATGAAAGAGAGGTGGGGAGAGAGAGAGAGAGAGAGAGAGAGAGAGAGAGAGAGAGAGAGAGAGAGAGAGAGAGAGAGAGAGAGAGAGAGAGAGAGAGAGAGAGAGAGAGAGAGAGAGAGAGAGAGAGAGTTGGAACTAGGGTTGCAGAGAGACACACACAGTTTGGAGAAGACAAAGGAAGCTCAAGGCACACAATAGAGAGTGTGTTACTTAGTGTGCAATAGAAAGATTGATAGCCCTAGAGTGATGGGCATATGTACAATGCTCGGGGAAAAAAACCTCCTAAAGAGGGAAAAAATGCCGCGACGGTCCTAGTGTGTTCACACACATCACTACCATATGTATATGGTAACAAATCCCCCCTGGAGTGATGCGGTGAACGAGAGTTGGCACATGAGTAAAGGGAAGTGCCATGCCCTGAGGACATGATCAATCCACAAAGGGGAGTAAGCCCAAAGCTTTGCGGAAAGCTTCAAGCTTCTCACGAGATAATGCCTTTGTGAAAAGATCTGCAAGGTTGTCCTATCTTGACACATAAGCCAAGCTGATCTCTCCTGCTGAGAGCCTCTCCCTGACATAGTGGTAATGCAGCTCAAGGTGCTTTGTGCGAGCATGAAAAACTAGGTTCCTCGCAATTGTCAATGCGCTATGACTGTCGGTGTAGATAGTGTTGGCAGTGTCCTATCCAACACCCAAATCATCCATAAGGCATCTGAGCCATACACACTCAACCGTAGCTGTGAAGATTTCCCTGTAGTCAGCCTCACAACTCGAAGTGGCCATAATAGATTGCTTCTTGCTCAACCATGATATACATGAACTGCCAAGCATGAAACAAAAACCACTTGTGGACACTCGTCAAAACAACCAGCCCAATTTGAGCTTGAAAAAGCATGTAAGTCTGGCGGGAATGATCCCCCCTTGGGATAAAACAAGCCAAGATGTAAAGTGCCACTAAGGTAGTGGAAAATACTCTTGACAGCTTGCCAATGCTTAGACCCTGAGCTATGCATAAATCTGCTGACCTGTGAGACTGTAAACTGAATATCTGGCCTCGTGTTGCATACATAAATGAGGCAGCCAACATCAATTTGGTAAAGAGAGACATCAGCAGGATCGTCAGCATCATGTAGACTCAACTTCAAACCTATTTCCATGGGAGTGGCAATAGGTTTGCAATCCTCAAGTCCAAACTTACATAGCAATGTCTCTATGTAACTTTTCTGACACAAGGCAATACCACCATCACACTACTTAAACTGTATACCCAAGTAATGATGCAACAGCCCCAAATCTTTGATCTTGAAAGTAGCATTCAAATCACCCTTAATTAAATTCAGCAATATGTCTCTCATTTGGTCTAGTGATAAGAAAATCATCGACACAAAGAACCACAATGAGAAGTACATCACCCTCACGCTTTACATACAATGTGCTTTCTGTTGGACTGTTACGAAAGCCTCGTTTAACCAAATGAGTGTCAACTTTCTCATACCAAGCACGAGGAGATTGCTTCAACCCATACAAAGCCTTCTTATATCTGCACACTTTGTCCTCTTGTCCTTTTATGACAAAACCGCGAGGTTGCGTTACATAAACTTCCTCAAATATGTCACCATTCAAGAAAGTAGTAACAATGTCTGATTGATGTACATCCCAACCATAATGACTTTCCAATGCACATAGAAAACGCACAGTTGTCATACGACAACTGGGAGCAAAAGTCTCTTCATATTCTATGCCTTTTTGCTATGCATAACCCTTTGCAACAAGTCAAGCCTTATGGCGATTGATCTCACCATCCGACTTGTGTTTCAACTTGTAAACCCACTCCGTACCAATGGCCTTTTGCCAGGAGGCAAATCACATGAAGTCCATGTGTCATTTTCTATAAGTGCGTCATATTCTGATTGCATGGCAGCCATCCAATTTTTTGAATTTTGTGCTTCATCAAAAGATAGAGGCTCCTCAACATCATGTAAGCTAGACATAGCCAAAGCATAACAATTCGATGCATAAGTTGCATGGCGAGAGCCTATGCAAGTACGACTAGACAAAGGTGCATCCAATGTACTATCATGCAAAGTGTGCACCAGCCATTTTGGCATACCTCTAGCCTGCTCATTTTTAGCCCTTTCCTTATCAAGTACATCATGTACATCTGCATCAGTAATAGGCTGATTTGTAACGTTTTTAGAAACCCCCATAGGCTCTACATTTTCCTCATTGGAAATTCCATTCGTATTTCCACAACTGAAAAGAGGCAACAAAGTGTCATAGATGTCCTGTGAGCTTACTGTCTCTAGTACATGACAACAAGGGATGAACAGAATCTTCCACAAACACTACATCCTGTGAAACCAGAATACGCTTTGTTTACGAATGATATAACTTGTAACCTTTGCTTTCAGCACTATTACCAACAAAAAATACATTTGACAGCCTTATCATCTAATTTTCTGCGTTGTGTTTGTGGCACCAAAGCATATGCCAAACAGCCAAAAACACTCATGTGCTCAATAGAAGGCTTTCTATCATGCCATGATTCATATGGAGTAATAGACTACAAAGCTTTTGTAGGACACCTGTTAAGTACATAAGTGGCACACATGATGGCCTCAAGCCAAAAAGAATGCGGCAAAGCTTGACTTTTGACCGTACATTGTTTCATTTCTATCAGTGACCTATTTTTCCTCTCAGCAACACCATTTTGCTGAGGTGTATAAGGCACTGTACATTGGTGTTTTATCCCACGACTAGCCAGAAATGCATTAAATTCATGAGACATATACTCCCCCCCTCGATCGGAACGGAGGGTGCCCATAGTACATTTCGAGACATTTTCAGCCATAGCCAGAAATTGTTTGAAACAGATAAAAACTTCGGACTTCGCTTTAAGCTGAAATACCCATGCATGCCTAAAGTAATCATCAATGAAAGTCACAAAGTAAAGGTAATTTCCCAAGGACGGAGTTTGCATGGGCCCACAAACATCACTATGCACAAGCTGCAACCTGCATGTGGGCCGAAGTTGTGAGGTCCCCACCCCGTCGTATCAAACAACGGATCTGATGGTAAACCTGGTGGCCACTAGATCTATAGCGGAAGCAAACAAAATGGTTCAGGGTTCAACTAGCGAACGATCTCTCAGCACAAAATGAGTCGAGTTCGAGCCTACTAGCAAGGAGATCTAGCTCCACCTCGCAGGGGAAGCGTACTTAAACTATCTAGTGATCCTATGACCCACCTTCCAAGAGGAGAGAAGCCTCGAGTGCCTTTTTCCCCATGTTTCAGAGGCACGTACTCTTGAGAATTCCCCGCTCTAGGGGCAATGAGCGTTACTAATATCGAGTAAGCACTATGGGGATAGAGAGTTCCCGACCAATCGGGACCACCCGTCTCGTAGGCATTGGCAACCTGAGCCAAGCCCCCGCTTTCCACCCCCACACTCACACTTCCTCGTGTGACCTAATTACTACCACAAAGGTTGTTTAACATAAATATTCCTTGTTTAATTTGGAATCACATGGTTCGTTAAAACAACCCTTCAACCAGTATTGCAAACAACACCAAGACAGAATTCTAGTAAAAATTCTACTCAAACTTATTCATAAAAATTCCAATGTTCTGGAGGTACAACATCCCCCCTCCAGCGAGAGTTCACTCCTCCCGTTGTCGCCTAGCTGCCCATACAACTAGGTATGTCCACCGCATAGAAAGCACGTCATGGACACTCCCACCGCATAGAAAGCAAGACGTGGGTTCCCACCGCATAGAAAGCAAGTCGTGGGTATCCACCGCATAGAAAGCATGTCGTGGATTCAAGAGTCCTAATGAGGAACTCTGCCCCCTGTGATCAGTAGGGGGGTCAGGACTGATTCAACATTGGAAATAAAATGAACATGTCGAGCTAAATTTTCCCTAGCAAACATTCTTTCCTCTTGCAAACATCATACCCATCAGACATTACCTTCCTACTTTAGAACTTAATGTACAATGATTTCAATGCCGGGGTTTCCGTCAGATTTCTCCAACATGTTTGGGGATATGAGCATTCCTAACTAGCGTATGCAATGTTAATTTAAACAACTTGAATAAAAATATGATCTACCTCTTCCACTTCTTCATCGATGGCCCGTGAGATGGCCGGTATTTGCTGGTCCATGGGGGCCTTCCCCTTTCCGTTGACATTGCTCGTTCCTGCTTCGCGATCATGGGCACCACCGAAGCGCGTCCTCTTAACCGAGGCCATTTCTCACTACTTTAAATGATTAGCTTGGAGAAAGAGCTAAGGTTCACAAGCATCATAACAGTCCAATGGGTAGATTAGTGACATCAATTAATCCCTCCTATATGAGAGTCTAGATTTCTTTCATAAGCAATCATTAAGGATGGCACATAATCCTATGGAAACCGGCTCTAAGATAATTATTCGGCTTGCATGATCAAGAATAATTAAGATTTCATTATTAGGATTACCAGAGAATTGGATTAAGTATGATTAAACTATTTCCTAGCAATTAGATGATGCAGATTTACCCTATGCATATGTGTGAGGAAAAACCAATTCTTAGAGACTTAATGACGGATTAATTTCTCCTTAATTATGTCTTAATGCATAAGAGAAAAATGAATTCAATTAAGGTGCAATGTTAATGAGTGATTACAATAGTGATTCTCTTCAATCTGCACAAATACTAGCTTACCGATTAATTACTATGCTATCTAGAGAGAGAAGATTCTGATAATTATGCTCTAATCATTAATCGAGAGTGAAGAATGACTGATAATTCAGCTATGGGATAATGATTACATAATAAAGTACGAATAAGGAGAATTTAGAGAGTAGTCATAGAGATTTTCGACTAGGAATAGGCATAATAGACAAGGAATTTAGATGGTAGAGAAAAAGATTCACAGATGGCATTAATTAAAATGTTATTACCGTGATTAAGAGCTGGTAATCTTCTTGATTTTCTGATCTAATCGAGCTTCTTGAGATGAAAATTTGGCAGCACCTCCCTCCTAGCTTCCTCTTCAATAGGTGTGTGATTCGGCAGCACCTCCCCAATGTGTGTGGGTGTGTGTGTATGCACTGTGTGTATGTGTGATCATAAGTGTGTGTGTGTGTGTGTGTGTGTATGCAGGTCTTTAAATAGGCTCTTACAGACTGAAAATCGATCTGGGTTGCTAAATGCATCTGGGAGCTTCTCCAGTTAAGCATGGCAAGTCCAGTTCTCTGCCCACCAAGTGTCAGGTTGGCTTGGTTAACTGGTTCTGAGACTGAGTTGCAGGCTTGGCAGCTTTCCCAAGACTCCCACAAAGCAAGAGGGCGCCCCCTAGCTGCTAAAGCTGATCTCGAGTGGCCTGGGACCTGTTCCCACACAGTCCCGGGCCCCCGGTACCTCCCGGACAATTTTGTGAAAAATTGGTTTTAGGCTAAAACGGGCCATACGAGTCGGATTTTGATGCCGTAAATTGCTATACTAAGCTCTAACTAAGACATACGGGTCTGAGTACCTGCCATATTTAGTAGCCCCCGAGGTCCAAAAATGCATTTTTTTCAAATTTGGGGTACGGGTGTAGTTTTTCGAGACGGTCAAGACTGGACGGTTCGGGTGACCAAAAACTTACTATTTTTGGAATTTTTTCACAAAAATTATTTTAATTCACATTTTGAAGCTTTATAACGTTCTAAATATCATGACACTGACAGAATCTGGAAACCTGCTAAAAATAGTAACTTATTCCATTGTATTCATTTCGTGGTACAAGGGTGCTCTTGTGATCGGGTCAGAGACCTTACAGAAGTGAACCATCCTTTGGAAACTTAGAACGCTGCATCTTACCCAAAATACAACCTTCATAAGCATGTTTGACAGGTGCTTCAAGAGACGGAAAAGAAGCAACCATATCCGATTTCTGCAAACGCAGCAAACTGACAAATTTCAGATGACCAAAACATGTATGCCAAAGTTTTGCATCTGAAATAGCCCTTGAATCTACAATAGCATTTGCAAAATTTTTTCCACACTTGTTATATAAAATGAGCTTATACAGCCCACAACACAAAAGGCGAGATGCAACAATTTCATCACCAAAACTGAGATCATGAACTGTACATCTGTCATCCACAAATTTGACTACAAGTCCAAGTCTAGCAAGTGCGGATACAGACAAGAGATTCTTTTTTATCCCAGGTACATAAAGTGCATCAACAAGTGTGAAGGAATTGCCATTTGCAACAGTAAGCACAATCTTTCCAACTCCCTGAACCGGATAAGAGGCATTGTTGGCACAAGTGACTGAATTCCCATGAGGGACAGACTCGAGAGAGGTAAACAATTCACGATGTGAGGTAATGTGCTTTGTAGCACCACTGTCGAAATACCACACATGTGAATCTGCCGCAACAACTGACAAGCATGCATCATGGACAGTAGGATTGTAAGTGCACTCTGCACTAAAAGCCCATGCTGCATCAACATTAGCATTACAGTCTCCTTTTACAGAAGCCTCAACAATGGATGCATTTGTAGTGGAACCAGTATTTGCAGTGGAACCACCCTCTTTCTTCTTAGCCTCTTTGGCCTTCAACTTAGGACACGACTTGATCAAGTGATCATTAACTTTACAATAATGGCAATGCATTTTCTTTTTGCCCTTATCACCAGAATTTTCAGATGAATTATTGCCAACAGAAGCATTAGGAATAGAGGTTTTGACACTTGTATCAGAACCATAAGAAGTGGCTGCATTGTTGTTACCACCCTTTTTTATAGAAGCAATAAAAGCATGTTCAACTGCACGTTGCCTAGTCCTGTTTTTTTTGGAAAGTGACTCTTGCAACAGCAATGTGCATAATGCATCAAACTTGACAACTTCTGGATTTCCTTGGGTCATAAGTCTCTAAGTACTAGCAAAAGTCTGGTAAGGCATCAAGAACAGTCTGCACAAGGGAATTGTCTGAAATGACTTCACCTACAGAAATAAGTTGCTCATTGATATCCTTGACACTAGCAAGGAAAGTCTCCATATCATCTTCCTCATGCATAATCTTCGACTCCAACTCTTTACGCAGCAAAGCAATTTTAGCCTCATTGCGACTTGCATAAAGACTAGCCAAAATATCCCAAGCTTGTTTTGCAGATTTTGCTGAACAGATGTGAGGAACAATGGTGCGCTTCACAGACAACGCAATAAATGCATGAGCGTGCGCATCCTTTACATCCCAAAGAGCTTGTTCTATCATAGGCAAAACAACTCTAATAGCAGCAATCCTTACAGCAAGACCTGCAACATCCTCAACATCGCCTGCATCCTCAGAACCAAGATGTACATCAATGATCTGCACAATATTCCAGACGCCCTTTGACACAAGAACGTGTTGCATCATATAAGCCCACATAGGGTAATTGTCCCCATCCAACCTGTCCTCGGCAGCAAACATCTTGAACACATCTGTGTTGTTGTTGTCAGCCATGGTAAATGCTGCACCTGATGTGAAAACTACTTGAAAATAGGAGAAACTGAGTGGGACCAACACGTGCTATATAGCACAAACCGTAGAAGACTGTGAGGCACCTGTTATGCAGAAAATGGCACTGACAGAAATTCTGCAGAAAATGACAAAATAGCCTGTGTAGTACTGCTTCTTGTAGTGGAAACGGAGGCCGAAATGAGACCGAATAAAAAATCTGAGCAGACTAAGCTCTACAAGCCCGCCCGAAATTTTTGTCGACCTGCGAACGCTTGCCAAAGCTCACTGAAATCAGAGAAAGTGAGGCTTGTGCTGGAGCAGCTGGTGACTAAGCCCGGGAGGATGCAACCTGCTCTGATACCAATTGTTGAAATTGGGGTTGTAGAGAGACATACACAGCTTGGAGAAGATGAAGGAATCTCAAGGCACACAATAGAGAGTGTGTTACTTAGTGTGCAATAGAAAGATTGATAGCCCTAGAGTGATGGGCATATGTACAATGCTCGGGGGAAAAAACCTCCTAAAGAGGGAAAAAATGCCCCGGCGATCCTAGTGCGTTCACACACATCACTACCACATGTATATGGTAGAGAGAGAGAGAGAGAGAGAGAGAGAGAGAGAGAGAGAGAGAGAGAGAGAGAGAGAGAGAGAGATTGAGATTTCATTATCTTCCTCGGAGGTCAAATATGATGTATGGGACCAAAAACCATACATGGCAGTGAAGTGCACGAGTGGGAGTGTGTGACTGTGTGTGCAACAATGGAGAAGAGAGGAGAAGAGGAGACTTGTGTTTGCAGGGGCTAGAATTGACTATCAACATGTGAGCACCATGTGAGCACCATGTGAGCCCCCTTATTCTATTATGTATATAATAGATAAGTATAGTGGATGGAAGCCTGACCTAACCGAGCACATGGGGCTTTATGCCAACAACCTCCCACGTAAAGGCCAATGTGGTCCTGAGAGGGAAAATAAAATCGTACAAAACCTATACAAGACCATCACAAGTATGACATGAGCCAACGCCCACTGGCTCACTAAATTTGTGTGCAACAAGCTCTAATTGTAGAGGAAGTAGAGAGCGATCAACCACATACTCCTCATCAAAGCTGCACACATCCCACAGGTATCTCACCATACGCCGAAAAGTGCCCCTTTGCTGAAGGCCAATGTCGGTCACTGCACAACGAACTGCTCCCACTGCAAATGCTCCATTGCAAATTCACCTATCACAAATGCAATCTTGGGCGCTCAAGATCAACATCTTGAATATGAGACTCCCAAATGCTGATGAAATCCTAGCAATATCTTCCAATCTGACCATCTTAGTCAAATCTGGCTCAGAAGTCCACTCCTGGTAATCATTACACCCAAACTTTGATCCCTGGAATCCATCCTCGTGTCCATTGCATGTCATTATGTGCACCAAGAGCATCTGACTATCCTCAACGATGTGAGGCAAGAGCAATGCCTAGCTCCAATTCACATACATCAATCTCTGGCCTAAGCATATCCATGAATGACTGAATCACAAGTGAATCCTTAGTGCTCAAGCCATCCATATCCCCCATCACATCCACAAATAACATGCCCTTCTGCGCAAATATCTACACAACTGGCTCAACATGTTCACAAACTAGAGCATCATGAAACCTATCCGCAAAGGAGACATGCCTCGTCTCTCTATATGGTTGCGTACTCACAAAAATTGTGTCGTCTTGCACGTGACATACTTGCATTGCAATCTGAAACTGTGCTCGTCCAACACTACTTGGCATCTGTTGTCTTGTAACTGACTCATAAAGATCAATCTCTACGTCAAACTTGGCACATGTATCCAATGCGAAGGTAATGTGCCGTCAAAAATTGACATAAGAAGTCCAGAAGTAAACATGGAAGTAAAGTCAACGTCTCCGTCATGCGTAGACGCATCATCCAAAGTGATAACATCTATCATGTGTTGTCTCTTGTGCTGTCTCATCCGCCAAAAACAACACCTATGTACATGCCCTATATGAACATAATGCCAATACACAACATTTCTATGTCTGCAAGATCGTCCTTTGACTATAGGCATCTCTCTAGACTTAATTGTGCCAAAAGCATTGCACAATCTTTTCCATAAATCTCTAGTTGTACATGCATCCAAACCAATGTGATTGAAAGACTCACCAAAGGTGTAACATGACCGTCGGGCGTGCAATCCCGTCGAAGTCCTCCCACTCATCATCAATCATAGACTCTGTCTGTAGTGGAAACACTTGGCCCAATTGAGTCAATGCATCATGCATACCTGCTTTCTAATGCTCAAAGTTTGAACCATCAAACTTCGTATGGAAAAGCATAAACCTTGACAATGATGTACATGCCAAATCCATGGCAATAACCTATGACAAGATCAAGCACAACTCCAATCTTATTATCCCCCTCTTTATCTCTTATAGTGATCTACAAGTTACATCAACGAGAGTTATCAGTGGCCGTCAAGGCAAGACAATATTCATTTCCATGCTCTACTTATGATGTATGTTGCAATAGCCTCTTCTTTAGCTCTTGTGATTCTGTTCTGACCACTAGTCAGCTACATTCCAAGGAGAGAGAAACCTTGAAATGGTTGACTACACTTCAGTTGTACGTGCTTTGCTATCTCTTACAAGAGAAAGGTGAATGAAGGGACTAAGGATAGAGAGGGCATCATAATGGAAGTTCCACAGACATGTGATAATATTATCATGGCCTAGTATTTCCCCTATAGCTGCATTAGTTCTTGTCCCACCATTCCAAAATAAAAGTTCAATAGAAGCTGCATAACACTAAAGTGTCCTCCTTTTCAACCAAAAGCGTGCTAATTCCAAGATGAGGATATATTATTTTCAATGTGTGCATTTAGACATGAGCACCATGCTGACAATATAGAGCATAGCAAAATTTCATGACGATTTTTGAATTTGGCTGTATGTGTGCATAAGTTTTAAAGGGATTGGGAAGGTCATACTAATGAAGCTAGCTTTGGGAAGTGCTCAGTTTTAGTACCTCATAAATGTGTCCTTAGCTCTCTTCGTGTGGCCCTTTTCTATTTTTTTCACGGAGATGGGTGTGAGGAAATTATCAAAATGTGTCACTGAAACATATCTATCATGCCTACTTTGAGAGTACTACCGGAATATATTCCAATTTTTCTATGCATGGGCAAAAGCATGCATTCATGGGAAGTGGGGCAAGGCCCTAGATTCAAATATGGGCAAGGCAACATCTCCGCCGACTTAGGTACTAAGGAACTTATGTGGACCAACCAATAAGGGTCTATCGTTCATATTACATACTAGTTTTGATGGCATGGCGTGGTGATAGCCACCTTCTTGTTCCGATCTGGCCATTAAGGGGTGGACAACCACTCGTAGTAGAACCAATCAGTTGTTCAAGGGGCGGTCTGAATATTTAACGGATGACTTTGGGGTTGGCCCTTATTTAGACGTGGTGACATTCTGGCACTAAAATGAGATGTTGGCAACAATAGTATATAGTTTATGGGGGGAAGCTGACGAAAGAAGGTGGGCGAGAGCTCAGAAATCGCGGCCTCTAGCTGGCTATGCTTCATATCCTGTATCAGATGACGACATCTGACGAAGAAATGGCGACACTTTGAGAGAGTGAGAGAGAGAGAGAGAGAGAGAGAGAGAGTATAAAGAAGGATGGCCAGCAACACTCACACCCACATATACCCCCGGCCCACACACTCGCTCTCTTGCTCACGCTTCTACACAGAGATATGGCAGCGCTGAAAGCTAGCGATAAGGAGGTGCATGGCCTTGCACTAGTGGCGATGTTGGCAGTAGCTCTGCTCCTGCTGCCCTCCTCCCCAGCTCTCGTGCAGGCCCAAGGTATACTCTTACTCTTACTCGTAGGCAGCGATTTGTCTTTTATGTAACTATGCAAGTCAATTTTAGCATAGTTGGATCACTTACATAACTATGGTTCTTGTGATCACATCCTTACTTATTTGCTATCACGTAATTGTCTGCATGGCCTATTTGGCCTCTAGTAAAGTGCTCACAAAATTTATTCATGCTCATCCATTAATTTTTGTGTGATTTGCCGCTTGTATTAACTTTTTTGTGATTTGCCCCTTGTATTCAGAGGAGTGCCACCCTAACTCCCCTCAACTCCCCGTTTGTGTGAATGCCACCTGCGATGCCACATGTGAGGCAACCCTCGAGCTTCATGGTGATTGCCACACCACCACTTTTTGTTGCTGCCATGATGTTCATGCATGAGAGCTCCTATGGTGCCTACCTTGTGGCCTTCAAATAAGTCTCGATGGCATTGGTTTCTAAAGTCTCGTTCAAAAATAATGTAAATAAGCTGGCACTAAGAAAATTCATGTAACAAAAATGAATGCCAAGCTCTTTTGGCTCCTTCTATAAATTTTTATATTTCGTTCATTTGATGAAGCTTACCAAGAGTACTTTTTGCAAAGGAAGGGGATATTGGGATGTTCGTGCCTAGGATGTTTTCCAATCTTTGATTTTTGCTTGTGTTCTACATCAATCTCACTTGCCAATGTTACTTGGTCGATTGCCACATTTAATTATCTAAAAATATGTAGCGGCCTTAACTTCTTTTGTTGACCATGCTGTTTATGGCCATGCAAAACCCAGAGGGATTAACAGTATTTAGGAGCGATCCAAGATGGTTAGCTTCGCACATTCAACTTTTTGATAGCCCACCTGTAACTTGGGCTTCTTGCTCTTTTTTGACAGTCACAATGTTCTAAAAGACAAGTGCCAATGTCAATTTGTTGGATGGAACTCCCTCTAATGGAAATGTGTTGGGAATAACACACAAAACAAATATCTACTTTGTTTATACCGAGGTGAAGAGGCAAGAAGGCCTGTTGTGCTGAGTTAAGGGGGGGGGGGGGGGGGGGGGGGGGAGGGAGGGGTTTGTTGAGTTTTAATATGAAATTGTATTATCCGTTTTTAAAAAGAGGCTCCTATTGGCTTGCTTAAAATAAAATACATTAATTGAAAGATGCCTTCAAGGTTCCCTCTGTCTTCATCGCCTAACCCTCACCTCATGCTTGAAATCAAATGAAACTATGTGCCTTGCATTTAATCTACTTTTTGGTTGACAATCCAAAGACAGCTTACTATTACTTGGCTAGCTTTTAAAATGTATCATGGTGGTAATCAACATGGTGATACTGTCACAAGACAAAGACATACATATCAAGCACTGCATACAAAAGCCTACCTTATATTGTAGTTGTATCGAAAAGGATTTGCAAATATCGAGTCAAGTAAAATCGTGTCTTTATATCTCAACGATATCGAGTGCGTGAGTTCAAAATAAGGTGTTTTTATTGGGAAAAATTCTACAACCTTACAAGCTTATATTTACAGAAGGTGGTTTTTTTTTGGATTTTGGAAAAAAATATGGAAGTTGCTTAAGAAAACGGGGTTGCTTTACCACCTCATATGGTGAAAGTATAGGGTTTTTTTAATTACCCTTTGAACGCACGTGATATAGATGATTTCTTGTAACTGACCCCCTTACGCCTTATGTGTAGGGATTTCAACATTTATAGACCTTGTATACTACATGCATGCAAAGGTGCATTGAAAAACTCATATGTTACCTCTTTGTTTCTTTCAATATCATATCTAAATTTTGTACACTCGTTCAAACTCGACGACATTGGTTTCTAAAGTCTCGTTCAAAAATAATGTAAATAAGCTGGCACTAAGAAAACTCATGTGACAAAAATAAATGCCAAGCTCTTTTGGCTCCTTCTACAAATTTATATATTTTGTTCATTTGTTGAAGCTTACCGGGAGTACTTTTTGTATTGAAGGGGACTAGGATGCTCGTGCCTAGAATGTTTTTCAATCTTTGATCTTTTTCTTGTTTTCTACATTAATCTCACTTGCCAATGTTACTTGGATTGCCTTAACTTCTTTTGTTGATTATGTTGTTTATGGCCATACAAAACCTTGTAAACTTCCCACAATGTCTAACATCCCATGATGTAGCGGCCTTAACTTCTTTGGTTGATTATGCTGTTTTTGGCCATGCAAAGCCCACAGTGTCTAGCATCACATGGTTATCATTATTTAGGAATGATCCAAGATGGTTAGCTTCGCACATTTAACTTCTTGCTAGCCCACTTGTAACTTGGGCTTCTTGCTCTTTTTGTTACAATCACAATGTTCTAAAAGGCAAGTGCAAATGTCAATTTGTTGGATAAAGCTCCGTCTAATGAAAATGTTTTAGGAATAGCACACAAAACAAATATCTACTTTGTTTATACCAAGGTGAAGAGGCACGAAGGCCTGTTGCTAAGTTTAGGGGGGGAAATTTTTTTGAGTTTTAATATAAAATTGTATTATCCATTTTTTAAACGAGGCTCTTACTAGCTTGCTTAAATAAAAAACATTAATTAAAAGATGCCTTCAATGTGCCCTCTGTACGTCTTCATCGCCTAAACCTCACCTCATGCTCGAAATCAAATGAAATAACGTGCCTTGCATTTAATCTACTTTTTGGTTGATCATCCAAAGACAGCTTACTATTGCTTGGCTAGTCTTTAAAATGTATCATGTTGTAATTAACATGGTGATATCTACTAGTTAGTCTCACAAGACAACTTGACATACATACTAAGCACTGCATAGAGAAGCCTGCCTTATATTGTAGTTGTATCAAAAAAGATTTGCGAATATCGGCTCAAGTAAAATCGTGCCTTTATATTGTGCCTTTATATTTTGGGGGGATCACCCCTAAAAATTAAGTATAGCACGTGAGTTCAAAATAAGGGGTTTTTATTGGAAAAAATTTTAAAACATTAATAGGCTTACATTTATAGAAGGGTTTTTTTTTTTGGATTTTGGAAAAAAATATGTAAGTTGCTTAAGAAGAGGGGGTTGTTTTACCACCTGATATAATATAAGTATAGGGTTTGTTTTAAATACCCTTTGAACACGAGTGATATAGGTGATTTCTTGTAAGTGACCCCCCATACGCCTTATGTGTAGGGGTTTCACCATTTATAGACCTTGTATACTACGGGCATGCAAAGGTATATTGAAAAAGTCATAGGTTACCTCTTTTTTTCTTTGAATATCCTATCTAAATTTTGTACACTCGTTCAAACTCAATCAAAATCGACGGCATTGGTTTCTAAAGTCTCGTTGAATAAGCCGGCACTAAGAAAGTTCAGCTCTAATCTTGACTTACTTCTCTTGATTCTCTAAAAATATCCCTTCTTTCCTAAAAATACTCCTTCTTTGCTAACAACACTCTTCCTTTGCTAAAACTACTAGCTCTTTTCTAAAATGATTCCTCCTTTTTAAGGGTCAACTCTTATCTTTAGACATAGTTTTAAGGCTTAAGTTTCCTATATCAACTTATTGTTTCCAAGTGAAGAAGGGCCATAATTAATAGTTATAGAGTCCGATTTTTAATTCGATTATTCCAGTAAAACTCTCTTTGACTTAACAAAATGCGAACCTTAACACTTTTTGCAAAGTAAAGAAGCAGTTTTTATTGAAAAATATTGGGTACATTACAATCTCCCCAATTTAGGGATTTGAGATGTCCTCATCTCGAGAAAAAGTGCGGGTGGTCCTACTCTCATTACCAAGTCGTCCACCATTATGTCAAAAAAGGACAATTTCCTCAGCCTGCTTTAGTTGCTATTGCCATTGTATTAGTTAGACGCTGGTAATTGTTCCTTGTCTCGACTCTCTACTTGACAGAAACGGACTACTTGCCTAAGTTGCATTATATGTTATACGGAAAACGTATAATACGTCATATACGTGTGTATTTTACCGAACCCCATATTATACGGGCGTTTTATACGGTGACACATCATAAAAAACGGGCAACGTATTGTTTTTCCAGATTTTTGATCAAAAAATACTTCGATCGAAACATCTTTCAATCAAAAGATATTTAGTACAATTTTTTTTTCGATTGAAAGATGTATTGTTCAAAAAGAAAACTATATATACCGGCAACGCGCCTATTGAGACTAGTGTTCCTCTCAAAAGGTATTCCTTGTCAACAAAAGACAAAAAAAATGAATTTTGTGATAATTTAAAAATGAAAATTCAAAATTTTTACTTTTTTTATAAAATCAAGTTTTATAATTTTGCTTATATAAATTTTTAATTATTTTTTTTAAAATCAAATTATCTAAGCTTTGTATGTTGTGTAGAGCTCAAACTCTCATTCATACAAGGTTAGATAATTTTTGCTTAGATAAATTTTTAATTATTTATTTTAAAATCAAATTATCTAAGCTTTGTATGTTGTGTAGAGCTCAAACTCTCATTCATACAAGGTTTTTGCTTTTGCTACGTGCTCAGTTTCCTGACACATGGAAGTAAGTTAAGATATAGTTTAGACATTACCGTAGTGCCAGAGTGTACTCTCACATGAGGTTATCTGTCAGCAAAATATAATAGAATAGAGGTAAGTTTTATTTAGGTAAGTTTGATTTTGATGTGTAGATACTCTCTCACCCTCAAAGTGAACATAGATAGAAATTTTGTTGTCCTGTGTAGACCCATCACACTATGCTCTCATTGGAATCAAAATTTAGAAATCTCGTGTCCAAATACATTGATATTACGTTATCTTTATCTGGATACCTACATCTATCATATTGTGTGATCGTACACGTGTATCAAATGCAGATAGATACGATTTCAAAGATCTACCGTGGAGTGTGAAAACTTCATGTTCGCACTTCGAATAGATATGACAATTGTCAAAGATTGCAATTAATCCCATTTCCAAAGAGAATCAATTGCAAGATTTGATCAATATTGCCGATTATCGTAATGTGTGAAAGATTTAAGCTTGCACTTTAGATAAATCGATATAGTGCAACGGATTATAAAATCGATTATCATAATGTGTAAAAACCAAAAGCTTGCAATTTAGATGAATCAATATAGTGCAATGTGATTAAAATGTTTTGTTTGAAGTGATGAAGTTATTTAGTGCATCAAAATATAATTCACGCTTAACATGAGTTTATTGAATAATACAAAGCATATTATTGTCTATTGTTAATTGATAATGCAGCACGATACTAATTGATAATGTGGACAGATTTTGATCACTATACTGATCGATAGAGCATTGCTTGTGTAGTTTGTTGCTTTGAATTAATTTTGACTTCGAAATCAACAAGTGGATTTGTTGATCTGGCAGTTTAAATTTATCTTTCAACATGGTAAAAGGACATGAGTGGAATTACATCCATGACTTGAGTGCTAGAAAGAATACATCTTGATTGAAATGCAAAGCATGCGGCCATGAGTTCAGTGGTAATGCGACCAGAATCAAAGAGCATTTGTTTAAAGTCCCTGGTAATGTGTCCGAGTGTACGGTGCCGCCAAGAGATATTCATGCTAGATTTCCAAAATACACTCGCATTGCAGAACAAATTCTTGCAACTAAAAAGAAAAATGTGAATGCCAAACAAGCTGCAATGGATGTTGAAATGTCATTTGGTTTCTAAATTCTCGTTCAAAAAATAATGTAAATAAGCTGGCACTAAGAAAATTCATGTAACAAAAATGAATGCCAAGCTCTTTTGGCTCCTTCTATAAATTTTTATATTTCGTTCATTTGCTGAAGCTTACCAAGAGTACTTTTTTCAAAGGAAGGGGATGGGATGTTCGTGCCTAGGATGTTTTCCAATCTTTGATTTTTGCTTGTGTTCTACATCAATCTCACTTGCCAATGTTACTTGGTCGATTGCCACATTTAATTATCTAAAAATATGTAGCGGCCTTAACTTCTTTTGTTGACCATGCTGTTTATGGCCATGCAAAACCCACAAGGTCTAGCATCACATGATTAACATTATTTAGGAGCCATCCAAGATGGTTAGCTTCGCACATTCAACTTGGGCTTCTTGCTCTTTTTTGACAGTCACAATGTTCTAAAAGGAAAGTGCCAATGTCAATTTGTTGGATAGAACTCCCTCTAATGGAAATGTGTTGGGAATAGCACACAAAACAAATATCTACTTTGTTTATACCAAGGTGAAGAGGCACGAAGGCCTGTTGCTGAGTTAAGAGGGGGGGAGGGGTTTGTTGAGTTTTAATATGAAATTGTATTATCCGTTTTTAAAAAGAGGCTCCTATTGGCTTGCTTAAAATAAAATACATTAATTGAAAGATGCCTTCAAGGTTCTCTCTGTCTTCATCGCCTAACCCTCACCTCATGCTTGAAATCAAATGAAACTATGCGCCTTGCATTTAATCTACTTTTTGGTTGACAATCCAAAGACAGCTTACTATTACTTGGCTAGATTTTAAAATGTATCATGGTGGTAATCAACATGGTGATACTGTCACAAGACAAAGACATACATATCAAGCACTGCATACAAAAGCCTACCTTCTATTGTAGTTGTATCGAAAAGGATTTGCAAATATCGAGTCAAGTAAAATCGTGCCTTTATATCTCAACGAAATCGAGCGCGTGAGTTCAAAATAAGGTGTTTTTATTGGGAAAAATTCTACAACCTTACAAGCCTATATTTACAGAAGGTGGTTTTTTTTGGATTTTGGAAAAAAATCTAGAAGTTTCTTAAGAAAACGGGGTTGCTTTACCACCTCATATGGTGAAAGTATAAGGTTTTTTTAATTACCCTTTGAACGCACGTGATATAAGTGATTTCTTGTAACTGACCCCCTTACGCCTTATGTGTAGGGATTTCAACATTTATAGACCTTGTATACTACATGCATACAAAGGTGCATTGAAAAACTCATATGTTACCTCTTTGTTTCTTTCAATATCCTATCTAAATTCTGTACACTCGTTCAAACTCGACGACATTGGTTTCTAAAGTCTCGTTCAAAAATAATGTAAATAAGCTGGCACTAAGGAAACTCATGTAACAAAAATAAATGCCAAGCTCTTTTGGATCCTTCTACAAATTTATATATTTTGTTCATTTGTTGAAGCTTGCTAGGAGTACGTTTTGTATTGAAGGGGACTAGGATGCTCGTGCCTAGAATGTTTTTCAACCTTTGTTCTTTTTCTTGTTTTCTACGTTAATCTCGCTATTAATCTCACTTGCCAATGTTACTTGGATTGCCTTAACTTCTTTTGTTGATTATGTTGTTTATGGCCATACAAAACCTTGTAAACTTCCCACAATGTCTAACATCACATGATGTAGTGGCCTTAACTTCTTTTGTTGATTATGCTGTTTATGGCCATGCAAAACCCATAGTGTCTAGCATCACATGGTTATCATTATTTAGGAACGATCCAAGATGGTTAGCTTCGCACATTTAACTTCTTGATAGCCCACCTATAACTTGGGCTTCTTGCTCTTTTTTTAACGGTCACAATGTTCGAAAAGGCAAGTGCCAATGCCAATTTGTTGGATAAAACTCCCTCTAATGAAAATGTGTTGGGAATAGCACACAAAACAAAGATCTACTTTGTTTATACCAACGTGAAGAGGTACGACGGCCTGTTGCACTCTCAATTGTACACTCCAAATAAAACCTTTGATAGAGTACTTACAAAAAATGGGCTTTATACCTAGGGCTCTCGTGGCCACTGGCCAACTTTATAAGGTCATACTCATATATAGACTTTACAACTCAAATCGGCACAAACAGACTCAAAGATTGTATGACTATAATCAAAGACTCTCAATTAATTACAAAGCTTTCTGCAAAAATAATGATGGGACATCAAAATTTTAGGCATGAGGACTTGTTTGGGATCTTCTTGGACCCTTTAATCTTCCCCAAGCCTAATGACAGTGATGAAGTAGTGGAGCAATAGGAGAAATCCATGTTGACAAAAATAGTTGTTAGCTCCTAATTTCTAGGGGTTAAACTTGGAGTGCAAGTTTTTCTTTTTTGTAAATGGACATAAAAACTGTAAAATCTTCAAAAATAAAATATTTGGGCCTTTTTTTTATACTAAATTGTGCTTGTTGTAGTCAATGGGCCACCCTCAAGTAGTGGGCTAGCCCCAAAAACGCCCCCTCATCATTAATTTGACATTCAAATCTACTTTTCCCTCCCTCCACTCACTCCTTCTCTCTCTACATATTAGATTTGATCCCTCCTCTAGATCCAAAACCAAAAATATCAGTTTTAACTCTCTCTCCTATTGAAAGAGTACCTTTTTGGAATCCTCTCTCTGCAACTTACCTTCCCTTCTCCCAAGCTTAGTTCTGAGTTTTGGATCCTTTTTGGCTATGGAGAGTTTGTAATATAGTCTATTTTCCCCTTCCTCATGGCCTTCCTCTCATGCTTGCACCCATTATCCACTCTCATCATGGGGGCTCACATACATGTTTTAGAGCTTAGTAGCTTCAGCTACCCAAGCTTAAGGTTTAGGGACCTTCAATTTGCAAAGCTTTAGGGTTGGAGAGCCCTTTATGATTTAGCAACCTTCAACTTGCAAAGATTTAGGGATAAGGGAGCTTCATTTTGCACAGTGCAAGAAGCTTGGATAGCATGAGTTGTAGACCTCATTCAAGGGTAGACGCATTTTGCTACAACAACAAGAAAGATGAAAATGGCCATTGGATAACCACAACCTTCGTGATAGGCATGTAGGTGACAATGTGGCCAAGCACAAAGGGAGTCTACAAAGTCTCTCATCAATTCATCGGACTAAAATCCCATCATTGGAAGGGTTGTCTGTTGAAGATGAAGCAGGTGGCCGATGGAAGCAAGCAAGTGAAGATACAACACATTTACAAAGTTTCTCAACTACAGATCAATGATGCCGATAGCAAGCAATTTCCCCCTAATTGTACGTATTTCTAGTCTTCTTTGTAGCAAACGCTATGCTTTCACATGAAGTTGTTAGTGTCTCATAGCCCTAACAGGTAATCAATACAAGAATCATGCAGTGTAGAGATAAACAAGGCAGGAGATTTCACATTACACCATGATAGCTACAGACTGTATGAACACAAGAGACCATGGTTAAGCAAGAGAAAGCACTACTCTACCCTGTATTCATCATCAACGTCCAACTACAGGCCCAAAACAACAGTATCATTGTAGGAAGACTGCAAAGTGCAAACTGCCTGTTGGTTACATCCGAAAATTGCTATACGCCATATGACCATTCGGAGAGAAGGGGTGAAGCTTTGTACATAGCATGTACATACATTTATGGTTTTGCGAGTGCTCTTAATCGTTAGTTTGGTGTGCCAGTTTTAAAGTTTTGTACATATGCTTTTGGCTGAACATAAATGTTTGACAAGGGGGCTGGGCAATCATGGTGCGGCCAAATTTGGTCTAAGCTAGGAAATGGTCTATGCCAAGCAAAGGCAGCAGGCAAGTGTAGTGCAAAAGGCTAGGGCAGGTGCCAAGGACCTGGGCAGCCAAAGGGTAGCGAAAAAGTATGTCTAAACTGGCTTTTTAAACCAAGGAGGTTCAAAAAGAGCTCAGTTGGGCTACGAGATGAAGATGTCCAAAGTGCCCTATTAGTGTCCTAAAATGTAGTGCTCAGTGTGCTCTAGAAGCCGGTCCAGACAGCTCGTCAAACAGAGCCTCAGTGTGCAAGATACTGAAGTTTAAAGGTAGGGTGTGTCGCAGATCCCCGACGGGCAGGGCAGCTGGGGACAGATGGCCCAGGCAGATGTCAGTGGATGAATGTGTAGTGCTCAAGTTATGGAGCATGCCGGTCTTCTCCGATTGTGAATCGGAGGTCAGTGTTGGACGGATACGCCGCGACAGACGTCAGCACTGCGAGAACTCACCTAACATATAATGTCAACTGAGGACGAAGCTCGACCCGCAGGTGCGTGGAAGCAAGCAAAGGGTGTCAACCTCTACTCGACCGACTAATGACTAATTCCTACAGAGATATCAACTCTACATGCCATCGGTTCTATGAATGTGAGAGTCTCCTATGATGCTACCGCAAGCCAAAAGCCCATTAGACGTTCTCGAAACGTTACGAAACTTGAGGGATATCCTACCAACACCAATAGGCCACTCTCCCTAAGATCCGTGCCCAAAAAAACCTACTCAATACCCTCCATGCAGAAAACGCGTGGGATGTCTGGCCGGTTTTTGCAGGTCGACGTTTCCGAAAACTAAAGTGCCTAATGTGTAGCTCTACTCGCTCTGATCGCGTGGATATGCTGAAATGCAAAAACGGACAACAGTTACTCACCGAAACTCCAAAAGTAGCTCGCGGGTAAATCTGCCAAAACACAGACGAACACGCGTGATGTAAGCATCAACGCGTAGCTCTCCTCGTGGGCAACACACTGCTGCTCTCCGTTTGCAATTCCGACCACCGTATCTCCTGTAGCACACACACACACACTCTCTCACTCTCTCACAGTCTCCCAACGACACAGAAGATCAGATTTATTAGAAGTCTCTTTACAAAGATTTAGGTTTTGGCTTATATACTAAGCCTTAGAAAACCTAATGTCCGACCAAAATGACTTGATTTGTCCCAAGGCTTCTATAGAGCTTAATTACAACACTGTGAGCTGGCTTTGCTCATCCAAAAAGCATCTGTGGCCTAAATACAATTGCCGACTTAAAATATGAAGTTCCCGTAAACATTACAAAAGTGGCCGTAATGGCTCAAAATAATAATAACGGGATATTCGATGATGTCCATGAGCTTGTATCTTCACATTACAACATCCATCTTCATCTTCATCACTTCATCAACATCTTTATTTGGAATCTTTAGAGAATCTTTATGGAATCTTTGTGGAAGCATTGTTGAAAGATTGACCTTTCAACACTCTCCCCCTCCGAAGTCTTGTCGTCCCCGACAAGACCCTATGTATGCAGTGGCCTTGGCGAGTGGTTCATGTTTTGGTGTTGGTTGAATCTTTTGTTGTTGCAGTTGCTTCTACCAGATGTTTTTTATGTTGTAGAGTTACCTTTTTCTTGTACATGTAGTGTAGTTGAAGCCATAGCTCTCCCCCTCCGATTGGTTGTTGTAGCATGAATAAGTCGAGTGAGGTTTGTTGTTGCAACAAGGCTTTATCATGGCATCTCTGTATTGTTTGTGCTTTGGGTGTCATCTTGCATGTGTACCTGTAAACTTGAAGCCTTTTTGAATTTTTTCTAGGCCGCTCCCCTTTGATCCTGTAGTTGATGAGCATGTAGTTGTTTAGGGATGTCATTGGTATGCTTTTTTGTGTTTTATAAGAAAAATAAAATAGCAAAAATAAAATGTGGTGTATATTACAAAATGAAGGTCTTGGATACCTGGATAGGACTAAAGGGAAAAACCCAGTGGGAAAAAAAATGCCTTTAGTCACCATTAAATGTGAGGCTATATGTACTTATGTTTGATGTAACCGAGTTTTGTTGAGTTAAAGTACTTATGGCCGTATGGATACTATTACTGGATATACAGTGGATAAGTGTTAGTAGCTTGAAGTCAGAGTCATTGTTGGTGAGCAAATGCTTATGAAACCTGTTACCACTTCGTCATCGTCATTTTGTTGTGTAAGTGCATGGGTGGAACAAAAATTGTGTCAAATACAAATGTCCAATGATGGGACATTATATATGCTTGCACAGATAGATGAATGGGAAACAATATGCGGTGCGAGCGGAGTTTGAATGGGTGCTTCCAGGGGTGAACGTAGCTAGAGAAGCAAAAATATATTTGACTTCAAGAGCTGCCATTACTCACAAGAAGGGTTTTTGTCGACGAGGTTTTTTCCACTCGCCTCACTGTGTTCATGTGCGTGAGTGTTTTCTGGACTACTCCGCCACTCCACCATTTAAAATAGTAGACTTTGACTCTTATGCTCACCTCTTCCAGCATGAGTGACATGACTTTATGTATGCTCAACTCTCCAGCTTGAGCTTTAATCTAAATATCTAGACTCATAGACCACAAAAAATATTAAGACATGAAGCTTGGGTCTAATGCTTGCTCATTTAGTGGCTCAACTGCCCGACTCTTGACTCTTATGCCATGATTTTTATGGCGACTCGACTTACTCTCGGGAGCTTTCGTCGAAGAATAGGTGTTGAAATTCAAAACTCCCATCCTTGAAGAGAGGATTTGTAAAGGACCATACTGGCAATATTGGTTTCTTTTGCCATACCTGGGTGACCTTGGTTGTCAAATTTTTTTTTTTGGTTGTTGGTCACTTGGTTGAGAAGATTGGCTCGCTCCATTCCCTGTAACACTTTGTCTATCTTGACATTTCTTGAGAGCTAGAGATGACTTCAATCTTCTTCGGTATGTGTTTTTCCTTTGGCACCCATTTGTATCTGCATCGTGTGATTAGCGTGTCTTTGTAGATATCCTTTGCCTTGAGTGTGACATTGTCCTTGATTTTGCCTTCCGTGAAATTGCGATTATTTTCAAGCTGAAGTCGTTTGCTTGAAGAATGTTTACCTGGCATCTTTGGTAGCCAGATTCTTCGATTTCCTTGATAGTAACCTTGTGCTTGAAGAATTGTAGATGGCACTTCCCATGATGTTTTTGATGTCGTATTGAGATGTACAAGAGTGCCATTTTTGGGATTATTTATCGATGAAGTCCTATGTTGGTATGAAGGCCAGTTGGATTTAAAATGTCCTGCATCCCTTTGGCGAGCCTTGTTGGTTGGTCTCCTTTGGCGATATAAATATGAGCTTTGTTGCTTTTGGGGACACTTTTTGAAACCTTTATCCACCACATAAGCAGAGGTTTGTGGTTTTGGTAACCAAAGTTTCTTTTGACCCTCATAATAGCCTTGCTCTGCTAAGCTGTAGTGGGAGGCTATCCATCCCATGTGTTTACCTTTCGTCAATCGGCTAGGCTCATTTACCCATATTGGGTCCTTGACCTTGATTTGTTCAGCTTTGATGTAGACCTTTGAAAACCTTTGGCGGCTGTGATCTCGCAGTGTAGGGTATTTCGGTTGAAAGATTTTCCTTGGAGTCTGTCTTTCATGTGGAAGCATGTGGTCAGTTGATATAGAAGCTCTATCTTGAACCTTTTTCGGTTGGATTGAAGACTCTGATTTAAGGGGTTGCTTCTGTTGGTAGGACATTTGTGGGCTCATTTTGTCTTTGCCTTCGTCGGAAGCCGATAATCTTGGAGCAGTAGTAGGCTGGATTTCTTGAGAGCTAGTCGTGATGACCATTGTTGAAAATTCAGGTTCTTCTACCAATGTTTTTTCCCAGTGCTTGGACAAAATCAAATGTGTACTCATTTTCGATGAATCAACCACTAGGAATTTGTCTTTGATTACCTTTGACCGTAGTTTAAGGGAAGCTTCTGCAATCCCTAAACTTGTGATGGCTATTCCATGTGATATAGGAACCTGTACCTGAATTTCATACAGTTCTGGCTTACCTAGAAGTAACCATAGCCCATAAGACATGACATTAGTCGTGGCAGTGCAATCTATCTCTGCTGTAAAGTTGAATTTCAGTTTCTCATACACATCCAACGAGAATTTAATCTTCTTGTTGGCTGCCAAGTAACTGATTTCCTCTTTGCTTTTGGTACTTGTCTTGGACTTTTGTGCCTTGGAAGCTTTGTCCTTCTCTTGTATGTTGAACGTCTTTGTCATTTGACTGGTTGTAGCATGTCCCAAGTGATTACTATCTTCTGCTGTAGCTGCTTGTTGGTGTTCATTGCTAGTTTTTGACTGTGACGCCTTGATTCTTGATTTTAGAAGCTCTCTGTCACTATTTACTTCTTCTAGCACTTGAAGGTCATTCAATGGCGACTTTTCTTCTTGGAAATGTTTTGAAGCTTGTGTAGCAGGATGTTGAGGTTTACTCTCTTCTTCTGATGCAATGGTCGCCGTGGCCTTTGGTTTCCATTGTTCCATGGGTTTTTGTAGAGTCTCTTCTCGAAAATATTCATTCATATCCTGTATTGCTTGTCCTTGGTAGTCAATCTTGGACTCAGTCATTTTCTGTTCTTCTGTGCATTGTATGTCTTCAGTTACATCTTCTTTTAGCTTCTCATACTCTTTGATTTGTTCAATCATCAATGAAGAGTCCACAATAGAAAATTTATTTGGTAGACTTTCAGCTTCATCCATTGACTCTATTTGCATGTCTTCCACTTGTGATGTGGCACTAAGATTTTTTGTTACCTCTGCCACCTTTTCTTGCGTTGGATCACTATCGTCAGAATCTTGGCTTCTTTTGCTCTCGAACCTTGAACTACGAGCTTCATCTTCATCACCTTGTGGATGCTCTGACTTGTCCTCACTGAGGTTCTTTAAACGATCTTGAATCAACTGATTCAATTGATCTTTTTTGAAAGCCTGATTCTCTATGATAATGTCGTTGACACCCTTGACTTCAAGCAACTGTGTCTTGAGCCTATCTTTTGTGCTCTGCGACAAGATCTGCTTCTTTTTCGAAGATCTTGTTGGGGATTCTTTCTTCCATTCCCTTGTTGTCACTATCTGAACTTTGCTTTTGGGTTGTTGCTTCTTCTTTTCCATGTAGAGCTTTACTGGGCAGTCCTTCACTAAATGACCAATGGCACATTGGTCGCAATATGTTGCTATCTCAACATGTGCACCCTTTGGACAAGGCAGCTTTCCATAATACTGCTGATAATGGTTTCCTGTGGTATCTAGATACAGATATGACCTCTTCTTTGCATGCATGAACCTGCAGATTACGATTGACTTAGGTGTATCCACTGGCTTTGTCTCTTTATCCTTCATCGTCTTGTCCTTGAGAAGCTAAAAATAGCTTCCATTATTGCTTGTATACAAGATCAAATCACTATCCATGCTTTCTAGCAGTTGTGATGCTAATTCTTCCATCAGTATATGGTCTTTGACGTGGGGCTTCTGCATAGCCTTAGGGCTATGTTTCCGAGTTGATTTTGGTGAGTTTTGCACCGAGGGTGAAGATTGAACTGAATCTTTGTTTTCCGTTTCCCTTGATGGTGCTTTTGGACGGGGTCCAAGTATGTGACTTACAGGCTGCCCACAATTGCCAAACTCATCCATATTTTTCACATCGGCTATTTCATAGTGCCTATCGTATTTGTCGACCACAACGACATCTTGACCTGACCTTTTATATTGGGCATTGTGAATTTCCAGTGGTCTCTCCTCCGGCTCGGCATCTTCCAATGCTTCTTGACATTCCACTTGGACTCCTGAAAAGGACACTGCTTCTTGTAAAGCTGGACTTCTTAATCCCACTCTTGAAGATATAGGGTCTCTTTGTTGATTTTGAACTCCCCCATCCAAGAGTGTTCCATATCTGATGTTGGCATCTGTTTAATGCCTGATGATATGACTTCTTGTGCTTTGTTAAGTAGCTCTTGAGACCAAGATAGTTTTTTTTAAGTTGGGCTATCTTCATAGCTGGTACCTCTTGTGGAGGTGCAGTGCACGAGACTTGTGTTGTGTCTTTCCATGTTGTGCCTTGTGTTGTGCCACCCATTTGTGCAGTGACAGTTGTAGTTGTTAACTCTTCCAAGTGCGTAGTTAGAGGTAAACCCATGATGAGATGGTATACATTACCACCTTTAGACATGTAGTCTTCTCCTCTTGAGCCAAATGCTTCTGCTGTAAAGTAATGATTGTTTTATACAGGAACTTCATGACTTGTGACAGCCCTGTAGTATTGACCGTCTTCATCTCCATAGAGGGTACCAAATTTTTGTTTTCCATCTTGTGCTTTGTACAGAAAAATACTTGGAGGATATGCGTAGAGTTCTGTAAGTTGGTCATTGTACAACATTTCTATCTCATTGTCGATCTATTTTCCGTGCCTCATGTAAATTGATCCCAGACAGTCTTCCATGAAATTTGGATGTGGGTGTAGTACATTCTTCGCTGTTTCAACCTCCACATATTGAGATGTCCGAGCTTCCTATGTATCTTTCTTTGTCTTGATGTACAAATTCCGATTGACATCCTCATAGCATGGCAGTCCTTTGTAGTATCCAATCAGATAGATCCGAATTTGCTCTCTTGTAATACTGTGGATGTACTTGAAGCTTCTTCCTGAATGGTCTTATTCCTTTGAGACGCCATTGCTTTCGTCTTGACTCCCTTGTTGTACCTGTTCAGTGATAGCTCTAATTGCTTGCCTCAATGCTAATAAAAATTATTAGCACCCTTGTGTCGGTCTATTTCGCTTGAGGTTATTCAGCTTTTGTGGATGTCTTAATCTCTGAGTTTTCTGAATTGGGCTTTGCTTGCACTGCTTGAACTTCTTAGCTCCCTTGCTTGCCAAGACTGATATCGTCTTGTCTGGCTGCTTGCTTTTCCTAGAGATTTTTAGCAGGTCTCGATCTAGTGAAAGCATTGTAATAAGTTATGCAACTTACCACTATACTGCAACGACTGCTCCCTTTGTAGTGATTCTTGAGTCGAGCTAACCTGTGTTCACTTTAGCACACAATCTGCAAAATTCTATTTAGCTGGCAAACTTTTTCACGATGAATGCAAAAATCCTTGATGTACCTTTGACAGCCACACTTGTTCCTTGAGCACCTTCCAGTGGGTGACCAATGGTTTTCCCAAAAGATAATTTCAATCTACTAACTTAGCAGTCTTCAAAACCGTGACCGTTTTCTCACAATTCTTTCGAACTGCCGGTTTTAGACACTCCTGACTTCCGGATGCATTTTGAGGCCTTAAACGATGTTTTTTTCAAAGTTGAACTAAATGGTTGCCATTGGCATGCATTTAGTTCAAGTTCTACTCTAAGATCTGTAGAGTCGCTCTCAGGCTATGTTTTGATATAAAAACTTTTTCGATCCGATACCATTTGTGAAAGTTATGGCCAAAACAGTGAATTGCAGTTTAGAATGGTCAAAATGAAAAGAAGATTTGGGATCTCTGTGACATTGTGAACACTCTTGTATGGTCAAAATTACAGCTGGAACCTAAAACTAGCCTAGAGACATCGTACGCGTAGGATGTCTATATGCTCAGAATTTAACAAAATTTGGTGCAGAGACTCCCCTTAAGTCCAGCAACACAATGATATGCTCAGAATTTCATTTGGACCTAAAAATGGCCTTGAGACATCCTATGCGTAGGATGTCTTTTTGCTCAGAATGACTTGAAATTTTCACCCCAGCTTCTCCTTGATGTGCTGATCATAGTGGTGTGCTCATAGGTTGGTTTGGAGTCCTAAATCAAGTTGAAGACATCCTACACGTAGGATGTCTAACTGCTCAGATTTTGTCCAAACTTGCACTGTAGCTTCCCCTTGATGTGCTAAACTCACAGCTATTTTTACTTTTTGATTCTAACACCTATAGGTTGGTCAAATGATCAAGAATCTGTTCCAAAATCCTGATGTTTGTTCTGATGAATTTCCAAGTCAAATCAGCTCCAAATTGGACCAAATTTGACTAGGAGGCTTGCTTGAGGCTATCCAACACCCTACTATGTCCATAGTTTGAATTTGGCCTCTAAATCATGCCTTAGACATCCTACGCGTACGATGTCTAGCTGCTCAGAATTGCCCCAAATTTGAACCACAGACTCTCCTTAGGGTGCTGATCACAGTGGTATGCTCAGAAGTTTGTTTAGAGTCCAAAATCACACAGAAGACATCCTACGCGTAGGATGTCTTTTTGGACTGTTTGACCCCAGACTTGACCCAAAGCTTCCCTTTGATGTCAGCAACCCAGTGGTATGCTTAGATTTGAGTTTGGATGTCAAAAGACCCCAAAACTAGTTATCCTTGCCTTTTTTTCAGTCAGAAGTGCTAAAGTCCACTTTGAACCCAATTTTCTCACCCAAATGAGGTGAAACCCCTTTCAGTCACTCAATATATCATTCAAGACATGTTCATGCAGCCATATTATGGTTTTGGTCTCAAAATAATGCTTTGGTACAAATTGGGTAGGATGTCTGGCAATTTCAGTCTATCTGGCCTTATCCTATAAGGATATGGTCAAATTTCCACTTTCCAGGTGAAACTAGGGTAAAACCTACCTTCTGAACACATTGGTCAACTCAGAATTTCAAAATTTCCACCAGATCACCCTGTAGACATCCTACGTGTAGGATGTCTACTGCTGAGTTTTTGAGACTGAAGTGTCCCTGATGCTTCCTTATGCTCTCAGCAAGTGCAAGTATGCTTCACAATTGCAAAAACATGGAAAAATCACTCAGTTAAGCCTTTGTTGAAATTTTACGTTTTCTGACTCCGCCTTTTGGCTTTTGGTCAACAAAAATAGGGAAAAACACTCAAGTCAATATGTTACTAGGGTAAAACCCACCCTCTAAACCCACTGGTAACCTCAGTTTCCCCAAATTCCCTGCCAAAAGTTCCTTGGAGACATCCTACGCATAGGATGTCTACTGTCTTAAAATGCAATTTTTTTTTGGTAGTAGTACTCCCTATGCTCTATAGAGCTCTCCGCAATAATCACAGAAAATTTTGGACTTCAAATCAGCTTCCAAACACAATTTACCGTCTTTCCTACTTAGCGTTTCCCACTTCGCTGATGAGCCTCACAACAAATAAGACATGCATAAAGTACTCTAGATCAGCAATCAAGATATCTACTTACCCTACTCCTACTCATCAATGTGAGATGGCGATTTTGATGTCTTGGTTGCTTCCTGGACTCACACGGACTCTCAAGTCAACCTACCACCACATCTACCACTCCAACTCCTACTCTCTACACCACAACCTACTACTACCTAATACTACCTAAGACTGAAGATCCAGGCCATACACACGCTCCCTCGACTCCTCCTAAGACCTAGAGAGTACACCACCCTCTGATCCTATCTAAATGTAAAATAGTACTCTGGCAAGCCAGAGGGACCTCTATCCTCAAGGACTAGTCTCGGTCACCTACTTAGGGCTCTCGTCCCCGGTAGCGGCGCCAATGTTGGACGGGTACGCCGCGACGGACGTCAGCACTGCGAGAACTCACCTAACATATAATGTCAACTGAGGACGAAGCTCGACCCACAGGCACGTGGAAGCAAGCAAAGGGTGTCAACCTCTACTCGATCGACTAATGACTACTTCCTACAGAGATATCAACTCTACATGCCATCGGTTCTGTGAACGTGAGGGTCTCCTATGATGCTACCGCAAGCCAAAAGCCCATTAGACGTTCTCGAAACGTTACGAAACTTGAGGGATATCCTATCAACACCAATAGGCCACTCTCCCTAAGGTCCGTGACCAAAAAAACCTACCCAATATCCTCCGTGCAAAAAATGCATAGGATGTCTGGCCAGTTTTTGCAGGTCGACGTTTCCGAAAACTAAAGTGCCTGATGTGTAGCTCTACTCGCTCTGATCACGTGGATATGCTGAAATGCAAAAACGGACAACAGTTACTCACCGAAACTCCAAAAGTAGCTCACGGGTGAATCTGCCAAAACACAGACGAACGCGCGTGATGTAAGCATCAATGCGTAGCTCTCCTCGTGGGCAAGTCTTTGCTACTCTCCGTTTGCGATTCCGACCACCGTAGCTCCTGTAGCACACACACACACTCTCTCACTCTCTCGTAGTCTCCCAACGACACAGAAGATCATATTTATTAGAAGTCTCTTTACAAAGATTTAGGTTTTGGCTTATATACTAAGCCTTAGAAAACCTAATGTCCGACCAAAATGACTTGATTTGTCCCTAGGCTTCTATAGAGCTTAATTACAACACTGCAAGCTGGCTTTGCTCATCCAAGAAGCATCTGTGGCCTAAATACAATTGCCGACTTAAAATATGAAGTTCCAGTAAACATTACAAAAGTGGCCGTAATGGCTCAAAATAATAATAACGGGATATTTGATGATGTCCATGAGCTTGTATCTTCACATTACAGCATCCATCTTCATCTTCATCACTTCATCAACATCTTTATTTGGAATATTTAGAGAATCTTTGAGGAATCTTTATGAGATCTTTGTGGAAGCGTTGTTGAAAGATTGACCTTTCAACAGTCGGAATTTCAAACTACCTAGGCATAAAGTCCTTGGGTAAACATGCTCCTAAGGTTTAAAGCTAAGACCTTAGTTAAAAGTCCAAGAAGATAAATGCCGTGACACATCAGGCACTAACACCTAGCACACCCACTGGGCAATGTTTCTCAAACATTGTGAGGACCCACAATTCCTTGATCAAAAACTTCAACATCAAGATGATATTTATTTTTTCAGGCTATTTTGAACTTTCCCCTTCAGTTGCAGTTTCCTTAGCATCTTTACCAAATCTTACATCCACTTCAGCTTCAGTTGTTTCCTTTGTAACCTTAGTAGTCTCCGTTTTATTGAGTATATCTTCAACAATAATCAATACTTGATCTTTAAATTTTTGTTGTAAACCTGCAACATCTGCTTCTTCATTTGCAACTGCAGTTGAAACTATGACAGTATCTGCTGTTAACTCTTCCTGAAATTCAGTTTCAGTTTTATCCAACTTTACAATATCACTATGAGTATGCAGTTGTTCAGGTTGATGATTTTTCTATTGCTCCAACTGCTTCTGCAATCCCTCATATTGCTTGGTCACATTCTCTCTCAAAAATAAACAGAAATCCACTTTGTAGCTGCAAAACTGTCAGTGATATCTCCCTGAAATTGAAAACTTTTGACTTGATGAATTACTGCATCATCAAGCTCAGTATCTGTCTGCTTGCTTATTTCCCTTGCAACTTCAACTTCTTTTGGAATTTCAACTGTCTCTGCAACCTTCATATCTTTTGAAACTTAAAGAGATTCATTTGTACTTCTGACAGTATCTGCAGGTGGTATATCATCATCAATAATAAAAATCTGATTTGAAGTTGACTGTTGTGTTCTTGCCTCCTCAGGATCTGTCATTGCAACTGCATCCTGCACTACATCTTGGACTTGATTCTTTTGAACTTCATCTTGTATCTACTCTTCCATAATAGTATCTATCTGCACTTCTACTTGATTTGAGCTAAGCTGCACCTGCTGATTTAGTTGATCATATTCTTGTTTTAAGTCATCATACTTCTTCTTCAGGTTACTTTCATCTCCTTGTTCCCAAACATCCATCTTTGTATACTGTTCATTATGTCTTAATTGCAATAGCTGAATCTTTTGGCACTTCACCATCACACATTGAGGCTTCAAGTCTTCATATAGATTTAGTTTAAACAAAATTATCCTACTTTGCTTCCACTTTATGCATTCATTCCACTGAAAACATTCAAGAAAAAAGTTCATTTTCTGATTTATATATACAATCTCCTGCAAATATTCAGTATGTTGTATATGTTTAGTTCCCCGTAAGTACAATGTAGTGCTCTTTCCTTGCAATTATAGTGTAGTCCCTTGTAAATATTCATACTTCCATACACACTTAATCTCCTACACATAAACATTATTGTGTAATTGTTTAGTTGCCTCTTGCAAGTATTTAGTATCCCATGAAGATGAAGCTTCCTGCATTTCAAAAATCTCCTGCATTAAACATAAATTTGAAATTTCTTGATTTCATATTCTTCCACAACATCCTTCATGCTTCTTTCATCCAAACCCTTTTTCCATTTGATCCATTTCCAAAAGAAAATAATCAGCAAATTCCAAGAAAGGCTTCCACACCATTCAACACAAGTAGACATTTGTTGCAAACACCCCATGTTGGACTTCTCTAGACAAAAAGTTGCTTTAGTCACTTGACTCCTGCATCTTTTAATTATAAAAATTAAAGATTGAACTCCATTCTTCACCTTTGAGAACCTGTAGTTTTCTTCTTCTTTGTCAAAAACCGCGCCTTGTATATCTTTGACAAGATACTGATCCTGTGAACACTTCTTGATTAATGATTGCTTCTCTTCTTGAAGTCAATCGATCATAAAAATGGCTTGATTTGTCACCACCTGATCTGAATATCTCTCATTCTTCAAATCTAATGAGAGATTGTTGATGATCATTGCTTGAGAAACAATAAGACTTTGAAATTCAGGAAGAAAATCTCTTTGCAAATCAATAAGTTTTTGTTCACGGACCTGTATTTTGAAATTTTGTAAATCAGGGACCATTGAAACTTGCAATTCAGAGACCTGAAATTCAAGATCCTTGCCTTCACAACCTGAATAAATCATATCCACTCGTGGAAATTGGATTTCAATCTTCAAGGCTCCAAAATTAAAACACTTCTCCATCAATACAAACACCCTCCTGACCTTCACTTGCGGGATACTCCTCATCAAGATACTGATTCATCACATCATCCTCATCATCAAAACACATTATGTCTTCAACTACATTTGTCTCTTCCCATTCAGTACGCTGTAACTTGATCTCTTCCTGAATTTCAACCTCTTCAAGATTGATGTCCAAGGTTGGCATATGCACGGGGGATTCACTAGTAGTAATAGGGGGACACCACCTGCGTGCAACAAAATTGCCTTTTTAACCCTATATACGGGACCCTCCTATGTAAAATCTATCCACTTGGCCTTGGAAAACCCCCCTATTGTACACTCATGTGATACCATACGGTAACCCTTAGTGAATACCCCGTGGGTATATGGGTTTGTATGGGATATTGGTGGCTTATCTTGCTCACCTCCACTTGGATTCCCTTCTTCTCAATCACCACTTCTTCTTTTGGATAACTCGCTTTCTCTTCTTGCAAAGAGGTGGGTCTCTTTGATGTGAGGTTTGGGGATAGCTAGCAGTCCTCTTGGCTCCTTTGGCTCATGAGCTGCTCCTAGCTTCCTCTTTCTTCCACCAACATCTTTGGACTCCATCTAGTTTGCATTGAGCTTCAACATCTCCATGTTTGACTAACCCATTCTCAACCTTTCTCTTAGTCTCTTGCAAATGTAAAGTCTTTACAGCATGAACATTAACCTCGTCTTTCACAAAATCAATTTCCTACAAATTTAAAGGAACAAGCATGCCTTCAGAACCTTCTTTGACCTTAGAAATTTGCATATCTTCTACTAGAATCTGCATGTCTTCTTCAAGACCCTGCATACTTTTAGGCCCACTTTTGTCTTCACTTTCTTGACCAGATTGCAAATACCGCTCTATTGTTGATTCAAGTTCTTTAGCATTCTACAAACTCTTGAGTCTATTTGGAGTGTGGTTTTGGGATACTAAGTGCTTCTTTTGGCTTTTTTGGCTCTTAGGATGCTCCTTTTCTTCTCCCCTTTCAACCATCGCCTTTTTCACTTATTCAAGTTTGCTTTGTGCTTGAACTTCTTTCATTGATTTGAGACTTATAGCAAGTGCATTTGCTTGTACCTGATTTTTCCCAACCAAGGGAAACATTGGTGTTGTAGCTCCCCATTCATCATCACTTTTGTCTTCCTCCTGAAACTGATCTTCATACTTCTCTGTCAATCCTTCAATTGCTTCTTGTAACACTTGTATTTTGCGCATACTAGAGCATGACTTTCTTCTTTTTCCTTCACGACCTTCATGCCAATCTTTAGCCTTGTCAAGAAGATTAGAAAAATCATCCAAATCCTCTTGTGCATCACCTAGTTCGTCACGATTTGATGCATCTCAAAAAGATTTGACAATTCAATACAACTTCTTGCATAGTTTATGCATACCGTATTTAACACATACATCTTCCTTTTGACAGGGCTGCACATTGCCTGGGCTAAACTGCAATTGACTGCATAGAAACTGCCTGCACAGAAACTGCACAAAAACTATCAAGAGCCTGCAAACACCTACAACTTGTTAGCAATTGTAATTTTGATTTCCCCTGGTAGATTTGAGAAGAAATCCTCCAACTACTTTGATGCATACTCCTCAGACTCTTCCTGCGGGGTAACCCAGTTCAAGAAATCTTACAGGTGGTTGAGATCGAGTAACATGTCAAGAACCTGTTGAATTTTGGAGTTCCATATGGTTTAGGCTGAATTTGAACCAATTGCAAGAACCACTTTACCAATACTCCCAAGATTTCAAAAGCTCGTTCTCATCTCCACAAAGATACAGTAGAAAGATCGAGACGACGACGATTAAAGCACAAGAGAGCAACTTTGTAGCATAACCGACTCACCATTCGCTTTGAGACTACTGGAATTTGCTCCCATGTCCATTAGGACACACACATCAAGATCGTCAAAGTGTTAGGGGCTCACAACCCTAACAGGTAATCAATACAAGAATCATGCAGTGTACAGATAAACAAAGCAGGAGATTGCACATTAAACCATGAAAGCTACAGACTGTATGAACACAAGAGACCATGGCTAAGCAAGAGAAAGTACATCTCTACCTTGTATTCATCATCAATGTCCAAATACAGGCCCAAAATAGCAGTACGGTTGTAAGAAAACTGCAAACTACAAACTATCTATTGGTTATATCCAAAGATTGCTCTATGCCATATGACCATTCAGATATTTCAAACTACCTAGGCATAAAGTCCTTGTGTAAACATGCTCTTAAGATTTAAATCTAAGACCTTACTTAAAAGTCCAAAAAGATAAATTCCCTGACACACCAGGCACTAAGACAAGTCTCTAATGGGAGGAAACTCTATGGGCATGGTGTTTGGCTTGTGCACATATTTTTCCATCAAGATTTATGGAATGGGGGCCTCTAAAGGTGCTCTTCAAAACTTTTGAGGCTCATCACTTTCATTTTGGCTCATTGCTATATTCCAGATGCACTACATCCGAGCTTGCAGAATGGCCCATCTTATTCTTTGATGGAGAGTATGTAGTCCCAACGACAAGGAATGACTACAGGACGTTGATAATTCTTTGATGCAGAGTATGTAGTCCCAATGTCAAGGAATGGATACAGGACCTTGAAAATACTTAGTCCACCAACTCTAATGGATGCTGATTGGCCAACTCCTGATAGTACCTCTATTGTATTAACCAAGAGGCGGATTTGAAAACGAAATCTTCAATGCAATGAAGTGCACGTACGGGTCACATTAAGAAACACTAACATTTTTTATGCCTCTGCATTTTTTTTTTTTGTTCAAGGTAGATGTTGCTCATTACATGCCTACCATGTGGATTGCTAAGGGTGGAACAACAATGCATGCCTTCCTTCCATCTGCTTGGGACTCAAAGATTGTTCAACACAATGGAGATACCATAACATGCATGGTTGTACCAAAACAATTGATCATCTAATACCACATTGGAAAACATCAAATATCCATTACATTCCCTTATGGATAGTGGAAGTAGATGCCAGGTGAATGGGAAGCACTCAAATCAAACATCACTGATATGGAGCAAGTTAAAGTGCATGTGTGAAAGTAGGAGGAAGTGTGGGACATGGTCATCAATACTGATTGGAATATGGAAAATCTAAGGGAGTACTTGGTGCTTAGGTTTGAGCTCAAGATGGACTACTAATTTGTAATTAGTGGCAACTCTCTGTGTAATAGAAAAGAGAGGGTGTTTCTTTGTAAGAGCATCCCCTTCCCTAGATGTATCCATATCAAGCAAGCAACTGCCGTTGCAATGTAATACTCTCATATTGACATGATACATTTTTGTCTAATTTTGTGATTTGGGAATGTCCAATTTTCAATTTTAGAAGCATTAAGTGACTTTAGAATCGTGGTGGGTGGTGAAGTTACGATGTTTTAAACTGTGGTGTTTGGATGGCAGTATTATACATTATAGCCTAGGTTTTCTATGGAAGAGAACGTTTAAATTTTAATCATCTGTAAATTTTTAAGTTTGATAAAAGTTTCCTATTTTTAATTGTCTCCTTTATAAGTGACTTGAAAGGCCCATTTTAAAGTCAATTTATTGTTTTTGGGCTTCTCTCATCTTCTCCACTGCTTCCTTGTTGTATCCATCCCCAAGCATGTGCCATTGTCCCTTGCACTCTTCCAGTAATAATGGATGCTACTAATCAATTTCTCATTGACCAACTCCTTGTGCATGACCTAGGACACATGATGGAGAAGCTTAGAACCATGTTCCACGTATCCATCGACATGGAGACTACCATCAAACTGCATGCTGATGCATTTGAAGCGCTTACATCCTACATAGAGACACATATAGAAAAGTACTCCATCAATTTTGAAGATGAAGAAGGTTTGTGGGTGCGAGTTGATCTGATCCCCAAGCATACTTTCAAAGAAGATAGTAGTTTTTGCTTCAAATTGGTAGGGTGATCAAAGGGCTCACCAAGTAACACTATAGAGATAAAGAGGAGGACAACCTCATATACCTGGGCATGGGGAACATTGACACAGGATTTATGAGGTGGGACTTGGTGGTTGCTATGATGGTCATGGAGGCAATTGAAAAAAACAAGGGAAAAGGTAAAGCAAGTGACCATAACAAGCCGTATTCGAGGAAGCCTATAAAGGAGACAGGGCGCAAAGAGGAGAAGATGTCTAGCTTTGTTGGCCCTCCTATGTCTCCAAGGCAAGCTTACCTTGGAAGAAGTTGACCAAGACCTAGAAGGGGAGGATGTCGAAGATGAGATCCTAGAGATTCTCTTGCACACCACGCATCCAATTATAGTGGACGATCAAGTATTTCTCTTCCTTGATGACATTACCCACTTTATTGAAATGCATCAAGACAAATCCATCTCTGTTCTTGCAATACATGCTGGGGTTTGTGATACATAGAGCTCCAATCAAAAGACCGAGTTCCAAGTAGACTACTCTTCTTCCCTCTCATCAACACACTAGCCTTGAGAGAGGGACATAATTCCATGGATTCCCTTGTGGTAGTAGCTCTACAAACCATTGAAAAGCAGAAATATTTCTACAAGAGTGTTCCCAAGAGTGTCTTTTCTCCCCACAAATGTCTCATGTGCTTGATGCGCATTGATCTTGGCACAATTGGCAGAACCAACAAGAACCTTTGCGAGCAAGATGACGCGACACTAGTAAGTACTTCAATCTTCTCAATTCTTATTGTTGTTTCTTAGAATCATAATCCAACATTCTTTCCTTGCATTCCACTTTGGAGATGGATTGGTTTTCCCAACAAAAGGGTGGATCTTGCACGGACGGTGACTCAAAGAATTCCACCCTATGGCATTATCTCCCAAGCTTCAATGAAGAGATGATCTGAGTCATCCACATCAAGTATATGGACTATGCATCAATGCAGATGTACAAGTGTAGAGTGATAAGCTCTGTTTTGGCCAAGTTTCCTATAGCCGCAAATGCCCACAAATGTATTCTTGTAAACAAATGGAAACAATCCATAGTTTTGGTGAGAAAGGGGCCGAAAGCCTTTTTGGATATTGTGGCCTTTGCCTCGGGCAAGGAATAACAAGCAAGGAAGATATTGTATCATGCATTGGTGAAAAAATAGCTTTAAGGAACCTAGTTCAAGATGCTTTCAATGAGCTTGCAGAAAAGCTTTCTTAGCCACGTGTATTGTATGTCTCGATGTATCTTTGAAATTAATAAAGTTATCATCTTGAGTAAAGTTTTGTCTTGATCCATGTGCGTCATGAGCCATTTGCACACTAGCATGATTTTTTCCTACTGTAGGTGAGTCCCATAGGCTATATGAACCTTGTTGCCATGCACATGATGGAATATCCAACAAATTTTTGGCCCTGTGTGCCACGGAGAAACTTTTTGCAGTGGGCTCAGGTAGGGCAAGAAGACATCATGTTAGTATGCAAATTTCTCGTGATGCACATTGAATCCGCAAAGTGCTGAGAACAAATATTTCTACGCTCATGAGATCTGTGTTATCTGGCAAGAAGAAAATAAAGCTCATGTGGTTCCCATCCCGATGCCCACAGGCCATATGAACCATGTCGCCGTGCACATGGCGGAATGTCGAGCAATTCCATGGCCCCGTGCGCCATGAAACGGCTTATTGTTTGGCCATGTACATGACAACAAGGTTCATATGGCCCGTGGGGCTGGGGATGGACACCATGTCAACCCATATTTCTACTTTCCAGCTCACAGGGACCCCCGAAGCGGATTGATTAGAGAAATTGACCTAAGTAACCACATTCAAATCCATAACCAACACAAGATTGAAATTTGAATCAATACATTGCAATTTCCAAACATAGATATCATAATTTCATTCCCAAAATAGTTACATGATAAAGCTGGTAAAGATTCGGCTTGAGAAGTTACAATGGATTTTCTATCTAGGTTTTACGAAAGCAATCATCACCATGTAGGCAAAGTGCTAAGTTCATATTTGAGGGCTTAATAGTCACAAACTTAGCATGGGCCATTGCCAAAATGGTGCCTTGAAAAAGGGATATAGCGATATCCTCCACTTCTTGCTGCAACGCACCTAGTGTCGCTACTTCCACCCTTGTTACACTGTCTGAGTACTCATCCATATTCTCTTTCATCATCCAAAAAAATGGGGCTTTAGGGAGGATAAGCTGTATACTCTTGTGGGTAATTGCAGATTTCATGCAATGCACATGTGCCAGGTCTCCAACAACGCTTCTTCATGAGAGGTGGTGGTGATGGTGGAGGTTGGACAGTATGAGCCCATGGGGCATTATTGTTGCGGTACTTCTTGCACCTCTCATCACACTGGTTGGCCTCCTCTGCAGTTTGTGGAGGATTCTTTCCCTTCTTCATCATCTTCTCTTTTGGTGCATGCCTACTTTTATTTGTTGCTTTAGCAGGGGGTTGTTTGGCCTTCTTTGGACTCTTCTGGGGCGGCTTCTTGGGGCTTTTTTGTGTGGCCTTCTTGGCCCTTTCCTCCTCCGCTCTCTTTTTTTATTCTTCTCTCTCCCTTGCAAGGCAGCTTGTTGCTTCATCCTCAAGGACTTCTCATAGATTTCTTGAATTTTGTTATTAGAAACCTTCTCTATGGGATCAACCACCTGCTCATTCGTGAGTAGACGTGAATCTATGTTAGGCCTCTGATCCTGACGTCTCTTGTACTTTCTATTGGCCTCTGTCCTTAAGACCTCAACAATCTTGTTTTGTGTGTATCGGCGCTCTTGGAGCATCTTGTAAGTTCTGTTTGCATCTACAATAAAATACTTTTCTTCCTCTTTGTAAAACTCTTGCATTGTCACCCTCTGAATATCTTATTGAGCACGATCAAAGTTTTTTTGCTCTTGGTGATCGCTCTCGGCCCGCAAGCACTCTGCCTCTTTGGTCAGCTACTATAGATGCTCAATGTGTGGTATCGTTGAACTCTATGCATGTGGGAGTGGACCAAGACTCTCAAAGGACTATTGAAGTTTGATGCTGTCCAAGTTCTTTGAGACATTGTTGGTTTCTTGATTTCTTGTTTCCTGGCTGTTGGTTTCCTAAGTGTTTCTTTCTTGGTTGCTGGTTTCCATGGCGGGAGGTGAGAGCAGGGAAGAGGAGACGAGAGAGAGAGAGAGAGAGAGAGAGAGAGAGAGAGAGAGAGAGAGAGAGAGAGAGAGAGAGAGAGAGAGAGAGAGAGAGAGAGAGAGAGAGAGAGAGAGAGAGAGAGAGAGAGAACTCACAAACTTATAAAAGACATTAAAAACTCACTTTGTTATTTATGTGGACCAACTTTTATAAAAATTACAATTTATCATTAATATGCTCAAAAAAGTGGAAATTACAATCGTTACTGCATGAGAAGCCACACACACCCTCTCTTTGCCAATTTCTCGTCCATGTCGATGCTCTCTCGCGTTCATTTGACCCATGGTATCCTTGTGTTTGTTGAAACCTCACCACTTTTATAATATGGCAACTAAGAGACAAGGTGCCCCATATATTCTCTTTGCTTCCTCCTACCGATTAGTGCATGATAGAACCAATTGAACATCTCGTGAAACCGGTTGCTGCAAATCTTCCACCGTCATGATAAGTGCTCTTAAAATAGGCAGCCTTTTCCTAATAGTGTGACCTTTCCATCCCTTGATTTCTCCAAAGCGTAAGGGATTCATATTTGTCAAGAAAGTATGGACCATGGGCGAACAAGACATGCATGTAATCTGTGATATGGGTTTTTTCCCATGCATCGACCCCATTAGCTCTGTGAATTTATTAATAGAAACCTTGAATGACTGTATCTCATCTTCACTAAGGTATAGTCACTCAAGAAGCCTCATCATCTCATTGCATGCTTCCCACACATGCGCTCTCTTCAGCCCTAGTACTGCCTCATTGCCAAGGTAGGTTGTTATGTCACACACTTGCTTCCATATCTAAAAAGGAGTATGGCTTTGAGCCTCACCATAGTTTGAAAGAAAGTGTCATGCCTTTGCCTCGCCCATACGTATCTTAGTAGGGTTATCATGTGTGGTTGTTGGTTGGGTTCTTGCGATCCTTTGAGATGGTTACTGCATCAGAGTGAAGCCCCAACAATGACAAAGTCGTTTCAAGCACGTGAATGCACTCCTCTTGCTTCAACTTTGGCTCCATGTTCCATGCATAATTTATGTGAAGCATTAGCAATTTGTCCAAAATTCTAAGTCTCAAATGAAAGCAACACACTTGTACTCAATTAAGGGGAATTAAAAGAATGGGATACCAATCTGGATTCTCCTCTGTACGAGAGGGTGTCTTGCTTTGGTCGCAAGCCATGATGCCATTGAACAACACGTGTCCCCCCACTTGCCTTTTGATCATCATTTGAGCTCTTAGCCCCTGATTGCTTGTGGATTTTTGATCTTTTGACCCTGTGCCCTTTTGCAATGCGTCCTTAGGTATCTTTGCATGGAAATAGTAAATGCGCAGAAATAAGTATTTGCATCGCTGGTGCGACCAAAGTTGGTCCGTTCTGGGAAGTGTGCAATGTAGCGGAGCATGCTTAGAGGTACATGGAAAAGTTCTGAGATAGTTGTGAAGGCCCTGTGCGGGCTGGTAGCAGCGATAATGTGTGTCTAATGCGGTTTTTTAGGCCTGGAAGGCCTCCAAAGTGGGCTAATTGGGATGGTATTCAAAGTGTTGGAGATGTTGAGTTGGTGCTATAGAATGTGGTCTCCAAGATGCTCTAGGAGCCCGTTGTCGTGCTGTGACACGTACATAGTGGGAACGCATGCTACAAGATCTATCTTGTATTTTTTTAGATACATAATTATATTTCCTATAGTGTACATATGCATATTTAAGTATAATAATAAGCCTTCTATCTCATCCTATTATTTTTCTCAAGGGTAACATATCCTTACTTTACCATCAGAAAATACTATGGGAAAAGCATCAATAGCTCCGCCTCTTTAACTTGGGGCAAAAAGCATTGATTCTTTATTTCTACTATTTCATTATCATCTCACACCCTAGCTAGATCCTATATCTAGGGTAAAATCCAATATATATATATTCTATGTATTTTTTATACTTTTCTTATATTTCTTTTTAAATAGCTACTAGGAGAGAATCAAATCCTAGTGGGACACTAGGTGGCATGATTTCAAAGATACACTTATTTTAATGCATTATTGCAAGCATGATTACAAAACTTTTTCAAGGAGCAATGTCATGCTTTCATATGGCATGATGTGTCCTTTGGAATTAAATGAAAGTCTAGGATAAGAAGACCACATGAAGACTTTTACTGCCATAAATGGACCCTATTTTGATGAATTTTTTACACAAGGTTCCAATCCGAATTGGAAAACAATTTTAAAATAAAAATCGTAGCTAATGAGCGGAAGTTTTTGCCCATATTTTTACTTTTTTATTTGGAGCCACGGTTGAGGAGATATGATCAAAATACTGGACCCCAGTCTGCCCACATCATACAGGGACAACTCATTTCCAACTTTTCCAATTCCTGTTCACACTGGATCCTCTCTTCTTGTGTAAACCCTTGTGGGTTCCCTTCACCTATAAAAGGGGACCTCTTCTTCCTTGGAAAGAACTCAAGCATTCAAGCCATTGATGAGAGGAATTCTTGAGGGAGTGAGTAGTAATGCCTAATTGTACTTAGCCCCATTAACATAAGCCCAAGCCTACACTTTCTCCTAGAGGAAGACTAGCCATTCTTGTACGCTATCCTTGGAAGATCAACTCTAATCAAAGAAGGATTTGTACTTGGCGTATCAATCAAAGTGGAGTGCTCCCCTCTTCTTCTCTCTCCATCAATAATGGTGCTGAAGGGTTTGTCAAGTAAGATGTGTTCTACATTGATGTTTTCTTGATTTCTTATTGTTTTCTTTTTCATCTCTAATCCGCCATATATATATATATATATATATATATATATATATATATATATATATATATATATATATATATATATATGTATGTATCTAATCTCATCTCCTTAACCAAATCTATCTCTCTCACTCTTAGTAATTCATCCTCTCTACAAGTTTTAGGTTCTCTTTGCTACAGGTACATCTCTCCCCGCAGTATCCTTATTGTCTACGGGCAAGAATAGGGCTTGGGAGGGAAAATTCTCATCTCTTCACTTCTCTCATATCTACATTTCTCACATACTATCCTAGATGAATAACCCACATGATGATCATTTCTATCGCTTTCACTCTGTACAATCTATTAGAATTAACGTATGGATTAGCCGTAAAATACACTTTCAACAACGTATAGTGTTTCTCTTTGGTCCTGAAAGGCTCAATGAAATACTTCTATCACTGGATCCCATCATACTACCTCTCATAGACTATAATCTTTCTTTTGATGTAAGCGTAGTTATCTTGCTATGAACCAAGAGGATTTGTACACACAATTAATCCCAATCATTAGACAAAATATATATATTATGGTAAGCACAAAACTACAATTCCAAAGAACAATTCGTAGCCTATTTGGTCAGCCAAGATTGAATGCCATTAACTCATCCATTAACCCTTTCATATTACCCATGATACGATATGACCATAGCCTTGATGTTTTCATCTTCGTATTGTTTTGAAATTCTTTTTTGCGTTCTTTCTTTGTGTGTGTGAATGCAAGAGAGAAAGAGTGTGTCTTCTTTGATTGCACTTCTTTCCAAACCCTAGTATTCATGGCATCTATGGTTTAACTCCTTCATATAGTTTTTGTTGAGTTCTCTCACAAACTCTCACAGCCATAAGCCCGGTGCTTTCCTGGCAAGACCGCAAATTTCTCGACATATTTTTGGTGAACCCGACGCAAATCTGCTAGGGTGAGAGTTTGTGGGTAACCATGGGTGATCATGTTGAGCAACAGGGTATGCATTTTGACCCAACAACAATGCAAATGTTTCAAGCATTTGCAATGTTCATGCAACAACAACATGCCACTGAAAGAAGGGAGATTTCAGAAACGAAGGCCATACAAGCGGTCGTCAACAGAATGGATCAATTTAATGGCAAAGATGTAACCAAGTACTTACGCGAGTATGTGAAGGAGATGGAGCTGCATCGCGTGTCAGAAGGTGAGATGATTCAAAGCTTTGAGCTAGTTGTTGCTCCAGAAATTAGGGAGCATGTTAGGGCAATTAAAGACGGGCATGGGAGAAATTGGGAAGAACTCAAAGTAGCTTTAAAGGAGGAATATTTCATGGAGGACTCTGAGAGAGTGACCAAAAGGACATTCTTAGAATGGGTAGTCAAGCCAAAGCAAGGACTATCAATAACAGAACTACTTAGGGAATTTGAGCGGCGCAATGCACAACTCACAAGGACAGAAAGGGCCACACTAGATGCAGAGAAGACAGATCTTTTCTTACAAGCTGCAGATAAAGAGTTTCAAGAAAATTTGGAGCTTCTTCTTGAAGATAAAGATGTTGAGCAAGGACTAAAGACCGACTGGAATGAGGTTGAAGGTGCTGTCTCACTGCTTTCCAAATGACAAAGAAGAAGGGACAAGATGGTACTAAACACTACAAGTCCTTCCACCTCAACTCTTGACAAAATGGTAAAGCCTACTTTTATCGCTCCTAAGTTTGATGAGTCCATGCTAGATGAGCTTGTGAAGGGAATGCGTGACTTGAAGGTGAAGCTTGCAAAGCTTGAAGAAAAAGGCCAACCATTAGGGCCACTTCCTAGGCAAAGACAACAGCCCAAAGAAGGGTTTGTTAATAGATGTATTTGGTGTGATAGTACAGACCATGTAAGAAGGGATTGTGATGATTTTAGTGATGCTTTGTCAAAAGATGTTGTCTTTTTTAAGGATGGTAAAATCCACTTAAGAGAGACAGGTCTACCCTTGAGAACTAACTTTGGGAAGGGGGGAATGCAAACCTTAGTTGAAGATATGGCAACTAAGCATGCCACCTCTTCAGTTGAGGCAGCTACTTATGGAGTAAAAATTGAACATTTTTGTGATGAAGAGGTGAGTGACCATTGTGCGCTCCTTGCCGCACTGTCGAAGCAAGGGACTTACCAATACACCGTGTGCGAGCCACAAACGGCTCCAAGCACACAACAAGCCTAAACTAGCAAGCTCAAGAAAACAAAGGGTGTGTCACTCACCGCTCTACGCTCGCCTTCGTGGTGGATTCCTCGCCGCGTGAAGAAGAAGCTGCAGTCGTGCCGCGCTCAACCGCTTCGCCGCCGTCGTGCCTTCGTAATGCTCGATCGCACACACACTCTCCCTCTCTCTCTCTCTCTCTCACACACACACAAGGAGGTGAAGAAGAAGAAGATGGAGATGGAGCAAGAGCACTCTTCAATTGCACAAATGAGAGAATGAGTAAAAATTAGGTTTAGTTGGCTTTTATAGGAGCTCACCCCATTCACACTTGGGCGCCCATGCTTAACCAACTAATCCCTTGAATGTCCAAGTTAAAGTGCGCCTCTCATCGACGATCACTCTACCTTTCCCTATTGGTCCGACAAGCCCGGTACCTGACTCTAAATCATACATAATACGCGTCCATCGTAGGTGATGGGTGTCCGTGTGCCATGAGGGTTAACATGCCCCCCTTCCTGATGTAGATTCCGTCCTCGGAAGCTATTGAGTTGAAGCTGGTTCGTCGAGGTGGAAGAGCATTTGAGATGAAAGTCCTTAGCCTTCTTCAGTCACTGCAAAATCAAACAACATTGGCACAGTAATTGCATTCTCTTAAAAAGCATATGCAGTTTTAGGTAGACACATTGATTGGTCAAAGAATTTCAAACAATTTGTTAGCAATGAACATTAAATTGCAATGTAATCAAATGCATAAACAGATGTAAAGGTAAAAAATTAAACAAGTCTGGGGTCGCTAATTTGACGGTCGAAAAGCACTAGAGATCGAATATTAATACCATGGGCAAGCTTCTTAATTTTCTGTGGTCAATTAAGTTGTTTAATCGCGAGAGCCAAGTATTCATGTTCAAGGGCTGACTAGAGGCTATATCTAGAAAACCTTGTAGTTAAGCTACCATAAAAGAAATTTCTCATGAAATCATCGCCTGACTGATTACTTTTTCTTTGACCCCCCAAATCTTTTCACACTGATTCAATTTTGAAGTGGGTGCTTATTTTGTATGCCTTGGGTTTTTTGCTTTTCAAGGAAAAGCGCCCACACTGGGAACCTCTAGGGCTCTAGTACCATAGGCGATACATGTGAGTGAAGTACCAAATCAAGCTGAGATTTCTCTTCCAGCTTAAAATTTTACATTGTGGCACTTTGATTTTTTGTTTGTTCATTTTCATCATTTTAATTTTGTAACTTTGGGGGGTCATATAACACTGTTACCCTCCCCAGGCTCATCACATTAGTAAACTCCCTTTATAATACTTAAGCTAAAGGTCAATAGGTTTAAGCCCACTAGAAAGCCCTAGTACATTTCATACAATGCTGCCTAAATCGGATTAAGAACCTAAGTAACCATTGTTTATTAGGAAGGCATTCCCCATGGTATTAAGAGAAGATTTCTAATACCTAGCTTGGTCAAACTAGCTTAGTCGGACTGCTTGATTTTTACACCTAAACAAGTGATTATGACAAAAGATTACATTGAATTAAATGTTTGATACTAAGCCAATGCGCTGAATAGTATGCTACCAATCACAATCAAAGCAGACAAACATGGATGCAAAAAGATAAGGGCAATGCTAATGGACAAGAAACACCTGTTTGTGTTGATGGTCGCGCTTGATTTGAAGGTTCCATGAAGGTCCAAATCCTATCAATAGCAACACGCTCCTGTACACACTAGGAAACAAAAGGAATACCTCCAGGAGGCACATCAGTGGGAAAAATTAAAACTCCTAAAAAACAAACTCAAAACACAATCTAGACCCCTAACCTACCTATCTGTCACCCCTTTTAGAATCAAGGAAAGAGGATATTATATAAACCGGGTGGCCACCCTAAGGCTAGGCCTCTATCCTCATCATCTAGATAAATAAAATCGTTGTCCGTGAGGCCATAGTCTTCCTCGGTCTCTATTAGTTCCTCTTCATCATCCTCTTGTGCAAGCATGCTAATCAAGAACCTCGTGATGCGTGGATACTCATCTTGTGCAAAAGAATAAGCATGTGCCATTGGAGACACATTCGCCACTGGGTAGGGATCACTAGTTAGCCATAGACGTATCAGCCATTCTAACTCCTCAAAATTTCTCTCACATGCAAGGCTCTCTATCAAATCCCATTCGCAAGAAAGTATAGGGTAGCATACGTAGAACACTTGTTGAAAAGACAAGGGGTACCTTTCATCAAAAATAGAAGTGCATGCCTCTGGTGAAGTAGCCATTTCTGACAAGACAGATAGATTTGGTTAGGCCTTTAAAACATAAGAGTTGTTTTTGTGTGTTGCTTGACTTGACACGGTGAATTTGGACTTATATGTAAGATCTGATAGGGTGCTCTCTCATTGCTAGGCGCTCTTGCTCTTTACTATTTTTGTTTTTTTGCGAGTATAAGGCTATATATATACATTCCCTAAGATCGGAGATTGAGAGGTCAGGGAAAAAGGTTGAGAGGGAAACAAATGAATGATGACTGTCAGCAAACACTCCCCCCTTCCTTGGGTAGATCATACCGTTTGAAATGAGCTTGTCACCCTTTGAAACCAATTGTTCCAGTTGGTAATAGGTGAGGATTTTTGCCAGTAGTTTTCTATTACCCTAGGTGCCTCGTCAAGTTGTAAGGGTGGTAAGGTACTCTCCCAGGATTTTATTTGCAACGTTGTTGTAGGTGGTGAACTTACCCCGGAAGGTGCAAACTCTTTCGTGCTTGGATGGATATGTACAGTGGTAGGTGGAGGTTGTGTCGAAGCTTCTATTTGCATATAGGAACTACATGAAGAGCAAGAAGCTTCATTTGATTTCCCTGTTCCTGAGCTACGTGGAACAAATCGTTCTTTCTTTGGTACCCAAACTAGCTCTAGAACGGGTGTGTAACATTCCATGATTTTTTCCTTTCCGCGATTTTCAATTTGTTTTGGAGCCACAGGATTGGGTTTACATGGGCCAGGTGACAGGTAAGAGTATACTTTACGTTTGGGCACCCAGATTTGATCATTTCCTTCATAGTATCCTTGGGCTTCCAATAGTCATTTAGGAATCCAACGCAGCGTTTCTTTACATTCTTGGAGTGAGTGGTACGGTTCTTACTAGGTTTCCGTTTTTTTGCATCAACCATGCTCACTACAGAGGTTTTAGGGACCCACTTGTATGTTTTCTCTGTTACATTAGGATGGTTCTTGTGTGTCTCAAGCTTTCTTTCAACTACATTAGTTGAAGCTCTAGAGAGTTGGGCTATGGGGACGTATGGTTCAACCTCCTGGACATGCAATGTCTTGGGTTTTATTTCCTTGGGCAATATCTCAGGGACTATGGCTTGAGTGGTAGGGCTAAGAGTTGGTTTTTGCGTTGTAACACCCCCAGTCCCCCAATCAATAGTGCATTTGGTGGCTATCATCCACGTGCGGCCTAGGTTTATATTACCCTCCATAGTTCCAGTAGGCATGACCAAAAAGTCTTGAGCTACCACCCCATTGTCATAACTGACAGAAGTGTGCCAGATTCCAAAAACCGCAGTTTTTTTCTTGTTGACACCCTTGACTTGGATAATACTCTCAGATAGAGGTGGCTTCCCTAACTGACACCACACCCCATAGGATAGCAGATTGTATTTAGCACCCGTGTCCAATAAGGCGTTATATAGCACTTTTCCATAGGCACTATTTAACTCAATGGGGTATCGTAGAGGTGTGTCAGAGTCCAACCCATCCTCTTCGATTTCCACGTGGAATGCATTTGTGACCCCAAGGTTAGCCTCTCATTTTTGTCTTATACGTTGTTGTCGCTCCTTAGCCTCAGCTTGAGCTTGTATCTTGTTTAACTCGGTTTGTGCTTTGGCGGCCTTCTTTTGATGAATGGCCCGTAGTTCTTCTTGGCTTAAAGGATCATAATATCTTTTGAATTTACTCCCATTGAGGAATCCAATGGTTTCAACTCCATCAAGAGTTTCCACACGAAGGGTACCTTGTGGGGTAATTTCACATACTCTATATGGTCCTTTACCAGCATATTTCAACTTTTTCTTCTCTTTACGTACTCCATACATAAGGACTTTATCACCAACTTTGATATCCTTGTCCTTCACATGGCGATCAAACCACTTCTTTCTCCTATCCTTTTCCACAAGAGCATTTTGCACAGCCAACTGTCTCTCTTCGTCTAGTTTTTCTAAGATAAACAAACGCTCGGTTAAGGGGTTACCATTCCATCCTTCTTGCGAAGCTACCCTAAGACTAGGAATGACAAACTCCCAAGGCATAACCGCTTCTTGGCCGTATACCATTTTGAATGGCGTACAATTAATAGCCACTTTATAAGCAGTACGATAAGCCCATAGAGCAGATGTCAACTTCAAATCCCAATCAGTGCGATGAGCTTCTACCGTCTTGGTTAAAATAGAGATTAGAGTCTTGTTGGTGCTCTCGGCTTGTCCATTAGCTTGCGGGTAATAAGGTGTAGACTTATGGTGGGATATCATAAAGGTCATGGTAAGCTCTCTTATTACCTCATTTATAAAATGGGTACCATTATCACTAACAATTTCAAAAGGGCAACCAAATCTTGTGATAATGTTCTCAAAAAGAAACTTAGCTGTTGTCCTCGCGTCAGCTTTTTGTGAAGCCTTAGCTTCAGCCCACTTTGTTACATAGTCCGTAGCAACTAGAATATATCGAGATTGAGTGTTGCGAGCTGCGGGACTAATTGGACCTACAAAGTCTAAGCCCCATTTTTCAAATGGTTGGGTTACTTTAATAGGATGTAAGGGCATTCTGTCCTTGCGCTGTGTGGTCTTGTAACGTTGGCACTCATTGCACCCTTTTGTAAAAAGTGATGCATCCTTAAATAAAGTTGGCCACCAATAGCCTGATTGCAGCACCTTTCTAGCAGTCAGGTCCCCTGAAAAATGTCCTCCTGCTATGCCCATATGTGCTTCTTGCAAGATATACAAATATTCATCCTCGCGGGCACAACGCCTAAGAATATCGTCCTTGCCTAATCTATACAGGGTTCCGGCAATCAAACAATAGGGTTCACATTCTTTTACTAGCCTTCGAACGATATCCTTACGAAGTTCCTTGGGTGGAAAACCATTAACTAAAAAGTTAACAATGTTCTCACTCCACTCAGGCATAGTCTCAACTATGAATAGGGAAGTATCGGGTAATTCATCATCAACTCCTGTAGGGGCTTCACCATTGGGTATGCGAGACAAATGATCAGCCATGACGTGCCTTTTACCGGGTCTCACTACAATCGTGAAATCAAACTCAAGAAGAATTAACAACCATCGTGTGATTCTTCCTGTGGAGCATGGCTTGTTTACCAGATACAGCAACGCTTGATGATCCACATAAAATACAAACTTGTTTGCCAGAAGGTAGTAGCGAAATTTCTTTACTGCATAAACCATTGCCAAACCTTCTCGCTCTGTAGTGGTGTAGTTCCTTTCAGCATCGTTCAATTGACGGCTTGCAAAGCTAATGGGATAGTCCAATTTATGTTCTCCTGGTTGAGTGAGAACACACCCAATAGCAAAGTTTGATGCATCAATATGCACATGGAAAATGACATCCCAGTTAGGTGTCCTTAAAATTGGAGCACTTGCTAGTGTTTTCTTCAATTGTTCATAGGCCTGGTCACACTCTTCAGTCCATTTAAATTCAATGAGAAGCTTGTACAAAGGACGTGCTATCTCAGCGAAAAATAAAATAAACCGTCGATAATAACCCACGTGTCCCATGAACCTTTGAACTCCCTTGTAATTGGTTGGTGGTGGTAACTCTAGAATCACTTTAATTTTGCTCTCATCGGTTGAGATACCATTCTTGGATACTATATGCCCTAAAATAACTCCATGCTTGACCCAAAATTGGCATTTGAACGGGTTCAATGAGATACGATATAACCTACATTTTTCAAACACCTTCCGCAAACATGATAGATGTTCTTTCCAAGAAGAGTAAACACAAAGGTCGTCTAAGAAAGCTTCACAAAACTCTCTCAAATATTCTTTAAAAGCAGTGTTTATTAATCGTTGGAATGTAGCAGGGGCATTTGTTAAGCCAAAAGCCATCACACGAAATGCAAACACGCCAAATTCTGTGATGAAGGCAGTTTTAGCTTGGTCCTCTAGCGCTATCGTGATTTGGTTGTAGCCTGAGTACCCATCTAGAAAGCTATAAGCTTCCTTGCCTGCAACTCTTTCGAGTACATGTTCGGAATATGGTAGGGGGTAATGGTCTCTTCTAGTAGCTGCATTAATTTTTTTGAGGTCCACGCACACCCTGAGTTTCCCATTCTTTTTTGGCACGATAACTATTGGCGACACCCATTCAGAGTGTTCAATAGGATATATGAACCCACATTTGATAAGCTTTTCTAGTTCTTCTTGAATGATCTTTGCGTACTTAGGATTCATCGGGTAGGGTCTTTGTTGTACGGGCTTCGCAGTGCTAATCATAGGGATTGTATGTTGGACCACAGAAGGCGGAACACCTTTCATATCATGGTATGTCCAAGCGAATACGTCCTTGAATTCCTTGAGAAGCTCTTTGAGGACCGCCTCTTCAACTTCTGTGAGGTCTTGGGCAATAAAAACAGGTTTTGATTCTTCACCGGGGTCAGCTAATTCTATTTCTTTAACTATTGCCGGACCATCATAGATTCCATTATTCCCATCGATAGGTATTCTTTGGGCTTTTGTGTACACAACCTTTGCTTCCCCTGTGGTGTAAGATTTGAAATGTTCTGGTGCAGGATGCAAGTCTGTGGATTCTGGTTATGCGTTGGTTTGTGCTTCCATTTCTGCTTTCTTGTGTTGTCGAGCTAACTCTTGGTTTTGACGCCTCCTTGCAGTGCAGCTCAACTTTGGCTTGTCTATGATCTCTAATTGGGCTATGTCATGGGGTCGTGGTCTACACCACATAACATTTTGGAGATATTCACCCCAATTGTCTACCAATTTTCGATGAGCATCACATGCTCCTATATAACTGAGCCATTCTGCTGAGGATCTTTTCTTGTTTATCCTAGCACGTACATTGGCTCGATATCGACGCCTCTTAAGGTTTTTCTTTTTCTTATTTGAGACCTGCTTTTGATTTGCATTTAGATCTGGCTCACTAAAGGAGTCCTCGTTGGTGTCCTCTTCACTCTCGGAGGAGCTATCATCGGTTGATGTGCTCGATCCTTCCGAATGTTTTGACTGTGAACTTGCTCCACTCTCTAATTCATGAGATTCAGAATCCGTTTCACTCTGGGAGTCAGTGTCCAAGTCGTGTTGGTCAAAGTCTTCTATTGAGCTATCAGTGTCACTGTCAGATTGGTCCACAATTGCCTTGCCCTTAGAAGATGCATGTATGGCACTTATCATGTTCAGAGGTGCAATTTGTGGTACCTCTTCCCCCTCTGGTGTGACCCAAGTGGTTCCTCTATTTCCCTAGGTATCTATGGTTGCAGCTAGGTGTACCCAATCCACATTGTCCGACTCAGTCATCCCAGGTAGGATATCCATATAAGGAGAATCTTGGCCAATGTCTGTATCCTTCTTACAAGTGTAACAATATTGTAGTGGGGCCGAGTGAACTGTGGTGTCAGAGCGATGATCAATAATGGTTTTACTCCCTAAGGGGTGTACCTTACCAGTCACCAAATCCACTCTAAGGACAGAGTCTTGGAATTGCAAATAGACATGATTTTTAGACCAATCGTGAACCATTTGTGCTTCCCTCATGAATGGTCGTCCTAAAATCATTTCATATGACATAAGGTGTTTAGAGAAATCCATTACAATGAACGTATGTCGTACCTTGTGTCCTAGAACTTTGATCTTAAGATCCTTGAGCATCCCCATAGGTTTGGCTATGGTACCATTTGCCATCTTTACCACAATGTTAGTAACACTGAGGCGGGGTTTTCCCATGGATTCCCAACAATCTTTTGTAACGATGCTAACTCCCGCACCACCATCAAGAATTCCCTTTATAGTTAATCCCTTGGTAGTGATGGGTAGGGTCGCATTAGACTCGTCGCCTTCAAAATACTGGCCTAATTCGTTAATGGGTACCTCGATCACAGACTCGTGTCCATCTAAGTCAAGTGATTGCACATGATTTTCCTCATCAATCATAATCGAGTCAGGCCTATTTGGTTGCGCAAACTGCGGTAATCCCGTTCGTAGCTCTCCGTTAAGGAATGCTCGAAGTGCAAGGAATAACTCAGGATCTCCATACAGCTTTGCTATGATCGTGGTTCGGACCTCAGAAGACATGAAGTCCACTAGTTTGGCAACATTCATTGGCGTTTTGCAGGGTGTAGGTCCTTGACTAGGAACTGGTGAGGATGGAATCTCATATTCCTCAATGGGATCAGGTATTCCTTCGTTAAACATCCTTTCCAACAAGAAGGGTGTATGCTCACTTTCTGATGTCCTGTCCTCACTCCCTTCTTGGATGATACTAGATATGGCTAACGGTCTATGGTTCATGTGGGGTGGATGAACTTGCGTGGGAAACACTGTGTCATGAATTTTGACCTGCATGGGTTCTGGTTCTAGTTTCCTTTGAGTCTCCTCCACTAAACCTCTTAGATGTTTCACCTGCTCAATCTCGTCTACTGGGTTTGGATACGTCCCAATCTTCTTTTTACGATTTTTTCCTTTTTGCCCCTGCGATTTATCTTGGGGGTCTTGGATTGGATTTGGAAACACTTGTGGTGTTTTTAGAGGCTCTTTATGGTTTTCTCTTATTCGGTTTTCATTTGGTTCCACGTTACGGTTTTCTTTGTCGGTCTTTCCCTTTGTGGTATTGGTTCTAGTCTCCATTGTCTCGACTGAATCTGAATCATCCTCGAGGTCATTCATATACACGGGGTCATCTCCTGTTCCTATGTTTGTTTTGGAACTTGGCTTTGAATTTTCCGTATTCTGCGACTTCTTCCTTCGTGTCTTCTTTTTCTTTGCTTAGATAATTGACGCGGTATCTCTCTCTTCGAGGATATGTCCTGGCCCTTGAAGCATGGACCGTGTAATCGCATAAGCGGGTGCGACGGGTGGTATTGGCGATGTCACACTAGCAATTTCGACCAAATTCAGGGGTGTGATTTTAGGCGCATTTGGGTTATAGGGGCATTGGGAAATCAAGTGATCTATGCCACAACGATTACATGTGAGTATTGGCATTGCAGACGTGCTCCCTTGATTCACTTGCATCTGTGCAGCATTCTTTTGCAGCCTAATAGGGCACTCCGCTACTCGATATGGTCCACCACACTCGTAGCATTGAAGAGGTGGCCTCCTAGCCTGGGTGTTGATATTTTGACCTCTGGGTGCGAGAGCAGCAGCTTGATAAACCGGCTTGACTTGTCCCCAACAATCTTCCATGTAGTATATAGGACACTCTTCCAATGTATCAAGTCCGTAGGCAATACTAGTGTCTATTTCCTCCTCACAACCATCTGCATAAGCATTTGATGGCTCGCAACCCACTTGGTTCATAGGGGCGACTCTTGGATGCGGGGGCTGCGGTCCTAGCACAGGAGGTGGTAGCGGTGTAGCTTGTACAACATTTTGAGATCTAGGGACCATGTGTTGCGGTAGTTGCTCAACAGGTGGAGTAGGCATCAATACAGGAGCTCGAGGTGCATCCGTCCAGGCTACAGGTGGTCTATTTGCCATCATACGTTTGATCATTAAACAATCCTTAGCTTGGTGACCATACCTACCACATGCGTTGCAAGTTCCATTAAATTTTACTCTAAACGTAGGGCACTCACTAGTGCTATGTGGACCTAAGCAAATGGAACACCATTGTTGCTCCCTTCTTGGATACATGTGACTATTTTGAGGGGGTCGATTATCCTTAAGAGACTCTTGGATTGCCTTGGTGAGGTCTGTCAAGAATGTCTCAAATACCTTTGGCTCATTGGCAATGGGCTTTGCAGTCATGGGTTCATACTCAATGGCTTGTGAGCTAGTGGATCTCGTGTCAGTAGACACCCTCATGCCTGCTATCATCAAGTTGTCCTCTAATTGGATTGCATTGGCAGTGACATCTTCCCAGGTTGTGATACCTCTAATCACTAGTCCATTATAGATTCCTTCATTCCTCAACCCTCGAATGAATCGATCAAGCAGTTGGTTATTGTTGAAGCGCTCATTTACAGGGCAACGAGAGTTTAAGTGCTTTAGACGACTAATGAAGTCCCTTACTGACTCTCCTTCCTTACGTTCGGCCTTCTGTAGCTGAGATGCTACACCCCAAAGCACACCTTCTCGTATGTACTCCTTTAGAAACAACCTTCGAAGGGTAGGGTAGATTGTTTTCTCGTCCACCCTTAGGGTCCTATACCAATCTCCAGCCTTCCCACTTAATGTCAAGCTTAAGGCATTGCACTTATGTAGTTCGTTGCGTTCCCCTAAGGAATCACATACTTGTTCAAACACTTCAATGTGTTTCCTAGCATCTTCGTCCCCATTGAATTTTTGCGTGAGTTTGGCAATTTGTACTGCCTTACTTCTAGGCTCTCTATCAGATGCATGATGCATATTTTCCGCAATAGATCGACCTATGGTTTGAGAAAACGCTGCCAAGTCACCTATGTGAGGAGGCAGGGCCGGTGGAGGTACTCTTGGAATCATATGTGGGAGAGGGACGGGTGTCGGTCTTGGCATATGTGTGGATGATGCAGGATATGGAACATAACCGGGCATAGGTCCACTCGGATAAGGGCTAGGGAGCGGCACTCGAGGAGCATAAGCAAGTGGTACAATTGGAGGTGTGGGGGCCATGTGTGCATAAGGGGCTAGAGGCACATATGGTCGAGGCCCCATATTAGGTACTATGACACTAGGTAGTGGCACTGCGCTAACCGTAGATGTCATCGGTACATTCTCTGTTAGGCTTATCCCTGGAGTGAGCACTGTGTTTTCCTTGATAGAGGGTTGAGCCAAGTTAGGGAAGCTAAAGTTTTCGCTCGGAGGCTCAGATTGCATAGAGACCCCAGGTGAAATGACGTAAGATGGGTCCATGGGGCTCATTAGAGGAGTCTCCATTTGTGATAGATTAGGCTGTTGAGCCTTGCTCGTATCCAGAAATCTCATGGGGCCAGTTGAGAGTATATTTACCCCTCGGTTTTGCATTTCTGATTGAATAATGCCATGGATAACATTACAGATCATTTTCTATTGATCTTCGATGCTCGTGGCACTAGAGGTGGATTGTACAATCTCTATCCATCCTACATGGTAGGCGTGGCCAGAGTGTAGATCCGTCAACACCTCAGTGTGGAGGTCGTATGTCCAATGATCATTAATGAACAATCCTTCTAGAGTCGACGTGTTAATGGTTTCTTGTGAGGAAGAAGCAATGTTGCTCCCCGTGGTTTTACTTGTCACCAACGGTACTCTAGAGGGAACTTCTGAAGGAGGCAGCTCAACAGGGCCTTCTTGGTAAGAAGTTGGTAGGATATCCACATGGACACTCTTTGGGGGTGTGGGGTCCACGTGCGATGTGAAAGGAGAGTCCACTTCCCCACCCCCTTCGTGTGCTTCATTTGCATCAGGTTCCGAGCGAGTAGCTCTACCTAATGTTTCCATGAAACGGCTAAACATACTAGTACTAGGTTGTGGAGCTTCGGGAGGTGCATGGCCTTCTCTCTCAGTGTTTTGGGTAGGGTATGCTTCCATGATTTCTGAGTCGGAGGAGGAATCACTAGCGGCTATTTTAGGGTCTTGGGTGGTGCTACCTTGTGTCCCCGCTGAGGGTGTAGAGCTTATCGTGGATGGGTAATGGGTGTCCGTATGAACATAGGCACCCTCAATATGCTCGTGTTCTAGCACCCGCCCAGAGCATAAGTGCATGTGCTTTTGATACCCTAAGGTGTCAAAAAGCTGCTCTAGGAGGCCTTGTGACTAGTTTTTAGCGTGCTTTTTGTTTGTTTTTTTGCTAGATTTTTTAGAGCGTGTCGTGGAATGGGCCGTGTGATAGCTCAAAACGAGCGTATCGGTCAGAGGGTCGTGCCGTGCTTTACAGCCCTCCGTTTGGTCACTCTATGCCCTCGGAATCCCTAAAACTGTCAATTTCCAGTAGGAAACTAGGCCCAAACTAGAAAGTCTAAGGGTGCAAGTGGGAAGAGAAAGGAGGAGAGTGGAGGACTTGTCCCACATGCTCTCATTCTCTCTTGAGGGAGTAGGGTATATATATAAGAGTGAGTCTAGTATATATCATAAGACTGAGGACTGAGGCCTGGGCCTGGGCTTGGGCTTGGGCTTGGGCTTGGGAAAATGATCCCGATCTATCTTTTATACAAACCAACCCGTCCGTTTTAAGAGTCACGTTTTTTATTTTCGAAAAAATATCGCCGCCCACTCGCTCACAGACAATAGCAGAAATTGAAACTTGACAGCAATTGCAGAAAACGCAAAAAACAGAAATCTTCCACACACTCCTTCCCTGCCTTTCCTATGATAGAAATTGCACCACAAGGAAGCGTAAAGTGCTAACCGAGCTTAGTGTAGGGCATATCCCCGGCAGCGGCGCCAAAAATGTGCGCTCCTTGTCGCACTGTCGAAGCAAGGGACTTACCAATACACCGTGTGCGAGCCACAAACGGCTCCAAGCACACAACAAGCCTAAACTAGCAAGCTCAAGAAAACAAAGGGTGTGTCACTCACCGCTCTACGCTCGCCTTCGTGGTGGATTCCTCGCCGCGTGAAGAAGAAGCTGCAGTCGTGCCGCGCTCAACCGCTTCGCCGCCGTCGTGCCTTCGTAATGCTCGATCGCACACACACTCTCCCTCTCTCTCTCTCTCTCTCACACACACACACAAGGAGGTGAAGAAGAAGAAGATGGAGATGGAGCAAGAGCACTCTTCAATTGCACAAATGAGAGAATGAGTAAAAATTAGGTTTAGTTGGCTTTTATAGGAGCTCACCCCATTCACACTTGGGCGCCCATGCTTAACCAACTAATCCCTTGAATGTCCAAGTTAAAGTGCGCCTCTCATCGACGATCACTCTACCTTTCCCTATTGGTCCGACAAGCCCGGTACCTGACTCTAAATCATACATAATACGCGTCCATCGTAGGTGATGGGTGTCCGTGTGCCATGAGGGTTAACAACCATCATGGTCAAATTTGGCCAAATGTCATGCAATTAGCTAAAAAGGGAAAGCTTACAAAGGAGATTCTACATGAAGCAGGTGATTGCATACGTCTAGAAACAGGATGGAATGATCCAGTGGACTCATTGTCAGTGCATGCCTACATTACAAAATGCCAACAAAATGAGGCAATTGTAGAAGAGAAGCGCAGACGTGAGAATGCTGATGAAGGACCATCAAAAAGAGCTTCTAGAACTGGGGGAAGAAGTGACTCAATTCCTTCTCAAACACCCTCCAAAGGAGCATCTCCACCTGAAGTACTCATGGAGGAGTCTACAACAGGAAAGAAGAAAGAGCCAACGAAAGGTAAGACAAAAGGCCCAACTTATAAACTACAATCTGATATTGAGGTTGCTACAGATTTAAAGAAAGTCTTGGAGGAAAGGATCTTGAATAGCAAGATTGAGTTTACTCTGGGAGAAGTTCTTGGCATTGCAAAGCGTGAATTCCATGAGGAGATCATTGACATCATCAAGAGGAAGAGGCAAACCCTTGCTAAAGTTTCTCGTCTACAGGTTGAAGGGGAAACCTCAAAGACACAAGGGATGCAACTGCAAAATAAGGAGAATGATGGAGCTGTGGTAGGATGCTACCAATCTAGTGGGAGAGTGAAGCAAGTGTATTTCTCTAATGATGATGAAGGAGTTGAAGATATTCCTAGGAGTTACTATTCACGAAGTCATTGGGCAAGGGCTACTACAGAAACTTTGGTCAAGGTAGGTGATCTTGAAGAGCCATTTGTTGCCTTGATTGACCATGGTTCATAAATAAACATAATGTCAAAGAGTCTCTACAACAAGTGCAAATGGCCGATGGACACAGATCATGGCTGGATGGTAAAAGTGGCAAACAATTCATCCAGTGAATTGTATGCAGCATGTCCAGGTGTGAAGGTAACAATAGGTGATGTAAAGATTGACCAAAACTTTTTTGTACAGGATACATCTTCATATCATCTCATCCTTGGACAACCCTACATTGTGGGAGTTCGAATGGAAACAAAGGTAATGGACGATGGTTCAGCATATGCTAGAATACATAGCAAAGATGGTAAACAAGCTGTCCAATTTCTCACAGTCTGTGTAAACCATGAAAGAAATCGTGACAACCTCAGATAACATCCTCTACCAAAAGTAAGCAAAGAGTTTCATGATCATAGAGAAATGATGGGTTTTGGCCAAGTACCATTGTAAAGCGGGATTGCAGTGGTACAGAAAGAAAAAGGGTCTCACTTGATCAAAAAATAGGTGAAACTTTCTCGATGAGCTCCTTGGTAACAAGGAATGGATCAATATGTTTTACAAAACTTGAAGATTTGAAGAGATATGAGAGGCAATATGTGCATAATGTACAAATAGGCATGAAAAAGAGTGGGTTGCTAAAGCCTACTGAAAATGTTTTGGGTTTGTGTGAACAAGTTTCTTTTGTAGATACTATGGGTGAGCTTGATGCTATAATGAGGTCTAGTTTGCATCTTGAAAATGAATTTGTGGAAGTTTGCTCTATGGAAATGTATCAAGTAATAGAAGCCTTTAAAGAAAGCCAAACAGTTGGCCCAGAAGTCCATGTTGAAACTAAATACAAGAGTGTAGCAAAGAAGGTGAAATCAGTAGCTTCACCCTTACCACCCAACAACAAGGAAAAGATTGAACAGGCTTCTTTACAACCAAGTTTGCGGAACCCTAAAAACATCGGGCATACCTTCACAAAGGAGTCCTTTCAAGAGTTGCAAATTGGTTGCGAGGAGTTTCTAACACAGGAGGAGACAAAGTGCTTCAAAGAAATGCTTTCAAAGCATGGTAAGGCTTTTGCATTTGAGCCACATGAGATAGGATGTGTTGATCCTTATATTGTAGCTCCTATGGTAATTTTCACAATACCTCATGTGCCTTGGAATCTGCGGCCTATTCCGGTTCCAAAGGCTCATTTGCCAAAGTTAGTAGAGCTACTGAATGAGAAAATAAAAATGAGAATCTTGGAGCCTTCTTGTGCTCCATACTCAAGAATTGGAAATGTAGGTACATGTCCAATTGTGGATGAATTTGCAGAGGCGTTTGCAGGGAGGGAAATCTACTCAATGGGGGATCTCTACTCAGGGTATGATCAATTTCATCTTGCAATCGAAAGCAGAGACTTGACAACCATGAGGACACCTTTGGGTTTGGTAAGGATGTGTACCTTGCCACAGGGAGCAACCAACTCGGTTGCACATATGATGAATGGGATGAATAAGGTCTTACGTGACTTTATTCCTCAAATCACAATGCCTTTCATTGATGATTTTCCTATCAAAGGATGTGAAGAAAGTGACAAAGATGAAGCTTTGGATCTCAAGGGATGTCGCAGGTTTGTGGTAAATCACATAAATGATTGTGATAAAATTTTGTCTAGGTTGGAAGAAGTGAATCTTACATTGTCAGGGAAAAAGTCTATGTTTGGTGTCAAAGAAGTGCTCATTGTGGGGCACATGTGCGGGCCATATGGTAGGAAACCTTGTCCATCAAAGATAGATGCCATCCAAAGAATGAAAGAAACATGCACTAGCATCACTGAGGTTAGAAGGTTTCTGGGAGCATGTGTCTTCTATGTTATTTGGATTCCACATTATGCACATGTAGCTAATTCTCTTTATCAACTGCTTAGAAAGAATCAAAAGTTTAAATGGACAGAAGCACATGTAAAATCCATGAAAAAGCTAAAGGAGTTACTCCAGTCAACAACGACTTTGAGAAAGGTAGACTATGAGTGTCAAAGGCCAGTGATTGTGACAGTAGATACCAGTCCTGCAGGGATTGGATGGGCAATAGGGCAAGATGACAAAGAAGGACACAGGTATGTGGTAAGATTTGGAGCAAAGGTACTAAGTGCTCGCCAAAGAAACTATCCACAGATAAAGAGAGAGTTATGGGGTATGCTTACAGCCTTGAAAAGTGGGAAAGAGTACCTAATTGGTGCATGTGTGGTTGTAGAAACAGATTGTCTACCACTTCTTGGGATGATTACAAGCTGCTCAACACTAGACATTGCTATGTTGCGGTGGATTGCCTACATTAAGTCCTTAAATCCCGAGTTTAAGCACATTGCAGGTAAAGACAATACAGTGGCAGATATGCTATCAAGGGCAAGGTATGAAGATGAGTCACAAATGATTGATGAGGGAGATGATGTAGGCACAAAATTCTATTCTATCTTTCATGTCAAAGGTAACAATGTCTGCATGACTAATTCACTTGAATTGTTCTTGAAAGATCTTTATGAAGGTGATTGGCTTTCTATTGGAAGGTACTTGAGTACTCTAACAAAACAGGATGATTGGTCTGAACAAGAATTCAAGAGGATACGTAGGAAAGCATATGGGTACTTTTTAAGGGATGGTTACTTGTGGAAGCATCCTAAGCAAAAAGGTGCTACACCACAACGGGTTATATGTAAAAAAGAGACTCAAGTAAAGCTCATGCAAGAGTTTCATGAGAGTCTATGGGCTGGACACAAGGGTGTGTGGGCATCCTTCTCCAAGTTGAAAGAAAAATACTGGTGGAAGGGTATGTATAAAGATGTATCTAAGTTGAAAGAAAAATACTGGTGGAAGGGTATGTATAAAGATGTATCTCAGTTTGTAGAGTCATGTGTAACTTTTCAAATGTATTCAAATGTTCGACATCGTGATGGATTGCACCCTACATATCCACTAGCCATGCACTATAAATGGGTTGTGGATCTAGTCACGATGCCTTTAGGACTCTGGCAGATGAGATACTTGGTTCTTGCACGAGAGGACCTAACTAACCAGGTTGAAGGAAGAGCATTAAGAGCTAAGACCACAGAAGCTGTGTGCAAATTCCTTCTTGATGAGGTGATTTGCCGTTATGGTTGTGTGGGAAAAATCACTGCAGATCGAGGTGAACTGGATGCCGAAGAAGCAAGGGAGTTCTTTTCTAGATTAGGGATCAAGCTTTCTCTTACTACAGCTTACAACCCTGAAGGCAATGGAAAGAGTGAAAGAGGGTATCCTCCTATCATCAAAGCTTTGGCCAAGGCTTGCGAAGGAAGAGTTGGTGAGTGGCCAAAATTGTTACCATATGCTTTATGGGCTGATCGTACAACACATAGCTCAGTAACTGGCTACATGCCTGCGGAGCTAATGCATGGTCAAAAGCCAGTGATGCCGATTGAGGATACAATTCCCACATGGAATGTACTACCTTAGCAAGAGGGACTTAGTAGGGAAGATCTCCTTGCACTGCGTATAAGGCAGCTAGAGAGAAGACCTGGAGACATTGAAGCTGCAAAAGAATGACTCAAAAATGCAAGGTTGAAAAACAAGGACTCTTTTGATAAGCGACATCGACTCAGGAGCAAAGCAATTGACGAAGGTGACTGGGTTTTAGTGTATGATAGTAGCTTTGATAACCAGCACACAGTCATGCGTAAGTTCTCAAAAGGATGGTTTGGACCGTATGTTGTAAAGCATGTGCATGAAAATGCTACTTACAGCTTGTCTGAACTAGATGGTACAGAAGTAAAGATTCCCATTGCAGGAAAAATGATTAAAATGTTTAAGAGAAGAGAAGACAATGATCTAGAAGATATTGATGAGGAAGAAGAGAAAAACACAGGTGAAGATCAAAGTGAACATGAAGCTCTGGAATCATCCAGTGAAGAAGAAGACAAGGAAGATGTACAAGAGGTCTATTCTTACAAAGAGACAATGTGGCACATACCGGCGGATGTGCAGGTTTAGAGGGGGTGGATGTCGTGCTGTGACACGTACATAGTGGGAACGCATGCTACAAGATCTATCTTGTATTTTTTTAGATACATAATTATATTTTCTATAGTGTACATATGCATATTTAAGTATAATAATAAGCCTTCTATCTCATCCTATTATTTTTCTCAAGGGTAACATATCCTTACTTTACCATCAGAAAATACTATGGGAAAAGCATCAATAGCTCCGCCTCTTTAACTTGGGGCAAAAAGCATTGATTCTTTATTTATACTATTTCATTATCATCTCACACCCTAGCTAGATCCTATATCTAGGGTAAAATCCAATATATATATATTCTATGTATTTTTTATACTTTTCTTATATTTCTTTTTAAATAGCTACTAGGAGAGAATCAAATCCTAGTGGGACATTAGGTGGCATGATTTCAAAGATACACTTATTTTAATGCATTATTGCAAGCATGATTACAAAACTTTGTCAAGGAGCAATGTCATGCTTTCATATGGCATGAGGTGTCCTTTGGAATTAAATGAAAGTCTAGGCTAAGGAGACCACATGAAGACTTTTGCTGCCATAAATGGACTCTATTTTGATGAATTTTTTACACAAGGTTCCAATCCAAATTGGAAAACGATTTTAAAATGAAAATCGTAGCTAATGAGCTGAAGTTTTTTCCCATATTTTTACTTTTTTATTTGGAGTCACGGTTGAGGAGATATGATCAAAATACTAGACCCTAGTCTGCCCACATCATGCAGGGACAGCTCATTTCCAACTTTTCCAATTCCTGTACAAGGGTTTACACTGGCTCCTCTCTTCTTGTGTAAACCCTTGTGGGTTCCCTTCACCTATAAAAGGGGACCTCTTCTTCCTTGGAAAGAACTCAAGCATTCAAGCCATTGATGAGAGGAAATCTTGAGGGAGTGAGTAGTAATGCCTAATTGTACTTAGCCCCATTAACATAAGCCCAAGCCTACACTTTCTCCTAGAGGAAGACTAGCCATTCTTGTACGCTATCCTTGGAAGATCAACTCTAATCAAAGAAGGTGTTGTACTTGGCATATCAAACAAAGTGGAGTGCTCCCCTCTTCTTCTCTCTCCATCAATAATGGTGCCGAAGGGTTTGTCAAGTAAGATGTGTTCTACATTGATGTTTTCTTGATTTCTTATTGTTTTCTTTTTCATCTCTAATCCGCCATATATATATATATATATATATATATATATATATATATATATATATATATATATATATATATATATATATATATATATATATGTATGTATCTAATCTCATCTCCTTAACCAAATCTATCTCTCTCACTCTTAGTAATTCATCCTCTCTACAAGTTTTAGGTTCTCTTTGCTACAAGTACATCTCTCCCCGCATTATTCTTATTGTCTACGGGCAAGAATAGGGCTTGGGAGGGAAAATTCTCATCTATTAACTTCTCTCATATCTACATTTCTCACATACTATCCTAGATGAATAACCCACATGATGATCATTTCTATTGCTTTCACTCTGTACAATCTATTAGAATTAACGTATGGATTAGCCGTAAAATACACTTTCAACAACGTATAGTGTTTCTCTTTGGTCCTGAAAGGCTCAATGAAATACTTCTATCACCGGATCCCATCATACTACCTCTCATAGACTATAATTTTTGTTTTGATGTAAACGTAGTTATCTTGCTATGAACCAAGAGGATTTGTACACACAATTAATCCCAATCACTAGACAAAATATATATATTATGGTAAGCACAAAACTACAATTCCAAAGGACAATTCGTAGACTATTTGGTCAGCCAAGATTGAATGCCATTAACTCATCCATTAACCCTTTCATATTACCCATGATACGATATGACCATAGCCTTGATGTTTTCATCTTCATATTGTTTTGACATTCTCTTTTGCGTTCTTTCTTTGTGTGTGTGAATGCAAGAGAGAAAGAGTGAGTCTTGTTTGATTGCACTTCTTTCCAAACCCTAGTCTTCATGTCATCTATGGTTTAACTCCTTCATATAGTTTTTGTTGAGTTCTCTCACAAACTCTCACAGCCATAATCCCGGTGCTCTCCTGGCAAGACCGCAAATTTCTCGACACCGTCCAAACGTCTTGTCAAACGGAGACATGGTGTGCAAGATACGACAAGTTGAAGTTAGGAGGTTTTGCATATCCCCAATGGATAGGACAGTTGGGGACAAGTGGCCGAGGCTGATGTCAGTGGATACATGTGTAGTACTCAAATTGTGGAGCATGCCGATATTTTTGGATCGCAATTTGGAACTAAAACGAGAAAGTTATGGGCCGACGAAGTTTTCAAGGGGGGTAGTTGTGTGCTTATTGGGCCGCATTGGTAGGTGCGTTGACATGATTTTTTTGAGCTCTACAAGATTCTTCATAATTTCACGTTATGCAGGGAATCAATTGACATATGCGGCTCTTGATTGGGGTCATGTGTACTAAGGTGCACCTAGTTCGAATTGACGGGCAATTACAACGAAAAGGAATCGAGAGTTTTTTTTTCATTTTTGAAAGCATTGTTCCAGGCCGTGAGGCGATTAGGACATGAGGAAATTCTCAGGGTCTAGAGCGGCAAGTGGAACTCCCATATGGTGTGATAGGAAAATTATGTGGCAAGCCTGGCCGTGTTCGAGTGCACCGGTATAGGAATCGAAGGCTTGAGATCTCCATGTTGTAAATGTAGGAGTGGCTAGACTTTGGGGAAAAAAAAGATGTTAACTTTAAAAGCTTGAAAGAGAGGGAGACCAAAAGGAGATGTCCAAAGAGCTTTCTTGTTTTAGAAAATTTGGAAAAAAAACAAGTGAAAGAGGAAAAAGAAGGAGGAGGGCCTTTGTCTTGGGGAGGAAAAAAAAGGGAGGATATTTTTTTGTTAAAAAAGAAGGAGGGAAGCTTTTTGAGAGGGGTTTTTTTCTTTGCTTGGTCAAGGGTGAAGCGAGGCAGTATTTTTTTCGTCTCTGACAAGGCGAAGAGAGAGAGAGAGAGAGAGCTCTGTGTGAAGAAAGCTGTTAGGGAAAGCTTGGTGCGGGGAGCTGGAGAGAGCTCACTCTTGCGCTTGTTCTTTGTGTGCGTCGATATAAGGCCATGGTTGTATCTGTTTCTGGCTGTTCAATAAAGCAAGTCCCCCCATATTGAAGCGCACGGTCATTTCATGTCGGGTTCCCCTTCCCCCCTCTTCTCTGCTCTGTTGCTAGTGGGTTCGGGTGTGTGTCGGGAGTGTTCCCTCCCCCCCGACAGTGTGTGTGCAAAGATGGAGAGCTTGCATGTGGTGTTGTGTGTGAACGGCGGTGATTGTTGGTGCATTTTCCATGGGTGTGGGTTGTGTTATGATCTGTGTGGGCTTAGGTGAGTCTGTGGGAGCGCGTGTGCATATGTGGTCGTGGTGATTGTGTCATTTGGAGGTGGTTTTCAAGTGGGCAGGGGTGTTGTGTACGCCCTAAGCTATAGGAGGCATTTCTATGTGTGTTCTGGGCTTGTTCCCCGTTCCCCCTATCCACCACTCTTAGTGCCAAACATGCATTTTAGGGTCTTCAAGTGGCCACCAAGATGCCATTCTATTTCAAAGTTTCCAAATCCAAGGACATTGAGGAGTTCCCCATTGCATTGGCAATCTATTGCTTCTTGAATACTTGAATGGTTGAAATACCACCTCAAACTATCATGGTCCTCTTGTGGGAGTGCCCATGCTACTTGCCACCATATGTTCTTCTTTGATTACAAATATTTTGCCTTTGCCGCTTCCTGCCCAGTGACTCGGTCATCGCTTAATATTCTAACCTCTTTCCCACTAGTGTCCTAATCATGATTGTGAGTCTTGTGTGCTCCACCCTCTGGCCTATGACAACTTGACAATTATCTAATTTTAGCTCAAGTATATCTTTTCCACCTGTGCCCTACTCATGAGTGTGAGGCTTGTGCGCTCCACCCTCTGGCCTTTCACAATCAGACATTCATCTAATTTTAACACAGATATAGATTTTCCAATTGTCTCCTCTATTGTGATATCGTAATATTGGGTCATATCTCATTGCAAGGCTTCTACTTCAACGTAAACATTTTTGAACCTTTTGTGAACAAAATCTCTCTTCCTTTAACTTCTCTAACACGAGTCTTTTCCACCTCTCTTGCATTGTCACAACTCTTGCCCTCTCTTCTCTCTGTACTTTCTTTCCATATCTGTGGAAGGTGAGGGAGAGAGTGAGGATGATGATGCTATGTGTGCCATAAATATTGCTTGATACCTTGTGTGTGTGTGTGTGTGTTTGGGGGGGGTATCTTGGTATGGAAGGCTTGTCTGCAGCTTTCATGGTGAGAGGCCAAGCCTCAAGCATAGGCTTTTCTTGCTTGTGAGCCTGGGTTTTGTGCATTAAGAGAATGAGTGAGAGCGGTGTTCAACACGCATCTCTTATAAGCACCTCTAAGTTTAACAAGGAACTCCATGGTTGCACCCTTTTTTTGTTTCTTTTTGAATCCCATAGTAAGGTGAGTAAAGTGGTCAACGCGTCGTCTGAGATTTTGAGTGGAATGCCCAAGAAATATCTAATTTTCTACAACCCAAATGATGCTTTATTTATCATTTTCAAGCTTCACATTCTGCTCTTCAAGTTTCTTCCTTAACTCCGCTATTTGCACCATGAATTGATCCTTTGGCGTCAAGGCTGATGCCCAAAGTTGTTCCTTTTTATAGCTAAGCTTGTAACTTGTAGCATGTCTAGTTTTTTTTGAGTTTGACTATGTGCTAAGAGCTCTTGCAAGCACAAAGTGTAAAGCTTCTCGCAATAGCCTAACAATCCATGGTAGCCGCCACCCAAAAAGTGTGTAAGAGTTGCATGATGTTTCAAAATGGTAAAGATGCACCTGTCTGAGTATGAAGGGGGTAAATCGCACCATTCATCCAAAGGTCAATGGCTTTCCTCCCTTGCAATCGTAGCATGTCTATCGAAATAGAACTATTGCCTCGATAGCTTTGCAAAGTTGAATACTCTTGCTCCAAAACGACATGTAATCTAAAATTCAAAGGATTGTTGGTGATGTCTAACATAGCCATTGCAGCTGGAGATGGAGATGGAGATAAAGATGGAAATGGAGATGGAGATGGAGATGCAGGTGCATCTGGAGATGGAGGTAGAGGTGGAGTTGAGGATGGAGGTGGAGATTCCAATGGAGATGGAGATGGAGCTTGCAAGGATGTGCAGGTCTGCACCAATTCACAATAGAGAGAGAGAAAGAGCTATGATGAGCTATTACAAAAGAGATAGAGGGTGGAGAGAGTGAGGGAGGTAGAGAAGCTTCCAATCTGCAGGCTATGGCTTATAGAGAGGGAAAAAGAAGCCAAAACCCAAGCATAACCCTCCAAACTTGTTTTAGAGAGAGAATGACATTTGCAACACCTCCAAAAGGGGGGAGAGAAAAGTGACAAAAAATTTCAAATTCAAAAGTTAGAGAGTGGTATGTGGGGTTGCACTAACACCCAAAAAGATGAGAGGATTTTGGGACTAGATGTGATTGAGACCTATTTTTGTTTTGAAAGAAATACGAATATGTATTTTCAGGCCTATGACATTAGCTTGGTCAAACCTTCATTAAAACTTTAAGCACTTCACTAAGTGTACAATTCAAAGGGCCCAAGAAGACCCCAAACAAGTCCTAATGGCTCATAAAGATGGGGTCGACTAGGAGGGCACCCGTCTTATCCAGCTTCTGCCAACATTCCCTCCTTCCTAGTCCGTTTGCAAACTGTAGCTCGGTTTTGTCCCTGACTTCATCTTGTGGCTTTGTATTTGTCCTCGACTTTGTTAAGTATGGAGCCTGATTTACCCCGTGTAATGTTTTGTATTAAAATCACACATTTGTAAGGCCCCCATTAAGAAGAGAAGCCATCATGCGTGAAGAAACTGAAAAACCCAAAATTCACGGCCAGTCTCGATATTGGCTTTGCCAAAATATTCCTGTTTACCGGAATATTATGGCCGGACACCACACACGCACCATTTCCAAGATTACATCCAAGGTCAGTTTAGGTATGTATACTTGGGAGATGATGTAGGTTGTGAAATTGTTGGCAAAGGTACAGCTTGTGTCCAAATTGCTAATCAAAATGAATGGAAGCTTAAAGATGTTAGGTTTGTTCCTTTTCTTCACAAAAAATTGATCTCTACAGGACAACTGGATGATGAAGACCATAACATTGCATTCGGAAACAAAAGGTGGAAGATCTCAAAGGGATCTTTGGTGGTTGCCAAAGGAGAAAATGTTGGTACACTTTACTTGTGTATTGTCAGCATGCAATTGTCAGCTTGTGCAATAACTAAAAGAGTTGACAATGCGGTGTGGCACTACCGGCTTGGACATATGAGTGCCAAAGGAATGCAGATCCTTCAATCAAAAAATCTTCTACCAAGTTTGAAAGAAGTGGACTTAGAATTATGTGAAGATTGTATTTATGGTAAACAAAAGATGGTAAAATTTCAAAAATCAAGAAATGAAAGAAAAAATTAAAAACTCTAATTGGTTCATTTTGATGTTTGGGGTCCTGCAAGCACACCATCACTTGGTGGCTCATTGTACTATGTAACATTCATAGACGATGAGACTAGGAAAACATGGGTTTTTGTAATGAAGAACAAGTCCGATGTGTTTTTCATATTTCAAACATGAAAAACCTTTGTGGAGAATGAAGCAGGTACCAAGATTAAATGTCTCAAATCCAATAATGGAGGCGAATATTGCAGCTAAGCTTTTGAAATCTTTTGTGCTAGCAAATGCATTTAGAGGCAAACGACAACCCCAAGGACACCTAAACAAATTGGAATTTTGGAAAGGATGATCAGAACAATCATGGAGCCAGCACAAAGCATGCGGCTACATGCAGGCCTACCGCTTGTGTTATGGGTGGAAGCAGTAAGCACGTTTGTATACTTAATCAACCAGTCACCCTCAATGGAATTGGATGTGGGAGTTCCATAAGAGACATGGACAAGTAAGCCAATGAATTATGAATTTCTCAAAGTGTTTGGGTGTCAGGCTTGTATGCACGTAAATAGAAGCCTAAGGTCAAAGCTAGATGCAAAGTCCAAAAAGTGTTTGTTCATTGGCTATGGAGAAGGTGACTTTGGGTATCACCTATGGAATCCTGAAGTGGTAAAATTTAGGGATGTAATTTTCAACCAACAAAATATGTACAAAGATTACGTGGAAAGAAAATAAATAAAAGATACATGTGATGAGTACATGGATCTTGAAGACAATGAAGACTCAAGGAGTGCAAGCAACGACAATGTGAAACAACGTCAACCAAATGAGGAGCCTGAACCTATGCCCCAAAGATCTATGAGAGCAAGTAGACCTCCAGAAAGGTTTGTTCCTTCCTTCAACCATCTCTTAATCTTAGATTCTGGAGAGCCAAAATCATACAAAGAAGCTATGCAACACGGATCCAAAGAAGAATGGATGAAGAGCATGCAAGTGAAGATGGACTCATTACATTGCAACCAAACATGGGAGATGGTTGAGTTGCATAAGGTAAGCGGGCACTATAGAACAAATGGGTGTATAAGCTGAAGGAAGAAGAAGGTGGGAATAAAAGGTACAAGTCTAGACTTGTGGTGAAAGGATTTTCTTAAAGGAAATGTATTGAGTTCAATGAAATATTTTCTCGTGTTGTAAAAATGAGCTCAATTAGGCTTGTCTTAAGCCTTGTGGCTACTCATGATTTAAATCTTGAGCAGATGGATGTAAATACGGCATTCTCTCATGGTGACTTAGAGGAGGAGATTTATATGCTTCAACCAAAGGGATATGAAGTAAAAGGTAAGGAGAAATTGGTTTACAGATTAAAGAAGAGCTTGTATGGTTTAAAGGAAGCATCAATACAGTGGTACTTTGAGTTTGATCGATGGATGTTGGATCACGATTTTAAAAATGCAACTGAGATCTCTGCATCTACACAACTAAGATCAATGGATGTTGGATCACAAATTTAGAGATGCAACTCAAATCACTGCATCTACACAAAGAATTTGGGAGATGGGAACTTCATCATCCTTATGTTGTATGTTGATGATATGATGATTACAAGTGCTAACATGCAAGATATCAAAGACCTAGAAGAGGAATTGTCTAAATCTTTTTCAATGAAATATTTAAGTGTTGCAAAGCGGCTACTTGGTATGAAGATATCAAGGGATAGGACAAAGAAGACACTAAAGCTATCTCAAGAGGATTACATCAAGAATGTACTAGAAAGGTTTGCAATGTGTCCAAAGATACAAAATGAGATAGCCTATATTGTGTCTAAAGTTCCATATGCTACAACAATAGGTTCTCTAATGTATGTTATGGTCTGGACAAGATTAGACATTGCACATGCAATGGGAGCTGTAAGTAGATTCATGGAATTTCACCTAGGATTAAAACTTTACCAAGAAGTTTTGATGTGGATAGCCCTAGCATAACATAGAAGTTTTAAGTGAGAAAATTATTTTACATGTTTGGAAAAGGCTGACACAGGTGTTTACCTATGGGATGTAACAAGGGATGATCCTTTTTTTATAAGGACTAATAATTGTTGGTCTATATTTTGAGCTCGAGTTCATTCAATACCCTAGAAATGGGATTGGATGGGAGTGAGACCCGATCGGGTGGTGGGACACGCCGATGCATCTAGAAATCTGTCTAGTTTGGGTAGAACTGATGCCGACAGAAAACGGAGGAGGAAAAATGGATCCATGAAGGGATAGGATAAGGGAGGAGGATGTGGTTTAGTTAAGAAATCTGCCTAGTTTGGGTAGAACTGTTGCCGACAGAAAAAGGAGGAAGAAAAATGGATCCATGAAGGGATCAGATAAGGGAGGAGGATGTGGTTTAGTTAAGGAACTCTTCTAATTATTTGGGGAAAAGGAACCTTAGAAAGGCTAGGAAACTAAATGGGATATTCTGTAATTGTTTTCATTAGTTGTACCTTTGCTCGGCTTCTCTGATTATTGATTTAAAAAGAACCTATAGTAGATTTATTTTGTAATCCTTTCCCACAAAAGATAAAGAAAAATAAGAATTAAAAATTGTGTAAAGGTGCTGCCTCCACATGCGGAAGAGGAGAGACCCAAGTCTTGGGACGAGGATAGGGATATGCATGGATAAGTATATGTGATTTCTTGAAAGATAACTAGATAATTTTACTAGTGCTAAAGAAAAAAGTAAGTAAAATATCTTAAAAAGAAAAAAGGTGGGAACGGCATGATAAATGTAGACTTGCAAGGGTATGAAATAGTTTGCATGCTTCTTTCAAATTCTTGAAATGTATTCTTGGCTCGGCATGTTTGGAATATTGTTTTCTAGTGTCACATCTTGGAAAGGTGCATTTACCAAACGGTTTGGTGGGAGGGTGGATTCGAGAGCGTTAACTGTGGGCCAGAACGTTGAACCCAATTTTATGTTGTTCATTAAGTTAAGTCAAGAATGGGAAAACGGTTTCCAACCTACAGAGCAAGAATCAAGCTTGGGAATGAGGGATTTGTGTGGTTAGTAAATACACGCATCTTAGGGGGATGCAGTGACGACTGTGCTTGATCATAATTGGGAAAAAGCGTTGGTGACCTTGAACCAAGCTTGAATTAGATAACGCCCACCAATTTGAACTTGGAAGGTTCAATTCAAATTTAGTATGATGACTTTGATTGGAAATTTGAACTGATAAGGAAAGGTATTTCTAAGTTAAGGGTTCCATATGAGAAAACTGAATTTTATTATCCCCTTGAGTTGGCATCAAAGAGAAGTAGGAGTTCTGTTTTATTGTTGATCTCAAACATGAGGGATGTAAGGAATCATGGTGTATCCATTTGGAGATGGGCAGTCGGTGGTCCTTGGCATAGCCCTCACAATCGTGCATAAAATTTTATTTGTGCTCTTAGCTTGCCCATTTGTTTGAGGGTGGTATGGTGCTAATTTAGAATGAAGCACCATAAACTCTCACATTAAATAATTAACCATATCATTGAGAAAATGAGTTCTTTGATACAAGAATTGCGTTGTTGTCTTGGCATCATTCTTATGTGTTACCTTAGCTTCCACCCATTTGGTTAGATAATGTGCGGCCACATTATGTATTGTGAGTATGCGTTCGATATGTTGGTGGTAAGATATGTCCAGTAAAGTCCTTCCCCCATTTGGCAAAATCCATTGCCCCCATCATTAGTCTCAACAAAATTTCATCTCATTGCATAGGTACTTTTGTTCATTGGAAATCATCACACTTTTTGACATAATTCTTTGCATCCACGTACAAAGTAGGCCACCAAATTCCTGCAAGGAGGATCGCTTTTGCAATTATATCAATCCAAAAGTGACCCTCTGCTAGTCCTTTATGTGCTTTCTCAAGAATCAATAAGTACTCGTGCTCCACGACACGTATTCTTGAGTTGTCATCTATCCTCCTCCAATTAAGGTTATTGCTAGCATGTCACCATGACAAACATCTGTAGCATAGCTATCTGCCACTAACATAATGTCAGTACTAAAGGAAGTGACTCGGATGGAACACGGAGATTCTTTGAGGTTGTCAATCTCAAGAAGTGAACCTAATAAGCAAACACACCAACTCAACAAGAAAATTTCCACTCAATGATCAGGGAAATCAGCGTATGTCCTTTCTCACCACTCTAGGTCATCACTCCACTTCGGCACTCGAACGGACTTGAAATGCAATGAAAATCTAGGAGGAGGTCTAATACACCTAGGAGAGCTATCCTACCAAGTCTAGTTGCAATCTAACTAGGTACCAAAATCACGATCCATCATGAAAAAGATCCTAAAAACTATAATAGAACACACCAAAAATATCACCCTATCGTCTAAAAACACTCTCCTATGGTCAAAACGTTAAAAAAAAATGATTTAAGCACTCAAATTTTCAAATAAGGCTCACTAACGTGGTCATGACCCATAGCAAAACTGACAATGCTTACACTTGAATGAAGGAGAAAAGAGAGAGGAATAAAGAACAGATTACCCAATCATTAGAAAATTTGATTACAAATTGGAGCAGCTTAGTAGCTTGAGCGTATATTTTGTAGAGCTCCTTCTTCTCCAAAAGCTCCTTTCACATTAAAGTTATTGAACTTTATACCGAGGGATTTCTAAATGGATAATGGATAACTCACATGGAACTTTAAAATTATCATGAAATAATTACATCTCAGGGAATTGACATGCTACTCTAGAATTAGGATTTACACAGAGTATCACTACACTAGCTCAAAAAACTAATAGACTACAAATGTGGTGTTAGGCTACATGTCCGGATAGGTGAACATCTCTACGGTCAATCCACTCACATTCCCCCCTTCCTAGCTCGTGTCGTCCCTTGACATGACCATGTGCAGTCTTGTCATAGTGTTTTCTTCATCTTTGTCTTCAAGGTCGATCTTTAGGTTATGAAGTGCTTTGTCTTGATGATGCTCCCCCGTCCTTGAGTGAGTCATATTTGATGTGTCATTGATATGTGATTTGAGCTTTGATTGTCAAGTAACTTTTCTTTTTGTTGCACATTCTCCTCTTTGTCTCGAGTCTTGGATGTCCTGAAGATGGATTTTGATGTGTCTGAGTTTGTAGAACTGATCCTCTTTGTGGCATAGACTTTATTATAGGTTTGCTTCAAGGTCCACTGCAACTTGATATGTTTGCAATAGGTAGACAATGTCGAAGCACTATTTGAGCTACATATTGTTGTTGGGGATAGCTTGCATGCTAAATTTGTCATTGCTTGTCATTTGGCTTTGTATGCCATTCTTCATCTTGCCTTTGTTTGTTGAAGCTTTTTTGTTGTCCCATTTTCTGACCAAGCGTTGTTGTTGCCCTTGAAGATAAGAGACGCTCTTGATAAGTATGTTGAGATTCGTAGCTCTTGATCCAAGTTTTTGTTGATTGATTTGGGCAACCATTTCCTTATTTCTAGTGTAGAAGGAATATATACAAGAAGATGATGTGTTTCTAGATTATGGTTTAAAACCTAGATGACCAAATGGAAAAAACCCGATGGGAAAAAAGTGCCTTTGGTATACACTCTTATAAGAGTTGATCAATTCCACTTGAAGTACCTGTCATGCAGGGTGAGTGCTTGGGAGAAACAAAGGAAGAGTGCCTAATGCAAGTGCCAATTATAAGACACTCTATATGCATATGAAACTTTGTTGAAAAAAATCATGCAGTGTAAGATGGAGTTGATGGTTGCTTCAAGTGTAACATCAAGGGATGTGTCAATAGCTTCCACATTTCCAAGAAGGTTTCCGATGTAGAAGCTTCTCCAATCATACCTCACTTTGCTCAGTGCATGAATGTCTTTTGGATTTCCTCCTTCACTTCACCAGACGTAAAACACATAGACTTTGACTCTTATGCTCACCCATACTAGCATGAGCGTGACACAACATAAATATGCTCAGCTCTTCTAGCTTGAGCAGTACCTAGACTAGATAAGACACTTAGACCACAAAGAATATTACTTGAAGCTTTGGAATCTGACTCTGACTATTATGCCATGTATTCTTAGCTGCCTGACTCTAACTATTATGCCATGTATTTTTAATGGAAACGACAAAAAACCAATTCCATAAGCTATAGAAATTTAGGCCTTTTCCATTGTGTTGGTTTATGGATACCACCATCTTGTCAAGTAGGTTGGCATACTTTGGCTCCTCTTGACTTGCTTCTTGTATGTTGACACTGTTTTGTGAAACAAGTCCGTTGGCTGTTGTAGGGACTGATGGAGCCTTTTCTTTATCTCCCATGAGAATCAATTTTCGACATGTGTGTATTCTTTGTGATTGAATTCCCACAAGTGATTTTGGAACCCACCTTGTTTTTGGTCCGTGTTTAATCATCTTTTGCATTTTGTTCTTTTGCTCAATTACTTGATGGACACTAGGCTTCGTATCCATATTTGATGATTTTCATTGAAGAAGCCTTGATTTTGGAGTAGATGACAAGGTATCCATCTCGAGATTGTAGCACCCTCATTTTTGATTGGATTATAGTGGCCCTTGGTTGCACCTACTTGCTCTTGGGTTGAACCATGTGCTACATGAATGATCTTTGTTGTACCTTTATAAAGTCCTTGTGCTTCGAGTAGCTTCACTAAAATCATCCGTTGCTACACCTATTTGGGTTGGGTAACTTGGCCGAGGTCTGACTTTGGCATCCATACTTTTCGCATTGCTTGTTGCTTTGAATGTCTCTTTTGATGTCTTTTGTGGTCATTCTTTCTCTTACTCGAGTTGTTTGTCTTTCATTGATAGTGCCTGTTGAAGGCTCGCCATAGCATAGGCAATCTCCCACAAAATCTATCAATCCGGAGAGAGAGAGCATGACCCGGCTAGGGCTTGGATGCATCACACAAAGAATTTGCGAGAGCGTCATCGAATGCAAAGATTGAGAGGATTCAAGAGTGTGCAAAGATTGAGAGGATTCAAAAGCGTGCATCCTCCAATGCAATTAGAAATCATCCCAAACAACTAATGCTAATCACACATCAAGCATCAATTCAAGCAATCATCTACACACATCAAGCAACGAAGTGAAACACACTAATCTTGGAATCTCTCAAGCACAACTCTAATTACATGCATTGACGATTAAGCACACAAGATCGCATTCAAGTCGGCCACCCTAACCATGCCAATCATGGTGTCAAATCAAGTCACACATAATCAAATTAAGCTCAAGGCTTCTTAAACCTACATACACACAAGCACACCATTAGAGAAAAACTCTAATCCCTCAATCACGAGTACCTCCACTCCACTTAATCGAGAGAGTTAGATAAGGACTCCACTAATCGGAGTAGCTTAGCATAAGTAAGAGTTAGATTAGAGAAGATCAACACTTCAAAACAATGAAGGAAAGTAGATAAACATGATTGACAACATAATGAAGACTGGATTAATTAAGAGAGGATTACACTAATTACATGTGATTAGCACTAGCCTTCTAAGCATGGGCATTAAGCTCAAAGGCTAGGCCATCAAGAGCTACTCTAGAGAGAGAGTTCTCAAAAGGACCACTCAAGAATGACCTTTCATTAAGCATAGGGATCTTTTATAGCTTTGGGCCTCAAACCCTTCAACTATGGGATAAAGTGAGCTCTCTAGCCTAGACTCATACAACTTTGGAACTCCTAAATGAGCCCAAGCCCTATACAATGAAAAGTAAATATTGTGCACTATGGCACATCCACAGCTTGGTGCATAATTGGTGCAACTGTTAGCCGCTTCTAACACTCCCCCCTTCCTAATTTGGCGCACGTCCTCGTGTGCCGGTGAAGCAAGACACAATGACATGGTAGAAAGCAAGCCCATGGAAGAAATGTTGAGCTACAAAACATAAGAACACGTAATGGGCATCAAAGGCCACCAAGATTGAATAAAACATGAAGCATAAATAAACAATCATGCAAAGTGATTTTTTGCTTCTAAAAGATGGGTCAATCATAGTAAAAAACTAGACAACATAAAGCAAAAAAATACTCAAACTATTGTGAAGATTAAACCACTTGAAATTTCAGTTTTATGCATGAAACACAAGTAATTAATTATGACCCTAGGCTAATTCAAGTTCATAAACCTACTAGCCTAAAAATTATGTGAACAATCTTAATAAATCATTCAAGTCTATTATGTCTACGGGCTATAAAAAAGCTCCTAATCTATTAGTACATTGCCAAATTTTTTTGAAGCTCATGGAAGTTTTGATTTAGTCATTCATTGAAAGATTAAAGCACAATCACAAGGCTACCACCCCAAGGCAAGTCTAGGTGCGACTCTCAGCTCCTTGAACCCTCAAGAAGGTGTTCCAAAAGCCTACTAGCTTACCAAGGTGATGGCTAACCCCTATCAGCCCAGGGCATCGGTTTAGGGCCTTGACCAAGCGAGCCATGGTGATTCCCCTCGCCTACCAAGTGCCAATAAGGCGCTAGGCCTCACACAAACACAACTTAACATAGAATTTTTATTTTCATGTGCCTTAGTAGCATTTTTGCTACTTTTTTCTACACTTCTTTGCTTCATGGTTCATTTTTTAGCACATTTTTATTGCTTCCTTTATGAGGTGTTTATGGAAATTGGACTAAAAAGATTAAAGCCTAATCATAGCCCTAGGTCATGACAAAAAAGAATGGAATATGAAGACTTATCACTATGAATCTAGGACTAGCAAGAAATGAACCTACATTAACCTAAGGTCAAGGCCAATTGCCTATGATTAACATACATAAAACCTAATTTTTTGATGAGTTTAATTTTCACAAATCAAAGTGTTGAAACTTTAAACTGCATAGTCTTTCTAACATGAAAAAGTCATAGCTTAGAAGCAAAATTTCACTTAAACCAAGCAAGAGAGTGGAGAGATGAACAAAGAGCAAAATCATGGAAGGATTACACCTATTCATTCTCTTTGAGCATCCTTGAGCAAGCATCCTTTGTGTAGAGAAGTCTCTTGATCCTTTTTATGTGCAAAAAGAAGCCTTTTGAAGCTAAGTGTAAACACAAGCTACAAAAGCCAATTATTGAAATCCAAAAGCACACAAAAAACATTATTGAATACTCAAAGCTAGGGTCTTGCATACCCAAATTTTCCAAAGGGAAAAAACCCAAGGGAAAAAAATGCCTTTGGTTATGCAGATGATGCTCTAATGTAGAAAATCTCTGCATACACATCAACCATGAGAGATAAAATGAGCTTCTACATAAGCAAATAGTGCAATTTCAACCATCTCTCATGCATGATTCAAAGTTGATTATTTTCTAGCTCAATGACATATGGATTTAAGAACAAGCCGAGAGCTGAAAATAATACAACTTTGATGAAATGATGTGGCTTTTTAAAGCCGAATTTCATAATTTAAAGCTTTTCAAAAAGTTGGCTAACAACTAGCTCACATGAAATTTTACATTTTTTAGTGCAATCTATGAGCTAGAGATGACTGCAACTTATTAAAATGAGAATGAATGGCTCTTACTAGCCAAAGTATGTACTTGAAAGCTCAAAAAAGTTGGGTAAACACTAGCTCAAAATGAAAAAATTAACTTTTGACCAAGCTATGAGCTAGCATGTAAACAACTTTGTTCCAAAGAAATGGAATGGCTCTAATTAGCCACATTTTGCAAATTTTGCAATGATGACCCCTTCATGGATCATTTGGAATCACACACCAGCCACACTCCTTCAAAATGAAGCTGAGTTGTTAGTGCTAAAGCATTTGTCATTCAATCACAAGCACTAAAAATATGCTCAATCAATTCCAAGCTCAAATTTCAATGCACATTCCCGTTCATCAAAACAAGCTCAATTTTAATTCTTTCAAATAATTTCTCATTCAATTCAAGCATTAAAAATACACAAGAAATGTTAAGTTTAAGCACAAAGTACTACCAAGCAAGCACAACTCATCATCTAGTGTAACTCTCACATGCATTTAAGAAGAATTTTTTATTTAGTGCAATGCAACCACCACACTAAACCATGCACAAGCTGAATTATTGATGCAAGTAAGGTCATTTTTGCTTAGACACAATCATAACATACCGTCAGTGTCCACACCATGCTCTTACATAGCACATATGGCATACATAACAGAAAGATGAGAGAAACCTTATGATTAAGTGAACTTCCAAACCTCCCCAATCAATCAAAATTGGATGGTATGGCTCATTGATAGCCATATATAACACCAATAATCACCTTAGGCTTTATCAATGGAAGAGAAAAATCGCACTCTCGGCAATATCCCTTGCAAAAAGTTACAGTATTAGTGCAATGAAAGAACTTTTTATTCAAAACAAGCAACAAATAAGTCATGAATCATCACAATCACATATTTTTAAATCAGTCTCATGCCCATCCGCCCCAAATTGATGCTCGTCTTAAGGGAATTTCGCATGCATGTCAAAAGAAAGTGAGAGGATTTACCATTTTAATTGCTAGGCAAGATCACATTGGGATCCACCGTCTCTTGATGGGGATTTTGTTTCCATTTTGTTTTTCTTGAAGGGTTTTATTTTCGAACGGAGGAGGGTGTGAACCTCCTTTAATTTCATTTTTATATAAAAAAAGACAAAATATTAATTTTCCTCCATTTTTTTTTGACAATGACACACTGCAGCCTGCGGGAATGTAGGCGGGATAGCGTGTGTGGGGTCTGAGGATAGGTTGTGCAACACCACGGGGGAAGCTCGCGTGAGCGAGAGCTGCGGGCTCAGTGAGCTGCAAGCATGTGTGCATGTGTTGAGAGTGTTGATGACAGAAGCGCGGGTAGCTGCAACCAAGTGGGTGTGTGTGTGTGTGTGTGTGTGTGTGTGTGTGTGGGTTTTTTGAGGCACTATCTATCGCGAAGCACCGCAGGCTGGTCCGCAGGCATGAGCAGTTGGGCTCGTGTGGGTGCTCAAGGCTAGAAGCCAAGCCTAAAGTCGGGTGGATTCAGAGATTCCAGCAAAGCGAGAGGTGTGTGTGATTTCCAGCTTGGTAGGCGGAGAATCGAGAGCAGCCTGCAGCATGGTGGTGGGCCTGTTTGAGAGTGTGGTGGGTCCTAGCATAGGCAAAACAGGCTACCGCTGTGGCGTAAGTGCTAAATAGCGAGACCACTTGCCAACAAAAGGCATGTGTGTGTGTGGGGGCAAGCGCGCCAAAGTCAGGGGATCCGAGATTGCAGGGATTCATTGGCAGATCCAGCCATGCCAGCGAGAGAGGGTGGGCCACCATCATGCAGAAAAAGCATGTGTGTGTGGGGGTTCGGGTGCGCCAGGCTGAGCCGTTTGAAAAGCTGCCAGTGATGCAGAGGACACATAAGCGAGAGCGATTGTGTGTGTGTGTGTGTGTGTGTGTCGCAAAACGCCAAGGCAAGTGGATGAGCGGCTTGGCAACCTGGCCGTTGAAGCTGCGCCTTATTCGACAACCTTAAGGGCGTGTGTGTATAAGCGATCTATATGCAGCCAAAGAGGTGGGTTTAAATTTTTGTTTTCATTTTTGTGATAAGAGGTTGTTCTCACGACTTTGACATTCATGAATATGCAAATCTCCACTCGTAAATCCAACCAAAACTTTACATCAAGTAGCATACATGTATTTACTCATAAATGGTGTTTCATGCGATCCAATCATGACTGCTTACCCAAATTTTAACTTGTGAAGGTATGCCAATCATTTAAATAGTAATTTGAGTGTAAAATCTCCATTCCATGCCATTCTCCCAATGTGTTACCTTTCCTTAAATTGATCTCAACACATCCAAAATAATGTTCAATTACTCAATCAATGATGCAAATTCATTAACACATTGTCCAATGAAGAATTTCATCACTCTACTTCAATCCAATGTGCCATGCAAAGTAGCATATTATTTAGGATACACATTCCCGATTATCTCATAAGGCAAGCTCAAAAAGGTTGAAAGTGATTACAAATCAAGAATTGCTCACATAACCTAGTACCAATTTGTATCCACTTTTCAATCATTTGTAATTTTGAATTGCTCATATCCATTTTCAAATTACTCAAACCCTAATTGGATCTGTCATTCATGTATGACTATGGCCTATCAAAGGTACACCATGGGTGAAAGCATGTTAACCTGTCATGCTTTTTCATGTCCTGAACAATGCTAACTAGCACAATTTTGACGTATGCTAACTAGTACAATAACTTGAGCTACATCTCCAAGATCTATGACATATGATATATCAATAGAAAGCACTTGAAACAAGGAATCCAAATGTACAACCTCCGACAAATTTTGATATTATTTGTAAAAAATTTACCGGACGCCCAACTTTTTGAAGATGTGCTAACTTGAAACTGCGAACTAGCACAAAAAGCGCGACAGGTTAACATGCTTTCACCCCCATATCCAATCAATTTAGCATAAATGATAATGGTATTGCACCTCAAATCATCCCCAATTAGATGCAAATTGAGTCATTCATATCAAATCTTAAATCGATTTATGATGCACACACCAATCTTAAGGTCTACTAATCATCAAATTATTCATCCCAATTTGGATATCAAATGCCATTGAGTAGGCACACACACACCCAAATTTAGACCAAAAATTTGTGCAAAAATTTCATTAAACACTCATTGCATTTCATCAATTGCACACTTGATCACACATACATGAGTATATACATGCTAAATTAACTCAATTTTAATCAAAAATTGATCAAATTTTAACTCAATTTAGCATTGCACACACACAAAAATTAGGTGCACAAATCCAATTTTTTTCTCAATTAGCAACGAAATTAGGCCAATTCCTAATGTTTGCACACCTTTCTTGCAAAATCATCAATCTATACGCATTTAGGTGTTCAATTTGACCATAATTCTTCTCATCAAAGTTATTTAAAATGGGCACGCACATTCAAATCTTGCCCTAATTTTGGCAATTAGGCCTACTCCATGACCGGAATAGCCTCACATACACATCAATTTAGTGATTTGCACGCACAAATTATGCAAAACTACCATTCCTCAAGCATCTAGGCATCCAATTTCATTCCAATTTCCTCAAATTAGGCATAAATTCCATCAATTAGGCATACACACCTAATTTTAGCAATGATTTAGTACCTTAATGGGATCAACTTAATCAATCAAAAATTGAACGGAGTAGGTCAATCCACTTACAATTGACTGCTTGCTCGCTTAGTCCTTGCTCCTCGCATAGACACTCCATTGCACACACATGTGTGCAACTCCGATGCGGTCCAAAATTGATCAAAAAATTGACCAAAATCAACACTCAATCACATGATTAGGCATAGATTAAACCAATTAAGAGTGATGAGCCTCCTCAATTAAGGGGATTTAGCATACATTACAAATCAAAATTAGTGGTTAGGTTAGCACAATTAGCATGGAATTAGAACAATCAGCATGAAATTAGCATGAATGGGATGCAAAATTAGTGAAGGTTAGTGAAAAAATAGCAAAATCAAAAGAGAATTTAGGGGTTTTTGGGGTGAAATGACTCTATACACATCAAATTAAACCTGATTACACTACACACAAATCAAATCCTACCTAATTACAAGAAATCGGTAATCAAATTACTCTTATCTTTTGCCACCTCAACTCCACTAGCGTAGGCAACCCGTCCCCGACAACGGCGCCAATGTTGGAGGCTCGCCATAGCATAGGCAATCTCCCACAAAATCTGTCAATCCGAAGAGAGAGAGCATGACCCGGCTAGGGCTTGGAGGCATCACACAAAGAATGTGCGAGAGCATCATCGGATGCAAAGATCGAGAGGATTCAAGAGCGTGCATCCTCCAATGCAATTAGAAATCATCCCAAACAACTAATGCTAATCGCACATCAAGCATCAATTCAAGCAATCATCTACACACATCAAGCAACGAAGTGAAACACACTAATCTTGGAATCTCTCAAGCACAACTCTAATTACATGCATTGACGATTAAGCACACAAGATCGCATTCAAGTCGGCCACCCCAACCATGCCAATCATGGTGTCCAAATCAAGTCACACATAATCAAATTAAGCTCAAGGCTTCTTAAACCTACACACACACAAGCACACCATTAGAGGGCAACTCTAATCCCTCTATCACGAGTACGCCCACTCCACTTAATCGAGAGAGTTAGATAAGGACTCCACTAATCGGAGTAGCTTAGCATAAGTAAGAGTTAGATTAGAGAAGATCAACACTTCAAAACAATGAAGGAAAGTAGATAAACATGATTGACAACATAATGAAGACATACTATATTAATTAAGAGAGGATTACACTAATTACATGTGATTAGCACTAGCCTTCTTAGCATGGGCATTAAGCTCAAAGGCTAGGCCATCAAGAGCTACTCTAGAGAGAGATTTCTCAAAAGGACCACTCAAGAATGACCTCTCATTAAGCATAGGGCTCTTTTATAGCTTTGGGCCTCAAACCCTTCAACTGTGGGAAAAAGTGAGCTCTCTAGCCTAGACTCATACAACTTTGGAACTCCTAAATGAGCCCAATCCCTATACAATGAAAAGTAAATATTGTGCACTATGGCACATCCACAGCTTGGTGCATAATTGGTGCAACAGTTAGCCGCTACTAACAGTGCTGATTTCTCTTTGTAAAACTCTTAGGTTCAAGTGAGTATGTCCAGGCTATTACCTTAGGCTTTTTGGCCCAAATAGTGGTGTTTTCTTTGAAGTAGCCATGAGCAGTGATTGACTCAGTTGATGCAATGCACCCAATGAATTTTGGTTGTTGAAGTTGAGACCTTGCTCGATGTATCTAAACTAGGCCTTTGCCTTTGATGTGCTCCTTGGATACTAACACTTGGTTGATTATCTTCAGCTTCTTTTGGATGTTTTTTTGAGATGGAAAATTTGGATGATAGGCTTTTTGCTTTGGTCTCCATTGCATTGTTGATGGTGTGACTCTTGATGTAGAGGCTTTGTGGGAAGTTTGATGAAGGCTCGCTGAAGGTAAAGTCATCTTGCTTGCAAAGTTGATTTTCTTTAGTGTTTACTTTACTTTTCCCTTTTTTCACGATGGTTGGTGATTTATTCCTTGCATGGATTTGAGAAGCTTCATGGACTCTTATTGTTGTCGTTGTTGAAGCTTTTGGTTGTTTTTGAAAGAAGATGTTTCTCTAGCTTTCTGTCAGGATTAGACTCTCTTTAATGTGATGGGAGTCAATTATGTGGAAAGTATCCTTGTACTCTTCAATACTCAAGTTGAGAATGACTTCTGCCACTCCAAAGCTAGGAATTGCAAAAAGGGTAGCCCCAAAATAACAACAAAACTGTTGCCTTTTAAAAAATTTACTATCGTAAAGGTATGTTCATATTATATCCTACATGAGGATACTATCTCTTGTTCCAACATTCCCAAGGGTCTTTCTACATATCCGTCAGCTAGTTGCAATTTCTTGCATGATTTTCTAAGAGTTGGTCTTCCCCTTTTCTCCCTGATTCCCTTTGTAAAGGTATGTTCATATTATATCCTACATGAGGATACTATCTCTTGTTCCAACATTTACTATCGCAAAGGTATGTTCATATTATATCCTACATGAGGATACTATCTCTTGTTCCAACATTCGCAAGGGTCTTTCTACATATCCGTCAGCTAGTTGCAATTTCTTGCATGATTTTCTAAGAGTTGGTCTTCCCCTTTTCTCCCTGAAATGGCTATTTCGATCCCACTATCAAGTATGGTTATCGTTTTTATTCCGTTGTACTTGAGTGGTAAGGTGGTGTTTCCTTCTTCAACTTCGTAATGGTCACCCACCTTATTCACTGGTACCGGTTTTGTTTGTGTTTTCTTAGCAAAGTTTCATCCATGTTTTCATTTGTAAGTTGGTTGTGTGAAGGGATTTTCAACCCCATCTTTTCCACGTGTTTGCCCATTTAGCCCCATAGATGCGGTCTAATTTTTAATAACATTGAGAGAGAAAGTGTGCATTATATAGGAGAAGACATAAATTAGTGCAAGCTCTTGGTATGAATCATATTTGGTGTGGCTTTCCATTGAGAAGGTACTACTCGAACCTCAAATTTTGTTTCAAGGTCTCCTATAAAAGATGACAAAGTCTGTAGAGAGTGTGGTTTTCTCTCTTCAAATGCTCCTCCTTCTCTGTTTTTGGAAGTTTGGTCTTGTTATCTAGATTTTGGGAGCACTTTACATGCATGTGGTCTATTTTGCGTCTTCTTCACCTGTGTTGGTTTCTCCTTGTTTTCCTTTTTCTTATTTTCCCAGCTCCTGTCCTACATGCTTAGGAAATTTTGAACCTCCAGGCTCCATTAGGGTTTGAGAAGTTCTAATGAGTCTCTTGTATACTTCTATTCTCCGGGTTTCATTGTGTGGTTGTGAATAGGTTAACAATCTTTTCTCCAGAGTTTGGTTGTTATTGAGCCTTGTACCGTATGCTTGAAATGTTGCGTCTAAGTGATCGTTCACTTTCTCCACCAAGACCAAACCATCTGAGTTAGTTTGTGACTCTTCTTCTCCATTTGTGTCTTTCATATTTTCTTGCTCTCGTCTAAACAATTCTTTTTTTTTGTTCAATTTTGTTTCTAAAGATGTTTTTTCCTTAATCTTCTTTGCTTTAATTTTATCCCATTTGGCTTTCCAAGATTTTCTTCCAGTTTGCATTTTTGGCAGCTTCTTGAGCTTGAGATTGAGTCATCACCCTTAATGCAACTATGGGTTCTACCTCAGATCCACTTGAAGAAGGAATCACTCCTACAATGTCCATGTTTCTTTCCCCCTATTGTCTAAGTGTTGTGCACAATCATGAACAAGGTGTGCAACAACACATTCTCGACAATATTGAAGTATCTCCATATTTTTAACCTGACGAGAACAATGTATTGGCCAATGATTACCTCCACACTCGTAGCATGGTCCTATTTGTTGCATAGTTGGTAATATGGCCAATGGTTATTCTTTCCTAGGTAGTAAGACTGTTCTTTAAATGGCTATGAACATAAGGGTGCTCCTGTCCATGGAATGCTTATTTTGTGTGGGTTGTGGCTCATGCGTTGGCTGAGTGTATGAACTACTACTCTACTATCATTTAGAAGAGGGGGTTTTTTCCCTATCATACATTGCAATTTAGGCTGAGGGTTACACCATTGGGGGGGATGATCCCCTTTGAGAGTCTCACATCTCCTCAATTGAGGTTTTTGTACATTCAAGTTCTATTTGTAGCCTTTGCTTATTCTTCTAATCACTTCCTGAATCAGTTGATCAAAGCTTGGCTCCGTAGAAATTTTAACATCATGCTTTGCTATGGGTTCTCTCTTCGGAGATGAGGCACTACTAGTCGCATTATTTGCATCTTCAGGCACCTCTCTGTATGCTTTACAATTGTCAACTAGATATAGAGCTTCTCTAGTGACTTGCTTAAATGTCGTGCATCCTTTCAAATGTAGGTCCTTTTTTAGAGTTTCATTCCTCAAGCCCTCTATAGAGATAAATGATATCCTCTCATCTTGAAATAGCTCTCTCAGAGACATCTCTATATGTATTGTTTGAAGGGAAGCAAAGCTTCCTTCACCTTTTTGTTCTTTTTCTGTTTGAAAGTGTAGATCTTTGATATCGTTCTGTGTTTGTTCCCCGTTTTTGATAACTCTACAAATTCTTGTAAGATTTGTGCTATGTTCGGAAAATCATCTCTGTTCAATGGTTGGAACCACATCAAAGCCATTCCTTCCAATGTCAACCCAACTCCCTCATACTGAGTGTGGAAATCTACAATTTGTTCAGCTCTCAAAACTTGTTTGAAGAGTGAGACATGAGCATATGGATCCCCTGACCCATTGTACTTTGTCTTTACACATTGAGGCACTTGATATGGTCTTAGTAGCTATGGTCCACTCACCAATCTAACTAGTTTGTGGTCTCTTGGAAAGATGTCTCTCGCTCTCTCCTCTTGTCTTGGAGAAAATCCCAGTGGAATCCTCTTTGATGTGTATTCTGACATTGTTTTTAACTAAAAGTAATTAGAGATCGGAGTACCCTTGTAAATTGGATTGACAAGTTTGTACTCTTATCTATACTTATATATCATCAAAACTTGCACCCTGTGGGTATGTGTATATGTGAATGCATAGAGGTTCTTATGATCCATCAACTCTCCACCATTGGGTTCTACACACTTATAAAAGATATATGGATCTCCATTTGTGAATCTATATAAGGCTTCACGAGCGTAATCTGGAAGAACTCTCATGGCTTCGTTGGTTTTTATGAATCTCACGTTCAGTTTGTTGATCAGAGGATGCGTGTGCTCTAAGTGTTCATCAATTCTCACTCTCGAAGTCATTGCAGTGTTTCTTGCATTTTTCATGTCCCTAAGTAGAGTAGAAAATCCTAGTGATGGATGAAAAAAAAGGCAGAGCGAGCTATGGTGATGCTTTTTGGCGCCACTCTCGCCGCATTACCATGTCATAACCTCCATTGCCATGCCACATTAGTCACGGTGTTGTGACTGCAGTGGAGGGGGGGGTTAAAAAAAGAACTTGTTAGGGCTTTGGGACGGGGGTGTAAAAGGAGAGGAGGAAAGTATTGGCATAAATGGGGAGGAAGAAGAAGAAAGGGAGGGGAATATCTTTGGGCTCGACCTTGGCAAGTAGTGGGAGGAAGCTCGATTCCTACCTTCTCTCTCTCTCTCTCTCTCTCTCTCTCTCTCTCTCACACACACACACACACACACACACACACACACACACACACACACACCATGACAAAGGAGGGCTTTGAGGGGTGTGTAAAAGGGAGGAGGGGTCTTCAAGCAACAGGAGGGAGAAGTGTGAAAGGGCATTAAGGAAGGAACGGGAAGGGAAACAAGGGGGGGGGGGGGGGGGGGGGGGGGGGGGGGGCTTTCAAAGGCTACATAGAAGGCACATATGGTCTCCCTCGTGTGCCATATCATCTCAAACCTCTCTCTCACCTTAGAGGCCTTCAAAGTCATATCTCTGAAGCTTAAGGGTTACAAAGGCTCTGCTATCTTCCTTTCACCGCCATAGCCAAAATACCTACACTCATTTCTCTCATAGTCATCACCTATAAAAGCTATATTAAACTCTTGAGGAATAAGCATGAAAGAGGATCCAAAGGAGAGATAAAGGGGAAAGTCGACAGGAGAGGACAGTATAGAGAATTTGAGTCGGACTAAAGTTAGCATTAAAGGGCATCCATGGAGAATTATAGAGGAGTTGAAGGGAATCAAGAGCATCAAATGGGATTAGCAAGCAAGGACATAAGAACTGAGCCATTTTTATAGTTATTTTCATGGAAATCTTGGGCATTGAAGGGCAAAAGAATCTTGCAAAGTGGGAATTGTGCCTGACAATTGGAGATTGCTTCCAACTTGGGGGATTTTATATTAGGGGTTTGCAAATCAACAGGCATATCGACAATGGCGTATGCAGCCGATTTGTAAGAGGGTTTCAGATATAAATTAAGTGGAAGAATCTTTTGATTGTCAGCATCAATTAAGTGTCGATAGATGGTTTTAATTTATTTTTCGTTGGTATTTGTGATCCGAGTTGTGATTCTCTCTTGGGATTGCTCTATGTTCATCTCTATATACTCTTATTAACACTAAATTGGCCCTAACCGCACTGGTTTCCCTTGGTTTGAGCCTACAATGACTATCCGACTACAACCAGAAGTTTGATGCTTTGTCGGTCGACCCCAAAGACGTACGCACTTCGACAATTTGGTGAACCCAAGGCAAATTTGACCGGGGTAGACGGAGCCAACCGTGTTGACAAACCAAAAGGAAGAGATGCATCATATTATGGGGTTAATGGCTGCTATTTTGCAACAACAATATTGAAATCAAGTAGAGACTATGAATCAAAATTTAGATGCCAATGTTAAGACAAAGAACTGAGAATTGCAACAGTGTTCAAAAGATGAACTAGGTGGATTTGAAAAGTAGATGTACGCAAAATATTTTCAAGTATCAGAGTCAACAATGGTAAAGAGGAAACCAGAAGATCCAGATGACTAGAAGCGAGAGATGTTGCAGAGCAGTTGGCCCTTGAAAATGCCAAATGCTCAGTTTTTAATTAACAGGGAATTTTTGATAGTTATGATCTAGTGGGATACTTAGAGTGCTATGATGAGGAGCTGGAGTTGCATGGGGTGCCAAGAGATAAAAAGATTCTAAACTTCAATAGGCTCATGATCCCAAATTTCATTGAGCAAGTTTAGGGGCTTGAACAACAACATATGCATAGTTGGAGTGAGTTTAAAGTTTCACTTAATATCCAAAAGTGTTGGGATTGAAGTATTTTCAACTATACATACATTGTTGTTCAAGCCCCTAAACTTGCATAGTTGGAACGAATGTTGGGATTGTGTTATTTTGCCTACCTGTGCAGAGGTCTACAAGAAAATTAGGGCTAAGCTGGAAACTGCTATTGATGAATGCTTACTTGATGATGATAGGCTATTACAGGATAAAGATGATGAAGAGGTTTTCCAAGATGTCTATGCAAAGCTTATATGTCTATAGGTTATTGTTTGCAGATTTGAATAATGGTTGGCACCTACCAGAGGCAGTGCAGGTTTAGAGTGGGCGGGTGTTGTGCCACTTTGCGGGCACTTGATAAGAGATGAGAATTTGCAGGCAATTTCAAGTTTTGCCAAACTTGTGATTTATGCTAAAGTCTGATATGACAATAGGATGATTGAAATGTACTCAAAACGTAGGTTTGGTGCCTAGAAAGAAAGATTGGTGCTGACAAGCTGCGGTTCATTGATTTTACCACAATGTGATTTTGTAAACCAAATTTGTAGTGCTTGATGTGCTCTCCATGCCTGTCTTTATGGCTCATCAATTAGCGCTACGATTAAGAAGTTATGCAGCTTGAAGCAATGATAATTTGTAGATCTGAGCCGGATTGGGAAGCTACTGATGAAGGGTCAAAGTTGATATGAATGCATGGGGTTGAAGTAATCATTTTATGGAGCACTCCCATCTTTCACATCGTCATGTGGAGCTGTGGTTGCCAAGATATTGCCCATTGAAGTTTCACCAGGGGTCGGTTTCGTATGAGTTTGGTCGCCTCGATGAGTGTGCCAACTGGGAGTTTTTGGCTTTTGACAAGGTTCTAGAATGCGGCAGAATAAGTGCTCAAGGAGAATCTTGTCTAGAATGTCACCTCTTGCAGTACATTGATTGTGGGGAATGTCGGGACGGGAAGTTGCATTTGGCAGTGCCTAAGCCGATATGTATGTCAAATGTGTACCCTTACGGAAGCACATTAATTTATTAATGATCTTGTGGAAAAATCTATTAGCTCGATGCGAAGGGAAGGCCTTCCATCAAACGCAATCACCTATACTTGAATCTTGAGGGCATGTTGCACTATCCAAGACATTAATATGGGAAACATAATTCACAATGATATTATCAGTCAAGCACTGATGAGGATGAAAACTGTACGAGGAAATGCCTTGGTCAATATGCATGTTAAATGCGGTGCCTTTACGAAATCTCCTCCAGTTCTGAACGAGCTTTGTGTTTCAAATGCCGTGCAAGACAATGCTTTGATCAATGTGTATGTCAAACGAGGTAATATGTGCCAAATGTCATGTGAGGCGGTGCCTTGGTCCATGTGTATGTTAGATGTGGTGTCCATCGGATGATGGTTTCCCAAAAGGAAGCAGCCGCACACTATGTTAATGGCCGCGGAAGAGGGGTCGGCAGCCCAAAATCACTTCGCCTAAGGGACGGGGTTGGCCACCCATTGAGGAAAACAAAAGCATAATGGGTGTGAACAAAGGGGGGGAAATGAGAGATGGGAGGCGTGAGCACCAAATGGTTCACAGGAGAGGGCGAGAGTAGCTCTCTCTGGACGCGATAAGGCTCGGATGACGGTGGCCAAGAAGCAAAAAATGTGGAGCAAGCTGTGGTGATTGTTTTTGGCGCCACTCTCGTCGCATTTGGTGCTACTGCAAAACCAATCTTGGCACGTCATAACCTCCATTCCCATGCCACATCAATCACGGTGTCGTGACTCCCGTGGAAGGCGGGGGTTTAAAAAAAGAACTTGTTAGGGCTTTGGGACGGGGGGTGAAAAAGGAGAGGAGGAAAGTATTGGCATAAACAGGGAGGAAGAAGAAGAAAGGGAGGGGAAGATCTTTGGGCTCACCTCGACAAGCAGTGGGAGGAAGCTCGACTCCTACTTGTTCTCTCTCTCTCTCTCTCTCTCTCTCTCTCTCTCTCTCTCTCTCTCTCTCTCTCTCTCTCTCTCTCTCTCTCTCTCTCTCTCTCTCTCTCTCTCTCTCTCTCTCTCTCTCTCGCCCCCCATAACAAAGGAGGGCTTTGAGGGGTATATTAAAGGGAGGAGGGGGCTTCAAGGAACATGACAGAGAAACATGAAAGGGCATGAAGGAAGGAACGGGAAGGGAGACAAGGGGTGGGGGGTGTGTGTGTGCCTTCAAAGGCTATAGAGAAAGCACATATGGTCTCCCTCGTGCAGCATATCATCTCAAAGATCTCTCTCACCTCAGAGCCCTTCATATTCATATCTCTAAAGATTACTCTTAAAGCTTAAGAATTACAAAAGCTCTGCTACCTCCCTTTCACCGCCATAGCCGAAATCCCTATGCTCATTTCTCTCGTAGTCATCACCTATAAAATCTCTATTAAACTCTTGAGGAATAAGCAGGAAAGAGGATCTGAAATAGACATAAAGGGGAAAGTTGACAGGAGAGGTCAATATAGAGAATTTAAGTCGGATTAAAGTTCGTATAAAGGGCATCCATGGAGTATTATGGAGGATTTGAAGGGAATCAAGAGCATCAAAGGGGATTAGAGAGAAAGGCCATAATAACTGGGCCATTTTTATAGTTATTTTCATGGAAATCTTGGACATTGAAGGGCAAAACAATTATGCAAGCTGGGAATTGTGCCCGACAATTGGAGATTGATTCCAATTTGGGGGATTTTTAATAAAGGGATTGTAAATCAACAGGCATACCGACGAGGGCGTCTGCAACCAATTTGTAACAGGGTTTTAGATATCAATTAGTTAGAAGAATCTCATGATCGTCAGCATCAATTAAGTGTCGATAATTGGTTTAAATTTATTTTCTGGTGGTATTTGTGATCCGAGTTGTGATTTTGATTTCTCTATGTTCATGTATATATACTCTTATTAACACTAAATTGGCCCTAACCGCACTGGTTTCCCTTGGTTTGAGGCTACCAGACTATTAGACCATAGCCACAACCCCGACGCTTTCTCGATCGACTCCGGAGACGTGCACACTCAGACAATTTGGTGAACCCGATGCAAATTTTTCCTGGGTAGACAAAGCCAGAATCTCGACAAAGAGATGCATCATATTATGGGATTAATGGTTGCTATTTTTAAACAACAATATTCAAAACAAGTACAAACTATGAATCAAAATTTAGATACCAATGTGAAGACAGAGAACCGAGAATTGCAACCGTGTTCAAAAGGTGAACTAGGTGGATTTGAAAAGAAGATGAACATAATTGTTTTTCAAGTATCAGAGTAAACAATGGTAAAGAAGGAATCAGAAGAGCCAGATGACTGGAAGGGAGAGATGTTGCAGCAGTTGGCCCGTGAAAATGCCAAACACTGAGTTTTCGATCAACACGGAATTTTTGATAGTTATGATCCAGTAGGATACTTAGAGTGCTATGATGAGGAGCTGGAGTTGCATGGGGTGCTGAGAGAGAACAAGATTCTTAAATACGAGAGGCTCACGATCCCAGATTTCATTGAACGAGTTTAGGGGATTCAACAACAACATATGCATAGTGGGAGCGAGTTTAAAGCTGTAGTTATCCAAGCATGTATGAAGACGATGAGGATTGTGTTATTTTTCCTACCTATGTAGAAGTCTGCAAGGAGATTAGGGTAAACTGGAAATTACTATTGAAGAATGCTTTCTTGAGGATGATAGGCTCTTACATGATAAAGATTATGAAGCGGTTTTCCAAACTGTCTATGCAAAGCTTGGAATGGTAGAGTCCATATGCTGATGGCTGACGTTGAAGACTTAGAGGGTCAAGAAAAGCATGAGGATTGAGAGGGTATGTATACACATGAGGGTTCACAGGGTGTGGATGTACATGAGCATCTACAAGACTTGTGTATATTAGATTTAAGGGGTTTGGGATGAGCAAGGGTATGTGCTTGAAGATCTGCATGATGATGATTTAGAGGGGGTGTAGACTCCTTCTTTAGCAAGGTTTTGTGATGCAGAGATGCTAATATGGAAGAGTGATCATGAACTTGATGATGCTTATTCAGAGGGGGTGCATAGTGAAGTGGAATCTCTTGATGTTGCATATGATTGGATTCGTTGTGTCAATGATATGGAGAGGGACTTAGATGCAATTTTCAACGTGTATGTTGAGATTTGTGCTACATAAGTTCAAAGATATTTGGATTAGAAGAGAAACTTGATGAGCAATCTACACCAAGTATGCATACCATGTGTGGAAACCCTAGTTTGCAACCTAAGATATGCAGGATAGAGGAATCTTCTGAAAGGTGGACCTTGAACTTATGTGCTTATTGGATGAAGATTTGGGAGATTTCTCAATTAGGATGCAAAGGGTACCAAGGAGTTTGGTTTCATGCATAAGCATGTTTATCTAAATGTGGTTGATGATGACCTTATGCAATTGATGGATGATGTTCTATTGGGTTTTGGTCGTATACAAACTAGGGGAATGTTTTTTGATGCATCTTGGGGAGTCGAATGAAGAGGATTTTTCCAAAGACTTGATGTATCCAAACATGTATGATCAGAATTTTGATGCTAGAGAGGGTGCAGGTGAATTACCAATCATCCTACCCATGATAGATGATCAACAATTGGATGAGCTAGTTGCACAAGGGATATGGAAATATCTAGTGATACCTATTGTTGTATGGGATTGTTTGTTACCCTATCATGCAGGGGATTTTGAGCTAGCTCCCCTCTTGCCATCGCTAGCGCTCCTTCCCGAGCATCCCGAGCTATGTGCACTACCCCCTGCCTTCCCCTTGCACTATCCCTCCCTACCGCAAGCCTCGCCATTTCCACCGCCCTCAGTGCTCACTTCCCACTGCCGCTTCCTGCCCGCCTTGCGTTACCCTCACCCTCTTCCGCTTCGAGCTCGCCTCGCGTTGTCCCATCCCCCCCCTCCCCGTTACGTTCTCTATCGTACTCTCTCCGAAGGTTTCTTTCGATTGGCTCCGGAAGTTCTGTCTTCTCGACACTTCTAGTCAAGGTTTTTTTGCAAAGAAATTACTTTATCCACTCCTTCTCTGCCACAACAAGCAGACATTGATGGAGGCTCAAGCTCCACCACCACAACGGAATTTTGATGAAGTTCCCACTCTCGACCCCATTTAGCCCACCATTCAACTTGTTCTCACTCCAAGACAAAGCAAGCGATCCTAGCCACACAGGTGGAACACCTACAGGCAACTTCTGTCATCTGCAAGATTCTCGGCACCAGCTCGAGGGGTGCACTATGTAATCATGTTAATGTATAACGTGAGTTCGATAGTAGGGGGTTTAAAATGCAAAAAAAAAAGGCAATTTAATAGAGATATATTAAAGTAAGGGGTTTTTATATCAATTTTTAAAAAATAAATAAAAAAATAAGGGTCATTTTATTCATTTAGACATGTTAAAAGAGGGGTTTTTTTAATAGCCCTCAATTGCACGTTATATAGGGGGTACTAACGGTGAACCCTCTGAGGGTACCAGACCCAGCAGAGGAGAGGTGCGTGACCTTCTCCAGGCTCGACTTCTTGTAGAGGTGGGAAAGATCTTGGACGTTCAACTCCTCAGACACGGCTACTATCACATAGAGTTTGAGACCTCTGAGGGCATCCAAGGTCATCGCGACAAGCCCCCTAATTGTTCGAGCAATTCGAGTACACTTTTGACCGTGGAGACATGGTTTTGACCTAGCTTCCGATGTTCTGGTAGAGGAGACAGACCTTCCCATCTTCCTCTACTTTCTTGGTTTGAGGAGGGAGTACCTACCACTTTTGTCCAGGATAGGCTCCGAGATTGGGACTGTCCTCGAGACACCTCGCATGGAAACCTCAGTAGTCGCCAAGGCGGCTGGCATTACCTCAGTACAAGTTTTGCTTAGGGACACCCACACTCTCCCAAAGGTCATACTACTTCTTCGGGTGAGTGAGGGTTGGTGGTTCAGATAGAGCGTAGAGTATTTGGGCCTCTTGAATCAGTGTTTCATTTGTCAACAAATGGGCCATCTTGTGAAGGCCTATCCACGGAGGAGACCCAGACCTACACAAGAGGTCCAAGGGCTGGGCAACAGCAGGCAGGCAGAGTCACAGAGTGTGCAGGCAGAGCCACCCTCCAAGCCTAGGGCTCAAGCGAAGGAGGGTTGGGAGTATGTTCGTGGTCGACATCCGTAGAGGCCACCGTGCCAACCGCGCACTTAGAGTGGTCATCAGGCTCCTGCACAGCAGTAGTGGGTTCGCACGGAGAACCATTTTGACCCTCTTCAACAGGACGAGGTCCCTGCTCTAGCCTCCACCTCAATCGCAACTTTGATAGCCCCCCTCCCCCCCCCCCCCCCCCCCCCCCCCCCCCCCCGAGTTCCCCCCCTCTTTCGTCCCTCCCCATCCTCCTCCCTTTGCCTCTCTATCTCACCCTCCCACTTTTGCTGCTCCCCCTCACACCCCATCTCCCCCTTCTCCCGCACCTCCTCCCGCTCCAGTCCTGCAGCCATCTGAGGGGACAGGGCCTTCCTCGGTTTCTAGAAGATCTCTTGGCAGCGCCTTCGCCATGAGTTGCCTGGCGAGAGAGGGACAACCTTTCTTACAACCCCCTCTTCTAGTATAGACATCTCCCTTTGCAGCAGTTCCTTGGGGTCTGTTGAGCTTCGACATTCGTCATCGTTAGGATTTCTTTGCCTACAAATTTATAGGGTTTCTCGGCGACCCCTCACCAAACCTTAAGGCAGCCTGCTTCAAAGTTCACGTGTTGTTCCTTGCAGCTAGGGGGATAGCAGCCGTAGACTCATCAATTGGCCTCTCTTTTCCCCTATGCGGTAGGGACCAGGCTAAGTGGACTATAGACTCAGTGTTGGAGTGGTTGGAGACACAGGCCCTAGAGTTCTCTCATCACATGGGAGACCTAGGGATTACAGACTTGCTTTAGACTCTTTGGCCATTGGCCAAGTTTGTTGTGACACCTCGAAATGCAATAGGATGTAGACACATTGTGGTTTACGTTTTTGCTAACACGCAGAGCCTAACATGCTATGTACACATATATGAGGACTACTGGACAGAGGAGGTTGCTTTACACATGGCTCGGTCTACTTGGGCTTGGGCTAGACACTCTATATAGTCACGCCTATCTCAAGCATGCTCGGATGTGGATTACTCTCCATCCAAGCCTGCCTCGAAGAAGGAACGGTTAGCTACTGCGGTAGCATCAGTTCTCTCTCACTCCCCATGAGGATAGTCTCATGGGATGTACAGGGATTATGTGAACCCCAATTTCAGCATCAGAGGGACCGGCTTTGTCAGGAGCTCCAGTGATGTCTTGTGGGAGGAGAGATTGACCTTCTTATGCTACAGGAGCATCATATGTGTCAGAGCCACATTAGATGTTGTGGTAGGCTTTTGTGTGGATGATATGCGACTTTTTGGTCAACTGCATTTGGACCTAGAGGCATCCAAGGAGGGGTATGTATGACTATTGTGGATTATTTGCAGTAGTCCATTGTGGGCAAAGAGATTATTGTGCTAGGCAGGGCTTAGTGGATCACTATGCAGGTTCAGGGGTGTTTCTTGGCCTTCTTGAACATCTATACGCCCAATGTGGCAAGTGCACATGCAGACTTTTGGTCACATATTGTTGAGTCTCTGCCACAAAGGGGGTGACTTCAACATGTTGGAGGAACCCTCTAATAGGATTGGTGGCAACTAGGTGGAATCCATACTACTGTGCATGGAGTTGAGTTGGGAGCTTAGGAGAGGTTTTGTATGAATCTGCGAGTTTCAGATGTGTGGCAGCATTCTAGATTTGTGAGGCCCCTAGACAGCCTGGCCCTTCTCGTTCGGAGTGCTGAGTGGGAGGCGTGAATCTATCTCGGATAGATCGCTTTTACACTAGTGACCGCTTCTATGACTTGGGTGGGACAATTGGCATTCTGGTAGGGACTTCCTTTTTGGACCATGCACCAATGATCCTTACAATGACTGATACGCACAGGAGGGGAAGCACGATGCTACGCATCCCTGAGAGGGTCTTGTTGGACTCAGCACTCAGAGAGCGATTGGAGGCTCTTTGGACAGAGAGCTTAGACATGCAGGATTCTCCTGCTCACAGAGTGACCTCATGACTTTCCTAGCTTAGACGATTCTTTCTTCAAGAGTCTTTGACTCACCTCGTTGCAGTGAGAGAGGAGGAGTAGCATCTCTGACGGGGTGTTGCTTACTTGAAGAGGATGCAGGAGCAGCATCCAGACAGTCCTTGGTTGGAGGAGTAGTTATAGCAGGCTCGCCAAGAGCTCATCAGCATAGAGGAGAGGTGCCATGAGTTTTCTTTCCATCGATAGGTATATCAGTGGACACAGGTGGGTGACAGAGTGACAGGCACTTTCTTTGAGACAGCAGGACCCCGGCATATGCATGCCAAGGTCAGCCAATTGAGGAGGCCTAACGGGTCAGTTGCTTTAGAGCCAGAGGACATGCATGCAGTTGCTACAGACCTCTACCATGATCTACTGTCTCTAGAGCCTCAGTCTGAGCATCAGGATGCATGCAAAGAGCATGTGTGGGCATAGATGCCTGGTCTTATGACTAAGGAGATGTCCCAGAGCCTTGAGCTATCTCTTCAGCTAGAGGAGCTTCACATGGATCTTAGAGCACTCCCCCATGGTAGTTGTCCAGGTGAGGATGGCTTGACTCCCAGATTTTTCTTGGATTACTGGGACTTGCTTGGCACAGATTCCTATAGTGCTTTTAAGTTCATACTACGCACAGGAAGATGCATGAAAGCATTAGTGAGGGCATGATCTGCCTCATTCCCAAGGAGGGTGGCTCCTTGGATGAGATCTGATAGTGACGCCCCATCACCATCCTCAACTCAGCCTACAAAATTCTTGCCAAGGCTCTGAGTTTGAGGCTTCAGCCACTTCTAGAGAGCATCATACATGGGACATAGACAGGTTTTGTCAAGGAGCGTTGTATCCTTGACAACATTTTTACTTTTTGAGAGGCTTCTGCCCTTGCGCGGCTCCGTGGTGAGGACCTAGTAATTCTTCTTCTTGATTTTGAAAAGGCCTATGACAGAGTTGACTCGGAATTTTTGGAGGGCACTTTACTTAGGATGGGCTTCTCAGATGCTTGGATCAAAGGGGTGTCAACGTCTACAGACAGACACAGAGTCAGGTACTTTTGTCAGGAGGTAGAGGTGATCATTTCATGCTTCCAAATTCGATCACACAAAGCTTCCCTCTTGCCCCCTTCCTCTTTAGGTTTTGTGCTGAGGCAATGAGCAGGTTTTTGGGTTTACAGCAGATTGGTTTACGTGGCTTAGCACTCCCTATTCGGGGAGATGAGCTACTAGATGCTGAGTTTGCAGACGACTCAGCCTTGTACTTGGACGGCCATGAGGCCAAACTTCACAGGTGTGAGCAGGCTCTGGAGACCTTCTGTTGTGCATCAGGCGCACTGATCAACTACAGAAAGACAATGGATTTCTTGGTTGGTATTGCTCCTACACCTGATTGGATTCCATTGAGGGTTTGAGGTGGATTCCCCCAAGGACTATAGTTCGGTATTTAGGTTGCCAGGTTGGTTTGGACTTGCCTCTTGAGCAACAGATTTCTCCCCTCCTCTTTTCTATCAAGAGGAAGTTGTTACATTGGAGCTCCACGTGACTTTCTCTTGTAGACAGAGTTGTAGTGGCCAACCAGGTGTTGTTGGCTGCTATGTGGTACATCACTTCTTGTTGGATCTTTTTGAGTTCTTGTATCAGTCACGTAGAGAGGTTGATCATGAAATTGCTTTGGTCAGGGTGTGACACTTAGATAGCCCAGGCCAAAGTGGCATAGCAGGTCATCATTCTTCCTCTTTCTTAGGGAGGATTGGGGATCATGGACCCAGCACAATAGAGGACAGCCCTAAAGGAGTTCTTGCTTCAGCAGATTGGTACTAGGGTGCCTCAGGCTGGAGGTCTTGGCAACCCTCGACTAGCTGGATTTTCACAGAGATGCACAGAGTTGGCCTGAGCAGGAGACTGGAGGATCGTTTTGCTGTGAGTTTGCTCTGATCTTGGGAGCATCTACACAGAGGCCTAGAGTAACGTCAGCCTACTTGCACGGAGGAGCGCCTAAGATAGCCCCTTGTTTGGAACCCCATGGTTAGCACTCAGGGAGGCCACTTGGTTGGTAGTCGGCCTCATGTTTCGTGGGGTCCCATGGGAGAGGGTCCAGCATGCACTTTAGGTGACTAGCTACAATTGTTAAGCTTGTGAGAGGAGCTTCAGGGCATTCAGTTATAGGGCATGAGAGGAGTGTAGAGCATGTATCAAGACATCTCAGAGGCAGTACCAGTTGAGTGGCTCACACCTCTCGAGTCAGCAACAACGACCACATGGATGGGGCCCTTCATGCAATTGGAGGTTCTTATCTCAGTTTGGGCTTGCTCAAAAACTATACCCTCCCTGTTCTTCGAGGTACAGGTGAGGGGCGCTTGCACTGAGTTGCAGTAGAGGCCCCACAAGTGGCACAGTGCTGTTTTCAGAGGATCCATGTGGTGGGCATCTGTGGGAGGACTTATGTCATAGATCCCAACCCAACAGCGCTTGAGACTGGCCACTGGAGACTATGGGCTTGGGAGTACACTAGGATCCTAGAGAGTGGCGTTGGAGGGACCCTTTCTCCTCATTAGACCATCCACGTTTCCCTTTCTTTCAGTACACTATTCGACTGGGATGTCACATACTGGCAGCGCAAAGAGAGGCTTGTCCTACTGCATCACCTCATTGGCAAGAGGAGGGTCTCACAGTTGAGTTCTTGGCAGATTTTTGGGAGTGGTTCTGGGACTCCAGACAGCCGATGCAAGTCACTTTGTTTTAGTGGCTGGTTGCACACCGAGCTACAGCATTTGGGAGCTCGCTTGTGACCATCTTGTGGAGAGTCAGTGTCACTATCTTTGGAGCTATCCTTTGGCACAACAGGTGTAGCTTCATGTTCTTTGGCTTATGCTAGCTCTTTCTATAGCTTGGCAGTACACTTCGGGGGCAACTGCTTGGTCCACTCTCATGGGCACGACACTTCAGTTTGAGCTATCCTCCACCAGCATGATGATGCTGATGCAGGGAGGTCATCCTATACTCCAGCATGCTCTACACAGCTTACTCCACAAGAGTGGTGCAGTGAGAGAGAGGAGTGGTGGGAGCTCTTCAGCGGCCAAACACTCTGGTTCATTTGGTGGGCCTACTGCTTTTGCATCTTCGACGCTCGCCCTATACCACCAGCAGAGACTGTTTGGGATCTTTGGCTAGAGCTGATCCATACACTCAGAGGATAGTTCGAGAGACTCCAGGGCATGTTCAACCGCATGAGGGAGTGCAAAGAGGAATTCCTTTGACTGTGGAATCCTTGGCCTTTTTTCACCATGGTCTAGGGTGTGCTCAGATGGCAGTACCATCCACCTATGTGGCTTTTCCCTCCTCCCATCTCTTGATTTAGCCTCATTGTACATATGCTGCTTTTTTTCATTGAAAGAGTCTCCCCATCATGTTTGTTGTAGCCCTCTCTTGTAGAGGTGGTTGTAGCCCCATGGGCAGTTTCATTAACTAATAAAAGGATCTTTTTCTCGAAGAAAAAAAGACCACAAGTTGGAATTTTTTTTCAAAACATGCTCATAATGGGGCAATGCTTATATGTTTATAGGTTATTGTTTGTAGCTTTGAATAATGATTGGCATAGACCGCAGGTTGTGGAGGTTCAGAGGGGGTGGATGCTGTGCCTCTTTGCATGCACTTGATAAGAGACGGGAATCTGCAGGCAATTTCAAGTTTTGCAAAAGTTGTGATTTATGCCAGGGTCTGATATGAAAATGGGATGATTGAAGTGTACTCAAAATGTGGGTTTGGTGCCTAGAAAGGAAGATTGGTGTTGACAAGCCGAGCTGCACTGATTTTTCCAAAATGTTATTTTATAAGCCAAATTTGTAGTGCTTCACGTGCAGTCCATGCCTGTGTTTATGGCTCGTCAAAATCAGATCTACGATGGAGAAGTTATGTCACTTTGAAGCTGTGATAGTTTGTAGATCTGAGACGGACTGGGCAGCTGCTGCTGATGCAGGGTCAAAGTTGATATGAATGCATGGGGCTGAAGTAGTCATTTTATAGAGCGCGTCGATCTTTTCACATCGTCATGTGGAGGTGTGGTTGCCAAGATATTGCCCATTGAAGTTTCACTGGGGATCGATTTTGTACCTTGAGCCTGATCTAGAAAATATTCATGAAAGGAAGTTCGAGCCTCATATTAGTGAAAGAGAGAAGACCCTTAAGCTCAAGTCCAAAAAATAATCGTGGAATTATGGAGCCTAAAACCCCAATCTTTGGTCTAGAAAGTACTCTTGGAACAATGGAGGCTCGAACTTAAGTTCGAGCCTCACCATAATCAAAGAAAGAAAATGCTCGTGGAATGATGGTGCCTAGAACCCCAAGCCTGATCTAGAAAATATTCATGGAAGGATAGAGGCTTGAACTTAAGTTCGAGCCTCACCATGGTTAAATAAAGAAAAGGCCCTCAAGTTCAAGTCCAGAAAATACTTTGCATGGAATGATGGAGCCTAAAACCCCAACCTCTCGTCGAGGCTCGAACTTAAGTTCGAGCCATCATGGTCAAAGAAAAAATTTTCTTGAGTTATGCTCTAAAGAATACTAAAATCATAATGGGAGGCTCAACTTAAGTTCGAGCCTCACCATGGTCAGAAATAAAATTCATAAGCTTTAGTCTAAAGAATATTAAAAAAATAATGGAGGATGGAGGAAGGAGGTTTGAGCTTCACCATAATTGAGATTAAAAATTAGTTTTTCACTTCCTCGTGATCACTATATTCGAAGGAAGACTTGAGATTCCCTAAAAGATAATTGGGATACAACGTTAGAAATAACAATACATTAATTCTTATTGTTGGATGTGTTTTAGGGATGGGTTAAAGAAGCATCTTCTTTCATCCAAGAGAAAGCATCGAAGAAGCTTCTATAAAACTTGCACATGGAGCTCTATACAAAAGATTGCAATCATATGCATCTTAATGTTCATAGAAATCTACCTCTTTTCGTGAAAATTCTTGCAAAATCAACATCATGAGCCTTTGAGAGGAGGCACTACATATCTAGATGTAGTTGGGGATAGGGGATCACCAGCCTTCGTGTGGGCCCAGTAGTACCCTCTAGCTGCCTCTTGAGAAAAAGCTTATGATGTTATGCACTATATGAAAACTTATGATGTTATGTGCATACTATATGAAAATGAAATGTTTGACATGATAAAATACATGTTTGAAACGTGTAGTTGTGAAGCATGGCATGGCTAGCCAGTCATAAAGGAGGCAAAGGTCGCACCGTCATGGTCATGGAGTCTATAGTGGGAGGCGAAACTGCCATCAATCAAATTTCTTCTGTTAGCTCTTTGGAAGCTCGGCAATTTGTTTATGTCCTAATAAATCGTGTATTAAAGTAGCAAGCTCAACATGAAACAGGTACTTACCTCATTGTTCTTGTGCAGATGAAAGACACGATATAGCTGGAAAAAGTTGAAGAAGCTTCAAAGTTTCCAGATCTACAGGGAGTAAAGGGTGATGCAGTATTTGAGTTCACCCTATTGGATGGTCACGTCAGTTTTGGGCAAGTATTTGAGTTTACCTTGAACCTGCATGGGCGATATTCAAGTTTAGCCTGCATGCGCAATTTTGGTTGATTGGCCCATGGCAAGACCTCTTCTTTAGATTATTATTTCAAACCCATGAATAGGAGCATCAGATTTGTGCGAGGGGCGATATTGGAAACACCTCTGCTTTAGATTGTTCTTTAAAACCCATAGGAGGCTCTTCATGTTCGCTACCTTCATCTTCATAGTGATCTTATTTAAATTTGAAGGATGAGGAGGACATGACGGCGTTGTGCAGATTCTCTTTTGATGACTCAAACTTGAACTTGACGAATCTGTTAAGACTTGATAGGTCTGAGGAGGACTTGACGGCTCTGCAGCTTCTCCGTTGACGACTCTAATTTGAACTTGACGGCTCTCTTCAGACTTGACGACTCAAATTCAAACTTGACGGAGGTACATCATGACCACGTGTCCTACAGGGTCGTTTTATATTATAATAATACTTTGTGGTGAAGCGCGCTCAATGGTGTATAAATCTCAAACTCAAGCTCACTTCTGAGTGGATGCCTTGTCCCATTTTGGAGCATGAGTTTGTGCCTCTAGCTCAAGTTCAAACCGGAGGTTCAACACAAGTGCCTCGAGCTCAAGTTCGAACCTCAAGCCGCGAACTCAAGGTTTGACACAAAGGTGAAGTGTGCTCAATGGTGTATAAAGCTCAAACTCAAGCTCACTTTTGAGTGGATGCCTTGTCCCGTTTAGGAGCATGGTTTTGTGCCTCTAGCTCAAGTTCAAACCGGAGGTTTAACACAAGTGCCTCGAGCTCAAGTTCGGACCTCAAGCCGAACTCAAGGTTTGACACAAAGGTGAAGCGCACTCAATGGTGTATAAAGCTCAAACTCAAGCTCACTTTTGAGTGGATGCCTTGTCTCGATTTTGGCCCAATTTTCTTTGAGACCCGTATTCACTCACTTGAATAGTTGTTGTAACTCACCTAGAAAATGTAGGCGAAGCTCAAGTTTTAGCCAATTTATTGTCTTTGAAAAGGCTCCCTACAATGTTATCATTATTTTGTGGTGACATGAGTTGTTGTGGTTGTGCCATTGTCCCAAGTCCCAAGCATGATTTTAGTTCAACTTGAGTTGGAGTTCCTTTTTCTGGCAATCTTTTAAAATGGTTTGTCTATCATGGAACTAAGTAGAAAAAACAAAATAACAAAAAAAAATCATACCAATTACTCATGTAACTTAGCCCGTAATCCTCAAGCCTTCTTCTAAGAGTTTCAGTCACACACACAAGTGCATTTTGGTTGGTAGACTAGAAGTTTAAGTTTAAGAAGTCATAAGTCAAGGTGATGATGATAGTAGGTGACGTTAAAGAGTGCATGCAACACTGTGGTTTTCTATAGCACCCCTGTTTTGCTTTTTGTTGCATTCGTGTTCAAACCCCTATGGAATCATTTCCCGCTCAAGGCGCACGTAGTGCTTGAGGGAGATTGTGTTCTTTTGAAGTTAACATAAATTCTCTCCACTTGCAATTGCGACTATGGCAAAAAAAAAAAAAAAACAAGTCACTTCTAAAAGCTCCCTTAGGAATCTAATACTTACTAAAACATCTCCACTGTCACTTTGCTTTGCTTAGATTGGTGTTATTAAATGCTACTTAAGTTGGACCACCTTTCTTTCTCTTGGATGTTTCGTTAAAATGCAAGTGGTTTTTTGGATAAATGGCTCGCCTTCTTTTTGGATGTTTTCTTTCTAAATTTTAATGTGTATAGACCCATTTAGCTAACAAAAATGACTCTTTCTTCATATTCACACGAAAAATAGTTTAAAACCTTTTTCTTGGATTCTTATCTTCCTTCAAATATGAGTCTCCACAAACGTCTTCAATATTTTTTCTAGTCAAATCTCTCATTCCACAAAAAGGTCTTGGCTCTTATGCCATAGAGATCACAAAGTGAGAAGGGTGAAACTTTAGGAGTACAGCAGCGTTATTTTGAAGTAGCACCCATTTCAAAATATTATGAATGTGGTTTACTTGTAAACGGTCAATAGCTTTCCAAGTGTCATGGGAACTCTACTATTGTCCCAAATTTAGGTATTTTTCCCAAATTTTCTAAATTGGTTTTAAATATAATTAAAAAATCTAAAAAAAGGTTTTAAAATTTACAAAAAATAAAAAAATCATAAAAAATCTACTAAAAAATACAAAACCTTATAGAAAACCATAAATTACACATATAAATCCCTAAAACTTATAAAAACTCAAAAAATTAATTTTTTTGAAAAAACTTGATTAAAAAATTCTCAAAAATCAAAATTTCATAAAACCCTCAAAAAAATTCCATAAAAAATCTAAAATTAACCAAAAAAAAATAGGAAATTCATTCAAAAACAATTTTTTTCAAAAAAAATCATTCTAAAATCATAAAAATACTAAAATTTAAAAAGATTCAAATTTTTATTACAAAATAAGAAAAATAAAAAGGAACTCGTCCAAAGTGTCAAAAAAGCCGAAAAGACAAAAAAAAACAAAGCCAGAGAATCCCCCATTCCACAAAAAGCTCTTGGCTCTTGTGCCATAGAGATCACAAAGTGAGAAGGGTGAAACTTTAGGAGTACAGTAGCGTTATTTTGAAGTAGCACCCATTTCAAAATATTGTGAATGTGGTCTACTTGTAAACGGTCAATAGCTTTCCAAGTGTCATGGGAACTCTACTATTGTCCCAAATTTGGGCATTTTTCCCAAATTTTTTAAATTGGTTTTAAATATAATTAAAAAATCTAAAAAAAGGTTTTAAGATTTACAAAAAATAAAAAAATCATAAAAAATTTACTAAAAAATACAAAACCTTACAGAAAACCATAAATTACACATATAAATCCCTAAAATTTATAAAAACTCAAAAAATTAATTTTTTTGAAAAACTTGATTAAAAAATTCTCAATAAATCAAAATTTCATAAAACCCTCAAAAAATTTCCATAAAAAATCTAAAATTAACCAAAAAAATTAGGAAATTCATTAAAAAACAATTTTTTTTCAAAAAAAATCATTCTAAAATCATAAAAATACTAAAATTTAAAAAGATTCAAATTTTTATTAAAAAATAAGAAAAATAAAAAGGAACTCGTCCAAAGTGTCAAAAAAGCCAAAAAGACAAAAAAAAACAAAGCCAGAGAATCCCTCATTCCACAAAAAGCTCTTGGCTCTTGTGCCATAGAGATCACAAAGTGAGAAGGGTGAAACTTTAGGAGTACAGTAGCGTTATTTTGAAGTAGCACCCATTTCAAAATATTGTGAATGTGGTCTACTTGTAAACGGTCAATAGCTTTCCAAGTGTCATGGGAACTCTACTATTGTCCCAAATTTGGGCATTTTTCCCAAATTTTCTAAATTGGTTTTAAATATAATTTAAAAATCTAAAAAAAGGTTTTAAAATTTACAAAAAATAAAAAAATCATAAAAAATTTACTAAAAAATACAAAACCTTACAGAAAACCATAAATTACACATATAAATCCATAAAATTTATAAAAACTCAAAAAATTAATTTTTTTGAAAAACTTGATTAAAAAATTCTCAATAAATCAAAATTTCATAAAACCCTCAAAAAAATTCCATAAAAAATATAAAATTAACCAAAAAAAATAGGAAATTCATTAAAAAACAATTTTTTTTCAAAAAAAATCATTCTAAAATCATAAAAATACTAAAATTTAAAAAGATTCAAATTTTTATTAAAAAATAAGAAAAATAAAAAGGAACTCGTCCAAAGTGTCAAAAAAGCCGAAAAGACAAAAAAAAACAAAGCCAGAGAATCCCCCATTCCACAAAAAGCTCTTGGCTCTTGTGCCATAGAGATCACAAAGTGAGAAGGGTGAAACTTTAGGAGTACAGTAGCGTTATTTTGAAGTAGCACCCATTTCAAAATATTGTGAATGTGGTCTACTTGTAAACGGTCAATAGCTTTCCAAGTGTCATGGGAACTCTACTATTGTCCCAAATTTGGGCATTTTTCCCAAATTTTCTAAATTGGTTTTAAATATAATTAAAAAATCTAAAAAAAGGTTTTAAAATTTACAAAAAATAAAAAAATCATAAAAAATCTACTAAAAAATACAAAACCTTACAGAAAACCATAAATTACACATATAAATCCCTAAAACTTATAAAAACTCAAAAAATTAATTTTTTTGAAAAACTTGATTAAAAAATTCTCAATAAATCAAAATTTCATAAAACCCTCAAAAAATTTCCATAAAAAATCTAAAATTAACCAAAAAAAATTAGGAAATTCATTAACAAACAATTTTTTTTCAAAAAAAATCATTCTAAAATCATAAAAATACTAAAATTTAAAAAGATTCAAATTTTTATTAAAAAATAAGAAAAATAAAAAGGAACTCGTCCAAAGTGTCAAAAAAGCCGAAAAGACAAAAAAAAACAAAGCCAGAGAATCCCCCATTCCACAAAAAGCTCTTGGCTCTTGTGCCATAGAGATCACAAAGTGAGAAGGGTGAAACTTTAGGAGTACAGTAGCGTTATTTTGAAGTAGCACTCATTTCAAAATATTGTGAATGTGGTCTACTTGTAAACGGTCAATAGCTTTCCAAGTGTCATGGGAACTCTACTATTGTCCCAAATTTAGGTATTTTTCCCAAATTTTCTAAATTGGTTTTAAATATAATTTAAAAATCTAAAAAAAGGTTTTAAAATTTACAAAAAATAAAAAAATCATAAAAAATTTTACTAAAAAATACAAAACCTTACAGAAAACCATAAATTACACATATAAATCCCTAAAATTTATAAAAACTCAAAAAATTAATTTTTTTGAAAAACTTGATTAAAAAATTCTCAATAAATCAAAATTTCATAAAACCCTCAAAAAATTTCCATAAAAAATCTAAAATTAACCAAAAAAATTAGGAAATTCATTAACAAACAATTTTTTTTCAAAAAAAATCATTCTAAAATCATAAAAATACTAAAATTTAAAAAGATTCAATTTTTTATTACAAAATAAGAAAAATAAAAAGGAACTCGTCCAAAGTGTCAAAAAAGCCGAAAAGACAAAAAAAAACAAAGCCAGAGAATCCCCCATTCCACAAAAAGCTCTTGGCTCTTGTGCCATAGAGATCACAAAGTGAGAAGGGTGAAACTTTAGGAGTACAGTAGCGTTATTTTGAAGTAGCACCCATTTCAAAATATTGTGAATGTGGTCTACTTGTAAACGGTCAATAGCTTTCCAAGTGTCATGGGAACTCTACTATTGTCCCAAATTTGGGCATTTTTCCCAAATTTTCTAAATTGGTTTTAAATATAATTAAAAAATCTAAAAAAAGGTTTTAAAATTTACAAAAAATAAAAAAATCATAAAAAATCTACTAAAAAATACAAAACCTTACAGAAAACCATAAATTACACATATAAATCCCTAAAACTTATAAAAACTCAAAAAATTAATTTTTTTGAAAAACTTGATTAAAAAATTCTCAATAAATCAAAATTTCATAAAACCCTCAAAAAATTTCCATAAAAAATCTAAAATTAACCAAAAAAAATTAGGAAATTCATTAAAAAACAATTTTTTTTCAAAAAAAATCATTCTAAAATCATAAAAATACTAAAATTTAAAAAGATTCAAATTTTTATTAAAAAATAAGAAAAATAAAAAGGAACTCGTCCAAAGTGTCAAAAAAGCCGAAAAGACAAAAAAAAACAAAGCCAGAGAATCCCCTATTCCACAAAAAGTTTTGGCTCTTGTGCCATAGAGATCACAAAGTGAGAAGGGTGAAACTTTAGGAGTACAATAGCGTTATTTTGAAGTAGCACCCATTTCAAAATATTGTGAATGTGGTCTACTTGTAAACGCTCAATAGCTTTCCAAGTGTCATGGGAACTCTACTATTGTCCCAAATTTGGGCATTTTTCCCAAATTTTCTAAATTGGTTTTAAATATAATTTAAAAATCTAAAAAAAGGTTTTAAAATTTTCAAAAAATAAAAAAATCATAAAAAATTTACTAAAAAATACAAAACCTTACAGAAAACCATAAATTACACATATAAATCCCTAAAATTTATAAAAACTCAAAAAATTAATTTTTTTGAAAAACTTGATTAAAAAATTCTCAATAAATCAAAATTTCATAAAACCCTCAAAAAAATTCCATAAAAAATCTAAAATTAACCAAAAAAATTAGGAAATTCATTAAAAAACAATTTTTTTTCAAAAAAATCATTCTAAAATCATAAAAATACTAAAATTTAAAAAAATTCAAATTTTTATTAAAAAATAAGAAAAATAAAAAGGAACTCGTCGAAAGTGTCAAAAAAGCTAAAAAGACAAAAAAAAACAAAGCCAGAGAATCACACCAAACAAACCGCGAAAAAGCCAGAAGAGCCGTTAACCGAGCAAACCGCGCAAAAGCGAACAAGTCAAATAAAAGAAAAGCAGAGAAGTGTCTATTAAAGCAAGTAAAAATCGAGAACAACAACCAAGAAGATACCGAGCAAATAGCAGAACAGTCAGAAATAGTAGGAGGATAGCTGAAAAAAGCTAAAATTGGCCAACTAGCATTGCAAATTACCTTCCAATTAGACGAACAGGGACACAAATTACGGTGAATAGCAGATTAGGCTATTCAGAGCTTAGAATTTCATCGTTTCAAAAGGTTGCAATCAATTCTGAAACTTTCAAGCCAGAATTAATAAACTCTTGTGAGTCTGAAGAGCAGTCAGCTGCAAAAGTGCTTGGACACAAGCCGATTTATCAAGCCGAAGCAGCAGAAATTCTACGAATCAATACCAAAATCTGCTAGGAGACATTTTTACAAAACAAGCCAACATGGACTCAAATCGAGCCGAGAGTTCAAGTACAGCAAAGCAAGCCAGTGGGTAGCAGTGACAACATCGGCACAAGTGCACAAGAGCAGATTTTACAATTATATGGCTACAATGGAGATAAAGTCTTATACACAGATTGAGAAGGCCATTTTGACCTTCAATCTCTAGACCATGAGATCGATAACGCAGGTCTGGTACTTGCTCAATCAAAAGTGACTGTGATTGCATATGTGTTGGTCGCAAATTTTTTGTTTTCGAAAGATCTGATACTTGCAATCCGCACAAGGACACGCCATCCTTTCGTCCATACTTTATCTACCAATGATGCAACAAATAATTAAAACACTCTAGTTGTTATAACTACACACTACTAAGTACATGACAAGCTTTAACAACCTCACATTCTCTAGCCAGGCCCAATCCCTGCACACCTCGGTCTAGAGGTGTACGGAGATTAGGACCACAGGGTAATAATCTCGTCTTTATTGGTCAATGACTATATATTAAAGTTCTCGAAGTCTGTGTGCACTTTTGAAGTCCGATTGCATTTTTTCAACTATTTTCTGCTAGCTCTAACAACCTCACATTCTCTAGCCAGGTCCGATCCCTGCACACCTCGGTCTAGAGGTGCATGGAGACTAGGACCACAGGGTAATAATCTCGTCTTTATTGGTCAATGACTATATATTAAGGTTCTTGAGATCTGTGTGAACTTTTGAAGTCTGATTGCATTTTTTCTACTTTTAATTTGACGCTAGTTCTAACCTAACCTATAACATAAACCTAAACTAACTTAATGTAACTTAACTTATAACCTAAACCTAATCTATAACCTAACCTAACCGAAGTGTTACCATATAGATGTGGTAGTGATATGTGTGAACACATTAGGACCGCCTGCCCCAGATTCACATCGGTGCTCTTCTGGCAGTCAGCGCCAGGGCAGCTCGCGTGCTAGCGCCAGTCGATCTCGATGAGGGAGCGGAGCTAGTTGTTGTTTTGGGGGGGGAGTACTACAGATTCTCCTCCACAGTCACCACTCCCTGCTCCAGCAGAAGATGAGGACCATGACATGCCTTCACCAGATGCTCGCGGGTTATACTACCAGGTTCATAGAGGAGGTATGGTGGATCTCGGGACAGCGCAGGGTAGGAGATTCCGCACACATGTCAACCAATTAATCCACTCCCCATATATCAATTGTTTTCTCAAATTTGATCAGCAAGATCCCTACAACCTCACATATATAGAGACAACCATGCACATGCGTTTCCCCAACCTTGAGGGGCAACAATTCTCAAGGAAATGGTTGCAAGAGCATGTCAAAACATTTCTCAAGAACAAAAAATCTAGTGTGAGGAGAGTTTCAAAGAAGACAATGGAGTCTCCAGAGCATAGCTATCCGCCAGGAAATGTCCATGATGTGGAGTGGGAGACAGCTATGGAAGAGAAAGAGGAGGAAAGGGCAACGGGTGCGAGGATGTATACGCGTCAAGTTGAGGCCAGATCCCATTAGACTCCTACGCATTATGGTTCGGGAGGAAAAACGGCTTGGAAACACGAATATGTAAGTAAAAATATTAGTTTTATTTTAAAAAATCTAATGTTTTTCATTTAATTAATTGGTTGCTATTTTTTGTCAGTATAACATTACCATGAGTCGCCCGACCAAAGATGTGCAAAGATATAGAGAGAACCATACCGAGTATTAAACTTGGTGTTGGTTGTTTGAAAATCCAATGATCTCTCGAGAGGAGTTCGAAAATGCGTGCAGAAGTCTGCAACATGTAAGTTTAATCTTATTTAAATTATCAAATTGTTGATTTTATATCAAATATTAAATAACAAAGTGTTAATTGTGTCTTTTTCTGGTTTTGCAAAGTCAAGGAGTTCCACGCGAAATGCCGTCATCTCCCCCATGAGCATCCTCTATTTTGTATACGCGGGCCCCGCTTGCCCTATCCCACATGACCATACTCTATTTTGTACATGCGGGCTTTTTTTGCCCTTTATGTAAATGCAATACCTATCATTTTTTGGCTCAATACCTCCCCCAATTGTAATTCAACTTATGTAAATGAAATTATCAATCTTTTTTTGACTCAATGTACTGTCCAATTGTGATATTTTGTTGTAATTAATAATAATTTTGTAAAATATCTTTAAAAAAAAAAAAATAGATGACCTTTTGGATGGTCCTGCAAAGGACAATCCAAACGGTCATCTGTTTTTTTATAATAAACCCGTCTACGGTAATGCTGGCGATAACATCTTCGTGATAACTGTTGCGGGTATATTTGCAGTAAAGCACGCGATAATAGACGCGAAAATATAGCCGCAGGCATTACAGCGTATGTTACTGCTAGACCATTACCGCGACTATTGGCGCAGTCTTTTCCGCATATGGAAAGTTTCATATTACAAATTTTTTTATTTTTTTGCGGTAATGTGAGCGATAATACCGCGCATATGTTAAAGTGATGATTAGTATCCAATAAAGTTTGCTTCACACATGCCATTTTACCAATATCTTTTAAAAGAAAATTTAAAGTGTGAGCTGCACATGGTACCCAAGAAATCTCCGGATACTTGACTTGAATAGCTCTTCGTGCTCCTTTGTAGTTGGCTGTATTATCTGTGACAATAGCAGTCACATTCTTTGGTCCACCTGCCTTTGCAATTGCACGCTCATACACCCCTGCTAGGTAGGTGATAGTCTTCTCTTTCAATGAGCTATCAATTGCTTCCACGAACATAGCCCCTCTAGGGTTAATAAGCATTACATTGATTAAAGGTTTTTTCCTGACAGTTAGTGCATCCATCCAATGCTATGGTGCATCCATATGCTGGAACAAACTCTAGCACTGTGCGTTTGAGAATGGCTTCAGTACTGTCTTTGACTTTATCAAGATATCCAGTTCGCATCTTGTTATAGTCAGGAAGCACAAATCCTTTTTTGGCTGTACTCATCAAAGCATCTTGAAATATTGGATTGCGCATAGCATTGAACGATATGCCACACACAACAAATGCTTGTGTCCATTTTAAATGCAACTCAAGCAACCATTGTTTACCTAATGCTTCAGGCATTGTCTGTCCATTGGATGACGCTCTGCCGGATTTGCTTGTGCTAGGAACTCCTCCTGTGTAGAAGCATGTCCATGAAGAGGGTTCAATTGAGAACTCTGATCGTTTACTTGAGTGCTACACACCTCTTCTATTGCCTCGTTGCATACAGATCGTTCAATATTCGCATGAATATCTTTAGAAAAATCACCTTTATGTTTAGTTGCAAGAATCAACTTTACTTTGCAAGAATACATGGGAAATTTTTCATGAATATCTTTTGGTGGTGCCCCGCACTTTTCAACATTGCTAGGGACTTTAAATAAATGCTCTTTAATTATGGTTGCATTACCACTGAACTGGTGGCCACAAGATTTACATTTAAGTCGAGATGTATTTCTCCTAGCTTTCAACTCATGCACATAACTCCACTCTTGTCCTTTCACCATGATGCACAAAAGTAATTTGCTAGTGAAAACCATGTCAATGATCATTTTCATAATCAAAATCAATTTAAACATTAAATTAATTTAACTAACAATGATTGAACGAAATTAAAATAATTAAAAACAATGATTGAACAAAAATACAATAATAAAAAACAATACCATTGGATTACATATAAACTGCATCGATTTATCTAAAGTGCAAGCTTGTAGCTTTAACACATTACGATAATTAATAATTACAATTAAATCAAGTATTATCATTATAAATTGTTATACCTACAAGAGCTATAAATGACATTTTTAAATGTCAAAACGATAATTACTTAAAATACTTGATAATTATCGTATCTATGTAAAGTGCGAACAAAAAGTTCTTACACTTTACCATAGATTTTTAAGCGATTATTTATCTACAATGCGAGCATGTGTATGCTCTCACACAGTACGATAGATTTTACAGTCCAAATAAAGATAAGAGAATATCAATATTGTTGGACATGTTTTTTCTAAATTTTTACTCTAGTGAGAGCATAGCAGTGTGAATAGCTCTACACAAAATGTAAAATAATTTTGTTTCATTATATTCATTTTGAAGTGAGAGAAAATCTCTACACACCAAAATCGAACTTTAAATTACATAAAATTATTTTTTATGTAATTATATTTTTAAACTAATTATCTCATGTGAGAGTACAGTCTACACACAACGATAATATCCTAATTTTTTTAATTAGTCACTTTCAATTGTCAATTAATTGAACACATTGACAAGTGATTCTTATAATTACATTTCGTATCAGGTGAGAGATTAAACTCTTCACAAAATACAAACTTTCAACTATTTACTAATTTATTCAAAACAAATTTATAAATTTGAATCACAAAACTTAAAATCTATTGAATTTTAATTTTTATCTAATTCAAATTGTTTTATTTTCTTACATATTACTCTTTTGATTGTTTGGTGAGAATACTCGCATGGAAAACACTGACTGTGAATGATGGTGTGAAAATTGGATGTCGCGTGTTGCTATATATACTAACATATTCGATCGTTATTATTTTAGATCGAAAATAATTTCGTTCGAAAAGTTTTTCGATCGAAAAACTAAGAAGTTATACGTTTGGCCGTGTATGCTGATGTGGAAACTTTTCTTTCTTTCTTTCTTTCTCTCTCTCCTAGGCTTCTACACTACCTTGACAATCTTTCTCTCTAACTTGCACTACAGGTATTGATGCTCTCTCCCTCACTTCACAGGACCCACACACTCATACTACTCCCTCTCTCTTCCCTCTCAGGTTCGCAACCCCACACCCACACTCTCGACATCTCTATCTAATTGCGCTCTCTCTCTTCACCCGCACGCGCAGGGCAACACCCTCAGCGATTCTCTCTCTCTCTCTCTCAAATCTTGTACCTTGCCCACAACGGCCTCGTGGCCTCTCCTACTACCCTCTCAGGCTCTCGGATGCTCTCCCCCTCTCAGGTCTACCCTCGCACTCTCCTACAACTGCTTGCGACCTCACCAGGCAGCGCCTCCTTCAGGAGGTTCTCCATGCATATTCCTGCTCTCTCAAATACTTCTCATGCAATGATATGCACAGTATTCTCTCTCTCTCTCTCTCTCTCTCTCTCTCTCTCTCTTTTAGGACATGCGGAACACGACTCCCTATGACTCTCTCCTCTAACTCAGCAAGATATTCTCTCTCTCTCTCTCTCTCTCTCTCTCTCTCTCTCTCTACATTTCCCTGCAATCAGCGCTACAACAACACACTCTCTCTCTCTACTTCTTTCATACTGGCACACAGAGGGAAACTTTTTCTTCTGTCTTTCTTTCTCTCTCTCCTAGGCTTCTACGCTACCCTGGCAATCTTTCTCTCGAACTTACACTACAGGTATTGATTCTCTCTCCCTCACTTCACAGGACCCACACACTCATACTACTCCCTCTCTCTTCCCTCTCAGGTTCGCCCACACCCACACTCTCGACATCTCTATCTAACTGCGCGCTCTCTCTTCACCCGCACACGCAAGGCAACAACCTCAGCGATTCTCTCTCTCTCTCAAATCTTGTACCTTGCCTCGTGGCCTCTCCTACTACCCTCTCAGGCTCTCGGATGCTCTCCCCCTCTCAGGTCTGCCCTCGCACTCTCCTGCAACTGCTTGCGACCTCACCAGGCAGCGCCTCCTTCAGGAGGTTCTCCATGCATATTCCTGCTCTCTAGTAATGCCCCTACAAACAGGTAATCAGTGCTACACACACACCTTCTTTCAGGAACTGCTCACGACCCCCTCTCTCTTCAACTGCTCACGCTCTCAACCTACACACTAACTCCCTTGCGTTCTCTTTATGGCTCCTCTCCCTTCTTGCTCACAACCTCTGGCGATTTCCTAAACTGCGTACCTATTCACAGCTGGCCGACAAAAAACAAAAAACGTTTTCTTAATAAAAATATATTCTTACCAATAATTTTAAGGTGAAGCAAGACTTTGTTCCCGCCTTTTGATTTCCCGAGACCTCAAAGATCTCTATCATGACAATGAGCCTCAAGCTCAAATCTTCTCGCCCCCTACTCTCTCCAACTTCACGGTCTCTCCGGGATTTTAAGTCAAAATTTGAAGCTTTTCCCAGTACTTACACTAAAATTGTGTAAGCCTCCCGTTTCTTCACAGGCAAGCTCAAAACCTAACTAGGATTTTACTGTTTCAACCAACTAACATGCATTAACACAAATTAGGGCAAACTCACAAGACTCCGAAGATCTACTTTGGCTAAGACTAGACTCAAGACCTCTTATTGTAATACTCACCTTGAAACTCTCTCTAGATGGTAAGCTTTCCATCTATTTCTAGTCGAAAGCACATAAACTAGGTCAAAAACGTATGAAATTCTCTTAAAAGAACTAACATAGCATTTAAATTTTAATGTAAACATCAACAAATGCTAAAATTCTATCTAATAATTTATATGCAGCAACATCAATGCATGCTAAACAGGCATACATGTGCAATAATTTTAAATGCAAATGCTTCTAGCATGCCCATGCATATCCCAATTAACCCAAAATAAAAAATTATTGGGGTCTACAGACGTTCAACAGGATCACAATGACAAATGCCATCCATTTCATGACATTTTAGTAGAAATTGGATGCAATTCTATTCTTCCTATCACATGTGTCATGCAAATCAAGCACTCACCTAGATTGAGATAGTGCAAACCATCACAATAATTATACACTTGAGGTAAAGATAACACATTGGTCATTTAAAAGAAATTTGTACATTTGCTTACTCTAATGTAGCATTGTAAGCATTCACAAGGTTCATACTATCCTTAAGCTATATTCCTTGCATCCATCTAGCATCTTCAAAAGGACAATTTTTGAACTTAATAAGATACCGTCGGATAATCTTACCATGTCGTAGTACTTTGTCCTCATGCCGAACAATAGCTTCAGGTTGTAGCACCTCTTCTTGGTCTTCAACTTTGGGAGGGTCTTCAATAATTGGTTCACTTGGTGGCTCTCCTTTGTAGGGCTTGAGTAGGCTCACATGAAAAGCATTGTGTATGAGACAATGGTTGGGCAACTTGAGTTGTTAAGCCGTCTCATTGGTAGGCTTCAAGATTTGGAAAGGACCATATTATCTTTTTGCTAGCTTAACATAATACTTTTGATGGCCCGTAGGATTTTTTAAAGTCGTTTGCCTTAATCGAGCCTTAGGAAACTTAAGTAAGACCCAATCATTTTCTTTAACCGTTAAGGTCCTTCTGTGCTTGTCAGCGGGGCAGCTTTCTACCTTTGTTGAGAGATGGATATAGTCTCCTTAATATTTTGAAAAGATTCTTGTAGGTCACGGATGTACTCATCGGCAACGAAGATCTTCCCATTTACTTTGAGTAGAAAGGGACTTTTAGGTCTCCCCTCAATGATCTCAAAAGGTGCTTTTCCTATAGAAGTATGTACAATATTATTGAGGCATACTCAGATACTCTACAAGAGGTAAGTACTTTTCCCATTGTGAGTGTTGATTTGTTTCTGTAACATAAATCTTTAGTAGATCGAGTATCATAAGATTGTCTATCTCACTTTGGCCATCCGTTTGTGGGTGATAGGCTGAAGAGAAATTCAATCTTATTCCTAGATTCTCAAAGAGACCTCTCCAAAAATTACCGGTCATTCCCACTGAGGGCCTAGAGCCTAAGGTGGAGAAATAACGGGTGCCCACGTAAATGAAAAAACTCTCTATGTGATCGTCCTCTAGCACACGAATAGAGCGTAGGTGCATGTGACCTCGACACTCTAGTTGGTGAGTGCCCATGAAGGCCGGTCACCTAGTTTTTTGGGCGTTTGCAAGCCAAATTTTCCCTCAATTGTTTTTTGTTATGGTCCCTTTTTCTAACCAAGCCACAGAATATAGCGTGTGGTAGCTCAAAATGAGCGTCTTGGCTAGAGAGACATGTTGTGCTTCACAACCCTCGATTCGGTTACGTAAATCCCTCGAAATCCTAAAAGCAGTCTTTTCCTAGTCGAGGAGAAGGCTAGAATTAGTAAGTCCAAAGGGTGAGTGTGAAGGGAATGGTGGAGGACTTGAGGAACTTGTCCCACATGCCCTCCCTTCACTTGAGGTCCTCGTCTTTATATATAAAGTAGTGTGTATATTATATCATAAGACTGAGGACTAAGGCCTAGGCCTGGGCTCGGACTCGGACTTGAGAAATGATCCCGATCCTTCCTTTCAAAATAAGATTTTTAAAAATTTTCTTATTGTTTTTGAATTTTCATTTTGGTCTCAAATATTCCAAGTGTTTTTTATTAAAAAATTATTTATTTAAAAAAAAACTTTTTGAAAAAAAAACACACTGTCTACACTTTCTAGCACAACAAACTGCTCACTCATAGACTACTCAATCTACTCACTGTGTGCTGCACATTACAAAATTACACTAACTAACAGATCTGCTAACACTTGCACATTACAAAACTTAGCAGATCTAACAAAAACATGTTTACTGCAACACTTAGCAGAGCTTGCACATCCTACTAAAACCTGCACATTACATCCATTTAACAAATCCTAATCTCGACTCAAAAAACACCAAATAAGATGAAAGAATGGCTTCAAGAGGTAGCATTGAGTTCTCCTCAAGCTTAGTGCAAGGTAGTCCCTGGAAATGGTGCCACAAATGTGCACTTTGTCGCACATGTTAGAGGCTCAAACTTGCCAAAACACCGTGTGCGAGCCATGAATGTGGTTGCAAGCCCGCAACTAGACAGTCTTAGCAAGCTCAAAGGGGCAATGGTGTTTCACTCACCACTCAATGCTTCCATCATGAAGGATCCTGTGCCACAAAGAAGAAGGACCCGCCACCATCGCCGCACTCAACCGCCTCACCGCCGCCGCAATGCTTGATCACACACACACACACTCTCTCCCTCTCTTTCAAGCATACACACACACACATACACACGTGAGCACATGAGAAGGAGGAGAAGATAGAGGTAGAGAAATAGCAATTTTTAGCTTGCACCTCCAAGAATGAGGATTTTATATCAAATAGACCTTTTATAAGAGTTTGACACATTCACACATGGGCGCCCACACAGTGACCGCTCATAGTAAAAATTATGTTAAAATGGAATAAGTTGTGGGCCTCTCATTGGCGATCACCTACACACCTATTGATTCAATCAAATAATGATAAGGCATTCATCGAAGGTGATAGGGTGTCCGTAAGCGTTAACAACTACGGACGCCTCTTTGTGGAAATCATGTAAAAAATGCGCATGTAAAGCCGTTCAAGCATGCCTTGACTCACCTTCCAATGCATTGTACTAGAATTTTTCTTTACAACGGATCACCAATGGAAAAGTCTTAATCACCTCTGAAAATTGAACCATAACTCCCATAGACCATATGCACCAATGAAAGAACCTGTTTCTTCTCCTCTAACTAGGAGCAATTAGTGTGCTCCTTTGTGGGGGCACTAGAAGATGGAAAGAGGGAAGGGGATACACACCCAAAACACACGATATACACCTCTCTATAGCTAAGGTCAAACACAACACCCCTAACCACTAGTTTTCACCTTCAAAACAACAACCATTAACTTGAACCACACCCATTCTGATACACCAACCTTGAAGGCTCCGTGAGAACACACCCGTAGGCAGGATTGCCACACCATCACTAAAGCACACCATCAACAACAATATAGACGATGAAAGTGTGCCACCATTTCATGCCTCACTCCATCACCAACTCAAGCAATGCCACCACTTGCAATGCCAACAATGCTACACGCCATAGCCCATGGGGGGAGGAGCTCCTCTATCCAACACGATACTCAAAAGACCTCACGGCCTTGTATATAAAGAGCAATCTTCTCCGCCTCAAACTTGCATGTTGTTAATCCCGTTAGCCACGTGGCACACAAACAGTATCAAGCTCATAAGCCCTCAAAGGCCCATAAAAAAACTCAAAACAAAATATTTTTTTTGTGTCCGCTTTGACCTTCTTCCATTCCCTGCTCAGGGCCCCAATTCTTGATCTATAAAGTCCTACTAAAACTTTGTCGTGCCGACTTCAAACCGTGCGGTCCTCGCCATCTTTTGGTTTCCATGTGGACTCAAATCAATGTGACCAAAACTGGAGAAAATCATCTAGCATCATCCCACCGGCACAATCTTCATCTTGCTATATCTTCCTGATCCAGACTCCGTTTGACAAGCTGTCAGTTCTTGTTAGCCCCATACATATCTGGCCCTTGACAAACATTCAATTGACCATATCTTGCCAAATTGGAATATGATTCTCCATTGAAAGGACCGGCATGCTTCAAAACTTGAGATCTTATTGTTTACCTATTTAAACCAGTCTTGGCCACTTGTCCCCATCTTCCTAGCCCGTCGGGAATCTACAAAACCTTTCAGATTGAAACCATCATAACTTTGGTACGAGAGCTCCATTTGATGAGCCATCTGGACTGGCTTCTAGAGAACCTTGAGCACCACATTTCAAAACTTCAAATTAGAACTTTGAACACCTAGACCCACTACCCCAATTGGACCTTTTTACAGCTCTTTTGGCCTAAGAAACCACATTACACATGCATTTCAGTTGAACCTTGCCGGCCCAAGCCTTATATACCAGCTTCAGCACTCTTTCTCTCAACTTTCAAAATCCTTAGCACTACATAACACACCTTCGAACACCAATGTCATGTAGGTGTCTAGGACCCAATCATTATCTTGTCAAAGACTTGGAGTGATTAATTTCCAATACAGTTTACTAAGGTATGGATGATGCAAAAGGTGTGGAATTAATTGTCATCAATCACTATATTAGTCATTAGGTTGTGCTGCCTTGTAAGTTGTAGGGGCTGAAATGTCTCAAGAACAGCTACAACAACTCTTGTAATACCAATGCAAGCCAAAAGATGGTTGATAAAGCAAACAACTCTATTGCAACGTCTCTCTCTCTCTTTCTCTCTCTCTCTCTCTCTCTCTCTCTCTCTCTCTCTCTCTCTCTCTCTCTCTCTCTCAAAATACCCCACCCCTCCTTATTTCTAAGTTGACGAGGGGAAATTGTTAGGGGTCTATGCCTAACCTATACACTTATGTAGCTTTGCAAAAAATCCCCTCTCCTACACTACAGTAGTATGGTAAGTTTCCCATGGAGATCCCCTAGGGATATGGCTATTTTTTGTATAATTACGCCTTTTTGCAGTACCTAAGTGCATCCAATTGGGATCAAAATGATGAATTTATGGAAAAAGTTCCAATTTATTGATTACTTTAATGTGATTTTTGGGATTTTGAATGGGGGAAGCTCCAATAGCTTCCACGTGTTATGTTCTAGTCTCATATCCAAAGTCCATGTGGAGATTGGCATGCTATATATACTTCAATGTGTACAACCTGTAGACAACACAAGGGGGAGAGAGGGAGTTCCCTCCTTCCTAGCTATGGAAGCATATGATGTTTGTGTGTTGCTTTGGTGTTGTTCAGGTGGTGTTGTCCGTTGCGACAGCTACTGTGCGAGTTTGGTGGTGCCTCTTTGTGGGCCAATTTATATATGCGCGCGCGTGTGTGTGTGTGTGTGTGTGTGTGTGTGTGTGTGTGTGTGTGTGTGTGTGTGTGTGTGTGTGTGTGTGTGTGTGTGTGTGTGTGTGTGTGCGGGGAGGGGGGGGGGGTATGATCGATGGAGGTGCTACCTTTAAATGTGGGTTTTTGGATTTTGACGGGGGGAAGCTCCAATAGCCGCGACATATCATGTTTTAGTTCCATATGCAGAATTCACGATGAGATTTCCTATTGGCATGGTATATATGCTACAATGTGTATACTCCATAGAAAACACAAGGGAGAGAGAGGGAGCTCCTTCCTCCCTAGCTATGGTGAATGGATCTTATGTGTTGCTCGAGCGTTGTTTGGGTGGTTTCGCTAGGCATAGGTCATGTTGCAATTGGTGTTGTGACGGTTTGGTGGCACCTCTCTATGGGCCAATTCTTTTTGGGGGCAAGGGAACGGGGCCGGGGGGGGGGGGGGTAAGAGGTTAACCTGGGTATTTTCATGCTACCATGAGAATCCATTGGAGCTCTCTGAAAATGAACAAGATGAGGAAGGTCTAAAATTCCATAGACTCTTGTGCTCTCACTCTTCTCTATTTGTCCATTTCAACATACTGGCGCCCACCTAGCCAGACACCACAATTTTTAATAATTTGTACTCTATTATTTTGTCGAGCTAGTGTAGCTATACTATGTGTAAATCTTGATTCTAGAGTAGCATATCTATTCTATGAGTTATAGTTCACGCATGTGAGCCTGACCACTGGCCAGTTAGAAAGCCCTAGTGGGTATAGAAGATAATAGCCTTAGTATGAAAGGGAGGCTTATCTTTTGGAGAACTAAAGGAGCTCTATGTATGTGTGCTCAAGTGGCCAAGCAGCTCTAGCTTGTAATTGATTTTTCTAATGATTGGGTAATCCTATTTTGATTTCAAAACTTGCATTGTGTTCCTTGTCTTGTACTTTCATTTAAGTGTAAGCATTGTCAGTTCTATTGAAGTTTGTCGTGAAGTGTTTCTCGGCTTTATCTTTAGGTTGCAGTGCTACACACTCTGACAATGTTTCATGAACATTGGGGAAGCACTCCCATGAAAACCAAATGTATAACTTCTCATTTGATTGACAATGTCTTACAGAAGGACATTTTTGCATATGAAATGAAGTAGCACAAAGATCAATCATTCAATTTCCAAAAAAAAAGGCTTCGGGTACTTAGATGCATGTTACCTTATACCAACTTTAGGGTGCTTTGAAAATAAGAAAGAGTTCCACCTACAATAAGAAATATTATGAGTATCATAGTGTCACAACACCGGCAAGGCCGGACTAGACAAGGGCAGGGCAAGGCTAGGCAGTATGGAAAGGGAGTCCAACTAGGGCAAAGGGCCACGGGCTATGCTATATAGTGGGTGGTTGGGTGGTGGACTCCTAGGTTCTAGTTCCCTCTGTCTAACATTTGTATCAAGAGCTTGGTTCTTTTTTGGAGAAAGGCATAGCCATGGAGAAGGGGAGCCACACAACTTTGCATGAGCAAGTTGCATGTCGGGGTCACCAAGTCGTGGAACACCTCTCCTATGAGGAGGACGACAAGGAAAGCAGTCCCTGGCAAGCAGGAGCCGCCGAGGCGGACCTGCATCAAACACGCCACTCGCAGGCTCTACGATTGCACGCCACGCGGGGAGTGTTTTAAGTCATTGTGGGCCGGAGCCGCGGCCTCAACACAGAGGCGGACATGGCGTTTTTTCCTACTCGCCCGCTGCTCTGAGCGGCCATAGCCACTGTGTGAAGATTTTTTCCCCACTTACGGGCGCCCAACCCCCTTGGGGGTTAGTGGCCACACCCAAATTTTAACAATAAGTAGCGGTACCCACAGTGGGGTACCCCACCCCCTTCCTCAACGTGTGAATTCGGCAAGGCCTGGAGAGGTGCGGCATAGCATCGACAAGGCCGGCACAAACTTTGAGCCAAATTATCTGCGCATTACCGGCAGAGACTCAGAGATTTAAAGAAAACAATTCCGACGAGAGTTCAAAGTACAATTAATTGGTAAAATCAATTAACGCTTTCAAGTCTAATTGATTCGGCTATCAAGGACTTGTGGAATTCCATATACGGCGGACAATTCGAATCAATTTCCACCGGGATACTATCGATTTTGACAAAATTAGCAAGGCTAATTACACTTGCGAGTGCTCTCAATCTCAGGTATTTTTCTAACTACTCCTTGCACCGCAGTGTGTCGTCATGGATTCGGATATCAATATGACATTCGATATTGAGCAAAGTACGCCAGATCCTGCCAAAGATGGCCCGCGGCCGGATCCTCTCAAGGAGAGTACCCGCGATGCTACGGCAGGTGATGATTCTTACAAATTGCTCAATATTCAGGAATTTTGTGCACTTCAGTCGCGCATGATAGTCATGGATGAAAATTTTAAAGCTTTAGATAAAAATGTTACTAAACTATCCACATTAGTAATTCAATTAATGCAACAGTAGTCCAAGAGTCCTGCTGACACGCACATGCATGAGCACGTTGCTACACAAGGGCAAGGCCCTTCTAATCTAGGGCAAGGCCCAAATGTTGATACCTTGCATACTCTCACTGCAAAAGAGGTGGATGAATTGTTGAAAAACACCAAACCACCGATTTTTCAGTTAGAAGACCGAGACTGCAATAAGGATGCAGTGAATATCTTTCTTAGCAAGTGGGATGGAATTCACGCCTTATGGCATGCTCCGGATGCAGTTAGAGCTTTGCAAACGATCTTAACTCTGGAAGGCAAGGCCTACAAATGGTGGATGTCTGTCAAGGAGAAGAACATCATACCACAGAGTTGGGAAACTTTTGAAGCAATGTTTAGCAAAGAATTTTTTCCTACAAATGAGGCAGATCGGAATTGGATGGCTTGGGACACATGTTCCATGCACCAATACCCATCACTGCTTGAATATATCTGTCACTATCGGGATGTTATCCTCAAGTTGGAAGGCTTAGATACCTTTCAACAAGTATGGGGGTTCATACGAGGTCTAACACTAGAGCTTAAGAAGTATGTCAAGACCCAAGACCCTAAAACACTTGAGGAAGCCATAGTGAAAGCACATATTCATGATGATCTAGATGAAAAGAAAACACACAATAGTCACGTGCCTGCTAATACACATGGTAATACACGCACTCAGTATGGGCACAATAAAAGAAAATTTATAGTTTCCAATTCGGATGCATCTAGAAAACCCACGGAGTCCTCTCTCTCCTGAGGACTTTGATAAAGCCAAGAAAGACAAATTATGTTTTCAATGTTTAGGAAGAGGTCATGGAAAAAAGGATTGTCCCAAGGGGAGATCTGCTGCTCTAGGCAAGGAGAAAGCAATACACACGGTGCAATTGTTGCCTCTTGAGTCTTCCTCACGATTCTCTACAGTGAAAGTAACACACACCGACGTCGTGCATGAATGCTGTCTCACAGCTGCCATGTGGCAACCAACCTTTGGACCACATGAGTTAGTACGTATGCACGTATATCTACAAGGGCACAAGGTGCGCATCTTGGTAGATGACGGTGCTACTCACAATTTCATCAATTACAGATTGGTGAAAAAAACTCAAATTGCCTCAAACTCTGAGTACCCACCGCTACAAGGTAGAAATGATGAATGGACATGATACTAAAATATGGGATACTCAATGCCGAGCTGTTCCATTGGAAGTACATGGGTACTCCACATGCTTGGATTTTCAGGTTATGAACATGGAAAGGGCAGATATGGTTCTTGGTAGGGAGTGGTTGCATAGCCTAGGACCATCACTGAAGCGTAGCTATGAGCACAACAGCTTGATGTTTGAATCCCATGGCGCACATGTGTTGTTGTTAGGAGAAAAAGATATACCTTCATCACCATTGATTTGTACCGCTGAGCTTATGCAGCTCATTTTATATAATGAAATAGATCAGGTTTTCTTGTGTTACTCATTGTCTCTTTTTTTTTTTTTAACATTGAATATGTTGAACATTCCTCAATGCCGCATGCTTCTCTCTCATCTATTCCACCAATGGCTTATTCTAAACAAGCAAACGTTGCTAGTCAATTACAGAAATTATTAAAGGACGGTAGTATGCGCATGTGCGTAGACTACCGTGGCTTAAATGCGGTTACGGTTAAGAACAAGTACCCATTGTCACGAGTGGATGAGTTGTTCGATAAACTCACTCATGCTCGAATTTTTACGAAAATAGACTTGCGGTCAGGTTATCACCAAGTCCGCATTCGACTTGCTGACATACCCAAAACTGCATTCCAAACAAGGTTTGGACACTACGAGTTTTTGGTGATGCCCTTCGGGTTAACAAGTGCACCCACAACATTCATGACACTTATGGATAGTGTCTTCAAGCCGTACTTGGGTAAATTTGTCATCGTTTTACTCAATGACATTCTAGTCTACAGTGCTTTTGAAGAAGAACACTTACAACATCTCAGGCAGGTGTTCGAGTTGTTACGAACAAACAGATTATATGCCAAGGAATCTAAGTGTGATTTTTTGAAAGAAGAAATTCACTATCTAGGGCACCTAATGGGCTATATATGGATCAATCCAAAGTGGATACCATCCGACAATGGCCTTCTTCTAAGAATCTGGAAGAGTTACATATTTTTTTAGAATTTGCAAGTTTTTACCGACGGTTTGTTAAAAACTATTCTAATATTGTTGTTCCCATGACGGATGAATTGAAAGGCAAAGGCAAAGCTTTTTAGTGGGGACCCGCTCAACAGCACAGTTTTGATACACTCAAGGATGCATTAGCTACAGCTCCCATACTAGCTATTGTAGATCCTTTAAAACCATTCGTTTCGGAAACGGATGCTAGTGACCGTGCTATTGGAGTAGTCCTGTTACAAGACGGACGGCCAATTACATTTGAAGCAAGAAGCTTGATGCAGCTTAGCAGAACTACTCTGCTTATGAGCACGAACTCTATGCAATAGTGTCTACCTTAAAAACATGGCGGCATTATCTGTATGGTGCTCAATTTGAGATTATGTTTGACCATGAAAGCATCAAATGGTTTACACAAGAAATAGATTTGAAGGGTTGATAAGCCAGGTGGGCCGAGATTCTTCAGGAATATGATGACACGCTACGGTATCGCAATGGCCGGTACCATGTAGTGGCTGACGCTCTAAGTCGAATGCCAGAGATCAATTCTCTCTTGTTCACGGAACTTCATAGTGAATTTTTAGATTCTCTCAAAGGCAAATATGAGCATGATAGAGCAAATTCCAAAGTGTGGATCCATCTTCAAAAGAGGGATCCTTCTCACTCCAATGACGGTAGTGTACAATTAACCTCCACACCTAATTCTCCTTTATCAAGTGATGAACTACAGCGATGGAAGCATTTCACCATCGACAATGGGTACCTACTCCATAAGGGGAGAGTTTGTGTACAGACGGACATAGACATTTGGCACCAAATTCTTTATGAATGTCATGATAGTCCAAGTGCAGGGCACCCGGGGATTAGAAAAACTTATGCTCTCATACGACGACAATTTTACTGGCCAGGTATACATGGCTTTGTTCAATCTTATGTCTTGCATTGTCAAAAATGACAAGTTAACAAAGCGGATGTTGGGGGTCCCATCGTTTCAATAGCTCCAATGATGACCAAAATTATCAATCCGGAGGGATGAGCTACCCAGCTAGGGCATGGAAACACTCACATGGTTAGTGAGCTAATCGTGGCAACACAAATGGTAACTCTACGAGGTGAGCTTCTCGGCCTATGGAGGAGCGAAGCCGCAATGAAGGGCAATCTCGGTATCCACTTCTCTTCACTTCCAATCAACCCAATCACACATACTACGATTGCAAGACGCACACAACACTAATCCTATCATGCAACACACTAATCGCAAGCACACACACATAGATCTATCAAGCACCACACTCCAATCAAACCCACATGCACACACAAGAAAAAGAGGGCAATCACACAAGATTAGAGAGGGCAATCACACAATCAAAAGAGGGAAATCACACAAGATTACAGAGGGATTAACAACTAATTAGTTAAGATCTAGTTAATATAAGCATCATAGGCAATCATAAGAAGTAAGAGAGAGGCATAGTGAGAGAGAATGAATCACTGATTAGTGTTAATCAAGTTTTATGAGCAAGGAGAATCTCAAGGACTCCATAGCCACACACGTCAAGAGCTCTCACCAAAGAGTGCTCTCAACAAATGACTTGAGAACCCTAAATTCTTTTACACACTGCCTGATATACCTAGCTGAAAAATATACAATATTCGGGTGTCCAAGGCCTCTAGGGATCACCTCTTACTGAATTTGCAACCTAGACACAGTAAGTGACCTATTCTTTACAACTTGGAACTCCCATTGAGGCCGTAACACATTAGAAATATTACAATGGCTTGAAATAAATCGGGAATTTACAATACGTGACCATTTCGGGAAAATGTGGAAAATGCGTAACTCCAATCTTTACTGCTTCTTTGCATTCATCCTCGATGTGCATTCGTATATCTTCAGTCTTTAGCAGCTTCTGTTAACTGACATTGACTCAGTTAACATTCCCCCCTTTCTATTTTAGTGCCCGTCCTCGGGCACTGTCAAAAAGTGTCCGTGGAGGCTGTGGAAGGTTTTTGATTGGTTGTTGATGGGCTGATTGTCTTCATTTGTCATTGAATTTTTTGATGAGGTTCAATCTATTGCAGCATATTCATTGGTCCTAAATATTTCTGGTTTGTGAGAGATGATGTTGCATTTGTCCGTTGTAATAGCATAATGATGAGGCTAATGTTTATTTATGAAAAGTATGTACAAGGGAAGTAGAATGATGAGATTCTAAATTAGGGTCTAATACCTGGATGACCAAAGAGAAAAAACCCAGTGGAAAAAAAGTACCTTTGGAATATGTGTATTATTGGAGTACTTATTGGCATGGAAAATATTAATAAAGTACTCAAGGGATTATTTGCTAATAGATATGGAATTAAAAGGTAGCAAATATGAGAGGGTAGCATGATGGAACATTGGTTTTCCTGTTGCAGTCCACTCAAGGTGCATAGATGGAAGCAAAAAAGAGTGTCTAATGCATATGGCCATTGATGGGACATCCTATTTATGCATACACAAAAGTACATGGAAAAAAATTATGTTGTGCAAGAAAGATTTTGAGGGGATCTTCAGAAATATGGCATAGCTATAAAAGCATATGACATGGCTTTGCAAGCTGGCACCCCTTTAAGAATGGTTTTCGTTGACAAGTATATGTGCTCTCATCTTATTGTGCACTGTGCGTGAGTGTGGGACTCTACGACACTCCACCAATTGTAAGTTAATAGACTTCGACTCTTATGCTCACCTCATCCAACATGAGCAACACGACTTAGATATGCTCAACTCTTCCAGCTTGAGCGTAAGTCTAATAACTACGACTCTTAGCACAGAGTTTAATATGACTTGAAGCTTTGGGACTAATGCTTTGCTCATTTTATGGCTCAACAGCCCAACTCTGACTATGTCAAAGAGTGTTTATTGCACCCTGGCGACTTGACTTTTTACAATCTTGTGCTTACTACAAACATTTCTTCAGGTAAAAGTAAGCTTGAATCCTCAAAAAGAGGATTACTGAAGGACCAAGTTGGCATTGAAGGTTTCTTTTTCCATACCTGTCCTTCTCTGACTGTGAAGACTCCATTATCTGTTTGATTCTCCAATTGGTCCTGTTGTGATAAGTCTTTGATGTTGTTCTAGGCCTTTGTTGGCTGCCGGCATTTGACTTTTGACTAGGAGCATTGGAAGACTTAGGAACCCAAATCTCTTGAGGACCTTTGTATCTCCATTGTTGACTTTGCTTCGTTCTAGATCTTATTGAGTTCTTGAGATCTTCTTGCAGGTCTGGTGTAGTCACAATTGGCTTATGGTTGGCTGGTAGCCAAATCTTTGTATAGCTTGTGTAGAATCCTTGTCCAAGAGGAACATTCTTTGAAATCTGTCTTTGTTCTGTATCCTCTTGAATGTTGCGGTGGAGTTTAGCATCTTCCAATGTTGTTCTATTGCATACCTGCTTCTTAGGTATCCTAGGATATTGTTGAGGTGATACCTTGTGGGCCTTCTTTCTTGGGAGGGACTTGAAGTTACTTCATATACTCTAACCTGTGGTTTTGGTACCCATATCTGTCTGTTACCTCCATAGTACTCCTGTTCCTTTAAGCTCCATTGTAATTCTATCCATCTCATGTGTTTGTCTTTTTGTGTTGATTTTCCATCTTTAATCCAAACCGGATCATTGAATTTGATTAAACTACTTTAAACAAACAATTGCTTGACTTTCCTTTGCTTTCTTGAGTACTTTGGCTGAAATATCTTTGCTTTACTGGGTGTCTCTTTAGAGGTTTCATTTGGGTCAGCAATTGACTTGAAATTTTGAAAGCTTGACTTGCTAGAAATATCTGATCCATGTGGTTTCTTTGATGTAGAGGCATATGATGTCACACCTTCTTTGCTAATCGGTGGAAGTTCCACTGTTAACCCTCACGGCACACGGACACCCTATGATCTATAAACGTTGTATTATTTAGAGTCAGGTACCGGGCTTGTCGGACCAATAAGAACAGGGTAAGGGTGATTGCCGATGACAGGCGCACTCTAACTGGAATATTCAAGGAGTTAGTTGGCTAAGTATGGGCGCCCAAGTGTGAATGGGGTGAGCTCATATAAAAGCCACTAAACCTAATTTTTACTCATTCTCTCATTGTGCAATAGAAGCTGCTCTTGCTCCATCCCCACCTTCTCCTTCACCATCTCCTTGTGTGTGTGTGTGTACGTGTGAGATAGAGAGAGAGTGTGAGAGTGTGTGTGTGATCGAGCGTTGCGGTGGCACGATGGCGGCGAGGCGGTTGAGCGCGGCGTAGCGGCGTCTCCCTATTCTTCGCGGCGCGGGAATCCTTCATTCGCAACTACGCAGGAAGGTGAGTGACACACCATTCTTCCTTGTGAGCTTGTCTGTTGTATGACTGTGTGCTAGGAGCCTTTGTGGCTCGCACACGACGCGTAGCAAGTCCCTAGCCTTGACATTTTTGGCGCCGCTGCCGGGGAGCTGCTGCGCGTGAAGCTCCAATGGCGACCTGTAAATTGTATTGAAGCTATTTTTTATGTAGGAAAGGCGCGGCTTAAGTTTGATTATTGTTGTTAGGCAAAAACAGTAGAGAAAGACACAATGTTGTTGACTGCATTCAAGTTTTCTGTGTTCTGTTAAGCTCTGTTTTGCTAGTTCTATTAAGCTCAGATTTCAGCTTACACAGTTAGCATTTCTTGGGTTTCTGCGTTTTCTGCATTTTCTGGTTTGCACTGCACAGTTCTGTCAAGTTTCAATTTTCTGCATTTTCTGGTTTGTACACAATTAGGCGCACAGTTAGTTAATTAAGTAGGTGAGTAATTAGGTGAACCACTGATTAGCAGGTTAGTAGGTAGGTGGGACAGTAAATAGTTAGGTGAGGTCAACGCGCACCAAAACGTGTACCAAATAATACCCAAGAAAAAATATTAAAAATTAAAAAAAAATATTTTTAAAAAAAAATAAAAAAAATTTATAATAATTTAAAAAAATAAAAAACGGAAAATATAAACGTGAGCGAGGGGGAGGTTATAAAAACGGACGGGAAAAAATCAAAAATATTTAAGCGTGAGTGACTGGGGGGATCACTAAAATTTTGATCGAGATCGGGCCCAAGCCCAGGCCCAGGCCCAGGCCTTAGTCCTCAATCTTATGATATATACTAGACTCACTCTTATATATATACCCTACCCCCTCAAGAGGGAATGAGAGCATGTGGGGCAAGTCCTCCACTCTCCTCCCTTCTCTTCCCACTTACACCCTTAGACTTGCTATTTGGAGCCTAGTTCCTCAGCTAGGAAAAGATTGTTTCGGGCTTTTCTGGAGCAAAATAGAACCAAACGGTGGGCTGTAAAGCAGAGTGCGTCCCTCCTAGCGATACGCTCGTTTCGAGCTATCACACGGCCCATTCCACGACAGGCTCTAAAAAATCTAGCAAAAAAACAAACAAAAAACACGTAAAAAAACTAGTCACAAGGCCTCCTAGAGCAGCTTTTTGACACCTTATGGTATCAAAAGCACATGCACTTACGCTTTGGGCGGGTGCTAGAACACGAGCATATTGAGGGTGCCTCTGTTCATACGAACACCCATTACCCATCCACGATAGGCTCTAGACCCTCAGCGGGGACACAAGGTAGCACCACCCAAGAACCTAAAATAGCCGCTAGTGATTCCTCCTCCGACTCAGAAATCATGGAAGCATACCCTACCCAAAACACTGAGAGAGAAGGCCATGCACCTCCCGAAGCTCCACAGCCTAGTACTAGTATGTTTAGCAATTTCATGGAAACATTAGGTAGAGCTACTCGCTCGGAACCTGATGCAAATGAAGCACACGAAGGGGGTGGGAAAGTGGACTCTCCTTTCACATTGCACGTGGACCCCACACCCCCAAAGAGTGTCCATGTGGATATCCTACCAACTTCTTACCAAGAAGGCCCTGTTGAGCTGCCTCCTTCAGAAGTTCCCTCTAGAGTACCGTTGGTGGCAAGTAAAACCACGGGGAGCAACATTGCTTCTACCTCACAAGAAACCATTAACACGTCGACTCTAGAAGGATTGTTCATTAATGATCATTGGACATACGACCTCCACACTGAGGTGTTGACGGATCTACACTATGGCCAAGCCTACCATGTAGGATGGATAGAGATTGTACAATCCACCTCTAGTGCCACGAGCATCGAAGATCAACAGAAAATGATATGTAATGTTATCCATGGCATTATTCAATCAGAAAGGCAAAACCGAGGGGTAAATATACTCTCAACTGGCCCCATGAGATTTCTGGATACGAGCAAGGCTCAACAGCCTACTCTATCACAAATGGAGACTCCTCTAATGAGTCCCATGGACCCATCTTACGTCATTTCACCTGGGGTCTCTATGCAATCTGAGCCTCCGAGCGACAACTTTAGCTTCCCTAACTTGGCTCAACCCTCTATTAAGGAAAACACAGTGCTCACTCCAGGGATAGGCCTAACAGAAAATGTACCGATGACATCTACGATTAGCGCAGTGCCACTACCTAGTGTCGTAGTACCTAATATGGGGCCTCGACAGTATGTGCCTCTAGCCCCTTATGTACACATGGCCCCCACACCTCCAATTGTACCACTTGTTTATGCTCCTCGAGTGCCGCTCCCTAGCCCTTATCCGAGTGGACCTATGCCCGGTTATGTTCCATATCCTGCATCATCCACACATATGCCAAGACAGGTACCCGTCCCTCTCCCACATATGATTCCAAGAGTACCTCCACCGGCCCTGCCTCCTCACATAGGTGACTTGGCAGCGTTTGCTCAAGCCATAGGTCGATCTATCGTGGAAAATATGCGTCATGCATCTGATAGAGAGCCTAGAAGTAAGGCAGTACAAATTGCCAAACTCACGCAGAAATTCAATGGGGACGAAGATGCTAGAAAACACATTGAAGTGTTTGAACAAGTATGTGATTCCTTAGGGGAACGCAACGAACTACATAAGTGCAATGCCTTAAGCTTGACATTAAGTGGGAAGACTGGAGATTGGTATAGAACCCTAAGGGTGGACGAGAAAACAATCTACCCTACCCTTCGAAGGTTGTTTCTAAAGGAGTACATACGAGAAGGTGTGCTTTGGGGTGTAGCATCTCAACTACAGAAGGCCGAACGTAAGGAAGGAGAATCAGTAAGGGACTTCATTAGTCGTCTAAAGCACTTAAACTCTCGCTTCCCTGTAAATGAGCGCTTCAACAATAACCAACTGCTTGATCGATTCATTCGAGAGTTGAGGAATGAAGGAATCTATAATGGACTAGTGATTAGAGGTATCACAACCTGGGAAGATGTCACTGCCAATGCAATCCAATTAGAGGACAACTTGATGATAGCAGGCATGAGGGTGTCTACTGACACGAGATCCACTAGCTCACAAGCCATTGAGTATGAACCCATGACTGCAAAGCCCATTGCCAATGAGCCAAAGGTATTTGAGACATTCTTGACAGACCTCACCAAGGCAATCCAAGAGTCTCTTAAGGATAATTGACCCCCTCAAAATAGTCACATGTATCCAAGAAGGGAGCAACAATGGTGTTCCATTTGCTTAGGTCCACATAGCACTAGTGAGTGCCCTACGTTTAGAGTAAAATTTAATGGAACTTGCAACGCATGTGGTAGGTATGGTCACCAAGCTAAGGATTGTTTAATGATCAAACGTATGATGGCAAATAAACCACCTGTAGCCTGGACGGATGCACCTCGAGCTCCTGTATTGATGCCTGCTCCACCTGTTGAGCAACTACCGCAACACATGGTCCCTAGATCTCAAAATGTTGTACAAGCTACACCGCTACCACCTCCTGTGCTAGGACCGCAGCCCCCGTATCCAAGAGTCGCCCCTATGAACCAAGTGGGTTGCGAGCCATCTAATGCTTATGCAGATGGCTGTGAGGAGAAAATAGACACTAGTATTGCCTACGGACTTGATACATTGGAAGAGTGTCCTATATACTACATGGAAGATTGTTGGGGGCAAGTCAAGCCGGTTTATCAAGCTGCTGCTCTCGCATCCAGAGGTCAAAATATCAACACCCAGGCTAGGAGGCCACCTCTTCAATGCTATGAGTGTGGTGGACCACATCGGGCAGCGGAGTGCCCTATTAGGCTACAAAAGAATGCTGCACAGATGCAAATGAATCAAGGGAGCACGTTTGCAATGCCAGTACTCACATGTAATCGTTGTGGCATAGATCACTTGATTGCCCAATGCCCCTATAACCCAAATGCGCCTAAAATCACACCCCTAAATTTGGTCGAAATTGCTAGTGTGACATCGCCAATACCACCCGTCGCACCCGCTTATGCGATTACACGGTCCATGCTTCAAGGGCCAGGCCATATCCTCGAAGAGAGAGATACCGCATCAGTTATCCAAGCACAGAAAAAGAAGACACGAAGGAAGAGGTCGCAGAATACGGGAAATTCAAAGACAAGTTCCAAAACAAACATAGGAACAGGACATGACCCCGTGTATATGAATGACCTCGAGGATGATTCAGATTCAATCGAGACAATGGAGACTAGAACCAATACCACAAAGGGAAAGACCGACAAAGAAAACCGTAACATGGAACCAAATGAAAACCGAATAAGAGAAAACCATAAAGAGCCTCTGAAAACACCACAAGTGTTTCCAAATCCAATCCAAGACCCCCAAGATAAACAGTAGGGGCAAAAAGGGAAGAATCGTAAAAAGAAGATTGGGACGTACGCAAACCCAGTAGACGAGATTGAGTAGGTGAAACATCTAAGAGGTTTAGTGAAGGAGACTCAAAGGAAACTAGAACCAGAACCCATGCATGTCAGAATTCATGACACAGTGTTTCCCACGCAAGTTCATCCACCCCACATGAACCATAGACCGTTAGCCATATCTAGTATCATCCAAGAAGGGAGTGAGGACGGGACATCAGAAAGTGAGCATACACGTTTCTTGTTGGAAAGGATGTTTAACGAAGGAATACCTGATCCCATTGAGGAATATGAGATTCCATCCTCACCAGTTCCTAGTCAAGGACCTACACCCTGCAAAATGCCAATGAATGTTGCCAAACTAGTGGACTTCATGTCTTCTGAGGTCCGAACCACGATCGTAGCAAAGCTGTATGGAGATCTTGAGTTATTCCTTGCACTTCGAGCATTCCTTAACGGAGAGCTACGAACGGGATTACCGCAGTTTGCGCAACCAAATAGACCTGACTCGATTATGATTGATGAGGAAAATCATGTGCAATCACTTGACTTAGATGGACACGAGTCTGTGATCGAGGTACCCATTAACGAATTAGGGCAGTATTTTGAAGGTGACGAGTCTAATGCGACCCTACCCATCACTACCAAGGGATTAACTATAAAGGGAATTCTTGATGGTGGTGCGGGAGTTAGCATCGTTACAAAAGATTGTTGGGAATCCATGGGAAAACCCCGCCTCAGTGTTACTAGCATTGTGGTAAAGATGGCAAATGGTACCATAGCCAAACCTATGGGGATGCTCAAGGATCTTAAGATCAAAGTTCTAGGACACAAGGTACGACATACGTTCATTGTAATGGATTTCTCTAAACACCTTATGTCATATGAAATGATTTTAGGATGACCATTCATGAGGGAAGCACAAATGGTTCACGATTGGTCTAAAAATCATGTCTATTTGCAATTCCAAGACTCTGTCCTTAGAGTGGATTTGGTGACTGGTAAGGTACACCCCTTAGGGAGTAAAACCATTATTGATCATCGCTCTGACACCACAGTTCACTCGGCCCCACTACAATATTGTTACACTTGTAAAAAGGATGCAAACATTGGCCAAGATTCTCCTTACATGGATGTGTTACCGGGTATGACGGAATCAGACAACGTAGACTGGGTACACCTAGCTGCAACCATAGATACCTGGGGAAATAGAGGAACCACTTGGGTCACACCAAAGGGGGAAGAGGTACCACAAATTGCACCTCTGAACATGATAAGTGCCATACATACATCTTCTAAGGGCAAGGCAATTGTAGACCAATCTGACAGTGACACCGATAGCTCAATAGAAGACTTTGACCAACACGACTCAGACACGGACTCCCAGAGTGAAACGGATTCTGAATCTCATGAATTAGAAAGTGGAGCAAGTTCAGAGTCAAAACATTCGGAAGGACCGAGCACATCAACCGATGATAGCTCCTCCGAGAGTGAAGAGGACACCAACGAGGACTCCTTTAGTGAGCCAGATCTAAATGCAAATCAAAAGCAGGTCTCAAATAAGAAAAAGAAAAACTTTAAGAGGCATCGATATCGAGCCAATGTACGTGCTAGGATAAAAAAGAAGAGATCCTCAGCAGAATGGCTCAGTTATATAGGAGCATGTGATGCTCATCGAAAATTGGTAGACGATTGGGGTGAATATCTCCAAAATGTTATGTGGCGTAGACCGCGACCCCATGACATAGCCCAATTAGAGATCATAGACAAGCCAAAGTTGAGCTGCACTGCAAGGAGGCGTCAAAACCAAGAGTTAGCCCGACAACACAAGAAAGCAGAAATGGAAGCACAGACCAAAGCACAACCAAAATCCACAGACTTGCATCCTGCACCAGAACATTTCAAATCTTACACCACAGGGGAAGAAAAGGTTGTGTACACAAAAGCCCAAAGAATACCTATCGATGGGAATAATGGAATATATGATGGTCCGGCAATAGTTAAAGAAATAGAATTAGCCGACCCCGGTGAAGAATCAAAACCTGTTTTTATTGCCCAAGACCTCACAGATGTTGAAGAGGCGGTCCTCAAAGAGCTTCTCAATGAATTCAAGGACATATTCACTTGGACATACCATGATACGAAAGGTGTTCCACCTTCGGTGGTCCAACATACGATCCCTATGATTAGCACTGCGAAGCCCGTACAACAAAGACCCTACCTGATGAATCCTAAGTACGCAAAGATCATTCAAGAAGAACTAGAAAAGCTTATCAAATGTGGGTTCATATATCCTATTGAACACTCTGAATGGGTGTCTCCAATAGTTATCGTGCCAAAAAAGAATGGGAAACTCAGGGTGTGCGTGGACCTCAAAAAAGTTAATGCAGCTACTAGAAGAGACCATTACCCCCTACCATATTCCGAACATGTACTCGAAAGAGTTGCAGGCAAGGAAGCTTATAGCTTTCTAGATGGGTACTCACGCTACAACCAAATCACGATAGCGCTAGAGGACCAAGCTAAAACTGCCTTCATCACAGAATTTGGCGTGTTTGCATTTCGTGTGATGGCTTTTGGCTTAACAAATGCCCCTGCTACATTCCAACGATTAATAAACACTGCTTTTAAAGAATATTTGAGAGAGTTTTGTGAAGCTTTCTTAGACGACCTTTGTGTTTACTCTTCTTGGAAAGAACATCTATTATGTTTGCGGAAGGTGTTTGAAAAGTGTAGGTTATATCGTATCTCATTGAACCCGTTCAAATGCCAATTTTGGGTCAAGCATGGAGTTATTTTAGGGCATATAGTATCTAAGAATGGTATCTCAACCGATGAGAGCAAAATTAAAGTGATTCTAGAGTTACCACCACCAACCAATTACAAGGGAGTTCAAAGGTTCATGGGACACGTGGGTTATTATCGACGGTTTATTTTATTTTTCGCTGAGATAGCACGTCCTTTGTACAAGCTTCTCATTGAATTTAAATGGACTGAAGAGTGTGACCAGGCCTATGAACAATTGAAGAAAACACTAGCAAGTGCTCCGATTTTAAGGACACCTAACTGGGATGTCATTTTCCATGTGCATATTGATGCATCAAACTTTGCTATTGGGTGTGTTCTCACTCAACCGGGAGAACATAAATCGGACTATCCCATTAGCTTTGCAAGCCGTCAATTGAACGATGCTGAAAGGAACTACACCACTTCAGAGCGAGAAGGTTTAGCAATGGTTTATGCAGTAAAGAAATTTCGCTACTACCTTCTGGCAAACAAGTTTGTATTTTATGTGGATCATCAAGCGTTGCTGTATCTGGTAAACAAGCCATGCTCCACAGGAAGAATCACACGATGGTTGTTAATTCTTCTGGAGTTTGATTTCACGATTGTAGTGAGACCCGGTAAAAGGCAAGTCATGGCTGATCATTTGTCTCGCTTACCCAATGGTGAAGCCCCTACAGGAGTTGATGATGAATTACCCGATACTTCCCTATTCATAGTTGAGACTATGCCTGAATGGAGTGAGAACATTGTTAACTTTTTAGTTAATGGTTTTTCACCCAAGGAACTTCGTAAGGATATCGCTCGAAGGCTAGTAAAAGAATGTGAACCCTATTGTTTGATTGCCGGAACTCTGTATAGACTAGGCAAGGACGATATTCTTAGGCGTTGTGCCCGCGAGGATGAATATTTGTATATCTTGCAAGAAGCACATATGGGCATAGCAGGAGGACATTTTTCAGGAGACCTGACTGCTAGAAAGGTGTTGCAATCAGGCTATTGGTGGCCAACTTTATTTAAGGATGCATCACTTTTTACAAAAGGGTTTGATCAGTGCCAACGTTACAAGACCATACAGCGCAAAGACAGAATGCCCTTACATCCTATTAAAGTAACCCAACCATTTGAAAAATGGGGCTTAGACTTTGTAGGTCCAATTAGTCCCGCAGCTCGCAACACTCAATCTCGATATATTCTAGTTGCTACGGACTATGTAACAAAGTGGGATGAAGCTAAGGCTTCACAAAAACCTGACGCGAGGACAACAGCTAAGTTTCTTTTTGAGAACATTATCACAAGATTTGGTTGCCCTTTTGAAATTGTTAGTGATAATGGTACCCATTTTATAAATGAGGTAATAAGAGAGCTTACCACGACCTTTATGATATCCCACCATAAGTCTACACCTTATTACCCGCAAGCTAATGGACAAGCCGAGAGCACCAACAAGACTCTAATCTCTATTTTAACCAAGACGGTAGAAGCTCATCGCACTGATTGGGATTTGAAGTTGACATCTGCTCTATGGGCTTATCGTATTGCTTATAAAGTGGCTATTAATTGTACGCCATTCAAAATGGTATACGGCCAAGAAGCGGTTATGGCTTGGGAGTTTGTCATTCCTAGTCTTAGGGTAGCTTCACAAGAAGGATGGAATGGTAACCCCTTAACTGAGCGTTTGTATATCTTAGAAAAACTAGATGAAGAGAGACAGTTGGCTGTGCAAAATGCTCTTGTGGAAAAGGATAGGAGAAAGAAGTGGTTTGATTGCCATGTGAAGGACAAGGACATCAAAGTTGGTGATAAAGTCCTTATGTATGGAGTACGTAAAGAGAAGAAAAAGTTGAAATATGCTGGCAAAGGACCATATAGAGTATGTGAAATTACCCCACAAGGTACCCTTTGTGTGGAAACTCTTGATGGAGTTGAAACCATTGGATTCCTCAATGGGAGTAAATTCAAAAGATATTATGATCCTTTAAGCCAAGAAGAACTACGGGCCATTCATCAAAAGAAGGCCGCCAAAGCACAAACCGAGTTAAAGAAGATACAAGCTCAAGCTGAGGCTAAGGAGCGACAACAACGTATAAGACAAAAACGAGAGGCTAACCTTGGAGTCACAAATGCATTCCACGTGGAAATCGAAGAGGATTGGTTAGACTCTGACACACCTCTACAATACCCTATTGAGTTAAATAGTGCCTATGGAAAAGTGCTATATAACGCCTTATTGGACACGGGTGCTAAATATAATCTGCTATCCTATGGGGTGTGGTGTTAGTTAGGGAAGCCACCTCTATCTGAGAGTATTATCCAAGTCAAGGGTGTCAACAAGAAAAAAACTACGGTTTTTGGAATCTGGCACACTTTTGTCAGTTATGACAATGGAATTGTAGCTCAAGACTTTTTGGTCATGCCTACTGGAACTATGGAGGGTAATATAAACCTAGGACGCATGTGGATGATAGCCACCAAATTCACTATTGATTGGGGGACTGGGGGTGTCACAACGCAAAAACCAACTCTTATCCCTACCACTCAAGCCATAGTCCCTGAGATATTGCCTAAGGAAAAAAACCCAAGACATTGCATGTCCAGGAGGTTGAACCATACGTCCCCATAGCCCAACTCTCTAGATCTTCAACTAATGTAGTTGAAAGAAAGCTTGAGACACACAAGAACCATCCTAATATAACAAAGAAAGCATACAAGTGGGTCCCTAAAGCTTCTTTAGTAACCATGGCTGATGCTAAAAAACGGAAGCCTTGTAAGAAACGTTCCACTCACTCCAAGAAATGTAAGAAAACGTGGCGTTGGATTCCTAAACGACTATTAAAAGCCCAAGGATACTATGATGGAAATGAGCAAATTTGGGTACCTAAACGTAAGATGTGTCCTTCCCTATCGACAACAAACCCATATGAGTCAAACAGTGTAACGCTAAAGCCAATGGCAGATCGTGGGAAGGGAAAGATCACAGAATGCTACACACCTAGTCCAGAGCTAGTTTGGGCTCCAAGGAAAACCCAATTTATTCCACCTAGCTCAGGAAGGGGGGAGTTCCATGAAGCTTCTAGCTCCTCATGTAATACATCCATAGAGGTAAAAGCTTCTACACAGCCTCCATCTATAGTAATGGACCTCAATGAAGCTACAAAAGAATCCACACCTCCCAGTGTTCAAGAATCACCTGATGAACCACTTCAAGTTCGATCTTGGGAGAGTACCTTACCACCCTTGCAACTTGACGAGGCACCTAGGGTAATAGAAAACTACTGGCAAAAATCCTCACCTATTACCAACTGGAACAATTTTTTTCAAAGGGGGACAAGCTCATTTCAAACGGTATGATCTACCCAAGGAAGGGGGGAGTGTTTGTGGACATCCATCATTCACTTGCTTCCCTCTCAACCTTTCTCCCTGACCTCTTAATCTCCGATCTTAGGGAATGTATATATAAAGCCTTATACTCACAAAAACAAGATAAAAAAGTAAAAGAGCAAGAGCCATCACACAAATCATAAAAACAAATTATGCACAAGAACACGACCCTTGTAATATTTGCACTCTAACCATCATCTATTTGCGTGTACAGATATGGCTAATACGCTAGAGTCATCCACTCCTGCCTTGGGTGAGAGGTACCCTCGTTACTTTTCACAAATGTTTCACATGGTCTTTCCAGTGCTTGCATGTGAATGGGATTTGATAGGTACTCTAGCATGTGAGAGGAATTTTGAGGAGTTAGAATGGCTGATACGTCTCTTGACCACGTCTGATCCATACTTAGTAGAGACAATTCTCCCATTGCACAAGCCTACCCTTTTGACCAAGATGACTATAGGCGTCTAGTGACCTTCTTAGTAAACATGGGCACCTATGATGAAGAAGAAAATTTACATGACTACACGGATGGCACATATGGTCTCATGGATGATGACTTTGTTTATCTCGACGACGAGGATAGGGATTTAGCCTTAGGGTTTCCCCCCAACCTCTACAATATCCTATTCCCTTGACTCTTTAGGGGGAGTGCAAATAATTAGGTTAGGGTTCCTTATGTTTTTTGTTGTGTTCAATAAGTGTTGGTACCTTTTCCCACTAATGTGCCTCCTAGAGGTATTCCTTTTGTTTCCTAGTGTGTACAGGAGCGTGTTGCTATTGATAGGATTTGGACCTTCATTGAACCTTTCTCTCGTTCACACTTCAAATCAAGCGCGACCATCAACACAAACAGGTGTTTTATGTCCATTAGCATTGCCCTTATCTTTTTGCATCCATGTTTGTCTGCTTTGATTGTGATTGGTAGCATAATATTCAGCGCATTTTCTTAGTATCAAACATTTAATTCAATGTAATGTTTTGTCATAATCACTTGTCTAGGTTTAAAGATCAAGCAGTCCGACTAAGCTAGTTTGACCAAGCTAGGTATTAGAAATCTTCTCTTAATACCATGGGGAATGCCTTCCTAATAAGCAATGGTTACTTAGGTTCTTAATCCGATTTAGGAAGCATTGTGTGAAATGTACTAGGGCTTTCTACTGGGCTTAACCCTATTGACCTTTAGCTTAAGTATTATAAAGGGAGTTTACTAATGTGATGAGCCTGGGGAGGGTAACAATGTTATATGACCCCCCAAAGTTACAAAATTAAAATGTTGAAAATGAACAAACAAAAAATCAAAGTGCCACAATGTAAAATTTTAAGCTGGAAGAGAAATCCCTGCTTAAATTGGTACTTCACTCACATGTATCGCCTATGGTACTAGAGCCCTAGAGGTTCCCAGTGTGGGCGCTTTTCCTTGAAAAGCAAAAAACCCAAGGCATACAAAATAAGCACACACATCAAAATTGAATCAATGTGAAAAGACTTTGGGGGGTCAAAGAAAAGGTAATCAGTCAGGCGATGATTTCATGAGAAATTCCTTTTATCGTAGATTAACTACAAGGTCTTCTAGGTATAGCCTCTAGTCAGCCCTCGAACATCAAATACTTGGCTCTCGCGATTAAACAACTTAATTGACCAGAAAAAATTGAGAAGTTACCCATGGTATTAATAGTCGAGCTCTAGTGCCTTTTGACCGTTAAATTAGCGACCCCGGACTTGTTTAATTTTTTACCTTTACATCTGTTTATGCATTTGATTATATTGCAATTTAATGTTTATTGCTGACAAATTGTCTAAAATTCTGTTACCAATCAATTTGTCTCTCTATTGCATATGATTTTTAATTGTATATGAGAATGCAATTACTGTGGCAATGTTGTTTGATTTTGCAGTGATTGAAGAAGGCTACGCACATCCATGTCGACTGCTCTTCCATCTCGACGAACGAGCTTCAACTGGATAGCTTCCGAGGACGGAATCTACATCAGGAAGGGGGGCATGTTAACCCTCACGGCACACGGACACCCTATGATCTATAAACGTTGTATTATTTAGAGTCAGGTACCGAGCTTTTCGGACCAATAGGAACAAGTTAAGGGTGATCGCCAATGACAGGCGCACTCTAACTGGAATATTCAAGGAGTTAGTTGGCTAAGTATGGGCGCCCAAGTGTGAATGGGGTGAGCTCATATAAAATCCACTAAACCTAATTTTTACTCATTCTCTCATTGTGCAATAGAAGCTGATCTTGCTCCATCCCCACCTTCTCCTTCACCATCTCCTTGTGTGTGTGTGTACGTGTGTGAGAGAGAGAGAGAGAGAGAGAGAGAGAGAGAGTGAGAGTGTGTGTGTGATCGAGTGTTGCGGCGGCACGACGGCGGCGAGGCGGTTGAGCGCGGTGTAGCGGCGTCTCCCTCTTCTTCGCGGCGCGGGAATCCTTCATTCGCAACTACGCAGGAAGGTGAGTGACACACCATTCTTCCTTGTGAGCTTGTCTGTTGTATGACTGTGTGCTAGGAGCCTTTGTGGCTCGCACACGGCCCGTAGCAAGTCCCTAGCCTTGACATCCACTTTAGCTTTACCTTTGTTTGCAAGATTTTTGTTGGATCCTTGTGACTTCTGCAACTCTAAATCTGACATTTTTGGTTCTATTGAAGATCTTTGTCCTGCTTTTGCCATGGTCTCATCTTGATTTAACTATGTCTCTATGGAAGGTGTATTGAGACTTTGTTTTGCAATCTGACTTACATCGGCTGGCAATAAGTGATTGATCTTTAGACTTCCTATTTCTTCCTGGTTGTCTGCAACCTTGTTCTTCTTAATTTCTAGCTTTGGTGGCATTCTTTGCTTAATAGCTTCCGTGGTTGCTTTTTGTTCTATTTGATCTGCACTTGATATTGCCTAATTTGCTTTAATCTCTTCTGAAGTTCTGCCCGATGGAGATGAATCATCTTCCATAAGATTTGATTTGATATAAGTCTCCATTTTAACTATGCTTGAGGACTTTGTGATGTCATCCATGGGTGACCAGTCTTGGTCTTCATTCTTTGATGTCTGTGATGACTTCGTCATGTTTGAATTATGTATCTCTGACATCTTTTGGGCCATTGGACTTCCCATTATGACGTCGTCTGGCATATCTTTTGTTGTGACATAGAATTGAGATATGATGATCTGTGAACTTACTTCAATGGAGGTGGAGATGATTCCCCAGCATTCTGCTCGTTTATTTCCAGATATGCTCACAAATTCAGGAGCATCTTCCAACTGTGGTTGACCACATCTTTTCCAAGTGCGAAAAGACATGAGGTTCTTGTCTAACTAAAAATCTAGCTTTACTTCTCTTGAGAGCTTTTCTTCGTGTTCACCGATGATGTTGCACTTGATCTTCTCAGGATTTGTGTCCGAATTGACTACTTTTGTTGTGGCGACGTCCTTTTATTAATCTTTATCTGCATTTCCTTTGCTTTGATCACCTGCTTCCATTGATGTTGATTCCATTGGTTGTGATATTACACTTTCTGCCTGCATTTGGGTAACCCTTGATCTTAATAGATCCACTGTACTTTCTGGCAAAATCTGTCTCTTCGGAGGAGATTTTGGTGGTGACCTTTGTGTAGCCTTTTGGACTTTAGCTCCCATTGACTTTGACTTTTTTGTCACCTGTTCTAGCAGCTTGAGGCTTTGCTTCATCTTCAGGTAGTCTTTGACTTCAGTCGTACGTTTGTACAAGATCATGATCTTGTTGATACTCGTTACCATGTGCATCTTGATATGCATATGTGAGCTTGATCACATGTATCTTCTTGAACACTATTGGATTTGTCGGCTTTTAACTTTGACTTGTGGAGGTCAGCTGAAACTTCTGTCTGCTGATGATCTTCATGGAGGAATTTGTCTACAGATTTTGAAGGAACCTGGGTCAATTGGAAACTTCCAACAACCATATGATCTTTCAATGGTTTCTACTTTGAAGAGGTCTGTTGGCTAGAAGTTCTAGGACTTCTAACTGGTGTAGCATTTCCTGGCACATAAGCTGAGCTTGATTGATTTACAGCTCCCCCCTTCCTAGGGTGATCACTATAGCCTACTTCATTGTAAGAGTTCAAAACTGTTTGGCTTTGGTTCGATCTCACCTTTTGAGACTGTGAAGGTACACTTTGGGTAGCACTGTTGACATTTGGCATCTGCAAACCTTCTACATAGTTTCCTATGTATCTTCGTGAAACATGACAAATAATTCCCCAAGTTAAGTTGTAGATAGCATTATCTTTGCCCTAATATTGTCTATCCCATGGATCTCCTATGATATGAGTTGTTGTGGTTTCAGGACCCGATGCATCATAGATGCTAGACTCCTGTCTATATCTACGACTGTTTTGATCAAAGTATATGTTCGTTTGGTCACAACATCGAAGCTTGATTTCCGATGGAGGAGGGTTTGGCTCTGAATATATTTCTGAGTTCACTCGGGTAATATCCTTCAACTCTAGAGAGGATGGGCTATAATAGATTATTTCCTCTGAAATGAACCATCCTTTCTGATCTATCACTGGACACACTTCTATGAGCTGGTATGTGGCCGTTCAAACACAGGTTGATCCTTTTTGTACAATTTTTCTTTTTGGTCTACATAGTGTGCATATGAATTATGTGTACCATACAAAGCTAACATCATTCTGTTTGATGTGTCCCTTAGACTCGTGAATGATTGCACACTTGTGGCAGTGGATGCAAAATCTTTTGCAAATTTAACATTCTTTTCAACCTTTGGTGATATCTCCATACCTTGACTAAATTCATGCAAGAATTTGTTGTTCAAAGAATCAATTTTTATCTTTTCAGGTGCATGTGCATCTTTATGCTCATTTTGAATTTGTAGTGCTTTTAGTGGTGCTTCTAATGGTAATGCAGAATCATCTGATAGCATTAAAAGTGACAAGTCAGTTGCACTTACATCGAGATTCGCATATCCAATTTGATATGTACCTTGCTTGGAGGTTGATGTATCCCTATTGTCAGGATTTCTTGGACAATCTTTAGAAAAATGCCCACCTTTTCGTTTACAATCTGAGCAATACACCATAACTGGTGGTATTTCATTTGGTTCTGTCATGTCAAGCTCTAGATGAGAAGTTTCTGTTTCTGTGCTTGCCCAATTGTCAGCATCTTCTTTTAAAACACTGAGCATCAAGCTGTAGAATGCTCCATCTTGACCTTTATACCATCTTTGGCTCGGTTCTCCAATTAGATTGGCTTCAATTGGTTGATCTGTTGGATCTTCCAATTCTGGTTCTCTATTATAGATCTGACCACTGTAATCCATGTACAATGACCCTGATTGCATATGCACTAAATGGATGCTTTGCGGACTTGTGTAGATTTTTGGATTTACACTTGGGTGGATTTTTTGTACTTCTCTCTGCACTTTGTCTTTGAGTTTGCAATACCTGGCTCCACTGAAGTCTATGACCATCTGGGAGTTCTCTGAGTCTGGCTTTACTCTGATCAATAGAATCTTGGCCCCTTTGCTGCTTTTGCTGCTCATTAAGTATCTATGGCCTTTTGTATCTGTGTACAAACATTTATCTCCATTATAGCCATAAAGCTGTAAAATCTTCTCTGTTGCACTTGAACTCTCGGCTTGATTTGAGTCCATGTTGGCTCAATCTACAAAAACTGTCAATTGGAAGATTCTAGTATTGATTAGCAAAATTTCTCTTGCCCGGCTTGATATAACTGCTTTAGTCAAAGCGCTTTTGCAGTTGACTACTCTTCTAGCTCGACTGTGTCAAAGTTAATTGCAACCTTTTGAAACAATGAAAAACTTGGGCCTTTAACAGGTAATCTGCAATCCCCCGTGATTTGTCGATTTTCAGATTGATTTTGAGAAATTTAAAAATTTTTTTGTCCCTCAAGGCTTCGAGTTGATTGTTTTCAGCTTTTTCCAGCTATTCGGATTCGCTTCAGCACAATTTGCTCAATGTGCGGTGTTTGCTCAGCTTGCGGCTATTTCTGACTTTGCTTTTGCTATTCGGCCTCGTTCTGGCTTTTCCTGGCTCTTTTTGGCTTGTTTTGGTTTTTTTTTTCAGGCACTTCCAACGAGTTCTTTTTTATTTTTTCTAATTATTTTTAAAATTTTGAATTTTCTAATTTTTTTGTATTTTTATGATTTTTTATGGTTTTTTTGAGAAAGTTTTGATTTTTTAATGAAATTTTTTCAGATTCTTTGTAATTTTTTATTTATTTGGATTTTTTTGTACAATTTTGGATTTTTTGTGAGATTTTTACTATTTTTGTGATTTTTCTTATTTTTTAAAAATTTTCTATGAGCTGTTATGATTTTTTTACGTTTTTTATGATTTTTTCTGGTCAGTTTTTGAATTATTTGTGGAGTTTTGAATTTTTTACGATTTCCTTGAATTATTGGGAGTTTTTCTGATCCATTTTTTATTTTTTTATTAATTTTAGAATTTTCTAGAAAGTTCTAAATTTTTTATGAGTTTTTTTTATTTGATAAATGTTTTTTTTTTAATCCCTTTTAAGTTCTTGTTTTCTTTTTTATAAAAATTTTTCTGGTGATTTTTTATTCTCTTTTTTATTTTAAGATTTTAAATTCCTTTTTATGAATTATTGAATTTTTTTTTATTTTTTGTGATTTAATTCCTTTTTGTGATTTTTTGTTTAATTTTTGGATTGTTGAATTTTTAAATTCTTTTTCTGATTTATTGGTTTTTTTCAATATTTAACTTACCTTCACAGTGCAAGCCTACCGTTGCTTTCTGGCGCCTTGTGGACAGCGCACTTGCACGTAATTGAAGGGCGGCAGCGCGAGGGAACTGTCAGCGCTCTCTATGGCAGAGCGCACGCGCACGAGAGAGAGAGAGAGAGAGAGAGAGAGAGAGAGAGAGAGAGAGAGAGAGAGAGAGAGAGAGAGAGAGAGAGAGAGAGAGAGAGAGAGAGAGAGAGAGAGAGAGAGAGAGAGAGAGAGAGAGACTATCAGCAGCTGGCGGCGCGCTGCAGGTCGAAGACACGGTACACATCAAAAGAGTCAGGAGGGTGTGTGTGTGAGAGAGAGTAAAAGGGAGCAGGGTGGGGTTCACGCACGCGGCAGGGTGAAAATAAGGGAGAGAGAGAGAGAGAGAGAGAGAGAGAGAGAGAGAGAGAGAGAGAGAGAGGAGGGGGAGGGTGTTCTCACGCAGGGGAGAGAGTGAGAGTTAATAATGGAGAGAGAGTGAAGGAGTTAAGAGGGAGAGAGAGAAAAAGATAGTTGCGGAGAGTGGAGAGAGACACGGTAAAATAAGGGGAAACTCGAAGCTCTCCCGGTTTCTAGGTCAAAATTCGAAGCTTTTGCCGGTAATCACAGTAGACTTTTGCTCAAAATTCGAAGCTTTTGCTCAAAAATCTAACCGGGATTTTAGGATTTCTGCCGATTAAAATACACTGGACCCAGTTTTTTTTAGCAAGGGCAGAGAGAAAATGAGGGAGTGTGACAGAAAGAGAGAGAGTGAGTGGATGGCAGTGTGTGTGTGTGTGTGTGTGTGAGATGGATGGTGTTCACCCGGAAAGAAGAAGAAGAAGAGGAAAGTTTTAACGTCGCAGGAAATTATCCCTAGGGACCGTAAAGATCTATCCAACCTGGAGATTTATTATTCGCCGCAAGGCACGGTACCGATGTCGGAAACCCGCTTCCTTTTTTAATTTTATATTTTTTTCCCAAAAATGCCAAAAATAGGTCGAGAATTAGCAGAAAACTCCAAAAATTCGCCAGAAAATCCCAAAATTTGCCAAAAAAATCCAAAAAATTCCCAAAAAATTCTAGAACCCTTCAAAAATCATCGTCATTCTTAACAAAGCATTTCCGACATGCAAAAGCACACCGAAAATAGCAAATTTTACCGAAAATGCAATTTACGACACAAATATCAACCCGAACCCCGAAAATAGTAAAACGCTCAAAACTCGACCACAGAGGGAAAGAATGCAACACAAAATGATGCCGTAAAAACGCACACACAAAATAGCTCGTAAAGATCGCAAAATCAAATTTTCATGGAATTATCCAAAAACTAAAGCAAAAATTACCAAAAAATATCCAAAAAATTTCTGTAAATTCTCCACACATTGGGGAATAGTGCAGCCAAGTAAAATTACCAAAAGCACATCAATTCAATTGCCAACAATTTTATCGATAAAATCAAGACTAGACAATTAAACCAGCAAAATTACCAACAAAAATAGGTCAAAAATTGACGCAATTAGAGTGTGTAAATCCCTGTTTTGAGCACAAAAACGCAGCATTTCATCATTACACACATCATTTATGCAATCAAAATATGAATCAATCATGCAAATTTAACACTTTTAAGCACACACACACACACTAAAAAATTGGTAGTTTTTACCAATCTTTAGGTGCGCACACAAAAGGGTTAAATTTGTCGGATTTGCAATGTGACTTCACAAATCAATAGTTAGGCATGAGCACAACACCAATCAATCATCACAATTCAAAAATCATAACGCACACATAGATTTCTAAGTGCTCAAACATGGGCAAAATAATGCACACACACCTAAAATTAGCATACACACACTCAATTACAGTGCACACACACTTGATTTTAGTGCACATACACTTGAAATTGACCATCCAAGCATGCAATTAACTCGATTAAGCACCCAATTAGCAACCCACATTCATCAATTAGCAATTGAAACTTATCAAATTCATGCGTCGGCAATTCTTAAAAATTTGGGCATTACGACGGCGTGAAAATGAAAAATCGTAAAATTTTCCATCCCTAACATCAACATAGCATAGCATTACATTGCATCACATTACATTGCATCTTGGTGGGATATCTACACAATTCTACACATCTCCAGATTCTAGGGAGGTTGAGAATACCACCTTAATTACCTTTCCGTTGAAGATCAATTGAATGGTCGATTGCTCCAATCCTTCATAGCACTTTCCGTTGAAGATCAATTGAATGGTCGATTGCACCAATCCTTCATAGCACATTAGTAAGTTAGCAAAAATTAGTCAAATTAGCAAGGGGTTAGTTAGAAATTAGAGTGTGTAAATACACAATTGGCAAGATATGGTCACACAGTAGGGAATTATGAACACAATGCTTCATGCACACACATTCAAAATCCACAAAAACATAAACACACAAGTGAAATTAGTGAGGGAACGCATTCATTTATGCCACAATTACACTCACGTAGGCCATGGTCCCCGGCAGTGGCGCCAAATGTTGGGGGTCCCATCGTTGCAATAGCTCCAATGACCAACAAAATTATCAATCCAGAGGGATGAGCTACCCGGCTAGGGCATGGAAACACTCACATGGTTAGTGAGCTAATTGTGGCAACACAAATGGTTAACTCTACGAGGTGAGCTTCTCGGCCTATGGAGGAGCGAAGCCGCAATGAAGGGCAATCTCCATATCCACTTCTCTTCACTTCTAATCAACCCAATCACACACACTAATATTGCAAGATGCACACAACACTAATCGTATCATGCAACACACTAATCGCAAGCACACACACGTAGATCTATTGAGCACCACACTCCAATCAAACCCACATGCACACACAAGAAAAAGAGGGCAATCACACAAGATTAGAGAGGGATTAACCACTAATTAGTTAAGATCTAGTTAATCTAAGCATCATAGGCAATCATAAGAATAAGAGAGAGGCATAGTGAGAGAGAATGAATCATTAATTAGTGTTCATCAAGTCTCATGAGCAAGGAGAAGCTCAAGGACTCCATAGCCACACACCTCAAGAGCTCTCACCAAAGAGTGCTCTCAACAAATGACTTGAGAACCCTAATTTCTTTTACACACTGCCTTATATACCTAGGTTAAAAATATGCAATGTCTGGGCGCCCAAGGCCTTTAGGGCTCACCACTTACTGAATCTGCAACCTAGGCACATTAAGTGACCTATTCTTCACAACTTGGAACTCCCATTGAGGCCGTAACACATTAGAAATATTACAATGGTTTGAAATAAATCGGAATTTACAATACGTGACCATTTCGGGAAAATGTGAAAAATGTGTAACTCCAATCTTTACTGCTTCTTTGCATTCATCCTCGATGTGCATTCATACGTCTTCAGTCTTTAGCAAGCTTCTGTTAACTGAATTTGACTTAGTTGACAGCAGAGCGCCTGAAAGTAACAGGACTCTTACATCCTATGGAGATTCCCAATGGAAAATGGGAAAGCATCTCTATGGACTTTATTGTGGGTTTACCAACCACTGTATGAGGTCATGACTCGGTATGGGTGGTCATAGATAGGTTGACTAAACTATGTAAGTTTATTCCAACCAAATAAACGGTTAAGATACCAGAACTAGCCAAGCTATTTGTGGACAATCTATACAAATTGTATGGTTTGCCAAGTAACATTGTCAGTGATCGTGATCCCAAGTTTAACAGTCACTTTGGGAGAGCTGTGTTTAAATGATTGGGTACACAACTACACCTAAGTACAGCCGATTATCCAGAAATAGATGGTCAGACTGAACGAGTTAACCAAGTGCTAGAGGATATGCTAAGATCATACGTCAGCAAAAAAAAGTCAGATTAGGAAGAATACTTACCTGTTCTCGAGTTTTCCTACAACAATGCTAAGCATGTCACAACAAGCTTTAGTCCTTTCATGCTCATGTATGGGTTTCAACCTAGGTCACCAATTACGGTGGGGTTGGCAATTGAAAAACTCCAACAGGTTAAGGATTTTCTCCAAGACCACATGGATATGCTGAAACTTGCTCGTCAGAATGTCCGACAAGCACAGGATCGGTATAAGAAGTACGCTGATGAGAAATGTCGGCAAGTTACCTTCGAAGAAGGGGAGGAAGTATTTTTATGTGTGCCAAAACATTCAGAAAGTCTGAAAACTAGGCCAACACCTAAATTATCTCCCCGATATTGTGGGCCTTTCAAAATACTCAAGCGAGTAGGTGATGGTGCCTACAAATAATTGCTACCTTTACATTCTCGTATTCATCCAGTGTTTCATGTAAGCCGTTTACGTAAGCGGTTACATGGGGATGACAATGTCATTGACCAACAGATTTTGGTAGATTTCATTGAACCTCCTACCTTACCGCATGAACCTGAGCGTGTTCTCGGTTATCATGAGTTGCATACACGTCATCATGTACGTCCACAAGCCTTAATCAAGTGGAAAGATCAACCGGAGGAAGGTGGAACTTGGGAAAACATTAGTGTTCTTAAGAAGAAGTTCCCCACTTTTGTTTTCGAGGACAAAAACTCTTCTTACTTGGGGGGAGTAATGTCAGGACACTGGCAAGGCCGAACTAGACAAGGGTAGGGCCCATCTAGGAAGTGTGGAAAGGGAGTCTAACTAGGGCAAAGGGCCAGGGGCTATGCTATATAGTGGGTGGTTGGGTGGTGGACTCCTAGGTTCTAGTTCCCCTTGTCTAACACATAGTAGGTGGAGCTTTTACTTATGTTCAAAGAGAAGCACTTTGACAACGTTGCATGAAAATTGGCAAGCACTCCCATGTAGAGTGAATGCATAACTTCTCATTTCATTCATGGTGTCTTTAAAGAAGTAAATATGCATGTATGAAATGAAGTAGCACAAATATTGATCTTTCAATCTGCAAGCAAAATAAGTCTTTAGGTACTCAAATGCATACTGCCTTATACCAACTTTAGGGTGCTACTCTTTAAACATAATAAAGAGTTCCACCGACAATAAGAATTATTATGGGTATCACAATGGTATCATATATCACAACAACGCATCAGGAATCAAAATAGCTGACTCTTCATCGTTAATATAATATCTATCATATTGATATGAAGGTTGCATCATATCAGTATGTTAAAGTTTATGATAAAGGTATCTACATACCATCTTTTTGATGTGATGATACTCTTTGAACATGGATATCAAGATAGTGTGAAAATGAAATAGCACAAATATTGATCTTTCAATTTGCAAACAAAATAAGCCTTCAAGTACTCAAATGCATACTACCTTACACCAGCTTTAGGGTGCTCCTCTTTGAAAATAAGAAAGAGTTCCACCTACAATAAGAATTATTATGGGTATCATAGTGGTATCGTACACCACGGTATCGCATCAATATTATATCATTAACATAACAATATCAAAATGGTTGACTCTTTGTCGTTAATATAATATCTTTCTCTATCATAATGATATGATGGAGGCATCATAGCAATATATTGTTAAAGTTTATGATGAAGGTATCTAGATACAACACCATATTAGTGAGTTTGGGAATTTCCCAGTTTCCACTTTCAAAAGAAGCTTAATATTTGACGATGTGGTTAAATATTAGCCAAAGTTTTGAGAGGATGTCTTAGAAGACCATTTCAAGTAGTACCTTCTAAAAGGCTTTGATTAAAAGGTAGTTCTAGATTTTTCCATATGGCCAAATCTTCAAGACATTGGTGATTCCCAAATTGCCTCCAAATTCTTAAACTCTCTGATATAGTGTTATACCATCTTTTCGATCGATGCGATACTATTTGTGCACCGATATTAGGATAGTGTGATACTAGCATGTTGAAGGAATGAGGTTGAAATCACTCATATGCATACCAGTATTATATGAGATGATGCTCCAAAATTGTAAGCCCATGCCCTTATCAAATCAATATCATGGAAGTATGATACCGATATGAGTCGATATTGTACTATTCTAGTATGGGTATTATATTGATATAATAATAAAAGGAGTTCAATGTATAATAAGAGCATCACTTTTTAGACCAATGTTGTGGAGATTATTGTAGCATTGATTGATTAACATCGCTATAATTATAGAAATTGTACCCTTATTGACATGGTACCATGGTGGTATCATTTAGATTTGTTGAAGGTACGATTCACGATACAAAATATCATACAAATCTCATGGCAGTACTATAATGTCACCAATATGCTATTTCTATTTGACTAGTACGATTGATGTAGAATATTGGTATTATATCGGATGTCTTTTTGGTAGTGTAATATCATATAATATTAATATACAGGCATAATGTAAGGATGATATCATCAATAAAATTACCAATTATATGCCATACCCTTTGCAACGATAATACACCTATGATTCCGATATCAAATTAGACTAATATTTCTAGATTGGTAGTGTCTTAGTATCAAACCATTGCATTGTAGCTCTCCTAATGAATTCAACAAAAATATATTCATTGGGTAAAAGCATGTCAAGGTGACATGCTTTTTGTGCTAGTTAAAATATTTAAAATAGCACATCTAAAAAAACTTGGACGCATAGTAAACATTCTACAAATAAAATCAAAATTTATCAGAGTTTGTACATTTGGATTCCTTGTTTCAAGAGCTTTCTGTTCATATATCATGCATCATAAATCTTAGAGATCTAACTCGTGTTATTGTACTAGTTAGCATATGTTAAATTTGTGCTACTTAGCAATGTCTTGGACAACTTAAAGAATGTCACATTAACATTATTTCACCCCACTACCTATATAGTGCAAGTCACTCTAAAGAAAATAAAACACTAAAGGGGAAATAAGCAAAAGAAAAACACATATGTATCAATGTGCACTCGTACCATCTCTTTATATGGACAAAAAAGGTCTTTTGACTTTCCATTTTCATGGGTCTTTTCATTTCTAAACTCACCCTTCACTTATGCACTTAATATTTTTGAAAGGAATTTTATTTTTCCGAGATTGGGGAGACCTACTTGTACTAGTTGGATACCGAGCAGTATGATTGGTGTATCATATGTTCTTTAAATTGTAATACTCCAAGAGTAGTTGTACTAGTATCTTAGAATACTTAGGAAGCTCAACAATACTTGGTACATATTGGCCCTATCAACATACCGCTGCTCTAAAGTTACACCAACAATATAAACCATCAACTTTGCACTTTTTGAAGAATAATATAACATATTTCTTGTACAAAATGTTTTGTTTGCCACAAACTTTATTGAGATATTTACGTCAGATCTTGATCAAAGAAGACATAGAGATTGTTGGAGAAGATGCAATGGATGCTTGACATAGTAGTTTCTTGAATTTGATCGTTTGTGCATAAGTTTTAAAGGATTGACAAGGTCATACTAATGAAGCTAGCTTTGGCAGGTGCTCAATTTTAGTACTTCATAAATGTTTCCTTAGGTCTCTTGGTGTGGCCCTTTTTTATTTTTTTCACGAAGATGGATGTGAAGCAAGTATCAAAATATGTCATTGAAACATATCTATAATGCCTACTTTAAGAGTACTACCAAACTTGAGGTGGTATACGTGGCAGTAATAGCCGGAATATTCCAATTTTTCTATCCATGGGAAAAATCATGCATGCATGGGAAGTGGGGCAAGGCCCAACATTCAAATCTGGGCAAGGCAACATCTTGAACTTAGGTTGGGAACTTATGTGGACCAACAAATAAGGGTCTATCATTCACATTACATACTAGTCCCAAGCACAACAATGATGGCATAGTGTGCTAACTCCCATCCAAATAGGCACTTTCTTGTTCCGACATGGTCAAGGGGTGGACAACCACTCATAGAACCAATCAATTGTTCAAGGAATTTCTATAATCATTGTGATGTGCTCGAGTGGCGGTTTGAATATTTGATGGAAGACTCTAGGGGTTGGCCCTTGGTAGACGTGGTGAGAGCCAATGGTGACATTCTGGCACTAAAATGAGATGTTGGAAACAATAGTTTATGGGAGGATGAAAGAAGGTGAGCAAGAGATCAAGATTTGCGGCCTCTAGCTGGCTAGACGGGAGTGTGGATCTTAGAAGAGAGAGGAGAGAGTGCTTCTATGTCTACCAAAATAATAAGGTCAGTGGGCAGCACTGGACGTCTGGACCAAGGTAAAGGCACATCCGCATCCTCGTCATTTGCAACCACCTCTATCTCCTACAATCTGAGGCAATCAAAACCTGTTGAAAATATTTTGGCCTCGAACCTTGGATTTATGCAAGTTTTGCAGCTTCTAACCCTCAGAGAATGCAAGTTGAAGATATTTCAATCTTGCAGTTACTAAGGAACAGCATGCTCACAAGTTGCAGGACAAAAATGTCCTATTGGGAGAGGGTAAACCCCTCAATAGAGTTATTTGTCCTTGGATTCTTGGTTCTTCTCATATTCTTGATACTTCATCATCTCCTCTAAATTCCCCATCTTTACCTCCCACCCTGACTCATTTCGCATCGGGTTCACCAAAGATGTCGGAGGATATGTGTTCAAAACGTGATCCGGGAAGGCGTCGGGCCTCTGGTTGTGCGAGGTGTGGGAGAGAATAAGAACAACAACTGAAAAAAGGCTATGGCAATCACTGTAATCTTCAATTAATCAATTCAAGCTTTGAGTACAATATAATCGGTAGCCAAAGCGGGATATTAGCAGCACCAACACTTGGATTAATCGGTAAATAGGAGTGTAAGCTCCCTTTACAGATTAGTCGGGCTGTTAACGACATCGGGCTTAATAAAACAATTAATTAATCTTCAAACTGATGACGGTGATGGAAACTTTTTCTTGTCACTTTACCTGCTTCAACTATCCCTTGGATCCTGCAAACTTTAATTTTGCTCACTGTCTTATTCATTATGCTTCAATTATTGTCAAATGTGTTGCATCTTTCTGCTCTATTTGCTTTACATTGACTTAATTGCCGCTCATAGGCTTCGTATTATCCTCTAATCGACTTGCTTTGCCTTCTCTCTATAAGAGAGATAATAGAGAGAGAAAGATATAGAGAGTCGAGTGAGAGAGAGCTTTTCCATTTTCTTTTGTCTATTCCCCGCTTTCCGACCTCGATTTTTGATGCCTTCCTTGTCCTCTCACTTGCATACCTTTTTTATATCCGAGAGCGAGTGATCTCCTTCTTGCTTAGTTCTGAGAGTGAGAGAAAGAAATTGGGATCCTTTCCTTGCTTCCTACTACCGTTGTCTCCGAGAGAGAGAGAGAGAGAGAGAGAGAGAGAGAGAGAGAGAGAGAGAGAGAGAGAGAGAGAGAGAGAGAGAGAGAGAGAGAGAGAGAGAGAGAGAGAGAGAGAGAGAGAGAGATTTCCCTTTCTCCCTTGCTTAGCTTCTGAGAGAGAGAGAGAGAGAGATAAAGAGAGAGAGAGAGAGAGAGCGAGAGAGTGGCTCTCCTTGATTGTTCCCCTTCTCAGATGGCGGTCCGAGGCAGGCAACAAGAATAGTGGCCTCCAAGCACCCTTGTAGGCTTCGGTGCTACTCAATTGGGTTGGGGTTGGAAAAAAAAACAAACACACACACAAACCCACAACCTAACCCTACACAAAATTGGCGCACCACCTAGTTTTGGATTTGAATTAGGACGCATAGAGAGAAAGAGAGAGAGAGAGAGAGAGAGAGAGAGAGAGAGAGAGAGAGAGAGAGAGAGAGAGAGAGAGAGAGAGAGAGAGAGAGAGAGCTCGGGCTGCTTTGAAACGTATCAATTGTGATCAAGCAAACACTGATATATATGTGAGGAAGAGAGAGAAGGAGGAAGGGGGTGCTTGTTGCACTAACAAGCACTAATACCTTCTTACAAAGCAATCATGAGAAATCAAAGTGAGATTAGAATTTGTTCAATATATCTTGAGTAATTTACACTGCAACACATCACAAGACAAGCCACCCCAATCATTGTCTTAAGGCGAGGGGAGTCCCCTCCACCATGTCTCCCTCTTACAGCATGTGGGATTTATGGCTAAATTGATAACAACACCCAAAGACAAACTATCAAGAACTAAAATAAAACACCAAGACACTTACACATCATTGTTACCCATGACTTGGCATTGGAAGAGAGACAAAGTCGCCATGCTTAGTCCAAATCCACTCTCTTTGATTCAGCAAATGTTGGGCTTACACTTGTAGGAGAAATATAGGCTTCCTACTCTTAGTTAAATGATCACTCTCTCTTACAATGGCATAGAATTCCCTTGCTAATTACCCCTAATACAACACATGCATGTGCATAAGCCAATGAGATTTCACTCAAGAGCTCCTACTCAAGAGATTGAGCTTGGCTTCTAAAGCTATAGCATAGTGCTCTTGCTAATGGTTTCCCCCCTTTTTGTGCTAACTACACCCTCCTTTTATAGCATTTTTGAGGGCTAGGGTTACTGCTCTAACCATGGTTGGGTTAGAGTTATAGCATTTTATCTATTTTTTATTGGACTTATCAAGAAGTTGGTGGGGATAATTGAATGAAAAAGAAAGGAGAGAAATGGAGTTGATAGGACTTTTCTCGGCTTCACAACAACTTTTCAATGAAGGAGTCTGCACCCCCTCTGAATCAACATTTTGTAGATCATCAAATACATACTCTTGCTTAAGCAAGTCCTCAAAATCTGGTAAATCCAATTTTGGTAAATCTGGTATACCCAAATCCATGGTCCTACTCCTCTCAATTGTAGCCTTGCTTTGACTTATAACATTTGTATCATCAACCAACTCTATGGTAGAATCTATACCAAAAAACTTTTTCTCTAATTATGAGTCAATAGCAAAAGTATCAGTTGAAACCAATCTTCATGCATGTCTACTTGAATATGGCTACACTCATTCACCTGCACAATTTTGTCCTGAGCTTTAGCCACTGTTGTTTTGATCCCCTGATTTCTTTTCCTCATGTACTGCATGTATAGGTTCTTTGCAAAATTCACCCTGTGTATCCTGAGGCTATAGAGCCTCACCCTCAAAGACTTCTACTTCATTCATGGCATCTGCAAAACCCAAATTTTCATACACAGTCTTAACTAAGTCATCATCATTAGCTTGTAAGAAGGTAGCATCTTGCATAATACACTCATCAATTATCACAGCTTCTAATTTTGATCGTACTTGTCCTCGAATATCTGCGTAGTTTGGTAGACTTGGACTCTGTTCTTGATAGCTTGCATAATGCTCATAACTGACTTGTACAATAGCTTCTTTGAAGTATTCCCAATTGTTGTTGCAGGATTTGGTAACCTCGTGCTAGGGAAGTACAAAGTAGCAAATATTGATGTCTACTTCAAGCCTCTCATCAAGGAGTTGGAGGAGTTATGGAAGGGCATTCCTGTTGTCGATGTTTCACTTCCAAAGGAGAGGACGGAAGCCATTGTGAGGGGTATCCTTATGTGGACTATGCACAACTATCCTAGCCTTGGAGATATTTTTGGTGTGCTATTTTCATTCTTCTCTCTCTTTACCATTTTAAGTTTAAAGCTTTTCTCTAAAAATATAATATGAGTATAGGGTTGTCCACCTTGGGCCACAATGCCTATCCTACTTGTGGGCCATCTTGCTGATGAAGCGGCCAGATGCCTTGCACAAGGTAATCTATCCAGAAAACCATTGTTTCTTGCCTTAAAGTCATAGCAAATACAAGGCTCCAACAAATGGGAAGAACCTCTAAAGTGCACAATGACACATTGGGCAAGCATTTGGGAAGAGCACTACAACAGTGATCCACCCCTGTCTACTCCACCAAGAGGTATGCCAAGGTACTCCATATTTTTAAGGATTCCATATTGGAGAGACTCTTGGATCCCATGCACATGTTCAAGAATGTAGCTCACACCCTACGGGACCACATTACAAGAAAAAGGGACTCTTTGGGAAAGAGGGAGGATTTGAGGGCCTTGAAACATCTCCCCACATCTGCCACTCCACATCGAGGCCCCCAATGGTAAGACTGTGCTTCCTAAAGCCCCATGGATTCTAACCAAAGATGAGCTTGATCGAGTGAAGGGTTCCATTGCATCTATTTACACACCAATGAGATACATGAGGTCACTAAAGGGAGCTTTCACAAAGGCAAAGAAAGATGGAAGGGTTCAATTGTATGGGTTGAAGTCCCATGATTGGAACAAGATGTTACATGCAATTCTTTCATTCAACTTTTATCCTCTCCCTCGTTTTGTTTGTATATTGATTTTTTTTTATAAACTAAAATCTTGTTTTGTTTTGATATTTTAACATTGTAGTCCATTTTGCCCATGAGTATGTACACATGTGGAGACAAAAAAGTGAGGGAATCTATTTTTAAACTAAGGGAGTTAGTAAGGTATATCATATCTTTATTCAACTAAAATTTTCTATATATGTTATATCCTGAACATGCACTTAGTGTACCCTTGTGTGTTAACTTGTAGATTTGTAAGCTCCAAAGAAATTGAAATAGATGCCATCCTACTGCTCAATGCTTGTCATGGAAACTGTGTGTACCATTGAGGATACATTTCCTGAATCCGTTCTTGTTAGTTAAGTCCACCACTTGGATCACATGGTTGAGCAGATTGCTATATGTGGAGTAGTGCATGCAGGATGGATGTTCTTTTTAGAGAGGTTTTTAAAGATTCTCAAAGATTTTGTGCGACTACGGGCCCAACCAAAGGCGTGCATGGCCAAAGGATGGATTGTGCAAGAGTTTATATTTTAGAGTATTTGAAAATTGATCCCTCTATGCCTTGTATGTGGTCAGATAAGGAGGATACAAAGATGAATTCACACTTACCAAGTGGAAAGGGCGAACTATTTAACATGGATATGGATCTATGCCAAGTGGTCAATGACTTTTGCATCCTCAATGAAAAAGTTATGACCACGTGGGTGGACTTGTGGACAATAGCAAAGGCAAGATATTTGCAAGAGAGGGAATCATGGAAGCAAGCTCATGGAGATAGGAGGGCACCTCGCTTGCTCAAAACCTTGCATGTTTTGTAGATCTCATTAATGCTGAGTGGATCCATGAGAGAATGACCAAAGCAAAGGCACGCAAAGAGGACGTTGGAAAGGGCGAACAAACCCAGCACACTCCAAGCTTGCCTCTCTGTAGCCCAGGGATTAACCTGCACCCCTAACCACATAGAATCACACACAGATACACAATCTTCAAACTGCAATTGCACATACTCGCCTTCGAACACCACCGGCTACACACACTCACACATGAGCACTTCAGCACAACAAGCCCATCAAAACACCATCAAATCCTGACACCAATTGATGTATACAATCACACAAGAAAGCAACACATGCCTCGACCATAATCTCTCTCCCTCCCTCTCTGCTTACACACACACAATCCCAGAGCCAACGCTACCACGGGCATATGGCAAAAGACGAGAGGCAGATAAGATTGATGGCAAACTCGACAAAAACCACAAACCAACTATGTATCACATAAACCCAATCCACTACAATGATGGCGAACTCGATATTTATGGGCTTCATAACATATGCTTTGTGCAGCTTGATCCTCTTCGCACTGGCGATCTCCTTCCAAGATTTCTCAAAGCAGCTCTATTGGCGGCTTTAACTGCAGAACCTACCCCTTAGCTTGTCACCACTAACCTCTCTATATTCTAATGCCTTGGCGGGGTGCAACCCGCCCTTGTTTTGCTTTTGACACCGTTCAACTCCAGTCCTTTGGTGGTTTCTGGCTTGCTCACTCTTTTCAGACTTCTTCCCAAATGACGGCTTCTACCAACCTTACAGCTCTGCAGTGGCCCCTTTGGTGCTCATATTGTTGCTCTCGGCTCTTGTTCTGCACTCAGCCAAAGCCTTTCCAAGGCTCTCAACACCTCACTCCATGCTGCCCTTGCAGCCCTTCATCACCTATGGCATCACCCTTATAGAAGGCGGTCACTCTTGGTAGCCTTTGACTCCGGCCTCTGCAGGTCTTGGTTCCAACCTTTTCAGTGGCTCAGCCTACCTTCTTACAACCCTGGACTCCCCTCTCGGCCTGCTCACCTCAGCCGACTGCGCCCTCTTTGTTGGCGGCCACCCCAAGCATGGTATCACCTCCTGCGACGATATCCAGCTCCTCACCCCTTGCTTCTCGTCCACAGTCCTTTTGAATTCAGCCACCCCTTGAGCTCGCGGCTCCACTGTGGACCTACCCTGTGGTCCTCCTCCCCGTAACGGGCTGCTGCTTCTTGGACCCACTCTCCTCCTCACGCCCTGATGGCTCTGCATACCAACGTTGAACTTCCCATCCTGCAACGTCCGATGCTCATAGTGATATGGAGTGAAGCAACCTCCTGCCCTGGTCCTCTCGGCCCTGCTTGCCTCACGGCGGCCCTCCTGCAAATCTCTCCCCCCAATGCATGGCGCCACTTGGCCCTGTATAACGGACTGCAGCCCGGCCCCCTCTTGGCATGCCCGCCATTTGGTCTTGTTTCCTGGCGATCTTACCTCGTGCAATGCCACGTTTCTCGGCATGCAGCTCATCCCTAGCTACATCTCCAAGCTTGGCCACTCACCTGCCTCTCTGCTCGCTTACTTTAGCATGGCAACCACCTTTCTTTTTTTTTTTTGGGTTCACCTTTTACGACTTGGGCTGCTCTCCCACGCTAAGGCTTGGATGCGATTGAGTGAAAGTGGTTTGCAAATGTGTCTAGACAACGTGAGAATGTACTATGGGCACTCTCCGTTCTGATCGAGGGGGGAGTATATGTCTCATGAATTCAATGCATTTCTGGCTAGTCATGGGAAAAAACACCAATGCATTCAATGCATTTCTGGCTATTCAATGCATTTCTCGCTAGTCATGGGATAAAACACCAATGTACAGTGCCTTAAACACCTAAGCAAAATGGTGTTGCTGAGAGGGAAAATAGGTCACTACAAAAATGGCACGATGTATGGTCAAAAGTCAAGCTTTGCCACATTCCTTTTGTCTTGAGGCCATCATGTGTGTCACTTATGTACTTAATAGGTGTCCTACAAAAGCTTTGTAGTCTATTACTCCATATGAAGCATGGCATGGCAGAAAGCCTTCTATTGAGCACGTGCATGTTTTTGGTTGTTTGGCATATGCTTTGGTGCCACAAACATAGCGTAGAAAATTGGATGATAAGGCTATCAAATATATTTTTGTTGGTTATAGTGTTGAAAGCAAAGGTTACAGGTTGTATCATCCGCAAACAAATCGTATCTTGGTTTCACAGGATGTTGTGTTTTTGTGAAAGATTCTGTTCAGCCCTTGCTGTCATGTACTAGACACAGTAATACCAGCTCAAAGGACATTTATGACACTTTGTTGCCTCTTTTCAGTGGTGGAAGTACGAATGTAAATTCCAATGAGGCAATTGTATAGCCTATGGGGTTTCTGAAAATGTTACAGATAAGCCTATTATTAATGTAGATATACATGATGTAGTTGATGAGGAAAGGGCTGAAATTGAGCAAGATAGAGGTATGCCACAATGGTTAGTGCATGCATTGCGTGATAGTAAATCGGATGCACCTTTGTCTATTTGCACTTGTTCAGGCTCTTGCCGTGAATCTTATGCATCGGATTGTTATGCTTTGGCTGTGTCTAGCTTACATGATGTTGAGGAACCTCTGTATTTTGATGAAGCACAAAATTCAAAAAATTAGATGGCTGCCATGCAATTAAAATCTGATGCACTTATAGAAAATGACACATGCACTTTATGTGATTTGCCTCCTGGCAAAAAGGCCATTGGTACAAAGTGGGTTTACAAGTTGAAATGCAAGCTAGATGGTGAGGTTGATCGCCATAAGGATCGACTTGTTGCAAAAGGCTATGCTTAGCAGAAAGGCATAGATTATGAAGAGACATTTTCTCCCACTTGTCGTATGACTACTGTTCATTTTCTATGTGCAATATTGGCAGCTTATTTTGGTTGGGATGTCCATCAATCTGATATTGTTACTGCTTTCTTGAATGGCGACATTTTTTAGGAAGTCTATGTAACGTGCCTCACGGTTTTGTCAAGAAAGGACAAGAGGACAAAGTGCGCAGATGTAAGAAGGCTTTGTATGGGTTGAATCAAATCTCCTTGTGCTTGGTATGAGAAGGCTGACACTCATTTAGTCAAACGAAGCTTTCGTAAACAGTCCAACACAAAGAACATTGTATGTAAAGCATGATGGTGATGTACTACTCGTTGTGGTTCTATATGTGGATGATTTGCTGATCACTGGACCAAATGAGAGACATATTGCTGAATTTAAGGCTGATTTAGATGCTACTTTCAAGATGAAAGGTTTGGGGCTATTGCATCATTACTTGGGTATAAATTTTAAGCAGTGTGATGGTGGTATTGCTTTGTGTCAAAAAAGTTACATAGAGACATTGCTATGTAAGTTTGGACTTGAGGATTGCAAACCTATTGCCACTCCCATGGAAATAGGTTTGAAATTGAGTCTTCATGATGTTGTTGATCTTGCAGATGTCACTCTTTACCAAACTGCTATTGGATGCCTCATTTATGTATGCAACACGAGGCCGGATATTCAATTTGCAGTCTCACACGTCAACAGATTTATGCATAGCCTAGGGTCTAAGCATTGGCAGGCTGTCAAGAGGATTTTTTGCTACTTGAGTGGCACTCTACACCTTGGCTTGTTTTATCCCAAGGAAGGATCATTACCGCCAGACTTACATGCATTTTTGGACTCAATTGGGCTGGTTGTTATGACACACGAGTGTCCACAAGTGGTTTTTGTTTCATACTTGGGAGTTCATGTATCTCATGGCTAAGCAAGAGGCAACCTACTGTGGCCACTTCCAATTGTGAAGCTGAGTACAGGGTAGTCTTCACAGCTACGGTTGAGTGTGTATGGCTTAGACGCCTTATGGCTAATTTGGGTGTTGGACATGACACTGCCTATCTATACTGACAGTCACATCGCATTGGCAGTTGCAAGGAGCTAAATTTTTCATGCTTGCACAAAGTACATTGAGATGCATTACCACTATGTCATGGAGAGACTCTCAGTAGAAGAGATCATCTTGGCTTATGTGCCAACACAGGACAACCTTGCAGATCTTTTCACAAAGACATTGTCTCGTGACAAGTTTGAAGGTTTCCGCAAAGCTTTGGGCTTACTCCCTTTTGTGGATTGATCATGTCCTTAGGGCATGGCACTTCCCTTTACTCATGTGCTAGCTCTCATTCACTGCATCAATCCAGGGGGGATTTCCTGGGGAGGTCACCTAAGAAAAATGTAATCTATCACGTGAGTTCAACAGAAGGGTATTTAAAGTTCTTGAAACTTACAGAAATATATATACAGAAGGACATTATTTTTTCAAATTTGAAAAAATTTTATAGATTTTAAAAGAAAAGGGTACATTATATTCCTAACAAAATTTACAGATAAGGGGTTTTACAAACATGTCTTGAACGCACGTGATATGGTAGTTTTACACATAGTGAACCCCCCGAGGGGGATTTATTACCATATACATATGGTAGTGATGTGTTTGAACACACTTAGGACCACCGGGGCCATTTTTTCCTCACTAGGAGGTTTTCCCCCACTTGCATTGTATATACGCCCATTCACTCTAGGGCTACTGATCTTTTCATTGCACACTAAGTAATACACTCTCTATTTTGTGCCTTGAGCTTCCTTCGTCTTCTCCAAGCTGTTTGTGTTTCCTGCAACCCTAATTCCAACAAAATGAGTCGTTTTCTAAAAGGAAAATTAGTCTTGATTTCTCAATATTACACTGGCCCCAAAACTATGGCAAATGCTTACAAAATCTCTAGAGCCTTTGTGATTATCTGAGGGCTAGCTTTCAGGAAGAGAAGGGAGTCATCCTTGAAGAGGTCTAAGATCCTCTTTAATAATAGAAATTAGAATTGTGGACACATTCAAGGTCAAAATATCAATCAAGCAAGGATGCCATCTAGCCACATTGCTATTTCTCATCCTCTAGTTACCATGCTTGAAGCTAGTGTGCCAAGAGGGAGATTTAACGGTTGACCTTGCTAGACAATGGACAGTCTTACAAAATCACAGATTCAAGCAGAAAGAGGGTGAATCCGTATGCAAAATGGCACTACGGCTCAAGAGATATGTCTCCTAAAAGATAGGTGCCGCTGGTTTTGCAATAGACTCAATCATCTGTGAATCACTGTGCTGAGAGGATGTGTCATCCTCTTGGCTCTTACAATCCTTTTCTTTATATACCTCATGGTTATCCACCAGATAAAAAGCTTCTATGATCAATGTGTTTAGCGTCAAGCTCCTTATCATATGAAGGTCCTTTTGAAGACATGTCTCATACCCTGGATAAAGATCAACATCAATCGTGCATGTGTAGGTAGTTTCACTCTCGGGTTTACTCCAAAAAAGATGGCTAAAAGCGAGTGACATTGCCAAAAAAGCTCTATGAAATATAAAAAAGCTCTATAAAACATTAAAAATCTCTATAGTTTTTAGAAAAGCTCTAGATCTTGAATTGAGGATGAAGAAGACATGGTTTTTGAAAACAAGGACATGGTGTTGAATTTCTTTGCTTCTTCACAATTGCATGCACCATGTGGAATTTGGTTTATGCAATTCAAACATTTTTTGAAGACATGTATGAAGTTGAATGGAAGTATTTGAGCACATTGAAGAAGTAATAAGGATGGAGTGAAGGAAACCTCATGTTTTTTTTGCGAGATGATTTTTTATGGAAGCATCCAAAGCAAAAAACAGGAACTTTTGGACAAGTTACTTACTACAAGGCAACAAGATTACAATTTATCAAGGAGTTCCACGAGTCATTATCTACAGAGCATAGGGGTGTTTGGACCAATTTTGCTAAATTAAGCATCAAATTGTTGGGAAGCTATGTACAAGGATGTAGTGTAATTTGTTGAAACTTGTGTAGTGTGTCATCAAATATACTCAAACATAAAGCATCAAGGTTGACTGCATCCAACATATCCATTAATTATGCATTTCAAGTGGTTTGTTGATTTAATCACCATGCCTATAGGTTTATGGTAGATGAGGTACATTGTGATTGCCAATGAGGACTTAAAAATCACATCGAAGGGAGAGCTTTGAGGACTAAAGTTGCAAGTGTGGTATGCAAGTTCATGTTTGATGATGTGATATGTAGGCTCATATGTGATGGAAAGATCACTATTGATAGGGAAGATGTGCTATGTACGTACATATGTGATGGAAAGATTATTATTGATAGGGAAGAATTGGATGCTGATGAAGCCATATAATTTTTGGCTTATATGAATATCAAAATAGCCCTTACTACTGCATACAATTCATAAGAAAATGGTAAGAGAAAAAGGGGCATCCTTGCATCATCAAAACTCTCGCTAAAGGATGCAAAGGTTGAATTGGGTATTAACCTCAATTGTTGCCGTTTCTCTATGGATGGATTGCATTACACATAGCACAATGATAGGTATTATGCCATCAAAGTTAATGTATGGAAAACATCTTGCTATGCCTACATAGGAGGCAGTGGATACATGGAGTGTATTGCCTTGCAAGGTAGGATTGAGTAGAAAATATTTTCTTGCTTTCAAGATTCTTCAATTAAAGAATAGAAGCAAGGATATTGATGCTACAAAGAAGAAGTTAAAGAATGATCATTTGAAGAACAAGACTGCTTTTGACAAGCAACACATGCTGATTAGGCCAAGTGCTCTTCAAGAGGTGATTGGGTTTAGTTTATGACAATAGTTTAAATAAACAATACATAGACATGACCAAGGTGATTAATTGGCACATATGTGGTTAAAAATGTTTTTCCCAATGCTACTTAAAAATTCCCGAACTCAAGGGGACATAATTGAAGGTTTCAATTGCAGGAAAGTGTGCCAAATTGTACAAGAAGTAGGATAGAAAGAATCAGCTTCAAAATGAAAGCTTGGATATGCTTGAAGATCAGGATGTGGATGATGAAGATGAATTTTTTTATGGGAATTCTAATTTAGCTGACTTCTAAAGTTGGCACATGCCAAATGATGTGCAAGATGGGGGGTGGTTGTTTTTTGTGCATAGTGTGAGAAACTAAGGTCGTGATCTATTTGTGGAAATTTCTCAGTTTATGGTTTATTCAAACCATTGGACTATTTGTAGTAGTTGGGTATCGATTGGTATGATTGATGTATACATTGGACTATTTGTATTAGTTGGATACATGACGGTATGATTGATATATCGTATGGGCTTTAAATGAGTAATATTCCAAGAATAGATTTACTATTGGGATACTAGTATTTTAGAGTACTTATTAGGAAGCTCAACAATACTTGGTGCACATTGGCCCTGTAGACATATCCCTGCTCTAAAGTTACGCCAACAATAAAAACCATCAACTTTGTGGTATTTGAAGTATAATATGAGATATTTCTTATATTCTCTCTCTCTCTCTCTCTCTCTCTCTCTCTCTCTCTCTCTCTCTCTCTCTCTCTCTCTCTCTCTTTCCCTCCCTCTCCCTCACTCCCTCTTCTTCAAGCACAAGGAGAGGTGGGTGGCAGGCAAGCCATGCATGTGACATCACTCTCTTGTTTGTTATCTCTTTACTCATGCTCATCTACTCTACTCCATGTTGCAGATTGTTATATAAGCGTTGGACTCTTGTCACCTATCTCTTTCTCTCTCTCTCTCTCTCTCTCTCTCTCTCTCTCTCTCTCTCTCTCTCTCTCTCTCTCTCTCTCTCTCTATATATATATATATATATATATATATATATATATATATATTGAGGCGGTCCGGGGTGGGCAACAAAAGTGGTGACCTTTGAACACCCCTCAAGACTCCCGTACTACTCAATTGGGGTTGGGGCAACCACAAGCAAAAAACAACAACAACAAACCCCCAACCAAATAAGTGAAGGGGCACCACCTAGTTATGGTATGTGAACTAGGCTGCAAGAGAGATTTTGTCACACCCAAGAAGATGCGCCACAAAACACACACAAGCAATCTCACACCAAGAGACACACCAGATGAAGTAGAGAGAGCCAGAGCAAAGGGGAGAGAGAGAGAGAGAGAGAGAGAGAGAGAGAGAGAGAGAGGAATGGAACTTGCATAATACTTTGTTTGTGACTTACAAATGGAGATTTTTCATTATGATGCTATCGTAGATCTTGTACAAAACTAACTCATGCTTAGTAAATGCTAAACATTGACAACACACACACACACATTGTCTTAGGGTGTGGGAGATTCCCCACCATAATACCCTCTTACAATGGACCAAAATTGGCAATGAAAACACACTAAAACACTTTCTAAAACAAGATCAAATGATAGAAACTTAAAATACACAAGTCACCTTGAATTCACCAAACCGTATTGCATGAGGGGAGGGACGAAGATTTGAACGTCAAATCATGCCTTTGATGCACCAAACCTCAATTTAATGATGACGGAGGAACATATACAATAGTGGTTTTGATATTTTTTAACTCACGCTCTCTCACTTGCAATGTGTAGCTTGAAAGATTCTCTCACACCAAAAGTGAAGTTCACAAAGTGATTGCTATGCCTAAGTCTCTCCTCATGCATAGAGTGTTGGGGTGCTATGTGAGATATTGGAAGTTTTACAAGAATGAGAGGGACCTATTTATAGGTTGGAGACCTCTCATTAAGATTATTGGAAATCCTAATTTACAAGCTAGCAAATCAAGATTATGATTTTTTTTTAATATCAAAACATTGCGGGCTTTCTTTGTCTACTTGAGTCATGGATGTGGGATCAAAGGAGAGCATTATTGATGGTAGATAAGGTGAAAGTAGAGTTTGAAGGAAGGAGAGAGAGAGAGAGAGAGAGAGAGAGAGAGAGAGAGAGAGAGAGTTACTACGCACATGTAGTAACATTATTGGAAATCCTAATTTACAAGCTAGCAAATCAAGATTATGAATTCTTTTTAATATCAAAACATTGCGGGCTTTCTTTGTCTTCTTGAGTCATGGATGTGGGATCAAAGGAGAGCATTATTGATGGTAGATAAGGTGAAAGTAGAGTTTGAAGGAAGGGGAGAGAGAGAGAGAGAGACACAGAGAGAGACAGAGAGAGAGAGAGAGAGAGAGAGAGAGAGAGAGTTACTACGCACATGTAGGCTTGAGGTGAGGTGTCTTTTATGGTTCGATCAATGGCTATTTTGTGTTAGTATGTTAGTAGTTAGTCTTAGTAGTTTATAGTTAGTAGGATAGGGTAGATCTTGAACTTGGTTATTTGCTATTTTTTCTCTTTTTGTGAAAGGATGAAGAGATTATGGTAATATGAGTTTGATTCTAGAGAGAGAAATTAAGCTATATGTGTGTAGAGATGATAATTTTGAGCTATGGAGTAAGGGAAAGATGTGAATGGTGAAGAAGATGAAAGAAGCCATGAAAGTTTCAAGTTTGAGTGAGGGATGGAGAGAAATGAGTGTGTATGTGTGTGTGTGTGTGTGTGTGTGTGTGTGTGTGTGTGTGTGTGTGTGTGTGTGTGTGTAGGAAAGGAGGTGAGACAAAACTATGGGTTACTTTGTGAGAAAAGTGGATAGACTGGGGTCCACTCAAAAAGTCCTATCTCATCGGTGGTCGCTCCAAAAATTATCAAAAGTTTTGAGGTGATTTTTCAGCTCTTGGTCCACATTTTTTCTTTTAACCACCACTTCAAATTCAAAGCGGAGATGGATATAAAAATCCCCACCAGAAAGCCTAATTTTCTTCACAAAAAAGTCTTCAGTGGCCCCCTTTTTGTTGAATTTGCATAAGGCTCCAAAGGTAAGTCCCTCCTTGTATTAGAGCATGACCTAATAGATTCTTAGAGGTTTGAAAATATGCATGGTTGCGGATTATGTATAAATATAATATATGGATATGATGAAAAAAAAACAGGCTAGTATATATAAACAATACATGGAATCTAAAATAGTGTTTGCTATATATATAAAAAACAAATATATGAAAATATAGAGAATCAAATGAGGAGGGCCCTCATTTTTTCTATTGATGTATATTTATTTACAAGAGGTAAGAAAGAATACCTGTACAAAATAGGAATTTAGTGAAAGGCAACGACTCATGGTGAAAAGTACTTTTTTGAGATTTTTCCTTGGAGTGGATTCACACCAAAAATAAGAGAAGCTTGCATGAAAATATTTCTATATGGAATAAAGAGTAGTAAGAAAAATTGTGGTAATGGTGAGTCAATCTACATAGCATACATATGAAAAGAATGCACACCTAGGTAGAAATAGTTAAATAAATACCAATATAATTATGAAAATTTATTAAATTTAGGCCCTATATACAGTGAAATATTTACACATAAATGGGTCATAATATTTTTATTTTTATTTTTATTTACTTTTAGGGTGAGGTAGCTCACTATGGCAATTTTGGATAGCCAAAAAATGGCTATCATTAGTCCTCCCCCAGGATGATGATATATTCATGTACCATCATAAAGCATTTTTTTCCAAAGAGAGTGCTTCTGAGTCCTTGACAAGATTTTTATTGTTTATCCCCTTGGCATTTTGGCTCGAGTTACACTCATGCTTCATGCAAAAAAACTTACATGAGAAAGATGCCTTTTGACATATATTTGGTAGATCCTTTGGTAGAAGGTGACTCAAATAGAGCTTCAGGCTATACCCATTTACCTTCCTGGAGTGCTCTTTACCATTCAAGTCCAGAAGCTGATAGTAACTTGAATTGAAAGCCTTCTTGACTATGTATGGCCCCTGCCATCTACTTTCAAACTTGGCATCAAAACGATTATCAAGTCGATTGTCATATCTTAGCACAAGATCTTCTTCCTTGATGCCTTTGTCCTTTAGTTTCTTGTCGAGCTTTTCTTTTGCTTGTATAGATTTCCTCTTGTAGCACTCGTAAGGTGCTTCTCTTTTCCACTCAAGCTCCACTAATTTAAGAAGTCAATCCATCTTGAAGGAGTACGAGCGGAAGTGCGACGCGAGAGAGAGTGCGAGAAGAAGAGCACAACGATATGGTGAACTCCCTCTACTGTAATGTGTAGAGCATAGTGAGTTCTTATTAGGTTTTTACAAAAGAATATGTGTACATACCTAGTGGCCCGCCCACTTACCTGGGCGACCACATTGGGCTTTATACCCCAACAACCTCCCACTTAAAGTCCAATGTGGTACTTTAAGTGTGAGAGAAGCTACTATACAAGCTAATATACAAGAGATGTAGAGAAGTGATGTACTACCCTACACCTAACTGCTTGCGAAAATGCGCAAAGCTCTCTTTGGGAAGTCCTTTTGTAAGTAGATCAGCAGGATTTTCTGTGGTGTGAACTTTGACAAGCTGAAGTTGCTTATCCTCGAGCATTTCCCTGATGAAATGATACTTCACATCCACATGCTTTGTCTTTGAGTGATAAACTGGATTGCGAGCCAATTGTATAGCACTTTGACTATCACAATATAACACAGGCATCTCTTCTTTGATTCCCAAATCTGTTACTAGTCGATTAAGCCAAATTGATTCTTTGCATGCCTCTAATGCTGCAACATATTCAGCCTCTGTAGTAGACTGAGTGACACAATCTTGTAATCTAGAACGCCATGATACTGCTCCACCAGCCAATGTAAAGACATACCCTCGCATAGACCTTCGGTTGTCTAAGTCACCTGCATAATCTGAGTCTGTAAAACCCTTTACACTTAGCTCTTGACTCCCATAGCATATATGCATACTCTTTATAGCTTTCAGGTATCTCAATATTCCTTTTACTGCCTCCCAATGTTTCTTGCATGGGTTTGACATGTATCGACTTACTACTCCCACTGCAAATGCAATGTCTGGGCGAGTAGCAATCATTGCATACATCAAACTACCCACTGCAGACGCATATGGAATCTTATCCATTTCAGCCTATTCTTCCTCAGACACAGGACAATCTTGTTTGCTAAGTTTCACATATGGTGGCAATGGAACACTCAGTGCCTTTCCCTTCTCCATATTGAAACGTTGCAAAACCTTGTCAATATACTCTGTTTGAGATAACCAAATCAACTTCTTTGGTCTGTCTCTCTCAATGCGCATACCAAGTATATGACTTGCCTCACCCATGTCTTTCATGTCAAACGATTTTGCCATCTTTGACTTCAAAGCTGAAATTTATTCCAAGTGCTTGTCAGCAATCAACATGTCATCCACATACAAAATAAGGATCAGCCAACTGCCATCCTTAGCCTTCTTTGTATATAGACAGTGATCGAACTCACTACGTTTGTAGCCTTAAAAAAGCATAAACATGTGGAATTTATGGTACCATGCCCTCGGTGATTGTTTTAAGCCATAAAGACTCTTTAACAACTGGCATACCCAATCTTCCTTGCCTTTCTCAACAAACCCTTCTGGCTGCTGTATGTAAATTTCCACATCTAAATCACCATGCAAGAACGTTGTCTTGACATCCATCTGGTGCAACACCAAATCTAATATGGCAACCAATGCAAGAAAGCATCACAATGTAGTCATCTTGACCACCGGAGAGAAGACTTCATCAAAGTCAATGCCTTGTTCTTGCTTAAAGCCCTTGGCAACAAGCCTTGCTTTGTACTTTGGCTGACTATCATGAGCGGTGATCTTATACCTGTAAACCCATTTACAGGGTAGAGCCTTTTTGCCCCGTGGTAATTTAACTAGCTTCCATGTCTGGTTTTTATGCAGAGCTTTCATCTCTGACTGCATGGCCAATTGCCAATTCCGGGAGTCCTTCATTTGCACTGCTTCCTTGTAACATGAAGGCTCATTGCAATCAGTCAACATGACATAGTTCATAGATGGAACAAACCTATCAGGAGGTCACGTGACACGTCCAGATCTACGCACAATAGGTGGCTCAAGCTCAGTCACAACCTGTGGTTCCACTCTATCCTGTCCTTGCTCCTCTTGAGCCCTGACATTTTGTCTTGCACGTGCAGGTCCATCTTCTTGGAAGACAACTCTTCTAATCTCCTCAACCCTCTCTGGTTTAGAATGATATTTAGATTCATTAAAGTGAACATCATTGCTGCGGAAAACCTTTCTGGATTCGGGATCCCAAAGTCTGTACCCCATCTCACCAGAATTACCATAGCCTAGAAAGATGCACTTTCTACTCTTTGGCTCAAGTTTGTTCCTAAATTCTTTTGAAACGTGAGTATATGCCTCACAGCCAAAGACTCTGAGATGCTTGTATGAGGGCATTTTGCCTGACCATACCATCTCTGGCACTGAATCCTTCAGCAAAACCTTGCTAGGAGATCTATTGACAAGATGAACAGCTGTTGATACAGCTTCAACCCAAAACCCATTTGGCAGTTGTGCATTAGACAACATACTTCTGACCTTCTCTTGTATGGTCCTATTCATCCTCTCAGCAACACCATTTTGAGGAGGATTGTAAGGAGCAGTAAGTTCACGTTTTATACCTTTTGACTCACAAAAGTCCTGAAAGGCCTTTGAAACATACTCTCCACCATTGTCAGTGCGTAAGCATTTAAGCTTCTTGCCACTCTGATTCTCCACAAGTGTCACAAACGTTTTGAAAACACTAAACGCTTCATCCTTGTGCTTGAGAAAGTAAACCCATACTTTCCTCGAGTAATCATCTATAAATGTCATAAAGTAAGAAGCTCCCCCTAGAGATAGGTTAGGCATAGGTCCACACAAATCACTATGAACAAGTGCCAACTGTGTATCTCTTCTACTGCTTCTATGCTTATGTGGCTGTTGTGTTTTCTTACCATACAGACAATGTTCACAAAATTCAAAATCATTAAATGAAAAGCTAGGCAAATAACCAGAACGAGACAAGATTTCCATTCCCTTCTTGGACATATGTCCTAACCGGCTATGCCACAAAGAAACGTTCGGCTGCTCGGTTACATTGATTACATTTTTAGAGACATTTGATACATAAATCATGTAAAGTCCTCCAGACTTTACTCCATGTGCTACTGTCATAGAACCCTTGGATATCTTCCACATGTTCTGTCCAAAAGTGGTGACGTAGCCAGCATCATCAAGTAAACCTGTGTTGATCAAGCTCTTTGTAATTGCGGGAACATCTCTCAAATTCTTCAGCGTGAAAGAAGAGCCATTCTAAAACTTCAATTGAACATCTCCAACACCTAAGATCTCACATGTCTGCCCATTGCCTAGCCGAACATGATCTTTAGTGGTCACATAAGAAGTAAACCACTCCTTGTTTGGAGACACATGAAGTGATGCCCCTGAGTCTATAATCCAGTCACTCAGTGCATTTCCATCAGATGCTGTAAGAAGAGCTGAGTCCATTGTATTCTTCAAGAAGTAGATGTCTCCTGACACTAGACTGTCATCCTCTGCAACAATGTTTGTCACATTTATTTCTTGAATCTTCACTGAGGACTTGTTCTTCTCACCATGGTCTTCAGCTTTCTCTTTGCCTTTTTCTGCTTTCCATTCTCTGCAGTCTCTTTTCATGTGACCCTTCTTGCCACAATAGTAGCATTCTATGTCACTCTTGCCTTTAGCACTGCAGGACTTGCTACGAGACTGATTCCTCTTTCCACCTTTGTACTTTTCTTTGGTCCTTCCCCTGACAACTAAGGCTGTTCCTTTGCCTTTGTCCATTGTCTTTCTATTGGTTTCTTCAGTAAGCACACTTCCTTCTACACCTGCTATGTTCAAACCATCTGGAGGTGCAGAACTACTCAAAGCTGTGCGAAAAGTGTCCCAACTTTCCGGCAATGTGATCAACAGGAACATAGCTCTAACAGGTTCATCAAACTTGACACCTTGAGCTGACAACTGATTGTAGATGGTGTTGAATTCATTCAGATGATTGGACATAGGTGTCCCTTCTTTCATCTTCAAGTCAACAAGCTTCTTAAGCCAATATACCTGTGAAGCTGCACTCTGCTTCTCATAAAGATCACTCAGCTTTAACCATGCTTGATAAGCCGACATCTCGTCTGCTACATTGAAGTAAACGCTTTCTGCCAAAGTCAGCATAATGGTATAAAGTGCCAATTCATCCATTTCGCTCCATTCATCTTCGTGCATATCTTCTGGTTTTATCCCCTTGAGCTTTATAGGTTTTATCTGCTTCTTTTGTACCAACACGTGCCAAATCTGCTTCTTCCACAATGGGAAATTGGTTCCATCCAGCTTCTTGATATTGTAAAGAGCAGTGTCCTGTGATCCAGCCATAGCTACGCTTCACAGTAGTTTACTTTCCTGGGAAAAATTCGGCAGAGTTTCCCCTGTAAACTGACCTCTGAACCAATATCAACCTGTCAAATGAACCAAGAAAGCTTCAGATTCTGCATAAATTTTGGCAGAGTCTCCTTTGTAAAATGGCTCTGGTGTACTCAAAAACAATCCAAAAAACAGCTCAAAAAAACACTGTCTCTCTGACACTGTAAGCTGTGGGTAAACCTGTCCTGCACCTGTACTCTCTCTGACTGTCCTATCACTGTCCTGTAAGCATAGACTGCGATAATGCCTCAACGGTAGTAAAGCAAAGATGCAATCCCAACTGTCTAACTCACAGTCAATACATCCTAGCTGCCTATCTAAGGGTGCTCGATGGATCGCTCCAAGACCTGTATCACCGAAAGGATCTCAACATTCGAGAATCCCCAAGCTCAATAAAACCTCACTCGACCCTCAACAAAGGCTGCAGTAAATCTGACAGTACATAGACTTCCCACAAAGTCATACATCCACAAATTTCCCACTGTATGTTGTAACCGTTGCGGCGGTTGTTTGCTGCGTCACTCACAGCCAGCAAACCCTCAACAGACATACATCATCTCTGACAATACATCCCATGTGGGAGTACCTTCAATGTCAGGATGAAATCTGGAATATCAAGCAGCAAACACAAGCTACCTGATGAACTAGTGGATGTCACCTATAGTCTGTGTGTAGATGCGCCCGTGTTGTATGTGACACGCCTCCAAGAACTGTGAGCCATCCTTCGATGTGTAGACAGCCACAAATCAACACTCTGGGAGTGTAGATATCCTCAGCACCTGCAATTTTAGGCCGAAAACCCCAAATTTACAGAGTCAGATATGCACCCGCTGAGACCACGTAGTCGAAAATGGCCTGCGCAGACCTTTGTCGAAGCCGAACGGTGGCCGAGATGACCTCAGAATGAAATTTTGACAACACCAAGCCCTTTGGGATCTCCCACGAGATTTGGGGCCATGTCTTCGCCTGTCGAGTTTCACTCCAATCTGAGTTGGTGACTCTAGCCTCCTGCAGTGCTGCCCCGAGCCTCGATCTGAACTCTGATACCAGTTGAAGGAGTACGAGCGGAAGTGCGACGCGAGAGAGAGTGCGAGAAGAAGAGCATGACGATATGGTGAACTCGCTCTACTGTAATGTGTAGAGCATAGTGAGTTCTTATTAGGTTTTTACAAAAGAATATGTGTACATACCTGGCGGCCCGCCCACTTACCTGGGCGACCACATTGGGCTTTATACCCCAACACATCCATACCTCTTGATCATCTTGTGCACCTCTTCCAGGAAGCCGTATCGTTGGGCTGTTGAGCTCGATAGGTTGCAAAGCCTCTTGACCATAAACCAAGTGAAATGGTGTGAACTTCTTGGCCTCCCTACATGTGGTTCGATACGCCCACAAGGCACCATCCAAGAAGTCATCCCACAACTTTGTCTTGTTATGCACCATCTTCCTAATGATGCCTGCAATGACACCATTAGCCTTCTCCACCAAACCATTTGACTGTGGGTAGTAGGGTGTGCTATGACGATGTAGAATGTGAAGCTCTTTACAAACTTTTGTGAGTAAACCCTTCCTGAATCCTGGACCATTATCAAAGACAATCTCCAAAGGTGTGCCAAATCTACAAAAAATATTAGTGTAGACAAACCTGCTCATTGTTTTCCCATTTACCATTGCCACACTTTGAGCCTCTACCCACCTAGTCATGTAATCTACAACCACTAGAATGTATAGTTTACTATTTTTTGTTCTAGGCAGAGGACCCATAGCATCAATGCCCCACTTTTCAAAGGGTCCATTCGCAAGCACGATCTACCTTGGACCATGGAACAATCTTCTATTTCCATTTACCTTACAATTGTGACAGTTTTTACACTAATGATGGACATCCACATGCAGGCTTGGCCAAACATACCCCGCAAGAAAAATCTTCTTTACAATTAACTCTTGGGCAAAATGATCACCACATGCTTCCTCATGCAAACCTTTTAGAATGGCTGAAATTTCCTTGATAGTTGGTACTCTTCTGCATACTTGATCCTTCCCACTTTGATAGAGGGAGCCTTCTACGAAAAGATAGACACTTGCCTTCTTCATGAGTCTCCTCTTCTGAGCTTTTGTGAAGTCTTGTGGAAACTCACCCTCCAAAATGTAGCCAATAATGGGAGCCAATGACTCCAATCCCAAGTATCTTGGTTGCTTGACAACTGCTACCACCATGATGACCTGCCTTATTTCTCAACACATATAACTACTTGTTGTGCAAGTAAATCGGCATCTTCATTTTTTTTCCTAGGAATATGATATAGTTTCACTTCTTCAAACTGATTAAGCAACTTATGAATGGCATGAAATTTTGTCCTTAAGCTTTCATTATTGCATGCCCAAATGCCTAAAAATCTGCTTCATAATGAGAAGCGCATCCCCTTTTACCATGAGACATTGTATACCTTGGTCAATGCACATCTTTAAACCATGAAGTAGTGTGACGTATTCTGCTTCATTGTTGCTAGTTGAACCTGGTAGATTGACCTTCTCTTTCATGACCACCTCTCCACTTGGGTTGAGCAACACTAGCCCTCCCCCTTCTTTTCCTATGGCTGGTCGAAAAGCCCTCCCCCTGCTTTTCCTATGGCTGGTCGAAAAGCTCCATCAAAGAACAAGCTAAAAGCATTAGGAATACTTTATGGTGGTGGCAATGGTAGGGTCTTTACTTCAAGCACCTTAATTTCCTTCTCATGTACCCTATAAGTGAGAATCCCTGCCAATTGTGCACACACACTATCTTCTACCTTGAAAGAGTATTGAAACTCTTTCAACTCCATAATCCACTTTCAGATGACCCCCTAGGGAAAACATTTTCTGCAGTGAGGATTACAAAAGGTTTTGGTAGCAAGTAGGATCTAAACTTTCTCACTACAAACATGATAGAAAGCATCATGAGTTCTGCCTCCGTGTAGCCTCTCTCTAAAGCATTCATGACCCTACTAGCAAAGTAGATGGGTCGCATCCTCGTACTGTGGGGATCTTGGTGTAATAAAATTGCACCAATTGTTTCCTTTCCAACACTAGAGCTAACAAAGAATGTGTACTCCCAACAAGGAGGCATGAGTGTTGGTAGCTCTAACAAAATGACTTTAATGTTACAAAAGTACTCTTCAAGCTCATAAGACCATGCAAATTCTACTTGTTGTGTCAACTTTTGCAAATGGTGAAGTAATTATGAGGCTAAGTGAATGAAAAATGACATATACTTCACCTTTTGAATGAATGAGATGGCCTCCTTAAGACTCTTGGGTGATGGTTACTTAATAAGATCCTTTGCCTTTGAAGGATTCACCTTGATGCCTTTGTAAGAAACTTTGTGACCAAGCAAGATCACTTCATCCTCACCTATGTCGCACTTGTTGGGTTTGAGTTGACCTCCCATGTCATAGAGCTTCTTCAATCCTTCTTCTACTCTTTGCAGATGCAATGATTTTGAGCTATAAATGCAAAAATCATCAATAAAAACCCTAATGGACTTTCAGAAGAATTCTTGAAACACCATGTTCATAAAACGTTGGAAAGCTGCAGGAGCATTTTTCAAGCCAAAAGGCATGACTCTAAAATCATAACAACCCCAAGGAGTGATGAAGGTTGTTTTCAATTGGTCCTCCAATGCAATCCCTATTTGAAAGTAACCTGAGTAGCCATCACACACGGTGTACTTCTCATGATCGGCTACTTCATTTAGTATCTCATCCTGAAATGGGAGGGGAAAGTGATGTCTTTTTGTCGCCTCATTCAGTGGTTGGACAGTAATCCACACACACCCTCCACTTGACGTTCTTCTTGGGAGTGACAACAACGGGAGAGACCCACTCGGATTTCTCCACTGGATAAATGAAACCTACTGCTAGAAGCTTTCTTACCTCCATGAGCAAAGCCTGCTCCTTGATGACTCCTAGCTCGATCTTGTGCTAAACATCATCTACTCCGTGCACGTCGGTGTAGTCTTTAGAAAAAAGCTTAGGAAATGTTCTTAGCACACATTTGAACTCCTCTCTTTCATGCTTTGTAAGTGTGGTAGACAACATACCTTCTAACATTCCTTCATCTTCCACATTTTGGTTCTCTTGAGGACCTACCTCCTCCAAGCTTGGGCAAGTTTCCTGGTTGCTTGGCTTAAACCTTCTCCCCATGACTTCAATGGAAGACTCCTCTTCCATAGTGCTACCGCTACCTTTTTCTTCTGAAGTGCTATCAGTCCACTTTCCTCCGTCTCACTTTGTGATGATTATTCATGGAGCTCCTCTTGACGTTGCTCCTTCATGTCAAAGACAACCTTCTTATGATTGTCATTCCTCCAGATCAAGTTTCCACTTTCCACTTTCCACTTTATTTTCATTAGCCATGGTCTTCCTAGGATAAATGGATAGCCACTTCCCTTGGTTGACATAACATAAAAATCCACTTCCTTCTTAATGCCAAAGGCCTCCACAAATTTTTTTTACAAATGCCTACACACCTAGCCTTGCTATTGCTTGCCATCTTGACTTCGGTTTCAGGTGTCTCATGGATGTGCATGCCTAGTCTTTGCATGAGTCCCTTTTTCATGATGAAAATTTGTGCACCCCTATCGGCTAGACCTTTCCTAACCAATCTTCCTTTGATGTAACAATCTAGCACAGGTGTAATATCCTCATTCATTTTAGCTTGTGCAATTTTTACAACAGGCACACTCTCTTTTTGGCATACCTTGCTCAATTTTTCTTTCCCTCCCATCACACCTAAAAGCAAAAACAGTGCCATCTCCCTCATCCCCCCCCCCTTCTCTCTCTCTCTCTCTCTCTCTCTCTCTCTCTCTCTCTCTCTCTCTCTCTCTCTCTCTCTCTCTCTCTCTCTCTCACACACACACACACACACACACACACACACACACACACTTGGTCACTTCATTTAGCTGGGGTTGCTTTATCTATCTACACACACATTGGCACTTGAGCTGTTGATGTAGCTGATGGTTATAATTTCTTGTGGGTGATTACCTTGAGTCTTTATCTTGCACTTCCCTCATTGGGATATTCTAGCTTTTACTATGCATAAATGAGCTGATGAATATAGTGTCTTGTGGGTGTTTACCATGTGTTGGTACTTAGTATTTTCCTCAACGATGTAATACAGGGTGATTACCAATGGTGATTATCGATTGTCTTTATTTTTCACTAACCTCCATGGGTGTATCTGTCTCATGCTATGCTGATTTGATGGTTACGTGTCTTGTAGGTGATTACCATGAGTTTTTGCGTGGCAATTTCTACCTCGGATTGGTATGATCGTGTAGGATTGGTATTCTCTTTGATTTTAATGCATTAGAATACTTAAAATGGGTCTCCTTACCCCGCTATCTAACCCCTACATGGTGCATGCGGAGTGGGAGTATCACCTTAATTTTACTCTCAATAAAGTGTTGGGATGCTCCCATTTGGCCTCTTTCCTAGCACTCTTTGGGCCTCCTTTTGGTCTCTTGATATTGTGCCCTCCCCCACATCATGATTGTTTTCAACCCTTTTATCCCCTTGATCTTTTGCACTGCGGGCACATTGTGGCATTAATACTCACCTCTCTTTGCTTCCCCCCTTTGCCGGGTGTACTATGCGATGTTAATCCCTAGTGTTTTCCTCGTCTGGTATAGTGCTTCAATGACCCTTCAATGGCTTCCTCTGCATCTATCCCTATGGTCTGTTGACCATCCCTTATAAACATTAAAGACTTGGTATAAGGATATTGGTCTACAATTGGGTGCTAGATTGCCTTGTATTTCTGCCACCTTCCACTATTACATATACAGGTGAGGGATCCCCTCACTTTGACCTGGTATAGTAAAGATAGAGAGTGAGTGAGGATAACTGTGGTGGGGTGATTTTTGTGTGGAAATCTTGAAGTTGTTTCTCATTTGGTGGATCTGGAATTGGTTGACAAGGCCTCAACATCCTAGGTTCTTTACTCAAGCTTTGGCTAGATCCAAAAATGGTTATTTTGTTTAATTTTGAAAAGAAAATTGATTACCTACGGCCATTTGTACCTGATCATTCACTAATCATAATGGTTTATTTTTTGGATGTTCTGACTTTGAACTTGGGTTACACCGATTGATGATCCTAGTTGAATCTAACCTTGTTTATTGTCATGCTTGCCTGGTTGGGACATCTAAACTCTCTGTTCTGTGATGACATGCTCTATAGGCTTGGACTGCTCTTAGCATGTTGAAAGGATAGTTATGTGGTACTTCTCGCTGACTTTAAAATGGCCCTTGTACTGAACTTTAGGTGCTACTCTTAAACAGAGTGAGCATTTGTTGGGGTTTTTCTCTATGGGTTACTTTATGAAGTACCAAGCTATACTCACAGAGTAAATTCCATTTGATCATCTCTATATTTTACTACTTCATTTAAATTACTTTTAGATTATCATTTTGAGCAAATTGAAAACCAATCCATAGTCTACAACTTAGGTTCTCCATGAGATAAATCTAGGCAATTAGTAATGAGGTAAAAGTTTATAGAATTTGAGTTAAAGTAACCCTGCCAAAATTGTACTCTCACAGTAGTAACCATATGATCTAAAACATTTATTTTTAAAGTAACCTTTTATTGTATCCAAGTGTTCAATCATGTCAAACCATCCATAAGCTAACCAAAACTTGTATGCAAAAGCAACATCAACATTTCTTGTAGGATCAACATAGCTAGCAAAAAGCTCATGCCTTTAAAGAGGACCCAATCCTCTACAGAGCCAGCAATATGTTAGTACCAAATGTTTCAACAAAATTGGGATCCATCTGATCAGATAAGAAATGTACAATAGGATAAAGAAAAACCTTACCCATTATATACATATCCTCGACGAGGGATAACCATCTCTAAGTCTAAAGTAGGCTCATACCTCACTCGTATTGAAGCATTAGTCAAAGGTTGATCCCAAACCATACCAAGTAGAGCATTCCACGCCTATATAGGATATCAAAAATCCAAAAGCTAATAGCATATGGCAAAAAGTTGTAGTAGTAAAATTCCAAAACCATGACTTTTGAAGGTAAAGACACATCCACCCAAAGAGCCAATCACATTAACTAGCACAACATCTTAATTAGCCAGAAACAAAGTCAAGTCAACATTATCATCATTAGTTCGCAATGTCATTAGGAAAAAAATGGACTCTCCATGGGCCTTCTAAGAATCCCTAATTTAAAGGAAGCCTTCCAAGATTAAGGGAGACAAAGGCTTTGAATGGGGCTATTTTGGTAGGGTCTCCTCCACCTTTGACCCCTAAAAAGGTGGGGGGGGGGGGGGGGTTAACCGTTTAAAAAGTAGGGAAGGGGGGGGTAAACCATTTGAAAAGTAGGGGGGTAGGGGGTCTTCTCTCTCTAACTTTTTGGCCAACTTGTAAGTGGCCTCTTAACTCTCCCATGCCACCTAAGCAAATCCGTGAGTCAAAGAGGTCAAAAAAATGACTTTTTTCAAAAACTTTCAAAAAAACTCTATTCCCCCCTAAAAAGTACCCCCAACATATACACATAATAAAAAAATATTTTTAAGTTAAATTACTCAAAATTCAACATTTTTTGACTCCCTCCAAACTTTTAGGAAATTCCCCCCAAAATTGAAAACTTTCCCTCCTAATCTAAGCTCCTCTCCTACACCCATCCCCCTTGCACCTGCACCTGTTGCTGCACCTACACACCCATCTCTCCATCCTTCAAGCTTCATCTCTCCATCCTACAAGCTCTATCTCTCCATCCTTCAAGCTCCATCTCTCCATTCTACAATGCCCCTTGACGACGTGACCAATGTCCCAGCAAGCTCTTCACGCAGTAGGTATCTAGGGCTTTTCCTACGCCTACCTCAAGAGTATGTTCCGACAAAGAAAACATGCTTGGGTACATTACCTTCAGCAAACGAATGCCGCGCTCAAGGGGAGAAGAATGTGGATCTCTGGACAGACGGATGCTTGTATCCAAAGGATCCTTCTCTCAATGTTCATCCGTCTTTTACAAACATTCCATCACTGTTGCAATACGTTGGAAATGGAGAGCAAGGTTTGTTGGGATATTGCAAGAGACTCAACAAACACGAGATTGCGCGGTCCGAGATCTACTTGCGTCATTGGCAGTTTCTCAATGGGAGTTTCCACAATCATCAAGATCAGATGCAAACAGCTACTAGTGCACTTGAGGAGGCAAAGAGCACCATCACAACCAAGGAAAATGTAATTAAAAAGCTTGAGCATACTCTTTCACACATGAAGAGTACTGCCATGGGAGGTAGGGTGAGGAAACGAGAGTTGTCCAAAATTCAGACTCTTGCACCACGTGGAGGTGTAAGAAAACGAAGGGTGACAACTATGAGGTAACATGTTCTGTCCCTCATGTTGTTTAAGTCTAATACGGCTCATCATTGTTGTTTTGGGCAATAGGAACTTCGTCCAAGAAACATGCGGCGGCGAGAATGCGGAAGCTAGGGCTACTTTACTTCGTTCTTGTTTCAACAAAGAGGATTTTATTGGGATGCTTGATGCTCCAGAGGCAAAACACTTGAAAGACGCAATCATTAAGAGAGTTCTTAGTGATTTTTCTAATATTGTCACTGATCTAGATGTTCAGGATATTTGTGATGCTGTTGGGATTAGTACCAAGGGCGATCAAGCAATGCATCAAGTGTTAAAAGATGCATTAAGAAGTCAAGGAGTCACGGAAAACCTATTCCCACTTCCTCACAGAGTGCAGATTGCCAAGAAGGTGTCAAATGAAGATGTTGTTCACCGATTAGGGGACTACTTGTATATTGAAGACACGATGCCTCTTCAGCCGCTCCGTAGAAAATCACAAGGAAGGAAGGGCCGCGGGAATGGAAGCGGTGCTGTTTCTAATAGTGTGTTGCGGACCGAAGGGTTTGTTTACACCAAATTCAACAATATCTTTGTGGACTTGATACGATTGCAGCAATCCATGGCTGTTTTCTACAATTTGAGTGATGCAGGTTAGTTTAGAGTTGCCTACATGCTCTATGATGTGTCATAACAAGCATTCTGAGGCTTTATGTTGTTGGCAGTTCTTGAAGGCAAGCTTGTGTTCGTGCTGAAGTTGGATGAGTGTGTAATTTTTAAAGGGAGAAAGTTGGAGAGAATGAGCGTCACGCTTATGAATGAAGCCCTAGCTTATGCCAAGCAATCTTGCAGTTCGAGTGAAGCGACAAAGCCCTCTTTTAGTGTGCAATAAGAGAAGGATATATGGTGGCTTGCTGCAATTGAATTTCCGAAAGAGACACATGAAGTCCTTGCATGGATTTTCAGTAGAATCCCATGGGTCACAGAGGTCATTAAAGCTCAAATAAACGGTGAGAAGCTCATGGTTCCAGGACGTGGGGAGTTTGATGTTGAATGGCATTTAGGTGGTGATCTAAAGACCATAAAGTGCATGCTTGGATGCAAACAAGGTGCAAATACTTTACTTCCCTATCCATTCTGTACAAAAGGGCACAAGACAAGTCGAGAAACTCAAGTGGAAGGTCAGAACGAAGATAATGATGACCATATAAATAGGGAGTGGCAAACTTCTGTTCTTTCATGTGATATGCTGTAGGTGCCCAATAGGGATAGCAAAGATCTTGGGTGGAACCCCATAATTCCCTTCTCCCTCAACAATGTTCACTTTTGTACATTGCATGCGTTTATGCGAATATTTGATAGGATCCTAAAGCATCACATTGATTATGCTTTCACAATGAAGCCCCTTCAATGGTCAAAAGACTCCTTGCAGGGGGTGGAGACGCTCCTTAATGAGATTGCATGTCACCGATCAAGGTGAACATTGTAGCAGAGACTTGTAGGGAGAAGACATATGAGGTGGGACAGAAGGTTTCCATGAATGGAGCCAAGGCACGTCGATTTTTCAAGAAGATGTCAAAGTCTCCAATGCAGGTATCCAAGGCAAGTGTCGATCTAGCAAGTGAGAAGCGGTGGGAGTTGTGGAAAGATTTGTGTTCATGCACGACGGACAAAGATCCCAATGTGGAGGTTGCTAACCAACGCAAGCTAGTATGGTCATCCTTTCAAAAGGTTGTGCAATTGATGAATCTTTCAAGCACCACCGTTGAGCAGCGAGAGGAGTTCAAGAAGGTGCTTTATGAATTCACAAAGGCCGCTAAGGACGGATGGTCTGAAAGCAAGATTACACACTACATGGTTTGTTTTAACGGACTTAATACATATGCAATGTTTGAAAATGCAACTTTTCTATTCGCTTATCTCCTTTTTGGTTGTTTTAGCACATTCTCTATGCGCATGGTGCATACTTCATGGACCGCTATGGTTCGCTTGATATATGGAGTACACAAGGCATGGAGAAGTCCCACTATCAAGCAAAAGGAGTCTACTTCAAGAATACTCGGCATGGTGGTGGTAGTTCACACTCCAACTACCTCCAAGAGATGTTTAACTGGTTTTTTAGGCACACCTTTGGGAGAACTCGTACTATTGAGAAAGCAAGAGAATCGATGTTAGCAAAGCAGTTATGCAACGCTTCCCGTACTGCAGCATCCGAGAAGTGGAAACTCTCGCGAGCGTCCCTGGGCCATGAAGCTTGGCGTGCAACTAAATATCGAAAAGGCATTGTTTAAGCGTCGCGTCAGCCGTCTGCATGATCCAGGTTTAGTTGTTAAATTCAATTGCTTTATTTGAGTTTCACTCAATTGGCCGCATAGTGTGAAAGGGCCCAAATCTCAAAAAAACCTATTTAAAGGTTGAAGGGGCTCATTTTGTCATTTTCCCTACTAGGTGCTACCATGGCAAGAACAAAACAAACGGCTAGGATTGCATATCCAGAGGGGCCGGATGGCCAACGACTCAAAGGTACAACAACAGAAGCTAGAACTTCACAAGCTCAAGGTGAAGTCCACACAGAAGAATCTGGAGCTTCAAATCAGCATGGCCAGTCCTCTACAGCAGCAAAAGAGAGACGGAAGCATCGCCTTGTTGTCTATTCATCGGACTCCAACGATTTTGATGGCAACAGGGAGGATGAGAGCGACCAGGGAAAAGAAACAAACAACCAAAAGCAACCATCAGAAGGCTCCAAAGAGACGCAAACGGATGAAGATGCCCCATGGGTAGGCGTCCAAATACAAACTTATCAGGCTCACATGTCTATTGGGGGTAAGACACTTCCTAAAGGGAGTGGACCTACACCATCACATCCGGTCAATAGTGAAGAGCACGAATCAGATGGAGAGTGGGTGGAATCTGATTATGAGGTGTTGGAAGTGCCTGTGCAGAAAAAAAAGAGAAAGAGCATTGTCTACAAGAAGAGGAAGCAATCTGCCCCGACTCGTGCCAAAAATGTGTTGGAATTAGGGTTGCAGAGAAAACACACACAGCTTGGAGAAGACGAAGGAAGCTCAAGGCACACAATAGAGAGTATGTTACTTAGTGTGCAATGGAAAGATAAATAGCCCTAGAGTGATGGGCGTATATACAATGCAAGGGGGAAAAAACCTCCTAAAGAGGGAAAAAATGCCCCGGTGGTCCTAGTGTGTTCACACACATCACTACCACATGTATATGGTAACAAATCCCCCCTGGAGTGATGCGGTGAACGAGAGCTGGCACATGAGTAAAGGGAAGTGCCATGCCCTAAGGACAGGATCAGTCCACAAAGGGGAGTAAGCCCAAAGCTTTGCGGAAAGCTTCAAGCTTCTCACGAGACAATGCCTTTGTGAAAAGATCTGCAAGGTTGTCCTGTGTTGGCACATAAGCCAAGCTGATCTCTCCTGCAGAGAGCCTCTCCCTGACATAGTGGTAATGCACCTCAATGTGCTTTGTGCGAGCATGAAAAACTGGGTTCCTCGCAACTGCCAATGCGCTCTGACTGTCAGTGTAGATAGTGTTGGTAGTGTCATGTCCAACACCCAAGTCAGCCATAAGGCGACTGAGCCATACACACTCAACCGTAGCTGTGAAGACTGCCCTGTACTCAGCCTCACAACTCGAAGTGGCCACAGTAGGTTGCTTCTTGCTCAACCATGATATACATGAACTGCCAAGCATGAAACAAAAACCACTTGTGGACACTCGCGTGTCAAAACAACCAGCCCAATCTGAGTCCGAAAAAGCATGTAAGTCTGGCGGCAATGATCCCCCCTTGGGATAAAACAAGCCAAGATGTAAAGTGCCACTAAGGTAGCGAAAAATCCTCTTGACAGCCTGCCAATGCTTAGACCCTGGGCTATGCATAAATCTGCTGACCTGCGAGACTGCAAACTGAATATCTGGCCTCGTGTTGCATACATAAATGAGGCAGCCAACATCAGTTTGGTAAAGAGTGACATTAGCAGGATCGCCAGCATCATGTAGACTCAACTTCAAACCTGTTTCCATGGGAGTGGCAATAGGTTTGCAATCCTCAAGTCCAAACTTACATAGCAATGTCTCTATGTAACTTTTCTGACACAAGGCAATACCACCATCACACTGCTTAAACTGTATACCCAAGTAATGATGCAACAGCCCCAAATCTTTCATCTTGAAAGTAGCATTCAAATCAGCCTTAAATTCAGCAATATGTCTCTCATTTGGTCCAGTGATCAGCAAATCATCAACATAAAGAACCACAATGAGAAATACATCATCCTCACGCTTTACATACAATGTGCTTTCTGTTGGACTGTTACGAAAGCCTCGTTTAACCAAATGAGTGTCAGCTTTCTCATACCAAGCACGAGGAGATTGCTTCAACCCATACAAAGCCTTCTTACATTTGCACACTTTGTCCTCTTGTCCTTTTATGACAAAACCGCGAGGCTGCGTTACATAAACTTCCTCAAATATGTCACCATTCAAGAAAGCAGTAACAATGTCTGATTGATGTACATCCCAACCAAAATGAGCTGCCAATGCACATAGAAAACGCACAGTAGTCATATGACAAGTGGGAGCAAAAGTCTCTTCATAATCTATGCCTTTTTGTTGTGCATAACCCTTTGCAACAAGTCGAGCCTTATGGCGATCGATCTCACCATCCGGCTTGCGTTTCAACTTGTAAACCCACTTCGTACCAATGGCCTTTTTGCCAGGAGGCAAATCACATAAAGTTCATGTGTCATTCTCTATAAGTGCATCATATTCTGATTTCATGGCAGCAATCCAATTTTCTGCATTCTGTGCTTCATCAAAAGACAGAGGCTCCTCAACATCATGTAAACTAGACACAGCCAAAGCATAACAATCTGATGCATAAGATGCATGGCGAGAGCCTGAACGAGTACGACTAGATAAAGGTGCATCCAATTTACTGTCACGCAAAGTGTGCACCAGCCATTTTGGCATACCTCTAGCCTGCTCATTTTCATCCCTTTCCTCATCAAGTACATCATGTACATCTGCATCAGTAATAGGCTATTCTAAAACATTTTCAGAAACCCCCATAGGCTGTACATTTGCCTCATTGGAACTTACATTCGTATTTCCACCACTGAAAAGAGGCAACAAAGTGTCATAAATGTCCTGTGAGCTTACATTACTGTCTCTAGTACATGATAGCAAGGGCTGAACAGAGTCTTCCACAAACACTACATCCCGTGAAACCAGAATACGTTTTGTTTGCGGATGATACAACCTGTAACCTTTGCTTTCAGCACTATAACCAACAAAAATACATTTGACAGCCTTATCATCCAATTTTCCGCGCTGCACTTGTGGCACCAAAGCATATGCCAAACAGCCAAAAACACGCATGTGCTCAATAGAAGGTTTTCTATCATGCCATGCTTCATATGGAGTAATAGACTGCAAAGCTTTCGTAGAACACCTGTTAAGTACATAAGTGGCACACATGATGGCCTCAAGCCAAAAAGAATGCGGCAAAGCTTGACTTTTGACCATACATCGTGCCATTTCCGTTAGTGACCTGTTTTTCCTCTCAGCAACACCATTTTGCTGAGGTGTATAAGGCACTGTACATTGGTGTTTTATCCCACGACTAGCCAGAAATGCATTAAATTCATGAGACATATACTCCCCCCCTCGATCGGAACGGAGGGTGCCCATAGTACATTTTGAGACATTTTCAGCCATAGCCAAAAATTGTTTGAAGCACATAAAAACTTCGGACTTCGCTTTAAGCGGAAATACCCATGCATGCCTGGAGTAATCATCAATGAAAGTCACGAAGTACAGGTAATTGCCCAAGGACGGAGTTTGCATGGGCCCACAAACATCACTATGCACAAGCTGCAACCTGCATGTGGCCCTAACTGAACCATCCTTTGGAAACTTAGAACGCTGCATTTTACCCAGAATACAGCGTTCACAAACATGTTTGACAGGTGCTTCAAGAGGCAGCAAAGAAGCAACCATATCAGATTTCTGCAAACGCAGCAAACTGGCAAAATTCAGATGACCAAAACGTGCATGCCAAAGTTTTGCATCTGAAATAGCCCTTGAATCTGCAACAGCATTTGCAAAATTTTGTCCACACTTGTCATACAAAGTGAGCTTATATAGCCCACGGCACAAAAGCCCAGATGCAACAATTTCATCACCAAAACTGAGATCATGAACTGTACATCTGTCATCCACAAATTTGACTACAAGTCCAAGTCTAGCAAGTGCGGATACAGACAAGAGATTCTTCTTGATCCCAGGTACATAAAGTGCATCAACAAGTGTGAAGGAACTGCCATTAGCAGCAGTGAGCACAATCTTTCCAACTCCCTGAACTGGATAAGAGGCGTTGTTGGCACAAGTGACTGAATTCCCATGAGGGACAGACTCAAGAGAGGTAAACAATTCACGATGTGAGGTAATGTGCTTTGTAGCACCACTGTCGAAATACCACACATGTGAATCTGCAGCAACTGACAAGCATGCATCATGGACAGCAGGATTGTTAGTGCACTCTGCGCTAAAATCCCATTCTGCATCAACATCAGCATCACAATCTCCTTTCATAGAAGACTCAACAATGGCTGCATTTGTAGTGGAACCAGCATTTGCAGTGGAACCACCCTCTTTCTTCTTAGCCTCTTTGGCCTTCAACTTAGGACATGACTTGATCAAGTGATCATTGGCTTTACAATAATGGCAACGCATCTTCTTTTTGCCCTTATCACCAGAATTGCCAGACGAAGTGCTGCCAGCAGAAGCATTAGGAACAGAATTTTTGCCACTCGCAGCAGAACCATAAGAAGTGGCTGCATTACTGTTACCACCCTTTCTTTGAGAAGCAATACAAGCTTGTTCAACTGCACGCTGCCTAGTCCTGTTTTTTCTAGAAAGTGACTCTTGCAACAGCAATGTGCATAATGCATCAAACTTGACAACTTCAGGATTTCCTTGGGTCATGAGTCTCCAAGTACTAGCAAAAGTCTGGTAGGAATCTGGTAAGGCATCAAGAACAGTCTGCACAAGGGAACTGTCCGAAATGACTTCACCTGCAGAAATGAGTTGCTCATTGATATCCTTGATACTAGCAAGGAAAGTGTCCATATCATCTTCCTCATGCATAATCTTCGACTCTAGCTCTTTACGCAGCAAAGCAATTTTAGCCTCATTGCGGCTTGCATAAAGACCTGCTAGAATATCCCAAGCCTGTTTTGCAGATTTTGCTGAACGGATGTGAGGAATAATGGTGCGCTTCACAGACAACGCAATCAATGCATGAGCCTGCGCATCCTTAACATCCCAACGAGCTTGTTCTGCCGTAGGCAAAACAACTCTAACAGCTGCAATCCTTGCAGCAAGACCTGCAACATCCTCAATATCGCCTACATCTTCAGAACTAGGACGTACATCAATGCCCTGCACAATGTTCCAGACACCTTTTGACACAAGAACATGTTGCATCATATAAGCGCACATAGGGTAGTTGTCCCCATCCAACCTGTCCTCAGCAGCAAACATCTTGAACACATCTGTGTTGTTGTTGTCAGCCATGGTAAATGCTGCACCTGATGTGAAAACTGCCCGAAAATAGGAGAAATGGAGCGGGAACAACTTGTGCTATATAGCACAAACCGTAGAAGACTATAAGGCACCTGTTATGCAGAAAACGGCACTGACAGAAAATCTGCACAAAATGACGAAATAGCCTGTGCAGTACTGCCCATAGTGGAAACGGAGGCCGAAATGAGCCCAAAATATTTGTCGACCTGCGAACGCTCGCCAAAGCTCACTGAAATCGGAGAAAGTGAGCAGGCGTGTGCTGGAGCAGCTGGCGACTAAGCTCGGGAGGACGTGACCTGCTCTGATACCAATTGTTGGAATTAGGGTTGCAGAGAAACACACACAGCTTGGAGAAGACAAAGGAAGCTCAAGGCACACAATAGAGAGTATGTTACTTAGTGTGCAATGGAAAGATAGATAGCCCTAGAGTGATGGGCGTATATACAATGCAAGGGGGAAAAAACCTCCTAAAGAGGGAAAAAATGCCCCGGCGGTCCTAGTGTGTTCACACACATCACTACCACATGTATATGGTAACAAAATGCACCTCCACGTCGACCTTAGAAGGTACGAAAGCGCAGCCGTGCTTTTGCGGAGATTTGATACTATTAAAAGAGCACCGAGCTCTTGATTCGGAGGGCCCCTTTTGCAAGGCTATGCAGGGAGGTTTTGCAATTGTACAACACTCAGTTTCGGAAGGGCGCCGTGTCCATAGAGGCAGTCCAAGAGGCAGTAGAGCAATATTTAACTGGCATATTCGAGGATTCTAACCTCTGTGCCATCCATGCAAAGCGTGTAACCATTATGCCCAAGGATATGCAGCTTGCTCGCCGTTTGCGCCATGAGGAGTAGCTTGTAATTAGGCATCAACCTTTTTGTATTTACGGAACTCCAAGATTGGGAAGAATTTGAATACAAGCGTCTTTTGATTGTATATCCCACTCTGTGCATTGTATTGGGAAGAATTTGAATATAATCGTCTTTTATTGTATACCCCACTGCGCATTGTATTGTTCTAATTATGTACCATGCAATGTAGCACTGGTTCAAGTTTTGTCTACCTTCTATTGTATGTATGTAGCCATTAGCTTGTTATTGTGAAAAATTGCCTACGTTTAGCACCTTGGCTAAGTGGGGCATGCACTTCCTGATGTATCCATGCTATGTGACTGACTATTGCATGGCAAAAACATGTACAAAGTGTTGAAAATGTCTTGGAATGCCCCCAAATTGGCTGCCACAAGGGCGCGCATTTGGGGCTTCCAGAGGCCTATGGATGGACATAATGCGCGCCCTTGTGGCAGCCTTTCCTAGTGCTTTCCAGACACTTTCCAGTGGTTTCCAGACAATTTTGACAAGCAATAAGTATGTTTTGTTTGCTTCAATGCTTCAATTAGCATAGATGCTGTTGGCAATCATCCCCCCTTAGTCCATGTCAGTCCTATACTCCAAAAAGGGCTTAGATATTGCCACAAAGTTTACTCTTGTGGTTTGTTAATACAACTTTAGGTATCTGGGGCAAGATGGGCTTAAGGTTACCTGGTCACTCAGTTTTGTAACTGGGTATGCTCCTATACTCCAAAAAGGGCTTAGATATTGCCACAGTTTACTCTTGTGGTTTGTTGATACAACTTTAGGTATCTAGGGCAAGATGGGCTTAAGGTTACCTGGGTATCCATGTCTTTCTCTTTTGCAACTGGGTATTAATGTCTTGTCACTCTGTTTTGTACCTGGGTATGCTCTTAGATGTGTCCAATTTCATCTGCCACAAGGGCACGCATTTGCACAGTTCATCAGCTGATGGAAATCCCCAATGCGCGCCCTTGTGGCAGCATATTTTAGGGACTTCCAAGCCCTTTACTAGGCACATACATAACTTTGGAAGCCTAGATATAACAAAGTATGCATTTTTTAAATTTTAATGCCTGCCAGACCCTTTAGTAGTCATAGGAGAAATTATGGTGCTTCTCATAGATAATGGAAGCCCAACATATAAGAAATTCAAAACCTTGCAAGAAAGAGAGTCATAGACAGCAAAAATTAGTTTCATTAAAGAAATCAATGCTTTACATGATATCCGGCTTTTGCTTTAGGATCTTTCTAATTACAATTTTTTGGCGCTTGGCCTTTTGGGGTGGCTCCCTATTAAGTAAAGTGGTTGTGATTTCTTGGGTGTCATTAACCCCTACAGCTTAGTTCATGCCGACATGGGCAATAAGGCGCCCGCGAAAGTTTACACCGAAAGTGGATATTGCAAAATCTTTCTTTACAAGCACTACAAGGTTGGCCGTTTGGGCAAGTGTTGTTAAACACAACGCCTTGGAGAGTGAACGGAGAGCAAAAATATTGTAGCGACCATTGGGAGAGTAGTCGGTATGGAAAAACACCACGACACCAGTGGGAAGTGTGCCGAGGTAGTGAGCAAGTGCCGCTTTAGGTCCGAACGGCGTCCTCCTCCCCCCTGACCGTTGCGCCCAGGCGTCAACCTCCAGAACATCCTGCAGAAGATAGGTTTTCTGAGATATGGCATAGAATTATCATATAACATTAACAAAATCATTTGTAACAATCAAATGTAAGTGAGCATCTATACCTCTTGTCTACGATCCTCCTCATCGGCATCCGGGTGCAAGTAAAGATCCACGCTTGACTTCCCCTTTGGATCAAGCAAAACAGGTGTTGCAGCAGGTGGTGGTGAATCCACTCTTGCGCGTTTAGCCAAACACATGGCTTGCACGGCCACAAACTCCTCCTCAGAGACCTTGGCCTGCTCGGCCGCTACCACCTCGGCTTGTGCTATCGCCACTGTGTCCGCCAAAGTATTCCCCATGGGCAGTAGGAGATCATCGTCATGGGAGGTGGTGGTATCAAGATCAAACTTGCCATGGGCATCGAGGATGGCAAAACACTCATCCATGGGAAGCTCAAAGTATTTCTCCAGATCGTGCATAAACACAAACTCCTCCACACCCACCACAATGGAGGAGAAGCGGGTAATCTCTACCTCAGGGATGGCATCCCGAGTGGTGGTTCCTTCTGGCGGTCCGGAGGATGAACCGACTGATGGAGAGGCCTCCAAGAGGCCTTGAATCCCTACAGGGTAGGTCAAGGCAAGCGTCCTCTCCTCTGCGGATGAGTCAATGGCCACGGGCTTGGGGTCCTTCACATCAGCCAATACCCCGCCGATCTGTAAGTGAGGTAGCACTACGTCAGGGCCTGCTGGGCACTCGTGAAGGAGGAAGATCATTATGGCCTGAACAGAGAAAAAAGTGTTTCCGATCCTTCCCTTACGCATTGCTCGCACATCATCAGCTTGAAGCCGCACATATTGTCCGGCGGGTTGTGCTATGGTGGCAAAGCGTGCAAGCCGCTGATGAAATGGCATGTCCCCTTGGTAGATGTGGTGGAGAAGGCCTTCAAGGACCCATTTCCCTGGCCGGTTTGGTAACTCAACAATGAATCTCCCCATGCACGTGGAAATGTATGAAGTAATGTGCTTAAGAGATTGAGAGTGGAGGGTCAAGGTGGTTTCCAAATCGGGTTGGGTTGTGAAAAATGCTTGAAGCTCAGGGCGATTTGCATGCCCAACCTCAGTAAGGAATGCATCTAAAGCACTAGTAGCAGCCATTTCTTCTCTTTGCGTGATTGGGTATGCTAGGTCAATCTGCAATGCTGGGATGAAAATGGTGAAATGAGGAGGTGGTCCTCCTTATATAGACATATTCCATCTCGAAAAAAATAAAAAATATGCATTTAAAAAATAAATTTACACCACCTTAAAACTCAAGTACAAAATCAAGTACAACACCTTAAAACTTTTCAAAATCTTTAATAAAATATCCAATATATAAACGATTAAAGTTACAAGCCAATTCACTCAGACAAGACGATTTCGTCTATAGCCCAATCTTTGTAAACAAGCATATTGGCCTCCATCCACCTTCCAATCTATACAACCAAAAATGGCCAATCAAAATACCAAAACCCACAAAAAATAAGAAAAGGTAGCTAAGCAAGCACAAAGTAGACCTTGCGTTGTTCTAGTTTGAAACTTGCATTACCGACATCCTCGAATCCCATTATGACAAAGTGTTCCCGAAGATTGGCAAGAGTCCAATGCGGATTCACTGCAACCACCTCCACCTCGTTATTGGACATGCAGACACGAATTTCAAAGGATTGAATCTCTTCGGCTATCAGTTGCAAGGGTATCCATTTGCCACGTTTGTGCATCCACCTCTCATAGCTAAACCGTGCATACAAGGTGCACCTTGCTTTCAAATACCGAAGGCAAAGCTGTGTGGGGGACACATTGCACTTATAACGGTCACCATCATGCAAACCGTCAACATAGCCCCAATTGACACCTAGAATGTCGTCCATTGCATCTATGTCAACTTCTTTGCAAACAAATATTGTTGGTGTTTCTACAATCGGCAGAGAGCGGAATGCATGCACAAATAGATGAATGGGACAATGCCAACTGAGACTCACCGATCTGGTTGCCTTACCAAACTTAGGGACCCTTGGAAATATTGCAGCACCTTGCGCTTGAAAGAAAGCAAAGCCCAATGGTCTGGAATTGGCCATTCTGCACTCTGCAATGAGGGTGTCTCCACGGCTTCTAACCTACCATAGCTTTGGCTTGACTTCGGCACCACGTACTTGTGGGAGTACATGAATATTCGCTGCTCGGTAAGTTTTTTCGATGAAACATTAGGAAACATAAGCTCCCCAATGTGAGCATGCACAACCATGAACGTGCCTGAGAGGCACTCAAGCGGCTGCTCCTCAACTAAGCTGGATGGAAAAACATCTTTACAAATGCCCTTAGTTAAACATAATGATCACATAAACGTAAACATGACATATGCATGGGATAGCTAAACTGTGAAAACTTACAATGAGGTGCAAATTGAGTTGAAGCTCTCTTGAGGTGGAGCTCAACTGCACTGTAGACGTGTTGCACGATGGCCACCATTCCGGACTTTGTTTCTTTGAATGCCAATAGCCGGCCCTTCCAATGACGTTCCAATACGCCTCGACACCGTACACGATGAGGTCCAACACATGACGGTTGCATGTAGATCCATGCACCCTTCTTGAATACTTGTGGGATCCATACCCCCTCTGAGTCTTTTGTGTTGTGCAGCACAATCTCCTCTATCTCTAGTTCGGGCCGTCTATGAGTGGACATGCTTGGGAAGTTGGGCTTAGGAAGGGATTTGAAAGAGTTGAGTACTGAGGGGAGGGTGAGGTGAGCTGCCTATGGTGGCTATGGTGGCTTTGACAGTGGAGATATAGAAAGAGGGGAGGAGTGAGAGGTAGAGAGGTAGAGAGGATAGTGGAGTTGTGGGCTATGGAGTGTGGGACTGTAGAGGGTTGATGGAGGTGTGAGAGAAGGGGGAGCTATGGAGAGAGAGGAAGAGAGTGGTGGAAAGCTTTTGGCTATGGCTCCCTTGACTGTAGAGAGAGAATGGGAGGAGGGAGAAGAGGGAGAGTGTGGGAGAGAAAAGTAATGAGGGAGAGAGAGAGAAAAGTGGATTTTGGGGGGAAAAAATTGACCTTTTTTAAGTTAGTTTATGTTTTGGGGTAGTTTTGGAGGCAAATGGGTCAACTTTGGAACTTTTTTAAAAAAATTCAATTTTTAGGGTTTTTAAGCATGCGCGTTTTTTTTGGGGGGTCCCTCCCTCTTTTATGACACCTCTCTCCTCCTATTTACCCCCCCCCCCCCCCCCCCCCCCCCCCCCCCCCGCCTACCTCCCACCTCTCTCTAAGAACCAAGCATTGAAGAGGGAGACAATTAAGCTGCACCCCTACCATTCCTCCCCCTCTAGGTGATATCCCAAGAGCCTTCTCATTGGTTCTCCCTTAAGCCTTCACTAATCAAAAAGGCCCAAGGAGAGTCCATATTTTTCCTAATGTCTACATTCTCAAGCTCAACAAACTGGTCAACCAAAATTTTGTCATAAAATCGGGTGATTTCCGACAAAGAGTAGGTCACTAGTATCTTGCAAGAATCCCTAGTTAAGATCTAAATAATATCACCATGTATAATTGAGCAATAGTCAAGGTATATCAGTGTCATAAGTATAGCTTGATAACTATAATCACCTCCTTAACAAGCTAGATTTATAGTTCAATGGTTAGTAAAGGTAAATAATAGCTAGTAGGTGTGAAAAAATTATGACAAAGAGTGAGAAGCAAAATAGGTATTCCCCTCACAGTACAACCATAATATTTATAGCTGACCACCTAGGCCCAAATCAAGCACATTTGAAACCCATAGGTACATCTCAACAAGAGGAGTCTAGGGATGCCACCTTATCCAAAATGGACCACCCAATACCTACCAAATAGGTGAAGATGCAAAAGCCAACAAAATCAAGATCCATTGTCTACCTATAGGTCCAAAGAACAATTTTCTTGGTGCCAAAACAACCACCAAGCCATGAGGAAGCCAGCTATAAAAATTCATAAGGAATAGGTCTAGGTGTCATCTATCATGATTGCTGCCACCCCACCCCAAATTGGTAGACAAAGAAAGCTCCTAACAAGTTTTTCTAGTCAAGGAAGGTCCATATGTGCAAACCAGAGTAATTTTGACCACCAGATCCTCACACAAGAATAAAATTTTGTTAGACCAGTCTGAAAACACAGAAATAGATTGTAAATTGGCAAAGAATAGTGCAAAGTCAATCATTTTTACACCAAAAGCTCCAACACCATTAGTAGCACACCTAGGGTGACAAAAAATGAGCAAAAAATGTGTGTTTCTTGTTCGATTTTCACCAAACAAGTCACGATTGACCTAAACTTAAGCCCACGGACAAGAATATCTCCATAGAAATTTGAGAAAAAACCTAATGAATATGTAGGGAGGACTTAAAGCTATTGAAAAATCCCAAGGATACCATATCTAGGACAAATATCTATGAGAACAGGGAAAAATTAGGTAAGGAGACCAAGACTCAACTCACAAAGATGGTGCATAGCATAAAGTGGATCTACACATACAGAGGAACCAACAATTACCAATTTCATGAAGTTTGGTCACAGGTGTCAGCTACTGCAGTTGCTACCACGTGGGAATTTCAAAAAAAATGGAAATATTAGTGGGATGGCCAACCCCTAGGGAGTCCAAACATGCTACGTACCGAAGAAATGGACACTTATATCCCACAAAAACCTGGTGCAAGATCCTATAGAACAAGCAACTGGACAATTGATAGGATACAAGTTTATATGATAGGGGTAGGTCACTAATAGGTTTAGAGAGGCATCAAGAAGCTTCCCAAGAAATTTTGGTCCAAAATGACACATATGGCAACTATCGCGGTTGTTGCCACATGGGTCAAAATTGAGGAAAATTTGATGACTACAGCTTCAGCAGGAAAAAACCACCCTTGTGATGCAAAATTAAGAGGGCCTTGTTCCACCAAGAAATCAAGGAAAAGTGGGAAATCCTAGTTCCAAATGTCAAAAATTTCCAGAACTTGTAAGAAACCAAGGGGAAATTGGGAATTTTGGTACCTAAAGCTTACCTAGCAACAAGAGCTAGAAAAAGGGTAAAATTCCACTAAGAATTCAACTTAAGATAAAATGTGCGTTTTTTACGTTTTTGTTTGCCAAGCAACTTCCTAGCAGATGGCAATGATAGCCAAATTTTAGATATATCTTTTGAAAAACTCATGAGAAGTCTTAGGAAGCTACAAAAAGAACTTGAAGATGGTTCAAAAACCATAAGTTGGACATATAGTGCAAAAATATTCAATGGCAAGGGAAATCTCGAGGTATGGATTAGAAAAACTAGCAAACTGGGGCATACAATGCATGCTTGCAAAATACAAAGCCGAAAGAACCATAGAGTACCGTGCTTTCCTAGATTGGACAACCATGTTAGCTACCGCAATTGCTTCCATATGACCTATTTCTGAGAATTGAAGCACCAAATGAACTCAGAAACATATCAAGTGGGTAGTCTAGAGGATCAGAAAGACAAAAGAAAGTCAGATACGGATTTACACAACATGTTAGGTGAAAGATGGCAGTGTCAGTGACCAAGGATACTACCATACCCAAAAAAGTTGAAACTAAGGAATACCATCAAAATGTACTCAATTAGAAGATCCATAGGTCCACCATGATTCAAAAAAATAGACCTCATAACACACAAATACTGACATAACTTAACAAAGAGGGAATGTCTGACCATAGATGGGGACTTATCTTAACTAAGATCATGCGCTAAACTGTGATATTTTTTTATGAAGAAGTTTGAGAACTCCAAAAAAGATGAGGCATCAAAGCATTTACCACTTGGAAGCTAAGGATAGCTACCAAGTTAATATGGAAAACATCACTAGATCAAGGGCATGCTTTGTTGACGAGTCCATTTAGAAGCATCATGGCCTCGAAGTGTTCAAATATATTTGGAGTGTGCTCTTTTTCATGTGTAGATCTTTCTAGAGATATGCATTCCTCAATCCTTGGATGAAAATGAGCATTAACCTTGACTGGGTTGGCAATTCTTCTATTGGACATAACTTCACATATCTTTTCAGTATTAAGGCTGCTTTTCGTACAAATTTGCCTTCTTTCTGCTTGAATTTATGGATTTGAAAGACGCGCTATCTCTCTTTGAGAGAGAATTCCTCTAAACTCATCAAACCTCCTTGATCGAGTCAAAATCCCTACGTTCCACAGAATCGAACCAGGTGGCAGCCTCCTCTTCATGGGTAAGTCCAAATCCTACAAACTACGTGGGAAATTCTAGGACTTCCTCAACTCTAATCATGTGCACAAATGTTGCTATGTGATCCCTGGGATCTTTGTTCCCGGAATACTTCTTATTTACCCATTTCTAGACCTGGGATGGTCTGATTCTATGATGATCTACAAACTTAAGCATATGGTCTCCCAGTATTTTTCTATGAGCTCTTTCTTGTCTCAGGGTTCCTCCCCTAGAGTTGCTCCTAAACCATAATTTTGGGTTGGTCATGCGAGTGGTTGTTCCTCTCTTTGAACCCTTTCTCTTTGCTCTCGTTCTTGGTGTGGGCCTCCTATCCCAGCCGGATTTTGCATTTTTGTCCTACTCTCATCTTGGTACTGCTGATGGAGTGGTGGTATTGGTGGTGCTCCTAGCCCTATCATGGCTTGATATCCACCTCTATTTGCATTCTATTATGCTGCAACATATTGTTGGATCCGTGCTTGCAATGATGGAGATCTTGCTTGCTAGTCTTGAGGGTTGGACATCGGTTGTTTATCTACTTGCGACATGGTGTCATAATCATTTGAAAATGGGTTGGTAGACTTGATAGGGGTTTGCATGGGCCTTAGATTCCCTTTAGAAGCATTCGTAAGCATTTCTAGGGTTATCAATCTTTCTACTCCCTAGGAAGGATTGGCTCATATTCACATCCATACTTGTCAACACACATTATGTGACTCCCTTTGTTTGAGTTGTACGTGTACAAGTATAGAATCTTTTCTGTGCTTATCTCTAAAGCATAGGGTTTCTGACATCTAAAATATGAATTCGCCTATCGTTCATGTACTCATAGATTCCTATGTCTCCTTGGGTACTTGGAACTTTCACTACTTTCTTGTCAAATATCTTGATGGCATTAGGGAGATCTACTCGAGGCGGCATGTCTTCCTTCTCCAAAACCGTCTTCCCTTTTGCAATATTGTCCCCATATTTGTTGTAGTTTTTTGGATCTTTGACAATGAGGTAATGGGTTCCCTTGTCATCTCGGAACCTATCTCCAACATCATATACTTGAACTATTTCCGCTCCTACGGCCGGCTTTTCTTCAATACATACACGTTTACATCCTCTTGCATCAGAGTATACCAAGGCTCCATGGGAATTTGATCCTTTTAAAAAGATGGTCATATACCTTGGTTCCTGATACATACTCCTTGAGGTGCTTCCTTCTTCAAATTGGGTTGATTGATGAGTTACGGTGTTTTGGTTTGCCATTACGTAAAGAGATTGGTCCGAAGAGGTGCCAGGTTCACTACCCTCTTCTATGATTGGAGCGAGGGGATCTATCCCTGTTTCATTCACAGTCTCCTTTGTTGACACTAGGCTGGTTTGGTCTATACCAACTCTATGATCCCTCTAGAGATACCTGCCTGATCTTAAATACATCAAATTACCACAACTTCAACAACCAATCCAAACCTTATACCTTACATGTCTGTTTGCAATCTTCCTTGGTTGTTGCCTTGATTTTTGGATAACCTGAGTGCATGTATACACAAAATCCAACACTTTTTCTTTTGGCCTTTTGAGTGCTCAATCCAAATTCCCTTTAAAAATCTTCACTAAAATTTACAAAACTTGCAAAAAAGTATGAAACTCAAGTCAAAATTTGAACCAAGCCCTAACTTCCACAAGGTCTTTGAGAGTGATTTTGGAACCTATTTAACTCAACCAAATTATTTTTGGAAACCTTGTAGGATGGCCTATGTGCTGTTTTGGTCAAAACATAAATATGAGCTAATGGGAGTGACCACGGTAGTTACCACTGGCAAGATTTTTCAATCTAGTTATTTCTTGCTGAGTTACCACAGTCTAGTGAATCCATACACACCTTGTATGAAGTGTTTTGATGTCTATTGATGTTTTTTTGGCCTAACTATCAGAATTTGGCTTTAGACTTCAAATTTTGGTCAATCTTGGGGCCTTTTACTTGTCCAAATGAGTCAAGGAAGGTATATCTGGGATCCTTGTACTGCTAGGAATCTAATTGAACCAATCAAGCCCAAACTGCCACAGGTGGTAGCAATCACAGTTGGTGCCATTGGTGTGCTTTGTGAGTTTTGACACTTTTTGCAACTTTCCTTTTTGGTGTGTGTTGAAATGTCAAGCTCAACAGGTACGATTCATAGATGACTACCACCGACAATCATCATCACGGGCACGCCTTTGTGGAAATGCATATCTTCGCCAATGATACTTCAACTTTACTACACCAAGCTAGTCTGCCTACTGGAGTGATGGCACACTTATCTACTCACCTCACTCACTAGAGGTTTGTACTAGACCATTGTACTAGTTCTCCTTTTATGTTGTATTTTCCTTTATGTTTTGTACACCTCTTATCTTGAGTTAGTGAAGAAGAAAAAGTAGAGTCTTTTGCCTCCATCTTTGTGTGTGTGTGTGTGCGTGCTTGCAAGAGCTCAAGATCTCTCCCCAATGCAGGCATTCTTGAAACTCAGCAAGGAAGATGCACCCAAAATCTGATGCTGAGTGAGAAAAATTGGCTAAAGTACCATATTCTTCGGCAGTGGGAAGTAATGCTATGGTGGCCACTAGGCCATACATTGCTTTTTCAGGGGGAGTGGTGAGCCGATATATGGCAAATCCTGATAGCAAGCATTGGGAAGAAGTGAAGCACATTCTTAGGTACCTCAAAGGTACGATCGGCAGGCGTTTACGCTTCACAAATAGTGATGCATCCATCGTGGGTTATGTGGATGTTGACTATGCGGTTGTGTTGAAAATAGGAGATTGACATCTGGCTACGTATTCATATTTACTGGAGCAACAATATCTTGGAGTTCATGTCTTCAAGATTCTATGTCGTCTTCGACTATGGAAGCAAAGTATGTTGTGTTGTCGGATGCAAGTAAAGAGGCTGCTTGGTTATCTCACTTGGTCAAAAATATTGGCATTGATGAGACGCCAATGATATATTGTGATAGTCAGAGTGCTCTTAAGAGCATTGGCAAGGAATCTCGTGTTTCACTCCAAATCAAAACACATTGAAGTTAGGTATCATCTCATGAGAGATTTCCTGGCCAAAAAGCTCATTGATTTGATCAAGGTACACACTAACGACAACCCAACATATGCTTTGACAAAAGGCTTAGCTTTGGAGAGGTTTACACATTGCAGTGAGTTGATGGGTATAGGTTGAATCCATTAGATTGCTTCACATTGTACATACCAGGTCACTTGGGCTGCGTTAGCCTTCAAGAGGGAGTTTGTTGGGATTCAGGCCAACTGGCCAGACATCCCACTTACTACTAGTCCATCTACTAACTTAACCACATATACACTTATTCTTTAATACAAAGTGAATAAGGAGTTGCAATAGGATAACGTTGTTGTGCACTCCACCCAAAAATAGGTCTCTATCTCTTGGCTCTCGCACTTGCACTCGCACGCGCTTCCCACGGCACCTTCAGGGGAACAATCAAGGAGATCCTCTCTCTCTCTCTCTCTCTCTCTCTCTCTCTCTCTCTCTCTCTCTCTCTCTCTCTCTCTCTCTCTCTCTCTCTATCTCTATCTCTCTCTCTCGGAGGAGACAACGGTAGTAAGAAGCAAGGAAAGGATCCCAATTTCTTTCTCTCACTCTCAGAACTAAGCAAGAAGGAGATCACTCACTCTCGGATATAAACAAGGTATGCGAGTGAGAGGAGAAGAAGGAGAAGGAAGGCATCAAAATCCAAGGTCAGCAAGCGGAGAATAGATAAAAGAAAATGGAAAAGATCTCTCTCACTTGAATCTCTATCTTTCTCTCTCTATTATCTCTCTTATAGAGAGAAGGCAAAGCAAGTCAATTAGAGGATAATACGAAGCCTGTGAGCGGAAATTAAGTCAATGTAAAGCAAATAGAAAAGATGCAGCACATTTGACAATAATTGAAGCATAAAGAATAAGACAGTGAGCAGAATTAAAGTTTGCAGAATCCAAGGGACAGTTGAAGCAGGTAAAGTGACAAGAAAAATTTTTCATCACCAACATCAGTTTGAAGATTAATTAATCGTTTTATTAAGCCCGGTGTTGTTAACATCCCGACTAATCTGTAAAGGGAGCTTACACTCATATTTACCTATTAATCCAATGTTGGTGCTGCTAATAGCCCTCTTTTGGCTACCGATTATATTGTACTCAGAGCTTGAATTGATTAATTAAAGATTACGGTGATTGCCATGGCCTTTTTCAGTTGTTGTTCTTATTCTCTCCCACACCTCTCACAACCAGAGGCCCGGCACCTTCCTGGATCACGTTTTGAACACATATCCTCCGACATTTTTGGTGAACCCGACGTGAAATGAGTCAGGGTGGGAGGTAAAGATGGAGAATTTAGAGGAGATGATGAAGTTGATTGAAGAGATAAGTGCCAATGGTTTCGATGATAAGTCAATAGTTCCAGGGTTTTCAAAGATGTTTCAATTGGTTTAAGGATCTCTGCTTGAAATGGAGACCATGAAGAAGAAAAATCAAATGGATGAAACTTTGGATGCAATATATGATGAGGGATGAGTCTTTGATTGGATATGATCGAGAAGGTTACCTGGAGTGCTATGAGCTAGAAACCATGTTAAGAGGGATACCAGAAGAGTTAATGATTAGATCTTTTGAGCAGTTAAGTATATTGCCCTTCTTGGTTGTCTCCCATGGTAGAATATTGTAGTTGATGATCACCACACAGGCCAAGTGCTCCATGATGTAGACTTGGTGCCAAAGGGATTGACACCATCACTTCCCAAGCAAAGCCTCAACTATTGAGGCTCTAGCCGAAACTCTAGTCAATGAGACTCGATGTGACTCTATACAGGTGAATTGATATGGGCACGCATCATTCATTAATTTAAGTGGTGGTTGGCATGCCATGTGAGAAGCTCCACCATCAACCTAATTTAAAACATGTGTTGAATCCAAGAGATAAGTTGAAAATGCATCAATACCTTACGGGGTAGGTGAGCCCCACTCACAACGACCTTGTAGCACCCTTCTCTACACACGGGACAAGAGGTAGCATGTGCATGTTCATTGCACTGAAGTACACAATCATTGATCCATGCATGGATGCGCTCATACAAGATGCCAAATGCGATGACATACGCCCTCACCATTGACGATCCAAAGGCATGTGGTGATCTTTAGGAAGCATTCCCCTCTCCTTAGTCCACCCCGTGTTTGAAGGGTTTCTTGATGATTTTAATGATGCGGCTATCCCACTTGATAATAGGTTTTGCAACTTTGTTTACATACCTTTGTTACAATGTGTTAGGGAGGATGCTTGTTACAATGTGTCTCCAAAAGCTGAGCACCCTAGTAGTGCGCGGTGCACAAACTCTTAAACTTGCAGTGAGCATAATGTGCACAATAGATTTGAGTCTTCTCCATTACACCAATGCCCTATCTTGCATCGAAAGGAGTGGCAGCTAAGCCAAATGTCTACAATAGTGTGTATCATTGTGACAAGGGGAAAGATTCAAGCATATAAATGAGTACAATTTCCTTTTTCAGTGAAGAATATGGTTTTGTAGTTGGGGCAATATGCATGGTGTAATATATGAAGTGTGAACCCCCGGGGGATTCACTGTGTTTTTTTGTACGGTACCACGTAAGTGTACAAGAGGGGTGGTTTTGAATTTTGTACATAAGCGTATACAATAGGGGTAGTCCTTCATTATTTCATACTCATATCATTAGGGGGGGGGGGGGCTACATACAACTACATGGGCCACCTTAAATACAATGGTTTAATTGAACAAATAAAACTAGTACAAGGATATACACTTACTAGACATTTACCACTATCTAGAACTCTCTTCTTCCCCTCCATATCTTGCCTCCAAACCTCATCCTCTTCCTACCCTATTGTGTTCTTGAGGTTGGTTGTTTGATGTGCTTTTTTGAGAGGATCAAGGTGTTGTGGATCCACTTGAGCTATAGAGAGGTGTGTGGGTGTTGTCAAGTGTGTTTCTCCTTTCCCCCTTCCAAGTACAAAACACACATACATGATGATAATGAGTGTAATTTTTCCTAAATATTAATGCATTTCTGTCTTCATGTTAAAAAGGTTTTGATGATGAGTATATTTGCATGTAATGTATTATGTCGATGAAACTCATATATAAGTATTGGTCATGTCTCCAAGAAGATAATGATTGCCACAATTTTTCTTTTGCCATAATTTTTTTCCTTAAATGTAGATAGATATTGAGAGGGACATGTGTATGCCTGGATGTATGTCCAATATGGTGGCATATTGTCATGCAGTTTAGGCATTTTTGGGCTATGTAGTAACAAAAGGCGAACCAACATACTTCTTTCAGCAATATGTCACTAGTAATGGGCACTGACAACAATCATCACCAATGAACGAGGAACTTGTGAAGCAGGCTAGTTGGTACCCTCACTGGGGGTGGGGCTAAGTGTTTGCTCGATTTTGGTCTTTCTTATGTGGCATGGTCCCTTTTAGAAACAACACATAAGTAGGCAATTTGCCCTAGGGAAAAAGTAGTGCAAAGAGTCATCATCCTTGCCCCTTCTCTTGTGGACTCTCTCTATTGATTTTCCAAATGGAGTGTATCTTACACATCATTCAACAAGAGTCTCAGGCTCCATTCTTGTAGCAGATTGATATCCTCACCACAAAGGCCAACATGAGGGAGTTGCATGTAGGTAATAGCAACAAGACAACCGCACAAAAGAAGAAGCAAAGGGGACCTAGAGCTCAAAAGAGTGTCAATGGGGAAGCAACATTAGGCTTCATCAACAAGCAACATAGTGTGATGTAGATGTGGCCTACATAACAAGCAATAGGTGCAGATGCACCAAGTAAATAAACTTTTTTCTAAAAATATAAATAACACACACATAGAAAATTTTAGAGGTAAATTGATTTGATTGGAAGTTTTTTACAATATTTCCAAGATTCCACTTGTCCATCCCACCTTCAAAATTAATTTTAGAGCTAAATTTCAAAAATCAATTATAGAGGTAAGTTTATTGTGGCGAGATAGAGGCCCCTTGTGTGTGAAATGAACCCATTTAGGGTTTTATTTGTGCATGACGTTGTTTAGTGCAAAACTTAGGTGAACAGGTTTATGGCGGGAGTGAGGCTTAGGTGCATGGGCGTGCAGATCTAATGGAAGCATCTTATTTGGATGTATCATGGAGATGAAGATAAGTGAATGGGCTGAAAAGAATGGCAAACGTGCGCTTGGCCAAGCAGGTTTTCGAAAGCATCATAGCACTATTGATCACCTTGTCACTCTTCGAGTTCTTATGGAAGCGTCTCGATTGAAAGGAAAAAAGTTGTATTGTTGCTTTGTGGATTTCAAGAAAGCTTTTGACATGGTACCGCGAGGAAATCTTTGGAGACGTATGCAAAGCCTTCAAGTGCCGAGAGAATTTATGCATGCAGTCTTTCACATCTACCAAAAAGTGATATGTCGATTACGTATGGGAGATGGAATTTCAAAATTTTTGGCAAGCACTATTGGTGTCAAACAAGGATGCCCACTTTCCCCAACCCTCTTTGGGCTACTCATTGATGAATTGGAATACATGGTTCTTGATTTTATGCAGCAAGAAGGCATAGAAGAGGTTAAGATTGGAAATGCGGTGATCATGCTTTTGCTTTATGCCGATGATGTAGTGCTCTTGGCACATACCTTAGAAGATGCACAAAAGCTTATGAGTGTCTTGGAACGCTTTTGCCTACATAGCGGGCTGATCGTGAATGGATCCAAAACCAAGGTTATGCTTGTAAAGACCCTCAATGACGAAAATCCATGCATTGTATACAACAATGAGAAACTTGAAGTGGTAGATCACTTCAAGTACCTTGGCCTTGAGGTTCCATCCAATCATAAATGGAAGGATTGTGCAATGCGTCGCTTGGAAGCCGGAAAGAGGGCTTATTATGCATTTGAGAACATGTGCAATGCAGGAGAGATCAAGTGTTGGGCTCTCAAAAAGTACCTCTTTGACAAATTGGTGACACCGGTGCTTCTTTATGGAGTGGAGGTGTGGGGTGGAAGCATCGGGAAGTCTACTTGGAAAGAGTTTGAGAATGTCCAAAAGCGTTTTCTCACAAACTTTCTCCAAGTCAAGACACAAACACCCTACGTGCTCTTACTTCTTGAGTCCGGATCGCTTCCCATTGAGGTCTTGGGCATGGAAAGGGTTGTGGAGTACATGCGTAAGACACAACGTAGCCCTTTGCATCGACTTCCTAGAATCGCATATGAAGCAAGTCAAAAGGTTCAAAAGACATGCAAGAGCAAAATACTAAGTTCGGGGTGGATGCTTGATATCAAGAAATGGTTTGGAAGATGGGATTCATGTCACTTGGTCAAGGATGCGTCGATCGACTCCCAAGTTAATGAGGCCTTCTTACAACGCCAATGTATCATGGCTTGGGAGAAATCCAGAGGTTCTCGCTTCAGCCATTACACCACACACGTTGCCCCAAACTACAAATCTCTCCTCTTCTCGGAACGAGGTGACCGAACCCATTCCTACATCCTTGAGCCCATCCCGTTGAGTGCGATCCGCACCATTGCCTCCATTCGTCTTAGCTCCCATTCTCTACGCTGTGAGACAGGACGTTGGGGCACTGGCGAGGAGTGTCATCAACTTTGCACCTTATGCCCTCGTCAAGTGCGAGAGAGTGAGTACCACACACTAATTGAGTGCTCAGCTTTTGACCACATTAGGTCCTCTTTTCCCCATATATTCAGCCATGAGCTCTCCCTACATACCTTCCTCTCCCAACCACGATGTGGACTCTCTATTGCGACGCTCATTTCAGCCATTTTTGAGCATCGAGAGTCACTTATGAACTCCACTCACACCACGTGACATGTTCATTTGGTCCCATAGGTCATATTTGACCTCCCAGGACGATAATAGAACTAGAACTCTCTCTCTCTCTCTCTCTCTCTCTCTCTCTCTCTCTCTCTCTCTCTCTCTCTCTCTCTCTTTGATTCTCATTGAAGCAGCAACTTGATATCGTGGCTCTGTCTTATTTTCAGCACCTTCTAGTCCTCGCCACTTAAGCCAATATGAGTGAGGTGCATGTGGGTGAGAGCAACAACACAAGCGCACAGAAGAGAAGCAAAGGGGGTCAGAAATTGAAGAGGGAGCTTTGCAGCTACAAGCTACACGCACTATAACACGTCGCGTAAAAATCGGCACAAATATCAACGAGACAAGCTTTCTTTTAAAAGTAAAATGCGATGGAATAAGCATCGTAATAAACATCGATATCGTAGCGTCGGTATATACATCGGTAAACACCATCAGAATATGCCAAGTTATAATCTCCAAAATAAATGCAGTTATATATGCTTGTATATGTGCAGTTACACGCACCAAAAATTTAATGAATACCGACGGTTCTTCTGAGGCCTGTACCGGCGTATATACCAAACTCTGTTCCGACGACCAAACCTGTAAATTTTTTTGGGCAGAGAGGCCTGGGAACTGATGCTGCATGTACTACAGCAACAAAAAATAGCCCTCTCTATCCAAATGAAGAGTGCACAAGAAACCGCACTCCACGTACAAGTTGACGCTAAAGAGTGGGTGTATGCAGATAATCAAAACTGTAAAAAGAATTACAAAACCACAAGTTCGAAAGCTTAATCATGACAAGTTCTCCAAAATCATCACCATAATGTTGACTCCCAAACCATAGGCACAACGGCATAACCATAACCATAATCTAATTGCCAAACCATAACTATCACATGATTGCCATACCATCCTATCACTGAAAACCATAACCATAACTTGATTGTCAAACCCTGACCATACCATGATTTCCATACCATCATTGCACAACCATAACCATAACTTGATTGCCAAACCATGACAAAAACCTTTGTGCAATACCATAACCATAACCTCTGTGCCATACCATAATTGCGAAACAAATCATAATCACAAACGGAATGCAAAACCATAAACAGAAGCACTACAAAATTTTACATGCAAACAATCACTGAGTAAGACTATATTAAGAAGACCACAGCTCTACAAAAAAGACTATACAAAGAAGACTGTATGAAGATGACTGAGTAAGACTGTACAAAGAAGACCGTCATGGTAATGTCTCCCAGTTGACATCCTCTCCCTCCTCTTGCAGCTGAGTCAAAGAGCCACAAGTCCATGCTTGTACCCATACTTCTCCTCTCGACGTGTTGGAAGGCGTTTCACGTCAACTTCCTACAAAATTTATGATTTAATAATGAGATAAATCTTCAAAATTCATATATATTTTCAACAATGCAAAGCATACGTATAATACTTACAAAATCTTGTCGAAGTGTGTCGTAGCCTCCACTCCCAAGATGTGATGATCCAGCAGACTCCAAACGTCCTTTGCATGCATCTCTCTACTATTGAAATCTGTCTGGATTGTCTTGTGTCTCTCGTGAAATCCTCGTCCACTCCTCTGCGTCCAACCATGTTGGCTTTGGACTCTCGGAATTGTACTTGTCTCTCACCTATGATCAACGATGTGACATTGTGGCCTTCGCCACGCCCAAAATCCAGCCATTCGAGACTTGATCGTACCCCTCCGTCGGCATGTACTCTCTGTGAATGGCCTCGATGATGTAACTCTTTCTTTCATCAACGAGGTTATCCCAGACCTCCATTACAGAGTGACCAAAATAAATTGTACATAGGTATCAAATCCTCTGTCACATAGCCTTTCTGACCCTATCCGCCATAGCAGCCCCATTCTGCTCTTGTAAACCTTGCTAGGATCATGCTCGTGTGATCCCTAAGGTGTACTTGGTATGCCAATCCGTGAACTATCCACTGGAGAGAGTGGGGGACACTCTCTTGGTGGTGTGGACGTATTGGTAGAACCACTATCATAGCAACCACCACCTCCAAAATGACGCCTACCTCATCTTGAGGATGAGCCACCCGTCGATGTATGGGGCACACTAGTCCTATGCGTAGAGGGCACACTCGACTGAGGTGTGGGCCCAGTCAATGTAGGGACCACACTAGTCCTAGGCGTAGGGTCGGTCGTAGTAGGTCTAGAGGAACCTACTACCCAAAGATTCTGTGCCATCACTATCTGCTCCTATGTGAATTGTGTTAAAAAGAGACCCATCTACTCGGGTGACATGTCGGCCAGAGTGATAGGAAAACTAAGACTAGGAGAGTATGGCTCATCGTCCTCGGTCATGGCTATAGATACACAAATAACTCCCACAAAATACATTAGTTTACAGAAGAAACGCTTAATCAATACAAATAACAAATAAACGAATCGCCAACACAAATGAATGAATTTAAAGTGTATTGTAGACTAATAAAAAGAGTTTTACAAAAGAGTTCCTAGCAAAAATCATTAGTTAATCTCTTGTATTTGATGAGATCTGATGCACCAAAGATGTCTATCTCAATCTATACTTCTGCACCTTCATCATCAAACCCTGCTTCTTCATCACTCTCCACGTCAGCTCCAGTATTTGGCACTTCATCTCTAGGTTCAGGCATATGCTCACCACTGACCTCCAGCTCCAAATCCAAACTTATATCAACCGTCGGCCCTGTACTTTGTTCGTGAATCACCTCCTTGACCTCCATGTCCAATCCTTCACACACTTGCTTGCTTCATGGAGAAACTTGAACAACATAGAGCTAGCGTGGTTTAGACAAATCATTTTCATCGTTTTCTCTCCACATTGAATTTAGTGTGAACACAACTTGTTCACAATTCTCCATAAGTACAAATGTATCCCACGCATTTGTCCACACCCGCCTAGAATTCACTTGAATCAATCCACTCTTGTCTTTGCGCACAATTTCATTAGGGCCGCTGGTAATAACTTTGAACCACTTGACATCAAAGATAAAAATACCAAACTTTCTAAAGTTGATCTTCAAGATGTCTTGGATGTAGCCAAAGTATTCAAGTTATCTAGTCTCTGTGTTCTCATCCCTGGCACTACTCCTACTTTCTTGGATGAAGCTTGCCCTAACACCACTGTTCAAAGTGACCCTTTATTTGTCTATCTGTTGCACTCTAAAGTGTTTCCCATGTGACCACAAAGCTCCATATTTGTGATACTGCATCCACAAAATTGAACAGACTTAAATTTATTAAGGTGATGTTATCATGTGGAGCTCGAAAAGGAAGTTGTAAAAATATACATGCCAATCGCAACCCCTTGACATCTCCTCTTCCTCTTCAATAATCAACACTCCATTCCTCTTTGCCTCTGAGATTGTCGAATCTAACCACCACGTGGTTCAGGGTTTAGGGTTTAGGGTTTAGGGTTTAGGGTCATCCCTTTGGGCCTTTCTCTCCCTTTTTCCAGTGATCGTTTTCCATATGATCTCCCCCTCATTCTTGAAGATGTGCATTGGGTCGAGCAAATGATTAATCAACAGGTCACTCCAATACGGGAGTTCATGAAAAATAGAAATTCTTTTCATTCCAAATGGCATGAAATCTCCCCTCTCCAGCCACATTTTTTTTCAATCGCTTGTTGGAATTAGGGTTGCAGAGAAACACACACAGCTTGGAGAAGACGAAGGAAGCTCAAGGCACACGATAGAGAGTGTATTACTTAGTGTGCAATGAAAAGATAGATAGCCCTAGAGTGATGGGCGTATATACAATGCACGGGGAAAAAAACCTCCTAAAGAGGGAAAAAATACCCCGGCGGTCCTAGTGTGTTCACACACATCACTACCACATGTATATGGTCACAAATCCCCCCTGGAGTGATGCGGTGAACGAGAGTTGGCACATGAGTAAAGGGAAGTGCCATTCCCTGAGGACAGGATCAGTCCACAAAGGGGAGTAAGCCCAAAGCTTTGCGGAAAGCTTCAAGCTTCTTGCCTTTGTGAAAAGATCTGCAAGGTTGTCCTGTGTTGGCACACAAGCCAAGCTGATCTGTCCTGCGGAGAGCCTCTCCCTGACATAGTGGTAATGCACCTCAATGTTCTTTGTGCGAGCATGAAAAATTGGGTTGCTCGCAACTGCCAATGCGCTCTGACTGTCAGTGTAGATAGTGTTGGTAGTGTCATGTCCAACACCCAAATCAGCCATAAGGTGTCTGAGCCATACACACTCAACCGTAGCTGTGAAGACTGCCCTGTACTCATCCTCACAACTCGAAGTGGCCACAGTAGGTTGCTTCTTGCTCAACCATGATATACATGAACTGCCAAGCATGAAACAAAAACCACTTGTGGACACTCGCGTGTCAAAACAACCACCCCAATCTGAGTCCGAAAAAGCATGTAAGTCTGGCGGCAATGATCCCCCCTTAGGATAAAACAAGCCAAGATGTAAAGTGCCACTAAGGTAGCGGAAAATCCTCTTGACAACCTGCCAATGCTTAGACCCTGGGCTATGCATGAATCTGCTGACCTGTGAGACTGCAAACTGAATATCCGGCCTCGTGTTGCATACATAAATGAGGCAGCCAATAGGAGTTTGGTAAAGAGTGACATCAGGAGGATCACCAGCATCATGTAGACTCAACTTCAAACCTGTTTCCATGGGAGTGGCAATAGGTTTGCAATCCTCAAGTCCAAACTTACATAGCAATGTCTCTATGTAACTTTTCTGACACAAGGCAATACCACCATCACACTGCTTAAACTGTATACCCAAATAATGATGCAACAGCCCCAAATCTTTCATCTTGAAAGAAGCATTCAAATCAGCCTTAAATTCAGCAATATGTCTCTCATTTGGTCCACTGATCAGCAAATCATCAACATAAAGAACCACAATGAGAAGTACATCACCCTCACGCTTTACATACAATGTGCTTTCTGTTGGACTGTTGCGAAAGCCTTGTTTGACCAAATGAGTGTCAGCTTTCTCATACCAAGCACAAGGAGATTGCTTCAACCCATACAAAGCCTTGTTACATTTGCACACGTTGTCCTCTTGTCCTTTTATGACACAACCGCGAGGCTACGTTACATAAACGTCCTCAAATATGTCACCATTCAAGAAAGCAGTAATAATGTCTGATTGATGTACATCCCAACCAAAATGAGCTGCCAATGCACATAGAAAATGCACAGTAGTCATATGACAAGTGGGAGCAAAAGTCTCTTCATAGTCTATGCCTTTTTGCTATGCATAACCTTTTGCAACAAGTCGAACCTTATGGCGATCGATCTCACCATCCAGCTTGCGTTTCAACTTGTAAACCCACTTCGTACCAATGGCCTTTTTCTCCAGGAGGAAAATCACATAAAGTCCATGTGTCATTTTCTATAAGTGCATCATATTCTAATTGCATGGCAGCCATCCAATTTTCTGAATTTTTTGCTTCATCAAAAGTCAGAGGCTCCTCAACATCATGTAAGCTAGACGCAGCCAAAGCATAACAATCTGATGCATAAGATGCATGGCGAGAGCCTGAACGAGTACGACTAGACAAAGGTGCATCCAGTTTACTGTCACGCAAAGTGTGCACCAGCCATTTTTGCATACCTCTAGCCTGCTCATTTTCAGCCCTTTCCTTGTGAAGTACATCATGTACATCTGCATCAGTTATAGGCTGATCTATAACATTTTCAGAAACCCCCATAGGCTGTACATTTGCCTCATTCGAACTTACATTCGAATTTCCACCACTGAAAAGAGGCAACAAAGTGTCATAAATGTCCTGTGAGCTTACATTACTGTCTCTAGTACATGACAGCAAGGGCTGAACAGAATCTTCCACAAACACTACATCCCGAGAAACTAGAATACGTTTTGTTTGCGGATGATACAACCTGTAACCTTTGCTTTCAGCACTATAACCAACAAAAATACATTTGACAGCCTTATCATCCAATTTTTTGCGTTTCACTTGTGGCACCAAAGCATATGCCAAACAGCCAAAAACACGCATGTGCTCAATAGAAGGCTTTCTATCATGCCATGCTTCATATGGAGTAGTAGACTGCAAAGCTTTCATAGGACACCTGTTTAGTACATATGTGGCACACATGATGGCCTCAAGCCAAAAAGAATGCGGCAAAGCTTGACTTTTGACCATACATCGTGCCATTTCCGCAAGTGACCTCTTTTTTCTCTCAACAACATCATTTTGTTGAGGTGTATAAGGCACTATACATAGGTGTTTTATTTCACGACTAGCCAAAAATTCATTGAATTCATGAGACATATACTCCCCCCCTCGATCGGAACGGAGGGTGCCCATAGTACATTTTGATACATTTTCAGCTATAGCCATAAATTGTTTGAAGCACATAAAAACTTCGGACTTCGCTTTAAGCGGAAATACCCATGCATGCTGGGAGTAATCATCAATGAAATTCACGAAATAAAGGTAATTGCCCAAGGACGGAGTTTGCATTGGCCCACAAACATCACTATGCACAAGTTGCAACCTACATGTGGCTCGAATTGAACCATCCTTTGGAAACTTAGAACGCTACATCTTACCCAAAATATAGCCTTCACAAACATGTTTGACAAGTGCTTCAAGAGGCGGCAAAGAAGCAACCATATCAGATTTCTGTAAAGGCAGCAAACTGGCAAACTTTAGATGACCAAAATGTGCATGCCAAAGTTTTGCATCTGAAATAGCCCTTGAATCTGCAAGAGCATTTGCAAAATTTTGTCCACACTTGTCATACAAAGTGAGCTTATACAGCCCACGGCACAAAACGCCAGATGCAACAATTTCATCACCAAAATTGAGATCATGAACTGTACATTTGTCATCCACAAATTTGACTACAAGTCCAAGTCTAGCAAGTGCGGATACAAACAAGAGATTCTTCTTGATCCCAGGTACATAAAGTGCATCAACAAGTGTAAAAGAACTGCCATTTGCAGCAGTAAGGACAATCTTTCCAACTCCCTGAACCGGATAAGAGGCATTTTTGGCACAAGTGACTGAATTACCATGAGGGATAGACTCGAGAGAGGTGAACAATTCACGATGTGAGGTAATGTGCTTTGTAGCACCATTGTCAAAATACCACACATGTGAATCTGCAGCCAACTAACAAGCATGCGTCATGGACAGCAGGATTGTAAGTGCACTCTATGCTAAAAGCCCATTCTGCATCAATATCAACAGTCTCCTTTCACAGAAGTCTCAACAATGACTGCATTTGTAGTGGAACCAGCATTTGCAGTGGAACCACCCTCTTTCTTCTTAGCCTCTTTGGCCTTCAACTTAGGACACAACTTGATCAAGTGATCATTGGTTTTACAATAATGGCAACGCATCTTCTTTTTGCCCTTATCACCAGAATTTCTAGACGAAGTGCTGCCAGCAGAAGCATTAGGAACATAAGTTTTGCCACTCGCAGCAAAACCATAAGAAGTGGCTGCATTGATGTTACCACCCTTTCTTTCAGAGGCAATAAAAGCCTATTCAATTGCACGTTGTCTAGTCCTATTTTTTCTGGAAAGCAACAGCAATGTGCATAATGCATCAAGCTTGAGAACTTCTGGATTTCCTTGGGTCATCAGTCTCCAAGTACTAGCAAAAGTCTGGTAAGAATCTGGTAAGGCATCAAGAACAGTTTGCACAAGGGAACTGTATGAAATGACTTCACGTGCAGAAATAAGTTGCTCATTGATATCCTTGACACCAGCAAGAAAATTGTATGTATCATCTTCCTCATGCATAATCGTTGACTCCATCTCTTTATGCAGCACAGCAATTTTAGCCTCATTGCGGCTTGCATAAAGACCAGCCAATATATCCCAAGCCTGTAGATTTTGTTGAACGAATGTGAGGAACAATGTTGCACTTCACAGACAACGCAATCAATGCATGAGCCTGCGCATCCTTTACATCCCAACGAGATTGTTCTGCCGTACGCAAAACAACTCTAATAGCAGTAATCCTTGCAGCAAGACCTGCAACATCCTCAACATCGCCTGCATCCTCAGAACTAGGACGTACATCAATGCCCTCCACAATATTTTAGACACCCTTTGACACAAGAATATGTTGCATCATGTAAGCCCACATAGGGTAATTGTCCCCATCCAACCTGTCCTCAGCAGCAAACATCTTGAACACATCTGTGTTATTGTCAGCCATGGTAAATGTTGCACCTGATGTGAAAACTTCCCAAAAAGAGGAGAAACAAAGTGGGAACAACATGTGATATATAGCACAAACCATAGAGACTGTAAGGCACTTGTTATGAAGAAAATGGCAATGACAGAAATTCTGCACAAAATGACAAAATAGCCTGTGCAGGCCTGCCTGTAGTGGAAACGGAGGCCAAAATGAGCCCAAATCAAAAATCTGAGCAGACCAAGCTCTACGAGGTCTTCCATAATACTTGTCGACCTGCGAACACTACCAAACCGCACTGTAATCAGAGAAAGTGAAGAGGCGTGTGTTGGAGCAGCTGGCGACTAAGCCCGGGAGGACGTAACCTGCTCTGATACCAATTGTTGGAACTAGGGTTGCAGAGAAACGCACACGGCTTGGAGAAGATGAAGGAATCTCAAGGCACACAATAGAGAGTGTGTTACTTAGTGTGCAATGGAAAGATAGATAGCCCTAGAGTGATAGGCGTATATACAATGCATGGGGGAAAAAACCTCCTAAACAGGGAAAAAATGCCCCGGTGGTCCTAGTGTGTTCACACACATCACTACCACATGTATATGGTAACAATGCATGATTTCCCGAGTAAATCAAGCCTGAAACATCACAAAATTAAAATATAAAAGTGTTGGTATAGCCAGGAATAACATGTGTGTGAGGGTTTCAAAGGCACTTACTTGAGCACTCACCGAAGCCTGGCCAATCATGCATGGTCCACATGAGAATGCCTCACATGTACATTCCATCATCCGATTGGTTGGGACATATCAACCACATCGATTCATGTCCACAAGATTTGGAGCTCTTTTATAAGTGGTGCCAAATAGACGTCCATGTTCTTTGCTTTGTACTTTCGTGGGACGATCAGTGACAATAACAGATGGCCCTTATTGATAGCTATCCATGGTGGAAGATTATAATTAACCAGACAAATAGGCCTCGTGCTCCATGACGAACTCTGTAATCCGAATGGGTTTACTCTGTCCATTGCCAGACCAAAGCGGATACATCGAGGCTCGTTCTTAAATGTAGCCCAACTTTCCTCTATGTGCTTCCATGCACGAGAATCAGCAGGTACCCACATCACATCATCTGCCAATCTAGTATTTGAGTTCCATGTCATCAAAGCGGCTATGGACTTACACATGAACATGCCCTTTATTCTTGGAATGATAGGAAAGTTTCGAAGGACCTTTGCAAGGATAGATGTTGCTTGTGTGTCCTCTCTATACCTATTTGATCCACAATTGGGACGCTGTTCCAAATTTTCATACTCATTGCAAAAAGTATACAATCATTAGGACATGTATGTATTTTATGATAATCCAGGCCCAAATTAGTAAGAAGATTTTTAGCAATTGGACGGGTAGGGGGCATGTGATTCCCTTTTGGCAAGATTTCGTCGTTGAGCAACCTGTCATTACATGAATAAGTCAGCCCCTTGCTCACATTATTGAACTGACCACATGCACTTTATCATGCTTAGGATACAATGTGTTACCTGAAAAGCTATGTGACTGAGGCGTCAGACCACCCGTAGATAGACTGCAAATTAAGCATTGCCAAAGCGGTACGGAGAACTGAGATTTTTGCACCATTGTAAAGCGGCATGCATGCAAGAGTTTGCATCATCTCACCCTCTTTATTGTTGCTATCATGCCATCAATATGGATAGGATGTCTGAGGTTGGTCCACAGTATTGCGTTGAATGTTGTCATCTTCTATGTTTTTAATGATGGGATCCATGTCAAAGAACGCATCTAGCATTTGCTCCATCTCTACTTCTTGGAATGCCACATCAGATATTGGTTGGGAGGACTCAGTCGATGGATGTTCGTTTGAAAATCGTCTTCTCTGGGATGAACTTGGAGCAATATCTACTTGCGGAGTTTGATCTATTGTGTCTGGACCATGAGATCGATAACGCAGGTCTTGTAGTTGTTGTTCCCTAAACCTAACCTATAATCTAGCTAACCTAGCCTATAACCTATAACTTAAACTTAACCTAGATGGTAATTTAACCTAATTAACATCCTATAACCTAACCTATATATAACCTAACCTAACTTATGAACTAACCTAATATATATATAACCTAATCTAGCTTATAACATAAACCTAATCTAACCTAACCTATGACCTAACTTAGCCTAACGTATAATTAACCTAATTTAACTTATAACCTAGCTATATCGTAACCTAACCTATAACTTAAACTAAACCTAACCGAAACCTATAACCTAAACCTCATCAATCGATCGCATAAGTTTGAAAATGACATAATTCAAAACAAAATTTCTTCAAAACATAATTTCAAAACAAGATTTTTTCATAGCATAATTTGGAAACAACATAATTTCAAAACAACATGACGAGATGGTAGCATAATTTCATAAATAATTTCAAAGCATAATTTCCAAATAAAATTACCCCAAACCATAATTTCACAACACAAACCATAATTTCAAAACAAATTTTTTCCAAAGCATTATTTCTAAACAAAATGGCATAAAAACTTAAAGCATTGAAAGTTTAAAGCATGAATTTTTATTTTGTCAATATACAAATTAATTTAATATGCATTAAAATTTTGAGCACTCACATGCGGCCTATTTGATAAATAAAGGGTCTTGTAAACGTCCTTGAACCTACAAAAACGCACACACACATACATTATGTTAAACCCTAAACCTACAAGCAAACTTGAAAAGCATCTCACCTTAGTACTAGAGAGTAGTCCACAAACAAGATTTTCACCTCCTGCAAGTTGTTAGCAACGGATCCGCATTAGGTGAGGAGGAGGAGGGCAAGAGAAGTGGCGCAAAAACTAGAGAAATGCGAAGGGAAAGACCCGTGGGTTTGTTTTTGCAAGTTCCATCGGTACAGGCATCGATTCAGGCATCAAAAAATTCATCTATACAGACGTCGAAAAAGATATCAGTATAGGCACCAGAAGATACATTGAAATTTGCATAGGAAATTCAAAAATGAAATTTTTTTAAAATTTCATCTCCCTCCATACTTACCTGCACATATACCGATGCCCGTGATTAACGTCTGTAATTTGGCACCCAAATTTAAGCAACCTCTTGTAGTGACGAAGGCGGCATCCCCTGCTCACTCCTTTTTACTACTCATGGTGGCTCTTAGACTTCTAGTCACCCAACTCTCCTCCTCTTGCACTTGCAAGTCGCCTTTTCACATGTCCTACATACTATAATGATCCTCATCCCCTTGTAGCACTACCCATTGTATGCTCATGGCGGTGCCCCCCTCCACTCCTTCCAATGCATACATTGCCCCTCTGTCTTGCTTCCATTTAAGTTTCCCGTTGCTTTCTTGCAGCTTTTGTAAAGCTAACTTCTCTCAGAATACAACTCTTTTCCCTTTTAGAGAAGATAGATCATGACGACGCTCTTTTATCTAGTACATTTCCCCGCATGCAAGGTGATTAAGCTTTGAACACAACTTATATTGATGTTTCTTTTGTTTTAGCATTCACTTTTGTTTTCTAACTTTGTTTGTTCTCTCCTTTTTTATGCAAAACCATTCCTACTTTTCCATTGGCGCACTCAAATTTATTCTAAAACTTGAAAGCAATGAAATACAAGCTATGTCCAAATCTTGCGTCATTTCTATGTTTTGAAGTTATGTCGGTCCTCTTTCATGCATATTTTTTAGGCAAAGTCTCACTGTCTACTATGGTTGATTGGTGCCGGCTTTGCTACCCCCAATTTTTTTCACCAATAAGTGTCGGTATGTGTGTTGGTAAGTAAGATTCTGCAACATCGATATTCATGTCATTATGACAATTGCTATTATTGACTTTGATAGTGATTGTGATAGTGATGCCAATAATGACGCTTATATAGACCTCTATACCCATGATCCACTATCGACACTATTATTGAATTTTATACCCACACCATGGGAATAATAATCCTAGTTCATCAATGTTTATATTTTGGTCTTAAGTGTTAAAACTTCCTTATAATGATCTTTTCATGGGATATTTTGTGCATGCCTAAGAGCAGCACCACACTTTGCATGGGAAGGTCACTTCATTTAGAAGGATTCCCTCTCATTCCATTTGCTTCAAATCTCCTTGAAATAAGCCAAAGTATATATTTTTTTTTAAATGCTCAGTTGAGTTTGAATTGCATTAATCACAAAAAGTTACAAACAGCCCCGACACAGCCTTTGCACAAGGAACTCCTTAAAAAATGCATCATAGGGGACACACCTCCATAACTTTTTTTACTTGTTAAGCTTGCACTTTTTATTCCTTTTACAAAGGAGATCCCACCAATAGGTCTCCAAAATAGAATTTGTGTCACACTTCTTTTGAAAGAGTAACACATTTTCGGACTGTCATACTGCCCTCAATACGGTAGCTCTTACTATGCATATGTCAGTTAATAGATCCTCATTGTCAATGAATCTAGAGTCCATAGTAAGGTCGTGCTGAAGAAGGGAGTTTCTAGATGAGTGAACATCCAACTGCTGCAGATAGTGCTTGTGAAGTTTATTATTTTGGGACATCCCCAGAATATGTGCATGAGGGTTTCATTTGGGTGTTTGCATCTGACACAAGCAGCTTCCGCTAGCCCTCTTGCTTTTGCCTTATCTCCGGTTGGCACGAATCCAAAAAAAACCTTCCAAAGGAATACTTTGTCTCTCTCTTTGCATTTGGCTTTCCATATGTTTCTAGCTACTTGAGACCATTTTCTTGCAACCCACTTTTTAGACCAGATTTAGCACCTCATGGAATGACATTAGAAAAAAGAAATTTCATAGCACCACACACTTTGCACATGTGGCCACAACAACATCATCTAGCACCATGATGCTTCAAGAAATTACTCACAGCTTCTTTGAGAAAATTATCATAGGCCACTTTAATCGCAAAATATTCTTGATGTGGATTGGCTTATAAAAATTTACATTAGATGCGAGTTTTTGAAGTGAGAACCTTGCTGTTATTAAGTCCCTTTACCCAGGAGCAAGTCCTAGTGCCGAGCACCTCCCAGTGCGACCGTTCGAGTCCTATATAATATCCCATCCCGCTGCTCCCCTCACTGATTATAGAAGCCCTCGCCTGACAATGTCCGTCTTGGGTCGGCAATTCTCACGAGTAATAGTGGATTGTGGATTTGGCATCAACCTGATGCCCGAATTCACTATGTTATCTCTAGGTCTACAGACAACTCGCCCTGCTCCCTTCACATTTACATTGGCTGACCAGTGGAAAGTACCCAGCGGCATAGTGGAAAATGTGCCTCTACAGGTACAAGACTTTACTTTTAACTTGGATTTTGTTGTGATTCTTCTTCCCGAGGTTGAGGGCGGATTTCCCTTGCTTGTCGGTAGACCATGGCTACGACACACTAAAGCACTTCATGATTGGGGAAACGATGCCATGTCAAAACATACTCCTAGCTCCCTGATGCAACCCATTCGCCTAGAAGGAGGCATGGATCCTGTCATGCAACATAGTTCTTTGTCCCTAGCAACCAGCCTTGAATCAAAACAACCTACTCCACCTGACAGGTCAAACAAGGATATGTTGGAGTGGTTGGACGCTACCAAATCTATGCCTTGTTATGGAGTCTCTATTCACTCTTTGCCTAAAGCTACACCCTCTTCCAATGTTTTCGCAGTAACTAAACCTAATGAGCCACCTAAGCCAGCTCAAAGGTTGAAGGTCACAAAAGCTACTCCCAATGCGCCCTTGGTGGAAGCCTTTGAATTTGGTCAGCCTTTGAAGAATCATAGAAGCAGGAAGAAATCTCCTCTATAGGAGTTCACCCCCCCTCAAACATCAACCCCAATGGTGTCTGCTTCTCCAACCAAGAATAAGCTCTCCTCTATGTCTAGCAAACTTCCCTTCATAGAGCTTCAGCTTGATGAGTTCCATGCTCATGATGTCTCTCTGACCCTTGACGCGGCAGCCTCTTCACCTACAGGGTATTCTTTAGTAGTACCATCTCCAAACCCAGTAAAAGGAAGACACTTCTACGACTCTTGTACCCACCCCGTGTTGTTAACCAAGATGCACAGCAAATTGCTACTATGTTCTCACAAGATAAGGTTAGCCTCATTCGAGGTTACAGAGGCATCAAGCAATACAGATTTTGGACAAGACTGGTTTGAAAAACCAATGGGAAGACTAGATAGTATACTGCTCTGTGGACCCTCTGTCAGGAATCGGACCACCACAAAATCCAGCCTTGAATGGGAAGTTTGTCTATGCATGTGCACTTACCCCTTCACCAACCCCCCTAGACCCTACCCTCTACTCAACCTTACCACTTCCTACCCACCCCCTCCCTCGCCCCTACCCTCCCCCTGACACTCACTCGCCCTAGCCACTCAACCTTATCCCCTCCCCTTGTCCCCTACCCACCCCTTGCCCCCCCCTACCCAGGCCTCGCCCGCTCCTACCCACCCCTCGCCCCTATACTACCCTTGCCCCCTACCCACCCCTTGCCCCCTCCTACCTACCCCTCGTCCCTACTCACCCCCTCCCTTGCCCTCACCCCTACCCACTCCCCCCTCGCCCCTATCTAGTCCCCCCTCTCCCCTACCCACCCAATCTCCCCCTCTCCCCCCTATCTAGCCCCCCTCGCCCCTATCTAGCCTAACCCCCCACCCTACCTACCCCTTCCCCTCTAGAAACAATTGCAAAAAAAGAAAAACCAAGCTTGGAAATCTTTAGTTCCTACTTTCTAGTCAGCTTACCTAGCCAGGGCATTTCTTTTTCAACATATTTTGCAAATATCGGCATTGCTTCATTGGTACTTCCTCCTTAGGAACTCAAAATATTCTCCAACATCACCTTCTTCAGTCAGAGTGTACTGCGTTTTTTTCCGTTTTCCGTGGTGTTTCAAATGCTCTCTCTAGTCTCACTGTTTTGTCTCACTAAGATGGTGAGTGGTTTTGTGGCGGGCAACCTATAGCAAGGCTACAGTGTCACTTTCATAAGACAGCTGGTCTGGTCTGGTTCACACTGGATGGGCTCTCTGAGTTGGGCAGTGACACGTGGCACGGATACGGACAGTAGTCTAGTAGACATTGTGGCCAGGTCACCACCACCACTCAGTTGGGAGACAGACTTAGATGACTGACATTTATGAGCCGTTGGTGGCTCTTTAAGGTTGTACATATGAGTAGTAGTTGTTGGGTCATGATTATCATATGCTTCATATATGGTCCAACGTTGTCGTTGTCTAGAGTAGCGAGTCTCTACACATAGCACGTATGCACCATCCCTGCACATCTGAGCCTCGACACCCCCATTGTACCAGTGATTTCTGGGTTGGAGCTTTGTGTGCTACCATGCCAGAGTTTGTATCGATTTCTTTGAGATAGTTGAATCCATATGTTTTGGTTTGTTGTTGTCTCTCTGTGTTGTTTTGTGATTATCTATTGTTTCTTGTGTTTTCATTCTATTTGGAGTGAGATGTCACGCACATTGCACTGAGGAGCACCCACTGTAGAGAGCACAACACACTATCCATGCTACAGTCTGTTGTTACCACCTCTCTTTGGTCTATGCATCGATCAATTCGGGGCAATATGGGTGGTGTAATGTATGAAGCGTGACCCACCGGATTCCTCTCAAGATGTTGTAGAAAAGCTTCATTCACTTGAGAGTCAATCGAGGCATCATGTAGCAAGTGTAATGCATTCCATCTCCCAAACAACTTCTTTATGTCTTGCATCCATCCCGTGCTCAAGATCTTGCTTTTATGCATCTTTTGAACTTTTTTCCTTGCTTCCCATGCAATTTTAGGAAGTCAATGTGAGGGGTTTTGATGCATCTTTATCATGAACTCCACAACACTTTCCATGCCCATAATCACAATTGGAAGAGATCCCAACTCAAGAAGTAGGAGCATATGTGGTTCTTGTGTCTTAACTTGGAGAAAGTTTGTAAGAAAATGCTTTTGGACATTCTCAAACTCTTTCCAAAGAGACTTTGAGATGCTCCCACCACACACTTCAACCTCATAAAGAAGAACCGGTGTCACCAATGTGTCAAAAAGGTACTTCTTGAGGGGGATTTTATATTTGCGAGCTTTCAATTTCGAGCTTGAAACTTTATTTTTGAGCTTGTCCATGCTCGCATTACACTAACTATATCTTAAAATATCATTGTGGCATGAGAAAAGTCTACACTAGATTCTGCATTCTTTCAATTACAAAACAATTAAATGTGACATTCATGCATGTCTATGCTTGAGGGAATGTAAGCTTAAGTGTTGTCTTATTAGATTGAAACGTAACTTTGAAAAAAGCACCAGTTGTAATTAGTTTTGAATGAATATCCAACTATGAAGAATACCAAACAACATACATAGTGTCAAAGTAACCTACCAAGTCGACTCAAGTAGTCCCAAAACCAAACTAGATTCCAAGTGGTAGTGTGGCATGCATATCATACTACATAGTAAACCTCGTATCATATGATCTAGTCACATGATGACCAGAATGTCGCATCCACATCATGTGAGTGGTGTCATACATCTAAAAAGTCTTAGTGAAATCATCCATCATGCAACTATAATCTGCTAGAAACAACCTCTCAACAACCTTCTGAGTCCTAGACTCTCTATCATAGTGCGACATGGGATGTCCAACATGATACCAAAGACACACAATAAGAGCAAATACCTTTGTAAATATTTAAAATAACTCAAAGAATGAGTGACCTAGTTACAATGTTTTTGGTTGTGATATTAAATGAAGAAACCAAGCTTGTTATCTCACCGCCTCTCAAGTGAGTGGTTGCTAATAGGCCTTTTAAATACACACGACGGTCCATGTATATAGGAGCTATAGATGTACCCTTCATAGCAGATAGGTGTCTCCATGTTAGCATGGGGTCTCATACCCTACTATAGTGCCTTATGTACTACAAAGCGTACACCACCATTTTCATGCACCCAACTGTTCTGCAAAGCAGCTATTTGTTTGCAAAGCTTGTTCTAGGGCTCGATGTGGACTACCACGATAGAGGACCTAGAGGTGACCATGGCCAAATTTCATGAGCAAGAGAGGGCCTTGGGGCCGATTGAGTTCTTAGGTTGCACAACCCTCCAACGCAAGGTGGACCCGATGATGATTGAAGTTTGATATAATGGTCTTCTACTACACCATGTCCATAATTTTGAGGTATAACTTTGGTATAGACCTATGGAAGAAATATAGCTATGGCACAAACAAGACCATTGTGTCATAGTCAATGATGTTAGACTAACAAAAACTTACATGCATTACAATATAAAGGTAGAACAGAATATTACAAAGAGGTGCATAGTAGATTTCTTAATCAACTTTACAAGAATTCTTAGAGACGAGGCAGATTTATATGCACATGGAATGGAAGACATGAAAGTATTTAAGGTATCCACTAGGTTGCATCATCACAACCGTCATTACTAGAACTATCATTGTCATCATCTACATCTACAACTCTTACTATCCAGCGACACAACCTAAATGAGGGCCAAGTGATCATTTTTGAACACTTGAAAATACCACTTTTAGTCAATTTTGTTTGATGGGATCATAATATAAGACACATGTCTTGATGGATGCAATAACAACATTCACATCTTTAGGTACAACATCTCCTCTATACATAAGACAACACACCATGTATTTTCCATGGCGAGAATCATATTATTCCATCATTGATGATGGCTCAGAAGCATTGTTAGGTATCTCTACCATGGACAAAAATCAGTATCGCATAAGATGCTAAAATCAGTATCACATAAGATACTGAACTTATGCTAAAAATTAGTATCACCTAAGTTGCTAAAATCAGTATCGCATAAGATGAAAGCATGAATTGAATTCTGGGATAAGGAACCAAGTTTGTTTGGAACTCGGTCACATCCACGTTCAATGCACTGAGGTGGTCTGGGGCAGGCAACAAGAGAGGCGACCTCTAAACACCCCTCAACGCTTTCGTGTTGCTCAATTGGGGGTGGGGCAACCACAAGCACAACAAAACAACAAACCCACAACCAAACCCAAACAAGATAAGGGCACCACCTAGTTATGGTATGCGAACTAGGATGCAAGAGAGATTTTTTCACAACCAAGAAGATGCACCACAAAACACACACAAGCAACCTCACACCAAGACACACAAAATGGACTAGAGAGAGCTAGAGCAAATGGAAGAGAGAGGAGACTGGATCTTACGTAATACCTTATTTGTGACTTGCAAATGGAGATGTCTCGTTATGATGCTATCGTAGAGCTTGTACAAAACGAACTCAATGCTTAGTGAATGCTAAACATTGCCAACACACACACACACTGTCTTAGGGTGTGGGAGACCTCTCACCACAATACCCTCTTACAATGGACACAAAATTGGCAATGAAACACACTAAACCACTTGCTAACACAACGTCAACCGATAGAAACTCAAATACACAAGTCACCTTGAATACACCAAACCGTATTGCACAAATGGAAGGACCAAGATTTGAATGTCGAATCACGCCTTTGATGCACCAAACCTCAATTTATTGATGATGTAGGAGTGATGGGGGCTTTTCACAAGCCAAGCTCCCATACCCCTCTTCTCTCGTCCCCACCCCATGAAAACCCCCTCTTAGGGAGGGAGTGATAAAAGGCATTGGAAAAAGTAAGAAAAAAAATAAAGTATGATTATGTAAATATATAAGAAAGGTTGCCTCCTTTTTCTTCACTGTTGCCCCGCCGGGTGTCCCTTTTCTTCTCCTCCACTCAAAAGGTCAACCCCCTCTCTCTTCCCCTTGTCCTTTCTCCTTTCTCTCTCCCCTCAAGCTACCCCACCTCTCACCAATAATGCATTATAACTCACCAATAATGCACCCTAACTCACATGCAACTTACCCTATCTTCCAAAATAGTATACCCCACCCCCTCTTTCTCTCTCCTATCATATCCCATGATCCAAATACCCCCCTCTCTCTCTAAAGGGCACCATGTCTCTTGTCTTGTAGCTAAATAACCTCCCCCACACTCACACACACTCAGTTTCACTGAAAAAGGTGCCCACAGACCCATCCCCACCCGGTGGTTACCTGATTTTTCTTTTCTTCACACACATCTGCACACAGATTCACCTCTGAACACACTCCCCTCTCTCCCCTCTTGTAATTACTTTATTCTCCATGTCACCTCTCACTTTTTTTCATCAACCCATCTCTCTCTCTTAGTCTCTCTCTCATGAGACTGCTGTTCTGGCACATATACACACAGCCAGACAAGTGGGGCCCACAGTCACATGGCCTATGTAGATAATGATTTCTTCATTTCTAAATTCTAGAATTTCTCCCCCCTCCTCCCCTATATAAAGAGGGGTCACCATCACACTAAGGACACACACCATCACCAAAGAGTACACTATGCACTGTGTGTGCCTAGTGCACACACACACACCCACACCATCACCATCACCATAATCATCATGCTCGTCTTAAGCATGACCTCTACACCCTTGGGCTATGGAAGATGAAGGGAAACTAAATTAAGGATGATGGCCGTAACCCTCATGCGATTCTTTGCCATCAACTCCCACCTATCCGCCATGTGCTCTACCACACTCTCCCTTCTCATTCCCCTACCCTATGCTCCCCATTTCATCGCCTTATTCTCTAAATAAAGCTTGAGGTTTTGTGAGTATGTTTTCTTGCAATGTTCTGCCCATGTGAGGTGTGCGGAATCGCCACCTAGTCTTGTGTTTGGAGTGAGCTTGTGTATGTGTGAAGGGTGTGCGGATTCGCCATCCTTTTGTGGTGCCTAAGTACTAAGCCGCTATACCCCCTCCCTCACTCTCTCTCTCTCTCTCTCTCTCTCTCTCTCTTCATCATTGCTCCCAAGCATCCATCTCTCTTGGATGAAAACTTTGTTATGATGGTGTGTTGTTTGCGTCCTAGCCGCTGAAGCTAGGTGGTGCCCCCTGTTTGCTTTACCATGACAGGCTCGAGGCGCGCCATTCGGTCCCCAATGTTTTAGAGGCCGTCGGGGTTCGGGTTCGCTTTGCTCCCGTCATTTGGTGCCCCCATTGAGGATCTTTTCATGAAACCCTTCAGTTTACAAGACTAAAACCCCTAAACTATTGTGAATGGATGAATGGCTAGCAGGATTTGCTAACTGGACGACAGAAGAAGAAGAGCTCCAAGCACAACTAGACGAACTCCGCATCTCCATCGAAGCTCGAGTGCCGGGCATAACGGTAATCGATTTGCAGTGGGAGAGTCAACCAACACGCCAAACCCAATGGATATACATAGGCCAAGTGCCAAGAAGAAGAAGGAGAAGGTCGAAACCATGTCCGCAACCTACAACCAACCCACAACAACAAAATGGAAGGAGCTCTACACAATAGAGAATCAACACTATTCTACTTTGAGAATCGGGTAACTCAAGTAACCGAGGTAATTATCACAGTCATTTTTCAAGTCGCACCTGATGGTGCAGCACAGATAACGGAATCATTGGCTCACACTCTCACTAGAGAAACTAGGGATCTACTGAGTTTGTTTCAGGAAAGAACACCACCCTCTCCCACAAGCTTGGACAGTGACTAAGCACCTCTAAGCTTCACATGAATCAGTACAACCTACCTCAAGACAGATCACACATACCAACACGTGTACGCTCAATCAAGGTAATACTGGATTTGAAGGCTCACTACCAGCACGTCATTGACACCATGCTGGGGAGCGATTTTTTGAGGTTCTGGCATCAGATCAACCATTTGTCCTACCTTTGGTACAAGGCAATGTACCGTTTGAAGTTTTAATCTATGTCATAGTATAAGAGGGTATACACGCCTCCTTGTAAAGAAGAAAAAACTTTTGCAAGTTAAGCAGTGTGTCTTTCTAGCTCTCTCTCAGTAATCATGGCAAGTGTAGCATTTCCAACATTTAAAGGAAAGAAGGGGGAGGATTTGGTAACAGACTTCCTAGATGACTTTGAAGTAGCATGTGTAGTGAGCAACAAAGATACGGATGAATCCCGGGTTAGAATCTTTAAGCATCTCATGAAGCTAGAAGCTAGATCATGGTACAATGCACTTCCACAAGCAACCAAGGATGACTGGGAACCCTTAAAAACCGCTTTTAAGAGGCACTTTGGGGGAGGTACCACTTCAGAAAAGTTCTGGGACAAGTTGAGAGACTTGAAGCAGGAGGGTCTTTTAGAATATGCCACCTATGAGTCCAAATTTGTGGATTTGTGGGAACGGTGGGTTGAGTCACTGGCAAGGGGGGAAGCTGCACCCGATTTCCTAAAAAAAGATCGGTTCACGCATGGCTTATGGCCGCTTCTCAAGGAGAAGGTGAAAGGTAGATTCCCGGCTACGTACGAGTTAGCCGTTGAGATTGCTCACCTTAAGAACAAGAAGCTGCGAATGAAAGCCAAAGAAACCGAGTCAACAGAAACAGCAACATCACGTCGACCAGCAACTACGACAACCACCATTCCACCACCACCACCGGCTCTTGGGGTAAGAGATGACCAACAAGATATGTTGGCCCATATTACTGACCAACTGCAGAATTTGTCTGTCCACTTAATACAACAAGGGAGGAGTCAAGAAAGAGATCAAGACCCTGGAAGAGCACGATGACAAAACAGGGAGTATCATTGCTACAACTGTAGAGAAGACGGTCACGGTATGTACTACTGTCCCAAACCACGACAAAACTATTATAGAGGAGGTAGGAGGAACCAATTGTCACCCCCTAGAGAAAGAACACCCCCACCCTGAGCACCAACCCCACCAACACAAATTCTACGTCCACCCCAGACACCACTATAAGCATCCATTCCACCTCTTCCACCAGCCCCACCACCTGATCGCCCTGTAAACATCATAAGGCTAGAAGAGAAAGGAAAAGCCGTAGTAGTGGATCCGCCCAGAGAAAAGGAGAGGGACAAGGGTAAGGAGAAGGTAACCTTTTTAGAACCACTTGAGGCCATGACTGTGAAGAGAGCTAGGAGGGAGAAGGCTACACAATCAGATGATGAGAGAAGCATGAGAGGAGAAACTAGCAAGAGGCCATCCAGGCCACGACGGAAATTGGGCATCACCGACTTCCAGCTAGGGGAAAGTTCTAAGCCCTATGATCTAACATTGGATGTGGCAGAGCAAGGACCGAAGATTACATGGCCACAGCTGCTATATCTTGTACCTAAAGTAAGGCGACAATGGTCTAAAATGGTAAGTACAAGACGCTCCAAAACAAAGGTAGCCAGAGCAATTTCGGGATGCAACATGGATGACATCCTTCCAATTGTCGACGTAAACATAAAAGGAAAGAGGGTTGGAAAAACCTACATTGATGGAGGTGCACAAATCTGTGTAATGAGCAAAGCTATGATGCTTCGATTAGGGCTCAAGGTTGACAGGCCTTCTCCATACAAGGCAAAGATGGCAAACAACGCAAAAGTAAAGTGTGTGGGTGTGGTAAGTGCCATGAAAATCAAAGCTTTCAACACTGAGGTAGAGGTAGATGTTTTTGTAATTCCTACTAAGGGGGAGGGCTATCCACTAATTTTTGGAAGGCCATGGTTGATGGCCATGAAGGCAAAACAGGACTGGGGTACTGGCCTTCTACGCATGAGCGGTAAGAAAGGGGAGACAATCTACTACGACATGAGGATTGGCAAGCAGAAGCAAATGAATCTGGAAACATCGGCAAATGAAACCACTAGCGAATCTTCCAGTTCTGAGGAGGAGACCACATCCACCGACGAAAGTGACAGTTCCATTGATGTGATGGGTATCATTATGAAGGATCCACAAAGGGTAAGCACAACTGGTGATCCATCACCAAAAGGGCAACCCAATGAAGAGCAGAGCAAATCACCTGGCCTAGGAGGAAGTAGGTTGAAGGGTATGTTGTCTACGGAATTAACACTTGAGGAGAAAGATAGTTTTTTGCAAATGTTGATGGGATTTCCTAACCTGTTCATTGACAACTATGAAAGAATCACAGGCATTACAGTGGTGGAACATCATATTAAGCTGAAGGAAGGGGTAAAACCAGTTGTGCAAAAGCTACGACGACTGGGGGTCATACAAGAAAAGGCACTCTTGGCCGAGGTAAGGAAACTATTGGAGGCGGGATTCATCTATCCTATAGAAAACTCAGAATGGGTGTCACCCGTAGTGGTGACGCCTAAAAAGAATGGTAAGTGGAGGGTCTATGTTGACTACAAACCACTAAATGCAACTACAAAGAGAGACCACTTTCCTCTCCCTTTCTTGGATGAAATTCTGAATGAAGTAGCGGGTTTTGAATGCTATACCGTCTGTGATGGTTATTCTGGATACTTTCAAATACGCATAGCCTTGGAAGATCAGCTTAAAACCACTTTTATCACGCCATGGGATTGTTTTGCATACAGGGTTATGCCATTTGGTCTCACAAATGCACCTGCCACATTCCAAAGATATGTCACATATGTTTTTCAACCGTTCTTTGGAACATCCATAAGAGTGTTCATTGATGATTTTTGTATATATACTTCCCGTATTTCACATTTAGAAAAGGTAACTGAAGGTTTGGCCAGGTTGCAGAGCCTAGGTGGACAATTAAATGTGGATAAATGCCACATTGGGGAGAGTAAAGTCATTCTACTAGGCCATGAAATTTCAGCAAAAGGTATCAACCTCGACCCAAGTAAGGTGTCCGCACTCATAGCCCTACCTTCACCAACGACCGCACTTCAACTGGTCTCTTTTCTACAGAAGGTGAGGTACTTAAGTAGATTCATACATATACTATCACAACTTGTTCTACCACTGCAACAACTCACTCAAAGATGAACTTTCACTTGGGACGAGGAAAGCGAACATCACTACAACAAGGTAAAGGAGGTCTTAGCCACTCTGCCAACTATCTCACCACCTAAGTGGGATGAAAAATTCTATGTCACCTCAAGTGTTGGTGATGACTCATTGGGGGCTGTGCTACTCCAAAAGGATACGATGACATCTTTCATGACGCCAATCTACTTCTCTAGTCGAATGATGGCAGCAGGAGAGAAAGGTTTCACCCATGTGGAACACTTAGTCCTAGCTCTTAGATTTGCAACTACAAAGTTTAGGTCATATTTGCTGCCTAAGCAATTTGTGATTCTAACCACGGATGAAATATTTCCCTATGTTGTACAACACATGGATGTGTCTGCTAGAATTACTAAATGGCTAGTTCGTCTGCAAGAGTTTGACTACACGGTACAGGTAGAAAGCACAACAAGGGCAAGTTTGGGGGGACTCATGACCTACCAAGTCTTTGAAAGGAAGGAGAAGAAATCTAAGGAAGGAGAAGTCCGATTACCTCCAGTACCACCGATGGTAGAAGGAGCATACTCTCTCTACTTTGATGGAGCCTACAAGCGAGCGTCCGACAAAGCAGCTGCAGGCATAGTGGTCTTTGATGACAAAGGGACAAAGGTATTTTCGTTGGGCCAATTGTTAGATTCACATTCTAACAATGAAGCTGAGTATGCAGCACTAACCAAGGGTCTACAATGGTGCGTCTCGCAAGGTGTACAATGCCTTAATGTATTTGGGGATGCTCTACTTCTGGTAAGGCAAGTAAATGGAGCATGGACATGCAAGAATCCTAGTTTAAGGACTCACTTAAGTGGTGTAAAAACCTTGTTGGGTAAGTTTGAAGAAGTTCAAATACACCATATCCCAAGGGCTCAAAACCAAGAAGCAGATGCCCTAGCAAGTGAAAGACTACAGGAAGTGGTGGTTGGAGCAATAAAACTAAAGCTCCCTCTATTTCAAGGCAGTGATGCCTTGCCTGACATCATGCATTTTTTGGAAACAGGGGAATGCCCATCAGATTTAACAAAGGGACAGAAGCAATGGCTGACGCGGAAGGCCACAAGGTATCGACTCATCAATGATGGTTTGTACTGTAAGGGTAAGGACCAAATACTCAGGAAGGTCCCTCTCTCTCACGAAATCACGGGAGTAATTTCTAGCTATCACGACGGGGTTTGTGGTGGTCACTTTTCCCTAGACATAACAAGTAGGAAAATCTTGCAGGCAGGCTTCATATGGCCTAGCCTCAACCATGATGTACACCATTGGTGCAAACGTGTAAGTTGTGTCAAAAGGCCGGCACTAGGTCACTTATGCCTGAACCACAGACACCTATTCTCTCATATGGCCCATTTGAAAAATGGGGTATTGATGCCATTGGGCCATTACCTAGGGCCAACTCAAAAAAATTCTACATTATCATGGGGGTCGACTACATAACTAGATGGGCAGAGGCTACAGCCACCACTAGAATCACAGTGGTAGAGGTAGCTAAATTTATCTACGAGCACATATGCTGTAGGTTTGGCACACCTTTAGAGATCATCTCTGATAGAGGGCCAGGTTTCAGAGCAGACTTGGTAGGAGAATTAATGCAAAAACTGGGCATTACAAGGAGGCACTCTTCACCATATTACCCTCAATGTAATGGCCTAGTTGAAAAGGTAAATGGAATGGTTTCTAAAATTATTACCAAGCAGGTAAACAATCATCCCGGAGACTGGGATAAGTATCTACTACCAGCTTTATGGGCCTACAGAACTTCATTTCGTACATCCTTGGGATTCACACCGTATCATCTAGTAATTGGTAAGGAAGCAATCTTGCCCATTGAAGTGCAACTACAAAGTCTCAGAGTAATGGCAAGCCAACTTCAACAACCCAACATGCATTTGAGAGATCACATCATCAACTTGGAAAGAGTGCAGTTGGACAGAGAAGAAGAAATAAATTATTATGCAGCACAAGCAGAGCATAGAGGACTTAGCTTTAACGAGCATCTCCGGAAAAAAGAATTGAAGAAAGGAATGTTGGTGCTCCGCTACGACAATCGCTTCGACACGCGCAAGGATAAGAAACTCCTGCTCCGATGGGAAGGCCCTTTCATCATCAGGCAAAAGTATGCCAATGGAAGCTACCAGCTTATGGAGGCTGATGGAAAACTTCATAAAACCAGGGTAAATGGTTGGCGACTTAAACCTTATTTTCTTCGATTTGACCAGGCTCCACCAATTGACATTCCAGATGAGGACACACCATCAGCCGCCACCTCTGATGATAATGATCAAACAGATGAGCTAGAGACATGAATGCCTCTAGCCAAAAGGGGAGGGCTAATGATGGAAGCTTTTCACAAGCCAAGCTCCCATACCCCTCTTCTCTCGTCCCCACCCCATGAAAACCCCCTCTTAGGGAGGGAGTGATAAAAGGCATTGGAAAAAGTAAGAAAAAAAATAAAGTATGATTATAAGAAAGGTAAAATAGGCCACCTCATGCCTGCGGGGTAGCCCATCTCCACCTTGCCTCCTTTTTCTTCACTGTTGCCCCGCCGGGTGTCCCTTTTCCTCTCCTCCACTCAAAAGGTCAACCCCCTCTCTCTTCCCCTTGTCCTTTCTCCTTTCTCTCTCCCCTCAAGCTACCCCACCTCTCACCAATAATGCATTATAACTCACCAATAATGCACCCTAACTCACATGCAACTTACCCTATCTTCCAAAATAGTATACCCCACCCCCTCTTTCTCTCTCCTATCATATCCCATGACCCAAATACCCCCCACTCCCTCTAAAGGGCGCCATGTCTCTTGTCTTGTAGCTAAATAACCTCCCCCACACTCACACACACTCAGTTTCACTGAAAAAGGTGCCCACAGACCCATCCCCACCCGGTGGTTACCTGATTTTTCTTTTCTTCACACACATCTGCACACAGATTCACCTCTGAACACACTCCCCTCTCTCCCCTCTTGTAATTACTTTATTCTCCATGTCACCTCTCACTTTTTTTCATCAACCCATCTCTCTCTCTTAGTCTCTCTCTCGTGAGACTGCTGTTCTGGCACATATACACACAGCCAGACAAGTGGGGCCCATAGTCACATGGCCTATGTAGATAATGATTTCTTCATTTCTAAATTCTAGAATTTCTCCCCCCTCCTCCCCTATATAAAGAGGGGTCACCATCACACTAAGGACACACACCATCACCAAAGAGTACACTATGCACTGTGTGTGCCTAGTGCACACACACACACACACACACCATCACCATCACCGCAATCATCATGCTCGTCTTAAGCATGACCTCTACACCCTTGGGCTATGGAAGATGAAGGGAAACTAAATGAAGGATGATGGCCGTAACCCTCATGCGAGTCTTCGCCATCAACTCCCACCTATCCGCCATGTGCTCTACCACACTCTCCCTTCTCATTCCCCTACCCTATGCTCCCCATTTCATCGCCTTATTCTCTAAATAAAGCTTGAGGTTTTGTGAGTATGTTTTCTTGCAATGTTTTTCCCATGTGAGGTGTGCGGAATCGCCACCTAGTCTTGTGTTTGGAGTGAGCTTGTGTATGTGTGAAGGGTGTGGGGATTCGCCATCCTTTTGTGGTGCCTAAGTACTAAGCCGCTATACCCCCTCCCTCACTCTCTCTCTCTCTCTCTCTCTCTCTCTCTCTCTCTCTCTCTCTCTCTCTCTCTCTCTCTCTCTCTGTCTCTCTCTCTCTATCTCATTCCCTTTCCTCTTCATCATTGCTCCCAAGCATCCATCTCTCTTGGATGAAAACTTTGTTATGGTGGTGTGTTGTTTGCATCCTAGCCGCTGAAGCTAGGTGGTGCCCCCTGTTTGCTTTACCATGACAGGCTCGAGGAGCGCCATTCGGTCCTCGGTGTTTTAGAGGCCGTCGGGGTTCGGGGTTCGCTTTGCCAGCACCCCTTATGGCTGATTTGGGTGTTGGACAGGACACTACCAACACTATCTACACTGACCGTCAGATCGCATTGGCAGTTGCGAGGAACCCAGTTTTTCATGCTCGCACAAAGCACATTGAGGTGCATTACCACTATGTCAGGGAGAGTCTCTCAGCAGGAGAGATCAACTTGGCTTATGTGCCAACACAGGACAACCTTGCAGATCTTTCCACAAAGGCATTGTCTCATGAGAAGCTTGAAGCTTTCCGCAAATCTTTGGGCTTACTCCCCTTTGTGGACTGATCCTATCCTCAGAGCATGGCACTTCCCTTTACTCATGTGCCAGCTCTCATTCACCGCATCACTCCAGGGGGGATTTGTTACCATATACATGTGGTAGTGATGTGTGTGAACACACTAGGACCGCCGGGGCATTTTTTCCCTCTTTAGGAGGTTTTTTCCCCCGTGCATTGTATATATGCCCATCACTCTAGGGCTATCTATCTTTCCATTGCACACTAAGTAACACACTCTCTATTGTGTGCCTTTAGCTTCCTTCGTCTTCTCCAAGCTGTGTGTGTTTCTCTGCAACCGTTATTCCAACAAAGGAATCAAATGAGGGGACCCTCATTTGTTTTTATTGAAGTATATTTATCTACAAGAGATAAGAAAAAATACCTCTAGGAAATAGGAATTTAGTAAAAGGCAATGACTGATGGTGAAAGGTATTTTTGAAGTTTTCCCTTGGAGTGGATTCACATCAAAAATAAGAGAATCTTGTGTGAAGATATTTTTATATGGAATATGAAGTATGCAAAATGGTAAGAAAATTGTGGTAATGGTGAGTCAATGTACATAGCATACATAGGCAAATAACGCACACCTAGGTAGAAATATTTAAATGAATACCAAAATAATTATGAAATTTCCTTATATTTAGGCCCTATATACAATGCATTATTTACACACAAATGGGTCATAATATATTTTATTTTTTGAATTTATTTAATTTTTTGGCTCAATTAGCCCAAATTACTAGCTAGCTGAGGGTTTTAAGGAGATATGGGAAAAATTTCCTAACTCACACACGCCTATGTACAATGAAAAGGTAAGAATAGCCACAGTGTTTAAGTGATTTTGGTAGGGTGAGGTAACTCACTATGGCAATTACGGAGAGCCAAAAAACGGCTATCATTAGCCCTCCCACAAGATGATGGTATATTCATGTACCATCATAAAGCATCTTTTCCAAAGAGAGTGCTTCTGAGTCCTCTATGATATCTGGTCCCTTGACAGGATTTTCATTGTGTGGCTTCTTGTCACACTCATGCTTCATGCAGCAAAACTTACATGAGATAGTCACTTTTTGACAGTCCTTCAGTAGATCCTTTCGTAGAAGGCAACTCAAATAGGGCTTCAAGCGATACCCGTTTACCTTCCTGGAGTGTTGTTTACCATTCAAGTCCATAAGTTGATAGTAACTTGAATTGAAAGCCTTCTTGACTATGTATGTCCCTTACCATCTAGTTTCAAACTTGGCATCAAAACGATTTGTCAAGTCGATTGTCATACCTTAGCACAAGCTCTCCTTCCTTGATGCCTTTTTCCTTCAGTTTCTTATCGATCTTTTCTTTCGCTTGTGTGGCTTTCCTCTTGTAGCACTCGTAAGCTGCTTCTCTTTTCCACTCAAGCTCCACTAATGTAAAAAGTCGATCCATCCATACCTCTTGATCATCTTGTGCACCTTTGCCATGAAGCCACATTGTTGGAATGTTGAGCTTGATAGGCTACAAAGCCTCTTGACCATAGACCAAGTGAAATGGTGTGAACTCCGTGGCTTCCCTATATGTCGATATGCCCACAAGGCACCATCCAAGAAGTCATCCCATAACTTTGGTTTGTTTTGCACCATCTTTCTAATGATGCATGCAATGACACCATTAGCCTTCTCCACCAAACCATTTGATTGTGGGTAGTATGGTGTGCTATGACGATGTAGAATGTGAAGCTCTTCACAAACTTCTGTTTGTAAACCCTTCTTGAACCCTGGACCATTATCCAAAACAATCTCTAGAGGTGTGCCAAATCTACAACAAATATTAGTGTAGACAAACCTACTCACTGTTTTCCCATTTACCCTTGCCACACTTTGAGCCTCTACCCACCTAGTCATGTAGTCTACAGCCACTATAATGTAGAGTTTACCATTCTTTGTTCTAAGGAGAGGACCCATAGCATCAATGCCCCACTTTTCAAAGGGTCCATTTGCAAGCACTATTTGCCTTGGACCATGCACCAGCCTTTTATTTCCATTTACCTGATAGTTGTGACAACTTTTACACCAATGTTGGACATCCACATGCAAGCTTGGCCAAACATATCCCGCAAGCAAAACCTTCTTCACCGTTAATTCTTGGGCAAAATGACCGCCACATGCTTCTTCATGCAAACCTTTTAGAACGGCTGGAATTTGCTCGATAGTTGGTACTCTTCTGCACACTTGATCCTTGCCTCTTTGATAGAGGGAGCCTTCTAGGAAGAGATAGAAACTTGACTTCTTCATGAGTCTCCTCTTCTGAGCTTTTGTGAAGTCTTGTGGAAACTCGCCCTCCAAAATGTAGCCAATAATGGGAGCCAATGACTCCAACCCCAGGTATCTTAGTTACTTGACAACTGCTACCACCATGATGACCTGCAATTCTTTCTCAACACATGCAACTGCTTGTTGTGCAAGTAAATCACCATCTTCATTTTGTTTCCTAGGAATATGATATAGTTGCACTTCTTCAAACTGATTAAACAACCTACAAATGGCACGAACCTTTGTCCTGAGGCTTTCATTCTTGCATGCCCAAATGCCTAATATTTTCTTCACAATGAGAAGTGCATCCCCCTTTACCATGAGACATTGTATACCTTGACTAATACACATCTTCAAACCATGAAGTAGTGTGTCGTATTCTGCTTCATTGTTGCTAGTTGAACCTGGTAGATTGACCTTCTCTTTCATGACCACCTCTCCACTTGGGTTGAACAACACTAGCCCTCCCCCTGCTTTTCGTGTGACTCGTCAAAAAGCTCCATCAAAGAACAAGGTAAAAGCATTAGGAATACTTTTAGGTGGTGTCAATGGTATGGTCTTTACTTCAGGAACCTTAATCTCCTTTTCATGCACCCTATAAGTGAGAATCCCAACCAATTGTGCACGCACACTATCTTCTACCTTGAAAGATTATTGAAACTCTTGCAACTCCATAATCCACTTTGAGATCCTAGTACTAAGATTCATCTGAGATGACACCCAAGGGAACAAATTTTCTGCAATGAGAATTACAAAAGGTTTTGGTAGCAAGTAGGATCTAAACTTTCTCACCGCAAACATGAGAGAAAGCATCATGAGTTCTGCCTCCGTGTAGCCTCTCTCCAAAGCATTAATGACCCTACTAGCAAAGTAGATGGGTCGCATTCTGGTACTGTGGGGATCTTAATGTAGCAAAACACCACCAATTTTTTCTTTCCCAACACTAGAGCTAACAAAGATTGTGTACTCCCAACAAGGAGGCATAAGTGCTGGTAGCTCTGACAGAATGACTTTGATGTTACAAAAATATTCTTCAAGCTCATCAGACCAAACAAACTCGACTTGTTGTGTCAACTTTTGCAAAGGGTGAAGTAAATCCGAGTCTAAGTGAATGAAGCGTGACATATACTTTACCTTTTGAATGAATGAGATGACCTCCTTAAGACTCTTCGGTGACGGTAACTCAATAAGAGCCCTTGACTTTGAAGGATCCACCTCGATGCCTTTGTAAGAAACTTTGTGACCAAGCAAGATCACTTCATTCTCACCTATGTGGCACTTCTCGGGGTTGAGTTGACCTCCCATGTCATAGAGCTTCTTCAAACCTTCTTCTACCCTTTGCAGATGTAATGATTTTGAACTATAAATGCAAATATCGTCAATGAGCACTCTAATTGACTTCCAAAGAATGCCTGAAACACCATGTTCATGAAATGTTGGAAAGTTGCAGGAGCATTTGTCAGGCCAAATGGCATGACTCTAAAAGCATAACAACCCCAAGAAGTGATGAAGGTTGTTTTCAATTGGTCCTCCAATGCAATCCCTATTTGAAAGTAACCCGAGTAGCCATCACACATAGTGTACTTCTCATGACCAGCTACCTCATTCAGTATCTCATTCTGAAATGGGAGGGGAGAGTGATCTCTTTTTGTTGCCTCATTTAGTGGACGGTAATCCACACACACCCTCCACTTACCGTTTTTCTTTGGAGTGACAACAACGGGAGAGACCCACTCCGAATTCTCCACTGCTGGATAAATCAAACCAGTTGCTAGAAGCTTTCTTACCTCCTTAAGTAAAGCCTGCTCCTTGATGACTCCTAGCCTTCGTAGCTTTTGAGCTTTAGGTTTGGCCTCTGGCTTTAGCTCGATCTTTTGTTGAACATCATCTACTCCACGCATGTCGGTCTAATCTTTAGCAACAAGCTTAGGAAATTTCCTTAACACACCTTTGAACTCCTCTCTTTCATCTTTTGTAAGTGTTGTAGACAACATACCTTCTAACATTCCTTCATCTTCCACATTTTAGTTCTCTTGGGAACCTACCTCCTCCAAACCTTGACAAGAGGTCTCTTGTTTGGTTGGATTAAACCTTACCCCCATGACTTTGGTGGAAGACTCCTCTTCAGTAATGTTGCCTCTACTTTCTTCTTCTGAAGTGTCATCGGTCCAATCTTCTTCCGTCTCACTTTGAGATGATTCTTCATGGAGCTCCTCTTGGCATTGCTCCTTCATGTCAAAGACAACCATCTTATGATTGTCATTCCTGCAAATTAATTTTTCACTCTCCCAATCCTGCAAAGCTCGCATTTTCATTAGCCATGGTCTTCCTAGGATAAATGAATAACCACTTCCCTTGGTCAACATAACATAAAAATCCACCACCTTCTTAATGCCAAAGGCCTCTACAAAGACATTTTTAAAAATACCTACACACCTAGCCTTGCTATTGTTTGCCATCTTGACTTTGATTTCAGGTGTCTCATGGATGTGCATGCCTAGTCTTTGCATGAGTCCCTCTGTCATGATGCAAATTTGTGCACCCCCATCCACTAGACCTTTCCTAACCAATCTCCCTTTGATGTAACAATCTAGCACAGGTGTAATATCCTCATTCATTTCAGCTTGTGCAATTTTTACAATAGGCACACTCTCTTTTACCTTTCTCCTAGTGCTAACTGCCCTTGTTAAATCCCTCCTAACTTGTGGACATAATGCAAGAAATTGAGGCCATGAGATATCAGGACCCTTACCTCTCATGTCTTCCAACAAGTTGTACGGAGCCATACCATGTCCAAGAGGGAAGTCTTGGAGGTTGATACGACGTCGAGTCCTCTTGGTTTCCTTGGTCTCCTTTGCCTTCTTTTCTCGTCCATGGTCACTTTGTGACGTGACTCCTTCTTTCTCCTTATCTTTTCCACGGCCACGCTTAATGCCATTTGCTTCCATGTCCACCTCATTGGAATTTGTCACCTCTACAACATGCACATTTGGATTTGGCAAAGGTGGAACTCCATCCACTCCTCGCGGAGGTGGTCTTGCTCCATTTGGCCTTTGTAGAAGCCGTGGTTGTTGACTAGTTTCTTCACCTGCATGCATCACTGGGTAATTCAAGTTAGGTCTCCCTGGCTCCCCACAGGGCCAAGGACAATTAAACATCCCATGTCCAGAGTCTCCGCAATTCCAACATTGCAAGACTCTCCTAGGTCGTGGTGGTTCTCACTCTTCTGACTTCTTTGCTTGTCCCTTGGGACCTACAACTTGTGTAAGGTGAATTGACAAGTTACTTAAGAATTCATTTAACTTTTCAATTACCTCTGATTCTACCTCCGGAATCTCTCTGGATGTTGATTCTTGCAATGTTCCCTTAGGTCTAGGACCCTCTATTGGAACCTCTCCTCTTAGACACTTAAGTTTCCTATACTTCTCAACAACCCTAGTTCCAGCTGCGTCAAAGATAGCAGGTGCACCCGCCTCCATTTTTATCTTGAGTGTGGGAAAGAGACCGGCTATGAACCTCTCCTTCTTTAGGAACTTCGCACCATCACCAGGGTTAGCAACATTTCTCGCCCATACAACCCAAAGACGTAGAAACTCTTGTTTATACATGTAGTAGTCATGTAAGTCTTTTTGTTTGTGAGAAACAATGTCTTGCCATAGCTTTTGAGTGTTTTGGGGATCAAAGAAGTATCTCTTGAAATGATTCACAACTTTCGTATAATTCCCTTTTAACTTCCTCAGGCAAGGAGTCAAACCAAGTGCTAGCATCTTTTCTAAGGACCACCTCAAACATTTCTATACGTTCTTGATCAGTTACTATCCTCTTGATACGGCAAGACATCTTGAAATTTGCTAAAAATAATTATGCATCCTCTCTAGGCTCTCCAAAGAAAAGAGGATATCCGGACATTTGGCATTGGGCCTCCATTGAATCAGTTTCAAAGTAACAACACGTTTTTGTTTTTCTTTCTTAAAAAGATTTCCACAATAATACTTTCTAAATTGCAATCTATTCTACAACAAAAATAAAAACATTCACATCAATGACCTATGATAATCAATAAGAGGCAGGATAACAGGGTTTGGTGACGTGAGAATTTCTCATACTCTTTGGCCACCAAACATGAACACCATATGTTGTTGAAAATGGATTTTTCTACTAATTGCAATGTTTATTCTAATGTGTGGAGTGAAATGGAAGGGGAAAACCTCTATTCCTGGGCCATTATCCATTGTCTATGCATTTCCTAATGCTTAAAACAAAACAAAAATATAGACGTCCAAACTCAGGTTGTACCTAATGAGAGGCAAAATAAAAGGATTTACTGAAGCGTTTATCTCAGCTAACCTAAGAGGACCTAAAATTCTACGAATTACACGTTAAAATTGCAACTTAGTACTAACAATTATGTGTATCTTTTGCCTTGCAATGGGAATGAAAGAATCATACAAATTCTCGTGAGTCATGAAAACTACTTCTCTATGCAAAAGGTTGATCCTACACAAAAATACACAAGCCCTCCTCAGTGGGGGCACCAAAATTGAGGCGGTCCAAGGCGGGCAACAAGAGAGGCTACCTCTAAACACCCCTCAAGGTTCCCGTGCTGCTTAATTGGGGCTCGGGCAATGACAAGCACAACAAAACAACAAACCCACAGCCAAACCCAAACAAGATAGGGGCAGCACCTAGTTATGGTATGCGAACTAGGACGCAAGAGATATTTTTTCACAACCAAGAAGATGTACCACAAAACACACACAAACAACCTCACACCAAGACACACACAAAATGGACTAAAGAGAGCTAGCGAAAATGGAAGAGAGAGAGGAATGGATCTTGCATAATACCTTATTTGTGACTTGCAAATGGAGATGTCTCGTTATGATGCTATCATAGAGCCTGTACAAAACTAACTCAATGCTTAGTGAATGTTAAACATTGCCAACACACACACACTGTCTTAGGGTGTGGGAGACGTCTCACCACAATAGCCTCTTACAATGGACACAAAATTGGCAATGAAAACACACTAAAACTCTTGCTAAAACAAGGTCAACCGATAGAAACTCAAAATACACAAGTCACCTTGAATTCACAAAACCGCATTGCACAAATGGAAGGACCAAGATTTGAATGTCGAATCACGCCTTTGATGCACCAAACCTCAATTTATTGATGATGGAGGAGCATATACAATAGTGGTTTCGAGATTTTTTAACTCACGCTCTCTCACTTGCAATGTGTAGCTTGAAAGCTTCTCTTACACCAAAAGTGAAGCTCACAGAGTGGTTGCTACGCCTAAGTCTCTCCTCACGCATAGAGTGTTGGGGTGCTATGTGAGATATTGGAGGTTCTTTTACAAGAAGGAGAGAGGCCTATTTATAGGTTGGAAACCTCTCATTAAGATTATTAGAAATCCTAAATTACAAGCTAACAAATCAGGATTATGATTTTTTCTGAATATCAAAACATTGCGGCCCTCCTTTGTCTGCTTGAGTCATGGATGTGGGCTCAAAAAAGAGCATTATTGATGGTAAATAAGGTGAAAGTAGAGTTTTAAGGAAGGAGAGAGAGAGAGAGAGAGAGAGAGAGAGAGAGATAGAGAGAAAGAGAGTTAATATGCACATGTCTTGAGGTGAGGGGTCTTTTACGGTTAGGTCAGTGGCTATTTTGTGTTAGTATGTTAGTGATTAGTGTTAGTAATCACTAGAAAGTTAATGATATATTTACAATGGGTAGAATGAGGTGGATAATTGAAGTAAGATGGTTGAATGAAGTGAGGAAATCCTTGTGATGATGAAGCTTGAAGAAGTTTTTGACTTACTTGTGTAGGTTCTCAAAATGACTATCGATCTTCTTCTTCGTCTTCTCTTCTTTACGCCACCACCAAGGTTGATTATCGCGATGAAAATGGAAATTTGGTTGATGAGATCTCTTAATTTGTAGAGGTTAAGCATGGTTTACATGCTGAATTTTATGTATATATAGAAGGGGTAAGATGGAATTGTAGTTTGGAAGTAATAGAGAGAGGCATAGAGATGGTGTATGTACATGGATAGCTCATATGAGAGCTATGGGAGTAAGAGGGGAGGTTAATGGTGAAGAAGGTGAGAGAAACCATGAAAGGTGCATGTTTGAGTGAGGGATTGAGAGGAATGAGTGTGTGTGTGTGTGTGTGTGTGTGTGTGTGTAGAAGTTGGAAAGAGGTGAGAGCAGACTATGGGCTACTTGTGAGAAAAGTGGCAGACTGGGGTCCACTCAAAAAATCCTAGCTCATCGGTGGTTGCTGCAAAAATCACCAAATGTTTTGAGGTGATTATTCAGCTTTTGTTCCACATTTTCTCTTTTGACCACCGCTTCAAATTCGGAGTGGAGATATATATAAAAAATCCCACCAAAATACTTGTTTTTATTCACAAAAAAAGTCTTCAGTGGCCCCCCTTTTGTTGAATTTGCATATGGCTCCAAAGGTGAGCCCCTCCTTGCATTAGAGCATGACCTAATTGATTTTTAGGGGTTTGAAAATATGCATGGTTGTGGATTATGCAAAATATAATACATGAATAAGATGGAAAAAAACAGGCTAGTATATATAAACAACTTATGGAATCTAGAATAGTGTCAGCTAAAATAAATATAAAATGAAAAAAAGAGATATATGAAAATATAAGGAATCAAATGAGGGGACCCTCTTTTGTTTTTATTGAAGTATATTTATTTACAAGAGATAAGAGAAAATACCTCTAGGAAATTGGAATTTAGTAAAAGGCAATGACTCATGGTGAAAGGTATTTTTGAAGTTTTCCCTTGGAGTGGATTCACACCAAAAATAAGAGAATCTTGTGTGAAGGTATGCTTATATGGAATAACGAGTATGCAAAATGACAAGAAAATTGTGGTAACAGTGAGTCAACGTACATAGCCTACATAGGTAAATAACGCACACCTAAGTAGAAATATTTAAATAAATACCAAAATAATTATGAAAATTTCTTATATTTAGGCCCTATATACAATGCAATATTTACACACAAATGGACCATAATATATTTTATTTTTTGAGTTTATTTAATTTTTTTGGCTCAACTAGCCCAAATTACTAGCTAGCTGAGGGTTTTGAGGAGATATGGGAAAAATTCACACACACCTATGTACAGTGAATAGGTAAGAATAGCCACAGTGTTTAGGTGATTTTGGTAGGGTGAGGTAACTCACTATGGCAATTACGGAGAGCCAAAAAACGGCTATCAGCACCATCAAAGCGAAGGAACCCAATCAGTGATGAGATGATGTGAGAGAACATCAATGTGCTCAAGCAAAGAATGAGTGGAAAGGACACTGCTGTATGACTCAACTATAGATGTGAACACCAGACGAGATGAATAAACAATGAATCCAAGCTTTGACTTCTTCAAATAGTTCCAAGGATTGACATTCTGTCTTGGCTCCATCTTTGTGTGTCCACCCCTCAAGTCCTGCATAGAGAGATGTGCTTGGGTGTTGACCGTTGGGTCAACAACACAACATAACTCAAGTTTCGTACCAAAGTCTTATCTTTTGCAAGTTATGAAATGCTGCGGATTATGGCTATAAACATCATTTGTAATGAGTAGTTATTCTAGTTTCAGAAGCCGGGGTGCAATGGAACTTCCAGATTGTAAATACAAAGCCATTTGACCCTTTCAACCCCATTTTTGGTTAAACCTAAGGTAGCCTTAGTATATAAGGTACCTAGGTCATTTTGTAAAGAGGACTTTTTCATAATCAAAACTTTAGCGCTGCCGTCTACTGTGTGTGAGAGAGAAAGAGAGTGAGTGTGAGCTTCATCCTCTCGCTACGCCCGACTCGCTCAACATATTGGAGATCCAATTGCACCATTGCTGTAGGCTCGAGGATATCTATGCGACAACGCCAAGCATTCCACGCGAGACGAAGCGCACACGCCGACGCATCTACGAGCTATTTGTGGCCGTAAGTGTATCAAACGATGTCTATTTTCTGCATGCTAGTAGTCTATAGAATCGTGGCGACATAAGCTACGCATAGGTACTCATAAATTTCAATTTCGGGCACTTTCAAAATTCAGCTCTGTCATCCTATGCGTTTTCCGCAGACGGGTTTAGAGTGAGGGTTTTGAGTGTAGAAGCGTAGGGATAGGTGTATCCTAGTGAGGGGATGTTGTTCCTTAAGTTTCGTACGAATCTCGCATGATTAGGTGAGTTACCTTCCGTATGTGTGTATGTGGCTAGGTGGTGTAGTTGAGGGCAGTGAGGTTCTTGATTGTTTTTAGTTGGCCTTCCAGAGTGTTGTATGTGTAGGATGGTCTCAGCCTGCTGACAAGTTAAAGAGATTTCCTCCATGTGCCTATCGTGTCATCTGTGTCCTCGATTGACATTATGTTGATCTAGGTAGTGTTTGCATGCACTTCATGGGTGTGTGAGTCGCCCCCGTCCAACATTGGCGCTGTTGCTAGGGACACAAGGACCTAAGTAGGTCTCCTACTAACACTCGTGTGATGGTTGCTTGATTTAGTTTCGGCTTAAGAAAGCGTTTTTCTTAAGTGGATCCGGAAGAGGATATTCCACAATCAAGTGGATAGCCACGAAGCGTGTGTCTTGCTGAGGGTCTACGACTAGATAGATTTAGTTAGGATCTGTGGATTTAGAGTAGTTGTTGGTGGTCGAGTGATTTGTGAGGTGATAAAAGCGTTTACTAGTCCGGTGTGGCAGTGAAACGTTTTTCTACTCATAGATGCAAAACCCCATATGATTTGTAGGAGTAGCTTTAGGTAAGTGATTCGATTCTGATCTAGATCTATTCAGCATTGAATTATTTGCTAAAGTGCTTGATTGCATTTGAAATCACGGAAAAGTGTGCTTTTGAGGGTAAAAATGCATTAAACAAGCTTTTGTGGATATTTTTGTATGACTGACTGATGCTGTGCATATAAAAGAGCATATGCAAGGGTTCTGTGAAGGAAACCTGCAATTCTGTAAACATAGACATCCTACACGTAGGATGTCTCAAGGGGTTCTGGAGACCAAATTTGAAAATTCTGACTGCACCAGTGGATTCAGAGGGTAGGTTTTACCCTAGTAACATATTGACTTGAGTGTTTTTTCCTATTTTTCTTGACCAAAAGCCAAAAGGCGGAGTCAGAAAACGTAAAATTTCAGAAAAGGCTTAAATTGAGTGATTTTTGCATGTTTTTGCAATTGTGAAGCATACTTGCACTTGCTGAGAGCATAAGGAAGCATCAGGGACACTTCAGTCTGAAAAAATCAACAGTAGACATCCTATGCGTAGGATGTCTACAGAGTGATCTGGGCACTTTTTTGAAAATTTGAGGTTACCAGTGTGTTTAGAAGGTAGGTTTTACCCAATTTTCACCTGGAAAGTGGAAATTTGACCAAATTTTGACAGATCAAAACCAAAAGACGAGAAGTGCCAGACATCCTACCCAAATTGTGCCCAAGGCATAATTTTTGAGACCAAACCATAGGGTGACTTCAAAGGCATGTTCTAAATGTTGTATTGAGTGCATGTGATAAATTTCATCTCATTTGGGTCAGTGAAAGGGAAGATTGAGCGGACTTTAGCATTTTGACTGAAAAAAGAACAGCTAGTTTTGGGGTCTTTTGACATCCAAATTAAAATCTAAGCATACCACAGGGTTGCTGACATCAAGGGGAAGCTGTGGGACAAGGCTAGGATCAAACAAGCCAAAAACACATCCTACGCGTAGGATGTCTTCTGTGTGATTTTGGACTCTAAACAAAATTCTGAGCATACCACAGTGATCAGCACCTTAAGGAGAGGCTGTGGTTCAAATTTGGGGGAATTCTGAGCAGTTAGACATCCTACGCGTAGGATGTCTACTGCATAATTGTGAAACCAAAATTCTACTGTAACCATACCATGCTGATATATAGCCTTAGATAAGTCTCCTAGGCAAATTTGGTCCAATTTGGAGTTGATTTGACTTGGGAATTCATCAGAACAGACATCAGGCTTTTGGAACAGATTCTTGATCATTTGACCAACCTATAGGTGTCAGAATCAAAAAGTAAAAATAGCTGTGAGTTTAGCACATCAAGGGGAAGCTACAGTGCAAGTTTGAGCTGAAACAGAGCAAAAAGACATCCTACGCGTAGGATGTCTCCAGGGTCAAAAGTGGTCAAAATTCTATTGTAGCCATATAGGGAGATTCTAAGTGTCTCAAGGATTCCAGATCTTTTTTCAAAAGTGAATTTGGACCTTGTTTTGCCTATTTACCAAGCAAAGACAAGAATTGTCAGACATCCTACTCTTGGAGTGCACTAGAAGCTCTTGCAGCCTAAATCTTGACCTTTTGGCATCCAAATTCAATTCTAAGCATACCATTGTGTTGCTGAGCACTAGGAGAATCTTGGGATCAAGTTTGGACAAAATCTGAGCAATTAGACATCCTACGCGTAGGATGTCTCCAGCTTGATTTAGGACTCCAAATCAACATATGAGCACACCACTGTGATCAGCACATCAAGGAGAAATTGGGGTGAAAATTTCAAGTCATTCTGAGCAAAAAGACATCCTACGCGTAGAATGTCTCAAGGCCATTTTTAGGCCCAAATGAAATTCTGAGCATACCATTGTGTTGCTGAACTTAAGGGGAGTCTCTCGACCAAATTTTGTTAAATTCTGAGCATATAGACATCCTACGCGTAGGATGTCTCTAGGCCAGTTTTAGGGTCAAACTGTACTTTTGACCATACAGAAGTGTTCACAGTGTCACAGAGATCCCAAATCTTCTTTTAAAATTTGAATTTGGACTCATTTTGACCATTCTAAACTGCATTTAACTATTTTGGCCATAACTCTCACAAACGGTATCGGATCGGAAAGGTTTTTATATCAAAACGTAGCCTGAGAGCGGCTCTACAGATCTTAGAGCAAAACTTGAACTAAATGCTACGGAAACCATTTAGTTCAACTTTGAAAAAAACGTCGTTTGAGGCCTCAAAATACATTCGCAAGTTAGGGGTGTCTGAAAGCGACAATTTGCGAGAATTGTGACGAAATGGTTGCGGTTTTGGACATAGTTTCGACTTTTCCCTAACCAAAGAACTTGAACACAGTGGACTAAGTCTACTTGAACCAAGCAAAATCTCTTAAGCCCAAAAATCATGTCTACCCTAGATTAAAATGCAGCTTACACAAGCTTGGAGATCCCGACGATAGAGGAATATCCTCCCACAATGGATCTTCCAAACTTACAATTGATAAAGACCCACCTTGTTGAGAGAGTTTGGATGATTGTTCATGAGAGTGAAGGACTATATAGATACATTGACGACAATGAGGTCAACCTTTATAGGTGCTCAGATCCATACCTAGAAGAGATAACGGATTACAAGCTCTTATATGTCTACACATACGGAGCCGACTGTCAATGGAGATCTATAGTTGTGGACAAGTATGGACGAGAATACATAGTTGTAGAAAGCACAAATCCACAGACTGTACTAGAAAGAGGTGGATATTTGGTCAATGAAGGACCACAAATGCCTCCACCAAACACGAGAATTCCTATAGGAATTCCAAGAAGAGAGCCACCATGATTCCCTTCAAGATCGATAACAAGAGAAGGATTGGGAGAGTCTCTGGTTAGACTTGTAGACAATCGACGAGTTAAACCATCCCAAGTCCAGAAATGGGCAAACAGAAAATACTCCAGAGATAAAGATCCGAGAGATCATGTAACGGATTTTAGAAGAGTGATTGGAGCAGAGGAAGTTTCATATTTTGCGACACAGTTTGCAGGATTTGGATTGACTCTAGAAGATGATGTAGCTACATGGCTCGACTCGGTGGAAAAATGGGATTTTGAGACTCTAGATGAGCTGTTTGAGGAGTTTATTGAAGAATTCTCGCCAAAAGGCATTGCTCACAACACGGTCTCACAAATTTATAGATTCAAACATAAAGAGGATGAATCAGTACGCAAAGCATCATTACGGCTCAAGCGATATGTTAAGCTCTGTCCGAGAGCGGAATTACCTATGCAAGCACGACTGATGCTGATCTTTATCCAGGGAATGAGACATTCGGGCCTTCAGAAGGATCTGCATATGGTAAGGAGGATGACGCTAAACGAGTTGATCAAAGAAGCTCTTTATCTAGTGGATAATTGTGAGGCATACAAAGAAAAGGACTTAAAGAGTCAAAGAGATGACACATCCTCTCAGCACAGCGTTTCACAGATAAGTGAGTCCATTGCCAAGCCAACGACACCTATTGATCAAGAAAAGCTTATCAACGACTTGGTCAAGAGGTTGATTCCTCTTGTAAGGTCTGATTCGGGAGAGCCGAAGTGGTGTGAAATTGAGAGAAAATGGACGAACCATATGGGGGAAGAGTGCTATTATAGCATGGAAAATGCTAGGGAGAGGTATGTACAACCTGTTCCAGAAGCACCTACTCCACCTAGATACATTACAGGGAATGCACCAAGACCAGTAGGAGTTTTAAGGCCACAGCTTGTCTTAGGACAACAACCTCCGCTGTCAGGTGCTAGAATGCCAGTAGACATGAGATACATGCCAATGATGGAAGCATCAAATAAACCAACGCCAGTACCAGCTACAATGTGGTATAGCAACCAAAGTGAGTACTACCCTTCGAAGCAAAAAAATGTGAGAGAAACACATGGAGTGGTGAGGCCGGTACAACCTCCACCTCCTGGGTTTCAGTCGAAAGAAAGAAGGTATGAAATGGACGAAAGGACATTGCGATTCATTGCAAATAGCGGCTTATTTAGTTCAAAGCCTGCTTATAGCCAAGAGGAAATGCTAAAAGAATCTCCTCAACCAGAGACAGATTGTCACAGAAGTCGTGACAACCACTTGGTCAAACAATGTCCTCATACGGAGATCACTGAAGTAAATGCCTATTGTCTTGAGTGTGGCATCACTCACTTAATCCCCGATTGCCCGAAAACCCCAAACCAAATCAGGAAAATTACGACAAATGTATTAGGGATTGTTCAGCTACCTAGTAGCTCAGAAAATGAAAATGTCATACCAGTTCAAGTGGTTACGAGAGCACAAGCTCAAAAGAAATCTAATGAGAATCCAGAGACAAAGAACATGGAAAGTGACACGAGTCCAAAGATAGATGATGGACCAAAGACAGACGCACCTAGTCAGAAAACCAAGAGGAAACGAAATAGTTGGAAAGCTAGAAAGACTAGGATGAAAGCACGCAGGGAACGAGAGCAAAAATCCCTAGCTGAGAAGCTTACCGAAACTGAGGAGAAGATAAAACAACATGAGAAAAAGGAGGCACCTTCTCTTACACATATGGTTAAACCTCTAGAAGAACCATCCACGGATGAGAAACCGAGAAGTGCTAGTTCAGGAGGATCTGTGTTGGCAGAGAAGGTTAATGAGACATTAGATGCCCTCTTGAAAGCCTATGATGAAAGGCTCAAAAACAAACAAACCCAAGAACACAGGTGGATGACATATCCCTATGCGGAACTAGAAAAGAAAAAATTTGAAATGTGCCAGAAAATGATTCAAACAGCCCAAGCTTTACTAGAACCACCAGTTGCAAACCTGAGGATGTGATCTGTGTCATGCCTACATAAGTAATCCCACCAAACCAGGAACTAAAAGAGCCAGATTCTAGTCATGAGCAAAGACCAAACCTCAAAGACCCAGCATTAGAACCAAGGATAGTATTGAATACCACGGATAACTCTTCCGAGGGATTTCACCAAGCTATACCTGAGGATTGTAAAAGATAGATGGTCTTGACGAATTGTGGAAACAAGTTAGAGAGGCCAATGAAGCCAATGACCTAAGAAGACGAGTAGACAAGACTGGTGATGAACGAGGAGTGTTTCTACCACCAATAGAGGAATTTGAAACTGGATCTCAAATGAATCTACACGTGCGATCGTATTGGGGCGACAAAGGATCTGTACAATCTATGGATAGTCAACCCCATTTGCTAAGAACACTACCGTCCTACATGGGAAAGTACGAGACAAATGTGGTTGCAGTCCCATCAAAGAGACTGTCTCCCAACAAAGCCATAGATTCAAAGGGGCTAGTAGACATTCTATCTACCCCAGTCACCTGTACAATAATGCTAGCCGAGTTGCTCAGAATAAGACCAAACATGTGGGATAATGTGGGTAAATGTCTAGAGAAATTTGGTGTAAAAACCCCAATGACTCAAATCGAGGAAGGCATCAAACAGCTTGAAATGCCTCAACTAAATACTAGGCCAGTGCCATTAAACAAGGTAGGCGAGTATTACGAGGGAGAAGATGGAAACACCACCCTTCCTATGGAATTCAATAATGTAAAAACCATGGCAATCCTTGACAGTGGAGCTGGTGTGGCCATTGCAACCAAAGAGGTTTGGAAACAATGGGGAAAACCTGCCTTGATATCCACACGAATGACCCTGCAGCTTGCAGACGGACACAAGGAAAATCCCCTAGGACTGCTAGAAAAAGTACTTGTTACTTCTTGTGGCATTGAATATGAACACACTTTTGCTGTTGTTGACTTTGGCAAGAAGAACAACTATGACATCATTCTGGGAAGACCATTCATGCGACAATTGAAAATGGTCCAAGATTGGGGTTATGACCATATATACCTGAGACATATGGAAACCATAACAAAGATAAACTTGAGGGACCATAGCTATAGGGATGTGACGAGAACACCGGCTGAGGAGTTTGATTCCGCCACAGTAGCAGGATCAGAACTTCCAGCTTGGTTAGGTAAGCCTAAAGAACTGTGGATGTGTGGAGATTCACAATGTGGTAGCTTGAAACGTGAGTACTGTATCCTAGAGTGGGTTATAGAAGATAAGGACTATATCCCAGAACCATTTCCTAAAGAAGAGTTAGAGCCTTTTGGATGGGAACACATCTTGGCTACTCTGGATGTGTGCACCGTGGAGGATGCTCCCACAACAAAGTTTTGTGATGAAAATGGCTATGATGTCGTTCCTTATTTTGCAGTGAGTGTAATCCAGGAAAACAAAGAGAACCAGACATCAACAAGCTCTCGACATAAGGAGCAAACAAAGAAATCTGGAGAATCAAAAGATGAAGAAGACGACGAGTTCTATGACTCTATAGAACACTTTGAGCTTCAAGAAGATCAACGACCCGGGAATCAATGTCATCGCTACACAAATAAAGTGCATCAAAAGTGGATTCATAAGTCCTCGGTGAAGACACAACCACCACAAGCATCCTCATACATGGCTCCTAATAAGGATGCAAAGACTCAGCTAGGAGGAATACGACCAGAGCAACGAGCTAACAATGCTCTAATCAATGGGCTAGAAAATTCCTCCAAGAAACTACCACCCATGAGCAAACAGACAGTAACTTTTTACTACCAGCCAAAAAATCAAGGGAAAGTACAAGAAGTCAACCTTGCTAAGGATAGTAGCGATAGTGATAAATCTTACGACATCCCCTATCATCAACTCAGACCATCACTATCACCAACCCCTTCAGCAACAACCATGACAGGTCAAAAGAACAGGACAACAAGTCAAATCCAAAAAGCTCGACAAATCTGGATACCAAAAAGCCAAATCGGCCAAAAACAGATATGGATCAAGAAGACAAAGATCTCTAATGACAAATCACAAGATCCAACACCAAAACAAAAACAAGGAAAGCGTGCACGAACGGGTAATAATATCACAAAGTCGCAAGCTTTCACAACTCAGGTTTGGGCTCCAAAGAAGTTGATTCAAGCACAAAAAAGTCAGGAATTCATTTCGATTCCAAAACAACCACAGTATCCACTTTCAAAGCCTAAATCCCGTCCCCAACCAAGCGTACAAGGGCTGAAGCAAAGACCACTGTCGACTCACACAACAAAAAGGTGGATCCCAAAGAAGTCTCTTCAAACACAAACGAAGCACGGGCAAGTATGGGTTCTCAAACGAGAGTCAGTAACAAAACAGCCAATAATCGCAAAGAAATGGGTCCCAAAGAAGAACAACAAAACTTCTGTCAGTGCATCGCCGCTTGAATTCTTACAATTCTTCCTACGATTACAGTACAGTTAGAAGAGAGCAAGTCGCTTCAATCAAGCAACAATATAGGAGCTTCAAAGACCATTACATTGCTTAGAATAGGAAGCCTCGCCAACAAATGCCAATAAGCAAATTGCTTATACCCACATCTTGCACAACATAAATCAATTCCATGCATTGAATGTGTATGCATAATAGGGCTACATTACAAGGCCTGCATAGGCACAACTTTTAATTGCCCAAGCACAACACATACCCTTTGCGATACCCTGTCGTAAAGGATGACTCCAAATAGGAAGGGGGGAGGCATTCTGAATGCGGACCTAATATTATGACTATTAGAGGGCAATGTTTTATGAGATGCATTGAATTTTTGTGTTTTATTGTAATAATTTTTTGACGAAATTTAGAGTATATGCCCTCATAGTAGTGTTACAGAGGAGTATGGGGACAAAATCCATATATGAGCCCCTAGGGACATGTGTATAGTGTACATAGCATTTAGATTTCTATTTGAATGATTTTTCTTTTGTTAAGTTCGTTTTAAGATTTTCTTTGTTTATTATTAAGAAAAAATTAAAAAATCCATAATCCACATGAAGAAAAGACTGACGAGAGGCCTGGGCACTACAAAGAGAAGAAGGTACGAGGAAACGATGAAACTTCACGAAGTATGTCTCAGCAGCCACTACAACAGCCGAAGAACTTGTCACAAAGCAATGTCAACAGGCAACCGATAAGTCATAAAAGTCAGAGTCGAGTACTAAGCCACAATGAGTGAGGTGTTAATCCCAAAGCTTCAAGTAATATTCTTTGTGGTCTAAGCATCTTAGCTATTCTAGGTACTGCTCAAGCTGGAAGAGTTGAGCATATTTACGTTGTGTCGCTCATGCTGGTATAGGTGAGCAAAAGATTCGACGTCTAAGTACTTCAGTCTGGTGAAGTGAAGGAGAAGGTCCAAAAGACACTCACGTACTGAGCACAGTGAGATCCGGGTGGAGAAACTTCTACATCAAAAACCCTTCTTGGAAAGGTGGAAGCTATTGAGACATCTTTTGATGTCACATGTGCTACATTTATTCCTCGAAACACCCATCATCTCCTTCTTTCACATTGCATGCTTTTGTTGACAAATTTCTCATATGCATATATAGAGTGTCCCATAATTGGCACTTGCATCAGGCACTCTTTTCGTGTTTCACCCAAGCACTCACCTTTCATGAACATGTACTTCACGTTCAACTGCTCAACTCTAATAAGAGCATATACCAAAGGCATTTTTTTCCCACTGGGTTTTTTCCCTTTGGTCATCCAAGTTTTAGACCCTAATCTAAATACACTTATCACCATCCTCTTGTACATATTCCTTCTACATCAACAACAATGAAATGCTACTCAAATCAATTGACAAATGAATTGGAGCACCAATTTCAGATCATAGCATACTTCTCCTCAATGGCGAGTCGAAGAATGGCCTACAATGACAAAGTTGCAAACAACACTAACAACATGATTGCACAGGAACAAAGAAGTCTCCAATGAAGAAGCGCAGACATAAAAGTAATCAGAGGAACTCAAAAGATGAATGGTTACGATGATAGATGTCCGCTCTAATGGATCATAGTTCTTGTTGTGGTTCGACAAAGATACAAGCAGTGCAACAGATGAAGCCAAAACAACAGCAAAGTGTTGACCAGTGGGTAAACAACACAACTTAACTCAAGAACAAAGAAGTCCTCAATGACAAAGAGCAGACATAAGGGTAATTAGAGGATCTCAAAAGCTTGTCCTTGATAATGCCCATAGAATGCTCGGCAGGGTTTTGAACCTCAAATTAGAATAATTAAGTCCTGGATTCGGCCTAACAGACAGACTTTGCATTGGAGTGCAACTTGGCCTAAAGAAGTTAAGGGTTTAGCCATACAATTTCTACAAAATCCTTACAAAGTTGTCATTGGCTCACAAGATCAAAAAGCCAATCACTCAATTCTACAGATTGTAGAAGTTGTTTCTACGAATCACAAATACTCAGAATTGACAGATTTGCTGGAGCAAGTGATGGATGGAGCTTTCTCTATCCATGATGATAAGAGTCAAGTTAAACGACATTGGGTTCTTTTTTAATTTAGATCTGGCAGTAGACCTATAATGACAGAAACAGATGCTGCAGCTCAAATCGTGGAAAAGAAACACATAAAGTTCGTCATCAATTATGATTTTCCTGAATCATGTGAAGACTATGTACATCGGATTGGACGAACAAGACAAGCTACTGCAAAGGCTATAGTCTATACATTCTTTACAATAACAAAACAACAGCAAACACCACATCGCCATCGAAAATCAGGTCATGTCGGGGACGACATGAACGCGGAAGGAGGGAATGTTGACCGCTGGGTCAACAACACAACATAACTCAAGTTTCATACGAAAGTCTTATCTTTTGCGAGTTATGAAATGCTGCGGATTATGGCTATAAACATCATTTGTAATGAGTAGTTATTCTAGTTTCAGAAGCCGGGGTGCAATGGCATTTCCAGATTGTAAATACAAATCCATTTGACCCTTTCAACCCCATTTTGGGTTAAACCTAAGGTAGCCTTAGTATATAAGGTACCTAGGTCATTTTGTAAAGAGAACTTTTTCATAATCAAAACTTTAGCGCTGTCGTCTACTATGTGTGAGAGAGAAAGAAATTGAGTGTGAGCTTCATCCTCTCGCTACGCCCGACTCGCTCAACATATTGGATCTGACTGCACCATTGTTGTAGGCTCGAGGAAAGCTACGTGACAACGCCAAGCATTCCACACGAGACGAAGCGCACACGCCGACGCATCTACGAGCTATTTGTGGCCGTAAGTGTATCAAACGATGTCTATTTTCTGCATGCTAGTAGTCTATAGAATCGTGGCGACATAAGCTACGCATAGGTACTCATAAATTTCAATTTCGGGCACTTTCAAAATTCAGCTCTGTCATCCTATGCGTTTTCCGCAGACGGGTTTAGAGTGAGGGTTTTGAGTGTAGAAGCGTAGGGATAGGTGTATCCTAGTGAGGGGATGTTGTTCCTTAAGTTTCGTACGAATCTCGCATGATTAGGTGAGTTACCTTCCGTATGTGTGTATGTGGCTAGGTGGTGTAGTTGAGGGCAGTGAGGTTCTTGATTGTTTTTAGTTGGCCTTCCAGAGTGTTGTATGTGTAGGATGGTCTCAGCCTGCTGACAAGTTAAAGAGATTTCCTCCATGTGCCTATCGTGTCATCTGTGTCCTCGATTGACATTATGTTGATCTAGGTAGTGTTTGCATGCACTTCATGGGTGTGTGAGTCGCTCCCGTCCAACATTGGCGCCGTTGCCGGGGAGCGACAATGTTGGACGGGAGTGACTCACACACCCATGAAGTGCATGCAAACACTACCTAGATCAACATAATGTCAATCGAGGACACGGATGACACGATAGGCACACGGAGGAAATCTCTTTATCTTGTCAGGTTGAGACCATCCTACACATACAACACTCTGGAAGGCCAACTAAACCACAAGCAAGAACCTCACTGCCCTCAACTACACCACCTAGCCACATACACACATACGGAAGGTAACTCACCTAATCATGTCAGATTCGTACGAAACTTAAGGAACACCATCCCCTCACTAGGATACACCTGTCCCTACGCTTCTACACTCAAAACCCTCACTCTAAACCTGTCTGCGGAAAACGCGTAGGATGACAGAGCTGAATTTTGAAAGTGCCCGAAACTAAAATTTATGAGTACGTATGCGTAGCTTATGTCGCCACGATTCTATAGACTACTAGCACGCATAAAACAGACATCGTTTGATACAGTTACGGCCACAAATAGCTCGTAGATGCGTCGGCGTGTGCGCTTCGTCTCTCGTGGAATGCTTGGCGTTGTCGCGTAGCTCTCCTCGAGCCTACAACAATGGTGCAGTCGGATCTCCAATATGTTGAGCGAGTCGGTCGTAGCGAGAGGATGAAGCTCACACTCACTCTCTTTCTCTCTCACACACAGTAGACGGTAGCGCAAAAGTTTTGATTATGAAAAAGTCCTCTTTACAAAATGACCTAGGTACCTTATATACTAAGGCTACCTTAGGTTTAACCAAAAATGGAGTTGAAAGGGTCAAATGGCTTTGTATTTACAATTTGGAAATAGCCATCTCGGGGGGTTGACTATGTGTAAAACTAGCATATCACGTACGTTCAAGACATGTTTGTAAAACCCCTTATGTGTGAATTTTGTTAGGAATACAATATACCCTTTTCTTTTAAAATCTGTAAGTTTTTTTCAAATTTGCAAAAATAATTCCCTTTTGTATATATATTTCTGTAAGTTTCAAGAACTTAAAATACCCTTCTATTGAACTCACGTGATAGGTTATACTTTTATTAAGTGACCTCCCCGGGATAGCCATAATCCGCAGCATTTCATAACTCGCAAAAGATAAGACTTTGGTACAAAACTTGAGTTATGTTGTGTTGTTGACCCAGCGGTCAACATTGGGGCACTACAAGAGATTGTGTGCACTTGTGACGTTTCTAGCGACGAAAATACATTGGGTTTTTATACTCCCCGGTGTCGCTAATAGCGTCACTACGGGAACGTTGCTATGAGCATCGCTATAACCATCACTATATGCGTCGCTATAATCGTCGCTATATAGCGACGGATATAGTGAGACGGTCCGGGGCGGGCAACAAGAAGAGTGGCCTCTAAACACCCTTCGAGGCTCCCGTGCTGCTCAAATGGGGCTGGGGCAAGCACAATCAAAGACAACAACAACCCACAGCCAGAAACCAAACAAGAAAAGGGGCACCACCTAGTTGTAGATGCGAACTAGGACGCACGTGATATCTCCTTGTACTCAAACGCACAAAGAGAGGGGAATGCAAGATAGCCACACACACCAAACACAAACATTCACCACGCCAGAGAGAGGTAAAGCGCACAAATCAACTTGAGCAACTCAGTCTTAGCTTAAAAGACTAGATGCACACAAAGCTTGATGAGAAATAGAGAGACAACACAAAACTTGACCTTGTTGCCAATACACAAATTGTCTTAGGGTCACGGGAGCCCTCTCACCGAGCACCCTCTTACAATTGAAAGTTTTGGCTAACAATTCAACAAGCCCTCAAACCACCAAGCATGAAATGGCACAACAAACTTCAAGGACAATATACCTTCAACCACCTGATGAGCCAACTTATCAAGTCAATTTGGAGAGAAGAGTCGTAGTTGCAGCATACAATTGCACCCAAAACTATGAATCTTATTTATGGACAAGAGTAGGCTACAAGTGTGATTGCAGAGTATAGTATCACTCCACTCCTCTAGATGGCATAACTAACTTCAAGCTTCTCCATGCACCTATGTGTAGTGATGGAATAGATCACTCACAATGCACACACTCTACACAACTAGGCTTGAAGAGTGGTGTGTTATGTGTTGAGAATGGTGTGGTGTAGTGTGATCATGTGATGATTTACAAGGGAGAGAAGGGCTCTATTTATAGGTTTTAGAAGCCCCGATTAGGATTAGGCCTAATCAAGTTTATTTAAAAGAATAAAAGATTATGCATATTTTTATTTTTTTTAATGAGTGTGGTTCTCTCTTGTCCTTTGAGTCACATAGATGTGGGCTCAAGGGAAGAGAATTATTGAGGATGAAAGGAGAGAGGATTGAGTGAATAATTTGGGAGTGCCTACTCTAGTAGAGGATGCATTTTACAATAAGGTTAGTGGTTAGTAGTTAGTAATTATCACTACAAAATATTTACAAAATCATTCACCAAATGGTGAGATATATGATGAGAAAAGTTAGAGAAGGGATAAGCTTGTAAAGCAAGGTTGAAGCTTGGAGAGGTTGACATTCACCTCTTTACAGCACCGGTAGAAGAAGCGGTCAACATGGCGAAGTAGCACGTGTCGATGAAGCTATGTTATCTTCAAACCTTGGAAAATTCATGATAAAAGCCTTCCTTTGCAGAGGTTATCCTTGGATTTTTACTGATTTTTTGAAGTTCTTTACAAAGCTGAAGAGAGTATGGTAATATGGACATATATGTAGAGAGAAAGGGGGACACATAGGGTGTAGAAATGGAGGATGAAGGCTATGGAGGTGTGAGAGATGTGACAATGGTGAAGAGGGTGAATTAGGACATGGGAGTTGCAGGTTTGGGAGTGGGAAGGAGAGGGAGGAGTGTGTGTGAAAGAGGAAATGATAAAGTGGAAGAGGGAGTGTGGCTGCATAGCATGGGCAAACTGGGGTCCACCAATAAAATCATAGCTCACAGCTCGTAGCTCAAAAAAATATGAAAAAATTTAAGGTGAAAGTTCAGCTCACGAGCTACAACTTTTGTTTGTATCACCTTTCCAAATTCGGGGAGCATGTGATCTTTAAAAATTCAGCAAAACCGACTGTTTTTTCCACTGCACAAGGTCCTTGTGAGGTCCTTCTTTGGATGATTCTTTTGAATACCTCCAAGAGTGAGCTCCCCATGGTGCATGCATGCATGCCACATACCCTTGACCTTATTTGGTAGGTCTATAATTGAAGATATTGTTGAGATCATGATATAAATGAATAGTACAACTAAGAAAATCAAATATTGAGGAGTCTAAAAAATATGTACATGTCAAATATAAATAATATAGGTGGAACAAATATAAAGGGGTCAAAATAAATCTCTCTCATTATAAGTCTACCATAAGAAGATGAATATTTTTTGTGGTCTAATTTATGAGATTAATAAAGAATAGATGTAGGAAGGAAAAAATCACAATAGTGAAAAAATATACACATAAATAGAACTAGTTTTTTTGGATTTTTATTGGGATGGAGTTACACCAAAAATAAGAGAAGCTTGCATAAAATTATTTTTATATGGAATAAAGAGTATGCAAAATGGTAAGAAAAAATATGGTAATGGTGAGTCAATGTACATAACATAAATAACACACCATAGGTAGAAATATTTAAGTAAATACCAAAATAATTATGAAAAATCCTTTTATTTAGGCCTTATATACAATGAAACATTTACACACAAATGGGCCATAATATATTTTATTTTTTTTATTTTATTTAGTTTTTTTGGCTCAACTAGCTCAGTGACTAGCTAGCTGAGGGTTTTAAGAAAATATGGACAAAGTTCCCTAACTCACACACGCCTATGTACAGTGAAATGGTAGGGATAACCAAAATGTTTGAGTGATTTGATAGGGTGAGGTAGCTTACTATGGCAATTATGGAAAGCCGAAAACCGGCTATCAATAGCAACACTTATAGCGATGGTTATAGACTACCTATAGCAACGCTCATAACGACATTGCAGAGCCTTATATAGCGACGCTTATAGCGACGCCCGAGAGTAAAAATTTTTGGGTGGCAGGGTATTCACACCCATCAACCATATTGAATGTTTCAATAATAGAGTAAACCTAAATGAATCCAAGATAAGCCCAGAGTCATCTTTGAAAGAAAGTGCAAGGTATAGACCCGAAGTAGTCACACACAAGACAATATAACCATTAACTCCATCATCCATAGTATTGTTTGCAGAATAAAGATACAAAACTGACAAAAGTAAACTGATGAAAGTAAATCAATGACAATTGTATACATCATAGGCAAAATCACTTGATTGTTAAGCTTTGCAAATGTAATAGTTACAACACCATTGTCATTATTGAGAAAATATACATGGTTTTCCAATAGTTACAAAAAGACGTATACACATCATCTCATTATGCATGCTATGACAACAAGAAACTAATGCTATCTAGCTAGAGCTAGATTGACGTCATCTAATCAGACGTCTTATCGCGTCCAAGCGGCGTATCTGTTGGATTCTGCAAAAAAAACGATAAGACTTTCTGTAAATATAAACATATAATTTACAAAACAATACAACAAATGGAAAAGAGTAAACCGTAATACTTACCATGCCGCCATGAGAACTCAAAATGGCCATGAGGACGTTTAAGCCCTTTTTGCCTGCGTACTCGCACTCGTACGGTGTGGGGCACGTCTTGTCATCGACCACTGTTCAAAACATACAAAGAATCCACTATGTTAGAATTTAAAAGTACAAATCGGCGTAACTACCAAACATAAAGAGCAATGCAAAACACTTACAAAATCGACCTCAAATGATGCCCACCAGCCACTCCCCAAGTGGTGCGAGCTCCCTGCCTCTACTCGCGCTTTGGCTGCCTCCTTTTATTGCTTCCACTTGTCACGATTCTCGCACGCTGCTCGCTTCGCATTCTTCCAATCTTCTTTGGCCAGCCAATCTAGTCTATTCCACCCATGCTTTATTGTTTTTTGTACTTTAGAACGCTTGTGCTTGTAGTATTTGCGCATTCAAACCTTCATCAGGTCTTCATTGAAGCTCTCATCCCGACTTGACACGGGAAACTCGTCATGCAGTATGCTGATGACTTTGTCTTTTAATTCACTTGGTACTTCACTCCAGGTGTTTAGTATGTAGTGTCTAAACACCTGAGAGCAAAGACTATGCATGTGTGAGATCACCTTCTTGCCTTCATCATCCAATATGATGCCGCCACTGATGTCGACAGAGTACAACAATCCCTCTCGCATGTGACACGTGAACCAGGGTGTCTCGGTAGGGGTCTCTAGCAACGTGTCGATGGCGGTACGGACGACCTCCACAGCATTTAGTTTGGCGAATAGTATGGAGTCTACATTGATCTCCTTTTGTGAGATCCATTGCACCAACTTTGCAACTTTGTAGATTGTGTTACGGACGTTAGGAGACAACATCCCTCAATGGCCACCGGTAAAATAAACTACAAAACACATCTAGCAATGTATTAAAATCCACACACGAATTTGTTACACAATTCCCACTATTATATATTCCACTTGAAACATACCTAACACATTTAATGCCAGTCGTGTGACTTCAAACCAGTAAGCTTTCCTTCTTTAGTGAAACACGTTCGGAGCGAGTGCATTACGCCAATGGGGGTCCGCACAAATTAAATGGTCTCTTTTACTTTACGTTCTTGGGCTCTTGTCAAAATCCATGGTGCTTTAGGGAGTTTTATTGATCCATCAGATGCTGTCTGTGGCCAATATTTCTCCATATGATCCACATTTCTAAGGTCAACTCTGGCTCCCAAAGTATCTTCCTTGCCGGTCAGATGGTCCCACAGTAGATTATCCACATTCTTGAATATGTGCATTGGATCGAGCAAGTGATTGATTATGAGTCTGGGCCAATATGGTAACTCGTACCATAGAGAAAGTCTCTTCATCCCTGGGGGCAAACCATCATCACACATCTCCTTTGTCTCTAACCATGCTTGTGCACACGTTGTTGCGCGCATTTTGAAAACCCCGTTTTTGGTAAATTTGTACATACGCACATGAAGCTTGATGTCAAAAGTGTGTGAGGGATTTCTTTTTGTGGGGTTTTTAGCTTGCTTTAGCAATCACATCTACATGCACTGCAAGTCACTAGTCTAGTGACAACTGTCAAGCTGCTGTAAGTGCCCGTGAGTGAGTTTTTTGAAGTGAGACTTGTATATAATTAAAACTCATGTACAAACTTAAAAAAGTTCATCCAAACATCAGAAATTTGCAGGTTTTGGGTTGTTGTGGCTTCTTGATGCTTTTGGATGCAGTTTTTTGCCCCGACTAGCCTTCTCTACGTGTAGTCGTGCTGGGACAGCTTTCTGTTCGCGTCAATTTTTCTCATGGCGGAGTATGGAATCAAATTTGGTCATCTTCAGCTTTCTCGCCATTCATTTTTCAAGCTTTCTCTCAAGCTTTAAAGTGACCCAATTGGAGCTGTGCTCATCAGGTTACGACTAGTTCTCTACAGGGTTATGGCTATGGCAGCCTAGTGGCAAATTGTGTGTAGACAGATTCGAAGGGCATGTATCTATGAATTGTGGAATTGATGTTGAATTTTTGGGTTTGTGATGTTCAATTGTGAAAGGAGAGGCTCTTGTCTTCATATGCATTGGTCGGTGTGTGCTGTAAATCCATGCTTTGGCAGGGTTTTGCTCCTATGTGACATAGTCTCTTGGGTGGGCGACGGCTAGTAAATTCCCAAGGGTCTACTCCTATTGGGCTTGTGTTGTTTCAAAGGGATTTTGCAAAGCTTTTGGTGTATTGTAGTTCTCTTTCAACTCTCTTGGGTGGCATCGCTATAGAGGTGTTTCAGTTTGCTTGTTTCCCAAAAGTGTTTTGGTGCCCGCCACCGAGGATCTTCTTCAAGTGACCTTCAATTGACAGATTTGATGGCTATGATGACAGAGTTTCCAAGTTTCTATGGTCATGTAGGTGAGGATGCTGATGCATTCATTGAGAAGATGTAATTTTCTTGTTTGATTGCAAATAAGGAAGATCCAATGATTATGCTCAAGATTTTCTTTTTTTGCTTAAAAGATGATGCAAGGACATGGTATGATGAGTATGAGTCTTGGTTGAAATCATCTCAACCTTTGCAAATCATGATTTACCATGAGGTCAAGAAGGCTTTCCTTGAGAGGTTTAGGAAGGTAGAGGACCCAACATATGTATGGCACTCCATTGAAGAACTTAAGCAGGGTGATGGTCAAAGTGTAGATGCCTTTGTCAAGGAGTTCAATGCTTTGTGGAGAAGATGGTGTGTTTCTTTGGGAAGTGATGCTCCTCCTACTATGCTTAAAAATTGTATGTTTATGCAAAGTTTGAGAGCTGATTTGAAGTTAAAGGTTGAGCTTAAAAGGCCACTTACATTTGATGATGCAGTAAAGGTTGCAAAGCATAAGGAATGGAAGCTAGAGAGAGTGAGGCAGCTTGGATTGCAAGAAGATGTGAAGCCAAATGTATCTTATGTTTTAGACATAAATATGGACAATGTATGCAATGAAGACTTCCATGTTTCTCATTCTCTTGAGCATGTGAAAGAAGAATGTCATATGCATAATGAGATCAAGAAGAATGCTCAATGTATGCCATCTTTGTTGTTTAAGAGATTTGATGTCAACCTTCATGTCAAAGATGATGATTCTAGTAGGGTGGATGTAGACAAGAAGGCTACCATGGTCATGAAAGAGTCTCAAATGCAAGGAGATGATCATTTTGAATGTCCAAGTCACATGGCTTATGCTTCTCATATAGGTTACAATGAGGATGAGTATGCTTCTGGTACGAATGTTATTGCTGTGAGTTCTTCTGTTGTAGATGAGGTAGTCAAGGATCACATGATGGAGGTCAAGGAAGTTAGCAATGACAAAGAGGGTGATGTGTATGATGAGGTCTCTCGAGTATATGATTTGGGTGATTGTATGCAAAAGGGTGATGCAGCAACTAAGTATACTACTTTTGTTGTTGATGAGGATCCTATCAATGAGAAGCTTCATGGCGTGCATGATGGTGTGGGTGATCCTGCCTTAATTGATGAAAAGAATATTGAGGTTCTAGAAGATATGGAAAATGATGGAGGCTCTCTTGTTATGCCTCATGTGAATATGGTTGATGCTTCTTTGCTTGATCCTTATGCTGAGGATAGGAAGCTATGTGTAGAAGATGTCTTACCTATCAAGCATGGTATAGTTGAATTGGATGAATGGTTAATGAAGAGTGGGGAGAATGAAATGGATATGCATGAGGATATAAAAATGGCTGAGTTAAAAGTTGAAGACTTTTTGGATGAGATGTTAAAGGATTCTTTGCATGGTATAATGATGAAAGGGTGTTTCTATGTTGTATTTGTTGAGAGTACTTTATGCCTAAACAGGATTTGGATTCTACATATGGTTTATGCTTTGATATTGGGAGTGACACAATTGATATGGTTGGTATTTCTTCATGCATTCTTTGCTTATGTTGTATGGCCCTTTGATCCGGGTGGACAATATGCTTATGCTATTGCTGAGCATGAATGCTCTAGCAGACTGGGGGGTTGGCAAACTATGTTGCGCGCATTTTGAGAACCCCGTTTTTGGTAAATTTGTACATACGGACATGAAGCTCGATGTCAAAAGTGTGTGAGGGATTTCTTTCTGTGGGGTTTTTAGCTTGCTTTAGCAATCACATGTACATGCACTGCAAGTCACTAGTCTAGTGACAACTGTCAAGCTGCTGTAAGTGCCCGTGAGTGAGTTTTTTGAAGTGAGACTTGTATATAATTAAAACTCATGTACAAACTTAAAAAATTTCATCCAAACATCAGAAATTTGCAGTTTTTGGGTCGTTGTGGCTTCTTGATGCTTTTGGATGCAGTTTTTTGCCCCGACTAGCCTTCTCTACTTGTAGTCGTGCTGGGACAGCTTTCTGTTCGCGTCAATTTTGCTCATGGCGGAGTATGGAATCAAATTTGGTCATCTTCAGATTTCTCGCCATTCATTTTTCAAGATTTCTCTCAAGCTTTAAAGTGACCCAATTGGAGTTGTGCTCATCAGGTTACGACTAGTTCTCTGCAGGGTTATGGCTATGGCAGCCTAGTGGCAAATTGTGTGTAGACAGATTCGGAGGGCATGTATCTATGAATTGTGGAATTGATGTTGAAGTTGTGGGTTTGTGATGTTCAATTGTGAAAGGAGAGGCTCTTGTCTTCATATGCATTGGTCGGCGTGTGCTGTAAATCCATGCTTTGGCAGGATTTTGCTCCTATGTGACATAGTCTCTTGGGTGGGCGACGGCTAGTAAATTCCCAAGGGTCTACTCCTATTGGGCTTGTGTTGTTTCAAAGGGATTTTGCAAAGATTTTGGTGTATTGTAGTTCTCTTTCAACGCTCTTGGGTGACATCACTATAGAGGTTTTTCAGTTTTGTTGGGTTAAAGGCCCGTGTGCCCGGCTGCCCGTTGTTCAGCCGCCCATGTACAGCCATTCATTTACTCATTCATAATAACTATACTCATAACTACACATTGTAGTGTGAGTACCGCCCCGCCACACACTGTGTCTATCTCCTTCTTCGTGTTGGCTCTGTGTGTGTGTGCTCTCAGATCCCAACAAGTGGTATCAGAGCTTGGTAGTGAGAGCATTGAGAGCTTCATCATCATTGTTGAGTGTGTTGAAACTTGCTGCTGTTTCATTGCCGTTTTTCGGTTTCGCGCACGCGCGCATTTCTAAAGAGCAGAAGGTTTTTCTGAGCTTGGCATTGGAAGGTTCAGCACTCCGCGAGTATTTTCATCAGGCGTCCGGCGTCCTGGGGTTTAACCCCCCTTTCGGAGCCATTCATGCCATCAGAAATCCCATCCGAGCTACAGACTAGGAGCTGCGTTTTTCAGCTCTCTTTGGTAGTTTTCTGTTGCCAGAGCTTCCATAGCCATTACAGGTGCCATTGTTGTAGTGTCTTCCACTTACGTGAGCCCACAGCTCATTTGAGAGTGTGTAGCCTCTTCTTGGAGTGGCCTCATATACATAGAAAGAGTGGGAGTTTTGGCGACATTGTCTTCTTCGACTACAGGTACAGGTACAGGTACAGGTACGGGTACAGGTTACAGGTTACAGGGAGCTTTGGATACAGGTCTCTTCTGTGGTTACAAAACATGTATTTTGACTGTGGGACAGCCATGTATATGGTTGTGGTTTGAGTGGGAGCTTCTACTCTTCTCGGCAGTCTGTTTATGCGTGTTCTTGAGCTACAGGTTTACATCATCTATGTATGTTGATGGATGTGGATATGGCAGTTTGACAGACACTCTTTATGCATGATATTGTGGAGATTTGGTTCACTTATACATAGAGCGGGTTTGCTCTTGCTTGCAGTGTTGCGGTTTGAGTACGGATAGGTACTTGGTTGACAGTAGAGATTGGACTTCGTTGAGCTTGTGCATTGGTTATATGCTCACTTGGATCCATTTATGCTCACGGATTTGTGTAAGCTTGGTCAGCTTATGTCTCTATTGTGGTTATTCAGACATGGAGTATGTTTATGCCTCTATGACAGCTCATTGTTGATGCATTTTGTGGCACAGTTTGCCTAGGCCGGTTGAGTTACAAGTGTCACGGGTTTATGCATTTGTTTGTGGATTTCTACGTACGTTTTTTGACCATATTATGGGCTGATTTATACTCTATGCGTTTGCTCTTTGATTGAGCAGCAGGTGTTGTCAGATTTGCAACACTACTTTGTTGTGGCAGTTTGTTGGTTGGTTACAGGTTTCTCATTGTTGCATTCTTGTTGTAATGGGCACTAAAGAGGACACAGTTTTCAATATTGAGAAGTTGGATGGTGCTAACTTCTCATATTGGAAAGATCAGATTTGGGATGTCTTGGTGCAGAAGAAACAGATTCGACCTCTAAAGTTGCAGGGAGTTAAGCCAGAGAACATGGAGAGGGATGATTGGGAGGAGTTGGATGAGATGTGCAGGTCTACCATTAGGCTTTCCCTTTCAAAGCCTGTTTATTACAATGTGAAAGATGCACAGGGTGGAGCTTATGAGCTATGGCAGCGGATTTGCGATATGTATGATAAGCATTCGGCTGCTTCTATGGTGTATTGGATTAAAAAGCTTATTGATTTGCGAATGGAGGAAGGTGATTCCATGAATGCGCATTTGAATGAGTTCAATACAATTTTCAGCCAACTTGCTACGCAGGAAATTACATTTAAGGAAAATGTAAAAGCTATGTTTTTACTTGTCACGTTGCCTGAGTCATGGGACACATTTAGGACAGCCATAAGTAACTCGGTTCCTGCGAATGAGTTGACAAGTACTAATGTGGAGTCTAGTCTTCTCACGGAAGAGATTAATCGAAAGAATAATGCAGGTAGTAAGTCTTCTAGTGCAATGGTTGTCAGAGGCAGGACTATGGACAAGTATAAGTCCAACAGGGGTAAATCTAGAAGCAAGTCCCGTGCAGGCACAAGTAAAAAGGATGTGGAATGTTTTCATTGTGGTAGAAAAGGCCATTTCAAAAAGGATTGTTACAAGTGGAAAAGGGAAAATGGAGATGGTAAGAAGAAAGACCATGATGCTAAGGACAAGCCTAAATCCAATGTCAAGATTGAGGAGTTAAATGCAACACAGGGAGAGTGTAGCTCTCAAGATGACCATGTATGTGCTCCGACTAGTGCTACTAGTGAAGAGCTTGGTGATGTGTTGCTTGCATCCTATTTTGATGACGCTTTTCTTCTCACTCATGAGCGTAGTATGCCTATGGATTGGGTCATTGACAGTGGTGCTTCTTTTCACGTTACGCCTCATAGGTCGTGGTTTCATGACTACGATGCTTCGAGCACAGGTATTGTCAGGATTGCCGATGGGCGTTCTATGCAGATTCATGGCATTGGGGATATTCATTTGGCTATGCCAAACTCTACTACGTTTGTCTTGTAGCGTGTGCGTCATGTGCCAGCTCTTGCAAAAAGCTTGATTAGTGTGGGTCAGTTGGATTCACTTGGTTTCAATGTATCTTTTGGTGATGGAGGTTGGAAGATCACTAAGGGCAGCCTTGTTTTGGTTAAAGGTGCTAAGAGGAATACGTTGTATTCCCTTTGTGTAGCTAGTGTGGCTGATCACATTGTGGGGATCACTGAGCAACCTCCTGCTTCTTTATGGCATCAGTGTTTGGGGCATATGTCACTAAAAGGTTTGAAGTTGTTGGCACGTGCGGATTACATTCCCGTTTCAGATTTTGGTGGTTTTGAGTTTTGTGAGCATTGCCTTTATGGTCGACATGCTCGGTCTTCTCATAAGAAAAGTGTTCCACACAGATCTTTGGAAAAGCTAGCTTTGGTGCATAGTGATGTATGTGGGCCGATGCCCAATGCTTCTCTTGGAGGTGCTATGTACTTTGTTACGTTCATTGATGATGCTAGCAGGAAGGTATGGGCATACCCCATTCGTAAGAAGGATATGGTGTTTGATATATTTAAGCAATGGTTGGCTCTTGTTGAGAACCAATCAGGTTGTAAGTTGAAGTGCTTACGCACAGACAATGGGGGTGAATTTATGTCTCATGCTTTCACAACATTATGTGTTGAGAAGGGTATACGGCGCGAGCTTAGTGCTCCCTATACACCTCCTCAAAATGGTGTGGCAGAGCGCATGAATAGGACTATACAGGAAAAAGTCCGTAGTATGCTTTCTATGGCTGGTTTGTCAAATGGATTTTGGGCTGAATCTGTTGCCACTTCTGTGCATTTGATAAATCGTTCACCTAGTGTTCCTTTGGGCTTCAAAGTGCCTGAAGAGGTATGGACAGGTTTGCCACCTTCGTATGGTCACCTTCGTGTTTTTGGTTGTGAAGCTTATGTACATGTACCTAAGGCAAAACGCAGCAAATTGGATCCAAAGAGCAAGAGATGTATCTTCTTGGGTTATGGTAGCTCTGGTGAGATGGGTTATCGATTGTGGGATCCTATTGACAGGAAGATTGTGCGCAGCCATGATGTTGTTTTTCATGAGGACTCTATGTATAGAGCATCACCGCGAACGGTTGAGGTTCGGCGTGTGATATTTGAGGAGGATGGTTATCGGTATGATGGTCCCATGGCTGCTCGTGGGCAGCCCATTGACCCTCAAGTGGGAGATCAGCCCTTGTTGGGAGATCATGTAGATGTGGGACAGCCAGATGCACCTCCTGCACAGTCTTTGAGGCGTTCAGAGCAGCGTTCAAGACAGCCTCAGCGTTTTGTGCCTTCTATGGATTATGTATTGTTGACTGATTGCGGGGAGCCATCATGTTATGATGAGGCCATGTCTAGTGTTGACAAGCTCAAGTGGGAGCAGGCTATGCAGTCAGAGATGGATTCGTTGATCCAAAATAAAACGTGGGAGCTTACTCCTTTGCCAAAGGGTAAGAAGGCACTACCATGCAAGTGGGTTTACAAGATAAAATTGTGTTCAATGGATGCAAAGCCTAGGTACAAAGCAAGGCTTGTGGCTAAAGGATTCAAGCAACAGAAGGGCATTGATTTTGACGAGATCTTCTCCCCAGTGGTGAAGATGTCTACTTTGCGTATGTTGTTTGCCTTGGTAGCTACAGAAGACATGGAGTTGAAGCAAATGGATGTAAAGACAGCTTTCTTACATCCGGACTTGCACGAGGATTTGTACATGGAGCAACAAGGTGGGTTTGTTATTCATGGTTCAAAGAAGATGGTATGCCGGCTTCTTAAGACCTTGTATGGGCTGAAGCAATCATCTCGTGAATGGTATCGTAAGTTTGATGCATTCATGAGTTCATTGGGTTATGTACGCAGTTATGAGGACCCATGCCTCTATACTCGCAAGGCTGCAGATGGTAGTCTTATTGTTTTGGTTTTGTATGTGGATGACATGCTGATCGCAGGGAAGTGTATTTCTGATGTGGATGCCTTGAAACATAGGCTACATGAGACCTTTTCCATGAAGGATCTTGGGGATGCCAGTCATATTTTGGGTATGCGGATCACTCGTGATCGTTCTCACAAGATGCTCTTTCTTAGTCAGAAAGAGTACATTGACAGGGTGCTTGAGCGTTTTCATATGGAAGGGGGGAAGGCCATTAGTACCCCGTTGCCTCCATATGTAAAACTCAGCCATGATGACTGCCCTCAGACAGATTTGGAGACTACAGAGATGTCTCAGATTCCCTATGCATCAGCTGTTGGTTCCTTGATGTATGCCATGGTGGCTACGCGTCCAGATCTTGCTCATGCAGTTGGTGTGGTTAGCAGGTACATGTCTAACCCGGGCAAGCGTCATTGGGATGCAGTGAGAGGTATTCTCAGATACTTGAGAGGGACTTCAGAGTTGTCCCTATGTTATGGTGAGAAGGATATGTCTGTTTGCGGATATACAGATTCAGACTATGCAGGGTCAGTGGACTCGAGGAAGTCTACTAGCGGCTATGTGTTCACAGTTGCAGGTGGACCGGTTTCGTGGGCATCACGTTTACAGCCATGCGTTGCTTTGAGCACTACAGAGGCTGAATATATGGCTGCCACTGAGGCTGCCAAGGAGGCCGTATGGCTCTCACGACTAGTGGGAGATCTTGGTATGGCTTGTGATGCTCCGATTCTACATTGTGATAGCCAGAGTGCCATAGCATTGGCACAGAATCCTATCTTCCATGCGAAGACAAAGCACATTGAGGTAAGGTATCACTTCATACGAGAGGTGCTAGAGGACAAGCGCATAGAGCTTGTCAAGGTACACACTGACGATAACCCTGCTGATCTACTCACGAAGTCGTTAGCCTCACAGCGGTTTGCACACTGCAGATCGCTGATGGGTATGGCTTGACTTCTTTTGCTGTACTTTGGCCACTTTAAAGGCACACTGCCTTTAAGTGGGAGATTGTTGGGTTAAAGGCCCGTGTGCCCGGCTGCCCGTTGTTCAGTCGCCCATGTACAGCCATTCATTTACTCATTCATAATAACTATACTCATAACTACACATTGTAGTGTGAGTACCGCCCCGCCACACACTGTGTCTATCTCCTTCTTCGTGTTGGCTCTCTGTGTGTGTGCTCTCCGATCCCAACAAGTTTGCTTGTTTCCCAACAACGTCCTCGGTGGCTCTCTTCCCAAAAAGCCGTCGCGTAACCCATGATTCTCTAGAAGATACGCTCGATGACCTTCGTAGATTTGCTTCTTCAATGAGGGCGCCCGACGTGCATTAAGTCTAGGTCCACATGTGACACATGCACTGTATCCGCTTGTTTGAATCCCTACATGTATACACATGATAATAGATAAGCTTGAGAAAAACCTCGGGGGGTTCACCATTAAGTATCCCCCTATATAATGTGTGTTCATGGGGTATTAAAAAAACCCCTCTTTTAACATGTCTAAATGAATAAAATGACCCCTTATTTTAGGATTTTTTTCAAATTTGAATATAAAAACCCCTTATTTTAATGTATCTCTCTTAAAATGCCTAAAATTTTTGCATTTTAAAATCCCTCCTTTCGAACTCATGTTATACATTAACACGATTTCATAGTGCACCCCCCGAGAGAAAAACCAAGATTTACAGTGTTTGCGTTTCAGTGTAAATCACCTGAGCATTCTCTTAGTCCAGGGTAGTCATGCATGGTCCACATTAGAATGCCTCTGATCAAAGCATTCCATCGACCTGTGTGTCGGCTCATATCCACCATTTCTATGCCAATCCAGAATTGTTGTAGCTCTTCCAATAGTGGACGAAGATACACGTGCATATTCTTCACTTTATACCGCCCCGACACAATCAAGCTTAGCCACAGGTGCCCCTTCTTGGTCGTCAACCATGGGGGAATGTTGTAGTTGATGATAACAACGGGCCATACACTGTAAGATATTGATCTCCGACCAAATGGATTTACACCATCCATAGCCAGGCCTAGCTGCAAATTTTGAGCTGCCCTGGAAAAATCCGGCCATGTTTCGTCTATATGTTTCCAGGCTACGCAATCTGCAGGAATCCGTAGCACACCATCCAAAGATTTATTTTCCTCATGCCATGATGCTAGGGCGGCCATGGAATTACATTCCAATAAATGCTTGATGCGAGGAAGCAGAGGAAAATGTCGCAAAATCTTTTGTGGAATTTTTTTTCCGTGGAGATCTACTCGATATCTCTCGGAATCACATTTTGGACACTTCTCCATGTTTGTGTATTCCCCTTTGAAAAGAATGCAGTCATTAGGACAAGCGTGAATCGAATTGTAATCCATCCCCAAGTTTCGCAAGATCTTTCTTGCTTTCTCTCTAGAATCTGGCATCACATTATCAACTGGTAGTATGTGCTCTTTGAGCAATCTACATAGCAAAAAAAAAATGGTACACTTGTGTAAGTAATCTATCAGATCATTATACATCTAGAGTTTTTTATTAAAGTAAACACATTGTAATAGATCACCTGAAAGTGTTGTGACGCTAGTACTGTCACTCCATCCAAACTTTGCCTGCATGTTAAGAAGAACCAGGAGTGCCTTCAATCTAGACACACGTGCTCCATCATACAATGGCATATCGGCTTCACTTTTCATATCATCATAGACAAGCCTTTCTGAATCCATGATCGTCTCAATCATTTCATCGATCTCAGGCTCAAACATTGCCTCATTGGGAATGTGATCTGCATTATCATCCTCCGAGCTATAAGAGGCTACATCTTGTGGCCTCACGTATGCTGCTTGACTAAAGCGCCTACAAACACATATTTTGGGTTGCAAGAATGTTGCCTGTTGGCCAGCGGCGTCAGAGTCCGACAAGTTATAATTGGCAACAACTCGATCTATAGTAGATGGATCAAACTCATCAAATTTGCCAACATGCTGAAAAGAAACGCGTTTTGTCCATCGCACAACATGCTTGCATTGATTACAAGGACATAAGATCCTTGTTGAGAGATAGGTGTTTCGGTTGGACGGCCCCACATCCTCGTCACTACTCATAATGAAGGTAAAAACCTTATAACCTGAACATAAATTTAATCTTCTATTGGCATCCTCCATCTTTTATCTCTCTCTCTCTCTCTCTCTCTCTCTCTCTCTCTCTCTCTCTCTCTCTCTCTCTCTCTTTGTTCACATTGTAAACTACCTCACATTCTCTAGTCATGTCCAATCCCCACACACCTCAGTCTAGAGGTGCACGGAGATTAGAACCACTGGGTTATAATCGCGTCTTTATAGGTCAATGCCTATATTTGTGGGTACGAGAAATCTACACACCCACGTCTACATGATAGTGCATGTAGTGGACAAAACCCCTTTGCCTCTTCTCTAGCTGTAGCAATTCACAGCATCTTAACATCTCTTCACAGCAGATCTTTGTTCAAGGGATTACTTAGCACATTACATATTGGCCTCCAATCTGAGTATCATGCCGTTGAAATCTTTCCAACATAAGGTCGCATCCAATTAAATGTAATTCTAAATCTAACCTAACCCCAAATCTTAATATAACATTTCATTTCATATTTTCTCTACTTTTTTTATCTATCTCTCTCTCTCTCTCTTTGTTTTCTCCCCTTACCTCTCTCTTTTCCTCTTCTCCCCCTCTCTCTCTTTGGTTTTTTATTCTCTTTCTCTCTTTCTCTTTCTCTTTCTCTTTCTCTTTCTCTTTCTCTTTCTCTTTCTCTTTGTTTTCTCCTCTCTCTCTCTCTCTCTCTCTCTCTCTCTCTCTCTCTCTCTCTCTCTCTTTCAAAGACACAATGTGTGTGTGTGTGTGTGTGTGTGTGAGAGAGAGAGAGAGGGAGAGAGAGAAAAAGAGGGGAAGGGAACATGAGAGAGAGGAGAGGGAAGGAGAGTACCTGGCTCTCCTTCCTCTCCTTGTGCGTGTGTGTGTGTGTGTGGGGGGGGGGGGGGGGGGGGGGGGGGGGGGGGGGGGAAAAAAAGAGAGAGAGAGAGAGAGAGAGAGAGAGAGAGAGAGAGGGAGGGAGAGCACGGGTTACCTCTTTTGCTTGAGCGTCGAAAACTCAGATATGAGATCTATTCGGGGCTCTTAGTTTATTGTTACCCTTGTCGGCGTCGCTATGAGCGTCGCTATAGGCGTCCCTATGCAACAAAGAAAATAGCAACGCCTATAGCAACGCTCATAACGATGCCGTGGATTTTCACTTTTGAGCGTCGCACTGCGAGTGTCGCTAATATGACGTACCTCTTCTCTCACCCTGACCCAAGTATATCTAGCATGCTCATCTATCCAAACAATATATTGACGATGCTCTTCAATGACCAATTCAATACTTTCTCGGACAACGCCCAATGCCAGGCATCCTCGAGTATTGATGATGATGATTTTAATTTTTCACTTTACTTCATCTTTATTTTGTACCCAAACATTGTATTAGATCCACCAAGATTGTAGGGACCTTTAATATAGCATTTCATTTCATCTCTCTCTCTCTCTCTCTCTCTCTCTCTCTCTCTCTCTCTCTCTCTCTCTCTCTCTCTCTCTCTCTCTCTCTCTCTCTCTAATTGCAACCCCCCCCCCCCCCCCCCCCCCCCCCCCCCCCCCCCGTTGATGAGTGTGCAAACTCTGCCTAGGTAGCGCCTCAGACATCAGCCGGAGAATCTAGTATCACCAGAATTGCCATTGAAACCAGCAGCCCTCGCCTCCGAAGAAGTGATTCCCAAACAGGTAGATAATCATGTGTTGCACGCCACGTTGATATTGCGCAGCCACTCCTACAAAAGCACCTCCAGCTTCTGTGAACTATCCGGCATCGCTGCTACCGGTGGTGGTGCGAATGGATCCCTTCCGCTACATAGGTCGAGCTCGAGCTTCTCTGAACTAGCAAATTTATGTGTCTCTTCATTCAGTTAAAGCGATAGCCCTTCGGTCCTCGGCGAAATAGACAGCTTCGAGGACTTCGATTTCCCCAACTTCCCTCTTTGATCTATTGATTACGAAGATTTCGAAGGCAAATGGTTCTCGCCTAGCTTCTCTTGGGCATCATGTACATGACATGATCTACCGCAGATCATTATTAGTTAGGTAGAGTCCCATAACATGATCTACGGTCGCAGATCAGAAGCCGGCCGTGGTACACCTTTATCGTGCGGCCGGGTGGATATCCTGTGCATGCAATGGATGCACTTACGTCCTACCTCTTCATGGGAGGCCATACTTAAAAAGCCAAGTCCCGTCTCTCTCTCTCTCTCTCTCTCTCTCTCTCTCTCTCTCTCTCTCTCTCTCTCTCTCTCTCTCTCTCTCTCTCTCTCTCAAACACACACACAGACCCAGACCTGTACCAGAGTGACATGATCTGTTGCAGATCTAGGGAGGTTGCAGCCTAGGGTGTCGACGTGAAGAAGCTCAATGACCTTATTGGGCAGCTTAATGTCCAGCTAGTCCTGAGGGTAGCCGCTTTTGAGAAGCGTGCTATCACGCATTACAGTCTGCAACAGAGAATGGGCATGCCCAAATTGTAAGCCGAGTTCTACGCTTGGTGGTAGACACTTGACACTGGGATCTTTGGTGCTTCTGTGAGGTCGAGATGTAGGAAGATCATGTGGCCGAGACGTTTAAGTGGTGGTTTGGCGGCCGAGGCATTCCTATGGGGGAGCCCTCCCATTGTTCACGGAGGGCTCCAGCCCCCCTGTTTTTTCAAGTTCACCACCCTTGTGCATGCTTTCTAGAACTGTAGCTGGTGAGAGTGCTAATTCCCACCACCACATGCGAGTCTGGAGGGTGGAGGAGAGATGTGGAGGGGCTCCCTTGGAGATGGGCTTTGCAATACATGAAATCCCATCTTTAGGAGTGAAAATCTTTATGTGGTTATCCTCCTCACTAGCAATCACATTGTCCAAGTCACCCACATGAAATCTACAGTCTGATAACATATTCTTCCAAACATTGAGCTCCCACAACCAAGCCCTCTACTAATAGAGCCATTTCTCCTAAAAGGCAAACACAACTCAAAATGTTGCTAATCAGGGCATCTAATTGAGGTTAGGAATCGCTACACATAACAACAATAAAGTGAGCAATAAAGTCTACCAAATTCACTACTAATGCTTGTTGCCTTGACATGCTTTTGGCCTACCAACCAACTTTTCCTCCACAATGCAATGTGCTTTTGATCATTAAAAAAATCTGGATCTTCAAGGAGAATCCTGTAGAGATTCTCTCTCTCTCTCTCTCTCTCTCTCTCTCTCTCTCTCCCCCTTCCACACACTTTCCCTCTCTTTCTCTATACTTTCCCTCTCTCTCTCTCTCTCTCACTCTCCCCCGCCAACTCCCCACCCCTCTCCCTACCCTTGCCTCATCTCTCTCTCTCTCTCTCTCTCTCTCTCTCTCTCTCTCTCTCTCTCTCTCTCTATGTATGTATATATATATATATATATATGTACATATATATATATACATATATATGTATACATATATTATATACATATATATATATACATATATATATATATATATATATATATATATATATATATATATATATATATATATATATGTGTGTGTGTGTGTGTGTGGAGGTGGGGAGAGGGATATATATATATATATATCCCTCTCCCCACCTCCCCCTTTTCTCTCCACCCCTCCTCCACTCCCTCTTTTCCTCTCTCTCTTCCCCCTCCACACCTCTCTCTCTCTCTCTCTCTCTCTCTCTCTCTCTCTCCATCCACTCCCCCTTTTCCTCTCTCTCTTCCCCCTCAACCCCCTTCCTCATTAACTCTCTCTCTCTCTCTCTCTCTCTCTCTCGTTTTTTGACTTAGTAGACGGTTGTTCACTCTTTTGACCATACCTCGCTCATTTGAACTCCGATTTACGTGATCTATAGCCTCAATCGAAGAGCACAAAGCCCTCTACGCATTGATGTAAAGATAGGATTTTTTTGCGTAATGAAAGGCTTTGCTATAACAGCATCTCAGAACTGAAAAAACCGTCAAAACTTTTCATTTTTGTTGCTGACTTGAAGGCAATGTCAGACAAAACTCGCAAGGGTGGAAAATCCACACTCGCCATGGAGAATGATGCAAAATCTCCAAGGAAATTGGATGCTAATCCAACCACATTGTCTACAACAACGGAAGCAATGATCATGGCTTACTTGATCTCATTACAAGTAGCCGTCAACAAGCAAGGTGAAGAGTTGCGCGCACTTGCAATGGAGAATGGAACTTTAAGAGTTCTCGTTGAGGAGAATAAGCACCTCAAGAAGGTTCTTGAAATGCAAACAACACGCTTGATGCATCTTGAGAATGAAGTTCAAGAATGTAAATGCTCTTTTGTTGACATGAATGTATTGAAAGAGCACTTGAGCAAAGTTGAGAGTGATCATGTATTGAAAGAGGAAACGATAGATACAATACGACATGATGTATGTGAGATGAGAAATGCATCCAAATCATGGGCTGATATATGTAAGGATAATGTGATTTCTACATCTCCTATCACACAAGCCGTTGTCCAAGCAAAGAATGTAGAGAATGTGGACACTCAAGAATTGCAAAAACGATTAAAACGCTCAAAGAACATCATCATTCGTGGAATCAAGGAGGAAAGCATGGAAACACCCCAATCTCTTGCAATTGCTATTGAAGAGTTTTTTGCTACACACTTTGGCATGTCAGGAATCAGGTGCACATTGAGTTGGAAAACAAGGAGACTCTCGCTTGGGAGAAAGACCTATTGCATGTACCATGACTGATGAGGTAAGGAGAAAGATCATCCTTGACAATAGTTGGATCTACCTCAAAGGAACGGGTTGTAATGTATATGAGGATTGCACTCTTATGCAACAAAATGTACATCACAAAGAATATGAAGAAAGAAGTAAGAAGTTTAAGGTGTCATCTCAAGAAGAAAAGCCACTTGAGGAGGATGCAAGTCCACCCAGCAAACAGAGACACATGATCTATGAGACCAACTCACGCTTGTGAATAAGCTTTTGGAATTGTAACGGGTATCCATGGAATGTGGTAATTGGCATTAATGAGCTTACCAATTACTTTGATGTGATACTTCCTGTCAAAACGTGGGAGCATGATGTGCAACGAATTCTTGGATTTGACAAATACCATGTGCATTCTTTGATGTGGGCCAAAAATGCGAAGCAACGAAGAGGCCAAGGAGGCGTAGCATGTATGACCAAAAAGGGTTTGAAATATGTTTCCATTGTCAAAAAAGATAAGTATAAACGCTACTTATGGCTGAAAATCAGCCCACCAAATGGTCAAGTCATGTTTGTGGCTGGTTGCTACATTCCTCACTATGACTCCAACTTTTATGCTCGCTTGGATATGGATAGAGATCAGCCCTTTGTTGAACTAGAGGAAGACATTGCTCATTACAAGGATCAAGGTGAAGTCATTGTTTTTGGAGACATGAATGCTCGCACAAATACGTTACAACACGACACACAACAAGTCGACATGCCGTATGTCTCAAGAAGAATGGATAACTCCTACATGTATAATCGAAGTTCTAATGATGCAAAATAACTAGATCACTATGGAAAGTCACTTCTACATATGCGCAATAGTACCAGAATGCTCATTGCAAATGGTGTATCTCTATGGCAAGGTACCAGTGACTTTACATGTAGAAAGCACAATGGTGATAGCGTGATTGACTATATGTTGTTCTCGGAAGCCACTCTAGAATTCATACAAAGCTTTACACTTGGTGAATGGAATCCGGAATCGGATCATAGGATGTTATGTATTGACCTCAAGTGTGGTAAACGGCCCGAGCATGTAGCCTCCAATCATGATGTGAATCATTTCTACCTACGTCTAGACTTCAAACGAGCACTTATATATGCTGATATGGTGGACCAAATATTAAGCATGATAGAGCATGAAGAGAGTCCAACATTAGAATGCAAGTGGAAAGTTTTCAAAGAAGTAATTTTCTCTTGTGCAAAGAAATGCTTTTCAGTGAAACACATGTCTTGCAAAAGGTCTAAAAAGGGTAGCACCAAGAAGGAATGGTTTTACATGGAATGTAGTCAAGCCCGAAAACACTTGCTAAGATTGGATGCAAGCAAAGACAAGGAAGTTTACTTGGAATGTTCACACACATACAAAGCACTTGTTCAAAAGAAGAGAAGAAGGTGGGAAGTCAAAAAACAACTTCTTTTAGCGCAAGAGAAAGCACATGCATGTGACAAGTTTTGGCAAAATCTAAAAGGCAAGTGCGTTGAGAGCTTTGGTGACTTGACTCTTGAGGATATGTATATGCATTGAAAGAACCTCTATGAGCAACCCAATATTGATAAGATGGAGTGTTGTAGCTCCCTTCCGTTTATGTCTCCCTTCTTTACCATTGAAGATGTATGCCGCGCGCTTGAGAAACTTGCTACTTGCAAGCCAGGGGACCTTTAAGGTGTCAAGGCTGAAATGATTAAATGGACAAGCAAGAAAACACGATATTGGATATGCAATATGTTTAACTTTGCACTTCAGCATGGCATGCCTCATGATTGGAGTGCAAATTGGATCAAACCTTTGCACAAGGGAGGAGATGTAAACAATGTGAACAACTATCGCACTATAATGGTTGGTTCTTTGATTGCAAAGTTATTTGGATGTATCATGGAGATGAAGATAAGTGAATGGGCTGAAAAGAATGGCAAACGTGCACTTGGCCAAGCAGGTTTTTGAAAGCATCATAGCACTATTGATCACCTTAACACTCTCCGAGTTCTTATGGAAGCGTCTCGATCGAAAGGAAAAAAGCTGTATTGTTGCTTTGTGGATTTCAAAAAAGCTTTTGACATGGTACTGCGAGGAAATCTTTGGAGACGTATGCAAAGCCTTCAAGTGCCAAGAGAATTTATGCCTGCAGTCTTTTTCATCTACCAAAAAGCGATATGTCGATTACGTATGGGAGATGGAATTTCAAAAATTTTTGAAACCACCATTGGTGTCAAACAAGGATGCCCACTTTCCCCAACCCTCTTTGGGCTACTCATTGATAAATTGGAACGCATGGTTCTTGATTTTATGCAGCAAGAAGGCGTAGAAGAGGTTAAGATCGGAAATGCGGTGATCATGCTTTTGCTTTATGCCGATGATGTGCTATTGGCACATACCTTAGAAGATGCACAAAAGCTTATGAGTGTCTTGAAACACTTTTGTCTACATAGTGGGCTGATTGTGAATGGATCCAAAACCAAGGTTATGCTTGTAAAGACCCTCAATGACAAAAATCCATGCATTGTATACAACAATGAGCAACTTGAAGTGGTAGATCACTTCAAGTACCTTGGCCTTAAGGTTCCATCCAATCATAAATGGAAGGATTGTGCAATGCGTCGCTTGGAAGCCAGAAAGAGGGCTTATTATGCATTTGAGAACATGTGCAATGCTGGAGAGATCAAGTGTTGGGCTCTCAAAAGTACCTCTTTGACACATTGGTGACACCGGTGCTTCTTTATGGAGTGGAGGTGTGGGATGGAAGCATCGGGAAGTCTACTTGGAAAGAGTTTGAGAATGTTCAAAAGAATTTTCTCACCAACTTTCTCCAAGTCACGACACAAACACCCTACATGCTCTTACTCTTGAGTCCGAATCACATCCTATTGAGGTCTTGGGTATGCAAAGGGTTGTGGAGTACATGCTTAAGACACAACGTAGCCCTTTGCATCAACTTCCTAGGATCACATATGAAGCAAGTCAAAAGGTCCAAAGGACATGCAAGAGCAAAATACTAAGTTCGGGGTGGATGCTTGACATCAAGAAATGGTTTCGAAGATGGGATGCATGTCACTTGGTCAAGGATGCGTCGATCGACTCCCAAGTTAATGAGGCCTTATTACAACGCCAATGTATCACGGCTTGGGAGAAATCCGAAAGTTTTGGCTTCAGCCATTACACCACACACGTTGCCTCAAACTACAAATCTCTCTTCTTCTCCGAACGAGGTAACCGAACCCATCCCTACATCCTTGAGCCCATCCCGTTGAGTGCGATCCACACCATTGCCTCCATTCGTCTTAGCTCCCATTCTCTACGCTATGAGACACAACGTTGGGGCACTAGCGAGGAGTCTCATCGACTTTGCACCTTATGCCCTCGTCAAGTGCGAGAGAGTGAGTACCCTACACTACTTGAGTGCTCAGCTTTTGACCACATTAGGTCCTCTTTTCCCCATATATTCAGCCATGAGCTCTTGCTACATACCTTCCTCTCCCAACCACGATGTGGACTCTCTATTGCGATGCTCATTTCAGCCATTTTTGAGCATCGAGAGTCACTTATGACCTCCACTCACACCACGTGACATGTTCATTTGGTCCCATAGGTCATATTTGACCTCCAAGGACGATAATAGAACTATCTCTCTCTCTCTCTCTCTCTCTCTCTCTCTCTCCCTTTTTCTCTCTCTTCCCCTCCACCCGCTTCCTCATTAACTCTCTCTCTCTCTCTCTCTCTCTCTCTCTCTCTCTCTCTCTCTCCACCCCCACTTCACTGGCTCTCTCTATATCCCTGTTTCTCTACACACACACCCTCTCTATCTCTCTCTATGTACACCCTCTCTCTCTCTCTCTCTCTCTCTCTCTCTCTCTCTCTCTCTCTCTCTCTCTCTCTCTAATCCCCCTCTTATCTCCTTCTTCTCCATCCCCCCTTTTCTTTGTTTCTCTTGTACCTCCAACCCCCTCTCTTCTCTCTCTCTCTCTCTCTCTCTCTCTCTCTCTCTCTCTCTCTCTCTCTCTCCCCGTAGTCCAAGTGGCATGGCATGTGGCCTACCACTACAGGCCACCCCTAGTCCACGTGGAAAAAAATGAAAAAATAATTTTATTTTATTTTTTTTGGCTGGCCACCCATAGTCCACGTGGAAAAAAAATGAAAAAATAAAATATATTTTTATATTTTTATTTTGGCCGGCCACCCGTAGTCCACGTGGAAAAAAAATGAAAAAATGAAATATATATTTTTATTTTTATTTTGGCCACGTGGACTACGGAGGGAGAGGGAGGGAGAGAGAGAGAGAGAGAGAGAGAGAGAGAGAGAGAGAGAGAGAGAGAGAGAGAGAGAGAGAGAGAGAGAGAGAGAGAGAGAGGAGGGGAAAGAGAAAGAGAGAAAAGGGGGGATGGAGGAGGGAGAGAGAGAGAGAGAGAGAGAGAGAGAGAGAGAGGGAGGGAGAGAGAGAGAGAGAGAGAGAGAGAGAGAGAGAGAGAGAAGAAGAAGAAGAAGAGACAAGGGGAAATGGATGGAGATAGATAGATAGATAGATAGATTTTATTATCGTCCTCGGAGGTCAAATATGACCTATGGGACCAAAGTTACATGTGATGTAGTATGTGTATGGCTGATGAGTGACTCTCGATGCTCCAAAATTGTAGTGATGAGAGTCGCAATGGAGAGCCCACACTTTGGCTGGGAGAGGAAAGTGTGTAGGTCTAAGTTATGGCTGAAAATGTGAGAGAAGCAAGTTCAGATGTGATCAAAAGCTGAGCACTCTAGTAGTGTGTGGTACTCAGACTCTCGAACTTGCAGTGAGCATAATGTGCACAATCGATTTGACTCTTCTCTATTGCCCCAACGCCCTATCTCGCATCGAAGGAAATGGGAGCTAAGCCAAATTGCTGCGATAGTGCGTATCGCGGACAAGGGAATAGGCTCAAGCATGTAAGTGTGAGTACGGTTTCCTCTCTCAGCGAAGAACATGGTTTTGTAGTTGGGGGCAATATAGGTGGTGTAATGTATGAAGCGTGACCCACCGGATTTCTCCCAAGCCGTAATACATTGGCATTGTAGAAAAGCTTCATTCACTTGAGAGTCAATTGAAGCATCATGTAGCAAGTGTAATGCATCCCATCTCCCAAACCACTTCTTTATGTCTTGCATCCATCCCGTGCTCAAGATCTTGCTTTTATGCGTCTTTTGAACTTTTTTGCTTGCTTCCCATGCAATTGTAGGAAGTCGATGTGAGGGGTTTTGACGCATCTTTATCATGTACTCCACAACCCTTTCCATGCCCATAACCTCAATTGGAAGAGATCCCGACTCAAGAAGTAGGAGCATATATGGTGTTTGTGTCTTAACTTGGAGAAAGTTTGTAAGAAAACGCTTTTGGACATTCTCAAACTCTTTCCAAGTAGACTTTGAGATGCTCTCGCCCCACACTTCAACTCCATAAAGAAGAACCGGTGTCACCAATGCATCAAAAAGATACTTCTTGAGAACCCAACACTTGATGTTTCCCGCATTACACATGTTCTCAAATGCATAATATGCTCTCTTTCCCGCTTCCAAACGACGCATAGCACATTCATGCCACTTGTGATTGGATGGAACCTCAAGGCCAAGGTACTTAAATCTCTTAACAACTTCAAGTGTCTCGTTGTTGTACACAATGCATGGCTTCTCCTTATGGTTGGTTTTCACAAGCATAACCTTTGTTTTGGATTCATTTACAATCAGCCCACTATGCAAGCAAAAGTTCTCAAGGACAACCATAAGCTTTTGTGCATCTTCTAAAGTGTGTGCTAGAAGCACTACATCATCCGCATACAACAAAAGCATGATTACCGCATTGCAAATAGTGACCTCTTCAATGCCTTCTTCTTGCATAAAGTCAAGTACCATTTGTTCCAATTGATCGATGCATAGACCAAAGAGAGTTGGTGACAATGGACATCCTTGTTTAACCCCAATAGTGCTTACAAAAATTTCTGAAATTTCTCTTCCCATGCGCAATTGACAAATCACCTTCTCGTAGATTCGAGAAACCGCAAGCATAAACTCACTTGGCACTTGGAGTTCTTCCATCCTTCTCCACAAATTGTTACGTGGAATCATATCAAAGGCTTTCTTAAAGTCCACAAAACAACAATACAATCGCTTGTCTTTCAACCGACTTTCCTCCATGAGAACATGAAGAGTGACAAGATGATCAATGGTGCTATGGCATCGACGAAAACCCGCTTGTCCCTTTGCACGCTTGTCATTCTCTTCAGCCCAATCACTCAATTTCATCTCCATTATGCACCCAAACAACTTTGCCATAAGAGACCCAATCATTATAGTCCGGTAGTTGCTTACATTCTTTACATCCCCTCCTTTATTCAAAGGCTTAACCCAATTAGTACTCCAATCATAAGGCATACCATGTTGAAGTGCAAGGTTGAACATATCACACATCCACTCATGGGTAAAATCTCCCGTCCATTTGATCATCTCCGGCTTGATACCTTGAAGATCTCCCGCTTTGCGAGTGGCCAACTTTTCAAGCCCACCGCATACATCCTCAATAGTAAAAAAAGACGGCATACATGGGAGTGAACCATAAAATGGCATTTTTTCAGTATTTTCTTGCTCATATAATTGCCTACAATGTGTGTACATATCCACTAGACTCAAGTTACCAAAATTCTCAACCCGCTTGCCTCTCAAGTTTCTCCAAAATCTTCCACATGCATGTGCCTTTTCTTGGACTTGAAATTCTTGTTGCTTTACTTCCCATCTTCTTCTCTTCTTTTGAATCAATGCCTTGTATGTATGCAAATGACTTTGATAGTTGTCTTTGTCCATAGTTGCATCAAGCTTTATCAAGGACTTTCGAGCATCTTGACATTCTTTATCAAACCACCTTTTGCGTGATCTATCTTTGTTGATACCATGGAGATGCTTTATGGCAAAGCATTCTTCTGCACAAGAACAAATAGCTTTCTTGAAAGCTTCCCATTTAGTTTCCAATGGTGCATCACATTGAATCTTTGTCATCCATAATTTTTGCTCAACCATTTCAATGTACATTGGTGCCCATTTGAAATCCATACATAGTGATAACTTCTCTTTCCTTTAGCTGAGATTATCATGCTTAGTTGCTTCTCCACATGAAAGGTCAATACATAAGGTGCGATGGTCGGATTCCGGGGTCCATTGACCAAACATAAAACTCTTTATGCGATACATGATGGCTTCAGAGAGTAGCATATAGTCAATCACACTATCCCCATTATGTCTTCTACATGTAAATCCATTGGTTCCACTCCACAAAGATACACCATTGGCAATGAGCATACCCGTGCTATTACACATGTGTAAAAGTAACTTTCCATAGTGATCCAGCTCTTTCTCATCCATTGAAGTACGATCATACAAGTGAACTTCCTCCAACTCCCTTGAAATGTATGGCATATCAAATTGTTGAGTATCATGTTGCAATGTTTTTGTGCGAGCATTCATATCCCCAAATACAATAACATCACCTTCACCTTTGAAATAAGCAATGTCCTCTTCCAAATCAGAAAATGGTTGATCTCTATCCATGCAAGCATAAAAGGGAGAATCATGATGAGGAATGTAGCAACCGGCTACAAAAATGGGTGCTCTTTTTGGTGTCATAATTTTCAGCCATACATAACGTTTGTACTTGTCATCTTTCACAATTGATACAAAATCTTCCAATCCTTTCTTAACCATACATGCTAACCCTCCTTGTCCTCTTCGTTGCTTGAGATTCTTTGACCACATCAATGAATGTACATTGTAATCCTCCAAGCCGTTAATCCTTTGTGTATCATGCTCCCAAGTTTCAACAAGAAGTACAACATCGGCTTTGCTTGTTAGTTCATCAATGCCAACCCCCGCATTCCATGGGTATCCATTACAATTCCAAAAGCATATTTTCAATTGTAACTCGGTCTCATAGGTCATGCATCCCTATTTGCTTGAGAGACTTGCCTCCTCCTTGGGCACATTTTCTTCATGAGAGATCTCCTTGTTTTTATTATTCTTTTCCTCATATGCCTTGCGACGCATATTTTGTTGCTTAATAGTGCGATCTTCACATACAAAATATTTTGTATCCCTCAAATAGATCCAACTATTATCAAGGATAATATTTTGCTTGGTCTCATCCGGCATGGTGCATACAATTGGCCGTTCTCCCGAGCGAGGAGCTCCTTGCTTCCCCACTCTATGTGCTCCATAGACCATAACCCCGGACATGCCAAAGTGGGTTTTGAAGAAATCTTCAATAATAATGGCAAGAGAAGGAGGTGTCTCTAACTTCTCTTCGGGAATTCCACGAATAACAATGTTCTTGGAACGTTGCTCCCGTTCCTTCAACTCCTCCACATCCACATTCTCAACATTCTTTGTTTGAACCATAGCTTGCATGAGTGAGGAAATTGTGTCGTGCTCTCTACAGTGGGTGCTCCTTAGTGCAATGTGCATGAAAATCTCACTCAAACAAACTGAACAGAAAAGGAAACCATAGACATCAACAGAGCTCACAAAGACACAACAACAGACCAGAACATATGACTCGACTATCTCAAAGACTGATACAGACTCTGGCGTGGCACCACACTCAGCTCCAGCCCACGACTCACAGGTACAATGGGGTGTCGAGGCTCAGATGTACAGGGATGGTGAAGACGTGCTCTGTGTAAAGACCCACTCACTCTAGACCACTACGTCAGATAATGCCACTGGCCCAAAATGACTACTCATATGTACAATCATCAAGAGCCACCAACGGCTCATAAAGAACATCAACTAAGTCTATCCCTACTGGGTGGCGGTGGTGACCTGGCCACGATGTCCACTAGACCACCCTATCCCTGCCACGTGTCTCTGCCCAACGAGTCCATCTAGTGTGAACCGACCAGACCAAAGACCAACTAACCAAAGCCCAACTGTAAACTAACTGTCATATGAAAGTGACACTAAAGCAGGCTACCTTTAGTATGTAGTGTCTAAACACCTGAGATCATAGACCGTACATGCGCGATATCACCTTGTTGCCTTCATCATCCAAGATGATGTCAGTGCTGATGTCAACAGAGTACGGCAAGCCCTCTTGCCTGTGTCACGTGAACCTGGGTGTCTCTGCAAGGGTCTCTAGCGGCGTGTCGATGGGGGTACGGAAGTCAGGTGTCTCCACTGGAGTCTGAGCCCCGAAGCGAGGAGTGTTGACTGGGGTGACTCATGGAGGAGTAGGTAGTGGTGTGTAGCCAGGAACAGCCGATAGTTGCACAAAACCTGGCATAGATAGCAATGTCGTCGCTCGTGTGGCGGCGGGCAAAGAAGGGGAAGGTAAAGAGCCTCGTCGAACACAAGGCGGTGTCGAGGCATCAGCGGCGGCATCCCCACAACAACCACCATCGCCACCACTAGAGCGTCGATGCCTAGACGAGTGTGAAGATCGTCTCATCGACATCGAAGCTTCAGAGCGTGCCAAATGCTCCAAAACAGACGGAGACGTTGAAGGAGTAGAACGACGTGATGCTGCTCCAGAGCGATGACGATCCACGTACCACTACCTCTGCTAGGGTGGCAAAGAAGAAAGAAACTCATCATCATCCATAATTGCATTAAACACATAAACATTGAATCTTAATATTGAATGGAGAAGAAAACATTGACAAGTAGAGTGTGTGTGTGTGTGTGTGTGTGTGTGTGTGTGTGTGAAAGAGAGAAAGAAAGAGAGAGAGAGGGATAGAGAGAGAGAGATTGAGGACTCATAAAGGGGGATGGATTACTGTGTAGAGAGATTCCTTTGAAGTTCTTGTGAATTTGTCTCCCGTGTGCATTCTCCGTATCTTGTAAAAGCATTGCGCTCCGAGTGCGATGGAGATTGAGGCTGCAATTGCGAAGTAAGTGGTCCGTCTCTGCTCATAGATGTTGCTCGTCCCTCCACTAGATCTAGTTGATCGGATGAAAGAGACACTAAGAAACACTTACTTACTGAGTGCTTCTTAGCGTCTCTTTCATCCGATCAACTAGATCTAGTGGAGGGACGAGCAGCATCTATGAGCAGAGATGGACCAGCTACTAGTGCTTCTTAGCGTCTTTTTCATCCGATCAACTAGATCTAGTGGAGGGGCGAGCAGCATCTATAAGTAGAGACGGATCACCTCCTTCACAATTGCAGCCTCAGTCTCCATCGCACTCGGAGTGCAGTGCTCGTCGGCATATCAGACTTTCACAACACACCGAGGAGTGTCCCTGCTTGTGTGAACATACCTAGAGCATACGTACCTGGAGTGGACGCAATGACAATTAAACACAATTTAAATTTCTCAAGTATAGCCACATGAATACAATATATATTATAAAACGGAGCAAGTGATTGATCATGAGTCTAGTCCAATATGGTAACTCGTACCATAGAAAGAGTCTCTTCATCCCTGGGGGCAAACCGTCATCACACATCTCCTTCTGCTCTAACCATGCTTGTGCAGACATCCTCGGTGGCTCTCTTTCCAAAAAGCTGTCGCGCAACACATGATTCTCTGGAAGATACACTTGATGACCTTCGTAGATTTTCTTCTTCAATGAGAGCGCTCGATGTGCATTAAGTCTAGGTCCACATGTGACACATGCTCTGTATCCGTTGTTTGAAGCCCTGCATGTATACACATGACAATAGATAAGCTTGAGAAAAACCAAGATTTATAGTGTTTGAGTTTGAGTGTGAATCACCTGAGCATTTTGTTAGTCCGGGATAGTCATGCATGGTCCACATTAGAACTCCTCTGATCAAAGCATTCCGTCGACTGTGTGTCTGCTTATATCCACCACTTCTATGACAATCCACAATTGTTGTATTTCTTCCAATAGTGGATGAAGATACACATCTATATTCTTCACTTTATACCGCCCCGGTCAAATCAAGCTTAGCCACATGTGCCCCTTCCTGGTAGTCAACCATGGAGGATGTTGTAGTTGACGATGACAGTGGGCCATACACTGTAAGATGTTGATCTCTGAGCAAATGGATTTATGCCATCCATAGCCAGGTCTAGGTGAAAATTTTGAGCTTCCCTGGCAAAATCCGGCCATGTTTTGTCTATATGTTTCCAGGCTGCACAATCTGCAGGAATTCGTAGCACACCATCCGAAGATTTATTCTCCTCATGCCATGATGCTAGGGCGGCCATGGACTTACATTCGAAGAAATCCTTGATGCGAGGAAGCAGAGGAAAATGTCGCAAAACCTTTTATGGAATTTTTGTTGCGTGGAGATCTACTCGATATCTCTTGGAATCACATTTCGAACACTTCTTCATGTCTATGTATTCCCCTCTGAAAAGAATATAGTCGTTAGGACAAGCGTGAATTGAATTGTAATCCATCCCCAAGTTTTGCAAGATCTTTCTTGCTTCCTCTCTGGAATCTGGCATCACATTATCAGTTGGCAGTATGTGCTATTTGAGCAATCTACACAACGAAAAAAATGCGATACACTTGTGTAAGTAATCTATTAGATCATTATACATCTAGAGTTTTTTATTAAAGTAAACACATTATAATAGATCACGTGAAAAACGTTGTGACACTAGTGTCACTCCATCCAAACTTTGCCTGCATGTTGAGAAGAACCAAGAGTGCCTTCAATCTAGACACACGTGCTCCATCATACAATGGCGTATTGGCTTCACTTTTCATATCATCATAGATAAACCTTTCTGCATCCATGATCGTCTCGATCATTTCATCGATCTCGGGCTCAAACATTGCCTCGTTGGGAATGTGGTCTGCATGATCATTCTTCCAGCTATGAGAGGCTACATCTTGTGGCCTCACGTATGCTGCTTAACCAAAGCGCATGCGAACACGTCTATTGGGTTGCAAGATTGCTGCCTGTTGGCCAGCGTCAGAGTCCAACGAGTTATAATTGGCAACAACTCGATCTATAATAGATGGATCAAACTCGCCAAATTCGCGAACGTGCTGCAAAGAAACGCATTTGCGAGCACGTCTATTGGGTTGCAAGATTGTTGCCTGTTGGCCAGCGTCAGAGTCCAACGAGTTATAATTGGCAACCACTCGATCTATAATAGATGGATCAAACTCATCAAATTCACGAACGCGTCTTGTCCGTCGCACATCATGCTTGCATTGATTACAAGAACATAAGATCCTTGTTGAAAGATAGGTGTTTCGGTTGGACGGCCCCACATCCTCGTCACTACTCATAATGAAGATAAAAACCTTATAGCCTGGACATAAATTTAATCTTCTATTGGCATCCTCCGTCTTTTATCTCTCTCTCTCTCTCTCTCTCTCTCTCTCTCTCTCTCTCTCTCTCTCTCTCTCTCTTTGTTCACACTGTAAACTACCTCACATTCTCTAGTCATGTCCAATCCCCACACACCTCAGTCTAGAGGTGCACGGAGATCAGAACCACCGGGTTATAATCTCGTCTTTATTGGTCAATGCCTATATTTGTGGGTACTAGAAATCTACACACCCACGTCTACATGATAGTGTATGTAGTTGATAAAACCCCTTTGCCTCTTCTCTAGCTGTAGCAATTCACAGCATCTTTACATCTCTTCACAGCACATCTTTGTTCAAGGGATTACTAGCACATTACATGTTGGCCTCAGATCTGAGTATCATGCCGTTGAAAGCTTTACAACTTAAGTCGCATCCGTAGAGAGGAAGAGAGGGATCAACATTCGCCTAAATCTAAATTTTTTACCGTAATCCCGAAGGTAGACTTTAATATAAAAACTAAATCCAAAATCTAATATTAAATCTAATCTAATCGAACATGTGGTGATTTGCGGCTAATTGAATATGGTTAGTGTGTAAGTTAATAGGTGTCAGATTCTGATGGGAATATACATATTGTTGTGTAACTAGTGTTTGCTCTTTGGGCAAAGCGCACCTTCATTGACATGCACTAAAATCTAACATAAATCTAGATCTAATCTAATCTTAAACTCTTAACCTAATCTCTCTCTCTCTTTGTTTTCTCCCCTTACCTCTCTCTTTCGTCTTCTTCCCCTCTCTCTCTCTTTGGTTTTTTATTCTCTGTCTCTTTCTCCCTCTTTCTCTTTCTCTTTGTTTTCTTCTCTCTCTCTCTCTCTCTCTCTCTCTCTCTCTCTCTCTCTCTCTCTCTCTCTTTGTTTTATATATATATATCTCTCTCATTCTCTCTCTTTACGTTATCTCTCATTCTCTCTCTCTCTCAATGTGTGTGTGTGTGTATGTGTTTTTTTTTTTATGCATGTGCTCTCTCTCTCTCTCTCTTTCAAAGACACAATGTGTGTGTGAGAGTGAGAGAGAGAGAGAGAGAGAAAGAAGGGAAGGGAACATGAGAGAGAGGAGGGGGAGGGAGCATACCTTCCTCTCCTCGTGTGTGTGTGTGTGTGTGTGTGTGTGTGTGTGTGTGTGTGTGTGTGTGTGAAGGGGGGGGGGGGGGGGGAAGAAAGAGAGAGAGAGAGAGAGAGGGAGGGAGAGCGCGGGTTACCTTCGCTTGAGCGCCGAAAACTCAGATCTGAGATTTGAGTTTCTGACGCTCTCGGTTATTTTTTACCCCTGTCGATGTTGCTATAGGCGTCACTATGCACCAAACAGAATAGCGACGCCCATAGCAACGCCGTGGATTTTCACTTTTGAGCGTCACACTGCGAGCATCGCGAATGTGAAGTACCTCTTGTAGTGTTTGTTTTCTCTTTGCAAACAACAAAATTTCTCTTATGAAACCCTTTTCTTTATAAATTAGGGACCATTGAGACCCTCTGTTATGATGTGTATTCAAAAAATATATATAATGTATCCTAACTGTGGAAGGTTCAAACAAGACGATAGAGTTTGTGGGATTATTTTTATAAAAGGGTCATCGATGTATGATAGTGTAGGGAATTTGGATGTTATTATAGTTATTGTATATTACCAATTGAAACTCCACCAAAGCATCCTTTGCCACTAACTATTTTGTTTGTTTCCTAAGAGTTTTGACATTTTGCATGGAGTGGACAATGTAAATCATAAATAAAATCGTTCGATGTTCGAAGGTTTATTGGTATTGCATTTGGAGTTATTTATTTTCAAAAAAGGCATCAAAATCTCAAAACTAAGTGTTGCCTCTGTTTTAAGTTGTTGCATATGTGTGATATTTTTCATGTTTTTTCATCTCATTATGTGAAAATGTTAAAATTTTATGGTTATGTACACATAAACGAGTATATTTGTGCGGCTCTTTATGCATGTCTACGAGTGATCGAGAACTAATATTTTGTTACAAATTTAAGAGTTTCAATGGTATTAATAGTGTGCTCTTTTGGTTTGCACCAACATATGGATCACATACTATAGTTTCTATGTTGATTCAATTCTCTATACACTTCTATTGTCATGAAAAGATGATGTTATGATATTTCTTGGATGGGGTTGAAATATTGTATTTATAGATGCCACGTCAAAGAAGGCATTAAACAATATCTACGTTTAGCTGGATGCTTCATCATCAACCGTTTCTTATCTATGGTAGGACCTAAGTATATCCTTTGTAAAATTTTCAACTTGGTGTTCAAACTAACAATTTCCTCATTTGGATCCACCTGGTTGGAGAGGCCCACTTAGTACACATGATGTAGTACACATTATTGAAAGCTTTGAAGTTGTTAGGTAAGGAAAATCAATGAAGCACAATGCTTTTTTATATATATTTTTGGTTATTGAACTTCTTATAATTAACTAGTTGGCTTGTAGGAATCACTATTATTGTGATAACATTTTAATGAAAGTGCATAAGTTTTCCTGAGGACACCAAGGATACTTTCATATCAGTGTGGATTTGAATTGTAATGCAGGTTCAGCTCGCATACGTGTTCACGAGGTCGGAGATCGCTCGCTGGCCGATGTAAAATACTCTTATACGGATAGATATGAGAATTGGATGATTGTATTATACACCCTGTATGAGGGGCGTCATCGTTTTGGTAGGAGCGTTTGTTGTGTGGGTCCATGGGTTCTATGAGTACCAAATGCAACATCCCGAAGGCTGTCATTTTGAAGTTGCAGCTGTTTTGTTAGTTAAGATTGATTTAGTGGCTTTCAAAAAACTTTTTCTTTAAAGACGAATATTAGGTTATGCTTACAAAGATTACTCACAGTAATGAAAGTGGATTGTTGTTTTTCTTTTAGTCTCCCTTTCCCCGTCTCTCTCTCTCTAAAGTTAAAAAAAACCATGTTCTTGTTCTACACTCTCTCTCTCTCTCTCTCTCTCTCTCTCTCTCTCTCTCTCTCTCTCTCCTCATGTGTAGCCTTTTAAGTTTAAGTTCTATAGTTGTTATGTTCATTCAATTCTCTATGCACTTTCTATTCTCCCACAAAGTTCCACTCACAAAAACATTCATTAGTCTAAGAGATTCTAGGTTTTTCTAAGGTTGAATCTCCTAAGGTTTTGCATCACCTTGAACTCTTGACAGCCTATTGAGCAGCCCCTATGCCCCAACTTTGCACTATCCCACCTCCTGTCTATATTCTAATGCAAGTCCCCCACCACTAGTCAACATTGATCATTAGGTAGAGTCAAAAAAACCACTACATGACAAAACCAACGATGATAATTAGGCAAATTAAAAAAAACTAGCCCATGAAAAAAGGGTGGCAAGACAAGTCTGTTTGGATCAAAAACACAATAGCTCAAAGCACTCCCAATTTGCTTTATAGATAACCCTACACCGCTCCCTCCCTCCCTCTCTCTCTCTCTCTCTCTCATGTACAACACACATGCACACACATACTGTCTTACTATATTTAACATTTGTGTAGCACCCATGCAATAATGGTATGCACACACACAAAAATACAAGCAAACAAAATGTGATACATACATGCATATCATCTGACTTGAAGCATTCTAAACTCAAAAGTTATGGACAAAAGGACTATGTTTTTGGAGACAAGAGTATAAGTGTCGTTGATTTTGATAGGCGGATGTGTCTAGCTTTCTTATTGCTACATTACTTTTTTGTGGGTCTATGTAACCAAAAAAAGATGAAATGCAAAAGATTACTTTTAAAAATGTTGGAACCTCAACATGCATAGGAGAGAGTCACTACCTCTTGATGGCTTATCATAAATAAAGTAAGTTTTTTTAACCTAACACTTTAAATCACAAAAGATCTAGATTGCTTAGTATAGTAGTTAGTAATTTAGGTGTTTTGAAGTTTGACATAGATAACAACAGATAGGCTAATTTACTTTATCATAAATAAAGTAAGTTTTTTTACCTAACACTTTAAATCACAAAAGATCTAGATTGCTTAGTATAGTAGTTAGTAGTTCAGGTGTTTTAAAGTTTGACATAGATAACAACAGATAGGATAATTAGTGAAATTTGCTAAACTTATTCAAAACTAATCGCTTGATTTTTTTGTTTACATGGATGTAGGTGAGAGTTTTATCCTTTTTCAAGCATGTAGGGTATTGATCTTCAACATTAATCAAGATGAAGTCCATTGACGTCTACTTTTGTAATCTTAAGTTCTTGATATATAGGAAAATAGGAATTCACTTGCCATCTTACTTTGAAGTATAAAATAAGTTTTTTACTCATTGTCTTGAGGTCTGGAGTCAAAAGATGTTATGTATTGCTTAAGGTAGTAGTTAGTTTAGGTGTTTTTATGTTTGACATAAATAGCAACATAGGATTAGTGATCCCTATTAAACATACTCAAAACGAATCGTTGATTGTTTTGTTTACATGGATGAAGGTTAGAGTTCTATCCTTTCTTAAGCGCCCTTAGGGTACTGGTGTTCAACATTGAAAATGAAGACTATTGACATCTACTTTTTTAACTTGAAGTTCTTGATATATAGGAGAACTTTAATGCACTTTCCATTTTCTCTTTGAAATACAAAAGAAGTTTTGTACTCATTGTCTTGAGGTCGGCAATCGTCTTTTGAACATCTTTTTTGGTTATATATATCCCACAAAAATGTATTGCAATAGTAAGAAAGCTAGACATATCTGCCTATCAACACCCACGGCACAAAAACATAGTCCTTTTGTCCAAAACCTTTGGGTTTTGAATGGTTCAAGTCAAATGATACGCATGTGTGTATCAAAATATGTTTGGTTATGTTTTTGCATGCGCATGTCACACCTCTATGGGTGTTACAAGAATGTTAACTATAGTGTGACATCATGTGTGTGTGTGTGTGTGTGTGTGTGTGTGTGTGTGCGCATGTCCACCCTTTTCTAGGCACCATCCTCAATGAGGTAATAGGCCCATTGAGTGTGTCCCCAGTACCTGATTAGCCACAAAGGTAAATTAGGTTTCTTGATTGACACTGCCTCCACACCCTTTGCTAAGCAGAACAATACAGAGGTGGGTTGCATACTTGAAACACATTTCCCCACCACCATGCTTACCATTCAAGTGCATCTTCTAGTGCACATAGTTGACGACGTGGAAATAGCGGGGACCATGCATTCTAGATGGATGTTCTTCCTAGAATGCTTCATCAAGACGTTAAAGGAATTTTTGTGTCAAAGGGTGCACCCAGAGAGAAGCATGACCCATGGTTAGGTGGTTTTTGAGCCACCAACATACATTTGGAGAGTGGCTCTGTGAGTTTGATTGTGGAGATGACGGCTAGTTGATGATGAGCACCTATGTCTAGGTGTGGAGAAAGGAATGAGCACAGACCGAGAGGAAAATATCAACCCATTTTTTATGCTTCACAATCCAACGATGTAGAAGTATCTTCCCCAATATGAGCATGTGAAGCAAGAGCGAGAAGCCGAATGATAGGCCTAAATAGAAGGGGGGTAATAACCACTAGTGCAGTATCTTGTAGATCTTCAGACATTTCCATCTTTCATGAGTCTAAGATTCTTGCATGATGTTATGGTCAAGTCCCAACAACAAGGTTAAAAAGTGATAAATGAAGAGATATAAAATATGGCAAAAAATGTAGAGGGGAGCAACATGGAAGAGATATTAGATGATCATGAGGATGTCTCTTTAGGGGGGAGATCTTCATAAATATAGGGATGTATGATGAGTTGTGCCAAGATAAGAGGGAGGTTGTTTTAAGTTCCAATTCATTGTATTTCAATGTGCTTGCTCCTAATGAAAGTAGCTGAATTTGTTTTATTGCAATGAAAACATGTCTTCTTTATTTTTCACCAATTATTTTTTAGTAATAAGTTTGAAAGGTTCTATAATGCGTGATTTTTGATGCAATTAAAGGTCGTGATTGGTTTTTGGTGCAAAGTTGTTTACTCAAAGTTTATTTGTTGATTATGTAGTATAGCCAACTTTCATCTTGTTTCTTAACGTTTTTGCGTTTTCTTCTTTATGCACACATACACACAAGATGAGTCATAGTGATGATGATGAGAGGGCTTGGTATGCATCTCTGACACCACACTAGAGGAAATACTTTGCATCCCACCACCCATCTTTGACCAGGTGCAAGACACCCATTTTCCCATGTTTTATATCGTTGTAGCGATCTGTGTCATTGATGTCCTGCTGACCCTTGCAGCTACGACATTCAAATTACTCTAGTGGAAGCGAATGCTAAGGAAGTGGCAAAATTGATGATTCCACCCCACCTCATAGCCATAGAGCACCTTTACCCCCGCCATTGCTTGTCGCTCCCACACTTGCCACAGCTTCGCCATCCACTCCACGTCTTGTCCAGGTGTTATACACTCTTTACTTGATCGTCACTTTAGATGACACCCCTCAATTCACATTGGAGGATACCTTGCTTGACACCTCTTGCTTCACACCAGAGGATACCTCTGGCTTCACAATGAAGGATACCCCTACTGACACCCTTGTGGTTACCCTTCGCTTTCACTGTGATCAGTAGTAGGAGTTTCTGTACAACGTAAATTGCTCCTTCAATCATGGACACAAGGATAAGGAAAACTTATCATTGTGAGCATGTGCTAGCTTTGCTCCCAAGTCTTCTACCATCACATCGAGATTGACTTGGAGTTGAAGGACCGTGTTATTTCGCTCATTCAATAGTTGTTTCCCGTGCCCATAGTAGAGGACCACTTCTCTAACAAATGGATGATCCAAATGATGCACGAGGACTACAAGCACAAGTGCTTGAATGCTGGCAATGCACTCAAGCACTCAAAGAGGAGGCATGCAAAACCCCCATCTTGTGGAGCTTTCAAAGGGAATCCACACGAGGGCATGAGTGGAGTAAAGGAGTTCAAATCACCTTGGTAACAACCTTGCACGACATGCGAGGATGCTTTTGTAAGTGTCACAACATTATTTTAATAGTTAAAGGTTTATCAATTTGTAATTGCTTGTTCTTATCTTTTTTTTTGGGTTTATTACTTTCTATCAATTAACCATCACACTAGAAGGAAGCTCAGCATGCTTGATGTTGGGGATAAGCCCAACTAAGCTGGCCATCATATGAGAATGTGTGTGAACATATTGTAAAGGTCTATTCATTGGTCTAATAAGTCTAATGCAATCTCTCTTTTTTGTGATGTTGCTCGTTCACCTTATCTCAAATCCTCTCCTCTCTCACCTTCTATTTTCTCTCCCCAAGTGATGTGTTTTAAGATGCAATAGGCTTCCACTACCCTCTCAACAAGTGGTATCAGAGCACCACGGTTGTGGCTTCGGCTATGCAACAATCAAAGAGCACACTATGAGGTTTTGCTTCCTAATAGAGTGATCAAAGTGAGAACTTTGAGAGTAAGGGTAACAGGATAAGAGTCGTATTCATGGCGGCAACAACTACATCCCTCTCCTCCTCTGTCTCTAGTGGGCAGTAGCTGAAGCACCTCAGTGAGTTCTCTTACAAGATTGGAGCCTATGAGGCCCGTGTGGAGATGATGGCTCCCAGGTAGGCCTCAAGCTTTGATAGTATCTGGCATGGTGCAAACCAACCCTTGTACTTGGGTTCCTTGTCTGACAACCCACCATTGCACCCGACGTTCCCCAGTAACAACAGTGTTTGGAGAATTGAGGAGCGCACAATCTTGTTGAACCCGCCACCTATTGCTATGGATGATGTCAATGTAGCCAACAGAGCACATAAGTGCCACCATGTGCGGTGATGTTCCTCTTTGACGTCATCTCTAACAAAAGCTTGGCAATGCAACAACACCTGCCTACAAAATTTGTATATTAGTTCTCATGATTTTTTTAAAAATGGTTTTTTTTGGCAGTGTTCACACAATCTACCATGTAAAATCCACCCGCACCCTCCTTCACCATGTTCATGATCATGTCTATGACAAAGTTTTTTGTTGATGATGGCACAATCATGTATGATAATGATTGTACACACGATTGCCGAATATCATGATTACATTGATTATAAAGGGATTAGATACCACTTCGGCGACTACGATAATGTTGGTAAGACCTTCCCTCACGGATTATGAAAAGCTTCAACTTGTACTCTCATTAGGTTAACAGGTAAATCTAAACCTAAGGTTTGGGCGTAAACCAAAAACCCCTTGTGTTGGGAGCTCGGTAGTAGCACCAGGTTGTGAGAAAACCTAAAACTCATGGTCGACAATATACCAAAAACTCATTGTGTCATAAGAGTGTAGAGGGAATGTTTTTTGGCAAGCATTTTCGGCAAGCACTTTTTTGGAATCCGATGAGCAAATTCCAAAAAGATAGGACCTGCTACATTGGTTGGAAGCTACCACATCGATGCCATGCTACATGGTCTCTATTCAAAACTCGCCTGTGTCGCTCGTAACACTCTCTCTTCAAACTCCTCAGGAGGACGCAGATGTCCAAAGTCCTTTAGCATACAGTACAACAGTCGAGAAGTAAGTGTGTCAGCCCGAAATTCTCATGCTTTGAATGACCCGCTGATGGAAGCCCTCCGTCTTGGGGAACCTATAACACATCACCGAAGGGGGAAGAAATCTCCTACTCGCCAAAGATTTCCCCCTTCCTATAGAATCTCCCAAGTCGGACCCCCTACAAAAGCACTCTGTCATGTCTGGGTCTAAAGATTTACCCTTCGAGGAGCTCCCACAGGGATGGTTACAAGAAGAGTATGCAGAGTTTCTAATCGATCAAACACCTGCACATGATGTCTTGAAGCTCCAGGAGGCAGCTCACCTCTCATCTTCAGAAGCACCCTCTCCAGCTACACCCCCGGAACCGGTCAGAGAAGTCAACCTGGGAGATCCTGACCACCCTCAGCATGTACTGTTAGCAGCTTGGTTATGGGAGCATCCCGCATTACTCAATCAGGTAGTCTCTTTCATACACTCTTTTAAATATGTTTTTGCTTGGTCCTATAAGGATTTGGAGGGGATCCCACCAGAATTGGGTGTCCATACTATACCTCTGGTTGAAGGGGCTAAGCCTATAAGAGGCCGAGCTTACAAGCTCAACCCGAAGTATGCTGAGGCAATCAAGTCAGAGTTAGAAAAAATGCAAGAGGCAGGGATGATTGTACCTGTGGAGCACTCTGAGTGGTTATCACCCATGGTGATAGCGCCTAAGAAGCAGTCCAACAAATTCCGTGTGTGCGTAGATTACCGTGCTCTGAATAAGGTAACTATCCCAGATGGTTTCCCAACACCTTTCACTGAGCGTGTGCTCGAAGATGTAGCAGGGCATGTATTGTACAGTTTCATGGATGGGTTTAGTGGATACAATCAGTTGGGCATCCATCCAAGTGATCACCTGAAAATGGCCTTTGTGACTCCCTGGGGTATTTTTATCTACACTCGAATGTCTTTTGGGTTGAAAAATGCCCCACCTTCTTTCAATAGGGCAGTATATCTCATCTTTTGTCCTCTGCTTACGGATCATCTTCGCATCTTCATGGAAGATTTTTTGACCTTCTCAGGTGCTCAATGTTCAACCCCAGTGGAAAATCTAGAGGAACACCTCGCTCAGCTCTCTGCTGTCTTCCTCAGGTGAAGAGAGGCACGCCTAAAGCTAAATCCTAACAAATGTCATTTTTTGGTTACTGAAGGCACACTTCTAGGCCATGTGGTGTCTGCTAAACGTTTAGCGCCTGACCCAGAGACGATCGTGGCAACCTTAAAGTTACCACCTCCCATCAACCCAAAAGGGGTACGGAGCTTTGTAGGCCACACAGGTTATCATCGCAGGTTTATATGCATGTATGCACAGGTGGCTCAACCCCTAACCTGCCTAACCAGTGCTGCTATTCCCTTTCAATGGTCAAAGGCAGAGGCTGAAGCTTTTGCATACCTTAAAAAATGCCTCACTAAAGCGCCTAACTTAGTAGCTCCCGATTGGTATCTCACCTTTCATGTGCATACATATGCCAGTCAACTGGCTGTGGATGCTGTGCTGACTCAACTTAGTAAGGAGTACAACCTGGATCGCCCTGTTCACTATGCGAGTCGCCTACTCACCAAGGCAAAGTGCAACTATAGCACCCCAGAAAGGGAAGGTTTAGCTATTGTGTATGCTCTGCAAAAATTTCAGCACTACTTATTAGGGGTCCACTTCACAGTTATTACTGATCACCATGCCCTGCGATATCTGCTCAACAAACCGCAGGTTGCAGGTAGAGTATGGCGATGGCTACTCTTATTTCAAGAGTTCGATTTCAAAGTGGTACTCAAGCCCGGAAAACATCATGTCCTTGCTGACCACCTTTCTCGCGTTCACACTGGTGAAGAAGCAACAGGGGTTGCTGACGACTTTCCTGATAGCAGTCTCTTTAAGGTGGATACCACTCCGGAATGGTATGGCGATGTTTTGCATCTGCTTTCTACTGGCCTCTACCCAGAGAATGCTTCTCCCTTGCAGAAGAGACGCCTATTGCTGAAGTCTAGGCCTTTCACTCTGATTGGGGGCCAGCTATACAAATCAGGGCAGGATGGTGTTCTGAGGCGGTGTGTCTCCCCTCATGAAGTCAAGTATATTTTAGAGGATGCCCATAGTGGTCCCACTGGTGTCCATTACCCTGGTCATATTACTGCACAGAAGATTCTCCAGTGTGGCTTATGGTGGCCCTATATTTTTCGCGATGCAATTGCCTATGTAAACGTATGCGATGTATGTCAGCGTTGTGGCCCTAAACCAAGCAAACAGTCAAACCGTCCTCTGCAGGTCTCTATGGCATGGCAACCCTTTGAGAGATGGGGCATAGATTTTGTAGGTCCAATTACTCCCTCTTCCCAACCCGGCAATCGGAAGTATCTCTTGGTGGCTTCAGACTACGCAACAAAGTGGGCAGAGGTACTTGCAACAACGGACTGCATTGGCACTACCAAGTTTCTCTACGAAAATATTTTGTGCAGGTATGGATGTCCCTTGGAAATCACCAGTGATAGGGGTAGTCACTTTGTGAATGAAACAATTTCTACCTTGCTGGCCAACTACAAGATTTTTCGCCAAAAATCTTGTTCCTATTACCCTATAGCAAACGGGCAGGCAGAGAGCAGTAATGAGGTTCTGATAGCACTCCTACAGAAAGCATTTCATCTTCATCCCGCGACATGGGCTCAAGCTATCCACGGTACACTTTGGGCATATCGAACTTCTTTCAAAGCCACAACCAATCACACCCCATTTCAATTGGCTTTCGGTTTGGAAGCGATAGCACCTTTCGAATTCAACTCAAGATCCCCGCGAGTGGGCAGTCTTCGTGCCAATGGAAATTTAGGGTCGACATCTGTCTCTCGTCTTTTCCTTTTGGAGGAAAGCTAAGGTTTGGCTTCACTGGCTCTAGAAGCAGAGTAGCTTTGTCGTAAAGCCTGGCATGTTTGCCATCTCAGAAAGCCGCAAATAACGCAAGGAGCACTTGTGCTACTTTATCAGGCAAAGTTTCTGAAAAAAGCAAAGAAGTTGGTCCCAGCATGGCAAGGACCATATAAGGTGATGGAGATTCTACCCCACAGAGCTGTACAATTAGCCACTCTTGAAGGAGTTCCGCTGCCTTTAGTCAATGGATCTGGGATCAAATGCTATCATGCTTAAGCTACCGCTCAAGGGTCTAACCGAGCTACAATCAAGTGAGCTTCGCCGATTCTTGAACCTTTAAATAACTTCGGAATCACTATCTTCGGCATCTTGTTGTTCCTTTTCATCCTATCTCATACACCCTCTCCTTCTGCAGACTCTGTTAAGCTCAATGGGTTTGATTCTGGAATTGGATCAACTCTACCTTTCACTCTCTGTCTTCAATCTCTGTCCTCTGTAAATCCCTTGTGTTGTGCGTGTAGGAATGATTCTAGTCTGGGGCATAACCTATTCTCCTCAACCCCGACTCAGGCCTTTTTCAAAGCACAGAATTCTTTGATCTATAGCGTCTCATGAAACTCAGTTCTCTTACTATGCATAAATGCATGAGTATTCTTGAGTGGAGTATTTATGAAGGTTGTTGTACCTGTACCTGATGTGTATTTCTTCTGCTGTCCTCTCACTCCTTCCCTTTGCTTTATTCTTCTTTCGGCTTGTGAGTGCCTTGAAAATACCAGTAAACCCTAACCTAACCCTGATGAATTGTTGCCGTAACGGTCTTTCTATAACCACTTGGGGAAGATTGGCTATGCCATTTTCTTTTCCTCTTCAAAAACCCTCCTTAATAACAGGTCTTGCGTTCAACTCCTCGGCTTGATCTTTATGATCTCTGAATAGTTTCCTGCACGTTACAACTCTCTTCTTCTTCCTCTACCACCCTCTGTTTTCAACCCTAGCCCTTCCCTTTCCCTCACCCTAACTTATTCCATATTCCCATGCAACTCGCCCTGTCCCATGCCCTCGCCCTCGCCCTTGCCCACCCTTCCCCCTCGCCCTCGCCCTAGCCCTCCCTTATCCACTATCCCCTCGCCCTCGCCCTTTCCCATCCCCTCGCCCCTCACCCCTAGCCCTATCCCTCCCCTTCCCCCTCACCCTCGCCCCTTATCCCCTATCCTCTCGCCCTTTCCCATCCCCTCGCCCCTCTCCCCTAACCCTAGCCCCTCGCCCTCGCCCTAGACCTACCCTTCCCCCTCGCCCCTAGCCTTAACCCTCCCCTTCCCCCTCGCCCTCGTCCTCGCCCCCTTATCCCCTCGCCCATTTCCCTCGCCCCTCGCCCTAGCCCCCCCTCACCCTCTCGCCCTCACCTCTCGCCTTGTCCCTCCCCTCTCGCCCTTGGTCCTCCCCTTCACCTCGCCCTCACCTAACCCCTCGCCCTCACCCCTCAAGCCCCTCGCTAGTTCTCCGTCTAGCCCTCGCCCTCCTAGCAACCTCGCCTCCTGGCTACTGTGCAAAAAGCAATCAAAGACAAAACAAAAACAAAAGCCAGAAAAGCACATTTAAAAAAAGAAATCAACTGGAAAGCGAAGCTATACTTACGTGACTTTAGCTTCAACTTAAACGTAAATCAGCCTCAACTTCTTCATATCAGAAGCGCCAAGAGTAATCTGGAGTCCACACTCTTCCCATCGCCAGGTGCCTCCAAAGCTCCTACGCCCTGCTACTCCAATTTCTCAATGGAAGTCCCCGTACAGTTTAGTAAGATGGATCCTACTCGGAATAGAGAAAAGCATCTGCAATCAGAGGAAGAGTCCTTTGCCTCTGGGGATAGCTCTGACAGTAAATCAGACTATACTCCTAGTTCAGAGTAGATTTCAGAGGAATCTTCAGAGGAGATTCACCCCAGTCAGTCCTTGTTGTGACAGGGTCACCACTCTTCAGGAGCCTCGCTCGCTGGTGCTCTCTCTAAAGTACCTTTAGTAATGATATATCATTTACAGGCTCTGAATCCAGCACTCAAGTGTTCTCTCAGTAGAAAATGATACACTTGGGTCTTCAAAATTTGGCTCAGGCCGATTTGTCATGCAATATCTCTACTACCAAGCTAAGTTCCCTCTTGCTCACTTTTCCAAAGCTGAATGGTACTACACTTACAGTGGAGGATATTGGAAAGGCTATGGGAATATTGACTGTGCTGGCACCTCTGCCCGCAACCAAAACCTTCTCGAATCTCTCACCAGAAGAAACTGCAAATGCTTGTCAAGAACTTTTGCTAGACTCACAGCCACACTATTACAGGAGTTAGCAGTTGTATTCAGTGTTCCAGTATTATTTTTTACTGCGCGCACCGGAAAGAATAGGGGTTCTATCTTCTCCGGGTTCTCCAACAATATGCGATGCTTTTTTTGTCTCTACCATTGCCTGCCATATCCATTTCACCATCTACTGTTTAAAGTGCTGCAGGACAGGGCAAAGCGTTTTCGGACTCAACGTAAAGGGAAAGCGGAAAGGTTCAATTGCTATGTAGCCCCTATTATGTATTGGATAGTGTAGATTATGCAGCAAAAGACAGATGCAACAGTAGTTCTCACCCTTCAAGATGATCCAAAAGAGCAAGACCGTTCCAAAATGGCCAAAGGGAAAGGCATCTTGCGCAAGAGGGCAAAGGTACAAAAAGATTCGTCTGAGCAGCTAGCAACACTACCCTTCTCAGAATCACATATCAAAATCTCTGAAGTCCATACTAGAACACCAACAGTGCGTATGTCTACTTTTGTGGCCGCCTCAACTTTCACACCACCTCTTGTGAGTAGTGTTGCAGTCACTAAAACACAACCTCCAGTTGTGTCGCCAGCACCACATACTACTCTTAGTGCAGGGGCACCTAGGGGTACTGCAGGGGCATCTAGCTCTGGGACACCTACATCTGAAAAGCATGACATATATGAGACTTTTGCACCTCAGGCCGACAAACTTTTAGAGGCGGACAGAAGAGCCATTTCGACGATTATGAATGTAGCCCTCTCATTGCAAGGTACCAACGGCCTGCATCGCGCCTGCTATGACGGTATGACAAGGGAAGTTCAAGCTCATCTTCAACGAGTGATGGATAGGGACAATTTCATTGCTACATCTCAAGATCGCATAAGAATCTTAACTCAACAGGTAGTGGACCTCAAACATATTGTCCACACTCAGCAAAAACAGTTAAAAGAGGCAAATGATATGACCGCAACAGTTCAGGACCTCTCTCCTGTGGTGCATACAATGTGTCCCTCATGTGCAAAATACCAAGCTGTAGCCATTTCACAGACAGTTCCAGCTACAGCTACAACTCCAACTACAACCCCGGTTTCTCCGCAAGTTCCTGCTATGGCAACACAGATACAGACACAGACGGACGTTTCCAAAGCACATTCAGGGGATTCTCAAACAGCAGAGAAAGTAAATCCTACCAATATGGAGTCTAAGCCAGCAAGATCGGTCTCATCACAATTTCATGGACCCTCTATGGCCTCCCCCTCCCAGTCCCCATCCTTTCCTAGACACTTCTACGGCTTCCCTGGATTCCAACAACCTGTTCCACCCTCTCAGCCTGCCCAGTCTTTTCTTGGGTTTCCACCTACTCACCCTCACCCGACGCAGCCTCCTGCTCATGGGGTGGCTACTCCATACCCGATGTACCCTCCTCATGGCCACTACCCCTCACCATACACTTGGCCTCCATTTCCTCACCCACCTTTCTATCAGCCTCCTCCTCCTCCTCCATCATCCGACCACCAACAGTAGATCGCCGATATTTCAGTTCTTCAGTTCCGCTCTCCGGGACGGGCAGCGGTCTTCTGGCGGGCAACCTGTATCCTGCTACAGTGTCACTTTCACAGGACAGTTAGTTTACAATTGGGCTTTGGTCATTTCGTCTTTGGTCTGGTCGGTTCACACTAGATAGGCTCGTTGGGCAGAGACATGTGGCAGGGATAGGGTGGTCTAGTGGACATTGTGGCCAGGTCACCACCGCCACCCAGTGGGGATAGACTTAGATGATGTTCTTTATGAGCCGTTGGTGGCTCTTGATGATTGTACATATGAGTAGTCGTTTTGGGCCAGTGGCATTATCTGATGTAGTGGTCTAGAGTGAGTGGGTCTTTACACAGAGCACGTCTTCACCATCCCTGCACATATGAGCCTCGACACCCCATTGTACCTGTGAGTCCTGGGCTAGAGCTGAGTGTGCTGCCACGCTAGAGTCTGTATCATTCTTTGAGATAGTCGAGTCATATGTTCTGGTTTGCTGTTGTGTCTTTGTGAGCTCTGTTGATGTCTATGGTTTCCTTTTCTGTCAGTTTGTTTGAGTGAGATTGTCACGCACATTGCACTGAGGACCACCCACGATAGAGAACATGACAAATTATCCGTGCTACACTAAACACCTGGAGTGAAGTACCAAGTGAATTAGAAGAGAGAGTCATCAGCATGTTGCATGACAAGTTTCCCATGTCAACACGGGATGAGCGCTTCAATGAAGACCTGATGAAGGTTCGAATGCGCGAATACTGCAAGCACAAGCGTTCCAAAGTGCAAAAGCAATAAAGCATGGGTGGGATAGACCAGATTGGCTGGCCAAAGAAGATTGGAAGAATGCGAAGCGAGCAGCACGCGAGAATCTTGACAAGTGGAAGCAACAAAAGGAGGCAGCCAAAGCATGAGTAGAGGCAGGGAGCTCGCACCACTTGGGGAGCGGCGGGTGGGCATCATTTGAGGCCGATTTTGTAAGTTTTTTTGCATTGTTTGGTAGTTACATCTATTTGTACTTTTAAATTCTAACATAATGGATTCTTTAATGTTTTGAACAGTGGTCGATTACACGACGTGACCCACACCGTACGAGTGCGAATACGGAGGCAGAAAGGGCTTAAACACCCTGATGGACATTCTGAGTTCTTGCGGTGGCATGGTTAGTATTAGGGTTTACTCTTCTCTATTTGTTGTATTGTTTTGTAAATTATATGTTTATACTTGTAGAAAGTTGTCTTATTGTTTTCTTCTGTAGAATCCGACAGATACGCCGCTTGGACGTGATGAGACGTCTGATTAGATGACGTCACTCTAGCTGTAGCTAGATAGCATTAGTTTCTTTTTGTCATAGCATGTATAATGAGATGATGTGTATACGTCTTTTTGTAACTATTGGAAGACCATGTATATTTTCTCAATAATGACAATGGTGTTGTAACTATTACATTTGCAAAGCTTAACAATCAAGTGATTTTGCCTATGATGTGTACAATTGTCATCGATTTACTTTCATCAATTTACTTTTTTTAGTTTTGTAGCTTTATTCTGCAAACAATACTATGGATGATGGAGTTAACGGTTATATTGTCTTGTGGGTGACTACTTTGAGTCTATACCTTACACTTTCTTTCAAAGGTGAATCTGGGCTTATCTTGGATTCATTTAGGTTTACTCTGTTATTGAAACATTCAATATGGTTGATGGGTGGCAGGGCATTGAATGCCCTGCCACCCAAAAATTTTTACTCTCGAGTGTCGCTATAAGCGTCACTATATAAGGCTCTGCAACGTCGCTATAAGCGTCGCTATAGGTAGCCTGTATAGCCGTCGCTATATATTGGCGAGTATAGCAACGCGTATAGCAACAATTATAGCAACACTCATAACGATGTTCTCATAGCGACGCTGTGACGGTCTTAGCGACGCCGGGGAGTACAAAAACCCAATGTATTTCCATCGCTAAAAACATCACAAGTGCACACAACCTCTTTTAGTGAAACCTTAGGCATGTGCATATGCATCAATACAATGAAGTATCCCATTGAATTGGTTTGATGTGCATGACCCCAGTCTGAAATTGTCTACAATGGTCATTACAAACTAATAATGGGTCCTGGAAAGTGCTACCCAATTACTTGAGGGCGCACAAATCTAAAGGAGTAAGACAATCTCTACCTGTAAAGCTAAAGATAACTTTCACAATGAAATCTGGATAGTGGAAAAATATCATGGATCTATCAAGCTTCCAAGTATTTCATTGCAACCTTGAAGCTCACATAGCTAAGCATAGTTGTAATGATGGAAGCCTCTTTTCTAACAACATGCTACCTTATGTCCCCAAGCTACAAAGGTAGTACCTCATATTGTTTTGGCAAAAATATCATTTTAACCAAGGTCTCAAAACTTAATTTAAGTATACTCTATGGCTTTATGCTATGTAGATCAAGCAACACAAGTATAAAACCAAACAAAACAACATGTTCACTAATTTATCCTACCAACGTAGTTCAAAGCAAGGTATGCTTTAGTACATTAAGGCAGTGAATCAAATTAACACATAGAAGTATGTGCTTCAATTATTTCTAGTAGCCAAGGTTGAACGTTGCTATATGGCATGGCCATCAGAAGATCGAGCCATCTTTTTCATCAACCCATTCAATCGATTCAGGTGGACCTTGAGCCGGATTACCTCTCCTTCTAGAGTAAGGACCTGGTCCTTAAGTGCATCAATTTGGATCTGGATTTCCCTATTGGGCATGTGTGAACTTTGCACTGATTCATGTTGCTCCATGTGCACCAGCATGTTGAATTGGTTCTCCTCAATCTGAGTCATTCCTCCATTGAAGCGTTGTGCACATAAACGCACCTCATTGCGAAGGTCTACAATTTGTTGGCCATTCGCTTGCTGAGCCAACAAACGTCCAAAAGTGCTTCCAAGTGTCATTCAAAGTCCAACTTCCTAGACTCACTACGGACAAAGAAGTCCCATAATGCAACCATGAGTTCGTGATTCGCATCATTTACCACAGGATTAACAGAAGAGGATCCCACGCATCGAGCGCTTCTCTTTTCCACTCAAACATTGGCAAACCTTGGAGGAGTGGACTCAATACCATCAAACTCGGTCTCAACGATGGTAGTGTTATTAGTGTTTTTCATAGCTGTACCATTAAAAAGTACATCACAATGCATATAAAGTTGAACTATGTGTCAACTACCACGAAGGAAGTAATCCCTTGCACAATATCACAAACATAACATCTTATCATACAAAAAAAACATAATCTACACAAAGCATAAGAGATGTAAGTTCAGGAAAAGGCACAGAGAGACTTTAAAGTTTTCCTCAAGCAACATGCATGATTTTCTCTCTTCCTTATTGCACACCTCTCTCTCTCTCTCTCTCTCTCTCTCTCTCTCTCTCTCTCAACATAGCAACCTATCCTCTCACAAATGTGAGGATCAATGCACAAAATTATTGTGCTTAAACAAAGATCTCTAGGATATGAACCTAATATCTTGGATCCCTCAAACTCAAATCGCAAGTGGAAAACTCTATTGCATAGAAACACCAAGACATTTAGAAATGTATCCAGATTTTCAAAGAACATTGCCTAAAATGGATCACAAACATGGCAAAGTTGTTGATATGTTTGTCATAAAAACAAACACAATCAAGGACACTATTGTGCCACAAATGATCTAAGAGGCAATCTCAGCGTAGCTCGCTTCATCATGCAATTGGAAATCCGCTTGGAGTTTCTCCATTCCTAAATTAAGGACCGTTTTTCCATCCCAAGGTTGATTCTTTCCTGGATTAACAAACAAAAGTAGTTAAAAAATGGAGACTTTATTTGAAATAATACAATCGAAGCACCAAACACAACAATTTATACGTACCAGTTATTGCATCTATGTATGGTACTACCAAACATACAAGTTGTTTAGGTAAGTAGATTTGGTAGATCAACTAAGTGAACTTAGAATTTTGGAGGTACTCCCAATCATTGGGAACAGAGTATCCTTCATATCTAGCAAACCACTGAGCATCATCTTCATCTTGGGAATACACACACTCCTTCCTTACCGAGTAGACACCGTACTCAACGTTGGAGGAGTATGCCAAAATACGCAAAGTAAGAATATTGATAGATGGCAACTTCATAAGGTCCGCAACACATAAGGAAACAAAAAAACCATGAATCCTACTTTATGCCAAGTGAATTCCTGATTTCATACACACATGCATGGCCTTGTAGTGCTTGCGGATGGTCCTAACAATTTTTTCGTGCGGCAAAGATGCGCACCAAAAATGTGGCTCTGCTTAAAATAATGAAAAAAAATCAAGGTCCCAAAAATAACACAATAAGTCTCCACATAATAATGTCTTAATGGTGGACAAAAAAAATACTAGGATGTGGATGATCTTCTACATTTAATAGAAAGGACACCTCGGAGATGTAAGAAATTTGCTCCATGATCTTTATACCCAAATGGAAAGAAAAAAATAGATGATGTGAGGAAGGAGCAAAACATTCACATGACATAGTTTAGTATATGTTATGGGGAGAGGTAGAAAATTAATTCATGAAATATTTTATGATTTGAAACATATACAAAGAAGAAGACAATGATGAGAAGGATTGGAGCTTTCATATGGCATTGATTGATATCTCATGGTACATATATTGTTAGTGCAATTGTTTTGTAAATTACATCAACGTTATGTAAAAGAATTTTCACTCCAACATTTGAATGTGAGAAGAACAGTGCAACATACAATTGTCCATGAGTGAAGACCAGTGTCACCAGGTATAGGCCCAACATGGTAATTCTTTGGCCGTGTAACTTATTTATCATAATACAGAAAGAAGGATTGGAACCTTCATATGGCATTGTTTAATATCTCATGGTACACAATGTTTATTGTTAGTGCAGTTGTTTCATTTACATCAACGTCACGTAGGAGAATCTTCACTCCATGTAAAAATGCAACATATAATTGTCCATGATTGAAGACCAGTGTCACCAGGTATAGGCCCAACATGGCGATGCTTTGGCCCTATGACTTATTTATCATCATACAAGAAGCCAATCTAACTGGAAACTGGCAACTTTGTACCAAAATGCACAAAACATATTCAAGGGATGAAAACCTGAGTGCCAACCCATTTACCTGTAATAGCTTTTGTCTCCAAAACTCTTGCATGAATTCCTTGCACACGAAGCGTGTCCCATTACATAGACCTCAACTTGGATCAAGGTTCCATAGTAGAATTATTGGGGCATTCATCTTGAACTCCAAGCAATGTGTTGGAAATCCACCATCCAAGGTGAGACTATTTAAAAACTCCACAGAGTATAAGAAAGATCTTGCATCGAGTTTTCCACCACAGAGTCGACACTAAAGTATTGCACAACATCACCTTTCATTGTGTACAGGGCCGTAGCATTGAGAATATCAATTTCAAAGTTTTCCAAAGCAAGGATGGCCCCCTCTTTGAAGTATTTTGCATGGACCACATCTTTATCAATTTCTAAATAGATGCAACCTATCAATACATCCAATGAAGATGAAGAAAGAAACATGTGACGGGGGATTTCTATCCTCTGTTCGTCACTGATTGTCAAATTCCCATTTCCTACATCCATAAGCCATTCTCTGTAGGCAGAATTTGCAACATCACCACCTCCCACACGCATGTTATGTGCCAATCTAAAGATCTTCACATGATTCCATAAGTGCGATCGACAAAGTGTAGCATCAACAATGTCAGCACGCGCTCCTTGGAACACCACTGGTAAGATCTGTCTGAAATCTCCCCCAAGAAGTAACACTTTTCCACCAAATGGATTTCTTGAGCACATGATATCTTGCAAAGACTTGTTTAAAGCTTCAAAGGCATATCAATGCATCATAGGAGCCTCATCCCACACAATCAACTTGCACATTCCAAACAATGCAACAAGTTAACCCTGAACAGGGATATTGCATGTGCTGCAACTATCAAGGTCCAAGGGTATCTTGAATCTAGAATGTGTAGTGCGACCATTTCACAATAACAATGTTGAAATACCAGAAGATGTTGTGGTCAATGTAACTTCTCTTTCTCCACGCACACGTGACAACAAACAATTATACAAATAAGTTTTCCCAGTCCCTGCAGGACCATCTAGGAAAAAAATAGCCCCACCATCAATAGTCAATCCATGCAAAACTGCCTCAAAAGCAATCCTTTGATCTTCATTTAGAGTCTTCTCCATTTCACGTGACACGGGTAGCTCTTGCATTGTGTCAAGGCATTGCTCTTGGAGAAGCAAGCTATTTTCATCACGTGTCACAAAGCGCTCATCGGGCATTGGAATTCCAAGAAATTCAGTTAAACTTCATCCAAAAGTACCAAGAATGTTATGCAAATCTCTCAATGCATACATACCCTTTAGCAACTTGTGTACATCCATCTAACGACTCATATCTCATCTCCAACATGTGTTGATAGTCCTCAAACAAAAAACGTCAAAATCTTTCACATAAGAGATGAGGGGAAAAGGGTTCACAAAACAATAGAATGGTCACAAACAAATGTCTCAATTGCAAGCCTATATGTGTATTGCAAGCTTCCTCGATGCATCCAAACCATTCCCCAGCATCTTCCAAGATACCGCTTGCTATGCATGCTGCCTTGAATGTTCAAAACAATACACCATTTGTGGAGCCTAGATCCTCAAATGATTTACATCATTTACAAATAGTCAAAAGCAAACGGACATAATATCGTTCACCTACAGAGGGCTTCATAAAATACATCCACCCAATAGTGTCCCTATGACGTCTCTTTGTCCATTTTTTGGAACTCGAATTCCACACCCACTTTTGAGGAAAATCAATGTACAAACTATCGTTTGCATCAGCATTCTCCAAGTTGCATGTGAACCACTCTGTCAAAATGGTCTTCTCTACATTATCCCTTTGTAAGACATCATTAAGTCTATCATTATCTCGAAAAGTCACCATTTGACCAGCCGGAACATGCACGCTTAATCTCTGAACAACTGGTGCGTCATCGTGCAAAGGATATTCAAAAAATTTCCAGCAAGCCTTAGATGCAGATACATAACGACCATCCGTGTACATGTCTATCTCATCAATGTTCTCCCTTTCTGCATCACATATCGATGTATGGAATCTTAAAATTTCCCTATCAGGCCCCTTGTAGATGTACTTATAGACATACTTGACGCTGAAATTGTAGAGCATACCTCAACATTGATATGTGCATTAAATAGTGTTGACAAAACAAGATTGTATGGCACAACTCATCGATTATCAATAGTAGAACCCCTAACCTTGGAGTTGAAGCCATTGTTTCGTCGCACATAAATGGGGTAGCCATTATTATCCATGCTTGTTTGCTCACAAAATGAACGTGGATATTTTCTAATACACTGGCCATCAACCATGCAAGGAGATGAACTATTGAACTCACCACATGGGCCATGAATGTTACAACTAATAATGATATCATGCAGCACTAGAAATCAGTTTTTATCTGGTAGCTCTGCACAAACCATCTTGTCATAGTCAACTGTTGATTGAGGTTTACATCGACGATCTAGAATCAATAATGTATGAGAATGTGGAAAGCCTCTCATTTGGAACGCCACGACAGACATGTAAGCCAGCACTTTCCCCAAAATATATTTCTTTAAGATATACTTCATCATGCTTGAGTGTTTTAGGAAGAAAACCCTGGTGGTTATGTCTGGTCGATCAGAGGAAACCTTTCCTGGAAGTAATGCCTCATTTATTTCTATCCATTTAGGGCTACATGTGAATGTGATAAATAGGTTTGACTTTCCCTTTGCACGCACAATTGCCATTGCATCTTGATACAATTGGTACATGTGCCAAGGGACGCCTATAAAAGATGAGGTTAAGACAATTCTTTGACATGTAGACCGTCCAAGTACAGCATCACTCCCATACAAATGCAGCATGTCAACCAAGCCTGCATACAGTTCTAGTCTCAACATCTGTTGATTTATACGGACCCATGGAAGATGACATTCCTCAATGGCACAGTATGCATCAACCATGAATTGTTGAAGTAAACGACCCCCACGAAGTAAGAATGACTCTGTATCAGCACGAACATGTAGCCGATATGCATAGTACTCTCTTTGAGTGACACATTGTCGACCAACCAAGGCATACAAAGGGCCATGCACATTAGCATAAGGAAGCTTGATATGCCATCCATCTTCTCCCTATGGAAAGAGAAGAACATACAATAGTGGCATGTACAACCCGTGTAGATTCAAAATCCTTTGCAGCCTTCCATTTTGACAATATATCACAATGTCTCGATGGCCAGCTGTTTGTACATCCCCTTGACCTGGAGTAATCACAGCAACCTCATTGCCAAAGTACTGCCTGGAAGTATTTCTATTCTCACAAATTGTCATTTTGATCTCCACACCAGAATTGTCACGTAACATTCTACCAACATTCTAGAAGGCATTCGCATACAGATTACATGATCCCATCATCATTGGTAATGCTTCAAGAGTGGACAAATTCAAACCATCCAAGGCACTCATACGATTCCGAACCTCGTGCTCAGTATCATATACATATATCTGTGCAAATTTTGGCACCCATCATTCATGTGGTAGTAGAGAACCAAATCAATGGTACACACCGCCATGTACACGAAAGCAATATGCACCAGACCTACCCATCAATGTCTCATCAATGGTAGCTCCAAGAGATGCAAATGCCATCACACTATTGTAACTCCTGATGTTTCTTCTGAAAGACCTACTCAAAGCACCGCTACTATTGAGTAGACTCTCCAATACATCTGGCGGTCTTGCAAGAGGAAAGAGGGATACTTTCACACCTTTGCAACAATATTTTCCCATTGATGGTGTATCTTCCTTCTTCATTTCACATGGCCAAAGACGTGCACCACAAAACTCAAAGAAGGAGGACATGGTTCCTGTATGATTTGTAAGCAATGACACATGTATCAATTGTAGCATGGAAGGGTGAAGACCTTGTATATAGGGATAGGCATCTAGAATGCAAGCAATTCCTCCAAGTGATGTGTAATGAACATACGAGACCTGCTCCTCATTTTGAGCATCTATGAGAGGGCAAAAGTGTATGTCATGTTGATGGCGCTGCTCTCTTATGTTGGAGGTGTATTCCCTTGCCCATTGTCAATGATATCTTCTTGTCGGATCCAAACATGGAAGAGTGTGTTTTCTTCGTTCTTGTCCTTGCATGAAATTTTGCAGAGGGACTTGTGGAATATAACATCACCATGGATATAACCCTCCGCAAATGTGGAGGGACTCCTACCACGACCATGGTCATTTGTTGAGCATGGCAAGGCATCACTTGGCAAGTATACCGTACGTTGTACAGCGAGTTGGCGTCAATAATTCCATGCAATCTTTTAGCGTGCACGCACATGAGAGGAATGACTTGGAGATTCAGGAAGACAAAGGCATGTGTCCCTTGTCCTCGTAAATGCTTCTGTTAAGCAACATGGAAAACGCTAAGTTCATAATGAGTGCATAAGTCTTATCATTTTAGTTACCCCCAAATGCAAGCATGAAATACCCTCAATACATCATAGTATTGATTAAAGTAGTGTACTTAAGGTAGGGAAGTTCCTTATCTACAGTAACTTCCAAATGCAAGCATATAATACCCTCAACACATCACAATATAAATGGAGTAGTATACCCCAAGGAAGGAATACAGAGCGCACATGAACTCAAGGCTTGTTTGATAGATCCTTTCTATAGCTTTAACAAACCTTTCCTTTCATGCGTCCTCCCACTTCTTCTATCAGTAAGATATATTAAATTTAATAGACGTCATAGGATAAATTAAATATGAAATGACATTGCAGTTGAAGACTCTTGTGAGACTTCCTGAAGGCTATTTAGAATCTCCTATCATTGGTTCTCTCTATGATGTCAAGAACAGGTTTTTCATGGGTGCTTGCATGAACAAGGAGAGAAAGCTTGAACCGCCCAAGTGTAATTAGAGTGGTTTTGTTGGTTTTCTCACCCAATGTAGTAGATTGGTTTTTCCAATTCCTTCTCCAAATATTGTAGGTTGGTTCTCCCAATTCACATTGAAATAGTACGCTTAGGTATCAAGACTCATCGGTAAGTCTATTAGCATTGCCCGTATGACAAAACATGCCCCCTCATGGGGTCTTCCTATGGTGCTACAAAATGTGCTTATCATGGCTACCTATATGAAGAAGAAAAGGAATCTTAAAGTTTGGTAGATTGGTTATCAGAGTTTCTTGCCCCATTGCAATAGACTGGCTCTCCCAGCTCCCTCTCCTTTTTGACTGCTATTCAAGGGGTCTTGCTTATCTCATGCAATATTTCTCACAACAACGTAAATGAGGTAAGGAGCTCTACGTTTTCCACTGTAGTATGAGGAATCACTTGGGTTTCCTTTGAAATAGCAAATGTTGGGGTTATATATATATATATATATATATATATATATATATATATATATGTATATGTATGTATGTATGTATGTATATTTATTTATTTATTTATATATGTATATAAATATATATATATATATATATATATATATATATATATATATATATATATATATATATGTATATGTATGTATGTATGTATGTATATTTATTTATTTATTTATATATGTATATAAATATATATATATATATATATATATATATATATATATATATATATATATATATATATATATATATATATGTATGTATGTATGTATGTATGTATGTATATGTATGTATATATATATAACTCCCCCTCTCTCTCTATCTATCTATGCTTCACAATGCTAGGAATTGCATGTGCTATGTAGTTCTTTTTTTGAAATACAAAATGCCTTTTATAGTCGGGGATGTTGAGATAAGGTTACATTTGGCCTCTTTTATCTCTCTCTATGGTGTTAGAAAATGTGTTTATCATGGCTACATACATTAAGAAGGAGAGGAAGCTTCAAGTTTGGTAGATTGGTTATCAGAGTTGCCTTCCCCATTGCAATAGACTGGCTCTCCCATTTTCCTCTCCATTTTTGACAGGTATCTTGCCCGTGATTAAGAGGAAGAGTCCAATTGATTGACATGTGGATGTGTCAAGGGGCCTTGCTTGTCTCATGCAATATTTCTTAGAATAACGCAAATGAGGTAATGAGCTCTACGTTTGTGACTCTAGTATGAGGAATTACTTGGGTTTCCTCTAAAATAGCAAATATTCAGGCTAGTTTTTGGCACAACTTTTCTTGATTGCTCTCACGGCTAGGAATTGCATGTGTCATGTAGTTTTTTAGGAATATAGAGTGCCTTTTGTCATGAGCGTGAATCATGCGCTTGCTTGACGTTCAGAGATGTTAAGATGAGGTTCCATTCGACCTCTTATCTCTCTCTCTCTCTCTCTCTCTCTCTCTCTCTCTCTCTCTCTCTCTCTCTTTGTGCTTCACAAGGCTAGGAATTGCATGTTTCATGTGTTTTAAAAAAATATAGAGCGGCTTTTCTCATGAGCGTGAATTGTGCACTTGCCTGATGCTCGGAGATGTTGAGATGAGGTTCCATTGGGCCTCTTTTAGCAGTGCAATATGTTTACTCAATTTAGACATCATGGCAGCGTGATAGAACGTAGGTGTAGTAGTCCCAATGGCCCCGAAGGCTATGGAGGAAAGGTGTAGAGAGGTAGCTCGTGGTCAAAACTGGCAAAGAGAGAGAGAGAGAGAGAGAGAGAGAGAGAGAGAGAGATGTTTTAGCAAGGCAATAAACTAAGTCACTCTAAAAAAAATCTTAAAGCTCTCAAGTATTACAGCATTGATATTTTGTATTTTCCGTGCTCAAAAAAGGGCTAGGTTTAGTGTAATCCCACATAAATTTTACTTTTAAATTCATTATTTGAAGCTGAGAAAACCTATAAAGGCATAGAGGATAGCTCGTGGCCAAAAGTGGCTATGAGAGAGAGAGAGAGAGAGAGAGAGAGAGGGAGGGAGGGGGAGGGAGACAGTTGTCTCAAAAGCTATAATTTGCCTCCAACCATTGTTCAAAACCTAGGTTTAGTGCATTCTCACTCGCAAATATGGAATTCGCCTTTAAATTCCAACTCGAAAGCAAGAACGCCTCCAAAGCTCAAAGGAATTTAGGGTTACCCTAAACTTCAAATATAGGCAAGGGTTTCCCTTTGCCACCACCCATCTTCGCCACTCACATTTTGGGAAAAAGCATTGCGTATTGGAGTGCTCGAAGATTGGTTAATTGTAATCCCACATATCAAATTTAAAATTTTGAGATTCTAATTTTCAAGGTGAACGCCTAAAAAGATGAAGCGATTCCTAAGCTACACGTGCCTTCAGGGGGGAAGATTTCAAAGGTTCATAGACAATAGCTTGATTTTGTAAACAATAAAGAAAAAAAACCTAGGTAATGTAGAGGCTACAGTGTCACTTTCACAGGACACACAGTTAGTATAGTTGATTTGGTCTGGTTCACACTGGAAGGACTCTTTGGGCTAGGCAGTGACACGTGGTAGGGATACGGACGGTGGTCTAGTGGACATCGTGGCCAGTTCCTGCCTCCACATGGCTGGCATTTATGAGCCGTTGGTGGCTCTTTATGGTTGTACATATGAGTAGTAGCTGTTGGGTCATGAGCATTATCTTCTTCACATATGGTCTAGCGTCGTCGTCTAGAGTAGCGAGTCTATACACACAGCACGTCAGCACCATCTTTGCACATCTGAGCCTCGACACCCCCATTGTACCCGTGAGTTCTGGGCTGGAGCTGAGTGGGTGCCATGCCAGAGTTTGTATTGGTTCTTTGAGATAGTCGAGTCCTTATGTTCTGATAGGCAGTCATTAGAGCTTCAAAGCGCACTATTGAGTCTTTTGAAGTACTACAATAGAAGACGTCAACCCTTGGTACCTAGTAGAAGTCCACCAACCTCATCACCCATACCTCCATCCGGTTCTACATCTTCCAGGTCACCTTCCCCGGTAAAGCTCTCTCCCATTTTGTTACAGCAAGCTATTGAGCAACAGACTCCTGAGCAAGCGGCCATGGAGGCGTTGACCAGTGTTTTGGCCAAGATAAACATCGAGTTTCCTACTTTCAAGGGACTCTCCTCAGAAAAGATGCAAATGACCATGCAAGGAGGTTTGTATCTCTTTGTAGAGGTCGTGGTCTTAATAGAGAATATGCTTATTTGGTGCTATTTCCATCAACATTGGATGGTTTAGCAGACAAGTGGTACAGTCAGTTTGCAGAGAATCACTTTTCAACTTGGGCAGCTTTAAGACAACAGATTTGTGAAGCTTTCAGACCAGGGGACTTCCAAGAAAGAGTTCTGGATGAGTTGGCCAACCTGATGCTTCAGCCCAAAGAGACTTTTGCAGAACTCATGACCCGAACAAAGTCTCTATGGTCGCCAAGCTTCCTCAACCACCAGGCGAGTTCATGGTCAAGGAATGGGTAGAGAAGGCTCTTCCAAAGACTTCTCAGCAAAAATCGAGGGAGAATCTCCGACTTGGCCACCTTGGAGGAGTTTGTTGCAGCTGCTACTAGGATAGAGGGGCCAAGGAAGCTGTTTACTGACTCTTCTTAGGTAGAGACTACCTCTGTACTCTTGGAGAGTTCATATGACCCTTTGACTTCTTTACGTAGGGAACTTGAAGCCCTAAAACTACAACACGCTCTTCAAGAGGAGAAATCAATCGCTCTTAGACAGGAGAAGCCCCCACATCTTGAGTCTTTGGATCAAATCAAGAGAGAGCTAGAAGACCTTCAATCTCAGGCTATGGTATGGTGCAGCTCGTGTCGCTCTCCAAGAAACCCTCCACAGGCCTGTCCCTTTTGGGTTTATTGCCACTTTTAGCAAGTCTGGGCATGAAGACAAGGATTGCTACTATATGAAGGGATTGCAGCAAATACAACAAAGTCAAGGTCCTTCTCTCCAACAAGAGCTAGCACCAACATCCAATATGGTTTCCCCCTATGGTCATCAAAATTACATGCCACCTTTACTCAATACCCCTATTTTCCAAGGTATGTCAAGTACGTTTCCGTCTCAAAAAATTTATACCCATGCAACTTCAGCTCCTCAAAGCTTCTACACCTCAGCCTCCAACTCCATGCAACAACAAGAGCAGAACCTCGTCCCCCATTTCGTCCGTCTAATCGGCCCATCTTATGCTACAGATGTGGAGAATATGGGCATTACCAAAGTAAGTGTCCTTTACCTGAAGGGTCTCCTCCTTCCCGACAATGTCCGGAGTCTAAAGACCACTATAGTAAGGATTGTCCCAAGCAAAGGGCATCCTCATCTTCAGGCCCAACTCAGAACCAACAAGAATTCACATTCCCTAAGATCAATCTGATCGAAGTGAACACCACCCCTCAGCCATCACCTGCTACTCATACATTTCAGCCACAACAAGTGGGGGAGCCTGCTGGCGTACTCACTCGGGAACAAAGAGGAGCTCTTGGTCTCAGCTTGCCAGCAAGTCCATCTCATCCATCTCCACTTCCACAACCTAACCAAATTGACGAGCCCTTCATTGGTGCTAAAAGTAGGCCAATCTCTATGGTTTTTAACATTGATGGAGCCTTCTTAACAGCAGTGGCTGACTTGGAAAAGGTCAGAGTTCCAGAGGAAGCCAAGATTGAAGGAGCTAAGCCCACAAACGGAAGAAATCTTGAAGAACACCTTTCAACAAGTCTCCCTTTATGAGATGCTCCGGCTAGATGCAACCCTCATAAGTGACACCCTCTCGGTCATTCAGTCTCTGTACCCGGGTGCAGGGCCTAGTGGCGGGCATCTCCCTGTACATCCCTCAGAGTCTTACATGATTTCTTATCCAGTTGCTCCCCTCATCGACTACAAAAGTCCTTGTCTCACTGTGTCTATTCTTGGGCATCAATTCTCAGGTGTCATAGTGGATGATGGATCTGGGATCAATATGATGCCAGAGTTTACTATGTTGGCTTTAGGTCTACAGCTTACCTACCTACTCCATTCACTGTTACATTGGCGGACCAGAGGACAGTCCATCCAATGGGCATAGTAGATAAGATGCCTCTGAAGGTACAAGACTTCACATTTAGCTTGGATTTTGTGGTGGTCAGTCTTTCCCAAGTGGAGGAAGGATTTCCTTTGCTTATTAGTAGACCATGGTTGCAGCATACTAAGGCACTTCATGATTGGGGAAACAACGCTATGTGGATAAATACTCCTGGCTCCCCCATACAACCAATTCGACTTGAAGGAGGTATGGATCCAGTAGTTCATCACAGCTCGTTGTCAGTACAGTCCAACCCCGACCCCGAGTAGCCTATCCCACCTGACGGGTCTGATGAAGATATGTTGCAGTGGTTGGAAGCTACCAAATCTTTGCCGTGCTATGTGGTCTCTTTTAAAGCCTCAGCTATGCCTGTAACACTCTCTCTCTCTCTCGGCTCCTCAAGCTGACACTAGTGACCCAAGTAAAACAGCAGAAAGTGTGCCAGTCAAAGAAGCAAGTGTGTTAGTCTCTGATGACCATGATTCAAGTGTTCCTCTGATTGAAGCCATCGGCCTTAGTGAACCTATAACACATCACCGAAGGGGGAAAAAATCTCCTCTGCATGAGTTCACCAACGTTCCACCTCATCCTCTAACATCTCTCGGGTCTGACGCCTTGCCCACTCAAAAGCACTCTGCTATGTCTGAAGACTTACCCTTCGAGGAGCTTCCACGAGGATGGTTACAAGAGGAGTATGCGAAGTTTCCAATCGATCAAACACTAGCCCATGATGTCTCAAAGCTCTAAGAGGCAGCTCACTCTTCATCTTCTGAGGCACCCTCTCCAGTTACACCTCCTAAATCGGTCAAAGAAGTCAACTTGGGCGACCCTGACAACCCTCAGCACGTCCTCTTAGCAGCTTGGTTATGGGAGCATCCCGCGTTACTTAATTAGGTAATCTCTTTTATACACTCTTTTAAAGATGTTTTTGCTTGTTCCTACAAGGATTTGGAAGGGATCCCACCAGAATTGGGTGTCCATATTATTCCTCTGGTTGAAGGGGCTAAGCCTATTAGAGGCCGAGCACTTACAAGCTCAACCCAAAGTATGCAGAGGCTGTCAAGTCTAAGCTAGAAAAGATGCAAGAGGCAGGGATCATTGTACCTGTGGAGCACTCCGAATGGTTATTACCCATGGTGATAGCGCCTAAGAAGCAGTCCAATAAAATCCGTGTGTGCGTAGATTACCACGCTCTGAACAAGGTAACTATCCCAGATGGTTTTCCCACAACTTTCACTGAGCGTGTGCTAGAAGATGTAGCAGGGCATGTATTGTACAGTTTCATGGATGGGTTCAGTGGATACAATCAGTTGGGCATCCATCCAGGTGATCAAATTAAAACAACTTTTGTGACTCCCTGGGTATTTTTATCTACACTAGAATTTCGTTTAGGTTTAAAAATGCTCCACCTTCCTTCAATCGAGCAGTATATCTCATATCCTACCCTTGCTTATGGATCATCTTCGCATCTTCATGGATGATTTTTCAACTTTCTCGGGTGCTCAGTGTTCAACCCCAGTGGAAAATCTAGAGGAGCACCTCGCTCAGCTCTCTGCTATCTTTCTCAGGTGCAGAGAGGCACGCCTGAAGCTCAATCCAAACAAATGTCATTTTTTGGTCATTGATGGCACACTTCTAGGCCATATGGTGTCTGCTAAAGGTTTAGCACCTAATCCAAAGAAGATAGTGGCCATCTTGAAGTTACCACCTCCCATCAACCCAAAAGGTGTGCAGAGCTTTGTAGGCCACACAGGCTATCATCGTAGGTTTATATGCATATATGCACAAGTGGCTTAACCACTGACCCGACTCACCAGTGCTATTGTCCCCTTTCAATGGTTCAAACCTGAGGCTGAAGAATTTTCATACCTCAAAAAACGCCTAATTGAAGCACCTATTCTAGTGGCTCCCGGTTGGTCTCTTCCTTTTATGTGCATACTGATGCCAGTCAACTGGCTGTGGGTGTTGTGCTCACTCAACCTAGTAAGGAGGACAACTTGGATCGCCCTGTTCACTATGCAAGTCGCCTACTCACCAAAGCAGAGTGCAACTATAGCACCACCTAAAGGGAAGGTTTGGCTATTGTGTATGCTTTACAAAAATTTTGCCATTATTTATTAGGAGTCCACTTCATAGTTATTACTAATCACCATGACCTGTGCTATCTACTTAATAAGCCGCAAGTTGCAGGTCTGTGCGCTCCTTGCCGCACTGTCGAAGCAAGGGACTTGCCAATACACTGTGTGCGAGCCACAAATGGCTCCAAGCACACAACAAGCCTAAACTAGCAAGCTCAAGAGAGCAAAGGGTGTGTCACTCACCGCTCTACGCTCGCCTTCGTGGTGGATTCCTCGCCGCGATGAAGAAGGAGACGCCGCTACGCCGCGCTCAACCGCCTCGTCGCCGCCGTGTCTTCGTAATGCTCGATCGCACACACACTCTCCCTCTCTCTCTCTCTCTCTCTCTCTCTCTCTCTCTCTCTCTCTCTCTCTCTCTCTCTCACATGCACACACACACGAGGAGGTGAAGAAGAAGAAGATGGAGATGGAGATGGAGCAAGAGCAATCTTCTATTGCACAAATGAGAGAATGAGTGAATTTTAGGTTTAGTTGGCTTTTATATGAGCTCACCCCATTCACACTTGGGCGCCCATGCTTAGCCAACTAATCCCTTGAATGTCCCAGTTAGAGTGCGCCTCTCATCGGCGATCACTCTTACCCTTTTCCTATTGGTCCGACAAGCCCGGTACCTGACTCTACCAAATACATAATACACGTCCGTCGTAGGTGATGGGGTGTCCGTGAGCCGTGAGGGTTAACATGCCCCCCTTCCTGATGTAGATTCCGTCCTCGGAAGCTATTGAGTTGAAGCTGGTTCGTCGAGGTGGAAGAGCATTTGAGATGAATGTCCTTAGCCTTCTTCAGTCACTGCAAAATCAAACAACATTGGCACAGTAATTGCATTCTCTTAAAAAGCATATGCAGTTTTAGGTAGACAAATTGATTGGTAAAAGAATTTCAAACAATTTGTTAGCAATGAACATTAAATTGCAATGTAATCAAATGCATAAACAGATGTAAAGGTAGAAAATTAAACAATTCTGGGGTCGCTAATTTGACGATCGAAAGGCACTAGAGATCGAATATTAATACCATGGGTAAGCTTCTTAATTATCTGTGGTCAATTAAGTTGTTTAATCGCGAGAGCCAAGTATTCATGTTCGAGGGGTGACTAGAGGCTATATCTAGAAGACCTTGTAGTTAAGCTACCATAAAAGGAATTTCTCATGAAATCATCGCCTGACTGATTACTTTTTCTTTGACCCCCCAAAGTCTTTTCACATTGATTCAATTATGATGTGTGTGCTTATTTTGTATGCCTTGGGTTTTTTGCTTTTCAAGGAAAAGCGCCCACACTGGGAACCTCTAGGGCTCTAGTACCATAGGCGATACATGTGAGTGAAGTACCAATTTAAGCAGGGATTTCTCTTCGAGCTTAAAATTTTACATTATGGCACTTTGATTTTTTGTTTGTTCATTTTCAGCATTTTAATTTTGTAACTTTGGGGGGTCATATAACACTGTTACCCTCCCCAGGCTCATCACATTAGTAAACTCCCTTTATAATACTTAAGCTAAAGGTCAATAGGGTTAAGCCCACCAGAAAGCCCTAGTACATTTCACACAATGCTGCCTAAATCGGATTAAGAACCTAAGTAACCATTGCTTATTAGGAAGACATTCCCCATGGTATTAAGAGAAGATTTCTAATACCTAGCTTGGTCAAACTAGCTTAGTCGGACTGCTTGAGTTTTAAACCTAGACAACTGATTATGACAAAACATTACATTGAATTAAATGTTTGATACTAAGAAAATGCATTGAATATTATGCTACCAATCACAATCAAGGCAGACAAACATGGATGCAAAAAGATAAGGGCAATGCTAATGGATATAAAACACTTGTTTGTGTTGATGGTCGCGCTTGATTTGAAGTGTGAACGAGAGAAAGGTTACATGAAGGTCCAAATCCTATCAATAGCAACACGCTCCTGTACACACTAGGAAACAAAAGGAATACCTCAAGGAGGCACATTAGTGGGAAAAGAGAACTCCGCTAATCTCTCAACTCTAAAACAGAAGCACTCCTATCGTACTAATCTTACCTACCCTCCATCACTCAAGTGATGAGGACCAAAGGTGTTTTATGGCATAGGTTTCTGTTTCACTGTACCAGATGTGACATGTGTAGGTCTGAGTCAATGTTTTGACTTTTGATGTGCATACTCGTTTGCTAATTGCTCTTGCTCTTTTTTTTTCTTTTTTTTTTGTGAGTATAAAGCTTTATATGTACATTCCCTAAGATTGGGAGATATAGAGGTCAGGGAGAAAGGTTGAGAGGGAAGCAAGTGAATGATGGATGTCCACAAACACTCCCCCCTTCCTTGGGTAGATCATACCGTTTGAAATGATGTCGTCACCCTTTGAAACCAGTTGTTCCAAGTTGTTATAGGTGAAGATTTTTGCCAGTAGTTTTCTATTACCCTAGGTGCCTCGTCGAGCTGCAAGGGTGGTAAGGTACTCTCCCAGGATCGAACTTGAAGTGGTTCATCAGGTGATTCTTGAACACTGGGAGGTGTGGATTCTTTTGTAGCTTCAGGGAGGTCCACTACTATAGATGGAGGCTGTGTAGAAGCTTTTACCTCTATGGATGTATTACATGAGGAGCTAGAAGCTTCATGGGACTCCCCCCTTCCTGAGCTAGGTGGAACAAATCGTTCTTTCTTTGGTACCCAAACTAGCTCGGGAGCGGGTGTGTAGCATTCTGTGATTTTTTTCTTTCCACGATCATTGATTCGTTTTGGAGCTACGGGATTGGGCTCACTTGGGTCAGGTGATAGGTAAGAGCACAATCTACGTTTTGGCACCCAGATTTGATCATTTCCTTGATAGTAGCCTTGGGCTTCCAATAGTCGTTTAGGGATCCATCGCAACATTTTCTTACTTTTCTTGGAGCGAGTGGTACGTTTCTTACAAGGCTTCTGTTTTTTAGCACTAGCTATGGTCACTAAAGAAGCTTTAGGGACCCACTTGTATGTTTTCTTCGTTACATTAGGATGAGTCTTGTCGGAAGCGATATGCAGTGCTTGTAGCATATTTAAGGGTACAGGCATTTCATCCCCCTCAGGTGTTACCCAAGTCGTCCCCCTATTTCCCCAAGTGTCTATGGTTGCTGCTAGGTGGACCCAATCCACATTGTCCGACTCAGTCATCCCAGGTAGGATATCCATATAAGGAGAATCTTGGCCAATGTCTGTATCCTTCTTACAAGTGTAACAATATTGTAGTGGGGCCGAGTGAACTGTGGTGTCACAGCGATGATCAATAATGGTTTTACTCCCTAAGGGGTGTACCTTACCAGTCACCAAATCCACTCTAAGGACAGAGTCTTGGAATTGCAAATAGACATGATTTTTAGACCAATCATGAACCATTTGTGCTTTCCTCATGAATGGTCGTCCTAAAATCATTTCATATGACATAAGGTGTTTAGAGAAATCCATTACAATGAACGTATGTCGTACCTTGTGTCCTAGAACTTTGATCTTAAGATCCTTGAGCATCCCCATAGGTTTGGCTATGGTACCATTTGCCATCTTTACCACAACGTTAGTAACACTGAGGCGGGGTTTTCCCATGGATTCCCAACAATCTTTTGTAACGATGCTAACTCCCGCACCACCATCAAGAATTCCCCTTGTAGTTAATCCCTTGGTAGTGATGGGTAGGGTCGCATTAGACTCGTCGCCTTCAAAATACTGCCCTAATTCGTTAATGGGTACCTCGATCACAGACTCGTGTCCATCTAAGTCAAGTGATTGCGCATGATTTTCCTCATCAATCATAATCGAGTCAGGCCTATTTGGTTGCGCAAACTGCGGTAATCCCGTTCGTAGCTCTCCGTTAAGGAATGCTCGAAGTGCAAGGAATAACTCAGGATCTCCATACAGCTTTGCTATGATCGTGGTTCGGACCTCAGAAGACATGAAGTCCACTAGTTTGGCAACATTCATTGGCATTTTGCAAGGTGTAGGTCCTTGACTAGGAACTGGTGAGGATGGAATCTCATATTCCTCAATGGGATCAGGTATTCCTTCGTTAAACATCCTTTCCAACAAGAAGGGTGTATGCTCACTTTCTGATGTCCCGTCCTCGCTCCCTTCTTGGATGATACTAGATATGGCTAACGGTCTATGGTTCATGTGGGGTGGATGAACTTGCGTGGGAAACACTGTGTCATGAATTTTGACATGCATGGGTTCTGGTTCGAGTTTCCTTTGAGTCTTCTCCACTAAACCTCTTAGATGTTTCACCTGCTCAATCTCGTCTACTGGGTTTGGGTACGTCCCAATCTTCTTTTTACGATTCTTCCCTTTTTGCCTCTGCGGTTTATCTTGGGGGTCTTGGATTGGATTTGGAAACACTTGTGGTGTTTTCAGAGGCTCTTTATGGTTTTCTCTTATTCGGTTTTCATTTGGTTCCATGTTACGGTTTTCTTTGTCGGTCTTTCCCTTTGTGGTATTGGTTCTAGTCTCCATTGTCTTGATTGAATATGAATCATCCTCGAGGTCATTCATATACACGGGGTCATCTCCTGTTCCTATGTTTGTTTTGGAACTTGGCTTTGAATTTCCCGTATTCTGCGACCTCTTCCTTCGTGTCTTCTTTTTCTTTGCTTGGATAACTGACGCGGTATCTCTCTCTTCGAGGATATGGCCTGGCCCTTGAAGCATGGACCGTGTAATCGCATAAGCGGGTGCGACGGGTGGTATTGGCGATGTCACACTAGCAATTTCGACCAAATTTAGGGGTGTGATTTTAGGCGCATTTGGGTTATAGGGGCATTGGGCAATCAAGTGGTCTATGCCACAACGATTACATGTGAGTATTGGCATTGCAGACGTGCTCCCTTGATTCATTTGCATCTGTGCAGCATTCTTTTGTAGCATAATAGGGCACTCCGCTGCCCGATGTGGTCCACCACACTCGTAGCATTGAAGAGGTGGCCTCCTAGCCTGGGTGTTGATATTTTGACCTCTGGATGCGAGAGCAGCAGCTTGATAAACCGGCTTGACTTGCCCCCAACAATCTTCCATGTAGTATATAGGACACTCTTCCAATGTATCAAGTCCGTAGGCAATACTAGTGTCTATTTCCTCCTCACAGCCATCTGCATAAGCATTTGATGGCTCGCAACCCACTTGGTTCATAGGGGCGACTCTTGGATGCGGGGGCTGTGGTCCTAGCACAGGAGGTGGTAGCGGTGTAGCTTGTACAACATTTTGAGATCTAGGGACCATGTGTTGCGGTAGTTGCTCAACAGGTGGAGCAGGCATTAATACAGGAGCTCGAGGTGCATCCGTCCAGGCTACAGGTGGTCTATTTGCCATCATACGTTTGATCATTAAACAATCCTTAGCTTCGTGACCATACCTACCACATGCGTTGCAAGTTCCATTAAATTTTACTCTAAACATAGGGCACTCACTAGTGCTATGTGGACCTAAGCAAATGGAACACCATTGTTGCTCCCTTCTTGGATACATGTGACTATTTTGAGGGGGTCGATTATCCTTAAGAGACTCTTGGATTGCCTTGGTGAGGTCTGTCAAGAATGTCTCAAATACCTTTGGCTCATTGGCAATGGGCTTTGCAGTCATGGGTTCATACTCAATGGCTTGTGAGCTAGTGGATCTCGTGTCAGTAGACACCCTCATGCTTGCTATCATCAAGTTGTCCTCTAATTGGATTGCATTGGCAGTGACATCTTCCCAGGTTGTGATACCTCTAATCACTAGTCCATTATAGATTCCTTCATTCCTCAACCCTCGAATGAATCGATCAAGCAGTTGGTTATTGTTGAAGCGCTCATTTATAGGGCAGCGAGAGTTTAAGTGCTTTAGACGACTAATGAAGTCCCTTACTGACTCTCCTTCCTTACGTTCGGCCTTCTGTAGCTGAGATGCTACACCCCAAAGCACACCTTCTCGTATGTACTCCTTTAGAAACAACCTTCGAAGGGTAGGGTAGATTGTTTTCTCGTCCACCCTTAGGGTTCTATACCAATCTCCATCCTTCCCACTTAATGTCAAGCTTAAGGCATTGCACTTATGTAGTTCGTTGCGTTCCCCTAAGGAATCACATACTTGTTCAAACACTTCAATGTGTTTTCTAGCATCTTCGTCCCCATTGAATTTTTGCGTGAGTTTGGCAATTTGTACTGCCTTACTTCTAGGCTCTCTATCAGATGCATGACGCATATTTTCCGCGATAGATCGACCTATGGTTTGAGCAAACGCTGCCAAGTCACCTATGTGAGGAGGCAGGGCCGGTGGAGGTACTCTTGGAATCATATGTGGGAGAGGGACGGGTACCGGTCTTGGCATATGTGTGGATGATGCAGGATATGGAACATAACCGGGCGTAGGTCCACTCGGATAAGGGCTAGGGAGCGGCACTCGAGGAGCATGAACAAGTGGTACAATTGGAGGTGTGGGGGCCATGTGTGCATAAGGGGCTAGAGGCACATACGGTCGAGGCCCCATATTAGGTACTACGACACTAGTTAGTGGCACTACGCTAACCGTAGATGTCATCGATACATTCTCTATCAGGCCTATCCCTGGAGTGAGCACTGTGTTTTCTTTAATAGAGGGTTGAGCCAAGTTAGGGAAGCTAAAGTTGTCGCTCGAAGGCTCAGATTGAATAGAGACCCTAGGTGAAATGACGTAAGATGGGTCCATGGGACTCATTAGAGGAGTCTCCATTTGTGATAGAGTAGGCTGTTGAGCCTTGCTCGTATCCAGAAATCTCATGGGGCCAGTTGAGAGTATATTTATCCCTCGATTTTGCCTTTCCGATTGAATAATGCCATGGATAACATTACAGATCATTTTCTGTTGATCTTCGATGCTCGTGGCACTAGAGGTGGATTGTACAATCTCTATCCATCCTACATGGTAGGCGTGGCCAGAGTGTAGATCCGTCAACACCTCAGTGTGGAGGTCGTATGTCCAATGATCATTAATGAACAATCCTTCTAGAGTCGACGTGTTAACGGTTTCTTGTGAGGTAGAAGCAATGTTGCTCCCCGTGATTTTCCTTGTCACCAACGGTACTCTAGAGGGAACTTCTAAAGGAGGCAGCTCAACAGGGCCTTCTTGGTAAGAAGTTGGCAGGATATCCACATGGACACTCTTTGGTGGTGTGGGGTCCACATGCGATGTGAAAGGAGAGTCCACTTCCCCACCCCCTTCGTGTGCTTCATTTGCATCAGGTTCCGAGCGAGTAGCTCTACCTAATGTTTCCATGAAACGGCTAAACATACTAGTACTAGGCTGTGGAGCTTCGGGAGGTGCATGGCCTTCTCTTTCAGTGTTTTGGGTAGGGTATGCTTCCATGATTTCTGAGTCGGAGGAGGAATCACTAGCGGCTATTTTAGGGTCTTGGGTGGTGCTACCTTGTGTCCCCGCTGAGGGTCTAGAGCCTATCGTGGATGGATAATGGGTGTCCGTATGAACAGAGGCACCCTCAATATGCTCGTGTTCTAGCACCCGCCCAGAGCGTAAGTGCATGTGCTTTTGATACCCTAAGGTGTCAAAAAGCTGCTCTAGGAGTCCTTGTGACTAGTTTTTTGCGTGTTTTTTGTTTGTTTTTTTGCTAGATTTTTTAGAGCGTGTCGTGGAATGGGCCGTGTGATAGCTCGAAACAAGCGTATCACTAGGAGGGACGCGCTGTGCTTTACAGCCCACCGTTTGGTTCTATTTTGCTCCAGAAAAGCCCAAAACAGTCTTTTCCTAGCTAGGGAACTAGGCTCCAAATAGCAAGTCTAAGGGTGCAAGTGGGAAGAGAAGGGAGGAGAGTGGAGGACTTGTCCCACATGCTCTCATTCCCTCTTGAGGGAGTAGGGTATATATATAAGAGTGAGTCTAGTATATATCATAGGACTGAGGCCTGGGCTTGGGCTTGGGCTTGGGGAAATGATCCCGATCCCGATCTAACTTTTATACAAACCAACCCGTCCGTTTTAAAACTCAAGTTTTTTATTTTCGAAAATTTAACCTCCCCCTCACTCACGTTTTTATTTTTTGGATTTTTTTTTTCACTTTTTTTTTTTTGGTACGCGTTTTGGTGCGCATTGACCTCACCTACCTACTTTCTGTCTCACCTAATTACTAGCCTGCTTAATTAACTAACTGTGCGTCTAACTGTGCACAAACCAGAAAACACAGAAAATGCAGAAAATTGAAACTTGACAGAACTGTGCAGTGCAAACCAGAAAATGCAGAGAACGCAAAAAACAGAAATCTCCACACAACTACACACACTCATTCCCTGCCTTTCCTATGATAGAAATTGCACCACAAGAAAGCATAAAGTGCTTAACCGAGCTTAGTGTAGGGCATTTCCCCGGCAGCGGCGCCAAAAATGTGCGCTCCTTGCCGCACTGTCGAAGCAAGGGACTTGCCAATACACCGTGTGCGAGCCACAAATGGCTCCAAGCACACAACAAGCCTAAACTAGCAAGCTCAAGAGAGCAAAGGGTGTGTCACTCACCGCTCTACGCTCGCCTTCGTGGTGGATTCCTCGCCGCGATGAAGAAGGAGACGCCACTACGCCGCGCTCAACCGCCTCGTCGCCGTCGTGCCTTCATAATGCTCGATCGCACACACACTCTCCCTCTCTCTCTCTCTCTCTCTCTCTCTCTCTCTCTCTCTCTCTCTCACATGCACACACACACGAGGAGGTGAAGAAGAAGAAGATGGAGATGGAGATGGAGATGGAGCAAGAGCAATCTTCTATTGCACAAATGAGAGAATGAGTGAATTTTAGGTTTAGTTGGCTTTTATATGAGCTCACCCCATTCACACTTGGGCGCCCATGCTTAGCCATCTAATCCCTTGAATGTCCCAGTTAGAGTGCGCCTCTCATCGACGATCACTCTTACCCTTTTCCTATTGGTCCGACAAGCCCGGTACCTGACTCTACCAAATACATAATACACGTCCGTCGTAGGTGATGGGGTGTCCGTGAGCCGTGAGGGTTAACAAGGTCGAGTATGGAGATGGCTATTCTTATTTCAAGAGTTTGATTTTGAAGTGGTACTCAGGCCCGACAAACATCATGTCCTTGTTGACCACCTCTCTCGCATTCACACAAGTGAAGAAGCAACAGGGGTTGTAGATTAATTTCTAGATAGTAGTCTCTTTAAGGTGGACACCACTCCGGAATGGTACGGCGATGTATTGCATTTTCTATCTACTGGCTTGTACCCTAATAATGCGTCTCCACTGCAAAAGAGAAGATTGCTTTTAAAGTTGAGGCCATTCACTCTAATTGGGGGCCAGCTCTACAAATCCGGACTTGATGGTGTTTTGAGATGGTGTGTCTCCCCTCATGAAGTTGAGAATATTCTGGAGGATGCCCAAAGTGGTCCCACTGGTGACCATTATTACCCTGGTCACATCATCGCCCAGAATATTCTAGAGAGTGGTCTATGGTGGCGCTACATTTTCCAGGATGCAAATGCCTATGTGAAAGTATGTGATGTGTGTCAGTGCTATGGACCTAAACCAAGAAAGCAATCCAACCGTCCTCTACAGGTCTCTATGTGTGGCTGCCCTTTGAGAGATGGGGCATAGATTTTGTGGGTCCAATTGCTCCCCCAGCCCAACTAGGTAACCGAAAGTATCTGCTGGTGGCTACAGATTATGCAACCAAGTGGGTAGAGGTATTGGCAACACCTGATTGCACTGGCAATACTGTAGCCAAGTTTCTATATGAAAATATTTTGTGTAGATTTGGATGTCCCCTAGAGATCACCAGTGATAGGGGTAGTCACTTCCTTAATGAAATGATTTCAACCTTGCTCGCCAACTAAAGATTTTTCATTGCAAGTCTTGTTCTTATTACCCTAGAGCAAATGGGCAGGCCGAGAGGACCAATAAGCTTTTGATAGCCCTTATGAGGAAAGCATGTCATCTACATCTGGTGTCTTGGGCTCAAGCTATCAACGACACTCTTTGAGCTTACCGCACTTCTTTCAAAGCCACAACCAACCACACCCCATTTTAGTTAGCCTTCTGTTTGGAAGCAAAAACACCTTTTGAATTCAACTCAGGATCTCCATGGGTGGGTAGTCTCCGTGCCAATGTTGGTTTGGGGTCTACCTCTGCATCTTGTCTCACCCTATTGGAAGAAAGCCGTTGTTTGGCTTCTTAGGCTCTTGAAGTAGAGCAGCTTCGCCGCAAGGCGTGGCATGATCGCCATCTCAGAAATCCAAAAATTGTGCAAGGATCATTGGTGCTACTCTATCAAGCTAAATATCTGGAAAAAGCTAAGAAGCTGGTCCTAGCCTGGCAAGGGCCATTTATGGTACAAGAAATTTTGCCACATGGGGTTGTCCAGTTAGTCACTCTGGAAGGTGTTCCTTTGCCATTGGTAAATGGATCCAGAATCAAGTGCTATCACTCACCCTGACTCTTTAGAGATCTGGTTATGTTATCCTTCTCATCAGCAATCGTATGACTGTCCCGTCCTCAGCTCTCTCTGGCTTTCCATTTTTTTCTCATCTCAGTTGTAATTGGTGTTGTCTTTAAAAATTCTCCTTGTTTTACTGCATGCATCCAATTCCCTCTCATCTCATTGGTATAATTCGGTTTTTGGAGTCCTGTTAGGATTGTCATCCTCTTGTTTCTGTCTCTGTGTCTATCTGTATCCCTAGGTATCTTTATCTCTGTGTCCTTACTGCTCTGTCTTTACTGCCTCTCTGTCCTTGTGGATTTCTTCAATGTACAAGGTTCAACTCTCATCGGATAGATCTTTGATTTTTATGGTATTGTTCCTAGGACGTTAAAACTTACTTTGCTGCATCTCTCTCCCCCTCACTGCCTTATGGTCTTATGGTACGTCCTCTCTCACACACACACACATCTATTTCTTTGCCTTTCTTGTGCAATCTCTTTGTAGCACGCTTTCAGTGTGCTTCCCTCCTGATGCCCTCCTCCTTTCATTGATTCCACTTTCCCTCTCTCTGTACAGGTGCAAGTTTGCTCTAAATCACCCACATCCTAGTTGAAAGGAGACGCAGGTACAATTTTCCTATTTTGCCAACACAATAAAATTGATCTCTCTCTCTCTCTCTCTCTCTCTCTCTCTCTCTCTCTCTCTCTCTCTCTCTCTCTCTCTCTCTCTCTCTCATTGTGCCCCTTGCTCCCTACCCATCCATCACTTTTTTTTTAAACCCCCTTTCTCCTATCCCCTACCCACCCCTTGACCCCCTCACCACCCCTCTCCCCCCCTATCTACCCCTTGCCCCCTACCCACCCCTAGACCCCCCCTCACCAACCCTTGCCCTCTATCCACACCTCACCCCCTCATCACCCCTCTCCCCCTATCTTCCCCTCGCCCCCTACCCACCCCTCAACCCCCCTATCTAAACCTCGCCCCCCTACCTACCCCTCACCCACGCTAATCATCCCTAACCACCCTCGACCCCAAAACAGATATAATCACTCGCTCCTCCCCTAACCCCTCGTCCCCTATACCCAACCATCCCCTACACACTCCTCGTCCCTCCTCGGCCTTCCCACCTTCATCATACAAGCGTGTGTTCACTATTATCACTACAGGCATGTGTACCACGTGTGCTCTGTTTGCACGGGTGTAGCGATCAGAGATTTACTAATATGAAGGGGTAGTAGATTGAATTTTGCACAGGTGTAGCGATCAAAATTTAGTAGTCTGAAGGGGCAGTAGATTGGATGTTTTGTCTGTCTTTCTCTTTCTCTGTTGTCGCTTGAGAATCAATCTACATCCTCGGTCTACTCGCAGTGCTTTGCACGACACCTCTCTGCACACAATCAGTGGATATGGCAGGAGGCAAAAAATTGTTGCTGAGGAAAAGGCCTCAACCACACAGGCAGGCTAATTATGAAACTGAAGCGGAATCAGAAGCTACCAGCTATGGGGTCACGGATATGACATCCAGTGCTCCATCTGACGAAATTTACAAGGCCTCGGCATCAGATGCAGATTCCAGCTCTGGCTTAGACAATGGTAGCGGCTTAGAGAGTGGTAGCTCAAGTGATCAAGAGAAGGATCCAAAAGGGAAAAGGAAAGTCATGAGTCACATGATCAGTCATGAAGTTGCAAGTCCTCAAAAAACAAAACACAAAACAAAGTTTTCACTCAATTTTCACATGCAGCCCAAGCCATCTCTTATAGATGTTCTCTCACACGACCAATTGGACAACTTGGGTGTCAAATCGCTAGCTGAAGCTGTCCTTCCTGATGATGACATACCTGTCGGCATGATTCATGAAATGCTGAAAAATTTTCCCAAAGTCAGAGGACACACTTTGACAGCGGTGCGTCTAGGACATGCAATGGGGATGACCAACTTTCCCTCCTTGCAGTCGAGAACTAGATCTTATTCAAAACTCTCCAAAGCTGATACCATACAGGCATGCAAGGCATTGTTCGAACCCGATCATCCAAATCTACAGCATCACAAAGCTCTCTTAGCAGTATTCAGATATTATTTTTTAGTGAGAGATTCTCAAGGACCAAAGGGGAAATGTGAAGTACCTACCACATTCCCACAATGTGATGGTCTTTACTGTCTAATCAAGAACATACCTTGTGGGTTTCATCAAATCCTCTTTACATCATTGCAGACCAGGGCAAAAAGGTTTAGAGCACAAGTGCAGTCACCTCAATCTAGCTTCCAATGTTTTGCCATGCCAATATTAGCTTGGGTGATAAACATCCACATCAACCCTCTTGAAGTGGATGAGGATGTAGTAGTGACACCACAAGCAAAAAGAAAGTCTCTTGGCATAGATGATCACAAGAAGAAACAAAAGAAAAGAGTCAAAGTGGCAAAAGATATGGTAGAGACACTACGACCTCTGCCATTTTCAGAGAGCCAGACCCGAGCGATGCATCCTCCACGACGTCCTTCTTCCCCGTCTCTACAGTGCTGAAGGCCGTCGGAAGCTCCACTGTTCTTGATACACCCACTCCTGTTACTGAGGCAGTCTCTCTCCCCCAAGTACCTCTCCCTACTGCTCTCGTCTATACTCTTGCCACTGTTACCACACCTTTCTCACCACCTGTCGTACCCTCGTCATTCTCTCCCATCTCCAGCTCACCCACTGAACCTGCTATTGCTATCACCACGACATCCACTGCAGTGCCTTTTGGGCACCCTACCCTAACATCGGTTGTAGTGCCTCTTGGGCACTCTACACCTCGAGGTGCTATTACTGTTTCTTTCAGTGGAACAAACTCTACGTCATTGTTCAAAATCTCTGAAGAGAACATGCGGGAGTCAAGAAATGCTATTGCAATGATTGAACTTAGTGACAAGAAATTAGCAGCTACCCACCAGAAGCACTCAGCCACATATGCAGCGATGGAAGGCTGCTTGCGAGTTGTAGAGAGTGTCATTGATGCTAGAGATTCTACCATTTTCGCCTTGCGTCAGGCTTTGCATGTAAAGTCCTAGATAATTGATGACCTCAAAGCTCAAATGCAAGGATTTTGGGATATGTTGGTCCAAGGGGACATGGGGTTTTAGCAGCAGCCTCATGCTACCATGAGATATGGGTGGGTTCGTCCCGCTAGATCAGTACAGACACCCATGGAATATGGAGAGTACAATCATCGACAGTTCAGGGGAGGTGCTCCATCACAGTAGCAATTTGACTACTACCCTCAGGGATTTTAGCAGCCTAGCACCTTTGGCTTTTTACCACACATGTCATCCTCACATACAACTCCTTGTGACGGCTTCGCAGGTGCACATCGACATGGGTGTGCGAGTCGACGTCCTCAATACACTTCATGCTGGGTACTCCCATCCGCCGAGTAGCAGGTGGCTACTCCTTTTGCTGAGAGTCAGCTTGTGGAGAGCACTCATAGAGATCAAAGTTTTCCCATCGATCTAATGGCTCCACCTCCAGAGTCTGATACTTCAAGTGCAGCAGTGGCCACAACTCTATCTCTTGGATGACAGATTCAGGAGCTCACCATTGTACATATGCAGTACCTAGTAGTTTTCTTTCACAGTTTTTCAGTATTTCTCTCACCGAGACGGTGAGCGGTCTTGTGGCGGGCAACCTGTAGCAGGCTATAGTGTCACTTTCAGAGGACACATAGTTAGTACAGTTGGTCTGGTGTTGTTCACACTGGACGGACTCTCTAGGTTTGGGCAGTGACACTTGGCAGGGATACAAATGGTGGTCTAGTGAACATCGAGGCCTTGTCACCACCTTCACATGGCTGACATTTATGAGCCATTGGTGGCTCTTTATGGTTGTACATATGAGTAGTAGTTGTTGGGTCATGAACATTATCTTCTTCACATATGGTCCAACGTCGTCATCTAGAGTAGCGAGTCTATACACACAGCACGTCTGCACCATCCCTGCACATCTGAGCCTCGACACCCCCATTGTACCCGTGAGTTCTGGGATGGAGTTGAGTGTGCTGCCATGCCAGAGTTTGTATTGGTTCTTTGAGATAGTTGAGTCCTTATTTTCTGGTCTGCTGCTTTGTCTCTGTGTTGATCAGTTGTTACCTGTAGTAGCAAGCTACAATGTCACTTTCACAGGACACGGTTAGTATAGTTGGTCTGGTCTGGTTTACACTAGACGGACTCTCTGGGCTAGGCAGTGACACGTGGCAGGGATACAGACGATGGTCTAGTGGACATCGTGGCCAGGTCACCACCTCCACATGGCTAACATTTATGAGCCGTTGGTGGCTCTTTATGGTTGTACATATGAGTAGCAGTTGTTGGGTCATGAGCATTATCTTCTTCACATATGGTCCAACGTCATCGTCTAGAGTAGCGAGTCTATACACAGAGCACGTTTGCACCATCCCTGCACATTTGAGCCTCGACACCCCCATTGTACCTGTGAGTTCTGGGCTGGAGTTGAGTGTGCTGCCATGCCAAAGTCTATATTGGTTCTTTGAGATAGTCGAGTCCTTATGTTCTGGTCTGTTGCTTTGTCTCTGTATTGATCAGCTGTTATCTATTGTTTCCTTTGTTTTTATTCTATTTTGAGTGAGATGTCACGCACATTGCACTGAGGGGCACCCATTGTAGAGAGCACCATACACTATCCACGCTACAAGGATTTACTACAATCCCACCTACGAATTTTGAGATTTATCTCTAAATCTCACCCCAAGGTGATATAATGCATGAGAACACCATAAGTTGATAGCACGTATGGAACTCTTTAATGTAAAAATCTCCAAATATAGCAGAGGGTTGCCCTAATTCATCGTGTCCTTCGTGATCAGTGCTTTGGGAAAAAAACATTGTCGCCCTAAAAGATTGGTTTAGTGTATTTTCACCTAACAAATTTTAATATGGAAAAATTACCAAAATACCCGTCTAATTTGTGGAAATTCTTGAAATACCCCTCAAATTTCAAAAATTTCCAAAATACCCTTGTATCTATTTTGGTTAGATTCTTCAAGATTTCCTAGTCTTAATTCCTTTTTGACAATTGAGATCCGTTTTTGAGTGCTTAGAATATTTGGCACAAATTACCTCGCAGAAGAAGGGTTTTATGTCTAAAAATAATGAATCTCCAAAGCATACATAGCCAATTCAAATTCTAGTTTTAGCATCTTGTATGATAGACGATCAGTCTTCTTAGGAAAAGCTACAAAAAGAAAAATGTTGGAGAAATTTACTCTTTCAAGCAAGGGTATTTTGGGAATTTTGGAAAATTTGAAGGACATTTTGGGAATTTATGACAAAATATTGGGGGTATTTTGGAAGATTTCCGAGTCTTAATTCCTTTTTGACAATTGAGATCCGTTTTTGAGTGATTAGCATGTAATTTGGCACAAATTACCTCGCAGAAGAAGGCAATTATGTGAGACCATGGGGAGACTGAATATCGGATCCTCCTCCTAGCCAACCTAATATAGGAGAACCCATGGCCCTTTGCCCTAAACGGATCCCTTGTCCACACCTTCAGTCTGGCCCTTGGCCTAAGTCCTTGACTCCCCTAGGTCGGGCCCTGGCCTCTAGCACTTGGCCTAACATTAGTCCCCCCTTGGAGAAGCGTTTTCATCCTCGAAAACACAAGTGGTAGTATGTTCATAAGAACACTGATGTTTTCCTTGTTGGCATCCTATACGCGGGCCAACTGATACTTGGTGCAGTGAGGAGGTTCAATGAAACCAAGAGCAACATCTTGATTTTCAACATTGTTGTCCTTTCGCAACCACTTGTATCTAAACGGTACTCAATCTATAACCCACTTGAGTACTTTAAAGGAGTAACCACAACTAAGAGGTGTCTAAAGGCATAACTAGTTTTCAGACTTTCTGAAGGTACTGGAATAATGCAAGAAAACCTTGGCGCAACTTTTCATGAAGTTGTGAGCTAGATTTCCAACTCGCGTGAGTATCTTGAAAAGCTCATAGCTACTAAGGGATAGAATAGGGAGTGTCCTCATGTCAGACTTCTGAACATTTTGGAACACATAGAGCGTCCTCTTCATCCCTAATGTAGGTTACATGCCAACATACTTTGTCAGCACACCTACTAAGTCCTTGACTTATGAAACTATTGAAACGGTATCCAACCCCACCACAATAGGTGTTCGAAGTTGAAAACCTAACCTAAGCAAATTCTAGAATAGGGAGATAATCGCCCATGCAGAATGCATTGTGCTAACGTATGCACTTAGCATATCCTTTAGCAAAGAATACGTGTAAGCTGCCCATCCAATGCGGGATGAATAACAGCAATAAGAATGAGGTACTTTCCCCCAACCACTTACAGACAGTCTTCCCAAATGACTGGTAAACGGGGTTCACCATATCGTTCAACAATTCCTGAATAGCCATGACCTCTGTTGGTGATTGGTAGACCCAAAAGTAATCTCATACAGATACTGCACATAGAGTGCAAAATGAGTCATAAGCAACTGATGTGATGAATATGCATGCCGCTCCAAATCAGCCTTTGCTAAACACTAAGGCCCATAAAACCTAGTGTGCATGCATTTAGCAAAGAACATATCCGAACCAGTATATCCATGGTCATCTTTGCCAATAATTATGGCAAATGTGATGCTCGTAGCACACATTAAAGAGGAATGTAAATAGTTCAGAAAAGAAACTAAATATTGTGCACTGCAATAATTTGCAAGCCTTGCTGAAACGTTTGAACCATAATAGAAGGAGAAACATTTATCACTTCTAGGGACAAACAATGAAACTTTTTCATTAACAACTCAGAGCCTTGCTATATGTATAAATAACCATCGGTAATGTTGTTTAGCAGTACTTGTACATGAATAAGTCATTCTAAGTATCCGACAATTTCTAGCCACAGAAATTGTTCCAGATATGTCGTGCTGAAAATGGCCTAGAAAACAGATTTGATCAGCACCTAAGGACTTTGTCATGACACATACTTGAAATAGGGGGCGCCAATGCCAGTCCCAGAGACTCATATTCTCCACATGTGGAATATGTCTCATGTAAGAATGTCTGGAAAAAGAACATCCTTCAAGTACAAGATGTACTTGTGCGTGAAGGTAACTGCAAACACTCTACGATGGGAGTGAGAGGGACCCTCATTAGCTTTGCTCCACACTGGCTAAACCGAACTCCTTGAGTTCCTAGACCATGTTGCATCCCATATGACAACATGTGCCAAATAAACCCTACACATGGGTCTATAACTGCATAATGCAAAAACTTATTTTGGACACTATGGCCCCAAAGTCTTGGCTCTTACATGACCTTGTCATCTCTCTGAAGAGGAAAAATGGATGACAACATAGTTTATGCATCCTACGTAGAAAAAGAAAACCAAAAAACATAAAACCAAATCAGATGCGTACCTGGAGGGTGAACATAGTGTTCACTTATTTGTAGGTGTCTGTCTGAATTTCTTGCCTGCAAAGGCCTAGGAACACTAATTGAAAATTAGGAAAATGCAAGTAGTAGTGCACATGATTGCATATGTAACCTTGGGTGTTGCCTTTGCAATCCATACCCCTTGGTTAAAGTAACATTGTCAAACCCCGTGGTTAAATGTTGCATGAAAACTGCTCAACGAGCAGCTGGCCCTTGTTCGTTACCCCCGTTGGGGTTGCCACTGGCATTTTATTACTTTTGAAGCTAAAAGATTTCCACTACCCTTTGGCAGTTTGTGGACTTCTTTCCTTGAAACTGCAAGTGTGAAGGTTCCAAGAATGGACCATCAACCCTTACTAAGTGATTTAGTAATCACATGTTGGGTCTTACCCCAAATTGTACGCATATAAGCACTCTTAGTGCTAATAGGAGTTCCACTGAAATTGGAGTCGTATGCACAACTAGATCTTGTCACACCCAAAAATCCATAATGTGGGGTTTTTGTGAGCAGTCGTACAGTCTAAAATGTTGGCTTCATCCTTACACCTTGGTAGAGATAAGTTTAAGACGTTCAAAAACTCAACTTGAGTTGCACACTTAAAGTGTGGAGTGCGACAATAATGTCCAAAAAATCACTAATGGCAAGATTCTTGCTTGTCCATTTACAGCCCAAAGAAGTGGTAAGATGGCTCTTAGCCCTTCCTGTTGGCTCATAGCCCTTCCTGTTATCGTATTAGCATACAAAGAGTTTAATAAAATCATGTCTAGTTTCACCTTTCCTGCATAGAAATTGGAAAGAGAGAGAAAGAGAGAATGCTGGGTTGAGGAAATCCCCTTATTCCAATGTGTTGTATGCCCTTTTCAAATGCTTGAGTGCAGACTGTGCCTGTGTCATAGCTTATCCTATAAGTGTACATCAGTGTAATTGTACCATGCCCTCGTAGAGAGAGGTACCAAAAGTCACATCTTGACCCACTTACCATGTATGTGAGCGTGACTGTATAAGGGTGCATATGTATGGCATGTTGCCTGTGAATAAACATAAAAATAAGATGTCTAAAAACGACAACAATTGAGCTCGTCCTTGACAGAGTAGCTAGTGCTATAGCGGAAGCGTATGCAATGATGGGTAGTGTACGTCCATCATACTAGTATGCCATACATACATATAAAAAAATGGAATGATAAGCCCTTGGCTGCAATGACAGTCTCAACCATGTGAGCCGTTGGTATACATGCCTTGCACGATTACACTGGCATGTATACATCATAGTGCGCCATTGCGGAGACTATGAGCTTATATCCACATAGTGCCAAAGATGTGTGCCATTATCATTGATCCGAAGGCAATCAATAATACTATGGCACATAAGAGAAGCCGTGCTTCACATGAAGACAGGCAAAGCACTTTGGTTTGTACAGCTACTTCGTATGGAGTCTGCTCAAGCACTTCACTTTGCACAGCAGAGGGAGCTTTTCCAAAATAAAAAGTAAAACATAGACAAGAACAAACATAACTTGAAATATACTAACCTTGTCGCCCACTTATGGCGAGGTTTTTGGTAGTTCGCTCGAAGCTGGCTCATAGCCATATGTACTCCTTGAGTGAGATAGCGTATGTATGAAATACACGCCCATGTGTAATTTTTTTTATAAAAAAAAACCTGTAGACAGCATGGCAAGTTTCCCTCAAGTATGTATGCTCATAGCATATGCCCCACGTGGGAAGTCTTTTCTTTGCATGATACATCTCAGTAGACCCACTTTGTATGCTACCGTTGTTCATAGCTAGAGATACTCTGTCTCACGACAGATATTACAACAAAAGAAAGTTGGCCTTGCCAATCATTCAGAGAAAATTGGCTATGTCAAAGCCTCTGCTTGTCAAGTTGGCGTGATGCATACTAGCATTAATTGAAAGACCATCCATATATACTCACAAAGTGTCAACAAGTCTGTATGTTGATAGCATATCACCAACTTAGAAAGCCACTATGGGAGATACATAAATGGAAGTCTCCGTAGGATAGCTCAAAGAGTACATATCAAAAGAGATATGGACCTTTAAGTGTTGCTAACACATAAATTGTACAAGCATGTAAGAAATTGCTATGGCAGTACACACACCTAGAGCATGTTATAGAGAACAAGCACATGCTTAATAAGAAAACAATTGCATACCTTATAAAATACTGTTGGCAAATGGTTGCATACCTTATCAAATACTGTTGTCGAATGGCCTTGCCATCGTACTAGTCGAATGAAGAAGAAAAACCGAGAAATTTGTTTCAGAATGCCTTGCCTTGCATGACCGGTGCATGTGGGCTTGGTGGGCTTTATCACCCTTGCATGGCCTTACTGTAGGAGGTCTTCCTTCGTGCTATTATTTGCGGTTTTTGAGGACCAATCATCTGCTGCTCATAGCCTGCATCGATCCAAGTTCTAATTGATAGCTGCTCATAGCCTACATTGATTTGCATGTGAATTCCTTGCCTCACAAGGTGCCTTGCATGATGTGGAGGGTCGGAGCGGGGGCTGCCGTCCGTGGGCACGCTCCCTTCCCCCTTATTTTTTGTTAAAAAATAAGCCCTAACTTGGGCGCTCAATGGGAACAACACTTCGAGGGCACTCTCCACAGACCCCAAAGCGTCAGGTTCAAGGGTTGCAAAGTGCTCGTCTCTGCAGTGCGCTCTCAACAAGCCCGAGCACGACCCATATCGTGGTGGTTGACAGATGCCGCTTCCCGACATAAGGGCTCTTGCCCACAGTTCTCGACCACGACCTTCCCGCCTTTTGCATGGCTTTGCATGCCTTCATGCAAGATGAGATACCACTTTTGCTTCCATGGAACCTTGACAATCAAGCCCAAGCAAGAACAACGATCCATGCCAAGGAAAATCACGAGAGAGAAAGAGAGAGAGAATCGAGACCATGCTTCTTCCCTCCTCCCTGGCTCCCCTCTCCCTTGAGCTCTGATACCAATGTGAGACCATGGAGAGACTGAATACCGGATCCTCCTCCCGGCCAATCTAATATAGGAGAGCCCATGGCCCTTTGCCCTAAACGGATCCCCTGTCCACACCTTCAGTCCGGCCCTTTGGCCTAAGTCCTTGAATCCCCTAGGTCGGGCCCTACCTTTTAGCCCTTGGCCTGACAAATTATGTCTAAAAATAATGAATCTCCAAAGCGGACATAACCAACTCAAATTCTACTTTTAGCATCTTGTATGATAGACAATTAGTCTTCTTATGAAACGCTACAAAAAAAAATTGTTGGAGAAATTTATTCTCTCAACCAAGGGTATTTTGGGAATTTTGGAAAATTTGAAGGACATTTTGGGAATTTTGACAAAATATTGGGGGTATTTTGGGAATTTCCATAAATTAGAGGATGATTTTCATTTTGACCTTGAGGACACCATAAGGTGATCGCACCAAGAACCTTGCAAAGAAAGTCCTAGAGGATCCCAAGGATTTACTTTAGCGGAAGGGGGGACTGCCCTTTCTCCGAAATGCACTTACAGAAACTCAAAGAAAAATGCAATGTTAAGAAGATCGGTTTAGTGCAATCGCACCTAACAAATTTTGATATTTATCGCACAGACAAAATGCAAAGATAAATGCATCGTGAAAATATTCAAATATAACTTGAGGGTTTTCGTTCGTCGCCCGCAATTTGCTCACTCCCGCCTCTGCCGCTTGCCTTTGCTGGTCGCTTGCCGCTTGCCCCCCACCACTGCTCGCCTTCGTCGCTCCCCCTTGCCGGTTGCCTTTGCCGCCCACGATTTCCTCGACTTGTTCACTTGCCAAAGGAGGACCACCGATTTTGAAATGGCAAGGAGTCCCTCCCCACCTCTCTCTCTCTCTCTCTCTCTCTCTCTCTCTCTCTCTCTCAAGCACTTGACCTACATCCTAGTCTTAATTCCTTTTTGACAATTGAGATCCGTTTTTGAGTGCTTAACATGTAATCTGGCACAAATTACCTCACACAAGAAGGCAATTATGACACAAATTCTAGTTTTAGCATCTTGTATGATAGACAATTAGTATTCTTCTGAAAAGCTATAAATTTTCTAGTTTTTGGAGAAACTCACTGTCACAACCAAGGGTATTTTGGGAATTTTGGATATTTGAGGGGCATTTTGGGAACTAGAGGGGTGTTTTGGTAATTTTCCCTTTTCATGTTGACCTTAAGAACACCATAAGGTGATCGCACGAACGAAACCTAAAGAAAAATGCAATGGTAAAAATACCGGTTTAGAGCAATTGCGAACGTGAAACGCAAAGATAAATGCGTCGGCAAAACCTTAAAATCTAACTTGAGGGTGTCGTTTGTCACCCACAATCCGCTCACTCCCGCCTCCGTCGCTTGCTGCTAGCCAATTGCCTTCACCTCCCACCACCGCTCTTCTTCGCTGCTCCCCCCTGCCGGTTGTCTTCGCCGCTCGCGAAGTCCCTCCCCACCTCTCTCTCTCTCTCTCTCTCTCTCTCTCTCTCAAGCTCTGGAGTACCTGCATCCTAGTCTTAATTCCTTTTTGACAATTGAGATCCCTTTTTGAGTGCTTAGCATGTAATTTGGCACAAATTACCTCGCAGAAGAAGGCAATAATGACTCAAATTCTAGTTTTAGCATCTTGAATGATAGACAATTAGTCTTCCTATGAAAAGCTACAAATTTTCTAATTTTTGGAGAAATTCACTCTCGCAACCTCTATCTCTCTCTCTCTCTCTCTCTCTCACTCACACACACACAAATACACACACACACACACACACACACATTCACTCACACATAGGTGGTATAGGGCAGTGTACTCTCTCTCCAGGGCGTAGCGAGCAGGTTTGATTGGTCACACACATGCACACTGACCAGGCATCATCGCGGGACGTATTGATTAGTTTCCCTTTCCAAGGTGATGAAGGTCAGCAAGCGGTACCAAACGTCAAATCTTTATGTTTTGAAACCTTTATTTTTTTAAGATTAGCATGGGATTTGAGTGCAACACTTTTTCAAAGCCAAAAAAAGTTCAAACGTTCATCGCTTCCCAAAATGCGACACCTGGAGGGGTTCTTTGAGCTTGAAAATTTCAAGCTATATTATAAAGAGTATAGATATAGAAGATGAACGAGGTAAACATATTCATGACTAGATTGTTTTTTTTGTGGTGGTGGTGGTGGTCAAGGGTGTTTTTTGAGAAAACAACTACACCAAACATGATTTATATATAGAAGCACCAAAAAGTTTTAGTGATCTTTCTATTGAACTTTAATTAACTTCTCTTTTTTTGCTTCCGCAGGAAGCACCGCTGCCGAATGCGACGAGAGTCTCTTGTGTGTACAACGTATTGTGGACATTTTCAATTCGACACCATTAACGATCATCCTACATTGTGAAACTTTGGTGTGGAGCCAATGCATGAAGATAGCCTACTGTGGACATTTTCGATTCAGCAGCATTAACGACCATTCTAAATTGTGAAACTTTCGCGGTGGAGAGCGGAGCATGTCCAAGGCGAAGCCAGAGCCGAGGGCAGCCGCTCCCTCGACTCCGTCAGAGGTTCTCTCTCTCTCTCTCTCTCTCTCTCCTCCCCCCCCCACCCCACACACACACACACTTAACTCCCACGTTTGTATCTTGTATTGGAACCTAACCACAATGAAGATAATTCCAGTATAACTCGAGAGGGTAGACATGGCGTGCAGAAAACTCTCTCTCTCTCTCTCTCTCTCTCTCTCTCTCTCTCTGCATTCTCCCTCACTGTACGCTTCCGCATCGTTGACTTTGACGAAAGAGATACATGTTCTCGTTCTCCACTGATCCCCTTACCTTTACCCGGTGCATCATGGCATCCAAGGATGACATTTGCAAGATGGTGGACAAGGTCCACCACTTACCAGAATCTTGGCGCTTTGATAGGTGATCCCTCAATTTGTTTCAGCATTTTTGATTGGTTGCATCCTTTGCTATATGCCCAAGAAGGGTGTATTTGTGGGATTTTTAAAGGACAGAGCATTCAGATGATTCAATTGCTAGACGCATCTTGTTTTATAGGTATTGAAGATAACATTGCAATCCGAGGTCATTCTAGCTCTTTATTCCTAGCTAGCTTATATCTGACAAACCATCTGTTTATGGAGTACGAAGTGTCTCTTGTGCAATGTGTCCAAAATCTGCGACACCTCCCATGCTCTATAAGCAATCTTATCTCTATCCATCTCTTGTGAAGAGCGGACGAAGCCGACTGCTTGGAAAAGGGCACCAATCACCATAAGATACACCACAAACTTGGCCTGGACAAAGTCATGTGTTACCAAAGCTTTGCTGCAAATATTCAAGTTATACTTCAATTTGATGTCATTCTAGTTGCCTTTAGTCCTCTACGAAGGAAAGAAAGATTATATTAATGTTTTGTAAAGGCGATTGGAGAAATTCATGTACGTCCTCTAGCATCGTAGACTTCCAGCCATCAGAGTAGCAATAATAAAATGGGATATGATGGGTTCATGAATGACTTTGGTGCTGGCTATCATGATGTTTTCTTTGTTGGGGGGAGGGGAACAGGGGATGGAGCGATTTATTACTGTGAGGCTCAATCAACATTCTTGAGAGTACAACATCAACCCTTATGAAAGATTAGATACATAAGTTTAGTTTTGGGGGCCAAAAATGGGACAAAAAAGAAACACAATCATTGAATTTGATTTAAGCAAGGTAGCCTTACCAAAGCATAGCATCTTATATTTCTCTTGGTTTACTCTGCAGCTCATTTGGATTTGGGGAGGGAATGTGCCGTAGGAAAACAATGTCATGCTCTCTACTGTGGGTGCTCTGCAGTGCAATATACAAGAAACCTCACTCCATGCATGCATTAGACAACTGAAATGGAACATAGAACATACATGTATTCAAAACATAAGAGAGATAAACTGCAAGCCCCATGTAAGCATCGACTACTCTCAAGGTATCAGCTAAAACTCTGGCTGCCAACACACACATCGAGACCAAGTGCTCGCACGGTACATTGGGGGTGTCGAGGCTTAGACTGGCTGTGTGCTAGAGTAGACTCTAGACCAAAAGACCCGTCCCAAACTCGTGCTAGACTCCTCATATATACAATGGCTACCCATCACACATAACTCTAGCAAAATATCTCTGAACAAATAACTTTGCATATTTGTGGACTGTAGTGGTGGTGGTAGGTTGGCCACGGTGTCCACTTGACTACCACTCCGCGATGTCCTGCAAAGGGCTTGGTCCACTAGACCACCAACATGGTCTAGTCCACAAGTCAAAAGCGTCTGCCAAGTGTTTCAAGGCCAATTGGAACTGCTGCCAGTGCGGTGCCAGTGACATTGTAGCCTTGCTACAGGTTGCTTGCCACAAGACAACTCACAATCCTTGGTGAGTGATGCTACCAATCCAAACTGCCAAGACACTAGAATACCATGGTATAAACAATGCAAGGAGGCCTCCATGCTACTGATGCTCTAGAGGAGGAGGCTATTGCGGGTAAACGGGACTAGTAAGGACATGGAGGCAACGGGTAGGTGCTAGATAGGTCCCAAAACCAGGTGGTGGAGGGTACATCGGAAAATGCATGGCTTGCTCCTTGTCCCGCTGTAGAAGCTGCTGCTGTGTAGAAGCTTTCAGATGCCAAAGGTTGTTTGCATGGTAGAAGCTTCATGGTGGAAAGGCACCTTGCATAGCTTGCATAGGAGGGGGTTAGTCACCAAGGGAGGCATCTGATTGGGATGGCCATAAGGAGAACCATATTTGATGCAGGGGCTAGTCCATGTTGAAGAGCGGGGGCATTCTTGGGGAGGATGCCTCTTGAAGTAGTAGCAATCCTTGTCTTCATGTCCACCTTTCTGTCAAAAGTTATAGTAAGCTCTAAGTGGGCATTCTTGGGGAGGATGCCCAGGAGAGCGCCTGAGACTGCAGCCTTGGTCCCTTGCTGTGCTTTGAGCTCTTTCAACTCCTTTTGAGGTGGTCCAATGCTTCCTATTGAGGAGACCTTTTGTGTCGAATAGAGAGAGATCTTTCCTTGAAGAGCTCTTTGCAATGTTAATGTGTCACAAGACGGGCACCACGTGCCAATAGAAAAGAACAGACTGAACATACTTTTAGCACTTCAATAACGTTTGAACTGAAAGAGAGAGACGATACGTGACACGGAGTGGCAGAATTCCACCCCAGAGAGTATTGGCCCCTAACCTTGGCGCCCTTTTGGTATTTCTTTATATTGCATCAACACAGTACAAGCCGGTACTCCAGACTCTTCACCTTCTCCAGGAAGCATGCCAGAGAATGAGCCCTAACCTCATATTTAAAGGCCCTTGGCCTGAAAAGCACTTATAGTGAAAAACCTTCAAAACTCAAAAGCTTCTGGTCCAAAAGCAAAGCCAAAAAGCTGCTAGCGCAATTTACGAAAATCCGTACAACCTGCCACGCCATCAGCCAGTGCAAAACGCAGAAATCCCTATAGCATGCCACGTCATTAGCCAACGTGATTTTCGGAAATTTGCCACGTCATCAACGACGACACAATTTTTGATGTGTGCGTGTGTGTGGGTCCTGCTTTATTTCCTTTATGTCACTTGGGGCCCCATCGGACGGGGTCCCCATAAGTTTGTAGGACTTCTTCTTCTGTTACTTGTTCTCCTTAAGGTTTAGGCCCCTCAGCCGGCATGTGTAAGTTGGCTCCATTCTTTAGGCTTTGACACGTCAGCAGTTTGTTACATCTCCCCTTCTTGAAAGAGAGTAATCGTCCGCAATTACAGCATATCTGCAAAACAACTCAAGTTAGCTCAAAAATTTCCGAGGTCATTCCGAGGGACAATCAGTTTACTCTTTTTATTAAGGAGTTAGCTTCTCCTTTCTGCTCTTTTGATCAAGGAGTTAGCTTCTCCTTTCGTCTTGATCGGAACTCTCGATATTCTGGCGTAGTAAAATTAGCCATCACACCCAGACCGTACTGATCTTCCACGGGTGTCTTGATGCACTAAAATTACATACCCAATCAATCTCATCCAATGAGGAATATTCAGTGGTTGGCACATCACAATGCAACACAAATCCTCACATATGCATGTTACAAGATATAGAAACATAAAGCCGCCGATGAACACTCCTCCCGCATCACCTAACAAGGTCCAGGCCGGGAGATATTCAATGACTCCCTCATCACTCCTCTCGCATAACCTAAAAAGGTCCAGGCCGAGAGATATAGATGCCTTTTACAACCAAACGCCCCCCAGACGCAGCCTGCGTCGTTTGGAGGTGCTGAGAGTAACCATTGCTCAGACTTCTTAATACTCCTACCGCATAACCATCCAGGTCCGGGCCGGGAGTCACAACAACAATTATTTTACAAGCATACAACGCTCCCCAGACATCCCGTCTGCGTCGTTCGGAGGTTCAAACAATAGCAAAACAATATTTCTCACTACTACATCCGGGAGTAAAATCACCAATCATTGAAACCAGTATTAAAATCAGAGTCAAATATTTCAAATCAGCACCAAGACAAGTTCAAAACAGATACCATCCATTTCAAACAAATTTCCAAACAAGTTCTGAAACAAATTTCAAACTTAAAAAGCAATCTCGACATCAGCCGAGCTCAAAAAGTCGACTGACTTTCCATCTTGAAACCTGCACCAAAAATTAGGGTTAGATTCCTGCCATAAGGTCGTAGCCGAGCACAGCATGGTCCATCAACTCTTGGACAGACAATGTTCCTCTGGCGGCGATGGTAGTCCCAAGATAGCAATCACACTGGATCTGCTCGTGAAGAGACATCTACTGGGAGATGTCGAGAAACTTCAAGTTATAATCTGCCTAGGGTTTCCATGGCAAGCATTTCAAGATACCCCACTCTGCCAGAAGTTGCACTCCGAAGGAAGATGTCAGAAACCATATAACTTCAGGCAAAATTATTCTTGAAAGCTTGCCAAGACCCTGGAATGTGCGGTTTGGTATCAACATCTGCATGGCACTGCTTTTGAGAAAAACAGTGACTTGAAACAAACCTTGGATCCTTCTATTGCAAGTGATCTTAATGGCTGAGCGGTGAAGACGGGAGCGCGCCCGATGCGCGATGAAGTAAGGGTGGGAGTGGCTAATAACTCGGGTTGGAGGGCGAAGATACCTCAAATCAAAATCCAATAGCTCTGTCTGCTCTTTTGTAAGACTGGTATGCTTTCTGAAAACACACGCCTGATGCTCTGATACCACTGTCACAAGACGGGCACCACGTGCCAATAGAAAAGAATAGACTGATCAGACTTTTAGCACTTCAATAACAACTGAATTGAAAGAGAGAGATGACACGCGACACGGAGTGCGGAATTCCACCCCAAAGAGTATTGGCCCCAAACCTTGGCGCCCCTTTCGGTATTTCTTTATATTGCATCAACACAGTACAAGCCGGTACTCCAGACTCTGCGCCTTCTCCAGGAAGCATGCCAGAGAATGAGCCCTAATCTCATATTTAAAGGCCCTTGGCCTGAAAAGCACTTATAGTGAAAAGCCTTCAAAACTCAAAAGCTTCTGGTCCAAAAGCAAAGCCAAAAAGCTGCCAACGCAATTTACGAAAATCTGTACAGCCTACCACATCATCAGCCAGCGCAAAACGCGGAAATCCGTACAGCATGCCACGTCATCAGCTAGCGTGATTTTTGGAAATCTGCCACGTCATCAGTAGCTACGCAATTTTTGATGTGTGCGTGTGTGTGGGTCCTGCTTTATTTCCTTTATGTCACTTGGGGCCCCATCGGACGGGGTCCCCATAAGTTGGTAGGACTTCTTCTTCTGTAACTTGTTCTCCTTAGGGTTTAGGCCCCTCGGCCGGCATCTGTAAGTTGGCTCCTTTCTTTAGGCTTTGACACGTCAGCCGTTTGTTACATAATGTCTCTAGTTTCCTGTGTAAAGAATTCAAAGGGTCATATGCACTCTCCAACAAAACGGAAGCCGACCCTATTTGAGGAGTGTCTTTAAACAATTGCCTTGCTCCTTCAATCCTTGTGGTTGCAGCAACAACTCATCCAATGTAGGCTATAGCATCACGTTTGAGAGACTCCATTAGCTTTTTCTCGAAAGCCTTGGGAAGAGCTTTCTCCATCCACTTCTTTACCATAGATTCCCTTGGCTACTGGGGAAGCTTAGCCACTGAGGCCTTGGTTCTCCTCATGAGCTTTGGAAAGGTTTCATCTGGTTGGAGCACTAGGTTTCCCAACTCATCCAACTCCTTCTCTTGGAAGTCACCAGGTCGAAAGGCCTCACAAAAACTGCGCCTTAGTGTCACCCTACCTGCAAAGGGATTCTTAGCAAATTGATTATACCGTTTGTATGCTAAGCTATCCAAGGTCGAAGGACAAATTCAGGTAAGCATCTTCATGGTTGAGGCCACGACCTCGACACAGAGAGGGAGACTTCCTTACATGGTCATCTGGTTGGAGCACTAGGTTTCCCAACTCATCCAACTCCTCCTCTTGGAAGTCACCAGGTCGAAACTTGAAAGGCCTCACGAAAACTTTGCCTTAGTGTCGCCCTATCTGCAAAGCGATTCTTCGCAAACTGATTATACCATTTGTCTGCTAAGCTATCCAAGGTCGAAGGAAAAGTACCAGGTAAGCATCTTCACGGTTGAGGCCATGACCTCGTCACACAAAGAGAGAGAGATACTTCCTTACATGGTCATCTGCATCCTCTGTAGAAAGGCCCCTGAAGGGAAGGAACTTGATACTGACTCTGGCCAGAATGCTCGTTAGTTCGGGTGAATTGGATGCTTGAGAAGGTAGTGGGAGTGGGGATGGGGGACTTCTACTAGGTAAAAAGGGTTGACGCTTTCTGTTGGCTAGAATGGTCCTTAGATTGCCTTGTATGTGACATGCCTGAGGAGCGTAAGACTCAAGTAGCTTAGCAGGAGGATAACCTCCAGCACTGTTAGACCTCTGACCTGCTCGATAGTAGACCTGCCAGCTAGACATGCTTAGACCAAGTCCACATACAAACCTGCTAGCTAGACCAAGTCAACCTCCTACTCTACCAACTGGACCAAGTCGACTTGCAGGACCTGCTACCTGACCAACTGAACGAAGGTGACTGCTAGACAAGGGCGACCTGTAGGACTTGCTCGACAAGCTGGCCTCGCTTTGACTAGTCAAGCTAGCCAATCCAACTTTTGCACCTTGGCTGTTTCACTAGCTCAATGAGCAATGGAGCGAGACTTCAATTGAGGTCCCATCGGGTGTGCCAAAAATGAGAGCACGTATCGCATGAGAACAATGTTGTGCTCTCTACCGTGGGTGTCCCTCAGTGCAATATGCAAGAAACCTCACTCCATGCATGCTCTAGATAACTGAAACGGAATAGAGAACTGAAATGGCACACAGATCAGAAATGTACTCAAAACATAAGAGAGAAACTCCAAGCCCAATGTAAGCATCAACTACTCTCAAGGTATCAGCTACAACTCTGGCTGCCAGCACTAAACAACTTGGACCAAGTGCCTGTGTGCAAGAGTAGACTCAAGACCAAAAGGCCGGTCCCAAACTCATGCTAGACTCCTCATATATACAATGGCTACCCATCACACATAACTCTAGCAAAATATCTATGCATATTTGTGGATTGCAGTGGTGGTGGTAGGCTGGCCATGGTGTCCACTTGACTACCACTCGGCGTCCTGCAGAGAGCTTGGTCCAATAGACCACCGACACGGTCTAGTCCACCAGTCGAGAGTGTCCGCCAAGTGTGAACCCATTACCAGCTGTAATTGCTGCCCAGTCCGGCGCGAGTGACACTGTAGCCTTGTGACAGAATGAAAAGAAGAAAATAAGATTTTATTTAGAAGCATTCTTGACGTATCTACCTTGAAACAACGAATATGGAAAACATTTATTTCTAAAATGTGCTGTGATGACCTAGCACTAGCACTTAAATTCTTATTAGATTTGCTTTATGCGTGTTAACTTAGAGCTGAAGACGGAAGTTTAGAATGAATCATATCATCTTAAGTAACGACCTTTCAAAATATTGTTTTTTTCCCTCATGGAAGTGTACTTGTTTGAGGTCGTGTCACTAAAGAAGAAGAAAAACACCTTGAAGCATGCATCACTTGACACATGCAGTTGGCTCACAATACCTTGTTTTTTAGGCACCCGTTGTACCCTTATTTCCAATTCAATGGTCACCAATTGGAATATGCGTGGAGACTACGGAGAATAACTTGAGTTATCAGACTCTTACTCAATTTGTCAACCAGATCACTTTGCCATCCTTGAACCTTGTTACGATCAATATACAGGAATTGGTGGAACAAGTAAGTTTGATGTGAAATGATTTTCTTAAAGTGCATGAGGGTTCAAGTGTGTGATATATAAGAATCGGGAGGGCCTTCCTTTTTGGGAGAGAAGAAGCTTGTCAGGGGCCAGAAAAGATGCACAGCCTTTTGTCCATAAATGCATTCCTTCTAGTGAAGGCCTAGTACTTCTCACAGGTTGAATGCTGTAGGGTATGCACCTCAAGAAGTTGTGACCCCAAAAAGATCCCAGCCTCTATAGAGGGCACACATCATCCAAGGTCCGTCCCAAAGCAATATCTTTCGAAGCTTTTCCCATCACTTCCCTTTGAAGCAGAACTTGGAAAAGGTCTTTTGCTTTTTAAATATATTATTTGTCTTCCTGTCCTATAGTTCACTACAATGGCAACGTGGGTGGATGTGGGGCTTGCTGCATGACATGTATCTAAGCATCAATAGGGAAGCCATTGTAGCCTGATGCATGATTCTTGACATCACTACTGCCCTGTATCTTGTTACCATATAGATACCTTCATAAGTTCAGAATAGTCTGAACTCACGAATTATAAGAGGGGATAAAACACTTGTAAAACTACAAAAGAAAGAGACACAAGGGGAAGGGGGGGGGGGGAAACACTTTATTTGCTATTAAACAAAACTAGATAAAACAAACTGTTATTTACTTCTTTTTTTTTTCTAGAAAAGGCATACGCAAAATAAGTTGAAGCAGCTTACTTGGCTAAAACTTGAAACAAGTACTGAACTTTAAACTAAAAAGGCTAAAACATCTCAAAGACTTAATCCTAGAAATTAGACTCCACACAACAACTTGTAAGGAACAAATTCTTAGACTTTTTTATACTTAATCCTGTTAGTGCTATTTATACTTTTTTTAGAGCTGTCACTTTATTGCCCAACAATGCCTTGCATGGTAATTCGCCTTTCCTCTTAGCTAAGGGCAGTTATCCAAAGGTAATGTTCATATTTGTTTGTGTTGTCTTTCCCAATCTGCACTTGGAGTTTATGGCCTGTTTGAAAAGGTTATTTTCTCCATGTATATTTACTTATAGGTCTAGATCTGTATATTTTTCAAAATGTGTTTGATATCAAGACATGGTCCTGGCCAATCTCTCTCTCTTGAGGATGGAATGATTTAGGAGAGGTGAAAATCTGACATCTGTTTCTGGCTGTTCGGATTGTTCTGGCAGGAGATTCATGCTAATTCTGACTTGGGTTTAAGGCTAAAAGGTGCAAAGCAGGTTCTTTTATTTTCTATCTTTTGATTTAAATACGATAATGGTAAACTTAAAGGTAGTATGCTTATCTATGCATACAAAAAACTTTTTCAGGACCCTATCGAAAAGAAGAAGAAGGATCTTGATCAGCAAAAATGGGTCCCACCTTGTGCTTTACTTCTTGAAGCACTCAAAGGTAAGGTTTTTACTTGCTAATGGGGATGGAAAGCCCTTGAGCTGGGCATTATGATTCTGTATTCAAAGTGGGAGAGAGATGCACGAGAGCGGAATCACCGTGCTACATAAGACAAGGGAGAAGGCAAGATTTCTATTAAAGCTGTGATCACCTGCACCCACTACTCACACACTCTGGAGTTCACTTGTGAAGCAAAAATCAGCCTCCACTCTCAAATTGGGTGCTCCCTCTTCATGCAAACCTGGAAAATTGACCTGGAGCTGCCACGTGTCCAGTTTGCCCTTGTTGAGTTAAATTCCTAGTACCCACCGACTTATAAAGTGTAGTGAGGGGCCTAAATGACTTTGACCTGAGCCGAGACACCCTTTTACTGCTCGGATTTCAGTGCCCCCGACCATCTTGTGGCGACTTGCCCTTCTCAACTGTGAGTGAAACTCTTGGCCGTCGGTTGTTTCATAGTGGCCACACAATGTCCGACTATTTGTGACTGCAAAAAGAGGGTCCCAAAAATTAAATAAAAATCAAGAGTAAGAAACCAACAACTAAGGTTAGTGGTTGCCACAAACTCATGACATACATCCCTCTTAAAATCACAAATGTCCTCGATTGCATGCCAGATAAACATGCCATAGATGATTTAATGTGATTAGTATCCTTTTATCATCACATGTATCCGCAGGAAAGGTAATGTAACATAGATACAAGTGACTTGATGAAATCTTCATACTTTTGCCATTTCTATCTACGATAGAAGTGAACGTTATACCTTCAACATTTTGTAGAGCAGAGTCCACCTCTATTGCACTGAATCCGTATGTACATTTGATGTGCTAGCTCTATTGTGCCGCTCTTTTGAGCTCATTGAACTCGGGCATATGTAGGCTGTAACCCAAAGGCCTCAAGGTAAAGCTGCAATACATTTGGTGACTTCAAAAGTTCACACTCTTCCATCCACTTTGCATCCATAGGTGGATAGTTCTTGAACTTCACCAAATAATGTCGTGCAACTAGTCTCTTTTCTTTCCTTATGCGCCAAAATTTGCTTAGGTACTAAGATCTCATCAAGTTCCTCAACTTCTGGCTGATCTTCATCTGGCATATCTTTTGGCACATCACCCATAAAGGGCTTAGAAGACTCACGTGAAAGGCATTATGAATCTTCCAAGTGTCAGGCAATTTCAACATATATGCAACATCGTTGATCTTCTCAAGTACTTGAAAAGGCTCTTACTATCGCACGCTGAGCTTTTGAAATAACCTTTCCTTGCCCTTCATCTCAAACCCAATCACAAGGTGAAAACAACAATTCACGACGGTGACGATCAACAACCCTTTTCTGTTTTGCGTGAGTCTTCTCCAAGGCAAGCTTGATCTTTTTATACATTTCATCCATGTTCTCTACGTATCGATCTGCCTCAAAAGGTTTGTCCTTTATGTGCAAAATATGAGGAACCTTTTTGCCACCCTCAACAATCTCAAAAGGTGCCTTGCCTATTGACGAATGTAGCGTATTGTTGTACGCATACTCAAGCATGGGTAGATACTGTTCCCACTTGCCCATTATCTGACACAACATTTCAACAAATCTAGGAGAGTAGAATTAGCCTCTTCTAGCTGTCCATCAGTTTGTGGATAAAATGAGGAGGAAAACTTGAGCATGGTGCCCATGTTGTGGTGCCCATGTTTTCAAATAAGCCTCTCCAAAACAGGTTCGTCATACAAGGATCATGATCACTGACAATAGACTGTGGCATACCATGGTACTTGAAACATTGTACATAAACAATCGTGCCATTTGATTAGACTATCTTCTTCCTGACATGATTAAAAGGGGCCTGCTTACTGAACCTGCAAATAATGGTCCATATACCATCATTCCTTGTCGGCGTTCTTGGAAAATCAAAGATAAAATCCATAGCAATACTTTCCCATGGCTTATCTGGAATAGGCAGTGGCTGTAACAACCCTGGTACCTTTTGCCTGTCAAACTTAACCTTTTGGCAAATCACGCATGCTCGCACAAAGGTATCCACATCTCTCCTCAAAGTAGGCCAATAAAAGAATGTCTTGACCGCTTTCACTGTTGCATCTATACCACGATGCCCTACATACGGTAGGACAAGTGGCTTTCTACCATAACTTTATGTTGCAACGGCCTAGTGACACATAGCCTTCCATGCATCATCATAAAACCGTTCTTGAGGAGGTAGTGCTCATGGCGTTGCCCATCTTGCAATTGTTCAAAGATCCTTGCAAAACTCATGATGATAAGGAATTGACACAACTGAAATTTGTGGCTTTCTTGATAACGCATCAGCCACAACATTCTTCTTACCTTCCACATGCATAATTTGAAAGTGGAACATAGAGAGAATGTTTGCCCATGGCATGTGTTTTTTGGATAACTTCGATTGCGTTAAGAAGTATCGCAAGGTCTAATGATATGTTTGGACAACAAAATCAGCACCTAACAGGTAGTGCTTCCAACTAGAAAGGGTATGAATCACAACCAATAGCTCTTTCTCATAGATTTGCATAGTCTTTTTTTGCCCTTGCAAGATTCTGCTCTCATAAGCTACTACGCGACCATCTTGCATTAACACTGCCCCAATACTATTGCCACACGTATCACACCACAAATGACTTCTTGAGATCTGGGAAGACAATTACTGGATCCGAAGTCATCTTTTTCTAAAAAGAGATTAAAAGCTGAAATCTCTTTTTGTGTCCACTTGAATGCGACCTCTTTCTTTTGTAAAGCATGCAGGGGTGAAGCAATCTCGGCAAAGTTTCTGATAAACCTTCTGTAGTAAGAGCATAAGCCCAAGAAGCTACGGAATCATGCATAGTCTTCAAATCTGGCCATGTCCTAATTGCTTCAACCTTGGTAAGATCCATTTGGACATCATCCTTTGACACTATGTGGCCAAGAAAGTGAATCTCTTCCAAGAAGAACTCACTTTTCTTAGGATTAACAAACAACCTATGACTACGTAGCTCTTCGAAGACAATGATCAAGTGACGCCTATGCTCCGGCCTCCTCTTCATTCTTTGAGTAGATTATCATGTCGTCAAAGATGTGCCAACAAACTTTTGATGTGGGCGGAAAATCTGATCCATCATCCTATTGAACGTAGCAGGAGCATTTGTAAGACCGAACGGCATCACTAAAAACTCGTACAAACCAAATGTAGTCCTAAAGGCAGTCTTGTGCACATCCTCTAGCCTAATAAATTTGATGGTACCCACTCTTAAGGCCTATCTTGCTGAAAATTGCAGGTAATCAATACACATGCGCCAAGAGCCATCTTTCTTTTGCACTAGAAGCACTGGGGAGCAAAAGGGTGAAGAACTAGGTTGAAGCAACCCTTTTCCTAACAGCTCCTCTACTTGGCCCATAATCTCTTTCTAATGAGCCGCACTAACCCTGTACAGAGGCCTATTTGGTGGGCTACAACCTGGCACCAAATCTATCGCATGATCCTTGGGCCTCTGTGACGGCAATCGAGAAGGTAATGAGTCACTAAACTCTCGCAAAAATGTTGACCTTTCTTTATCTAACACAGATAAATTTGACTGAACGTACAAAAATCAAGTACGTAGAAAGATGATTCGTAATTACGAAAGTGATAGCTGAAGCAGATACAATAGGGGCAGACTCCCCTTTTTGCTTTACATCCAGGATGTGAGTTTTGCCCCTATGCTGAAGGGTGATGTTCTTGTTGAAGACATCCAATACTCCATGTATACGGAACATCCACGAGATTCCCAACAGCGCATCCAGTGGCATGATGTAAAATTCCTGTGTGTCTACATACGACTGAATATGCAGACGCAGCTTTCCAATGATAGGCGTAACACACTCTGAGTAGCCATGACATGCCAACCCTGCCTCTCCTGTATATCTGATCTCTTCAGCTTTGATGCTCAACTTGATGGCCAACTCTGGTGAGATAAAGTTTGCTTTAACACCTGGATCAAAGAAGATAAGCGTTGTCTGGTCTCTGACTTTACCCCATGCTCTGCATAACTCACTGGCATCTGAGTTTGTTCTATCACCCACCATATCTGCCACTAACCCGGCCGTTGGTTTGGGCTTCTTCCCTTTCCTGTCCTCTTTGTCCCCTTGAGTCAACTGGCCTCCTTTGGGGACAATCTGCAACAAAATGACCAGGCTGCTCGCATATAAAGCATTTGTTCTCAGCCATTAAAGCCTTCTTTTCCTCGAACTACTTGTACACAAAAGACTTTCTTTTCATTTTCTTAGCCTGTCCTTCAGACGTCTTGGCTGAGTCCTTGGCTTTCCTTGTCTTTCTAACCCCTGGGATGCTTCAAGAGTCACTTTCACAATGGGCTTCTTTACTGAATTTTTCTTTTGCTGACCCCTTTCACATTGCGTGAAACCCATTGTCCTCTCCCTTCAACAAGGCATGACTAGTGTTGGCAACTTCCATAAGCTGAGTAAGGGTAGCCACTCTATTCTTCGTACAGTAGTCTCGAAGCCCTTTAGGTAACCCACAAAAATACTTCTCAATTTGCTCTATCAAGGGCACAAACCTGTAGGAGGTTACTGAGAGCAACGCTTTACAGAACCTCCGATTGTGCTCCTATAGGCTCTTGCAAGTAGCCGCAGTTCATGTGGTGGGTGCCTTTCCTTGCATCCACAGTGTCGTCCACCATGTAAGCGCATTGCCTTTCAAGAAAGTGGCATCTTTCCTGACCTTGGAGGCCTGTGTAAAATTCCCCTTGCATAAGATGTATCAAACCGCTGGAGGAAAGTAAGAGCCTTTGCCTTATCCTGAAAGCTGCTGAAAGTATCAAACTTCACAGCTGCACCACCTTCTTTGTATGTTTCTGGATTTTCCAGTGCTCCCAAATTATCTCAAGGAATTGTCTGCAACATGGGCATTGTAATCGAGATCATCGACGCCCCTTGGTTGTTGACATTTTGCGTCACTGGTGCCATATGTGATTGCTGATCGGAAAAACCAACCATGCCAAAATTGCCCTGTGGCACCCCAAATTGGCCCTGATTGCACTGAAACCCTTGTTGCATGCCAATGTTACCATACATGGGGTTTGGCATCATGCCTTGCATACCCCCAAAGACTGTTCTTGGCATATATTGCTGGTTTCCAGGCACATAACCAACCATGCTCTGAAACACTGATCCACCCTTGAAATACCCGGATGTACCGTGGGTGGTGGAACTAGTAAAGCCTGCGGAATAGGCGTCCCAACCACTTGTTCGTGGACAGAAGGAATTTGTCTTGGAGCCCCAATTGGCTTCGCAACATGCTGAGTGCTCCTTGCCCTTTGCCCTGCTGAGATGCACAAGGGACCTGGGCTTGAACCTCAACGGGCTCTCCTGCATGTGAAAGTTGCCTTGTTTGCTGTGACATTGGTGGTGCTTGCAAAAATTCCATAAATCTAGGATTTTGCACCAACCGAGAAAACACATTCACAGCAACAATTGTGTCCCTATATGCATCCTCTTCTAGTTGCCAGTCATAAACCCTTGACCTTGTGGAGCATTCAAATCAACGAATGGTGCAGATAGGGGTGGCTGTGAACTTTCGCCATGCTCAAACACTGATTGAGGAACAACTTGTCTGTCCTGTGAAGAGGAACCCTCTTCCTTGGCGTCGTTTGTCCTATCAGCCATAGTGTAATTCCAAGCTGTTATGCTCTGTGTGTTTGCAGAAACCAACCAAGGCTCACTCTTTAAGGAAAAAGTGATTCTGTCCCGGCGACAACCATGAAACCGGCCCGTAGGGCAGTAGACTTTAGCTTTCACCCGAACCTTTACTTGAAAAAAAACTTTACGACATAGAGACACTTCGCAAATAAACCTATGATTGGAATTAACACTTCAAACAAACCACGGCTTGGCAGCTAGAGTGCTACCAAGCAAACAATGACACCCTGTAGGCCCCAAAGATTGGCGCCCCTTTTGGTATTTCTATATTCTTATAAAACTTGCAAGTTCCTACGAGCTGTCTCGCTTTTACCGGGCTGAAAATGGCCTACTCTAGCTCGATTTTGGTAGCATAACCACAGTAGGAGGCTTCACAGATAAAATCCCCATGCAAAAGGTGACTTTCCCAGCGCATACAAGCACTTTCTCAAACCTGGCGAGAACCTGTAGCACACTGAATTCTCTGTTTTTTGCCCCGAAAATGCACCCGGTGGGAGCTCCCATAAGCTGTGTATGAATGCCACTTATCTTGTAAGAGTCTCAACCACCAAAGGAGGTGCAGCCTGCTTTACTCGAATGATTGCATGGGAAACCGAGGCCATAGCCTTGATCATCTTGGAGATCATGGAGATAAGTCGCCTCTCCATGTCTGGCCACCCATCTGGACGTCCATGCTGACGACTATGATGATCTACTAAGGGTCTCCATATCTACACTCTATATAGCATAGCTGAGGCAACCACAATATCAAAAAGCCATAGCTTGGTGCAAGGCTCTTGGAATAGAACGTGTGAACACATCCTCGCCAAACCTCCCAAAGCTCATATGCTCTAGTTAGTCTAGTCTCTGCCGCTCTCCTCATGGAGAAAATCAGGCCACAAAAAACGAACCCAAGGTAAGTGTACATATCCGTATACACCACTCGGTCCTGTCCATAAGTAAAACTGGGTGCTGATTGCCTAACCCATTGCATTGTAGTATTGAATACCATATCCTTGGTCTTCCCAAGGTTAACAGACATACCAGTATCCTGCCCAAATTGTGTAAAGCATCAAGATGGTGGTGCATCCTCTCAGGTGAATGTGAAATAAGCACAATAGGTCTCACACCGTCATGTAGAGCGTCGCACTACAATCACACCCGACCATCTCTGTGAACTAGTTGCGAGAGGGTGAGATCATCACCGAGAGAAATACCTGTCTTCTTGAGGGTTGGCCTCTTCTTCAAGAACTCCTGCTCCTCCAAGGATGGGAAATGTAGTATGAGTGCTCTGTGCTTGGAGGACTCTCCCGGGCCTTCACTCCTCTTACCCACCCTCCATGCCTTTGTGTGTAAAGGCTTCTCCATTCCCATCATGGACATGATGCTTGTTGTAGCAGGCTACAGTGTCACTTTCAAAGGACACTTAGTTAGTACAGTTGGTCTGGTTTGGTTCACACTGGACGGACTCTCTGGGCTGGGTTGGGCAGTGGCACGTGGCAGGATACGGACGGTGGTCTAGTGGACATCGTGGCCAGGTGACCACCACCACTCACTTTGGAGGTTGGCTTAGGTGGCTGACATTTATGGGCCGTTGGGTCATTATCATCATCGGCTTCACCTCGGATCTTGTACGGAGTCATCTAGAGTGAGTCTATAGACAGAGCACGTCTTCACCATCCTTGCACATCTGAGCCTCGACACCCCCATTGTACGTGTGAGTCCTGGGCTGGAGCTGAGTGTGCTGCCACACCAGAGTCTGTATCAGTCTTTGAGGCAGTCGAGTCATATGTTCTGGTCTGCTGTTGTGTCTTTGTGAGCTGTGTTGATGTCTATTGTTTCCTTTTTGTTCAATCTGTTTGAGTGAGATTGTCACGCACATTGCACTGAGGACCACCCACTGTAGAGAGCACGACACATTATCCGCGCTACAGGTGCTCTCATTTTGGCGATCACGGTGGGATCTCAACTGAAATCTCACCCTGTGAGGTGCAAATCTTGAAGCTACTTGGGTCTATCTAGCTTCGCCTACCTTGCCTAACTTCGCCGACCTTGCCTTGCACTTCGCCTGGTCCAACTGTTCTCTCGCCCTGGTCCAACTGCTCTCTTGCCCTGGTCCAACCTGTCCTCGTCCCTGGTCTAGACCTCCTCGACCCTGGTCTAGTCCTCCTCGTCCCTGGTCCAGCCTGGTCTAGTCACGCCTGGTCTAGTAGAGTCTAGACCAGTCTTCAGCCAGTTCAAGGTCTATTTGCCCAAAGGTTGGTTGGATTGGTGGTCACTGCATGACACATACAAGGCGGTCAGTCGAGCGTCAAAGCGCACTACTGAGCCCTCTGAAGTACTATAATAGAAGACGACCTTTGGTACCTAGTAGAAGTCCATCAACCTCATCACCTATACCTCCACATACATCACCCATTCCTTCATCTGGTTCCATATCTTCCAGATCACCTTCTCCAGTAAAGCTCTCTCCTATTCTGCTACAGCAGGCTACTGGGCAACAGGATCAGCAAGGCGCCATGGAGCCGTTGGCTAGCCTTTTGGCTAAGGTAAACATTAAATTCCCTACATTCAAAGGATTCTCTTCAGAAGATGCTGACGACCATGCAAGGAGGTTTGTATCTCTCTGTCGGGGTCGTGGTCTTAACAGCGAAGATGCTTATTTGGTACTCTTTCCATCCACCTTGGATGGCTTAGTAGACAAATGGTACAGCCAGTTTGCAGAGAACCATTTTGCAACCTTGGCAGCCTTAAGGCAACAATTCTGTGAAGCTTTCAGGCCCAGTGACTACCAGGAGAAGGTGTTGGATGAGTTAGCCAACATGGTGCTCCAGCCAGAGGAGACTTTTGCAGAGCTTATGACTAAGACAAAGTCTCTGGTTGCCAAGCTTCCTCAGCAACCCGGTGAATTCATGGTTAAGAAGTGGGTGGAGAAGGTGCTTCCCAAAACTTCTCAGCAAAAACTTCGAGAGAGTCTCCGACCCGACGCCACTCTGGAGGAGTTCATCGCAGCTGCTACGAGGATAGAGGGGGCTAGGAAGCTGTTCTTCAACCCCCCTCACATAGAGACCCCCTCTGTGTTTTTGGAAAGTCCTTCTGATCCTTTATCTTCTTTATGCAGGGAACTGGAAGCCCTAAAGTTACAGCGAGCTCTTCAAGAGGAGAGGTCCTTCTCTCTTAGACAAGAGAAGCCTCCACATCACGAGGCATTGGAACAGACTAAGCGCGAGCTAGAAGAGCTCAAGTGTCAGCAAGAGACTAAGGCTACGGTTTGGTGTAGCTCATGCTGCTCTCTAGGGCACCCTCTACAGGAATGCCCCCTTCGTGTTTACTGCCACTTCTGTGAAAAATGTGGACACGAGGACAAGGACTGTTACTACCTCAAGGGATTGCGACAAATACAGCAAAGTCTTGGTCCTACTCTTCAACAAGGGCCAGCACCTGCATCTAACATGGTTTCTCTTGTGGCCATCCACACCATATGCCACCTTTGCTGATAGCCCCTCCTATGCAAGGTATGCCAAGTACTTTTCCGACTCAGAGCTTTTATCATACCCTTGCTCCCTCATCACCTCAAAGCTTCTATGCCTCCACCTCAAACTCAATGCACCAGGAGCAAGGACCACCTCGCCCTTCGACTCGCCCTTTGAATCGGCCCATTTTGTGCTACAGATGCGGGGAATATGGGCATTACTAAAGCAAATGCCCCCTGCCAGAAGGGTCCCCTCCTTGCTGTCATTGCCTTGAAACGAAGGATCACTACAGTAAGGATTGCCCTAAACTTCGTGCATCCACGGCTTCGAACTCAAGTCAAAGCCAGAATGAGTTTACCTTTCCCAAGCTCAATTTGATAGTAGTGAGCACCGTTTCTCAACCGCCCCCTTCTACCCACGAGGTTACCCCTCAAAATAAGCCGCCGCAGTTGGCAGAGAAGCCATCAGGCGTCCTCACCCGGGCCCAGAGAGCCGCTCTCGGTCTTAGCATTCCAACAAGTTCAACTACCCCACACATTCACACACCAGTGGATACCCTGCCTGCAGCTGTTAACAAGCCATTCCCTAGTGCCATGAAAGAATCCAAATCCTTGCTCTCAGATATTGATGAAGCTTTCTTGGAAGCAGTATCCGATCTACAGAAGATCAAGGTATCGGAGGAACAACAACAGGTAGAAAAAGAGAAGCGTACAGCCGAGACAGTCTTGAAGAACACTTTCCAACAAGTGTCCCTCTATGACATGTTGCGGCTAGATGCGAGTTTCAGAAGTGACACCCTTGCAGTTATTCAGTCACTTTACCCTGGAGCAGGTCCTAGTGGCGGGCACCTCCCAGTGCGATCGTCAGAGTCCTATATGATATCCAATCCTACTGCTCCACTAACTGATTATAGAAGCCCTCGCCTGACAGTGTCCGTTTTGGGTCAGAAATTCTCAGGAGTGATAGTGGATGGTGGATCTTGCATCAACCTGATGCCCGAGTTCACTATGTTAGCTCTAGGTCTACAGCCTACTCGCCCTGCTCCCTTCACAGTTACATTGGCTGACCAGCGTACAGTCTACCCAGTGGGCATAGTGAACAATGTGCCTCTGCAGGTACAAGACTTTACTTTTAACTTGGATTTTGTAGTGGTTCGTCTTCCCCAGGTTGACGGCGGATTTCCTTTGCTCATTGGAAGACCATGGCTGCGACACACTAAAGCACTTCATGATTGGGGAACCGACGCAATGTGGATACAGACTTCTGGCTCCTTGATGCAACCCATTCTCTTAGAAGGTGGTATGGATCCCGTGGTGCAACAAGTTTCTTTGTCAATGGAAACCAAACCTGAACAAGAACAGCCTACTACACCTGAAGGGTCAGATAAAGATCTGCTCGAGTGGTTGGAGGCTACCAAATCTATGCCTTGTTATGGAGTCTCTATTCACTCTTGGCCTGAAGATACACCATCCTCAAATGTTTCCACATTCACTAAACCTAATGTGCCAGCTCAAGAGTTGAAGGTCACAGAAGATACTCTTGATGCGCTCTCGGTGAAAGCCCTCTTGATGAAAGCCGTTGAATTTGGAAAGCCTGTGAAAAAGTATGTAAGCGAGAAGAAATCTCCCCTACAGGAGTTCACCACCCCTCAAACATCAACCCCTGTGGCGTCTGCTTCTCCGACCAGAACAAAGCTCTCCTCTGTGTATAGCAAACTCCCTTCACAGAGCCCGTGCTGCAAGATAAATTCTAAGATCATGATAGCTGTATTGCTCCTGATAGCTGTGTGCTCCTTGTTTGCCCCTATTTACCCTCCCCCTCGCCCCCTCGCCCTTGCCCTACCCTCCCCCTCACTCCCTCGCCCTAGTCCCTCCCCCTCGCCCCTACCCACTCGCCCTCGCCCTACCCTCCCCCTCGCCCCCTAACCCTCGCCCTACCCTCCCCCTCTCCCCCTCTCCCCCTCGCCCTAGTCCCTCACCCTCCCTTCCCCCACTTCCCCTCGCCCTCGCCCTACCCTCCCCCTCACCCCCTCGCCCTCACCCCCTCACTAACCCTCGCCCTACCCTCCCCCTCGCCCCTAGTCCCTCGCCCCCTCACCCCTCGCCCTACCCTCCCCCTCACCCCCTCGCCCCTACTGAATCCGGCCTGTTCAATCCAAAAAGGGCGGTAGACTTTACTTCAAACCTTGATTTAGCTTTCACCCATTATTAGTCGTCTATGTTACCTGCGCTATAGTGACACAAGAGAGGGGAATGGGATACAGATGCTAGAATGCACCTGTATGAGAAGACCGACACCAGATTGGCCCCTAACTTAGGCGCCCCTTTCGGTATTTCTTTATTCTTTAAAAGAGGGAATAAATGCTGTGGATCCCTACAAGCTGCCCCGCACAAACTCGGCTGAATTTCCACTGTTCCAGCCCGATTTCGGCAGCATAACTGTACTAGAACCCTTCACAGTCAGTATTCCCACGCATTGGCCGACTTTCCCGACGCATACGGGCACTTTGCAAAACCTGGCGAGAATCTGCAGCACGCTGAATTCTCTGTTTTCAGCCCTGAAAATGCGCCAGATCACCTGTACAGCGGTCCCCTTGCGTCCCCGAACCTCCTGGGGGTATTAGGGTCCGTTTAGGGCCAAAACCCTAAACCTGCAAAAATACACAGCAGGCTGTAATTCACTGTTTCGGGCTCCGTTTCGCGTGCCGGTCGCATCCTTAGCAAGTCCTCGAGCTCCCGCACCTGTAGGGCTACTTGCCCTTTGAATCGGACGAGATTTCTGGCGTGAAACCTCTCCGAATTCACCTGTACCTGCGGGGGGATTAGCCGCTAGCTAATCCAGTACGTGTGCAAGAGGCTCTTGCCTCGGCAATCGCGCATGAACCCACACAACTGTACATTGGTCAAATGAAGAGCCCACTAGAGGGGCATAACATACTGCCAAAGGGGAGAGAGAGGGCAGTGCGTAGCGTGCAGGGTATCACTCCTGGCACCGCATTGTGCATAAGAGGGAAAGCAAGCACTCCATAGCTCTTAACCTGTGTCAAAACTGAAAATGAGGCTCTCCCTCTCCTAAATTCAGCGCCACTTCTTGTTGCATGAGGCAAGTGCACCAGAAGGTGCCACTTGGCACATTTATAAGCATTTTCCCGTTTCGGGGTTGCCGTCTAAAAATATCCCAACCGGTTGCCCAGTTGACTTCACGGCAGAGTAAGAAAATGTTCCCCTTGTCATTCTGGAGGTAATGACGTCAACACATTTTCAGGTCCCAAAATAGCAGTTCCCTAAATTTTAAGAGATGCTGCCATTGTATCTTTCTAGGTCATCCGACCCTCTTTGTACACTGCGGCCACATCCAGAACTGAAATGTAGCCTCTGTAGCAAAGGATTCCACTTTGGCTAGTCAATGACCCCACTTTGGCTAACCATAGTCTTTGTCCAACCTTAGTGGTCTCTTGCCCTCAGGCTTGGACTCCCTCTGGACAGTTCCACACTAGCTATGCAATGCAGGGCAGTTAGATTTTCCGAGGGGTGTTTCCAAAAAGTGAAAGTAAATAGATAATAAGAAAGAAATCAACAAAAAGGATAGATAGTAGTCACACGCTGGTGACATACCCCCCTCTTGAAATCTCAAACGTCCTCGTTTGCATCTATGTCGTACATGCTTACTGTCAACACTGATGTATTCAACACCTGTCGACACATATACGACACATACATGCTCATTGTCAACCCTGGTGTATTCAACACCTCGTCGACTCATGTATTGCCTGCGTGTGAACCCTGTCCCAATGACATAGTGGTAGCTTCGCACTCTGCCATTGCTTTGAGTCACTAACTTTCCAATGACAAAATGGTAGCTGCACATTTTGCCACTGTCTTATAGTACACGTTGGATCCCGTAACACTTTCGAGCATACCCAAACCGACAGTTTAAGAATGCAGTTACACATGTACTCTTCAATAGAAGCAATCACTGTATCCTTGACAAACTGACAAGAAATACTCACTTCTATAGCACTAACCAAACTTTTGGACATTCCATAAGAGCAATTGCCAAACTGACAATCTGTACAGCTCTAACATTCATGTAACAGGTATTTCATTTGAGCTCACTTTAAATACCATGTACATCATTTGTTTCAGAAGCCATTGTCACACTGACAATCCATGTAGCTTTGAAACTCAAGGGGTCAAGGTAGGTTGCAAATCGAAGGCTTCCAGGTAAAGTGATAGCACAGTTGGTGACTCTGCAAGTTCACCTTCTTCCATCCACTGAGCATCCATTGGTGGATAGTTTCTGAACTTTACCAAGTAACGCCTAGCAACCTTGCCTTTCACTTTCCTTTCTTTGTGTGCCAAAATCTGTTCAGGGACCAAGATCTCGTCAAGTTCCTCGACTTCCGGCTGATCTTCAGCTGGCATATCTTCTGGCACATCACCTGCATAGGGTCTGAGAAGACTCACATGAAACGCATTGTGAATCTTCCAATTGTCAGGCAATTTCAGCCTATATGCAACATCACTGATTATGTCGCAGACTTGAAAAGGCCCATAGTAACGCATGCTGAGCTTTGGAAACAGTCTTTCCTTGCCCTTCATCTTCTTTAACCTTGCCTTTTCAAAGCGTAAAAGCACCCAATCACCAAGTGAATATACCACTTCACGACGGTGACGATCAACTGCTTTCTTTTGCTTTGCCTGAGTCCTTTCTAAGGCCACTTTGACCTTCTTGTACATTTCATCCATTTCCTGAACATACTTATCTGCTTCAAATATCTTGTCCTTTGTATGCAGTATGGGAGGAACTTTCTTGCCACCTTCAACTATCTCAAAGGGTGCCTTGCCAGTTGATGAATGCACTGTATTATTGTATGCATACTCCACCAATGGCAAATACTTCTCCCACTTTCCTTTATGCTCTGACACATAGCACTTCAGCAGATCTAGGACACTAGAATTTGCCTCTTCTGACTGCCCATCTGTTTGAGGATGAAATGACGAAGAGAATTTGAGCGTGGTGCCCATATTCTCAAACAAGCCTCTCCAGAACAAACTTGTCATGCGTGGATCACGGTCGCTAACAATCGACTGTGGCATGCCATGATACTTGAAAATATTGCTCATAAACAAGCGTGCCATCTGATCTGGCTTTATCTTCTTCCTGACAGGAATAAAATGAGCCTGTTTGCTGAATCTGCAAATAATGGTCCAAATACCATCGTTTCTTGTCTGCGTTCTCGGAAGATCAAAGATAAAATCCATAGCAATACTTTCCCATGGTTTATTTGGAATAGGTAGTGGTTGCAATAACCCTGGTGCCTTTTGCCTGTTAAACTTGACCTTTTGGCATATTAGGCATTCTCGCACAAAGGCATCCACATCCCTTCTCAATGTAGGCCAATAGAAGAATGTCTCAACCGCTTTAACTGTAGCATCGATACCACGATGCCCTGCATACGGTGGGACATGACTCTCTTCCATAACTTTGCGTCGCAATGGCTTTGTGACACACAATCTGCCATGCATCATCATGAACCCATCTTTGAGAAGATAGTGTTCATGACGTTGTCCATCCATTAGTTGCTCGAAGACCCTTGCAAAATCTTCATCATTTGCATAGTGTTCTCTCATATCATCAAGTTCATGATGATAAGGAATCGACACAGCTGAAATTTGTGGCTTCCTTGACAAGGCATCAGCCACAACGTTCTTCTTGCCTTCCACATGCACAATCTGAAAATGAAACATGGACAAAATATTTGCCCATCGCATATGCTTCTCAGATAACTTTGTCTGTGTCAAAAAGTATCGCAAGGTCTGATGGTCCGTTTGGACAACAAAGTCTGCACCTAGCAGGTAGTGTTTCCAACTTAAGAGCGCATGAATCACAGCCAATAACTCTTTCTCATAGACTTGCATGGTCATCTCTGGCCCTTGCAAAATTCTGCTCTCATAGGCTACTACCCTGCCATCTTGCATTAGCATTGCACCAATGCTACTACCGCAGGCGTCACACTGGACCACAAATGACTTCCTAAGATCTGGCAACACAATGACTGGATCTGAAGTCATCTTTTCCTTTAAGAGATTAAAAGCTGAAATCTCTTTCTGTGTCCATCTAAAGGTGACTGCCTTCTTTTGAAGAGCATGTAAAGGTGAAGTAATCTCAGCGAAATTTCGGATAAACCTTTTGTAATAGGAGCATAGTCCCAAAAAGCTTCAAACATCATGCACCGTCTTCAAATTTGGCCATGACTTGATCGCTTCAACTTTTGCAAGATCCATTCTGACACCATCCTTTGACACAATGTGTCCCAGAAAGTGAATCTCTTCCAGAAAAAACTCACTTTTCTTTGCATTGATGAGCAACCTATGACTGCGTAGCTCTTTGAACACAATGGCCAAGTGATGCCTATGCTCCTCTTCATTCTTTGAGTAGACTATCATGTCATCAAAGAATGTACCAACAAACTGCTGGTGTGGACGGAAAATTCTGTCCATCATCCTATTGAACGTAGCAGGAGCATTTGTGAGACCAAAGGGCATCACTAAAAATTCGTAAAGGCCAAACGTCGCTCTAAAAGCAGTTTTGTGCACATCCTCTGATCTAATGCGGATCTGATGGTACCCACTCTTTAGATCTATCCTGCTAAACATAGCTGCTCCTTCTAATTTGTCCATAATATCATCAATTCTAGGTATAGGGAATCTATTCTTGATGGTATTCTTGTTCAGTGCACGGTAGTCGATGCACATACGCCATGAGCCATCCTTTTTTTTGCACCAACAACACTGGAGAACAGAATGGAGATGAACTGGGCTGAATCAGCCCCTTTTCTAACAACTCCTATACTTGGCCCATTATCTCTTTCTGCAGAGCCGCACTAACCCTGTACGGAGGCTTATTTGGTGGGCTACTGCCTGGCACCAAATCTATCGCATGGTCCTCGGGTCTCTCTGGCGGTAATTGAGATGGTAATGAATCGGAGAAACAGTCACTATACTGTTGTAAAAACATTGACCTTTCTTTATCTAGCACAGATAAATTTGATTCATCACAATCTGACACTTCACGTGCAAAAACCAAGTACGCAGAAAGATGCTTTTTCATTACAGAAGTAATAGCAGAAGCTGATACAGTAGGAATAGACACTCCCCTTTAAGCTTTACATCCAGAATGTGAGTCTTTCCCCTGCTCTGTAGAGTGATCTTTTTGTTGTAGGCATCCATGATTCCCTGTACACGAAACAACCAAGGAATACCTAACAACACATCACATCCGTCCAGTGGCATGATGTAAAATTCTTTAGCATCTACATAGGACTGGATATGTAGACGCAACTTTCCAATGATGGGTGTCACATCCTCTGTATGGCCAGGACATGCCAAACCTGCCTCTGCTGTATACCCCATCTCTTCAGGTCTGATTCCCAACTTTGAAGCCAATTCTGGGGAAATGAAGTTAGCTTTGGCACCTGGATCAAAGAAGATAAGCACTGTTTGATCCCTGATCTTTCCCCATGCTCTGCAAAGCTCACTTGCATCTGAATTTGGCTTGTCGCCCACCATATCTGGCACTAGACCAGCCATGGGCTTCTTTCCTTTCCTGTCCTCCTTGTCTTCAGAATCAGCTGGCCTTTTCTTTGTAGGACAGTTGTAAGCAATGTGGCCAGGCTGCTCACATATAAAGCATTTGTTTTCTGTCCTCGGGACCTTCTTTTGCTCTTCTGACTTGCGAGGAAAACGTCTTTTCCATTTCTTCGCTGGTCCTTTTTCTGATTCAGCCGTAGTTTTATCTTTCCCTGCGTTGGCTGACTCCTGAGTCCCTTTAGGAGCCTCATTGGGAACGTGCTTCTTGGCTGAATTTTTCTTGCCTGACCCTGCCTTGACGCCAGTGTTAAATTCACAATCTTCTCCCTTGAGCAAACCATTGCCAGTGTTTGCTACCTCAATGAGCTGCGTCAAAGTAGTGACTTTTGTCTTCGTACAGTACTTTCTCAATCCTTTAGGTAGGCCACAACAGTATTTTTCAATCTGTTCTGTCAATGGCACAAACCTATAGGAAGTTACTGGAAGTAGAGCTTTCCAAAACTTCCGATTGTAATCATCCAGATTTCTACAAGTGGCAGCATTTAGCTGGTGCCATTCTGTCATGACATCTGCTTCAAAGTCATCAGATAACCATGCTGCTGCAAAAATCTGCTTGAAATAAATCCATGTGGACGGAGCTTGCCCTTGAAGCAATAAAGTTGTCCACCATTGTCCCGCATTCCCTGTCAAGAAAGTGGCTGCCTTGCGGACCTTTGAAGCCTCTATAAAGTTTCCCCCTGCATAGGCCTTGTCAAACTGCTGGAGGAATGAGAGAGCCTTCTTCCTGTCATCAAACCTTGTAAAGGTCGTGAAAGTCACACCTTTGCCACCTTCTTTGTACGGAGTTGGTCTCTCCAGCGGCGTTAAATTGTCATATGGAAGTGACTGAAACATGGGAACACTATTAGGGTTCATCTGTGTTCCTTGGCTGCTATTAACTTGACCAGGAAATGCCATATTTGGCTGCTGATTTGTAATTCCAGCCATACCAAAATTTGCCTGTGGCATCCCAAATTGGCCCTGAGTGCTTTGAAACCCTGGTAGCATGCCTGTGACACCATACATGGGGTTAGGCATCATTGTTTGAGCACCCCCGAACACTGTTCCTGGCGTGTAAAACTGATTTCCAGGTGCATGACCAGCCATGCTCTGGAATACCGATCCACCTCCAAAATAGCCAGGGTGTACTGAAGGTGGTGGGAAGACCTGTTGCATAGCCTGTAGGTTACTTCCCTGCCCATTAGAACCAGCTATAGGCTGCTGAAAGGTGGCGGGCTGAACTGGTACAGCTTGAAAGACTGGCATCTCAGCCACCTGTTCTTGCACCTTAGGCATAGGTTGTGGAGACTGCATGTTCTCCGTCAAGTGTACAGGTGTTTCCATTGACTGTGTGGTATGAATCACCTGTGCTCGAGCCTTAACAGGCTTTTGAATATGATCTAGTGACCCAACTTGCTGAGACGGAACAGGAGGTTGCAGAAAGGCTAAAAACCTCGGGTTCTGCATTACTTGTGTGAACATAGCCACTGCAGTAGCCAACTGGGTCCTGAATATATCGTCATCTGTCTGTGGTGGTCTTGAGGACTCACCCACTTCATGTGTCTGTTGACCCTGTGAAGAGGAAACCTCTTCCGTCACATCATCTGGTCTGTCAGCCATAATTGCAATTCCCTGTGTCTGGTCTATGATCCCCTGTGTCTTCAAGCCCAAAACTGACCAAGGCTCACTTCTATGGGAAAAAGTGATTTAGTCCCGTCGATGGAACCATGAATCCGGCCTGTTCAATCCAAAAAGGGCGGTAGACTTTACTTCAAACCTTGATTTAGCTTTCACCCATTATTAGTCGTCTATTTTACCTGCGCTATAGTGACACAAGAGAGGGGAATGGGATACAGATGCTAGAATGCACCTGTATGAGAAGACCGACACCAGATTGGCCCCTAACTTAGGCGCCCCTTTCGGTATTTCTTTATTCTTTAAAAGAGGGAATAAATGCTGTGGATCCCTACAAGCTGCCCCGCACAAACTCGGCTGAATTTCTACTGTTCCAGCCCGATTTCGGCAGCATAACTATACTAGAACCCTTCACAGTCAGTATTCCCACGCATTGGCCGACTTTCCCGACGCATACGGGCACTTTGCAAAACCTGGCGAGAATCTGCAGCACGCTGAATTCTCTGTTTTCAGCCCTGAAAATGCGCCAGATCACCTGTACAGCGGTCCCCTTGCGTCCCCAAACCTCCTGGGGGTATTAGGGTCCGTTTAGGGCCAAAACCCTAAACCTGCAAAAATACACAGCAGGCTGTAATTCACTGTTTCGGGCTCCATTTCGCGTGCCGGTCGCATCCTTAGCAAGTCCTCGAGGTCCCGCACCTGTAGGGCTACTTGCCCTTTGAATCGGACGAGATTTCTGGCGTGAAACCTCTCCGAATTCACCTGTACCTGCGGGGGGATTAGCCGCTAGCTAATCCAGTACCTGTGCAAGAGGCTCTTGCCTCGGCAATCGCGCATGAACCCACACAACTGTACATTGGTCAAATGAAGAGCCCACTAGAGGGGCATAACATACTGCCAAAGGGGAGAGAGAGGGCAGTGCGTAGCGTGCAGGGCATCACTCCTGGCACCGCACTGTGCATAAGAGGGAAAGCAAGCATTCCATAGCTCTTAACCTGTGACAAAACTGAAAATGAGGCTCTCCCTCTCCTAAATTCAGCGCCACTTCTTGTTGCATGAGGCAAGTGCACCAGAAGGTGCCACTTGGCACATTTATAAGCATTTTCCCGTTTCGGGGTTGCCGTCTAAAAATATCCCAACCGGTTGCCCAGTTGACTTCACGGCAGAGTAAGAAAATGTTCCCCTTGTCATTCTGGAGGTAATGACGTCAACACATTTTCAGGTCCCAAAATAGCAGTTCCCTAAATTTTAGGAGATGCTGCCATTGTATCTTTCTAGGTCATCCGACCCTCTTTGTACATTGCGGCCACATCCAGAACTGAAATGTAGCCTCTGTAGCAAAGGATTCCACTTTGGCTAGTCAATGACCCGACTTTGGCTAACCATAGTCTTTGTCCAACCTTAGTGCTCTCTTGCCCTCAGGCCTGGACTCCCTCTGGACAGTTCCACACTAGCTATGCAATGCAGGGCAGTTAGATTTCCCGAGGGGTGTTTCCAAAAAGTGAAAGTAAATAGATAATAAGAAAGAAATCAACAAAAAGGATAGATAGTAGTCACACGCTGGTGACACCTACCCACTCGCCCTCGCCCTACCCTCACCCTCACCCCCTCGCCCTCGCCCTAGTTCCCGTCACCCCTCGCCCCTAGTCCCTCCCCCTCATCCCCTCGCCCTCCCCTTACCCACCCCCTCTCTCCCCTAACCAGTCCCCCACTCACCCTTGCCCCTACCCACCCCCTTACAATCCCTCGCCCCTACCCTCCCCTGCCCCCCTCGCCCCTACCCTCCCCTCACCTTCCCTCGCCCCTACCCACCCCCTCTCGCCCCTACCCTCCCCCTCACATTCCTCGTCCCTACCCAGCCCCCCTCGCCCTACCCCTTCCCCCTTGCCCCTACCCTCCCCCTCAACTTCCCCTTCCCCTAAACAGCCCCCCTCTCCACCATCAGCAGCTAAAGCTGATTTGCTGACAAAAACCGGTCAATATCAGCTACATCTAGAAGAAGACACAATCCATCCATCCTCTATGGAAATTCTAGCTGCGAGCATCGGCTCCTGTTCTAAAGGCCTCTGTTCTAAAGGCCTCTCTGACATGCCTCCTTCAGAGAAACTACACTTCATGCATTTCAGCTCGAGAAGTGCCACGAGTTTGCTGCAGCTCTTCACACTCTACTTGGAACTTTTTAGAATTCTCCTGAACTGTTATCATCTCTGCATATGAATCCGCCATCCCGTGTTCGAGCAGAGAAACCTCCTCCTCCAAGTGTTGAATTCTCTTGCCATTTGCAATCATTTCTTGCATGGGTGGGCCAAGCACCTACTTCAAGACAGATGTACATGCGGTACCTATTGGTTTTACTTCACAGTTTTTCAGTATTTCCTAGTTTTTCAATATTTCCTCTCATCAAGACGGTGAGCGGTCTTGTGGCAGGCAACCTGTAGCAGGCTACAGTGTCACTTTCACAGGACACTCAGTTAGTACAGTTGGTCTGGTCTGGTTCACATTGGACGGACTCTTTGGGCTGGGTTGGGCAGTGGCACGTGGCAGGATACGGACGGTGGTCTAGTGGACATCGTGGCTTGGTCACCACCACCACTCACTTTGGAGATTGGCTTAGGTGGCTGACATTTATGGGCCGTTGGGTCATTATCATCATCGGCTTCACCTCGGATCTTGTACGGAGTCATCTAGAGTGAGTTTGTGGGCTGGAGCTGAGTGTGCTGCCACGCCAGAGTCTGTATCAGTCTTTGAGGCAGTCGAGTCATATGTTCTGGTCTGCTGTTGTGTCTTTGTGAGCTGTGTTGATGTCTATTGTTTCCTTTTTGTTGAGTCTGTTTGAGTGAGATCGTCACGCACATTGCACTGAGGACCACCCACTGTAGAGAGCACGACACATTATCCGCGCTACACTTGTGACCTCTTTTTCAACATTGTTGACATCCTTGAGGCTGGTGACCCTCACATGTAAGGCACAAAGACGCCTTCTTTGGTCTTCTTCGAGGGTCATGTTAATGATGGCAAGTGTAGAAGAAGCCTCTTTACCTTTCCCTTTCTTGGCGACCTTGATCCATTTCTCAACCGCCTCCACTTTCTTTTGTGTCTTGGTGATGACCTCGACCCAAGATGACTTCTTTTCCTCCTCTTCCTTGATGACCCGCACTTGTTCTTTAATTGTGTTCAACTCCTCCGTCATGGAAGGCTGAAATTCCCCTTCTTCAAGTCGCCCTCTTTTGGCTTCAAGAAGCTCACCTTGTAGATTTCGGACGATGGAATCTTGGATGACCACTCTCTCCTTGAGCGAAGCGATCCTCCTATGCATGCCATCTCTTTCTTCGGTCCATCTTTGAAGAACAGTGCTCCTCTCCTTCCTCCACTCTTCCACTTCGTTTCTCCCTTCTCTGTTGCTTACATCCTCTTCCTTGTCCGCATGGAAAAAGCTTTGTGGGCGGCTGGCGAAGGATGCATCTTCATACACGTGGGGGAAGCTGTTGGCACTTCTTCGATGCTTCCCATGAGAGAGAGAGAGAGAGAGAGAGAGAGAGAGAGAGAGAGAGAGAGAGAGAGAGAGAGTCGTTAAAAAAAAAAGAAACCCTAAAAAACAACAAGAAATGCTTATGAAACCCTTAAAAAACAAAGAAAATCAGCACCGAAAACCTTAAAAAACAGCAAAACACAAATTTGAAACTTAAAAAAACAGCAAAAAACAGTGACAAAACCCTAAAAAATACCAAAAAACAGTGACGAAACCCTAAAAGCACAGAGAGAGAGAGAGAGAGAGAGAGAGAGAGAGAGAGAGAGAGAGAGAGAGAGAGAGGAATCAACACGAAGCGGGGTTCTGCCTTCCAGATGCATTGATGGTTCAAAGTACAATATCTGTGAGAGAGAGAGAGAGAGAGAGAGAGAGAGAGAGAGAGAGAGAGAGAAGATGGAGCATTTTTTCAACAGGGAGGATTTGTATGGATCAAGAACTTGAGCACAACAAGGAAGCTACAAGACGAAAAAGGGATTTGGATAATGCTAAATTGGAGTTGGAGGTATACAAAGGTCTTTGGTTAGAGACAACTATTGAAAATTGTCAATATTTGATGACATCGACATCAAATCTTCAATGACTTATCGATGGTGATATAGTGACAATGAGAATAACGAATAAAAAATTGAAGAAATGGGTTCTTATGTTTATGTTAAAGAAGTTTTATTAAGTCATTATCGATAAAATTTAAACATTGCTCGATTTTTATTTCTACCAATCAAAAAACGCCAAATTGTGAACCATAGGAAACTAAGAAAGCATGCCAATATGGTGGGTAGAAGCATTTGTGGTGGAAGGTTTTCCATGCAGACTCAAGTCAAAGTCTTTCTTAGAAGTCTTGCTCCGACAAATAAAGCAACTTTCTGGGTTTTGTGTGGGTCCAATTACAAATCTGGAAAAATTAGAACTTTTTGCTTTCATTGAGAAGATTTGTTATGTGTTACAACCATTTGCAAAAGTGCTATCTTGCCCAATTCACCTAGTGCTTAGATGCTTTGAGCCAAATATACTTAGTACTTCACTGCATTCTATAAATGATTGCATCTCCTCTCCAAGACCCAAGTGTATTCTCAAAGAAGAGAGATAGTTGGGCCACAAACTGAGTTTTTGCATGTGGTACCTAAATTCCGATTATCTGCTCCTTCAGTGGAGGGTCTCAAGAATGTGCTTAAGTTGTTTTTGTTCCTAAGTATGCTACCTTTGGCAGTTTATTCAATCTTAGAAGGGTGTGAATTTGTGATAGCATTGCAAATACACCTCACTTAATAGATTACTAAGCCTAGCAATTCACAAATGAGGAGATTGAGTTTTGCACTCGGAAGAAGCCTAGTGTATTGGATAGAAAGGGCAAGAAGGTGCTATGTTTTTAAGAAATCACAAATGCCCGTATATTGCATGGCTAGTGTGAAATGGCCATTGGTTGAGAGCTTCACCGTTTCCTTGGGTTCTTGACAGTGATGACTGTTACTGCCGTTATGTTGCCGAAATTGGGCCAGAGTAGGGAAATTTCAGCCCAAATAAAAGTGTGGAACACCTTGTAGAAGTTTATAGGTGTTCTCCAGTGCAATAAGAATAAAGAAATACCGAAAGGGGCGCCAATCTTTGGGGCGATCAAGGTGTCATTGTCTACTTGGGAGCACTCTAGCTACCAATTTGTGGATTGTTTTTGAATTGGTGAATTCTAGTTGCATGTTTATTTGTGAAGTTACTTTGTGTCGTAAAGTGTAGGGAAAGTTAGATGATATATTTGCGGGTCAAAGCTAAAGTTTACCGCCCTTTAGTAACGCTACACTCGGGTTGTATGGTTCCGTTGCCGAGACCGCATCACTCTTTCCTCAAGAATTGAGCCTTGGTCTGTTTTGGGCAAAGACACAAAGTAAAGGTACTTGGAATTCCACTATGGCTGACAGGACGGATGACACTAGAGAAGAGTGTTCTTCTTCACAAGAGAGAGAGGCTATTCGTATAGTGCATGAGTTAGGTGAAAGTTCATGGCCACCAACTCATGCACCTTTTATTAAGGTGAATGCGCCACAAGTTCAAGGGATAATGACTGGGCAAATCATTGAGGACGTGTTCAACACAGTTGATAGCTGCTATGAATGTGTTTAGCTGGTTGATGTAGAATCCTAGATTTATACAGTTTTTGCAAGTTCCACCAGTGTCACTACAAGTAAGGCAACAATTTGATCGAGTAGAGCCTGTTGAGGCGCGATTGCGTAAAGCAAGGGATTGAGAGGAAGAAGAAGAAGAGAGTTTTAACGTCCTTGCCTTACGGATCGTCCTAGAGACCAAGAGTCTATGAGAAATCCATCCAACAAACCTGCAGAAGAGCTTTGAGCATACAAGAAAAATACCACACGGGAGAGCTTAGGCCCAAATCCAAATTGTTGCATGGTGTCTGCGATATAGTCCCAAAGAATAGTATCGAAGGCCTTTTCAATGTCAACCTGCATGACTATTACATCTTGTCGAGCATATTTTGCACATGCCATGCCAATGATGACATTCGCCAGGTTATTAGTGATTTGCTGTGTGGAATGAAGCCATACTGAGATTGATGTAGGCCTTCATGGAGAAAGCACTTGAGTCGATTAACAAGCATTTTAGCTATCACTTTATATACCACAGGCATCTATACTATAATTAAAGCGGGAGGGATTCATCAGCCCCCCCCCCCCCCCCTGCACGACACATGGCGGAAGCACGTTGCTCCGGCGTGTGTGCCCTATGCCTCCCGGCTAGAGAGAGAGAGAGAGAGAGAGAGAGAGAGAGAGAGAGAGAGAGAGAGAGAGAGAGAGAGAGAGAGAGAGAGAGAGAGAGAGAGAGAGATGAAATGTTATATTAACGTCTTCAAAAGGCCAAAGTGACCTATGAGACCAGAAAGTTACAATGTGGTGGATCTGATACAAAGTCAGAGTAACAAGATGACAAAAATGAAATGACAAATGACAAAATAAAATACTATGGAATCCTAAATTGCTAGGTGTGAACTAAGCAACTAAATGGGATAGCTAGATCACAAGAGATCCAGCATCGGTCGCTGGCAGATCTCATCAATCTCCTCCATGGTCAGTAGTCTGACTGGGCGTCATGCATGTCAAGCCAAAGTGATCCGAATCCTCTGATGCAGTCTCCGTCGATGCTGTGTAGTCCTCCACAGTTGTGGGCGTCTGGATCTCCCCAGCTCAGTTGCTCGGTCGATCAATGTGCCTCTGGTGTGAGGCAACGAGCTCTGCTGTGGTAGTAACTCCTCCGGGTGTCCAGTGCAGCTCTAAAGAAATTTGTGATCTGTCTCTGAGACTGGCTAGCCTCTCCTCTCATCGGGCTCTCTCTGTGTCTGCGTAGCTCGAGCAAAAACAAACCCAAGCATCAATTATCCTCGTACTGCATGACTCTAGAGAATGGTCCAAAGCCCTCTCTGAACAAGCAATGGAAGCGGCCTCGTATCTCGTAGTAGACGAGGCAATGGCATGTATAGTGCAACTCTGTCTCAGGCTCGATGTCACACAGGGGGCATGTCCTGGCCTCTGTTGGTACTCCGCTCTATCTCCCAGTCTCGATCCGCAGCTAGTGCGAAGATGTGCGTATCTGGCCGATAGCACATCGTATCCCATGAGACAAGTGGGTGTCCATGTATCTGGGCCTTGTCACAAAACCATCAACCGTAAGCTGGAGGAGATGCTCTCTGTAGAAAACCATCTTCGTGCCCAGCTCCTGTGCTGGCTGTATCCATGTCCTCTTGGTGTCTAGCTGAGTCAAGTCGTGGCGGATGAGCCTGGTGATCTCGGATTGTGTAAGAGTCAGAGAGGGTGCATCCAGTGAGTACTAGAAGGGAGGCAATCTGTCTATGCTGAACCCATGCGACTGAAACCATGATGTCATCTCCCCATACCAGCATGCTGTATCTCCCTACATGGCTAACTGTCGAGAGGACTCAAGTGCAAGGCGGGCATATCTGTCTCTGGGAAGTTCCCACATGCGGTGTATGAAGGAGACAGATCTGGTGAGCGCCTCAACCACTAGTGGGGGGGGAAGCTAGCTCTGCTCGGACAATAGCACGTGGTACTGAAGCCTTGGCTCTAATGAGCCGCGAGATCATAGAGACCAGAGGCTTCTCCATGTCCCCCCATCCATCACTGCGGCCTGTCCTTCCGTGTTGATCCAATGAAGGTCCCCAAATCTCAGCTCCATAAAGCAATGCAGAAGCCACGAGAGTGTCAAAGAGCCAGAGCTTCGTCCGAGGCTCCTGAAACTGAACTTGTGAACACATCCTTTCCAATCTACCCAATGCTGCATGGGCTCTGGTCAGTCTAGTCTCTGCTGCCCTCCTCAATGAAAATGCTGGCCCACTAAAAACCACTCCGAGGTAAGTTTACGCATCTGTATACTCCACTGTCTCCTGGTCGTATGTGAATGCTGGCGCTGACCTCCTGATCCACTGTGGGGTGGTATTAAATACCACGACCTTGGTTTTACCAAGGTTGACGGACAAACCACTTTCCTGAGCGAACCTATTCAAAGCATCGCATCCCCTCTGGAGAGTCGGAGATCAACAGAATATCATCAGCATATAACAATAATGGAATCCATGTCCCTTCCAGCTGTGCACCTCTATCACCATCTCTCTCAATGTAGTCAGAAACCTCATCCACATACATACCAAATAGAGTAGGAGAGAGCGGGCAGCCCTGCTTCACCCCAATAGGGGAGTGAATCGGTGTGGATAGACCCTCTGAGGTGCGTACCTGCCCCACTACTGACCTGTATAATGCCATGACCCCCCAAATGAGCTTTGTGGGTGCTCCCATTTGTTGTAATCTGCGCATCAATCTAGCTTTGGGCACTTTGTCAAATGCTTTGCGGAAATCCACAAAGCTACAATAGATCCGTCTCCCACGCGATCTACCCTCCTCAATGATGGCTCTGAGTGTCAAGATATGGTCAAGAGTAGAAAAACCCCTCCTGAACCCTGCCTGCCCGGCTGCACGTATCCCTCTCCCTCTCTGCCCATCTAGTCAGCTGCTGCTCAAGAATAGATGCGTACAACCGTGCCATGTGTGAGGGCTTGCTTGATACTAGGAGCCTATCTACTATTGTACCTATCTTCAAGTTGGGAGACCCTATGGAGCCTGGGAACCGAAGGCCGCCGGCCAGACTAGTGAGCGTAATTGGTCTCCAATGAGAGAACTCTTCACATAGTGCATGCTTGGGTATCAACTTAAGTAGGCCTTCTTTTCAAGAAGAGGGCAGTTTCTGCTGCTCCCAACCCGTATTCATCATTATCAGCAGTGGCAACTTTAGGTCATCCCAAAATGAGAAGAGATTGGAGTGGCTCTCCTCTTGTTGAACAAATGCTGCACTAGACTATGGCTAAATCGGCCTGCACTCTGGGAGAAGTCACTGCCAATCCAAAATCCTCAAGGTAAAGCTCTAACAAAAGAGTTGTATCACTTGACCAAGTCCTTCCGGACCACCTTTCCCTTCCCTTCACTTCCTTGTGCGCTAGTATCTGTTTATGTTGAAGGATTTCATCTCTCTTCTACCTCTGATTGATCTAGCAACCTCAGTTTGAAGGATACGTCATTGATCTTTTGCAAGATCTGGAAAGGTCCACAGTATTTTGTACTTAGCTTTAGGTAAAGCCTCCTTTCCCTTTTATCTTTCTCAATCGGGCCTCCTTGTGGATGTTTTCATCCGGGTTATGACCATCAATACAAAAATCTGAATTCTGACTTTTTATAATAAATCTAGAGATGCATGGCAAACTCAGGCATGATGAAGCCCAACAGTAAAAGAAGCATTAAATAGGAAAATTTAGCACAAAAGTAGGGTACTTAATACGGCATGCACACCACAATAGAGAGAGAATTTGAAACAATATTGTGTATGCTTGTGTGTGTGTGCGGGGAGCATATATTGGTACCTTAGGTCTACATCCACTATTGGGAAGCGACGACGTAAGTGGGATGTCATAGTATTTAGTCAATACTATGCATGATGGAGCTGATGGTTAGATTGTCTTTTGAGTGACTACCATGAGTCTTTAGTGCACTTTCCCCCTTGAAGGTGAATGGGGGTTTATTCTGGATTCATCTAGGTATATGGATATATATACAGAGACTATTGCAAAGCCTCCTTAACTTGGTCAAAAAATGTCACTAGATCCTCAACAAAGTGAGATGCCTGAAAGATCTTGTCCTTAGTGCACAAGATAGGCTGGACCTTCTTGCCACCCTTGACTATCTCAAAAGGTGTCTTCCCCGTAGATTTGTCAACCATGTTGTTGTAGCCAAACTCCACCAATGGAAGATACTTGTCCCACTCGGACTTGTGATGAGAGACCTAGTACTTCAGCAAGTCTAGTACATCTAAATTGGTGACCTCTGACTACCCATGGTCTGTGGATGAAATGACATACAAAAATTGAGATTCATACTCGAATTCTCACACATTGCCCTCCAAAACAAACTAGTCATGCCATGTGATTTGATTGTCTTAGTTAGTGGTATAAAGTGAAGCTTGCTTGCTGAATCTATCCATTATAGATCTTTCAAAGATAAAAATAAATTTATGACTATACTCTCCCTCCGTCGCTTTGGCATTGGTAAAGGTTTTAAGGAGTCCTAGTGCTCTGTGTCTGTCATACTTCATCCTTTGACATACCATACAAGTGTGCACTAAAGCATTCATATCTGGCTCTCTACTTCCTCAATGCCTCTTTGCCCAACAAAAGGATTATGGCACTTTGTCAACACTTTCTGCCGCAAAGCCTTTGTCACACATAACTTGGCCCTATGCATCAACTTTCAAGTAACTGGTCATTGAGAGTGTATTGTGAACCCAATTCCCCATTCTGAAATTTGCCATAAATCACATCGAAGTCAAGGTCTAAAGCATTCTGCTCCCTCGTATCATCAAACTCATGATAAAATACTGCTGCGACCTTGGAAAAAGACCTATGAGACTAGAAATTTACATCATTGTTGTATGATCTAAATGTCCAGAATGGGAAATACAAAACGCTTAAGTATCAAAAGCTAGCTAGTAGAGCCAGCTGGTGGCCTATCTGCCAAAGCCGGATCTACTCAGTGGGCTGATTCTGTAAGTACCATCACATGCTCTCTCTCAGAGAAAGGGGAGAGACGGATGCCAGAAGCCGCACAGACTTCTACCATCATCAATATGACCATTGAGGAGGAACAGAAGAGGAGGACTAGAGCCCTCCATGTGCGTATTACTGGTATCAAAGACGCCGAAAATGTAGAAGACGAAGTGAAGGAACTCTTGCAGCGCATGGGCATCCCGTAACCTATGCACACAGGTGCTTGGAGAGTAGGAAAGAAGGGAGTGGATGGGAAGGGAAACGTCAAAGAGAGAGCACTTATTTTGCGTTTCCCGACTTTGGACACAAGGAAGGAATTCTTGAAGAAGAGACCAGCACTTAAGAAAACTGGAATATTTATGGGGGATGACCTTACTTTAGCACAAATAGCACATATGCAATAGTTGATGCCAGAGATCAAGGCAGCAAGGGAGAAGGGAAAAATTGCCTTTTATAGAGGAGGGAAAGTAGTGGTTTTGGAAAGACGCACAACATGACGGTGCGAGACATATGGGACCACACTCCGGATGGCGGCATGGAATTGCAATGGATCATATAGGCTGGATGTGGGTGCTTTTGAGGATAGCTTCAGAGATAGAGACATTGTCTTTTACTCAGAGACACATCAGAAATCTGGACAGTTGATGCTAGGTGTGACTGGCTATTTATGGGAGACTGCTTGTCGGCCAGACGCTAGATCCCAGCATGGGAGTCGAGGTTCAGGAGGGGTAGCAGTCTTATTCAAAGAGGAGTTGCAGCCGCTATTACAGATTGTCCGGAGAGATGACCAAGCGAGATACATGTGGGTGAGACTGAGAGCTGAGACAGGCAGATTCTTATACATTGCTATATGTTACTTTCCCCCTAGCACATCAGTCTATACCTCACCTAGAGGGCAATCCCCTTTCTCCATACTTGATGATGACATGTGGGAGTTCTCTAGAGATGGAGATATCATTCTCTTGGGAGACTTTAATGCCAAGACGGCCAATTCCCAAACGGTATTTTATGATACCTCGGAGGAGATGCTTAGAAAGATGGATATATCGGGGATGGGGCTTGACAGACACTCACAGGATAGAGAGCACACAGAGTATGGGAGATATCGCATGGAGATGACTACTACGCATAGTCTGGCCATACTTAATGGTCTAGAGATTTTTCCTTCGTCTGGGGGACTCACATGCTTTCCACACAGACATGGAGCCAGTACAGTGGACTATGTCATGACTTTACCGAGCTTCATCTCTAATATTCAAGATCTCAGTGTGGGTCCTAGGTCTGTTGGAGTAGCAGTGGACCATGCTCTCCTGACTTTTTTAGTCTCTTTCCAGTATAGTGCCTCTCAGACACCACGGAGGATTGCACACACACAGTATACTCTTACACCAGAGACGGACTCAGTTTATGTGGAAGAGATTTACAGACGGATGTGGGCAGCCGAGCATGTATATACCGTGGAGGAGATCACCACTTTATTGACGGAGATCTTGCATGGGGCAGCAGCAGAGGCATACCCGCACACTCAACCAGATCAGAGAAGACGTTTTGGGAACATGCCTCAGAATAGTTGGTATGATGAGGAGTGCAGAGAGATGAGAGTTCAGATTCAGAGCGAGCTTATACTTGGAGTCATTACATATAGACAGTCTCGGATTGCCCTTCGGCGTTTAGTGCGACGGAAGAAGCGGGAAGTGGGCCTTCTTAGCCCAAATGGAACATGATTTGTATCAGCTCTTTTTGAGTCGAGATTCAGGTGAGGCCTGGCGTTTCTTCCATGAGCACTCACCTCCTCCAGTGATTACTTCTCCCGAGATTTGGGGTCAGTATGCAGCATCATTATATACAGTACCTAGCCAACCACCATTACCAGATCCTCTAGAGCCATGTCCAGCCACTAGTACCTTCTTTACCACTGAGATGGTGAAGAACGCCATTAACAGGATGAGGACTAGGTGAGCATATGATCATGATGGTTTGGTGGCAGAGCACTTGATACATGCTAGAGATTTACTGTCAGAGGTTCTTGCGCGGTTGTTTAACCGTGTCATGTGTGAGGGACTACCCGAGTCTTGGAGGTTATCTACAATTGTACCTCTCTTCAAGGAAGGGAACCCCACGGTGCCAGGGAACTACCGAACTATTATGATAGGGCACACATTGGCACGGTTGTATGCATCCATTCTTGAACAGCAACTGAGTAAATGGGCAGAAAGTGAGGGCATATGAGCAGCAGGACAGGCTGGATTCAGGAGGGGTTTCTCCACTTTGGACCATATTATTACACTCAGAGCCATTATTGAGGAGGGTCGGGCACATGGGAGACGGATGTATTGTTGCTTTGTGGACTTCCGCAAAGCATTTGACACAGTGCCGAGGGCCAGATTGATGCACAGGTTACTGCATTTGGGAGTACCCACAGAGATCATATGGGGGATCATGGCTTTATACGGCTCAGTGACTGGCCAGGTATGCACCCTTGAGGGGATTTCTGACATTGTTCATTCCACTATTGGAGTGAAACAGGGGTGTCCTTTGTCCCCTACACTTTTTGGTATGTATGTAGATGAGGTCTCTGACTACATTGACAGAGGCGCTCAGCTAGCACGGACATGGATCCCTTTATTATTATATGCTGATGATATTGTGTTAATATCAGAGTCGCCAGAAGGCATGCAGAGACAGTTGGATGCATTGCACAACTTTGCAGAGGATAGTGGACTGTCTGTGAACCTTGGTAAAACCAAGGTTATGGTGTTTAACACCACATCACAGTGGGTCAAGAGATCGGCACCTACACTCGTATATGGTCAGGACACTGTGGAGTACGCAGATGAATATACATATCTGGGGGAGGTATTCACGGGACCGAGGTTTACTCTGAGGAGAGCAGCAGAGACTAGACTGTCCAGAGCCTATGCGGCCTTGGGAGGGCTAGAGAGGATGTGTTTGCAGGTTCAGTTTCAAGAACCACGAACAAAGCTATGGCTCTTTGATACTTTGGTTGCTTCAGCTATGCTTTATGGGGTCCAAGTTTGGGGACCATCTGTGAATCATGACAGTTGGAGGAACATGGAAAGACCCTTGGTATTTATGATATCCCGGATGATTAGAGCCAAGGCCTCCGTACCACATGCGATTATTCGAGCGGAGGTAGCCACCCCTCCTATAGAGATTGAGGCTCTTACCAGATCAGTGTCCTTTATGCACAATCTATGGGATACACATAGAGGCAGATATACTAGATTGGCTCTTGAGTCCTCTAGACAGTTAGCGATGCAGGGAGACGCATCATGTTGGTATGCGCAGATGACCTCATGGTTTCAGAGGCATGGTCTCAGCATGGAGAGATTGCCTCCTTTTCAGTATTCCCTGGATGCACCCTCCTTGCCAGTCACTCGGACGGAGATCACTAGACTCATTCGTCAGGATCTTATACAGTTGGACACCAAGAGGACATGGGTAGAGCCGATGCAGGAGTTGGGCACGAAGATGGCTTTCTACAAAGAGCATCTTCTCCAACTTTCGGGAGATGGGTTTGTGACTCGTCCGAGCTACATGGACACTCATTTGTCTCATGGTCTACGATGTGCTATTGGTCAGATTCGCACATCCTCACACCAGCTGGAGATTGAGACGGGTAGATTCAGAGGGATACCACCGGAGTCTAGGATATGCCAACTATGCGGTAGAGAGCCAGAGACAGAGCTACACTACATATGCCACTGCACTGTGTATTATGAGATACGAGGGCGCTTCCATTGCTTATTCAGGGAGGGTTTTGGACCCCTAGCTAGAGTCATGAGGTACCAGGATCAGAGATGCCTTGGCTTATATCTACTTGAGTTACACCGACATAGAGATAGTCTGTTGAGAAGACATGGAGTACGACAGTCACAGAGACAGATCACAGACTTCATTGGATCGAGGGAGCCGGGAGACCAACCACTAGCACAGGGTGGTACCCGCATTCATACCAGAGGCACTCTCATTGACAGGGCGACTGAGCTAGGGAGATCGAGACGACCACGACCGAGACATAGGAGCACACTCCATCGGCGGAGACTCCAGCAGAGGATCAGAGGCATTCTAGCACGACACCCAGATTGTCATTGAGGGCCTATTCTACATTTTCACATTTTCACATTTCACACTTCATTTTTACTTTCAGTACTTTTTGTACTTGTACTTCAGACATTGTATTAGACTCACCACTTTGTATCTGATGGTCTCATAGGTCATTTTGGCCTTTTGAAGACGTTAATATATCATTTCATTTCTCACGGGCCGCTGCATCATGGTGCCAATCTCCTCTGTAAAGAACCTAGTAGGAGCTGTTCTGTTGCTCTCAGCAATGGCCCGGATGCGATGATGATAGATATGTTGGTGTCGGTGACGTGGTTTACAAGAGGTATGAGGGTGTCAAGATTACTTATCTGTGTAGCTCTATATAGGAGAGTTCCATGAGCTGAAAACTGACATGTCCTGGGGTCCTGCTGAGAGCTGCTGCTTCAGAAGAAATCTGTCACCTGTCTCTGAATGGGTCCTCTGCTTGGGTTTGTAGAACTCTGTAGAGAGAGGTTTGTAAATTACTCAATATTGTGCTATGGAGTTCAAAAGGTGATGGTGCTTCTTTTAATAGTCGGGGAGCTTGTTTATTAAAGGTTACAGAGTAGAATATTTTTTAACAAATTGAAACAATCTCAACAAAAATTTACTTTGTACATATCACTCCACTATAATATTGAAATCTTTTCCAGGCTGCGAATGCAGAGCTGAAAAAGGCTCAAGATGAGTTCTTGTCTGCAGACAGCCATTTAAAGGCATTCAAAAGCAGTCTCACAAAAGCAAAGGAAGAGGAGGACAAACCGAAAGAGTCTAATACAACAAAGAAGGGCGCTTCTGCACCACCCAAGAATGACAAGGAAAAGACAGCAGGAGCAATTTCAGGTATTGTAAGAGCCAAATGGCCTGGATTGCAAACTTATGTATTGACTGGACAGCATAATGCTTATTGAAATACATGATGGATTTGTTGTGGCACTTAGGAAAGCCAAAACTTTCCCCGGACAAGAATGCAAAACCTGAGCAGAGTGATCTCGTGCAAGACGATACACGGCAAAGACTTGTTAATTCTTTCACTCAAGCCAAGGTGAAATGCCAAGTGATAGAGAAAAAGGTCAGAAATGTGCTGTGCTTCTTTTTTCTTATCAGATTGTTATAGAAAATTCCCATTACTTCACTAAAAGTGGGGCAATGCGCAAAGCATATAATCAGTGATTTCTGCAGTAGACACTGTTTTCTTTGTATAAGGATCGTGGCCTTGTATCTTTAAGAATACTTACATTGACATGCTCTCTACATTTCAACAGGTCATAGAAGCAACTTCAGTCCTGAAAAATAAAGAGTCAAATCTTTTGGAGCCATTCACATTGGTGCAGGTGTACATTCTACTGGGTCTCACAAACGATCCAGCATTTATAGCCAGCCTTGCAGATGGAGTCAATAAGATTTTGTATGCTATCTTGATTCTGAGAGCGTGCCAAGAAAATGATCAAGATGCCAAAATTACCGAACAGATATCCTCTTTGATAGAAACAAAGGGTATGAGCAGTGACAGCCTTAAAACAAAAAGTTTAGCGGTAGCATTGAAGACATTGGCAAAGGCCGCTAGTCTCCGTGATCCTGCTAGACAGATAGCCATTATTGATGTTCAATATGAAACTCTTGGTGCTAGTAGTGACACAAAAGAAGTGCAAGGAGTCAATGATGTCACTGTAGTTGAGAAGAAAGCAGCAAAGCCCAAAACTAAGGATGCTGAAAATACTCTACCTTATGAAAATATTGCAAAAGCAATGGCGTTGACTCTGCAACACTTGGTGCTGAAAGTTAATGCTTACACGTCCATGACAAGCAACATGCAATATGTAAAAGTGCCCCCTGCAGTTGTCTTTGAGGTCAGTTCAGCTTATCTATGTTTTTTTAGTTCAAGGAAAAAGGTTTTTATGTAGGGACAGCTAATTTGAGCAAGTGAAAGAGATGACACACTCACCCTGCTGTAAATGAAATTTTCCTTCGGAACAAAGCCTTGCACTTCATGATGTTGGGGTAAAGGCATTACGCCTCTGCCCACGGCCGGCGACCCCTTACCCATGGCCTGGCGGCTGGCCATCCGCCCACTTTGTGTACACCCATTCCCTTATTCTTCCTAAACCAAAAAGAATAAGGAGCTCCTACTTTTGCTTGAGGCCTGCTCCATACACACACAGTGTATGCTCTCCTCTCCCCTTCCCCGCACTGCGCGCGTACACATCCACGCACTCATCACATGACAGACCCTGCTGCTGCGAATATTGGTTTATTCCAACTGAAAAGGTTTTTTGGGGTGTGGCCTATCATTAGGTTGCATTCATCTAGGTCTTGTGTGGATCCATATGTTGGCAGTGTTTTATAGTAAACTTCTAAATATCTGGTTCGTGAAGTGAGGAATACTTCATCATAAGGCTGCCATACATCAACCACATGATAGTTTTATAGTGTTTATCTGCCGATCAAGAATACATGAAAATGTCGCCCAAACATCAAAGGCAGTTCCTCGTGCAGCACAATACCTTATTTTCCTGGCTGTCACATTATCTAATCACATGCAATTATCCAGCAAATGAAAAAAGAAAGTGTGCAATGGGTAAATAATAAGTAGAACTGTGGATGCTATTGCACTATCAATCTGCCCAATGGGCTACATTACCAAACACACTTTTTTTTTTTTTTGTGAGACTGATTTTGTATTAATTACAATAAGGTGCAAAACATAGCCACCTGAAATGGATGGAACCAGTCAAGAGAGCTAGGAAGCAGTCATAGAAATCCTCGAACTGCTGCAGTGAAAAGTCTTCTAAATGGAAACAATCATGAGCACCGAGGCCCACCTCTATTGGCAACTGGGCTATCCTATCGCAAATAGGAGCGCAAAACAAAATCAAAATGCTAAATCTTAATCAAATAACATCTATTTGGAAAGAAATAAAATGAAATGTTAATCTACATCTCGGAAAGGTCTTGCGAAGGTCTCCTCTTGATAGTGTCTAATTCCCAATTTACAAGAGTAGCACTAGCTTGTCATCTCCATAGTAGAGAATAAGAGCATAGATAATGATACTGGGTTTAAATAAGGAGACAAAGATAGGATCTTGATAGCCCAACTTGATTTGAGGGATGAGCAACAAATATGTTCAAGTTTCCAAATGAGAAACGAGCAAAGATTGAAGGTGTTGCCATGTAGGAAATTAGTTTTTGCTTCCCGAGATTGTGAATTAAACCTCGAATAACTTGAAAGAGCTCCTTTCAAAATTCCTTTCAACTCCACGGCTAAGTAGTTGTATGCCTCCACCTTGAACAAGGCTCGAAAATGATTGAAGCCTTATATTGAGGATAATAAAGCATCGAAGAAAGAAAGGTTTTTCTTGATTTGTTTGCAAAGAGACTGTACGTGATCTGCATGCCAATGGAAATTAAATTAATAATTTGAGGTGGATTCCTTAATTGGAAGGTCAAGGCAACCAAGAATATAAATTAGACTTTGCCAAAGATACTCACTGCCCAAGGTCAACAGCAATCCAAGGTAAAACCCAAGGTCGCTTACTTCCATTTTTTTCATCAAGACAATGCTTGCGACTTTGCATGTTCAGCCCGCCCTGTATTTCAACAATTCAATCAATTTTCTCTTCTCTGCCCAAGGTTGATTAGAGCCAAAAATTGTGGTGAGCAATGTGAGCTGAAGATGGTCATGCAGTGAAAGATGGTGAATCTTCAATGGAGGAGAGTGATTGTATATGGCAAGGAGAGTCAAGAAGACTGCCAACTGTGTGGTTGTGCCATCGCAGGTTCCTGATAGGCTAATTAGTGCTTGCTAGGCAACTCACACTATCACCCAAGACTAGCTTGCGATTAATAGTCATTCTCAGTAATTGATACATGAGCTCATGGGTGAAGCTGGAAAAACCAACACCGAGAAAAAGCTGAAGTTTATTTTGGATTTTTCTTTGATAGAGCTTTACCTAATTCTAGACAAGGTTCCTGTGAGGTCAAAAATCTGCTTATCGCCTCAGCATAGAAAAGGTACAAGACGGGGGCAAGAGGGCAACCCTGCCGTACAGACCGTGTGAGCATAAAACATTCCCTCTACCCCCTGCCACAACAGCGCCCGACTTTGTGGACACTTGTGGAGAGCTGACACTCCCCTAATCCATGCATCTGAAAAGCCCATCTAGCGCATAGTGCACTCAAGGAAGCCCTTGCCAATTTTGTCATACGCCGTCTCAAAGTTGAGAAGGACCACCACAAGATCCTCTTCACGAAGACGAGCAAGAGCAGCCGCCTCTCAAAAGGTGAAATGTTGTCAAGGATGCTACGCTCCCTGACAACGCCCATTTGTGTCTCATGTATGATGCTCTCAAGTAACGGTTGAATTCTCAAACTCAGAACTTTTGCTAGAATTTTGTAGGCTGAGTTGAGAATGGTGATGGGTCGCCAATGCTGAATCTCGTCCGAAGAGCCCCCCTCCTTGGAGATAAGATAGATCAAACCCCCGCTCATGCTATGTGGCATCTCGCTAGTGTACAAAATGTGCTGGTATGCACTACATATGCTTTGAGAGCCTCCTAAAGCTCCTCTAGCTGGAGAGGGCTCTCAAGCCACTAGTGCATCTCGTTAGTGACTAAGCAAGGCATCTAGGAGGTTCCTATTTGGGGAGATGAGCTTTTGGCCACCGAGTTTGCTAACTCCGGCATGTTTTTGGAGGATCAGGAGGCCAACTTGCACAGGTGTGAGCTGTTTCTTGAGGTGTTCTGTTGTGCATCAGGAGAATTGATTAACTGGTGGAAGATAGTGGCTTTTTGGGTTAGTATTGCTCCCATTGTCGATTGTTCACCTGGAGAGGGCTTTAGGTGGATCCCTCTAGGGACACCAGCTCGATACTTGGATTGTCAAGTGGTTTGGGGATCTGTCACGAGAGTAGCAGACTTGTCCTCTCCTTTCCATCAGGAGAAATTTGGAGCTCGACACGCCTTTCTCTTGCTGGCAGGGTTGTTGTGGCCAACTAGGTGCTTCTTGCTACTATGTGGTATATCACATTTTGTTGGATTTCCTCGAATTCTTGCATCAGCCAGTTGGAGAGTTTGTGGTCACGCGAGACACACAGTTTGCTTGGGTCAAAGTTTTCTTGGCAGTTCTTTACCTACTTGCTCTCAGGGAGTGTTGGGGATCGTAGACCGAGCACGGCAAAGTAGAGCCCTCCTTGGGAAGCTCATTGTTAGAGGTCTTCCTCCAGGGGAGGAGCCTTGGAAGGAGTTGTTGCTTCAGTGGATTTATGCCCAAGACATGCTGGATTTTCAGAGAGTTGCATAAAGTGGGCCTAAGTAGGAGATGCGAGGACCATTTCGCTTTAAGCTTGCTTCGGTCTTGGGAGCAGTTGCCGAGCTTGAGTAGCACCAGCCTACATGCATTGAGAAGTGCTCGAGGCATCCACCTACATGAAGCCCTATAGTCAACACACACTGAGGTCACATGGTTGGTAGCCGCCCTTATGTCTCTTGGGGTCCCATGGCAGAGGGTCGAGTCCTCACTTTTGGGTACTGGCTGCAATTTACAGCATTACCTAAGGGGATTCAAAGCCTTCATCCATGAGACATGAGGGGGGTGTAGAGCATGTGTTAGGATATTGCAGAGGCTATACTAGCAGAGTGGCACACCCTCTTGAGCCAATAGCTTTGTGCTGGATGGGGGCTTTCACGCGATCAGAGGTCCTTATTGTAGTTAGGGCTTGCTCAGACACATGTCCCTGCATATTCTTCGAGGTTCAGAGACAGGGTTGCCTCCAAAGAGTCACTACCGAGGCACCAGAGGAGGCAAGCCTCTCGCGAGAGCCAACATTCTCTCTTCTTTCCTATTCACGATAGTGCTCCTATTGAGCTGCAGCAGGGACCCACGTGTTTGTTAAATCTGGCCGTCTTTTAGGGATCCAACGCCATGTAAGGTGCAGCGGAATGAATGTTGTATTTTCTCAAGATTAGTGATCTATATTGCTCAAGGTTCCTTTAGTTCTTAGGGAAGGAGAGAGCCTTCCGTCTTTATGGAGAGTGCTATGATCACGAACAAAGTGAGTGGATATTGTGCGTGCAAGTGTATGAGACTGAGAGAAGCAGAGAGAAGAGATACGACACCCGAGTGGTTGTAAAACCCTCCTCCGAGGGCCTCACTCTTGTCGGCGAGAGTGGTCTACTTTTATTGCACAAAGGTGGTGTACAATGCGTATGCAATGGACTGATGCAACTTGGACTATGCCGACGACGACGACGGTGATGACCACGACGACTTGATGGCTGACATCTGTGATCTTCTAATCGCTGAAATTCGGGACTGTTCGGTGGCTAAAAATGACTGTTTTGGCTGCGTTTTCTTGGGCTGAAAATAGCGGTTCTTCTGCAATGCTTCAAGGGTTGCTCTGCTACTGTGTCTAAGGCTGAAAACTGTGTGTATTTGCTGCAGATTAGGGCTGAGAACTAAAACGCTGATGTGCCCTGTTGCTTAGCAAAAACGCTAGCTAGATGCCTTCAAAAACGCTGAGAATCTGCAAGTCAAGGGCTGTGTTTTATAGGCTGAAAAACCTGCTGTAAAAATGCTACCATAGGCTGCGTTTTTCAAGGCCTGAAGGCTGGTGTAAACGCTGGGTTCTGCTGATGGTTTGCGATCCCAAAACGCTGGGCTTTAGGGCTGCCTGAAGGGGGAACAAACGCTAGAAAAGGGGGGGCTTTGATGGCGATGGCTGATGCTAAGAAAATGCCGAGGGAGGGTGGGAGATGCAAAAACGCTAAGAGGGTCTGAGGGGTTACTACTGAGAAGTTGCCTGTTGAGCGGGAAGCTCTTGCTGCCTCTTCTGCCAGAAAGTGCTAACTTGGGTTTGCTTATATATTAACTTAGCAAATTTGCCCTACCTACTTTTGTTGGAAAGTCACTTAAAAATAATAAGTGAAAATAACCAAAAATAGGAAAATAGGCTAAATGCACTGGAAAATTCCCCTGATTGAATCTGATGGATTGTGAAGGGAGTATTGGTGATCATGCTGTGTGCAACCGGAGGATATGCATCTACACTCAGTGACTGGGCATGCACGGTCTACGAATAGACTCACAAAAGTGCCAAATCACTGCTAATCTAAACTGACTGAACCCTGCTGTGGTGTAGCTTGTCCACGGATACATAGGGTTGGATGTGTCACGTGACATCCCCTCCTTTTCAAAGTGAGGTACTGGTACCGAACTGTATGGCGTCGAGGGAGATCGCCAACAGCATCCGGAATCTTGGAAGGGACTCTTCGCCGGCCCACTCCGATGTGTGGGTCGTGCGGTACTTGAACTTCATAAAGGTCTGCAACGCTTGCTTCTTTGGGCCGCGTCGAAAGCGACACAAAGTCTTCTGAATCTCCTTCCTTGCTTCAACTTCGTCTAGAGTCCTGCCTCTTCCGTCTTCAAGAATCTCCATGGTTGAAAATTCCTGAAACCATCTCCAACACAAAACCATGAACATACCCATTCCATGTGAAGTGAAGGAAAAAAATCTTGGCTTCTATAAAGACTGTGTATGTAATGTAGATGAACATAGAGACGGAATGATAAGCCGTTCATCAAACACATGCAAACAATGAAATTGAATCTTTTCTGTTTGATCGAAATCAATCAATGGTGGCAAATCACAATGGAAATGCCCATGCTTGGTGCTCATACTGTCATGTGCTCTTACGGAAACTGTGTCATGCCAAGAAAGAGACATGGAATGTGACTTCCTGACATACATACCTTTCAGCTTTTCAGGAACAATCCGCATACATTCGTGCTCATCCATGAGAGAAATGTGCTCAACATACAATATGTCATGCGTAGGAAAAGGGATCGCATAACGATGTTGACTAAAATACAGGAAACCTTCACGAATGAAACACTCAAACAATGTGTGCGTATCAATCATGCGAACACATAATACTTCCTGTGAGGGTTCTTTGGACCAAGGCTTGGACTAAGGCTCGAGAGCCAAGATTGCTTCTTCGAGATCTATCGAATCTTGTTTGGGGGATCTGTGGACCTCGACTTGAAAGCCAAGATCGATTCTTGGTGATTGAGCGAATCTACAACAAGGTTAGCTTCGCTAGAAAAAGCATCAACTAACACATCATCCTTGTGAACAATCACATCTTCTTCATGCAAATCATCATGTTGGTCATTGTCATCCAAACCATCATGCTTCTCATAATCATGCAAATCCTGGGTATCATGCTTTGGAGAAGAAGAGATTGAGAGAATCTCCTTATCCCGAATCCTTTCAACCTTGTCCTGCATATTAGCAATGAGAGATGGAGAAGAAGCAATGTCCTCTCCATGAATGACAATAGGAGAATCACTGTCGGCATTGAGAGTTTTAGTGTTAGCGGCAAATTTCATGAGAGCATCATTATCACGAAACCATCGAATGCCCAAAATCATATCACATCCTGAGAGAGGAGAAACAACAAATCTTCTAGTGAAGGTAGTTTGTTGAATTGCAAACAACACATCAAGGCACTCCTCCGTGATGAGAGCGTCCATACCAGGACGAAAGCCAGAGACCTCGATAGGAGATCTCGGACTAACTTCGAGGCGGACTCTCTCAACAAGAGAGGAACTGATCACATCATGCATACTACCTGGATCAAACAATATGACAAAACGGTGCCCCGACGTACGACCATAACATTTAATGAGAGAATCATCAATGGGAGGGTCTTGAGAAACTGCGGGCACAATTGTGTTATCATTCATCGCATTGACAGATGTAGTGGGTGCTGTGGGTTCTTTAGATTCATTCGATTCAAGCTTAGGACATGTTCTTTTTATGTGACCCTTAATGTGACAATGAAAACAACGACCTTCCTTAGAATAAGTGCTTTGTTCTTCTGACATGATGTATCCTCCTACAATTCCTTGTGCTACCTTTTCATCTGGAGTAAGCTTAGGTTTAGCAATTGTGTTAGCCTTACCCTTAGATTCATTGGAAGAATTCTTTGATGAGAGACTGTTGGAAGAGTGGTTAGAAGAGTTATCATTCTTACCATTCTTACCGTTCTTACTGTTCTGAGGGTTCTGAGAAGTCTGCGAGGTACTTGTGGAAGTCTTGTTCTCCTTAGGCTTTCCTTTGTTGTGTTTCATCTCCTGTGCGAGAGCAATGGCTACCACCTTGTTGAGATCGATTGGATTGAGTACCTCGACATCGTACTTGATATACTCGTCCAATCCAAAGAGAAAAGCCTCTTTGCGCTCATCATCCGATTTGCGTAATTGAGTGCCTAGCTGCAAAACACGATTAGAAAAAGACATGACTGGCATACCATTTTACTTGAGAGAGCGCCAATCGTCCTTCAATCGTGTGAGGTACTGAGGTGGCATAAACCGCGCCTTGAGCTTGTCTTGGATATCAGCCCAACTAAAAGAGAGGGGCGTGAAATTGTCGGCTGCCTCTAGGTGCGCGGCTAGCTGTGTCTCTTGCCATGCGTGGTACCAATTAATGGCATCACCGGCATGGTACATAGCTGCCGTCAAAACTTTGCTATTTTCTGTCTTCTTAGTTGTTGCAAAATAAGCATTAAATTGATGCAACCAAGAATGAATAACCGTAGTATCCATCTTAGCGTTATACTTACTGAAAGTCAACTTCTTTGTGACTGGATGGTTGGAATCCGCGTCGTGGCTTGCGCCACTTGATGAACTCCCACGATCTTTGGGTGGTTCGGTCTTCGAGGCTAGGACTTGGGCAAGCAATTCTTGAGTGCGTAGCTCTCGTCAAGCTTCACGCTCGGCCTCCAAGGCCGCGGCTCGTGCTGCCGCTTCCTCCTTCCTTATTTTTTTTCTTTCTTTTCTTGCGTCGCGCTCGTTCTAAAGCAAGGCGCTTGTCTTCCTGTTGTGCGGCATGTCTGGCGTTTCTTTTGTCGCGCTCGCGGTCCTTGGCTTCTTGTTCTGTGGCAATTCTTGCAATCTTGTCGTCGCGCTCACGGTCCCTAGCTTCTTGTTGTTCTGCTTTGCTGGCGAGTTGTGCCAATGCAACTCGATTCGTTTCTTGTTGTTGTGCCATCATGTCCAACATCGACTTGACCATCATCTCCATAGGAGTGAGTGCAACTCGTGGCGTAGATGGCGAAGGGGGAGGGTCGAAAAAGTCTCTTCGCCGCCTCTCTCATGCTCATCACCTGTATGCGAAGTATCCATTCCGCTTCAAGTGACGACCATGCACTATGATCTTTGGTTCTTAAGTTCACAAGGAACTTGGGTTCTTGAGGGTCTTGGTTCTTGGGTTCTTGAGGATCTTGAGGGGTTCTTTCGCTTGCAAATCGCGTTGCAGAAGGATCTTCTCTTCACCCAAGTTCTACTCCTTTCTGCGGGCGCACCCCTTGGCGGCCTTGCGCTCACACCAAGGTTGCTTTTTCCCACCTCACGTCGATTGGCCGGCCGCTAAGTGCACGGTCCGCTCTTAATAAGTGAAAAGAGACACAATGGGAGGCTGGACAAGCCCTTCTTTCTTGGGATTCCTGTCACTCTTCAACAAAACACGATTAGGAATCGCCACGCCTAAGTAAACTTGGGTTCGTGCGACCGCAACAAGCAAAAAAAATTCTTGTTGTTCTTTCTTTGAGTAATGCAGAACACTTCCAAAGCTCTGATACCAATGTAAGGTGCAGTAGAATGAATGTTGTATTTTCTCAAGATTAGTGATCTATATTGCTCAAGGTTCCTTTCAGTTCTTAGGGAAGGAGAGAGCCTTCCGTCTTTATGGAGAGTGCTATGATCACGAACAAAGTGAGTGGATATTGTGCGTGCAAGTGTATGAGATTGAGAGAAGCAGAGAGAAGAGATACGACACCCGAGTGGTTGTAAAACCCTCCTCCGAGGGCCTCACTCTTGTCGGCGAGAGTGGTCTACTTTTATTGCACAAAGGTGGTGTACAATGCGTATGCAATGGACTGATGCAACTTGGACTATGCCAACGACGACGACGGTGATGACCACGACGACTTGATGGCTGACATCTGTGATCTTCTAATCGCTGAAATTCGGGACTGTTCGGTGGCTAAAAATGACTGTTTTGGCTGCGTTTTCTTGGGCTGAAAATAGCGGTTCTTCTGCAATGCTTCAAGGGTTGCTCTGCTACTGTGTCTAAGGCTGAAAACTGTGTGTATTTGCTGCAGATTAGGGCTGAGAACTAAAACGCTGATGTGCCCTGTTGCTTAGCAAAAACGCTAGCTAGATGCCTTCAAAAACGCTGAGAATCTGCAAGTCAAGGGCTGTGTTTTATAGGCTGAAAAACCTGCTGTAAAAATGCTACCATAGGCTGCGTTTTTCAAGGCCTGAAGGCTGGTGTAAACGCTGGGTTCTGCTGATGGTTTGCGATCCCAAAACGCTGGGCTTTAGGGCTGCCTGAAGGGGGAACAAACGCTAGAAAAGGGGGGGCTTTGATGGCGATGGCTGATGCTAAGAAAATGCCGAGGGAGGGTGGGAGATGCAAAAACGCTAAGAGGGTCTGAGGGGTTACTGCTGAGAAGTTGCCTGTTGAGCGGGAAGCTCTTGCTGCCTCTTCTGCCAGAAAGTGCTAACTTGGGTTTGCTTATATATTAACTTAGCAAATTTGCCCTACCTACTTTTGTTGGAAAGTCACTTAAAAATAATAAGTGAAAATAACCAAAAATAGGAAAATAGGCTAAATGCACTGGAAAATTCCCCTGATTGAATCTGATGGATTGTGAAGGGAGTATTGGTGATCATGCTGTGTGCAATCGGAGGATATGCATCTACACTCAGTGACTGGGCATGCACGGTCTACGAATAGACTCACAAAAGTGCCAAATCACTGCTAATCTAAACTGACTGAACCTTGCTGTGGTGTAGCTTGTCCACGGACACATAGGGTTGGATGTGTCACGTGACACGCCATGCACGAATGCCTCTCGTCCCACTTGTCGCATGCGTGGTGGCGAACTGAGCTAAAGTCAGCCGCTTGGATATATTTATTCATCCAGTTCTTGGTTCTTGTCGTCCAAGTCCACTTCTTGAACGGTTGGTTCTTAGGCTTCTTATTTACCAAGGAGCCTATCTAGGTAGATGAAACTGAGCGGTACTTGTCAAAAGCCCTTGCTCATTGTCCCCCATGAAAGGCAGGTACGGGTGGGATGTTAAACTCGTGGTGGAGAGTTGCCATCCCTATAGAGGTCGACCTTGCTCCCAGTTAGAGGGTCGTTTGCTTCCGCATTCACTGGTGTCTTGTTTGGCGGTTGATTCTAGCAGGCGCTGGCTAAACCGATTTAACTCCGTCTTGAATGCTATCGACCCGTTTTTGGACCCGGAAGAAAGGACTGTTATCCTCCTTGGTGGGGAGGCTCCCGGGAAGCGGCTGGCCTTCTGGGTTCGCCGTGATCCGCACTCGAGGGACGGAACGGCAGGGCACATGCCAATGGCGAAGTTCCTCGGTGAGGTTGGACCCCGGTACTTGGGTGCTCTGCATAGGCGGATGGGGGGGGTGATGCCCTCCTTCCTATGCTTTATTTTGAATCCGATCCCTTTCGAGGGAAATGACGTCATTCTCCCGAAGCGAAGCCAAATGAGCTACAAGAGCACCCAAGTGCCTTGCCCCCCCGGGGGGGGGTCAACCTCACCTAAAAGGGGTTGGGAGGTGCAATGGGAGACACCACCAACCTCAGCGGACGCCACCTGTGAGCCAACGCCCTTCCAAGCGGGTATGGCATTTCCTAGGGGAAAACCGTCGGGTTACAAGGGCAGTTTAGTGAGGTGAGCGATAAATTACCTGGAGGAGGCAACTCCAAAGAGAAGACCGAGGCAAGTCCCGTAGTACCTGGGCCTTTGAACAGAGGTACTTGGTCGCTGTCACGCCCATGACTAGTTAGCGAAATGGGTCTCTCAAGGGCATGGCTCTAAGAGTGTAGATAATTCTGGCCTCTCGCAGTTCAGAGGAAACTAGTGACAAAAGCGTATGCCCTAGGATTCTGAGTGCATAGTCCTGGTCGTTCTTCTTGTGCACTTTTTTGGTGTATGAGGAGAGAGGCCGGGAGTGCCCTACCCGACTCCTAAAACAAAACAAAAAGCACCAGAGGAGGCCGAGTGTTGCTTTCAGTGGATCCGAGTTGTGGACATGAGTGGGAGGGCTTGTGTGATAGACCCTGACCCATCAGATCTTGAGTTAGGACACTGGCGGTTATGGGCTCGAGAGTGGTTTTGGCGGGATCCTTTTACTTCAACCGATCACCCGGGGACCCCCTTCTTCGAGTACACAGCCCGACTGGGACACCACATATTGACAACCGGAGAGAGGCTCGTCCTTTTGCAGCTGATCATTGGCAGGAGGAGGGTCTCACGACCTAGTTCTTTGCATATTCTTGGGGCAATTGTGGAACAGACAGTCGAGAAGAGTCACCATGCTCCAATGGCTAGTTGCCCATCGAGCTACTACAGTTGGGAGTGTTTTTGAGGAGATTTAGGACATTCAGCTGCGAGACATGAGGGATGTGTAGAGCATGCTTAGGATATTGTAGAGGCTATACCTGTAGAGTGGTACACCCCTTTGGAGGCAGCAGCTCCCTGCTAGATGGGGGCTTTCACGAGACTGGAGGTCCTCATTTCAGTTAGGGCTTGCTCAGACTTAGGCTCTTGTAGTTTCTTCGAGGTTCAGAGGGAGGGCTGCCTCCACAGAGTCACTGCAGAGGTACCAAAGGTGGTCGAGTGCTGCTTTTAGCGGATCAAAGTTGTGGGCATCAGTGGACGGCAGACCTGTGTCATAGACCCCGACCCTTGAGTCAAGACAGTAGGGGCTCTAGGAATGGGAAAGCCACCCTTTGGTGCGAGTGCAGCGGGACCCAAGGGAGTGGTTCTGGCGGGATCCCTTCACACCAGCTGATCACCCTGGGACACCGTTCTTCCAATACACAGCTCAGCTGGGTCGCCACATACTGACAGCAAGGAGAGAGGCTCGTCCTGTTGCAGCGGCTCTCTGGCAGGAGGAGGGTCTTACTTCCAAGTTTGTGGCAGGATTTTGGGAGCGTTTGTGGGACAGTAGGCAACCGAGGCGAGTCACCATGTTTTAGTTGCTAGCTGCACATCGAGCTACTGCAGTCGGGAGTTGGTTGGTGCATAATGGCCTTTCCACAGTATGTGCCGCCTATGGCCACCCACTTGAGACACAGCGGCACTGTCTATGGGACTGCCCCATGGCAGAGCAGGTTTGGCTTCCGATTCTTTGGCAGTGGAGCAGCGATAGAGAGTAGTGTCGGGAGCTCATGTGCAGCCTTACATTGTGGTTCATTTGGCGAGCTCGCTGCTTTCATATCTACGAGGCTCGACCCGTCCCACCAGCGGAGACTGTCTGTGACATTTGGCTGGAACTGATTCACATACTTAGGGGCCAGTTTGAGAGACTCCAGGGCAGCTCCGACTGCATGCAGGAGCGCTGCGAGGCCTTCTTGCAACTCAGGCAACCAGGGCCCTTCTTCACCATGGTCCATGGTGTGCCTAGATGGTAGTACCGTCCACTAGTGTGGTTGTTTCCATCTCCTGATTTAGACATCATTGTTTTTTCATTGTGAGTCTCTCTCCACATGCTGATGTAGCCTTCTCTAGCAGGGACAGATTGTAGCCCATTGAGCAGTTTTCGTAACTAATGGAAGGATCTTTTTCTGGGACAAAAAGAAAAGAGGAGGTTCCTATGTAGGAGATTAATTGACTTAGTGTTGAGTTTGTATTCCTCAACACTTCTCAGTATCCCTCCCTTGGATATTTTGCGTCTGTATAGTCGAAGGAGCTGTTTTCTTATGGAGCTTATGTTATGCAAGTCTCTCTGTCTGTGTTGTCATGAGTCTTGAGTCACAGGCACACATCCACACTCCATGCACGGATTGAGCCTCTACACCTCCATTTTACCTTGTCAGTCCTTCGTTGGAGCTGAGAGTGCTACCACCCAGTCGTTGTAATTGATACATTGTGAGTAGTGGAGCTCAACTAAGCTTTGGGTCTTATTCTACTGTGTCATCATTATTCAACTTTGTGCTTTGTTAGCTGTGCTAGTTGTGATCTGTTGCTTGTACAGTTCATTTAGAGAGGGACTTCGTGCACACTCCATTGAGAGGCACCCCGCACCTGCATTCACTGAGTGCACAGACACTTTTCCATCTACAGGTGCTCGCACGCATGGTGGGACCTCAATAGAAGTCTCATCCACAGAAATGTTCTAAGCTGCCATAACCTTGTTTGGAACAGAGCACTAGCTACTCTCGTCCCAGACCAAGATATTTGGGAGGAATGGGATAGATTAGCCCTTAAGAAAACAAGGATGTTTTGTGGCTGCAGCAACAAACTCATCTTGAGTAGATTCTGGTTTGAGAGACTCTCTGAGCTTCTATTGGGATGCCTTAGGGAGGGCCTTCTCAACCCATTTTCTCACCATAAAGTCACGTGGTTGTTGGGCATCTTGGCCACCAATGCCTTGGTTCTTGTCATCTCTGCAATAAATCTCACCTTCTTGTGGTGCAAGGTTCTCTACCTCATCTGAAGCTTTTTCTTGATAGTCCCCTGGTGGGTAGGCAACACAAAAAACCTTCTTTAAAGTGTCCGAGTCCACAAAGTGGTTCTCCATGAACTGATTGTACCACTTGTTTGCAAGGCTGTCCAACATGGATGGAAACAACAGCAAGTAGGCATCTTCTTGTTTTAGATCCCGACCTTTGCATAAGGATAGAAACCTCTTCACATGATCATCCACATCCTTAGTAGAGAGTCTTTTGAAGGGTGGATGTCACAAACTGTTGACGTGTCAAGCCATTGAAGAATGGAGCCAACCTGCAGATCCGAGCCGAGGAGCCCAAACCCTAAGAAGAAGATCCAGCAGAAGAAGAAGTCTTACCAACTTATGGGACCCCGTCCGATGGGGGCCCAAGTGACCTAAATAAAGTGGGACACACTTTCTTGCATAAAAGCTGATGACGTGGCAATTATACGGATGACTTGCAATTCGTGCTGACACGATGATGTGGCACTATACGATTTCCGCATTTTGCGCCGACACCTACGGACGTGGCAAAACTGCACGGAATGGCGAGAATTTCGCACTGGCTGCTTTTGGGACTAATGCTTTTAGAACTTGAAGCTTTTCATGTAATTGCTTTTGAGAGGCCAAGGGCCTTTAAATATGAGCCAAGGACTCATTCTCTGGCACGTCTCCGTGTGGGAGTGCAGATGACAGAGTACCGGCTTGTACTGAGTTGAAGCAATATAAATAAATGCCGAAAGGGGCGCCAACGTTTGGTGCCAGTACTCTCTTCGGGTGGAATTCCACCATTCCCGTCTCGTGTCTCGTGCATCTCTTTCAGTTCAGTTGTTTTCTAAAGTGCTTAAAGTTGTTCAGTTTGTTCTTTTCTGTTGGCACGTGGTGCTTGTCCCCTTTACAGTGGTATCAGAGCTTCAGGCGTGTGCTTTTCTTAAAGCATACCGGTCCTACCAAAGAGCAAACAGAGCAAGATGGTGCCGAAAATTTCACCAAAAATTTTATCAAAGAATCCTCATGCCCCGACCCCGGACTTATTAGCTGCTCCCACCCTTACTCCATTACACATCGGGCGCGCTCCCATCTTCATCGCTCTGTCTAACGAGGCATAAGCCATAAAGATCACTTGCAAGAGAAGGATCAAAGATTTTTTTTTCGAGCCACCGTTTTTCTCAAAGGTAGTTCCATGAAGTGGTGGATGTCTATAGCTACCAAGCCGCGCACTCCAAGGACTTGGCAAGCTTTCAAGAAAATCTTTGCTCGACGCTACATGCTTTCAAACATCTTTTTTGGAGTGCAAAGTGGGGTATCCTGAAATGCTTGCCATGGAAACCCTAGCAGATTACAACCTACAGTCTTTGGACATATCTCAACAGGTGTCTCTTCCCGAGATGATAACCTTGGAGGTCCAGTGTGATTGCTATGTCTTGGGACTACCATCACTGCTACAAGAACATTGTCTATCCAAGAGCTTACGGACCATGTTGCGGTCGACTACAACCTTGTGGAAGAAATTCAACCCTAATTTTGGTGTGAACTTGTTTGGTGATCCTGTTTGGAATTTGCGTGAAATGGATGGTATCTATTTTAAACCTGTCTTGGTGCCGATTTGCATTGTTTGACTCCAATTTTAATACTCATTTCAATGATTGGTGATTTACTCTCGGAAAGAGTACTAAAGAAAATTGATGTTTGAGAATGCTTGCGCACATACTCATGGCCCGCTGAACTCTTGTGGTTATTTGCGGGGGGGGGAGTATTGACCGAATGAAGGATCTGGAACAACGACAACCCCACAATAACTGTGGCACAGTCTCCTCAACTTCATGGCATCCGAGACAATGAGAAGTGAAATATGCCTTGCATGCAATAGGTAGAGCTCCCACTAAGCAGTGCCACAAGAAAATGTTCGTTGCCACCACAAGGATGACTTGGAGATTGATTACAGTTGATTACCATGTCGCACAATCCACGCATCGGATTGCAAGAATGCATAAACATTGTCCGTTGAAATGCATTCCAGTCTGGTAGAGGCAAGATTCCAATAAGGGAAGTGGGAGTCCACAACCAAAAGGAGGAACGGGTAAGTGATCAGCAAGCATCCTTTAAATCTCCCGTCAAAGAAGAGAATAGTGGATTCCTTATCGGAAAAGGGACACCACATTAGGGAACGAAAGAACATGACCCGTGTCGTCCACTACCTGATGTACCTGGCATATTCCTTTTTAAGAAAGAAAATACGCCTGGCGAGAAGACTGTTCGACCAGAGTCGAAGAGAACGCCCTTCTCCAATGCCCACTATACAATGGAAGGGAGTTGCCTAGAGAAGATTGTCGACCATGCCATGCCAAATGCAAAGTGACAGCCTTCCAATCAACAATGAGAGAAGAAGTAAAGGGACATCCTGGAATGTATCCTTCAAGCTTCCCCAAAATGACGTCCTAATAGGGGTTGCCAATGGCCAAAGGATGGCATGACAATCTGCGCACATAAATGTGATATCATGAGTGCCGAGGGTTGTTATTGCTCCACCAAGATTAGCAATAGCATAAACATGAATTCGCAAATCCAAAATAGTTAGTCCTCCAAGGTGCTTGGGAGAACACAACTTGTCCATAGATAAAAGCCGAAGAGCCTTTCTGCTAGACAAGGTGCTCTTGAAATGCTCCAAATTCTAGACATAAGGGACTACAATTGCAACTAAGACCAGATAATAGAGGTAAATAAAAGAACACATAGGCCTTGAGAATGCACTAGACATCCTGAGACGCACATGTAGTGGCCAAGTGGACAATTTCCAATAATTTAACTTGGAATGCAGACGTTGATGTACCCAATCCAATTTTTGCGCAGCTGATACATCCCAAGCCAGCGGATAACCCAAATGACGAACTATGGTGTGCGGAGGAACAAGCTTCCCTAGCCACAATATCTTATGCTAGTCACACTCAGTCAGAATTAATAGCTTGGATTTACGAAAATTAACTTTAAGGCTTGCCGCCAATCCAAACAAGTGAAGAGTATGCTTAATTTTCTCCACATCATTATAGTGATTGCGAGGCATAAAGAGTCATCCGCATAGGCCTGTCCAATAAAGTCATAGCAGCTAAAATACGCGTATTTTATTTAGAATACACGACGTCCCGCATTGAAACGTACAATACGTCTCATAACGTTTTCTATTCTAACGTTTTTTTGCTCAAAACGTATTTCTTTTTCTAGTTGATCAATTGTGTTTTAGAGCTTCATGGTGCTTGTTATGTATGCTATGGTTAAATATTGAAGAATCATTGAGGAGGGTCCATGAACCGCTTCACCAATGGAGGTCAAGGAATCCAAATACATAAGCAAGGGGTGAGTGGCAATTGCATAAAGCAAAGAACTGAGAGGACATCCTTGCATTAGTGAACGTCCCAAAGGACAAGAATCTGTGAGAAATCCATCCAAGGGACCTGCAGAAGTGTTGTGTGCATACAAGAAAAAAACCACGCGGGATAGCTTAGGCCCAAATCCCAATTGTTGCATGGTACTTACAATGTAGTCCCAAAGAACAGTATCAAACGCCTTTTCAATGTCAATTTGCATGACCAAGACATCTTGTCGAGTGTACTTTGTATATTCCATTCCAATGATGGCATTTGCGAGGTTACCCGTAATGTGACGCCGTGGAATGAAGCCATATTGAGATTGATGCAAGCCTTCATGCAGAAAGCACTTGCGTCGATTAACAAGCATTTTGGCAATCATTTTATAAACCACAGACATGAGCGTAATTGGCCACCAATGAGAGAATTCTTCACATAATGCCTGCGTGGGTATGAACTTGAGCAAGCCTTCTTTCCAAGAAGACGGTAGTTCTTGCTGCTCCTAAGTCGTATTCATCATGATCAGCAATGGCAGCTTTAGGTAATTCCAAAAAGACAAGAATAACACCACTTTAAGGCCATCCCAACCGGGAGCTTTTTAACGGCCCAAACTAGCATACAATTCCGTCTCAGTGAAAGAAATTTCCAAGTCTTGAGCCCGCTGCATCGAAAGAATGGGAGTAACAAACGATAGAAACAAATGACCCGCTTGGCGGGCTTCTTGGGTGGGAGATGAAGCAGCCTCAAAGATCTTGCCATAACGAGAGTGCAGGGCTTGTGCAAGCTCCTCTAAGGATGAGGTCCACTCCCCAGATGATAGTTTAGCTCTCTGATAGATTGAGACTGCCTAGAATGATGTAACTACTAGAAGAATTGTTTAGAGGCACCGCCTTTATCTGTAAAAGCCTGCTTGTGAGCTCGAGTCTGCCATTTAGCCAACTTCCTCTCATCATTATCTTGTAACATAGTGTGAGCAGAGAGCATTTCAGCCATCTGAGTCTTAGTAAGAGAGGAATTGTTAGCGAAGTGCATTAATCTGCTGCAAGTATCTTTTGCCATAATCTTGGATAACACATTAATCTCCTGGGTAAGGAGTCCTTTGGTAGAAAAGGAGCCAAAATGGAGTTTCAATCATATGGGAGCATGATCGGAGAGAGACAATGTATAATCAATCCTTATATCGCTTACAAAATCATCATATTGTTGCATGTGGAAAAAATCCGGCTGGGAGATGAATGTATTGTTAATGGGGAAGTCTTTGTATTTGGCAGATTATATGTATACACAACATCTACTGATAGGGCACGATTGTGGAGTGCCGTCTCCTCATATTGTTAGCGTTCCAATGCATTTCTCTGTGGGGATTTTAATAATGCACCAAAGCTTGCAGATAACACTATTGGGCACTCTCACATGCCTCATGTGGAACGACAATCATGGGAATGTAGCGGAGATGATGTGTCGTGCTTTCTACAGTGAGTGCTCCTCAGTGCAATGTGCGTGAAACCTCATTCCAACAGAATGAAAACATTGAAAACGATGAACAACAGAGCAAACACAGCGACTAGAACCTGAACAGCATGGGACTCGACTAACTCAAATGAACCAGTACAGACTTTGGCGTGGCAGCACTCTCAGCTCCAAGCCCAGAACTCAAGGGTACAATGGGGGTGTCGAGGCTCAAATGTAAAGGGGTAGTGTAGACGTGTTGTGCATGAACTCAAGACGCGAGACTCAAGACTCCTAGTTTGAGGTCAAGATTCGAAGCTATTGCAGGTAATTACACTAAAACTTGTGAAAATTTTCGAGTTTCCTTCTAGGCGAGCTCAAAATCTAACCGGGATTTTAAGGTTTCATCCAGTTAAAATACCTTTCAGCTAGTTAAAATACCTCGGACCGAGGAGGGAAGGTTGAGGAGGTGGGTAGGGGACTAGGGGTGGTGAGGGCTAGGGTAGAGGGGAGGGTAGGGGCGAGTGGTGGTGAGGGACGACAGAGGGAGGGTAGGGGCGAGGAGAGAGGGAGGGGATGGGTAGGGGCGAGGGGATGGTGAGGGACGAGAGGGGGAGGGTAGGGGCGAGGGGAAAGGGGGTGGGTAGGGGCGAGAGGAGAGGGGCGAGGGGGTGGGTAGGGGTGAGAACAAAGGTGAGGGGCGAGGGGAGAAGGGAGGGGGTGGGTAGGGGCAAGAGCAAAGATGAGGGGTAGAGAGGGGGCAAGGGTGGAGAGGGGTGACTGGGTGGTGAGGGACAAGGAGAGAGGGGAGGGAAGCGGGTAGGGATGAGGAGAGGGAGGGTAGGGGCGAGAGGGGGAAGGGGTGGGGGTAGGTGGGGGCAAAGGGGGTAAATAGGGGCACCGGATATCGGGTGAAGCTGAGAAAGAGGAGGCACAGAATGATAGAGAGGATGTGGAGAAAGTGAAAGTGACCTGTTCCAAGTTGTGAAAGTAACATCCCCTCTGAGGTATGCTGATTCCAATTCCAGATAGTCGTACACTCCCTGGTCTCTCCAGAAGTTTTACCAACCAAGCTCTTGCAAGATCATTAGTGCTTGACTCTTTTGTTCTTGCAAAAGGGACTACTCTGATCTTCTGTGACCTAGACCAGAGCAAATATGATTGTCTGCTTTGCATTCTGTCTAGGAGAGTTGGGTGTGCATCAGAGTGGTTGAAGGTGTCTCGCTTTACTCGGTTTGGAGATTGCACTGCTGAAGAATTTGTTGTAGGTGAAGAGGTTGCTGCCTCTAGGAGCAGAGTGATATCATGAGCGGGGGACTCATCAAGCTTGAAATCAGCATCTTTTTGTTGTACCCCGCCTTGAGGAAGCTTGATGAAGGGTAGTTTGCTAGACACAGAGGAGAGCTTTGGCTTGGTCGAAGAAGCAGACACCAATGGGGCTGAGGTTGAGGTGTGGTTCAAATCCTGTAGAGGAGATTTCTTTTCCCTTCTATAATTCTTTATAGGTTTCCACCAAGGGCGCATGGTTCAGTGACCTCCACACTTGCTGCTGGCTCAAGTGGCTCATTGGGCTCAGGTACGTAGAAACTTTGAAAGAGGATGTATCCTCAGGCAAATATTGAATAGAGTCTCCATAACAACGCATATACTTGGTAGCTTCCAACCACTCCAACAAGTCTTCTTTTGACCCATCAGGTGGAGTGGCTGTTCTAGTTCAGGGCTGGACTCCATTGACAAGAAACTATGCTGCACCACTTGATCCATACCTCCTTCGAGTCGAATGGGTTTCATTGGGGAGCTAGGAGTGTGTATCCACATTGCGTCGTTTCCCCAATCATGTAGTGCTTTAGTGTGCCGTAGCCATGGTCTACCGATGAGCAAAGGAAATCCTCCCTCAACTTGCGGAAGACGAACAACAACAAAACCCAAGCTAAAGGTGAAGTTTTGTACCTGTAGAGGCACCTTGTCCACTATGCCCAATGGATAGAATGTCCTCTGGTTAGCCAACGTAACTATAAAGGGAGCAGATCGAGTAGGCTGTAGACCTAAAGCCAACATAGTGAATAAGGGCATCAGGTTGATGCCAGATCCACCATCCACTATCACTCCTGAGAATTGCCGCCCCAAGATGAACACGGCGAGACGAGGGCTTCTGTAATCAGTGAGAGGAATAGTGGGATAGGATATCGTATAGGACTCTGATGGTTGCACTTGGAGGCGCCTGTCACTAGGATGTGCTCTAGGGTAAAGCGACTGAATAACTGCAAGGGTGTCACTTCGAAAAGTTGCATCTAGCCGTAGCATGTAATAGAGCGAAACTTGTTGGAAGGTGTTCTTCAAGATTGTCTCTGTTGTAAGCTTTTCTTTTTCTACCAGTGGTTTCTCTGGTACCTTAATCTGCTGTAGATCGGCAATTGCTTCCAAGAAAGCTTCATCAATATCGGAGAGCAGAGATGAGGATCCTTGCTTGGCACTAGGGGATGGCTTGTCAATAGCTGGAAGTGGGTTATCCACTAGTGGGATAATGTGTAGGGGAGTTGAACTTGCTGGAATGCTAAGACCGAGAGCTGGCCTCTGGGCCTAAGTGAGGACACCCGCGGGCTCCTCTACCAGCTGCAGCTTGTCTTGAGAGGCAACCATATGGGCAGAAGGTGGCGACTGAGGGATGGTGGTAACAAATATTAGATTGAGCTTGGGAAAGGTAAATTCATTTTGGCTTTGACTTGGGCTCGAAGACGTGGATGCACGAAGTTTGGGACAATCCTTACTATAGTGATCCTTAGCTTCAGGGCAATGACGGTAGGGAGGGGACCCTTCTAGCGGGGGGACATTTGCTTTGGTAATGTCCATATTCCCCGCATCTGTAGCACAAAATGGGCCAATTTGATGTGCGAGTTGAAGGGCGAGGTGGTCCTTGCTTCTCGTGCATGGAGGTGGAGGTGGAGGCGTAGAAGCTTTGAGGGGCTGAGGGAGCATTCGCATGATAAATTCTCTGAGAGGGAAAAGTGCTTTGCATACCTTGCAAAGGAGGGGCTGTCAGCAAAGGTGGCATGTGGTTTGGATGGCCGTAGGGGGAAACCATGTTGGATGCCGATGCTAACCCCTATTGAAGAGTAGGACCGAGACTTTGTTGTATTTTCCGTAGTACCTTGAGGTGGTAGCAATCCTTGTCGTCATGTACAGACTTTTCACAGAAGTGGCAATAAGCCCGAAGGGGACATTCACGTGGAGGGTGTCCTGGAGTGGCATGAGCTACATTAGACCATAGCCTTAGTCTCTTGCTGAGACCTAAGTTCTTCTAGCTCGCGTTGATCTGGTCCAAAGCCTCGTGATGTGGAGGCTTCTCCTGTCTAAGAGAGAAGGATCTCTCCTCCTGAAGAGCTTTTTGTAACTTTAGGGCTTCTAGTTCCTTGCATAAAGAAGTCAAGGGGTCAAGAGAACAGAGGAAATCTCCCACCTTTTTTACTCCCTCCCAAAAACTTGCACTCAACCTCCCCTACTTAAGCAACCCTCACACTCCTCTCCCAAAAATTCTTTTCCCTCTCCAAGCTCCCTTGGAATACCACTAATGAGCTCTCTAAAGAGCGAAACGCATTTGGTCCTATATTCCTTATCCCCCCCCCCCCACCCTTTTTTAACCTCTCTTCCCCCTATCCCATAATCAAATTAGAGTGTCTTGCACGCTTGGTCGTTATTAATATTGGGAGTTTGACTCATTTGGGTGAGTGGCGATGAAAAAGTTGGATTGCCAAGAAGGCTGTGACCAAGAGCAGCTCTTTGTGCCCGTGTGAGCACACAAGCCGGCTCTTCCACCTGCTTCACAACTCATCTCGAGAGGCAACTACTAGAGTGGAAGGCGGGGCCTGTGGAATGGTGCTTACTGTGATGAGGTTAACCTTTGGGAATCTAAACTCTTGCTGGTTCTGGCTTGTGCTTGCAGACGTGGATGCACGTTGTTTTGGGCAGTCCTTACTATAGTGATCCTTAGCTTCAGGGCAGTGTCGGCAAGGGGGGGACCCTTCTGACAACGGACCTTTGCTCTGATAATGCCCATACTCCCCACACCTATAGCATAAAATTGGTCTATTGGAGGGGCGAGGTGGTCTCCACCCTTGCTGCATGGGGACGGATGCTGACGTGTAGAACCTTTGGGGAACGGAAGGAGCATTAGTATGATAAAAACAAGGGGATGCAAAGTTGTTGTGCATACCTTGCATAGGAGGTGTTGTCAGCAGAGGTGGCATCGAGTTTTGATGGCCATAGGGTGAAACCATGTTGGATGCAGGTGCTAGCCCTTGTTGGATAGAAGGACCTAGACTTTGTTGTATTTGCCGCAATCCCTTGATATAGTAGCAATCCTTGTCTTCATGCCCAGACTTTTCGCAGAAGTGGCAATAAGCCCGAAGGGGACAGTCCTGTGGAGGGTGTCTTGGAGAGCGACATGAGATGCACCATACCATAGCCTTAGTCTCGTGTTGAGATCGAAGCTCTTCTAGCTCTCTCTTCATTCGATCCAAAGCTTCCAGATGTGGGGGTTTCTTCTGTCTAAGAGAGATTGATTTCTCCTCTTGAAGAGCACGTTGTAGTTTTAGGGCTTTAAGTTCCCTACGTAAAGAAGTCAATGGATCTGAGGGGGTCTCTATGTGAGGGGAGCTGGTGAACAGCTTCCTAGCCCCTCTATCCTAGTAGCAGCCGCGACAAACTCCTCCAGAGTGGTGTCGGGTCGGAGATTCTCTCGGAGTTTTTGCTGAGAAGTTTTGGGAAGAGCCTTCTCCACCCACTTCTTAACCATAAATTCACCGGGTTGCTGGGGAAGCTTGGCAACCAGAGACTTGGTTTTAATCATGAGTTCTGTAAAAGTCTCCTCTTGCTGGAGCACCATGTTGGCTAACTCATCCAACACCTTTTCTTGGTAGTCACCTGGCCTGAATGGTGCACAGAACTGTTGTCTTAAAGCTGCCCAAGTTGCAAAATGGTTCTTTGCAAACTGACTGTACCATTTATCTGCTAAGCCATCTAAGGTAGATGGAAAGAGTACGAAATAAGCATCTTCCCTGTTAAGACCACGACCTCTATAGAGAGATACAAACCTCCTTGCATGGTCGTCTGCATCTTCTGAGGAGTCCCTTGAAGGTAGGAAACTTGATGTTTACCTTGGTCAACACACTGGTCAACGCCTCCATGGCCTCTTGCTCAGGAGCCTGTTGCTCAATAGCTTGCTGTAACAAAATGGAGGAGAGCTTCACTGGGGAAGGTGACCTGGAAGATGTAGAACCTGATGGAGGAATGGATGAGGCTGTATGTGGAGGTATGGGTGATGAGGTTGGTGGACTTCTACCAGGGTGTAGAAACTGCATGACATCATAAATAAGCATATGGGAGTGTCCAAGGCTGTTTTTGTTTGACTGGCACTAATCGCAGAGTTACCGGGGAACGCCCCCTAGCCCTCGTTCCGGCGTTCTGGGGGGCAACTCCCTTCTAGAATGTTCCGGAACGTTCCGGAATGTCTGGATGTTCCGGGTGGACATTGCAAACCGGAACGGACGTTCCGAAACGTTCCGGAACTCCCCCCGAACGGCCAACGGCTACAAACAAATTTGGCAAAAATTAAAAAATTGAAGTAAATGTTTGGGCTTTTTTTTGAAGTGTGCAAGGCCTCAAGGACTCATAAAATGCACATAAGCTAATCCTCAAGGCTCAAGCTCTCTCCCTCACACACTCTCAAGATCTCTCCCTCTCAAGACTCACTCTCTCAAGGCTCAAGGCTTCAAGCCTTCAAGCTCTCTTCCTCTCCCTCCCACTCTCTCAAGTCTCTCTCTCTCTCTCTCTCTCTCTCTCTCTCTCTCTTTCCTTTTGCCTGATGCCTTCTCTACTTCGTAAGGTTTTCCACTTTTGCACAATTAAAGGATAATATTGTTCTCTCTCTCTCTCTCTCTCTCTCTCTCTCTCTCTCTCTCTCTCTCTCTCTCTGGGCGCCGTCGCGGCGACGCGTGCCACCCCGAAGGGTTGCCGAATTTGGGCGCCACCACAGCTGTAGACAGGCGCTGCCTTTGCCAAAGATTCCATAGGTAGCAGGGGTCGCCACATTTGTGGCTCGGGTTCGATGGATCCGCCTATTGAAGGGGAAGGGCCGGGTGTAGATAGCTACACCACCCCAAAAAAAACAACAGCTACATTTAAAAGGAGAAACAGAGATACTGTACTATCACCAGGATCCTTACGAGTTGGGAAAACCTCCAGGATACATGATGAGCTAATGATGGAGAAGGTCCAAATGATGCTCAAATCAGAGCTAAACTATATGAGGGATGACATCAGGAACGAAATGCACGTGAGCGCTGAGAGCTACAGGAACTCCATGTATGGAGACATGATGAGAGAACTAAGGAGAGAGATCCGGGGGATACAAAATGAGGAAATTCAGATCTTGAAAACGGAATTACGAAACCTAATCAAGGCCGAAGTAAATGTAACAGAATGCGTTATGCAAAAGAAACTCGATGAGGCAGTAGCAAGTTTTGAAGCATGGAGAACAAATATGGAAAAGCACATGGGGGAAAAAGATGCAATAATCGAGGAGCTAAAAGGAGAACTTGCGGCTTGCAAATCTTCAACTAAGGAGAAGGGAGACGAACAACCTTCGGTGCTGAAGGAGCTCGAGGACATGAAGGATCAGATGAAAGCTCTACGGGAAGGAGATGAACAGAAATCGAAAACGGTATCTTCATGAGCGGAACGTCTTTTTAAGACACAAGAAAAGGTTGATGAAGCAGAGAAATGGATTGAGGATGCGAAGAAAGGGAAGGCCCAGATGCCCGAGACCACACCTACCTCCACCATTATTAATATGACCATTGAGGAAGAGCAGAAAAGGAAGAATCGGGCTCTGCATGTGCGGGTCACAGGAGTCAAAGACAAAGAGAATGTAGATGAAGAAGTGAAGGAATTGGTACAACGCATGGGCATCACAGAGCCTACTCACACAAGTGCATGGAGAGTGGGCAAGAAAGGAATCGATGAGAAGGGAAACGTAAAGGATAGGGCACTTATTCTCCGCTTCCCGAATATAGAAATAAGGAAAGAATTTCTAAAGAAGAGGCCAACTATTAAGAAAACCGGTATTTTCCTGGGAGATGACCTTACATTGGCACAAGTGGCACACATGCAAGAGTTGATGCCAGAGATCATGGCAGCAAGAGAAAAGGGGAAAATCGCCTTTTATAGAGGAGGGAAAGTAGTGGTTCTGGAAAAGCGCTCATCATGACGGTGCGAGACCTATGGGGTGACGCTCCGGATAGCGGCGTGGAATTGTAATGGATCATATAGGCTAGATGTAGGTGCCTTTGAAGACACCTTTAGGGATAGAGACATAGTTTTCTACTCAGAGACACACCAGATACAGGGACAGCTTATGCCACATGTGAAGGGTTATTTATGGGAAACATCTGGTTGACCAGACAAGAGATCTATATGGGGTAGCCGGGGTTCAAAAGGAGCAGCAGTCTGATTTAAAGAGGAGCTGAAATCACTACTACAGATTATCAGGAAAGATGAGCAAGCAAGGTATATGTGGGTGAGAATGAGAGCTCAGACAGGTAGATTTCTATATATTACTATATGCTACTTCCCTCCAAGTACATCAGTATACTCCTCACCTAAAGGACAGTCCCCTTTCTCCATATTGAATAATGACATATGGGAGTTCTCTAGAGATGGAGACATCGTTCTTTTAGGAGACTTCAATGCCAGAACGGCCAACTCTCAAGCAGTATTCTATGACACTTCTGAGGAACTGCTCAGAGAAGTGGATTTATCACAGAGGGGGCTTACTAGAAACTCACAGGATAAAGAACACACTGAATATGGGAGACATCTCATGGAGATGGCAACTATACATGGTTTGGCCATACTTAATGGTCTAGAGAATTTCCCTTTATCTGGGGGATTCAGATGCTTCCCGCACAAGCATGGGGCCAGTACAAAGGATTATGTCATGACTTCACCAAGCTTTATTTCTAGTATTGAGGACTTTAAGGTGGGACCCAGACCGGTTGGGATTGCAGTGGATCATGCTCTCTTGACCTTATCAATCTCCTTCCAATACAATGCCTCTCAAGTACAAAGGAAGAAGACACACAGAAGATATCTTTCACGCCAGAGACTGATTCAGTTTATGTGGAAAAGATCTTTAATAGGATGTGGGCAGCCGAGCCAATATACACTGTAGAGGAGATTACTTCTCAGTTAACAGAGATACTACATGGAGCAGCACAAGAGGCATACCCACATACTCAACCTGATCAGAAGAGAGGATCTGGGAACATGCCTCAAAACAGTTGGTATGACAAGGAATGCAGAGAGACGAGAACCCAGGTCCAGAAAGAGCTTACACTTGGGATCATCATATATAAGTAGTCTCGGATTGCTCTTCGGCGTATAGTACGTCGCAAGAAAAGGGCATTTTTAGCCAAAGTGGAGAAGGATTTATATCAGCTCTTCTTGAGTCAGGACTCACATGAGGCCTGGCGTTTATTTCACGAGCACTCACCGCCTCCGACGATTATTTCTCCTAAGATTTGGGGTCAATATGTAACATCATTATATATGGTATCTGGACAGCCTCCATTACGAGATCCGCTAGAGCCATGCCCTACTACTAGTACTTTCTTTACTACGGAAATGGTGAAAAAAGCCATTGATAAGATGAAGACAAGAAGAGCATATGATCATGATGGTTTAGTAGCAGAACATATGATCCATGCCAGGGTTCTACTTTCAGAAGTCCTTGCTCGTCTGTTTAATCGGGTCATGTGTGAAGGATTACCTGAATCTTGGAAATTATCTACTATCGTACCTATTTTCAAGTCAGGGGATCCTATGATACCCGGGAACTACCGTACCATTATGGTAGGTCACACATTGACCCGACTGTACGCATCCATTCTTGAACAAAAATTGAGTAGATGGGCAGAGAATGAGGGCATAAGGGCAACAGGACAAGCTGGATTCAGGAGGGGTTATTCCACTTTAGATCATATTCTTACGCTCAGAGCCATTATTGAGGAAGGAAGAGCAAGCGGTAGAAGGATGTATTGTTGCTTTGTGGATTTTCGGAAAGCTTTTGATACAATACCAAGGGCCAGATTGATGCGCAGGATGCAAGAGTTAGGGGTCCCCAAAGAGATTATTTGGGGGATCATGGCCTTATACGGGTCAGTAACTGGTTATGTACGTACTCGAGAAGGGGATTCCGACATTGTTCATTCCACCGTTGGAGTAAAGCAGGGATGCCGACTGTCCCCTACTTTATTTGGTATGTACATAGATGAGGTATCAGATTACATTGATAGAGAGGGTGACAGAGGTGCTCAACTTGCAGGGTCATGGATCCTTTTGTTGTTGTATGCAGATGATATTGTATTGATAACAGAATCACCAGATGGAATGCAGAGGCAGCTAGATGCATTACATAAATTCGCGGAGGACAGTGGACTGTCGGTAAACTTGGGTAAAACCAAATGTATGGTGTTTAACAGCACACCGCAGTGTGTTAGGAGATCGGCACCTACATTTGCATATGGCCAGGATACAGTAGAGTACACAGATGCATACACATACCTTGGTGTGGTATTTGTAGGACTGAAGTTTACTCTTAAGAAAGCAACGGATGCTAGATTGTCCAGAGCCTCTGCGGCCTTGGGAGGGTTGGAGAGGATGTGTTTACAAGTGCAGTTTCACGAACCACGAACAAAACTTTGGCTCTTTGATACTGTGGTGGCTTCGTCTATGCTTTATGGGGTCCAAATTTGAGGACCATCTGTGGATCAGGATAATTGGAAGTCAATGGAGAGACCTTTGGTATCTATGATTTCCCGAATGATTAGAGCCAAGGCCTCTGTACCACGCGATTACCCGAGCGGAACTAGGTGCCCCTCCGATCGAAATTGAAGCTCTTACCAGATCAGTGTCCTTTATACATGGTTTGTGGGATACAAATAATTGCCGATATACTAGACTGGTCCTCGAATCCTCTCGACAATTAGCAATGAAAGGGGATACATCATGCTGGTATGAGCAACTGTCCTCGTGGTTTCAGAGACACGGGTTCAGTATGGAAAGATTACCCCCCTTCCATACTTGCTTGAGGCTCCATCACTGGCAATTACACGAACGGAGATTAATAAAATCATCCCTCAGGATCTTATACAATTGGATACTAAGAGGACATGGGTAGACCCTACATAAGAATTGGGCACGAAGATGGCCGACTACAAAGAAAACTTCCTACAGGTATCTGAAGATGGATTTGTGATTCACCCGAGCTACATGGATACCCACGTGTCTCATGGTTTGAGATGTGCTATTGGTCAGATTCATACATCCTCACACCAGCTAGAAATTGAATTTGGCAGATTTAGGGGAATCCCACCTGAGAGCAAAATTTGCAAGTTATGCAGAATGGAGCCAGAGACAGAATTACACTACATATGCTATTGCACCGTATACTATGAGATACGTGGGCGTTTCCATTGCCTATTTAAAGAAGGCTTTGGACCTCTAGATAGAGTCATGCAATACCAAGATCAAAGATGCTTAGGCTTGTACCTACTGGAACTACATCGGCACAGGGGTAATCTAATGAGAAGACAAAGAGCACTACAGCCTCAGAGGCAGATCACAGATTTCTTCAGATCGAGAGAAGCAGGAGTGGAAGGAGAAGCAAGAAGCCAGCAGCCAGCACAAAGGAGTACCCACATTCATACCAAAGGCACCCTCATTGACAGGGCGATTTGAGCTTAGGAAATCGAGACGACCACGACCGAGATGCAGAAGCACACTTCACCGGAGGAGACTACAACAAAGGATTAGAAGCATTATAGCCAGACACCCAGAATGCTCCTAAGAAGTATATTTAATACTTTGTATTTAGTTTTTCACATTTATTTTTACACTTAGTACTTTAGTACTAAGGTACCCAGACATTGTAACAGATTCACCACTTTTGTATCAGTTTGGTCTCATAGGTCATTTTGGCCTTTTGAAGACGTTAATATAACATTTCATTTCATTTCATTTCTCTCTCTCTCTCTCTCTCTCTCTCTCTCATTCATCATCTAGTCATAGTAAGGTTGAATGGTCTTCAAAATGAGTTTTTTGTGAGTATTAGAGTCAAAGGACTTTAATACTCCTTGTATTTAAACACAAGGAGCTAAAAAATGCACTATTTGGGTGTTTTTTATACCTCCTGTTCCGCGCCATTCCCGTTTCGGACCCCTAGCCGTTCCCCCGTTCCGCAGGGATCGCGTCGCCGTTCCCGTTCCACGTTCCGGGTAACTATGACTAATAGCAATGTGGCTTTCCTCACAATAGCATGAGAACATAATTGTAAAATATTCAAGCCACTACAATGTTTTGGAGTACATATTTTATCCATAGAAAGTAGTCGCCACCTTCTTTTGTGTGAGTTAGTGGACCAAAAATGTTCCAAAATCTGAGACATGAAAGTTCGAAGACGGCGAAATGGCCAATGTATCAATGGTAGAAAAAACTGTACATATGCCATCAAGATGGACCAAACAATTTTAAGGCGTACATGTAACAGCCAGGTAGACAATTTCCAATAATGTAATTTGGATCCCAATTTTTGCTCAACCCAATCCAATTTTTTTGCATTGTGTACGGATCAAGCTAAAGGATATCCAAGATGTTACACAATCTGATCTGGCTTCACAATCTCACCTCGCCATAAAATAGAATGCCAATCCATCTTATGCACTGGCAAGAGTTTGAATTTCCCAAAATTGACCTTAAGACCAGCAGCCAGTCCACATAGCTGTAAAGCATCCATGTAAATCAGTTGGCTAATTTCTAGGCCAAAACATGGAATCGTCAGCATATGCTTCAACAGGATAAAGCACGTGTTCGCGCGTGCACACACACACATGCACACATGTGTGAGCATGGGTAGAAACATACACAATGATGCTAACAGACAACGGATGTGGTCATTAACGTGTAAGCAACATGGATGTTTCGTGCATGATTGATGTTTGATATAGTTTTGTCATAAATAATCAGGGCCAACAGAAATGTTTTCTAACATGAAATCTCGGAAGCAAAAAGAAATGAATTTTTCTTTGTTGTAAGGATCCTAGTTCATTTTCATGTGGTCAAATCTGAAGAGGGAACTTTTTGTGAAGGTTTCTCTTTTTAGGAGAAAGCTTACAAACTGCATTTTCCTGTAGAATGTTGACAGAAGGTATTACAATCAATTGCTCTCTGAAGTTCCAACGAGCTTTATTAGTGTGCCTGTAATTTTGCACTGCCTGTTGGAGCAAGTGGCACTGAATTCAATTTCTATAATTCAATCAAAGGAAAAGCTTGTGAAAGAAGAGAAAAGGGAAGTGCAAGACTACTTGCATGAAAAGTTTTCAAAGCTAGGAGAAAATACGGAGGGATCTCTTTTAGATAACCTCCAGAATGACCATTTGTCAGAAGGAGCCAATAAGAATTCTCTGTGCAAGGGTGATCGAAGTACAAAACAAGATGCCCTGTTCAGAAGTGATTCAGAACTGATTGTCTCAAGAGAAAACATGCACGTCATACATGACTTCGATACAGTAGAAAAAAACAACATTCTCCTTTCACAGGAACATCCCCCCAGTTCACAAATAAGGAGTTTGATAGATGTAGCAGAAGTTGCAAAACACATGGCAAGCTTATGCTCTATTCCTGGTATCATTCTATGTTTTCTCTAAGCACAAGATTTTGCAATACTCTCAAATACATAAATTACATATTGTTGTGTTTCCTGTAGATAGTAATTATAACAAGAGTACTAGACAAGGTTCAATAATAGTCCTTTATATTCATTCTTCTGAAAATTTATGATGCTTTGATTACATCAGACTATTATGACAGTTTTCACCCAATTGCCAACAATACAGAAATGGATCAGAATAGGCTATCCACATCGTGAGTTTGTGTCTTTAATGTAGAATATCGTAGTGAACGGGTTATTGGAATGCATTTTGGAAGAAATTAATGTATGGATTTCCAATCTCAATGGAGTGCTTTAATGAGTGCTTCTACAGTTTCAAAGGGTTGAAGATTTAGGGGAGCTTGGCCACCACAAATTTCACTATACTCAAGAAATTCTTCTACTTTGCAAACCCCATACTTTTTGGATTGAGAATTCCTTCTTTGTCATGTGCTTAATAGGGGCCCTCTTATGGGCCTTCCTGTCGTGACTTGCGAGACTCCACACCTCAAGAGCTGCAGATTCAGATTTCCCCACACTCGGCAGTTCCTCGAGGGACGGGGCATGAGCTGCATTGGGAAGAGGTTTGACTATTCATCACATTTTCAATAGAGGTAGGATGCTACTCCTTCCCCTGGTAAAGTTCATATCTTCCTCGTTCCAGCTAGAGGGGAGGAGGCTATAGATTGAGCAATTGGCTTCTCTTTCCCCTTATGGAAGAGATCAACCAGATTGGTCAATGGACAGTGTCTCAAGCTCCATTAGGACCTAGGTTTTGGAGTTCTCTCACCACTTGGATGACCTGGGGTGACTGACCCGTTGAAGACCTTCTTTAGCATTCTTTGGTTTGTCAGTCCAACTAGTTCAAGATGGAGACATTTGGCTATGTTTTTGATTGTTGACCCACTGAGTGGCCCTTGCTATGTATTTATCTATGAGGATTCTTGGTTCACTGCAGAGGCATGGCATGTAGCCAAAGCATATTGATCTATGATTTGACAGTTTTCTTGCCACACTGGTCTCGTGCAGCCTCGTAAACCATTCCGACGTGGCCTACTCCCTGTTCCAACCCCTATCGAATATTGTGTGCTTCATTACTATAACAGCCTCAATATTCACAGCTTCCCCATAAGGATAGTCTCCTGGAAAGTTTAGGGACTTGGTAGACCACAGTTTCTGTAGTATCGTGGGCGATTGGGACAGGAATTGTAGTGATGCGTGGTGGGTGGATCCATTGTTATCGTGATGCTTCAGAAGAACCACTTGTGCAAGAGCCATATTCGGCATAGTGGTGACTTACTATATGAGACACTTTGGTCTACTGGCTTTGGCACTATGGATTCTCAGGGAGGCATATGTATCTCTATTGTGGATTCCTTGAGGCGTACCATCTTGGACAGAGGTCTTACTGTGCATGGCACGGCTCAGTGGTTTACTATGCGCTTTTGGGATGAGCTGATTGGCTTATTGATGTCTATGCTCCCAATCATGAGCTTTGGGCCACAATAGCTGATACATTTACCAGTTGTAAAACACTGGTGTGCTGGGGGGGATATCAACATGCTTGAGGACCCATCTGACCAGGGTGGAGGTAGCCACACTATCGTCCTAGGCAGAGAGCTTACAAAATGGAACGGACAATGTATGACTTTGCAATTGTGTAGCTGATGCCTTTACGCGGCTACAGGGGAGTTTGGATTTCTACTGCTCTGATAGGCACCAGGGAGATGCCAATGTCTCAGGTATTGTTCGGTTCTATCTTGGCGACCTTCAAGGGGCTATAGGAGGAGGCTCCACGGCTATTTTGAACAGCTCCTCCTTCTCTGACCATGAGCCGGAGGCTCTAGTCATTGAGGAGGAAGAGAGGGAGGTGAGCTAGGCACTTCAAATCCCTAAGAGTGCTTTTGGATGAGAGTTTGTCGGGGTTGTGAAGGAGATTCGGCTGACAACTATGAGCAAGGATGGGGGTGTAGCTCAAAGGACAGCGACAGCGATAGTAGAGTCGAGTTGAGTTTTTCATGAATCTGCCCGTGCTCATTTGATGGAGGTCAAAGACCGAGAGCTTACTTAGGCAGGGCTTGGCCTCCTCTCACAGGATGCAAGTGAGACAACCAGACATAGCCTTGGTTGACCGTCACAGGCAGGAGATCAAGGATGCTGAGGACAGGAGTCATGATCATTGATTTTACTTCCACCGGCGAAGGTTGGAGATAGAGTCTCGGGCGTGCTTGTTGAGATCACTTGACATTCTGGCACTGGGTTGGCAAGTTACTGTGGGAGGACGGCTCATTAGCGGCGGAGCCACGAGAGATTAGATAGATTGTATAGCCCTTTATAGTGAGATCGTCTATAGAGAAGCCTACAATGAGCATGAATACTTGCGGGGGAGAGTTCTGGGCTTATGCGCAGCGATTTTTGTATTAGGCTAGATAGACCTCTCTCCAAGTTTGAATTGCTGGATGCTGTAGTAGGGCTACAGTGTCACTAGCATAGGACAGGCAGTGTTGGAGTGAGGTTTCTTGCTTAGTGCACTGAAGAGCACCCATTGTAGAGAGCACGGCACACTTTCCCTGCTACAGGTGTAGCAGGTGGTTGCTCCTTTCACAGGGAGCCAGTTTGCCAAGAGCAGAGTCCAGCAGCCTTTAGTCCAGCAACAGACTACCATCATCGAATTGATGGCTCCACCTCCAGAATCTGACACTTTGGGTGCGGCAGTGGCGACGACTCTTTCTCTTGGGTGACACGATCGAGCTGTTTAGCTCAACCTCTCCGTTGTCTATGTGCAGTTCAATCGTTTTAGCTATTTCAGTGCACTAGTGGTTTCTTTTTGCTAGCAGCTTCAACGTTTCTCTCACCGAAATGGTGAGTGGTCTTGTGGCGGGCAACCTATACCATGGCTACAGTCACTTGTACAGGACAGGCAGTCAGTTACAATTGGGCTGGAGTTCACACTGGACAGACTCTTGCCTGGTCAGTGACACGTGGTAGGGATACAGGTGATGGTCTAGTCAACATCGTGGTCAGATCACCACCACCACAGTTTGGGGATAGACTTAGCTGGATTGGGATATTTTGTTAGTCGTTGGTGGCTCTTTATAATTGTATATATCAGTAGTTGGTTTGAGTCATCAGATCATCATCCACTTGTATTGTCTAGCGTCCTAAGTCTTGAGTCTTGAGTTCAGCACCGCACATCTGCACCCTCCCTGCACATTGGAGCCTCAACACCCCCATTGTACCTTGAAGTCCTCGGCTTGGAGCTGAGTGTGCTGCCAGCCAGAGTCTATATGTGGTCCTATGAGTTTGTTGAGTTCCGCTGAGTTCTGAGTCTGTTGTTGTGCTTTGAGTTGTTGTTTTGTTTCTGTGTGATGTTTTCTTTCTATTGGAGCGAGGTTTCTTCCTTACTGCACTGAGGAGCACCCACTGTAGAGGGCACGACACACTTTCCCGCTACAGATGCATTGATGGCTTTGTCGTGCCAGAGCAACCCTAGAGAGGATGGTCTGCCCCCTGACTTTTTCTTGAGATATTCGGAGTTACTTTGGTCGGGTTCATGGAGTGGGTTTAAGCATGTGATGGATGCGAGCATCCTTGACAATATCTTCACTTTTTGGGAGGCTACAGCTTTGTCCCATATGCAGGATGAGGAGCTCATGATTCTGCCACTTGACTTCGAGAAAGATTACTATCATGTGGATTGGAGCTTTCTTGAGGCTACCATGTTGAGAATGGATTTTACTGAGGTGTGGATCAAAGATGTTGCAGCACTGTACTCCACTGCTCACAACCAAGTGATTATTGCAGGGGGAGACGGCTGTGTCTTGCATAAACGAGATGTGTCACATAGGGCTTCTCACTTGTGCCCTTCTTGTTCATGTTCTTTGTGGAGGCTTTGAGAAGTTGTCTCGCGGCTCAAGATGTTGCGCTCAGGGGGTTACCGATGCCTATTGGCAAGGAGGATTGTTGGATGCCTCGCTTGCTGATGGCATTGCATTATTTCTAGATGGCCAGGAGGCCGATGTTAGGTGAGGTGAGCATGCTCTTGAGACCTTTTGTACGGTTTTGGGTGCACTGCTTTATTTCCGCAAGACAAATTCTCCCTTCATCGGTCCTAGTGAGGACTTTAAATGCATTCCCCTCTTGGATGTCCGTGTGATATTTGGATTGCCTAGTAGGGCCTAGTTTGACACCAGAGGAGCAGATTTCCCTCCTCCTGAGTTTCGGAGGAAGTCCGGCTTGCTTATCCTTGGTGGGGCACACTGGGTTGGCCCACCAAGCGCTTCTTGTGACGATGGATACATAAAGTCTTGAGTGCATTGTATTGTCTCACAACACACTGCATGCGCTGTTGAGCCTCCACATCCTCATTGTATCCCCTTGGTCCTCGTTCTGGAGCTAAAGGGCCTGGCAACCAGTTCTTGTCAATGATACCTTGTGAGTTGATGGCCTCAACTGCGCTTTGAGTACCATTGTATTGTGTCATACAGATAGTCTTTGTTCATGGTTATTTGTGCAATCATCATTGTCATTTTCTTGTATAGCTCATTGAGAGTGAGACTTTGTGCATACGACACTGAGAAGCTGTCACAAACGGGAGCGCATAACAATATAAAATACATTTGGATAAACAGGATTTATCACTTATTACTGAAGCCAAAGGATATAGAGAGAAATAGATAGAGAGAGAGATAGAGAGTGAGAAGGTCGACACAGTACTGGGGACCAGAAGATGGGCTGGTCCCCCCCCCCCCCCCCCCCCCTAAAGAGAATCCTTTATTAGGGAGAATCTTTTTACAAGCACAAGAACCGGAGAAAACCCCTCCGTTCTAATTCTCTGACTCGATGGTCGTTCCTTCCCGTAAGGGAAATCCAAGAGACGAGCTCTCAATCCTTTTTCCGTCTGTACTCGGAGTCGAGACTCCGCAGACAATTTCTGAATTCCGTTCCCGGAATTCCCAAGCGTAGGCCGAAGCCTTCTCGCTTCTCCTTCGCGATGAAGTACTTGCAAACACACACACAAACACGCGACAACAATTCGTACGGCGAATCCACAATAGATACCTGTCGCTCTTGCACTGGAAAAGCGACTTCCATGCTTCGTAGTCTTGCGATCTCTTGCGTTATCTGGCGGCAGAGTCTTCTCTTGCTGACGTTGGTAACCCCTTTCAGTGAGGGCATGTGGTGCTTTTATAGCTCCTCGGGCACGGCACGAATAGCTGCTTGCGTAGGGATCGAGGCCTTTTTTTTTTTGTGCGCTGCTCTACCCGAAATAGGGAGAGAGAATTCGTTGGCTGGTTTTGTTGCTTCATTTTCTAAGTGGCTGCCCACTTATTAAGTGGACAGGCGGCATATTTTAAAATTGGTCTGAACTTGCCCAAAAACTCAATAAAACCTTATAAGTTTAAAACAATGCTTTTCACAACACTTCCGAGGCATCCCTGGATGCAACCACATGCACAAATGCAATGCAGGCATAGATTCCTCGCGGGAAAGCGTTTGCTCTTTCCGGAAAACTCGTTAAAAATTTTTCGCTTTTTTAGAAAAGCTTATGAGAACCCATCTTTATTCTTGTGCTTGCGTCTTTACGCGTATTCCTCTTTCTAGTTCAGATTTCCTCTCGAGTATGGATATCCCCTTTCCGATGTACCCGTCACCCACCTTGTGACGCATCAGGAATACCCATCACCTAGTCCTTTCCTACCGAACTTACGGTACAATCCGCTTCACGATGCTCTATGTCACCCATCCTATGACGCATCAAAGATGTCCGTTCCCGGATGGTCGGATACTTCTTACTGATGCTCCCTGTTACCCATCTGTTGTGACGCATCAGAAGTACCCGTTCCTGGTGGCCTTACAGATATTCCCTTTCATAGTGCTCCTGTCATTACTTTGAATGACGCACTAGGGATACTCTGTACTTGGATGTCTCCAGTGAGAAAAACCCTCTCACTTAAAATTCCAATAATTCATTTAGAGTTATTTTCTTGTTGTTCCAAGCAAGAAAAGCCTCTCACTTATAAATCCAATAATTCATTCAGAATTATTTTTCTATCAAATAAAGCCAATTTAGCAACATCCCTCTCACTTATAAACAGTTGTCCTCATTTGTAGAGGTCGAACTGAACTGCCGAGGAGAAACCGGAAAATTTCAAATCTTGCTCAATGGTGAGTTGAGCTAGTGCTTTCTCTAAAGAGAACTTAAAAATTAAATTAAACAAAAATTCAATAATTCAATACTTACCTTACCGGTTCATGTCCTTCCTCTAGTACCTCGAGGATATCCTTCATCAATCATAAACTTACGAGCCACGTAAGAACTCATCATTCACGTCTTTCCGAGAATCTGTTAACTCACTTTCGCCTTCTCAACCTCGAGAAGAATATTCCTCCTAGAAATCAATCTAGGTATCTGTCCTTGCGCATAATCATGCGCTGTTAGTCTAGAGGGTATTAAACCTCTTGTGTCCTCCCACGTAGGGAATGCCCAAGTCGTAGAGCATTAACTCGATGTCTTTCTTTCACAATTTGCGATCACCTTAAAGAAGGTTCTTGTTCCGGGCCGTCGCTCAACGTAGGCGGACGGTTCCAATCTGAAGATTTCTTGTGCACGGCGGCACTTGCTTCCAATTTTTTTTCCTCCTGCGAGTTATTACCACCAGCACTGTTTTCCAAACGCCCATTAGAGTCTCTTCCTTATAGACTCATAAAAAATGATTCACCTTGCGAGCATCAATCACGCCTTACAAAATCTCAGGCAGATAGGATTATAGCCATAGCATTTTCTGAACGTACGTTCAAACGCGGTTCACAATAGAGCGAACCCTCTTTGATTCTCAGGGATGTTCTCCCATATGTAATTCTTACCATTTTGAAACGGTTAGCGAACTATATTCTTACGAACATAATAGTTCGAATTTATTCTAGCAGCGTGTAAATGCTACTTGGCCTGCTCATTGAGAAACATATACCGCAACCAAAAGTTGCTACTGTAATGGTAAAAGCACATAGCGTACTCAATGATCAACGACCATCAGAAAACCTCTTCTCCGTAGAGAAACTCAAATTCCTTCTACTGAACACATCTCAAATAGAGATTCTCATGTCGGAATATCCTTGCGCTCAAAAAGGCGCTCAAGAGAGTATAACAAACTCTCGTCTAGTTCCTTGGCATAGGTCTGCATCTTCGTGTACCCAAAGGTGTACCTAAGTTTTAGTGAGCGTGGGAAATTACCTTCCCTCGTAAGATCCTTAGAGCGAAGACGCTCAACCTGACGATCCCTTGGCTCAATCTCAGAGAAAAACCCGCTCATCAAATAAACTAGGATTTTAATCCTTGGATTCCTTGATCATAGGCTATAGTCATCGCTTGTTCCTTTCCTCGTAAAGAGAGTATTCCGGATACCAGATCAATCATGGACCTTCCGGATGGTTAAGCAAAGCAGATCGTATAAAACAATGTTCTGACTCAACCTTACTCTCATAAACACTCGAGAGTGATTTTCTTGGTTAGACACGTGCATATCTCGTGCATAAAAGCAATACACAGTTGATGAGTTCCTCAAAGATTTAACTTTGATCAAAGACCTGCCCTCTTACTTAAAGTTTGAGAGTCTTCTATTCAAAAACTTAAGAGTTAGATTGAATTCCCTTACTCCAAACTTTCTCCGGATAGCAATGTATCCTTCGAGGAGAGGTAACAAAAATTCGTTGTTTCTGTGTTCGATGGTTCTCGTCCCACTGCGGGGATTGTATTCTATGTACAATAAGTTGTACACTTTCAACTTTTATTGCTGACTCCACCATCTGATGCAAAGTATCTTGCAGATGGGTTTACAAAATTTGGGCAAAAGTCCTTCGTTAAATTTCTTCATCTTTCCTTCCTCAAAGAGGATCAATAGTGGAGCTACCTTGGCAAGAATGAACCACTACTTGCTTTGACTCACTCATGTTCCTATTGGGCAAACCGATCCCAATCATCTTTGATGCCTTCCTCAAAGCGTAGAGGAAAAAAAAAAAATTGTCGGAACATTCAGCCTTGAATTGAATCCAAGTCTTGTTGTAAGTTCCTTGCAGAGCTTTGGTATACCACCAAGTACTTGCAATCCCCTTGAGGTGTTTGGTCACAATACCTCACCTTGGAGCTTCTCAGAAATTGCCGTTTGCAAAGGCAACTTCAAACTGTCGAATGAAAGCGGTAGCTTTCGGAACATCTTCCCTTCCGTCAAAAGTATGAAACTTGCTCGGAGAGTTCTGAGGTCTAAAGACCTTTATATCCTTTCCGAAATATTTCTTGGCTATGGTTCTGGATTGATGTTCATGAATATTTTCTGGATTGTGAAGGATCTTGAGCATTCCGCTCCTTGGATTCTCTAGGTTCTTGAGCATCATGCTCTTGTCGCCTTCTCAGAGAATCCCAAGTCTTGTGTCGACTTCTTGCAGAGAGAGAATTTTTTTTTTCCAACTCTACGAGCTTTTCCTGCAGGACTTAGGTTTCCGCCTGCTTACTTCTCTCTTGGCTTGTCATGGCTTCTTCCCGTATCTTCCCAGAGTCGTCCTCCTTTACAAAGAAAGAGAGGAGACCATGCTCTGATACCACTGTCACAAACGGGGAGCGCATAACAATATAAAATACATTTGGATAAAAAGGATTTATCACTTATTACTGAAGCCAAAGGATATAGAGAGAAATAGATAGAGAGAGAGATAGAGAGTGAGAAGATCGACACAGTACTGGGGACCAGAAGATGGGCTGGTCCCCCCCCCCCCCCCCCCCTTAGAGAGAATCCTTTATTGGGGAGAATCTTTTTACAAGCACAAGAACCGGAGAAAACCCCTCTGTTCTAATTCTCTGACTCAATGGTCGTTCCTTCTCGTACGGGAAATCCAAGAGACGAGCTCTCAATCCTTTTTCCGTCTGTACTCGGAGTCGAGACTCCGCAGACAATTTCTGAATTCTGTTCCCGGAATTCCCAAGCGTAGGCCCAAGCCTTCTCACTTCTCCTTCGCGATTAAGTACTTGCAAACACACACACAAACACGCGACAACAATTCGTATGGTGAATCCACAATAGATACCTGTCGCTCTTGCGCGGGAAAAGCGACTTCCGTGCTTCGTAGTCTCGCGATGTCTCGCGATTTCTGAATTCTGTTCCCGGAATTCCCAAGCGTAGGCCCAAGCCTTCTCACTTCTCCTTCGCGATTAAGTACTTGCAAACACACACACAAACACGCGACAACAATTCGTATGGCGAATCCACAATAGATACCTGTCGCTCTTGCGCGGGAAAAGCGACTTCCGTGCTTCGTAGTCTCGCGATGTCTTGCGTTATCTAGCGGCAGAGTCTTCTCTTGCTGACGTTGGTAACCCCTTTCAGTGAGGGCATGTGGTGCTTTTATAGCTCCTTGGCCACGGCACGAATAGTTGCTCACGTAGAGATCGCGGCCGGGGTTTTTTTTTTTTTTTGCGTTGCTCTACCCGAAATAGGGCGAGAGAATTTGCTCGTTGGTTGTTTCTTTATTTTGTAAGTGGCTGCCCACTTATTCAGTGGGCGGGTGGCATATTTTAAAATTGGTATGAACCTGCCCAAAAACTCAATAAGACCTTATAAGTTTAAAACAATGCTTTTCACAACACTTCCAAGGCGTTTCTGGATGCAACCACATGCACAAATGCAATGCAGGCATAGATTCCTCGCGGGAAAGCGTTTGCTCTTCCCGGAAAACTTGTTAAAATTTTTCGCTTTTTTAGAAAAGCTTCTGAGAACCCATCTTTATTCTTGAGCTTGCGTCTTTACGCGTATTCCTCTTTCTAGTTCTGATTTCCTCTCGACTATGGATATCCCCTTTCTGATGCACCCGTCACCCACCTTGTGACGCATCAAGAATACCCATCACCTAGTCCTTTCCTACCGAACTTACGATACAATCTCCTTCACGATGCTCTATGTCACCCATCCTATGACGCATCAAAGATGTCCGTTCCCAGATGGTCGGATACTTCTTACTGATGCTCCCTGTCACCCATCCATTGTGACGCATTAGAAGTACCCGTTCCTGGTGGCCTTACAGATATTCCCTTTCACAGTGCTCCTGTCATTACTTTGAATGACGCACTAGGGATACTCTCTACTCGGATGTCTCTAGTGAGAAAAACCGTCATTTAAAATTCCTAATTCATTTAGAATTATTTTCTTGTTGTTCCAAGCGAGAAAATCCTCTCACTTATAAATCCAATAATTCATTTAGAATTATTTTTCTATCAAATTAAGCCAATTTAGCAACAGAAGCAGCCATAGAGAGCACACATCACGACAAACTTCAACCTCTACCATTAGTTAGCTCTGTCTTGTAACGATGTGTGTGTGTGTGTGTGTGTGTGTGTGTGTGTGTTGCTGCCTCCCCCTCCGCTGGGGCGATTAAAGGCAAGGGGAAACAAGTACAATTGTCTGCACTTTGTGCTTCTCCAAATATTAAAGACAAGGGAAAAGAACAGGTTTCGACCTCTCAAACTTGGATAGTTCCCAAGAAACCCGTCAAAGCTGCTACACCTCGTGTTCCGGCATCTTCTCGTAATTATGTGTCTCCTTTGAAGAATATTGCTCAGAAAAAACTCCCTTGTAATGACAACACTTCTTTGGCTGAAGGAGGTTGTTATTGGAGAAGCTTCTTCATCGCAAGGTGCATTGCCTTTCAATTATCCAGGTCAAGGTATTGACCCACCTTCTCAGGCACCTTCAGCTGGGGAGGATGTGTTGATGGGCACTGGTACTTGAGTTTTATTCCCCCCTTTCTTTTCCTATTTCCTTGTCTGTAGCGCAGATAATGTGTCGTGCTCTCTACAGTGTGGGTGCTCCTTAGTGCAATGTGCGTGACAATCTCACTCAAAAAAATGGAAACTCTCTCAAACAGAATGAAACACAGAAACAATGGATAACAATAGAGACACAACAGTGGACCAGAACATGTGGACTCGACTAACTCAAAGAACCATGTACAGACTCTGGCGTGGCAGCACACTCAGCTCCAGCCCAGGACTCACAGGTACAAATGGGGTGTCGAGGCTTAGATGTGCAGGGATGGTGAAGCAGTGCTCTGTGTAAGAGTCTGTGCTTTTACGATGCTGGACCCAAAGTGAAGAAGATGGTGATCCTCACCCCACCGCTACTACTCACATGTACCATCATAAAGAGCCACCAACGGCTCATAAATGTCCAGTTAGCTAAGTCTATCTCCAAACTGAGTGGTGGTGGTGACCTGGCCACGATGTCCACTAGACCACCGTCGGTACCCTGCCACGTGTCACTCCCCAGCCCAGAGGTTCGTCCACTGTGAACTAGACCAACTGTAACCAACTGTCCAACTGTCTGTCCTGTGAAGTGACATTGTAGCCCGGCTACAGGTTGCCCGCCACAAGACCGCTCACCGTCTCGGTGAGGAATACTGAAAAAACTGTGAAGGAAAACCACTAGGTACTGCATCCGTACATCTTTCTGAAGCAGGTGTTAGGCCCATGACCTTACATACCTCCAAAGTGGAGTTAAAAACACTGCACTGCTTGCAATCGCCTTAAGCCTCTAACTAGGCAGGAACCCCAGTATGTATGATTGCATAGCCTGGGCCATGCTTGTAGTTGCAGATGACCCTTGCTACTCTTTTTGCAACAACACTCTTCTCGAAAAGAGGGATAGCCATAAACCTGAGTAACACCGCAAATAGGGTTAAGCTCCATCATGATGGCAGAATGAAAGGGCCTTCACTTGCTGAACTTGAGAGGGGTGGGGAGGGGTAGATAGGGGCGAGGGGGAGGGGAGTGGGTAGGGGCGAGGGTGGGAAGGGCTAGATAGGGGCGAGGGTGGGAGAGGGTAGGGGCGAGAGGGGGAGGGGGTGGGTAGGGGCGAGGGTGGGGAGGGGGTAGGGTGGGGAGGGGGTAGGGGCGAGGGGGAAGGGTGGGTAGGGGCTAGGGTGTTGAGGGCTAGATAGGGGCGAGGGTGGGAAGGGCTAGATAGGGGCGAGGGTATGAGAGGGTAGGGGCGAGAGGGGGAGGGGGTGGGTAGGGGCGAGTGGGGGAGGGGGTAGGGGCGAGAGGGAGAGGGGGTGGGTAGGGGCGAGGGTGGGGAGGGTAGGGGCGAGGGTGAAGGAGGGGGTGGGTAGGGGCGAGGGTAAGAGAGGGGGTGGGTAGGGCAAGGGTGGGGAGGGTAGGGGCGAGTGGGGGAGGGGGTGGGTGGGGGCGAGGGTGAAGGAGGGGGTGGGTAGGGGCGAGAGTGGGGAGGGGGAGGGGGAGTGGGAGGGTCGGGGCGAGGGTGAAGGGTGTGGGTAGGGCAATAGATGAAATCCATGGCTCCTGGTTGAAAGAGGAGATGCTCCAGAGCGCCATCACCATGAGCAGGACTACTATAAAGTTAATGGAATTCATCAGGTAGAACAAGCTTTGTGAAGGGAGCTTTGATCTGGGAGAAGCAGACACCAATGGGGCTGATTTTTGATGTTGGGTGATCTTCTGTCGAGGATATTTCTTCCCACTGCTATTTTCCTCCATAGGCTCGCCAAATTCAAAGACTTCCCCCGAGGGCGCATCCAGAGTTTTTTCTAAGGCCTTCAACCTTTGAGCTGGCTCAGGTGGCTCATTGGGGTTAGTTACTGTGGAAACAATGGAAGAGGGTGTACCTTCATGCAAAGAGTGAATAGAGACTCCATAACAAGGCATAGATTTGGTAGCCTCTAACCACTCCAGCAGATCTTCATCTGACCCTTCAGGTGTAGTAGGATGTTCTTGTTCAGGTTTGGTTTCCATTGACAAAGAAACTTGCTGCACCACGGGATCCATACCACCTTCTAAGAGAATGGGTTGCATCGAGGAGCCTGAAGTATGTATCCACATTGCGTCGTTTCCCCAATCATGAAGTGCTTTAGTGTGTCGCAGCCATGGCCTACCAATCAGCAAGGGATAACCTCCCTCTACCTGGGGAAGATTAATTACCACAAAATCCAAGTTAAAAGTGAAATCTTGTACCTTCAGAGGCACCTTGTCGACTATGCCCATTGGGTAGACTGTTCTCTGATCGGCCAATGTAACAGTGAAAGGAGCAGGTCGGGTAGGCGTTAAACCTAAGGCCATCATAGTGAATTCGGGCATCAAATTGATTCCAGATCCTCCATCAACGATGACGGCGGATAGCTGGTGCCCAAGAATAGATACAGTGAGGCGAGGACTTTTATAATCGGTGAGGGGAGCAGATGGATAGGAAACCAAATAAGACTCTGATGTCTGTACAGGGAGGTGCCTGCCACTAGGCCCAGCCCCCGGGTACAGAGACTGAATGACTGAGAGGGTGTCACTTCTAAGTGTTGCGTCGAGCCTTAGCATGTCGTATAGTGACACCTGCTGAAAAGTATTTTTCAAGATGGCTTCTGCTGTGGGCTTGGCGCCTTCGAACTGGGCTCCCTTTGGGACCTTAATCTGTTCCAAGTCAGCCACTGCTTCCAAGAAGGCTCCATCAATGTCAGATAACAGGGAAGTTGGTTTGCTCTGAGCAATTTTGAAGGACTCGTCCTTTGGGTCAAATAAACCAGCTTGAGGAAGTGGGGACTGGCGAGGTGGACCTGTGGGCAGACTGAGACCAAGAGCTGCTCTTTGTGGCCGAGTAAGGACACCAGCAGGCTCCTCCACTTGGAGTGGCTTAACCACATGAGTAGCAGGTGATGGTTGAGACATGGTGTTCACAGTAATCAAGTTTATCTTCGGGAAGGTGAATTCTTGCTGGTTCTGAGTCGAGCTTGAAGACGTGGATGCCCTTTGCGTGGGACAATCCTTACTGTAGTGATCCTTCGAATCGGGGCAATGAGGACAAGGAGGGGACCCCTCAGGTAAAGGACACTTGCTCTGATAATGCCCATATTCTCTGCATCTGTAGCAGAGGATGGGCCGATTGGAAGGACGAAACGGGGGCGAGGTGGTTGCTGCATGGAGTTGGAGGCTGAAGTGTAGAAGCTCTGAGGAGTTGAGGTGGCATTAGCATTATAAAAACTCTGAGTCGGGAAAGTACTTGACATACCTTGGACAGCAGGGGTATTGAGCAAAGGTGGCATGTAGTTGGGATGGTTGTAGTGGGAAACCATGTTGGATGCTGGTGCTAACCCCTGTTGGAGAGTAGGACCAAGACTTTACTGTATTTTGTGCAATCCCTTTATATAGTAGCAATCCTTATCTTCATGACCCGATTTTTCGCAGAAGTGGCAATAAGAGCGAAGGGGACAGTCCAGTGGAGGGTGTCCTGGAGAGCGGCATGAACTACACCATACCATAGCCTTAGTCTCCTTCTGAGACCTGAGCTCTTCTAACTCTCTTTTAAGTTGATCATAAGCCTCTTGATGTGGAGGCTTCTCCTGTCTGAGAGAGAAGGATCTCTCTTCGTGAAGGGCCCGCTGTAACTTTAGGGCTTCCAGTTCCCTTCTTAAAGAAGTCAAGGGGTCTGATGGACTGTCCATGAGTACAGGGGCAGTATCTAACTGAGGAGAGTCAGTGAATTGCCTTCTTGCTCCCTCTATTCTAGTAGCAGTAGCAACAAAGTCCTCTAGACTGGCTTCAGGACGGAGACTTTCACTGAGCTTTTGTTGAGAAGTCTTAGGCAGAGCCTTCTCTACCCACTTCTTCACCATGAATTCCCCTGGTTGCTGAGGTAGCTTGGCGACCATGGACTTTGTTCTGGTCATGAGCTCTGCAAATGTCTCCTTGGGCTGGAGCAACAGGTTGGCCAACTCATCTAGAATCTTCTCTTGATAATCCCCTAGTCGGAAAGCTTCACAGAACTGCTGTCTTAACATGGTCCAAGTAGTAAAGTGGTTTTCAGCAAACTGACTGTACCATTTATCTGCAAGACCATCCAAGGTGGACGGGAAGAGCACCAGGTATGCGTCTTCTTTGTTGAGGCCACGACCTCTGCAAAGAGAGACAAACCTCCGAGCATGGTCGTTTGCATCTTCTGCGGAGAGACCTTTAAAGATAGGGAACTTGATGTTCACCTTTTCCAGAACACTTGTGAGCTCCTCCATGGCCTCTTGCTCCTGAGTGTGTTGCTCACTAGCTTGTTGTAACAAAATGGGGGAGAGCCTTACCAGAGAAGGTGACCTGGAGGATGTAGAACCGGTCGAAGGAATGGAGGTAGCCGTATGAGTAAGTATGGGTGATGGGGTAAATATGCTTCTACTAGGCACCAAGGGTTGACGCCGTCTGTGGTAGTACTTTAGAGGACTCAGTAGTGCACTTTGACGCTCCAAAGACCTCCTTGTATGTGTCATGCAGTAATCGCCAACCCCACCAAGCTTTGGGCAAGAATACCTTCACTTGGGCAAGACAACCTTCACTTGGCTGAACATTGGTCTAGACTCTGCTAGACCAGGGCGAGTGACTAGACCACCTGGCCTGGACCAGGACGAGGAAGGACTAGACCAGGGACGAGAAGGACTAGACCAGGACGAGCACTGGGTGGCCCAGGGCGAGAGAGGACCAGACCAACAAGGCGAGAGACTAGACCAGCTAGATTAAGCTGTCAAGGGTGAAACTGGACCAGACCAACAGGCTGCACAGGCAAAGCGAAGAACCCAGCTACTCCACAGAGTGAGACTTCAGTTGAGGTCCCACCGTGATCGCCAAAATGAGAGCACCTGTAGCGCGGATAATGTGTCGTGCTCTCTACAGTGTGGGTGCCCCTCAGTGCAATGTGCGTGACAATCTCACTCAAACAAATGGAAACTCTCTCAAACAGAATGAAACACAGAAACAATGGATAACAACAAAGACACAACAGTGGACCAGAACATGTGGACTCGACTAACTCAAAGAACCATGTACAGACTCTGGCGTGGCAGCACACTCAGCTCCAGCCCAGGACTCACAGGTACAAATGGGGTGTCGAGGCTCAGATGTGCAGGGATGGTGAAGCAGTGCTCTGTGTAAGAGTCTGTGCTTTTACGATGCAGGACCCAAAGTGAAGAAGATGATGATCCTCACCCCACCGCTACTACTCACATGTACCATCATAAAGAGCCACCAACGGCTCATAAATGTCCAGTTAGCTATGTCTATCTCCAAACTGAGTGGTGGTGGTGACCTGGCCACGATGTCCACTAGACCACTGTCGGTACCCTGCCACGTGTCACTCCCCAGCCCAGAGGTTCGTCCACTGTGAACTAGACCAACTGTAACCAACTGTCCAACTGTCTGTCCTGTGAAGTGACACTGTAGCCCGGCTACATTGTCCACTGTATATACCATATAGAATGCATAGTTCTTTGAATTGCATCTCCTATAATGTGCGTGGGTTATGCAATCACGACAAGTGGCGGCTTACCTGGCACTATGTACATACATGTAAAGCAGACACTGTGGTTCTTCAAGGGCATAACTAGCACCAAATTTGCAGGAGAGACTTCTTACTTTGTGGGCTACTGGATAGCTTATGCAGGATCATCTGGCCATTCTGGAGTGCTTATGCTTGTTCGACATGAACTCTTCCCGACCTTGGTCTTTAATGACCCGGCTGGGAGATGGATGGTCATCTAATGTATTGTTAATGGAGAAGTTTTCGAATTTGGAGGATTATATGCATACACAGCTTCTGCAGATAGAGCACGGTTGTGGAGTGCTATCTCCTCTTATTGTTGGCGTTCCATTGCCTTTCTCTGCGGGGATTTTAATAATGCACCAAACCTTGCGGATAATACTACTGGCCATTCTCACATGCTTCATATGGAACGGCAATCTTGGGACCAATTTATGTCGACCTGTAATGGGCTTGATTTGTGGCCCTTTTTGCATCCAACTGATCCAGGCTTTACTTTTCAGCACAATGCTCAATCCATGTATCGCGCTCGGCTGGATCGCTGGTATCTTTTTTACATGCAACAATATGATGACTTTGTATGCGAGATGAGGATTGATTATGCTATGTGTCTCTCAGATCATTTTCCCGTATGCTTGAAACTTCGTTTTGGCCCTTTTGATGTCAATGATCGCCTACCCAATAAAAGACTTCTGCATGTCAATAATGCTTATCTCAAGCATAAGCCTTTTCGCACTATGATTGTGAATATCATCCCGCCTTTGCTCTCCCAGATGTATGTTGACATGGACATAGCATGGTTTTGTTTTGTTATGCGTGTTCAATCAATTATACAGGACTATGGCAGGGATTATTTGTCACAATTAAGGGAAGAGGTTAACCAGGCAAAGGATGCTTGTAGTCGATTAATGCACTTGGATAATCATTCTTCTCTTACTAATGCTCAAATGACTGAGCTGTTTTCTGCTCGTGCAATATTAAGGCACAATGATGAGAGAAAAGTGGCCAAATGGCAGACTCGAGCTCGTCAACAGGCTTTTGCTGATAAAGGATGTGCTTCTAAACAATTCTTTCAGCATTTGCATCACTCGAGGTAGTCTCAAGCTATACGGAGAGTTAAATTACCGTCAGGGGAGTAGACCTCCACTTTTGGAAAGCTAGCACTAGCCCTACGCTCTCATTATGGCAAGATTTTTGAGGCCCCTTCTTCTCCCACGAGAGAAGCTCACCAAGCGCGTCACATGTTTCTATCGCATGTCACTTCCATTCTCTCGTTGCGGCAGGTTCAAGACTTGGAAGCTGTTTTCACTGAGTCGGAATTGTATGCCAGCTTGCTTGATTTAGGTCGATGGAGAGCTCCTGGTTGGGATGGTCTCTCTGTGGAATTCTTCTTGTCTTTCTGGGATTATTTGAAGTTGCCTGTATTATTGATGATGAATACAGCTTGGGAACAACAGGAATTACCCTCCTTTTGGAAAGAAGGTTTGCTCAAGCTGATCCCTAAGCATGCATTGTGTGAAGAATTTTCACATTGGCGTCCTATTACACTTATGCCTGTGGTATATAAATTAATGGCAAAAATGCTTGCTAACCGACTCAAATGCTTTCTGCATGAAGGCTTGCATCAATCTCAATATGGCTTCATTCCGCGACGTCAAATTACTGATAACCTCGCAAATGTCATTATTGGTATGGAATATGCAAAATATACTTGACAGGATGTATTAGTCATGCAGGTTGACATTGAAAAGGCATTTGATACTGTTCTTTGGGATTACATTGCGGATACCATGCGACATTTGGGCTTAGGGCCTAGGCTATCCCGTGTCGTGCTTTTCTTGTATGCAAACAGTACTTCTGCAGGCTTGCTGGATGGTTCTCTCACAGAATCTTGGCCTTTGGGATGGTTGGTATGGTAGGGCCGCCCTCTGAGTGCTTTGCTTTATGCGATTGCTACTCATCCCTTGTTTATGTTTTTGGATTCCTTGACCTTCAGTGGTAGGCTACATGGCCTTACTTTACCTTCTGGTCGACAGTTTGCTGGTCAAGCTTATGCGGATGACTCTTTGTTCATGCCTCATAATAACTATGATAATGTACAACAGATTATGCATACTCAGCAGGTCTCAAAGTTAACTTTTGCAAATCCAAGCTATTGCCGCTGAAAGAGTGTGACTGGCATAAGATATTGTGGCCTAGGGAGATTGTTCCTCCCCATGTTTTGGTTCACCATTTGGGTTATCCGTTGGGTTGGAATGTATCGGCTATCAAGAAAACGGATTGGGTGCTTGAACATCTACATTCCAAGTTGAATTATTGGAAATTGACCACGTTGCCACTTCATGTACGTCTCAGGATTGTCCAATGCATCCTTGTGGCCTCTGTGCAGTTTTACTTACCTTTGTTATCCTGGCCTCGGTTGCGCTTGCAGTCTCTCATGTCCAATATTTTAGAACATTTTTGGCGGACCGCGTCTACCAAGAGGGGCATTCGGATTCTATCTATGGACAAGCTGTGATCTCCCAAGTGGCTTGGAGGGTTGAATATTTTGCTTCTAGCTCGGAAAGCTATGTTGTTGCCAGTTTTGGTGGAACAGCAGCAACCCTGGGCTCTCATGGTCACACATTTATGTGCGCACATTGTCACCCCTTCTTTTGGTCATTGGCAACTGACTTATTGGTATGTTTTTTTTGGGAAGCTTGAAGGACACATTCCTGGATGTCCGTTTACTACTTCTCTAATTGTTGATTGGAAGGTTGTCACTTCGCATTTGGCCTGGGATGGTCGACAATCCTCTGGGGGTAACTCTCTTCGCCTGGAGAGTCTGCATTGGAGCAGGGTTTTTGCTTCAACTTTGGTTCAACGGTCTCCTCGCTAAGCGTATTTTCTTTCCCAAAAGGAATCTGTCAGGTGCATCAGGTGGTTGATGACTCGGGTTATGTTCTTTCTTTTGCTGATGTCGTCTCCCGCTTTCGGTTGGGTCTTCACTATTCTCCTCTTTGGCGGGAGATTCAAAAGATGTTTGCTGCTCATTCGCCCATTCCTCCTCTGGATGAAGACTCTCGCTTCTCTGATTGGAATCTGGCTACTACTAGATTGGACTGCATCTCAGCTGCAAGTGTCTATGCCATTCTTCAGTCTGATGTATGGATTGTGCATCGGGGTAATCAGCTGTGGTCGCTTTCCGAGTCATCTTTGTGGTGGCAACACGTATTGTCTCGCATTTGGCAGAGTCATCTGCCTTTGAAGAAACGTGTTTTCTTGTGGCGGTGCTTGGTGGGAGCTCTACCTGCTGGCAGTGTGTTGCATGCTCGATATATTGCGCCTTCCCGCTGCCTCAGATGCCTTGAAGCTGAGGAGACCATGCCACACTTACTGTGGTGTTGTCGTCACTCCAGAGCCTTCATTCGGCAAGTGTCGACTGCTCTTCGACTACGTTTTCCTTCCGGCTTTTTCACAGACGATTTTGGCTTTCTGCGGTGCTTCGGTCACCACAATCTCAGTTTGCGATCTTCTTCACCTGGGTCAGATTTTGGACTATGTGGGCCATCTGGCATCATAGGAACTCCTTAATGTTCCAGGGCACTTTTGTTGGCCCCTTTCCCTATTTCAAATTATCTCTTGGTCAAGCGCTGCATTTTACCTATGAAGCTGGAGACATCACTCTTGATGCCTACAGGATTTACTTTGACTGTTTTTAGCCTTCGGAGCCTCATAGTGCTCCGTCTTTTGTATCCCTTTCTTTTCGTGTGTTTTCCTCGCTTTGAGGTTTCCCACTTGTAAATTAATCAAAGCAGATTTACAAAAAAAAGTGTGTTGCTGCATTACTAGAGACTTCCTTCGTCATGTATCGGCGTGTATGTGGTTCTGCTTTCCTGGGGTTGTTTTTCACAAAAGGTTCTGGGTATTTGGCATTTTCTCGCCGACACTACAACGTTTTGCGGTCTTCTTTATGTGGGTTCGATACTGGGCTTATTGGACCCTGTGGAGTCAACGTAAAGGTTGCATGTTTCATCGTACTCATGCAAACCCGTTACCACTCTTCAAGCTTTCCCTCAAGCAATCGTTACGTTTTGCTTTGGAAGTTGGTGATATCACCACAGAGATACATCGGCTTTCCTATGAATGTTTCTAGCTACTCTGTACAGCTGAGTAGTTATGTGTTCTTCCCCTTGTACATTACCCTTTCGGTGGGTTTTCCTTAATTTGAGGTTTCCCACTAGTAAATTAATCAATTAGATTTACAAAAAAAGAAAAAAAAGTGTGTGTGTGTGTGTGTGGTGTGGCGCGAACTTCAGCCCCTGCATGTGCTGCCTCTGCGCTCTCTCAGCCCTGTGTGAGTTCCAGCACCTGAGCGCCCTAAAACCTGTATGACCTGCCCGTACAGAGAGTTTTGAGCACGCTCTGTGTAGCAGTTAGCACTCAGCTCGGCAGACTCCTCCTGCGCAGGCTAACCTCTGTCAACTCGCGTAGCAGAGGAAGAAACGCTGCAAATGCCCCCAGCGTTGTGAGCCCTCAGCAATTCTTCTACAGCTTTCGCTCCCTTTTCTGTGTGTGTGGGTGTGAGTGTGTGTGTGTGTGTGTGTGTGGGGTGTGCGTAGCAAGTGTGAGCGTGAGAGAGACCAACAGCTATTTAGCCAGCCTGCGTGTGTGGGTGTCTATGTCGTGTGCGTGTGTGTACGCTCGTGGAGGATTTAGGTGTGTGGTGAATCCTTCGGCCACTCGTCTGTCGCGCGATTCTGTTCTGCACAACATCTACCTTGTGCAGGCCCTTCACAGCGCCGAGGGTTGAAGTTTGATTTCGCCTGCACGCGATCCTTCCGTCATCTTGTGAGAGAGAGAGGTGTGAGTGTTTCTGTACAGCTAGCCGAATTGTGTGTCTGTCTGTGTCTACAACAATCATATATCAAAACTTCCCAAAAAAAGAGTGTGTGTGTGTGTGTGAGAGAGAGAGCTTCACATGGATTCAACTGATTAGTGTATATATAAGCGTTGGAAAGCCATGGAAACTTCGGAGATGGATGCTTTGAGTCTTATTAAAGAATGTTTGCATGAGGACTTTGAGGATGCACGTCAAGCTTGGGAAGGATCCGCTCCTGTCATGGAAGTGCGCATCCCTATACAGCAGCGTATGGATCCTGTTGCTCAATATGCACTTAACGCGGTGATTCTTTTTTTCCCGGTAGAATGCCTACTGCTCAGGATGTAGGCCAATGGGTTGATTTCCTACTCAAACGGCAAGCAATCTGAGGGGTTTACTTTGGCGCGCGAGGGTTCTACGAAGTCTTGCTGGCTGACATGGATGCTCGGGATGCTCTGCTGGAAATGTCTCCTCTTTTCTTCAATACGCAGATGACTCATGTGCTGCCCTGGGCTCTTACCAAGGACTATCAAAGTCTCATTCGTCACAAGTGTCCTGTCTGGGTTGAGATGATCGACTTTCCTCGCACTTGGCGTCATTTTCTTCCTTTGTTGGCTGCTCAACTGGGTAAAGTCATTTGCCCTCCTATGCTGGACGCAAACACAAACCGTGTTTGTATTCTATGGGACACGGATAACCCCACTCCAACAAATATTTCGATCGATTTCGGGGATACAGTGGTTGGAAAGCGCCCATTTAAGCTTAAATGGGGCAAGTTTGCAAATTCCTGCTTGCGATGTGGCAAATTTGGTCATATGCAGTCCGAATGTCTGGAACCAAATCTGCAACCACCTCCTTCAGTCGTCCCTGCTCCTCAACCTCGCTCGCCTTCGAAATCTTCTACTGAGGTTCAAACTAAAGGAGTTTCACCCTCCTCCCCCACAGCTGGGGCGATTAAAGGCAAGGGGAAACAAGTACAATTGTCTGCGCTTTCTGCTTCTTCAAATATTAAAGACAAAGGAAAAGAACGGGTTTCGACCTCTCAAACTTGGCCAGTGCCCAAGAAACCCTCCAAAGCTATTGCAGCTCGTGTTCCGGCATCTTCTCGTAACCTCAAAAAAAACTTCCTTGTAATGACAACACTTCTTTGGCTGAAGCTTGGGACAAGGTGGTTCGCTCTTACAAGGAAGTTGTTACCGGAGCAGCTTCTTCATTGCAAGGTGCATTTACTTTCATTTATCCTGGTCCAGGTCTTGACCCACCTTCTCAGGCACCTACAGCTGGAGGGGATGTGTCGATGGGCAATGGTACTTGAGTTATCTCCACCCTTTCTTTTCCTGTTTCCTCGTCCACTGTGTATACCATATAGAATGCATAGTTCTTTGAATTGCATCTCCTATAATGTGCGTGGGTTATGTAATCACGACAAGTGGCGGCTTACCTGGCACTATGTACATACATGTAAAGCAGACATTGTGGTTCTTCAAGAGCATAACCAACATCAATTTGGAGGACAGACTTCTTACTTTGCGGGCTACTAGATAGCTTATGCAAGATCAGCTGGCCATTCTGGAGTGCTTATGCTTGTTCGACATGAACTCTTCCCGACCTTGGTTTTTAATGACTCGGCTGGGAGATGGATGGTCATCCAATGTATTGTTAATGGGGAAGTTTTCGAATTTGGGGGATTATATGCATACACAGCTTCTGCAGATAGGACATGGTTGTCTAGTGCTATCTCTTCTTATTGTTTGGGTTCCAATGCCTTTCTCTGCGGGGATTTTAATAATGCACCAAACCTTGCGGATAATACTACTGGCCATTCTCACATGCTTCATATGGAACGACAATCATGGGACCAATTTATGTCGACCTGTAATGGGCTTGATTTGTGGCCCTTTTTGCATCCAACAGATCCAGGATTCACTTTTCAGCACAATGCTCAATCTATGTATCGCGCTCGGCTGGATCGCTGGTATCTTTTTCACTTGCAACAATATGATGACATTGTATGCGAGATGAGGATTGAATATGCTATGTGTCTCTCGGATCATTTTCCCGTATGCTTGAAACTTCGTTTTGGCTCTTTTGATGTAAATGATCGCCTACCCAAGAAGAGACTTTTGCATATCAATAATGCTTATCTCAAGCATGAGCCTTTTCGCACTATGATTATGAATATCATCCCGCCTTTGCTCTTCCAGATGTATGCTGACATGGAGATGTATGCTGACATGGACATAGCTTGGTTCCGTTTTGTTATGCGTGTTCAATCAGTTATACAGGATTATGGCAGGGATTATTTGTCACAATTAAGGGAACAGGTCAACCAGGCCAAGGATGCTCGTAGCCGATTAATGCACTTGGCTAATCATACTTCTTTTACTGGCGCTCAAATGACGGAGTTGTTTTCTTCCCGCGCTATATCAGGATACAATGATGAGAGGAAATTTGCCAAATGGCAGACTCGAGCTCGTCAACAGGCTTTTGCAGATAAAGGATGTGCTTCTAAACAATTCTTTCAGCATTTGCATCACTCGAGGCAGTCTCAAGCTATACGGAGAGTTAAATTACCGTAAGGGGAGTGGACCTCCACTTTTCGAGAGCTAGCACTAGCCCTACACTCTCATTATGGCAAGATTTTTGAGGCCCCTTCTTCTCCCACGAGAGAAGCTCGCCAAGCACGTCACATGTTTCTATCGCATGTTACTTCCATTCTTTCAACGCGGCAGGCTCAAGATTTGGAAGCTGTTTTCATTGAGTCGGAATTGTATGCCAGCTTGCTTGATTTGGGTCGATGGAGAGCTCCTGGTCGGGTTGGTCTCTCTGTGGAATTTTTCTTGTTTTTCTGGGATTATTTGAAGGTGCCTCTATTGTTCATGATGAATACAGCCTGGGAACAACAGGAATTGCCCTCCTCTTGGAAAGAAGGCTTGCTCAAGCTGATACTGAAGCATGCATTGTGTGAAGAATTCTCACATTGGCGGCCTATTACGCTTATGCCTGTGGTATATAAGTTAATGGCAAAAATGATTGCTAACTGACTCAAGTGCTTTCTGCATGAAGGCTTGCATCAATCTCAATACGGCTTCATTCCGTGACGTCATATTAGTGATAATCTCGCGAATGTCATCATTGGTATGGAGTATGCAAAATATACTCGACAGGATGTTTTAATCATGCAGGTTGACATTGAAAAGGCATTTAATACTGTTCCTCGGGATTACATTGCGGATACCATGAGACATTTGGGCTTTGGGCCTAGGCTATCCCGTGTCGTGCTTGTCTTGTATGCATACAGTACTTCTGCAGGCTTGCTGGATGGTTTTCTCACAGAATCTTAGACTTTGGGACGGTCGGTAAGGCAGGGCTGTCCTCTGAGTGCTTTGCTTTATGTGATCGCTACTCCTCCCTTGTTTATGTATTTGGATTCCTTGACCTCCACTGGTAGGCTACATGGCCTGACTTTACCTTCTAGTCGACAGTTTGCTGGTCAGGCTTATGCGGATGAGTCTTTGTTCATGCCTTGTAATAACTATGATGATGTATAGCAGATTATGGATACTCTTCACTTGTTTGGATTGGCAGCAGGTCTCAAAGTTAACTTTTGCAAATCCAAGCTATTGCCTCTGAAAGAGTGTGACTGGCATAAGATATTGTGGCCTGGGCAGATTGTTCCTTCACATGTTCTGGTTCGCCATTTGGGTTATCCACAGGGTTGGAATGTATCGGCTATGCAGAAATTGGATTAGGTGATCCAACGTCTGCATTCCAAGTTGAAATATTGGAACTTGTCCATGTGGCCACTTCATGTGCGTCTCAGGATTGTCCAATGCATCCTTGTGGCTTATGTGCAGTTTTACTTGGCTGTGTTATCCTGGCCTCGGTTGCGCTTGCAATCCCTCATGTCCAATATCTTAGAGCATTTTTGGCGGACCTCGTCTAGCAAGAGGGGCCTTCGGCTTCTATCTATGGACAAGCTGTGTTCTCCCAAGCGGCTAGGAGGGTTGAATATTTTGGACTTGAGACGTCATCTTCTGGCTCGGAAAGCTATGTTGTTGCCAGTTTTGGTGGAGCAGCAGCAACCCTGGGCTCTCATGGTCACACATTTGTGTGCGCACATTGTCACCCCTTCTTTTGGTCGTTGGAAACCGACTTATTGGGATGTTGTTTTTGGGAAGCTTGAAGGACACATTCCTAGATGTCCATTAACTTCTTCTCTAATTGTTGATTGGAAGGTTGTCACTTCGCATTTGGCTTGGGATGGTCGACAATCCTCTGGGGGTAACTCTCTTCGCCTGGAGAGTCTGCATTGGAGCAAGGTTTTTGCTTCGACTTTGGTTCAACGGTCTCCTCGTCAAGCATATTTTCTTTCCCAAAAAGGAATCTGTTAGGTGCATTAGGTGGTTGATGACTCGGGTTATGTTCTTTCTTTCGCTGATGCCGTCTCCCGCTTACGGTTGGGCCTTCACTGTTCTCCTCTCTGGCGGGAGATTAAAGGATGCTTGCTGCTCATTCACCTATTCCTCCTCTGGATGTGGACTCTCGCTTCTCTGATTGGAATCTGGCTACTACCAGATTGGACTGCATCTCAGCTGCCAGCGTCTATGCCATCCTTCAGTCTGATGTATGGATTGTGCATCGGGGTAATCGGTTGTGGTCGCTTTCCGAGTCATCCTTGTGGTGGCAACACGCATTGTCTCGCATTTGGCAGAGTCATCTGCCTTTGAAGAAACATGTTTTCTTGTGGCGGTGCTTGGTGGGAGCTCTACTTGTTGGCAGTGTGTTGCATGCTCGGCATATTGCGCCTTCCCGCTGCCCCAGATGCCTTGAAGCTGAGGAGACCGTGCCACACTTACTGTGGTGTTGTCGTCACTCCAGAGCCTTCATTCGGCAAGTGTCGACTGCTCCTCGACTACGTTTTCCTTCCGGCTCTTTTCACAGACGATTTTGGCTTTCTGGGGTGCTTCGGTCACCACAATCTCAGTTTGCAATCTTTTTCACCTGGGTCAGATTTTGGACTATGTGGGCCATCTGGCATCATAGGAACTCCTTAATGTTCCAGGGCACTTTTGTTGACCCCTTTCCCTATTTCAAATTATCTGGTCAAGCGCTGCATTTTGCCTACGAAGCTGGAGACATCACTCTTGATGCCTACAGGATTTACTTTGACTGTTTTTAGCCTTCGGAGCCTCATAGTGCTCCGTCTTTTGTATCCCTTTCTTTTCGTGGGTTTTCCTCGCTTTGAGGTTTCCCACTTGTAAATTAATCAAAGCAGATTTACAAAAAAAAGTGTGTGTGGGGTGTGGAGGTGTTCGTTGCGTGTGTGTGGTAGGGGTGTGTGTGTGTGTGTGTGTGTGTGAGTGCTCAGCTTCTGCGCGAAACCTGCCCTCAGCCTTTGCGCGAAGGCTCCCTGCCAGTGCGCGATCAGCACGCTCTCATGACCTGCTCCCTATTCCCGCAGATAGCTTCCCTCTTTTGAATCAGCATTTGCTCTTTATATTCACCCCTATGGACTTGTGTGTGTGTGTGTGTGTTTCGCTACATGCTACCTTCAGCCTGTACTGTCGCCCGTTAGGGTTTTTTTTTCCTGTTCTTGCTGTTTGTGAGTAGTAGCGAGTGTGTGAATGTGAGTGTGAGTATTCTCTGCATTTACAAAAAAAAAAGAGACAAAAAAAGAAATGAGTGTTCTCTGCGAGTTTTCCCTAAAACTGAACTGTATAGCAAGTGCCTTTGAGTTCTGTTAGAAAGTAGCAAAGGAACGGAATTTCGGTACATCGCAAGATCGCTTCGAAAAAATCAGCGGGTTCAAGTTTTATGAGAGATATCCCGTGCATTTACAAAAGACGCAAAGCGATGGAATCTTCCTCAGATGATCCTATGGCCCTCATAAAGGAATGCTTGCATGATGATTTTGAAGATGCATGTAGTGCGTCATAGGGTCCGGAACCCGAGAAAGAAGTTGTCATTCTTGTTCAGCAATTGATGGATCCTCTTGCCCAGTTTGCGTTGAATGATGTTATACTTTTCTTTCCTCGCAAAATGCCTATGGCACGGGATGTGGGACAATGGGTGGATTTCATGTTGAAACGCTAGGCGAATCGTGAGGTTTATTTCTGATCTCGAGGATTTTACGAGGTTTTGTTGGCCAACAGTGAGGTCAGGGACGATCTGCTTGAAATGTCGCCGCTGTTTTTCAACACGCAAATGACACATGTATTGCCATGGGCTGTCATTAAGGACTATCAGAGTCTCATTCGGCATAAATGTACAGTATGGGTGGAGGTGGTGGACTTTCCTCGTACATGGCGTCACTTTCTTCCGCTTATGGCTACCCAATTGGGAAAAGTGGTTTATCCTCCCAGGTTGGATGTGAATACTAATAGATTTTGCATCTTGTGGGATACAATGTTCCCTACACCAGCAGGCATAATGATAAATTCAAGTGACCCGTTAGTAGGGAAACGCCCTTTTAAGCTGAAATGGGGCAAATTTGCCAACTCTTGTTTTTGATGTGGTAAGTTTGGTCACATGCAATCAGAATGTCCGGAACTCCGTTTGCAGCTTCCTCCTTCGGCGCTACCCCTTGGACAGCCTTCTCCACCCCCAAAGTCCCCTCTGGAATTTAGACACAGTGGTGCTTCGAGTTCGGCAACGCCCTCCTTCGTGGGATAAGGGGAAAGGGAAACAGGGGTTCATGCCTACTCCTCCTTCTACAGTTTCAAAAGAAAGGGAAAAAGAAAAGGACAAACACAAAAAGATAAGAAAGAGCAAAGAACAGGGAGGGATGCTTGGATCATTCCCAAAACGACGATTAAGGTTCAAGCTCCGGCCTCCTCTCGAAATTATGTGCCCCCGTTGAGGACTGCACCTTTATAATGATAATAAGGCTCTGGCAGAGGCTTGAGATAAGGTGGTCCAGTCAGAAGGAAGCGGTTACATGAGAATCGGCTTCTTTGTCGGGAGCTCTTCAGACTTTCTCTGCTACCCTTGGTTGTGATCCACCTATGGTTGCTTATGTAGTAGATGTGGATGTGCTCATGGGCACTTCCACTTGATTCTCTTGCGTTGCTGTCCTCTATACATATCTCATAGGATGCATGGTTCACTGAGATGCATTTAATATAACGTGCGTGGGTTATGCAATCATGACAAGTGGAGGCTAACCTGGCACTATGTACATACATGTAAAGCGGATGTGGTAGTTCTTCAAGAGCATAATCAGCATCATTTTGCTGGTCAGACTTCTTATTTTGCAGGATATTGGATTGCCTATGCAAGCAATACCAATTACTCGGGAGTGCTTATGCTTGTTCGACATGAATTACAGCCAACTATTGCTTATAATGACCCAAATGGAAGATGGATGGTGGTTCAAATGTATTGTTAATGGGGAAGTCTTTGAATTAGGAGGGATTTATGCTTTTACAGCTTCTAATGATCGTGCAAGATTATGGAGAGATATCGCCATGTACAGTTGGCGTTCTGATGGCGTTCTGATGCATTTCTTTGTGGAGATTTTAATAATGCGCCAGTTGCTGTAGACAATACGACTAGCCAGTCACATGTTGTGTATGGAACGTTAGGCATGGGATCTTATGATGTGTTCCTGTAGTGCATTGAATCTGTGGCCACTTTCGCACAATGGGGATCTAGGATTTACCTCTTAACATAATTTTCGATCCTCTTATCGAGCTCGCCTTGATCGTTGGTATCTTCTTGACAGACAGCAGTGTGACGCTTTTGTGTGTGATATGAGGGTCGACTACACTCTATGCCTCTCGGATCATGCTCCTTTGTGTTTGGTTGTACACTTTTGCCCGTATACGAATATTGCTTCTGTGCCCAGGAAACGACTTTTACTACACTTTATGCCTTTCGGATCATGCTCCTATATGTTTTGTTTTACACTTTGGCCCGTATACGGATATTATTGCTTCTCTGCCCAAGAAATGACTTTTACATGTCAATAATGCATATCTGAAGCATGACGTTTTTAATCCCGCCTTTGATCTTTCATATGTACATAGATATGGATGTTGCATGGTTCCGCTTTGTTATGCAGATCCAGAGTGTTATTAGCGATTATGGCAAGCATTATATGTCTCTACTGTGGGGAGATGTACAGCAGGCAAGGAACACCTATCAAAGTTTGATGCATATGGTAATTCCTCCATGCTTTCGGAAACTGAACTTAAAGCATTGATTTCAGCCCATACTACTATACGGCATAGTGATGAGCGGAAATTGGCCGAATGGAAAACGCGTGCAAGGTAGCATGCTTTTGTTGATAAAGGATGTGCTTCCAAGCAGTTTTTCAAGCACTTACATCATTCTCTTTGATCTCAGGACATCAAAAGATTTAAGCTTTCCTCTGGCGAATGGACATCTTCCTCCTAGCAGTTGGCAGAGGCCTTGGTTGCGCACTATGGAAAGATATTTGAAGGACCGCCCCCTTTTACTCAAGAAGCTAGACAGGCACGCAATCTTTTTCTGTCACATGTGGCTCCAATTATTTCTGTCCATCATGCACAAGATTTGGAGGTTGCACTGAAGATCTTGTCACATGTGGCTCCAATTATTTCTGTCCATCATGCACAAGATTTGGAGGTTGCACTGAAGATCTCGTCCATGTGGAAAACAGCTCGCTGCTGCCCTCGCCCCCCTCCCTTGCGCACGCACCTGCATCCCCCCTCTCGCCATCGCTCTCTCCCCTCCCATCCTCCCTCGCACTGCCCTGACCAGCCTGCTGCCAGCTCAGCGTGCAGCCCACTCGCCTCAGCCTCGCGCTCCCGCTTACATTCGCCCCCCCCCATCCCACTTCTCAGCTCGCAAGAAGTTGTTTTTCAGCGCACAAGGAGTTTCGTGTCACCATCGCCCTTCTTGATTCAATAGCAGACTCAGATTGGCGGCTTCTGCTCCACCTCAGAGGGACTGTACAGAAGTCCCCTTGCCAGACACCGCGGAGCCGACCCTTCGACTTGCTCTCTCGCTGGAAGAGCTTGTTTGAGACACACACTCCCTTCCCAAAGTGGTACTGCTGCCTCGGGTGTGTGGGGGATGGATCAGACAAAGTGTGGAGTATTCGGGTCTCCCGAATCAGTGTTTCATTTGCAGATAGATGGGCCATTTGGCAAAGGTCTGTCCTCGCAGGAGACCTCGACCCACAGCGCATGCGCAGCCTCCCAAGGCTGAGCATGCCGAGCAGCCAGATACACAGAATGCCAGCTCAGCGCGCAGCCCATCCGCCTCAGCTTCGCGCTCCTGCTTACATTCGCCGCCCCCCCCCCCCCCCCCCCCCCCCCCCCCCCCATCCCATCCCACTTCTCAGCTTGCAGGAAGTTGTTTTTTCAGTGCACTGGGAGGTTCGCGTCACCATCGCCCTTCTTGATTCAGTAGCAGTCTCAAAATGGCGACTTCTGCTCCACCTTAGAGGGACTCTTTAGAAGTCCCCTCGCCCGACACCGCGGAGCCGACCCTTCGACTTGCTCTCTTGCTAGAAGAGCTTGTTTGAGACACACACTCCCTCCCCAAGGTGGTAGCTCCCTCACGTGTGTGGGGGATGCATCAGACAAAGTGTGGAGTATTTGGGTCTCCCCAATAAGTGTTTCATTTGCAGACAGATGGGCCATTTGGCAAAGGTCTGTCCTCGCAAGAGGCCTCGACCAACAACGCATGCACAGCCTCCCAAGGCTAAGCATGCCCAGCAGCAAGATACAAAGGACGCACAGGTTGGTACCTCGACTAAGACCAGCGGTCAGATAGCTGACGGTTGGCAGCAGGTGCCTGGCCGCCACCGACAGGGGCGGGCTCGCCCCACTGCTCCCCCTAGTGGCCGACCTTCTGCAGTTCAGTAGCATAGGGTTTCGAATGGGAACCATTTTGACTCCCTTCAGCAGGACCCGCCTAAGGAGGCCCCGTTCACTTCAGTTCCTCTGCCTCCACCTCCTCCTCCCTCAGACGCTGCCGCTCCGCCACCCCCGTCTCCTCCCCCTCCCCCACCTCCATCCCCGCCTCTCGTCCCTCCTCTCTCCTCGATGGGGCCCACAGACTCATCTCTTGACCCCTCCTCCACTCCTCCTCAGATGTAGGGGAGTGGACACGCGTCTGCCGCGAGGCGATCTCTTGGTAGTGCTTGTGCTACGAGCCGTGTGGCTCAAGAGGGAGAGCCCCATTTGAGGCCGCCTTTTTTGGTGCATACCTCCTTCGCAACTGTCCCTAGAGGTTTGACTAGCTTTGACATTCGCAGATGTTGGGACTTCTTCGACTACAGCTTCACACGGTTCTTGGGTGACTCTTCTCCTGACCTGGAGGAGGCTTGCTTTCGAGTCCACATCCTCTTTCTTGCAGCTAGAGGCATTGAGGCTTTGGACACAACGGTGGGTTTCTCCTTCCCGCTGTGCGGTAGGGATCCCACAGAGTGGACCCTGCACATAGTTCTTGACTGGCTCCAAATTCAGGCTATTGAGTTCTCACACCACACAGGGGACTTAGGGGTGACAGATCTGGTACAGACACTTTGACCTCTTGCCAAGTTCAGCGTGACGCCTCCGGATGTAGCGGGTTGCATGCACATTGTGGTGCGTTTGTTTGCTGACACTCAGAATCCTCTTGCTATTTGTTTGTACATGAGGATTCTGGCTTGGGCCTGGGCGGGATAGCCACTCCATTTGCGCTTGTCTAAAGGTCGTTTGGATGCGGATTACTCCCCATCCAAACCGGCCTCAAAGATAGCGAGGTTGGCTGTTGTTGCAGCATGTGTTTTCTCTCACCGTTAGTCGACCATCCAGGTGTCCCTTTCTTTCAGTACACTGTTCGACTGGGACGTCACATACTGGCAGCACGGAGAGAGGCTCGTCCTGCTGCAGCACCTCATTGGCAAGAGGAGGGTCTCACAATTGAGTTCTTGTCAGCTTTTTGGGCGAGGTTGTGGGACGCCAGACAGTCGCGGCGAGTCACTTTGTTCCAGTGGCTGGTTGCACATAGAGCTACACTGGGGAGATGGTCTCTCGGCAGCATGTGCAGTTTGTGACCATCCTGTGGAGAGTCAGCGTCACTGTCTTTGGGACTGCCCTATGGCACAACAGGTTTGGTTTCGTGTCCTTCGCCTGATGCAAGCTCTTTCCACAGCATGGCAGTACACTTGGGGGGGCAGGTGCTTGGTCCACTCTTACGAGCTAGGCACTACAGTTTGAGCTATCCTTCACCAGCAGGATGATAGTGATACAAGGGGGTTGACCTACACTCCAAGCTGCTACAGAGCTTACTCCACAGGAGTGGTGCGGTGAGAGAGAGGAGTGTTCGGAGCTCGTCTGTGGCCTGACACTTGGTTCATTTGGCGGGCCCCTTGGTTCAGCATCTCTAAGGCTTGCCCTGTACCACCAGCAGAGACAGTTCGAGATTTTTGGCTAGAGCTGATCCATACTGTCAGGGGACAGTTCGAGAGACTCTAGGGCAGCTCTGACCGCATGCGGCGCATGCGGGAGCGTAGAGAGGTGTTCCTTCGACTCTGGCGCCCTAGGCCTTTCTTCATCATGGTCCAGGGGTGTGCTCAGATGGCACTATCGACCACATGTGTGGCTTTTCCCACCTCCCATCTCTTGATTTGACTCATTGTACATATGCTTTTTTTTCATCGGGAGAGTCTCCCCTTATGATTGTTGTAGCCCTATGGGTAGTTTCATTAACTAATAGAAGGATCTCTTTCTCGGGAAAAAAAAGATTTGGAGGTTGCATGCAAGTCTGCGAGGTTTAGGAAGATGGAAATCTCCTGGTTGGGACGGGCTTACCATTGAGTTCTTCCTCTCCTTTTGGGAATACCCTATGGAACCTTGAATGAAATGTCTTGGGAGAAGCAAGATGTACCCCTTTCTTGGAAGGAGGGGCTGCTCAAGCTACTGCCAAAGCATGTCTTTTGTGATCACTTTTCCTATTTGCGGCCTATCACCCTTATGCCGGTAGCCTACAAGTTGATGGCCAAAATGATAGTCAACCGTATTAAGAATTATCTGCAGGAAGGACTTCATCAATCCCAGTATGGTTTCAATACCTCGCTGGCACATCACTGACAATTTGGCGAGCGTCATCTTAGGCATGGAATATGCGAAATACACTCAGCAAGATCTGTTGGTTATGCAAGTTGATATTGAAAAGGCTTTTGATACTTTTTTATGGGATTATATTGCAGAAACAATGCAAAGGCTGAAATTTGGGCCTAAAATTTTGTAGGTGGTCTTTCTCATGTACGCTCAGAGCACTTTTGCAGGTCTGTTGAGTGGTTCTATCACAGATGCTTGGAATTTAGGGCGTTCGGTCAAACAAGGGTGTCCTCTCAGTGCTTTGCTTTATACAATTGCTTCGCACCCCTTGTCATATCTTGAGGCTCTCACTTCCTGGGGTCATCTGCATGGTCTTGCTCTACCTTCTTGAAAGCAATTTATCGGCCAGGCATATGCTGATGACTCTCTTTTCATGCCCAAAAACGTTAAGGAGGATGTACAATAGATTATGCATGCTCTTCATTTATTGGTCTGGCAGTTGGACTTCATGTTAATTTTTGTAAATCCAAGTTGATGCCTCTGAAGGAATTCGATTGGCATAGGCTTTTATGGCCAGGGGAGATTGTTCCCCCTCAAACCATAGTATGCCATTTGGGATATCCGATCGATTAGAATGCGTCCGCAACGTAGAAACTTGAATGGGTGCTCCTAAGAATGCACTTAAAACTTAGCTATTGGAAATTGTCGACCTGGCCATTGCATGTGTAACTCAGAATTGTCCAAAGCATAATGATGGCCTATGTGCAGTTCTATTTGCCACTTTTATGCTGCCCCAGTGTCCCCTTGGGTCTCTTATGTCATGTATGTCGGAACATTTCTGGCGTACTTCCTCCTACAAGAAAGGATTGCGGTTTCTATTAATGCATAAGTTATGCACGTATAAGCGGCTGGGAGGGGTTAATATTTTGGAGTTACGTCGGCATGTTTTGGCTCGAAAAGCTATGCTTCTGTCTAGGCTGGTGGACTAGCGACAGCCATGGACGCTCATGGTTTCACATTTATGTGATGGCATTGTCATTTATGTGGTGGCATTGTCATGCAATCTTTGGTTCATTGGCATCCTTCGTATTCGGGATGTCATTTTTGGGCGATTGGATTGCCATGTCTCTTCACTTCGTCTCTTGTTGCGGATTGGAAGGCTGTTACCTTGTACTTATCCTGACATGGTCGCCAATCTCCGCAAGGAAACACACTCCGGTTGGAGAGCATCCATTGGAGCAAAGCATTCTCTCTTACTTTGGTTCAGCGCTCTCCTCGACAAGCTTACTTTCTTTCGCAAAAAGGGAGTTGCGAGGTTGATCGAGTGGTGGATATTGCGGGACAGGTTCTTTCTTTTCCGGTTGCTGCTCTTCGTTATGGGTTGGGAGCTCATTATCGACATTTGTGGCAGCAAAATTCAGTAGCTACTTACAGACGTTTCTCCAGTGCCTCCACTGCTTGGGGACTCTTGGATTTCTGATTGGTATCTCGGCCATATTAATATGGACTGCATATCCACTGGATCTATTTATGCCTTGCCACAATCTGATGCATGGATTGTCGCTCATGGAAATTTTATTTTTTTCCGAATCAAAGATCCTTCTATTAGTTACTGAAACTGCCTGTAGGGCTACAACCACCTCTTCAAGAGAGGGCTACAACAACCATGGTGGGAGACTCTCCCAATGAAAAAACCAGCATATGTACAATGGGGCTAAATCAAGAAATGGGGGGAGGGAAAAGCCACACAGGTGGTCGGTAGTGCCATCGGAGTACACCCTGGACCATGGTGTAGAAAGGCCCAGGACGCCAAAGTCGAAGAAAAGCCTCTCTGCTCTCCTGCATGCGGTCGGAGCTGCCCTGAAGTCCCTCGAGCTGTCCTCTGAGAGTGTGGATCAGCTCTAGCCAAAAATCGCGAACAGTCTCTGCTGGTGGCACAAGGCGAGCCTCAACGATGCGGAAGCAACTGGCCCGCCAGATGAACCAGAGTGTCAGGCCACTGATGAGCTCCCAACACTCCTCTCTCTCACTGCACCACTCCTGTGGAGTAAGCTCTGTAGCAGGCTGGAGTGTAGGTCGCCCCTCTTGCATCACTATCATCCTGCTGGTGGAAGATAGCTCAAACTGAAGTGCCGGGTCTGTGAGGGTGGACCAAGCCGCTACTCCCCAAGTGTACCGTCGAGCCGTGGAGAGAGCAGGCATCAGCCGAAGAACTCGTAGCCACACGTGCTGGGCCGAGGACAGTCCCAAAGACAGTGACGCTGACTCTCCACAAGATGGTCACAAGGTGCACATGCGGCTGAGAGACCACTATGCACTAGCCAGCTCCCAACTGCTGTAGCTGTGTGTGCGACCAGCCACTGAAACAAGGTGACTCGCCTCGGCTGTATGGAGTCCCACAACCTCTCCGAGAAGGTTGCGAAGAACTCAGCTGTGAGACCCTCCTCCTACCAATGAGGTGCTGCAGCGGGGCGGGCTTCTCTCTGTGTTGCTAGTATATGATGTCCTAGTCGAATAGTGTACTGAAAGAACGGGACACCTCGGTGGTCTACAGAAGAGAAAGGGTCCCTCCAGAGCCACTCACCAGGATCCCACTGTACTTGTGCCAGTGGACAGCACTCCCAAGCCCTCAGCCTCCAGTGCCCAGTCTTAAGAGCTACTGGGTCAGGATCACAAGTCCCCCACAGATGCCCACTACTCGGATCCTCTGAAAACAACACTCTGCCACATGCGGGGTCTCTACTGCAACTCGTTGTAGGCGTCCCCCACCCTGAAGCACGAAGAAAAGGGATGCAACAGTCTCTGAGTAGGCCCTGACTGAGATGAGAACCTCTAGTCGTGTGAAGGCTCCCATCCACCTGGGTGCTACTGGCTCGAGAGACGTGAGCCACTCAGCTGGAACTGCCTCTGAGATGTCCTGGCACATGCTTTGCACCCCTCTCATGCCTTGTAGCTGGAAACCCTACACCTCCTCTGACAAGACTGTGAACTCCAACCAGTCACCTAAAGAGCGCGTTGGACCCGCTGCCATGGGACCCCAAGAAACATGAGGCTGACGACCAACCAAGTGGCCTCTCTGAGTGCTAACCATGGGTTCCACACAAGGGGCTGCCGTAGGCGCTCCTCCGTGCAAGTAGGCTGTCTCTGCTCCAGGCCTCGCCGCAAGAGCTCCCAAGATCGAAGCAAACTCACAGCGAAGTGGTCCTCCAGTCTCCTGCTCAAACCAACTCTGCGCATCTCTGTGAAGATCCATCTGGTCGAAGGTTGCCAGGGGCCTCCTGCCTGAGGCACCCTAGCACGAAGCCGCTGTAGCAAGAACTCCTTCCAAGGCGCCTCCCCTGGAAGAAGTCCTCTGACGATGAACTTCCCAAGAAGGGCTCTACTCTCGTGTGCTGGGTCAATGATCCCAAGCCCTCCCTGTGAACAAGGAAGAGTGATGACTTGCCAAACCACTTTCGCTTGGGCTATCTGAGTGTCACGTCCTGACCAAAGGAAGTTCCTCATCAAAGGAAGTTCCTGATCAGCCTCTCTACCTGGCTGATACAAGAACTCCAGAAGATCCAGCAAGAAGTGATGTACCACATAGTCGCCAACACCACCTAGTTGGCCACTACTACTCTGCCAGCCAAAGAAAGTCGTGCTGAGCTCCAATGTAACAACTTCCGCCTGATAGACAGGAGGAGGGGAGCAATATGTTGCTCAGGAGACAAGTCCAAACCAACCTGACAGCCCAAGTACCGAACTGCAGTCCCTGGGGGAATCCACCTAAAACCCTCTCCTGGCATCCAATCGGGCACAGGAGCACCACCAACCGAGAAAGCCACTGTCTTTCTCCGGTTGATCAGTGCGCCCGATGCACAACAGAAGGTCTCCAGAGCCTGCTCACACCTGTGAAGGTTAGCCTACTGGCCATCTAAGTACAAGGCTGAGTCGTCGGCAAACTCAGCGTCCAGTAGCTCATCTCCCCGAATAGGGAGTGCTAAGGCCCGTAGACCAACCTGCTGCGACACCAAAAACCTGCTCATTGCCTCGGCATAGAACAGAAAGAGGAAGGGGGCAAGAGGACAGCCCTGTCTGACCAAACGTGTGAGCATGAAGCGATCACCTCTACCTCCTGCCAAAAGTACCTGACTGTGAGCCTGTCTGTACAAAGCTGACCCCCCTCTGATCCAAGCATTTGAGAAGCCCATCTTGCGAAGAGTGCCCTCTAGAAAGTCCCAGTCAACTCTGTCGAATGCCTTCTCAAAATCGAGAAGAAGAATCACTAGGTCCTCAACACGGAGCCGTGCTAGGACAGAAGCCTCCCAAAGAGTAAAGATGTTGTCAAGGATACTACGTTCCTTGACAAAACCTACTCTCTAGAAGTGGCTGAATCCTCAAACTCAGAGCCTTGGCAAGAATTTTGTAGGCTGAGTTGAGGATGGTGATGGGGCGCCACTGTCGAATCTCATCCAAGGAGCCACCCTCGTTGGGAATGAGGTAGATCAGGCCCTCACTCATGCTGTCAGGCATCACTCCTGTGTGCAAAATGTACTGAAAAGCTCTACAGAGATCCGGGCCAAGCAGGTCCCAGTACTCCAAGAAAAACCTGAGAGTCAGCCCATCCTCACCTGGACAGCTACCACGGGGGAGGGCCCTACGAGCCATGTGCAGCTCCTTAAGCTGAAGTGGCAGCTCAAGCCTCTGACGCATCTCCTCAGTCACAAGACAAGGCATCTGTGCCCAAACTTACTCCCTGCATGCATCTTGACGCTCTGACTGGGGCTCTGCAGACAATAACTCAGGGTAAGTAGCAACTGCACGCATATCCTCGGGCTCAGAAGAACTGACCCGTCGGGCCTCCGCAACTGAGTGACCTTGGCATGCGAATGCCAAGGTCCCACTGCCTCAAAGAAAGCACCAGTGACTCTGTCGCCCACGTGGGTCCACTGAGATGCCTTTCGGTGGAAAGCAAACTCATGTCGCCTCTCCTCTGTGCTAACAAGCTCCAGTCGAGCCTGCTGTAGCTGCTCCTCCAACCAAGGACTGTCTGGATGCTGCTCTTGCATCCTGTGTAATGAAGCAATGCCCTGTTTGAGACGTTGCTCCTCCTCTCTCGCTGCAGCCCGGCGATTCAGAGACTCCTGGAGAAAGAAACGGCTAATCAGAGCTAATCCTGAGGCCACTCTGTCAGCAAGAGAATCCTACTTGTCCAAGCTCTCTGTCTAGAGAGCCTCTACTCGCTCTCTGAGTGCTGAGTCCAGCAAGACCCTCTCTGGGATGCGAAGCATCTTGCTCCCACTCCTCTGCCTGTCTGCCACTGTGAGGATTACTGGTGCATGGTCCGAGAAGGAAGTCCCTGCCAGAATGCCAACTATCCCTCCCAAGTCACTGAGATGGTTACTAGTGTAGAAGCGATCTATCCGCGATAGATTCACTCCTCCCACTCTGCGGCCGGATGAGAGAAGGCAAGGCTATCTGGGGGCCTCACAAAACTAGAGTGTTGCCAAACATCCGAGACCCTTAGAGTCATACAAAACCTCTCCCAAGCTGCTAGCTCAACTCCATACACAGTAGCATGGCTACCACCAATCCTGTCAGAAGGGTCCTCCAACATGTTGAAGTCCCCTCCTATGCACCAGTGTTCTGCCTGTGGCAGAGACTCAACTATCTGTGACCAAAACTCTGCTCGAGCACTCGCCACATTGGACGCATAGATGTTCAGGAAGCCCACTAGGCAACCCTGAACCTGCATAGTAATCCATTGAGCCGTGCCTGGCACAATAATCCCTCTGCCCACAATGGCCTGTTGCAAAGAGTCCGCAATAGTCATACATACCCCACCCTGGATGCCTCCAGGTCCAAAAGCAGCTGACCACACAGTATCATATCGTCCACGCAAGAGATGACCACAACGTCTAATGCGGCTCTCACACAGATGGTGCTCCTGAAGCATAAGGAGATCAATCTCTCCTCCCACAAGGCAGCGCTGAAGCTCCTGACGCAGTCGGCCCCGCTGACGCTGAAACTGGGGTCCACCTAGTCCTGCACGTTCCATGAGACGATCCTCATGGGGAGCGAGGGAGAACAGATGCTGCCGCAGCAGCTAGACGGGCTATCTTCGAGGCTGGCTTGGATGGGGAGTAATCCGCATCCGAGCGTCCTCTAGATAGGCGTGACTGCAACGAGTGCTTAGCCCAAGCCCAAGCAGAGCAAGCCGTACGTACAGCAACCTCTTCTGTCCAGGAGTCCTCATGAATGTATACATAGCATGGCAAGCACTGTGTATCGGCAAAGAAGTAAACCACAGTGTGTCTACATCCTGCTGTATCTGGAGGTGTCACCGCAAACTTGGCCAATGGCCACAAAGTCTGAAGCATGTGTGTAACTCCTAGTTCTCCCATGTGATGAGAGAACTCTAGGACCTGTGTGTGTAACCATCCCAACACTGAGTCGAGAGTCCACTCTGTGTGGTCCCTGCCGCAAAGGGGAAAGGAGAAGCCAATTGCTGAGTCCAAGGCTTCTGTCCCCCTAGCTGCAAGGAACAGAACATGGACCCTGAAGCAGGTTGTCCCATGGTCTGTTGAGGGGTCTCCGAGAAAACGAGTAAAGTCGTAGTCGAAGAAGTCTTATCGACGCCGGATGTCAATGCTCGTCAGACCACGAGGGATAGCTGCAAGGGGAGACGTCTGTACCTATAGAGGGGGCCGCAAGAAAGGCTGTCCCTCTCTCGCCAAGTGACTCGTGGCAAAGACGTTGCCAAGAGATCTCCTAGCAGCCGGAGAAGGCCCTGCCCCCTGGGTAGACTGTGGAACTGAAGCGGGAGGGGGGGGAGAAGGAGCAGGGAGAAGCGGTGGAGAAGAGGGGCGGGGGGGAGCGGCAGAGGTAGAGGGGCAGGGGGGAGAGGCGGCGGCAGCAGGAGGCGGAGGGGAGGATGATGAGGAGGGGGGGAACTCTGGGGGGGGAGGGGCTATCGAGGGTGAAGCTGGGGTGGGGGCTGGAGCAGGGATCTCATCCTACTCAAGAGGACCAAACTGGTTCCCCGTGGGAACCCACTGCTGCTGAGTAGGCGCCTGAGGACCACTCTGAGTGCCAGGCTGTCGCTGTGGCCCGTGTTGTCGTCGACCACACGGACCTGCTGCCATCCCTCCTCCGCTGGAGCCCCCAGCTCAGAGGGTGGCTCTGCATGTGTGCGCTGTGTCTCTGTCTGTGTCTGCTGGCCAGTCCTTGCAGGCTGGGGCTGAGTCTGTGGTGTAGGTCGAGGCCTCCTCTGTGGACAGGCCTTCGCAAGATGGCCCATCTGTCGACAAATGAAGCACTGGTTCGGGAGGCCCGAATACTCTACACTGTCTAAACCAATCCCCACTCACTCGAGGCAAAAGAATAACCTTCGGGAGCGTGTGAGTGTCTCTGACCAAAACGCGAACTGAAGGAATGCCAGCCGCCTTGGCAACTACTGAGGTTGCCGTGCGAGGTGTCACCAGGACAATCCCAATGGCTGAGCCGACCCTGGACAAAAGTGATAAGTACTCCCTCCACAAACCCGGAAAGCAGACGGAGATGGGGATGTCTACCTCTTCTACTAGAACATCCGAAGTAGGGTCGAAACCATGTCTCCACTATCGATAGTGGGCTCGTGCTGCTCGGATGGTTGATGGACTCATGGCGATGACCTTGGACGCCATCTCGGAGGTCTCAAACTCGATCTGATAGTAACCTCGTCCGAGTATCTATACGTCCAAGATCTTGCCCACCTCTGGGAGAAGGTGGGCCAGGAGAAGGTCACGCAGCTCTTCTCTACTAGGTCGGGTGCCGAGAATCTTGCAGATGACAGAAGTCGCCTGCAAGCGCTCTACCTCTGTGGCTAGGCTCGCTTGCTCTGTCGGTGAAAGAGCAAGTCAAATGGTGGGCTCAGCAGGGTCGGCCGAGGGGCTTCGGACGAGTCCCTCTGTGGCGGAGCTGGAGCCTCCATCTGTGTCTACTGTTGTGGCGAAGAAGCAGACGGAGAAGAGACTCTGCAACCGAGCGCGCCGGGCACTGTCCAAAGAACCAATGCTGACAGAGCCAATTGCAGGAGTCTTCGGGAAAGAGGAACACGGGGGGGGGGGGGGATAATGCGGGCAAGGGGACGGGAACTCAAGAGGCAACGGGCGGGGGAATGGCGGCACGAGAGGGCAGTAGGCAACAGGCAGCGAGCAGGGGGGGGGGGGGGGGGGGGCAGCGGGCGAGGGTGGGGCGGCGCCAGAGGGGGCAGCAGGCGAGTACGCGCAGCAAGGGGGGCGGGCGGGCGTGGCTGCCACGCGCGAGGACAGGCGGGGGCGTGGGGCAGGGAGGGGGGGGGGTGGGCGTGAGCAGTAGCGAGCACGCAGCTCTCAATGTAGATCTCCGCTCATGGAAATTAATTGTGGTCACTCTCTATATCTCAATTGTGGTGGCAAAAAACACTTGCATTTGGAAGAATCACTTACCACTGAAGGAACACATTTTCTTGTGGAGATGCATGTTGGGTGCTCTGCCAGTTGGTACTTTGTTGCATGCACGACGCATTGCTTCCGCTCGTTGTGTCCGGTATCTTGGGACTGACGAGTCTGTTACTCATTTGCTGCTCCCGGACTTTCATCAGGCAGGCGTCCTCTGGTTTGTGCCTTCGTTTTTCATCTGAAATCTTTCTTAAACGGTTTTGGATTTTTGAAGTTCTTCAACCGCCACAGTCTCAGTTTTAGATCTTCTTCAGTTGGGTCAGATTTTGGCTCATGTGGACCATATGGCACCAGCGCAACTCTCGGATGTTTCATGCATTACAAATTGACCCTTTCCCTTACGTCAAGTTTTTGCTTGGACAAGCCGTGCATTATGCTTATGTTGTGGGAGATATCTCTCTTAAAGCTTACACGATTTTCTTTGATTGCTTCTAGCTTTTGGAGTTTCACAACGCTCCGCTTATTTTACTTTTTTACTGTGGGTTTTCCTCATTTTGAGTTTCCCACTTGTAAATTAAATCATGATTTACAAAAAATGTGTGTGTGTGTGTGTGTGTGTGTGTGTGAGAGAGAGAGAGAGAGAGAGAGAGAGAGAGAGAGAGAGAGAGAGAGAGAGAGAGAGAGAGAGAGAGAGAGAGAGAGAGAGAGAGAGAGAGAGAGAGAGAGAGAGAGAGAGAGCACGGGTGTGGACTGCTCCTCTGTGCGTGTATCTGCTCCTCTGTCACGAAGTTCTCCTGCACGTTGTGTGCAGCAGCATCCCTTTGTCGTTTTGGCAGCGAGGGTGTGTGTGTGTGTTGGGGTATGCACTATTGCCCTTGCGTGACTGCTCGTGCGCGTTTGTTACCCAGCACGCCCTCTTGCTCGTCGCCGCTGAGAAGTGCAGTATTGCCCAGCACGTCTATCAGTGACAGTGCAACAGGTTTTGCACGCCAAGTTGTGGCCAGCGCTATTCTGTCTGGTCTCGCTGTGCAGGACTAGTAGGGCAGGTTGTATACAGGTTAGAGTCTGAGTCAAGCTCCATCTCTTTGGGCAGAATTCAGCAGATGTATATTGTTGTGGGTTTTGGTTGCTGCTTTCTGTGAAGTATGTACAGACCTGTGGTTCGTATGTAATTTGCAAGGTTTTCTCCATAGTAGATTGCAGAATTTTCCCGCCAGTCGGTTTTGTTTGAAGAAGGGGTTTCTTTTAATTTATGTTTGACTCAGTGTGCGTCTTTAAGCGTTGGAAAGCGATGGAACCCACGTCGGAGGCAGCTTCTGAGATCAAGGCATGCTTGTATGAGGACTTTGAGGAGGCTCGACAGGCATGGAATGGTCAAGCGCCTGCTCTTGAGGTGCACATTCCGGTACATGACCTCATGGACCCAGTTGCGCAGTACGCTATGAATGCAGTTATTCTGTTTTTCCCAAGGAAAATGCCTACTGTGCAAGATGTCGGCCAATGGGTCGATTTTCTCCTTAAGCATCAAGCTATCCGTGGTGTCTACTTTGGGACATGTGGATTTTATGAAGTTTTGCTCGCAGATATAGAAGCTCGAAATCTTTTGCTTGAGATGTCTCCCCTCTTTTTTAATACGCAGATGACACATGTTCTCCCGTGGGCACTCACTAAGGACTACGAGAGTCTTATTCGTCACAAATGCCCGGTGTGGGTGGAAATTGTTGTTTTTCCCCGCACGTGGAGACATTTCCTGCCGTTGTTGGCTGCGCAGCTTGGAAAGGTTATCTGTCCTCCAAAATTGGATGCGAATACCAACAGGTTTTGTATTCTATGGGACACAAGCAAGATTACCCCTGATGGTATTATGGTTGACTCAGGTAATCCATGGGTAGGCAAGCGCCCCTTTAAACTTAAATGGGGAAAATTTGCGAATTCATGTTTTCGATGCGGCAAATTAAGTCATATGCAATCCGAATGTCCAGAGTTGGTCTTGCAACCCCCTCCCTCTGCTGTTCCTTTGTCCACCTCTATCCCTACTGGAAAACCCACAAGTGAAGCCAAGCAAAGTGGAGTTTCTACTGCTAAAGTGGCTTCGAATGTGGACAAAGGGAAAGGCAAGGTACAGTAAGTTAATGATCTTGGGAATGGGACTGCTGCTAAAGGCAAAAATGTTGGACCTGCTGATGTCAATACATGAGTGGTGCCGAAGAAAGCACTGAAGATTCGCACGCCACTTTCTTCTCGTAATTACGTTCCTTCTGTTAATGCTAACAAGAATGCATCGTTAAGCAATGACAATCGCACGCTAATTGATGCATGGGACAAAGCGATGCACTCTTACAAAGATGTACTCCTTGGTGAGGCTTCCACATCGCATGTGAACACTGTGGACACGTTTCCTGCCCTGACTCAAAGGATGGGTCCTTGTACGGATGCAGTGGATGGAGACGTGTCTATGGGCACCTTGACTTGATTTTGATACTTGTTGCTTTTTGTACATATGTGTCCAATGCAAAGTCATATTAAATGCATCTCATACAATGTGCGTGGGTTATGCAACCTTGACAAATGGCGGCTGACCTGGCACTATGTACATACATGTAGGGCAGACATAGTTGTATTGCAAGAGCACAATCAACACGAGTTTGCTGGTCAATGTTCCTATTTTGCCGGATATTGGATTGCGTATGTTGGCTTGCAAGATTTCTCTGGTGTATTGATGCTGATTCGACATGAGCTTCAGCCTGTTCTGTTATACAATGATTCGCATGGTCGGTGGATGGTTGTACAGTGTTTGCTGAATGGTCGAGTTCATGAATTTGGAGGTATATATGCATATACGGCCTCTGGGGAAAGAGCTGCTTTGTGGCGAGAAATCTCGTCTCACCCATGGACATCGAATGCATTTCTGTGTGGAGATTTCAATAATACTCCTGATTTGCTTGACAGCACCACAGGAAATTCGCATATGCTGCTTGCGGAGAAACACAACTGGGATCTTCTTGTTGCCTCTGCTCAAATGATTGATATATGGCATTCTTTGCATCCTGATGCCTTTGGTTTTACCTTTCAGCATGCTTCTCATTCCTCTTATAGAGCACGATTGGATCGTTGTTATTTGCTTAATGGGCAACAATATGAAGAATTTGTATGTGACATGAGGATAGATTATGCTCTGCAGCTATCGGATCATTATCCTCTTTTGCTGTAATTGTATTTTGGACAATCTCTTTGTGATCGGCCTCTTCACAGGAAGCGTTTGTTGCATGTTAATAATGCCTATCTTACTCATGAAGCTTTTCGTCACATGGTTACCGATATTATTCCTCCGCTGTTGACTCAAATGCATATTGATTTGGATGCTGCTTCGTATCGTTTTGTTATGAGAGTACAAAGTGTGATTTTGACAATGGTAGGCAGCATATGCAGCGTATTCGAGAGAATGTCGGTGATGCGAAACAGGTTAGTCAACGATTACAACAGTTGGCTGATTTCCGTCCATTGTCTGACTCTGAGATGACGGAGTTATGTGAAGCTAAAGTGTGTATTCAACAAAATGATAAGAGGAAGCTTGCTAAGTGGCAGACGTGTGCACGTCAACAAGCCTTTATGGATAAAGGTTGTGCTTCGAAGAAATTTTTTAAGCATTTGCATCATTCGAGAGTCTCATAGTCGATTAAACGGGTTATACTTCCCTCGGGTGCTTGGACTTCTTCGAAGCGGGAATTGGCTGAGGTTATGGTTCAACATTACCGTAAGGTGTTTGCTGCTCCATCTCAGCCTTCTTCGGTAGCTTGTCGAGCGCGTGAATTTATGCTTTCTTATGCTCGTCCGATCCTGTCTTCGCAGGAGGCACAATGCCTTGAGGATCCTTTCTCTGTCGCCGAATTGCATGGTGCCTTGCTTGCATTGGGCCGGTGGAGATCTCCTGGTTGGGACGGACTTACTGTGGAATTTTTCCTCTCATTTTGGGATGCTCTTAAACAACCCCTGATCTTCATGATAAATGTGGCATGGGAAAAACAGGATCTACCAATTTCATGGAAAGAGGGCTTACTTCAGTTGTTGCCCAAGCAAGCGCTTTGTGAGCAGTTCTCTCATTGGCGGCCCATAACTTTGATGCCGGTGATATACAAGATTTTGACTAAAATGTTGGTCCACCGCATCAAGGACTATTTGTTTGTAGGACTTTATTTTTTTTTCCGAGAACAAGATCCTTCTATTAATTAATGAAAACTGCCCATAGGGCTACAACCACCTCTGCAAGAGAGGGCTACAACAAACATGATGCGGAGACTCTCCCAATGAAAGAACAATATATATACAGTGAGGCTAAATCAAGAGATGGGAGGAGGGAAGAGCCACACAGGTGGACAGTAGTGCCATCTGAGCACACCCTGGACAGTGGTGTAGAAAGGCCCAAGGCGCCAGAGTCGAAGGAAAGCCTCGCGGCGCTCCCGCATGCGGTCGGAGCTGCCCTGTAGTCCCTCAAGCTATCCTCTGAGAGTATGGATCAGCTCTAGCCAAAAGTCACGAATAGTCTCTGTTGGTGGCAGAGAGCGAGCCTCAAAAATGCGGAAACAGCGGGCCCGACAGATGAACCAAAGTGTCAAGCCACTGATGAGCTCCCAACACTCCTCTCTCTCACTGCACCACTCCTGTGGAGTAAGCTCTGTAGCGGGCTGGAGTGTAGGTCGCTCCCCCTGTATCACTATCATCCTGCTGGTGGAAGATAGCTCAAATTGAAGTGCCGGGCCCGTGAGAGTGGACCAAGCCGCTACCCCCCAAGTGTACTGTCTAGCCGTGGAGAGAGTAGGCATCAGCCAAAGAACTCGTAGCCACACCTGCTGGGCCGAGGGACAATCCCAAAGACAGTGACGTTGACTCTCCACCAACTGGTCACAGGCTGCACATGCGGCCGAAAGACCACTATGCACAAGCCAGCTCCCTATTCTTGTAGCTTTGTGTGCAACCAGCCACTGAAACAAGGTGACGTGCCTCGGCTGTCGGGAGTCCCAAAGCCTCTCCCAAAAGGCTGTCAAGAACTTGACCGTGAGGCCCTCCTCTTGCCAATGACGTGCTGTAGGGGGGCGGGCCTCTCTCTGTGCTGCAAGTATATGACGTCCAAGCCGAACACTGTACTGAAAGAAGGGGACTCTAGGGTGGTCTACAGAAGAGAAGGGGTCCCTCCAAAGCCACTCACCAGGATCCCACTGTACTCGTGCCAGTGGACAACACTCCCAAGCCCAAAGCCTCCAGTGTCCAGTCTCAAGAGCTCAAGAGCTGCTGGGTCAGGGTCTATAACGCAAGTCCTCCCACAGATGCCCACAACTCGGATCCTCTGGAAACAACACTCTGCTACCTGCGGGGCCTCTACTGCAACTCGCTGGAGTCGTCCCCCACCCTGAAGCTCGAAGAAAAGGGCTGGGACAGTCTCTGAGCAGGCCCTGACTGAAATGAGAACCTCCAGTCGTGTGAAGGCTCCCATCCACCGGGGTGCTACTGGCTCGAGAGGCGTGAGCCACTCAGCTGGAACTGACTTTGAGATGTCCTGACACATGCTCTGCACCCCTCGCATGCCCTGTAGCTGGAGACCCTGCACCTCCTCTGACAAACCTGTGAACTCTAGCCAGTCACCTAGAGAGCGCGCTGGACCTCCTGCCATGGGACCCCAGGAAACATGAGGCCGACTACCAACCAAGTGGCCTCTCTGAGTGCTAACCATGGGGTTCCAGACGAGGGGCTGCCGTAGGCGCTCCTCCGTGCACGTCGGCTGTCTCTGCTCCAGGCCATGCCGTAAGAGCTCCCAAGATCGAAGCAAACTCACGTCCCTCACCCTGAAGCTCGAAGAAAAGGGCTGGGACAGTCTTTGAGCAGGCCCTGACTGAAATGAGAGCCTCCAGTCATGTGAAGGCTCTCATCCACCGGGTGTTACTGGCTCGAGAGGTGTGAGCCACTCAGCTTGAACTGACTCTGAGATGTCCTAACACCTGCTCTGCACCCCTCTCATGCCCTGTAGCTGGAGACCCTGCACCTCCTCTGACAAACCTGCGAACTCTAGCCAGTCACCTAGAGAGCGTGCTGGACCTGTTGCCATGGGACCCCAGGAAACATGAGGCTGACTACCAACCAAGCGGCCTCTCTAAGTGCTAACCATGGGGTTCTAGACGAGGGGCTGCCGTAGGCGCTCTTCCGTGCACGTCGGCTGTCTCTGCTTCAGGCCACGCCGTAAGAGCTCCCAAGATCGAAGCAAACTCACAGCGAAGCGGTCCTTCAGTCTCCTGCTCAAACCAACTCGGCGCATCTCTGTAAAGATCCATCTGGTCGAAGGTTGCCAAGGGCCTCCTGAGTGAGGCACCCTGGCACGAAGCCTCTGCAGCAAGAACTCCTTCCAGGGCTCCTCACCTTGAAGATGTCCTCTGACTATGAACTTCCCAAGAAGGGCTCTGCTCTGCTGTGCTGGATCAATGATCCCAAGCCCTCCCTGAGAACAAGGAAGCGTAATGACCGACCAAGCCACCTTGGCTCGGGCTATCTGACTATCACGTCCTGACCAAAGGAAGTTCCTAATCAGCCTCTCTACCTGGTTGATACAAGAACTCGAGAAAATCCAGCAGGAAGTGATGTACCACATAGTCGCCAACAACACCTGGTTGGCAACTACTACTTTACCAGCCAGAGAAAGTCGTGCTGAGCTCCAATGTAACAGCTTTCTCTTGATGGACAGCAGAAGAGGAGCAATCTGTTGCTCGGGAGACGAGTCCAGACCAACTTGACAACCCAAGTACCGAATTGCAGTCCCTGGGGGAACCCACCTAAAACCCTCTCCTGGCATCCAATCTGGCACAGGAGCACTACCAACCGAGAAAGCCACTATCTTTCTCCAGTTGATCAGTGCTCCCGCTGCACAACAAAAAGTCTCCAAAGCCTGCTCACAACTGTGAAGATTGGCCTCCTGGCCATCCAAGTACAATGCTGAGTCATCGGCAAACTCAGCGTCTAGTAGCTCATCTCCCCAAATAGGGAGTGCTAAGCCGCGTGACCAACCTGCTGTGACACCAAAAATCTGCTCATCGCCTTCGCATAGAACAAAGAGAGAAAGGGGGCGAGGACAACCCTGTCTGACCGAGCGTGTAAGCATGAAGCGCTCACCTCTACCTCCTGCCAAGAGCACCTGACTGTGAGCGTGTCTGTACAAAGCTGACACCCCTCTGATCCAAGCATCTGAGAAGCCCATCCTGCGTAGAGTGCCCTCTAGAAAGTCCCAGTCAACTCTGTCGTATGTCTTCTCAAAATCGAGAAGAAGAATCACAAGGTCCTCACCACGGAGCCGTGCCAGGGCCTAAGCCTCCCAGAAAGTAAAGATGTTGTCAAGGATACTGCGTTCCTTGACAAAACCTATTTGAGTCCCATGTATAAGGCTCTCTAAAAGTGGCCGAATCCTCAAACTCAGAGCCTTGGCAAGAATTTTGTAGGTTGAGTTGAGGATGGTGATGGGGCGCCACTGTCGAATCTCATCCAAGGAGCCACCCTCCTTGGGAATGAGGTAGATCAGGCCCTCACTCATGCTGTCAGGCATCACTCCTGTGTGTAAAATGTACTGGAAAGCACGACAGAGATCTGGGCCAAGCAGGTCCCAGTACTTTAAGAAAAAGCTAGGAGTCAACCCATCCTCACCTGGACAGCTACCACGGGGGAGGGCCCTTAGAGCCGTGTGTAGCTTCTCCAGCTGGAGTGGAATCTCTAGCCTCTGGCGCATCTCCTCAGTCACAAGACATGGCATTTGTGCCCAAACCTGCTCCCTGCATGCATCCTGCTGCTCTGACTGGGGCTCAGCCGACAGTAACTCACGGTAAAAGTCAGTAGCAACTGCACGCATATCCTCGGGCTCACAAGCAACTGGCCCATCGGGCCTCCTCAATTGACTGGCCTTGGCATGCGAGTGCCGAGGTCCCCCTGTCTCAAAAAAGGTACCAGTCACTCTGTCACCCACCTGAGTCCATTGAGATGCCTGTCGGTGGAAGGCAAACTCATGAGGCCTCTCCTCTGTGCTAGCAAGCTCTTGTCGAGCTTGCTATAACTGCTCCTTGGATGCTGCTCCTGCATCCTCTTTAGTGAAGCAATGCCTCGTCTGAGACGCTGCTCTGCCTCTCTCGCTGCAGCCCGGCGAGCCAAGGACTCCTGAAGAAAAAAGTGGCTAAGCTGAGCTAGGCCTGAGGCCACTCTGTCTGCAAGCGAATCCTGGCTGTCCATACCCTCTGTCCAGAGAGCCTCTACCCTCTCTCTGACTGCCGAGTCCAACAAGACCCTCTCTGGGATGCGAAGCATCGTGCTCCCACTCCTCTGCCTGTCTGCCACTGTGAGGATCACTGGTGCATGGTCCGAGAAGGAGGTCCCTGCCAGGATGCCCACTGATCCCCCCAAGTCACTGAAGTGGTCACTAGTGTAGAAGCGATCTATCCGCGATAGATACACTCCTCTCACTCTGCGGTCCGATCTAGAGAAGGCAAGACTGTCTGCGGGCCTCACAAAACCAGAGTGTTGCCATATATCCGAGACCCTCAAAGTCATACACAACCTCTCCCAAGCTGCCAACTCGACTCCATTCACAGTAGCATGGCTGCCACCAATCCTGTAAGAAGGGTCCTCCAACATGTTGAAGTCCCCTCCTATACACCAATGATCAGCATGCGGCAAAGGCTCAACAATCTGTGACCAAAACTCTGCACGAGCACTCGCCACATTGGGCGCATAGATGTTCAGGAAACCCACAAGGACACCCTGAACATGCATAGTAATCCACTGAGCCCTGCCTGGCACAATAATCCCTCTGTCCACAATGGCCTGCTACAATGAGTCCGCAATAGTCATACATACCCCACCCTAGATGCCTCCAGGTTCAAAAGCAGCTGACCAAAAGGTATCATAATGTCCACGCAAAATGTGACCACATCGCCGAATGTAGCTCTCACACGAATGGTGCTCCTGAAACATAAGGAGATCAATCTCTCCTCCCACAAGGCAACGCTGAAGCTCCTTACGCAAGAGAGAGAAAACAGATGCTGCCGCAGCAGCAACACGGGCTATCTTCAAGGCTGGCTTGGATGGGGAGTAATCCACATCCGAGCGTCCTCTAGACAGGTGTGACTGCAGTGAGTGCCTAGCCCACAAGCCCAAGCAGAGCGAGCCGTGCGTAAAGCAACCTCCTCTGTCCAGGAGTCCTCATGAATGTAAACATAGCAAGGCAAACACTGCGTATCAGCAAAGAAGTACACCACAATGTGGCTACATCCTGCTGAGTCTGGGGGTGTCACCACAAAGTTGACCAATGGCCACAAAGTCTGCAACATTTGTGTAACTCCAAGTTCTCCCATGTGATGAGAGAACTCTAGGACTTGTGTATGAAACCATCCCAACACTGAGTCGAGAGACCACTCTGTCTCGGCCCTACCACAGAGGGGGAAGGAGAAACCAACTGCCGAGTCCAAGGCCTCTGTCCCCCTAGCGGCAAGGAACAAAGCATGGACCCTGAAGTAGGCTGCCTCATGGTCTGCTGCAGAATCGCCGAGAAAACGAGTGCACCCGTAGTCGAAGAAGTCCCAGCGGCGTCGGATGTCAATGCTCGTCAGACCCCGAGAGATAGCTGCAAGAGAAGATGTCTGAATCTGCAAAGGGGGCCGTAAGAAGGGCTGACCCTTTCTCGTATTACTGGTATCAAAGACACCGAAAATGTAGAAGACGAAGTGAAGGAACTCTTGCAGCGCGTGGGCATCCCGGAACCTATGCACACATGTGCTTGGAGAGTAGGAAAGAAGGGAGTGGATGGGAAGGGAAACGTCAAAGAGAGAGCACTTATTTTGCGTTTCCCGACTTTGGACACAAGGAAGGAATTCCTGAAGAAGAGACCAGCACTTAAAACTGGAATATTTATGGGGAATGACCTTACTTTAGCACATATGCAAGAGTTGATGCCAGAGATCAAGGCAGCAAGGGAGAAGGGGAAAATTGCCTTTTATAGAGGAGGGAAAGTAGTGGTTTTGGAAAGACGCACAACATGACGGTGCGAGACATATGGGACCACACTCCGGATGGCGGCATGGAATTGCAATGGATCATATAGGCTGGATGTGGGTGCTTTTGAGGATAGCTTCAGAGATAGAGAGATTGTCTTTTACTCAGAGACACATCAAAAATCTGGACAGTTGATGCCAAGTGTGATTGGCTATTTATGGGAGACTGCTTGTCGGCCAGACGCTAGATCCCAGCATGGGAGTCGAGGTTCAGGAGGGGTAGCAGTCTTATTCAAAGAGGAGTTGCAGCCGCTATTACAGATTGTCCGGAGAGATGACCAGGCGAGATACATGTGGGTGAGACTGAGAGCTGAGACAGGCAGATTCTTATACATTGCTATATGTTACTTTCCCCCTAGCACATCAGTCTATACCTCACCTAGAGGGCAATCCCCTTTCTCTATACTTGATGATGACATGTGGGAGTTCTCTAGAGATGGAGATATCATTCTCTTGGGAGAATTTAATGCCAGGACGGCCAACTCCCAAACGGTATTTTATGATACCTTGGAGGAGATGCTTAGAGAGATGGATATATCGGGGATGGGGCTTGACAGACACTCACAGGATAGAGAGCACACAGAGTATGGGAGATATCTCATGGAGATGACTACTACGCATAGTCTGGCCATACTTAATGGTCTAGAGATTTTTCCTTTATGTGGGGGATTCACATGCTTTCCACACAGACATGGAGCCTGTACAGTGGACTATGTCATGACTTCACCGAGCTTCATCTCTAATATTCAGGATCTCAGTGTGGGTCCTAGGCCTGTTGGAGTAGCAGTGGACCATGCTCTCCTGACTTTTTCATTCTCTTTCCAGTATAGTGCCTCTCAGACACCACGGAGGATTGCACACACACGGTATACTTTTACACCAGAGATGGACTGAGTTTATGTGGAAGAGATTTATAGACGGATGTGGGCAGCCGAGCTTGTATATACCGTGGAGGAGATCACCACTTTATTGACGGAGATCTTGCATGGGGCAGCAGTAGAGGCATACCCACACACAACCAGATCAGAGAAGACGTTCTGGGAACATGCCTCAGAATAGTTGGTATGATGAGGAGTGCAGAGAGATGAGAGTTCAGATTCAGAGCGAGCTTATACTTGGAGTCATTACATATAGACAGTCTCGGATTGCCCTTCGCCATTTAGTGCGACGAAAGAAGCGGGAAGCGGGCCTTGTTAGCCCAGATGGAACATGATTTGTATGAGCTCTTTTTGAGTCGAGATTCAGGTGAGGCCTCGCGTTTCTTCCATGAGCACTCACCTCCTCCAGTGATTACTTCTCCCGAGATTTGGGGTCAGTATGCAGCATCATTATATACAGTACCTGGGCAACCACCATTACCAGACCCTCTAGAGCCATGTCCAGCCACTAGTACCTTCTTTACCATTGAGATGGTGAAGAACGCCATTAACAGGATGAGGACTAGGCGAGCATATGATCATGATGGTTTGGTGGCAGAGCACTTGATACATGCTAGAGATTTACTGTCAGAGGTTCTTGCGTGGTTGTTTAACCGTGTCATGTGTGAGGGACTACCCGAGTCTTGGAGGTTATCTACAATTGTACCTCTCTTCAAGGCAGGGAACCCCACGGTGCCAGGGAACTACCGAACTATTATGATGGGGCACACATTGGCACGATTGTATGCATCCATTCTTGAACAGCAACTGAGTAAATGGGCAGAAAGTGAGGGCATACGAGCAGCAGGACAGGCTGGATTCAGGAGGGGTTTCTCCACTTTGGACCATATTATTACACTCAGAGCCATTATTGAGGAGGGTCGGGCTCATGGGAGACGGATGTATTGTTGCTTTGTGGACTTCCGCAAAGCATTTGACACAGTGCCGAGGGCCAGATTGATGCAGAGGTTACTGCATTTGGGAGTACCCACAGAGATCGTATGGGGGGATCATGGCTTTATACAGCTCAGTGACTTGCCAGGTATGCACCCTTGAGGGGATTTCTGACATTGTTCATTCCACTATTGGAGTGAAACAGGGGTGTCCTTTGTCCCCTACACTTTTTGGTATGTATGTAGATGACGTCTCTGACTACATTGACAGAGAGGGTGACAGAGGCGCTCAGCTAGCAGGGACATGGATCCCTTTATTATTATATGTTGATGATAGTGTTAATATCAGAGTCGCCAGAAGGCATGCAGAGACAGTTGGATGCATTGCACAACTTTGCAGAGGATAGTGGACTGTCTGTGAACCTTGGTAAAACCAAGGTTATGGTGTTTAACACATCACAGTGGGTCAAGAGATCGGCACCTACACTCGTATATGGTCAGGACACTGTGGAGTACGCAGATGAATATACATATCTGGGGGAGGTATTCACGGGACTGAGGTTTACTCTGAGGAGAGCAGCAGAGACTAGACTGTCCAAAGCCTATGCGGCCCTTGGAGGGCTAGAGAGGATGTGTTCGTAGGTTCAGTTTCAAGAACCACGAACAAAGCTATGGCTCTTTGATACTTTGGTTGCTTCAGCTATGGTTTATGGGGTCCAGGTTTGGGGACCATCTGTGAATCATGACAGTTGGAGGAACATGGAAAGACCCTTGGTATTTATGATATCCCGGATGATTAGAGCCAAGGCCTCTGTACCACATGCGATTATTCGAGCGGAGGTAGCCGCCCCTCGTATAGAGATTGAGGCTCTTACCAGATCAGTGTCCTTTATGCACAATCTATGGGATACACATAGAGGCAGATATACTAGATTGGCTCTTGAGTCCTCTAGATAGTTAGCGATGCAGGGAGACGCATCATGTTGGTATGCGCAGATGACCTCATGGTTTCGGAGGCATGGTCTCAGCATGGATAGATTGCCTCCTTTTCAGTATTCTCTGGATGCACCCGCGCTGCCAGTCACTCGGACGGAGATCACTAGACTCATTCGTCAGGATCTTATACAGTTGGACACCAGGAGGACATGGGTAGAGCCGATGCAGGAGTTGGGCACGAAGATGGCTTTCTACAAAGAGCATCTTCTCCAACTTTCGGGAGATGGGTTTGTGACTCGTCCAAGCTACATGGACACTCATTTGTCTCATGGTCTACGATGTGCTATTGGTCAGATTCGCACATCCTCACACCAGCTAGAGACTGAGACGGGTAGATTCAGAGGGATACCACCGGAGTCTAGGATATGCCAACTATGCGGTAGAGAGCCAGAGACAGAGCTACACTACATATGCCACTGCACTGTGTATTATGAGATACGAGGGCGCTTCCATTGCTTATTCAGGGAGGGTTTTGGACCCCTAGCTAGAGTCATGAGGTACCAGGATCAGAGATTCCTTGGCTTATATCTACTTGAGTTACACTGACATAGAGATAGTCTGGTGAGAAGACATGGAGTACGACAGTCACAGAGACAGATCACAGACTTCTTTGGATCGAGGGAGCCAAGAGACCAACCACCAGCACGGGGTGGTACCCGCATTCATACCAGAGGCACCCTCATTGACAGGGCGACTGAGCTAGGGAGATCGAGACGACCACGACCGAGACACAAGAGCACACTCCATCGGCGGAGACTCCAGCAGACGATCAGAGGCATTCTTGCACGACACCCAGATTTTCATTGAGGGGTATTCTACATTTTCACATTTCACATTTCACACTTCATTTTCAAGTTTCATTTTTACTTTCAGTACTTTTTGTACTTGTACTTCAGACATTGTATTAGACTCACCACTTTGTATCTGATGGTCTCATAGGTCATTTTGGCCTTTTGAAGACGTTAATATATCATTTCATTTCATTTCATTTCTCGCTAGGCGACTTGTGGTGCAGGTCGCAACCTCCTCCATGGACAGGCCTTCGGTAGATGTCCCATCTGTCGGCAGATGAAGCACTGGTTCGGGAGGCCCGAGTTCTCCACACTGTCGAAACCAACCCCCACTCACCCGAGGTAAAAGGATAACCTTCGGGAGCGTGTGGGTATCTCTGACCAAAACTCAAACTGAGGGAATGCTAGCCGCCTTGGCAGCTTTTGATGCTGCCGTACGAGGTGTCTCCAGGACAGTCCCAATGGCGGAACCGATCGTGGAAAGAAGTGGTAAGTACTCGCTCCGTAAATCCGGAAAGCAGACTGAGATGGGGATGTTTGCCTCCTCTACTAGAACATCCGAAGCTGGGTCAAAACCATGTCGCCACTGTCGAAAGTGGGCACGGGATGCTCGGATGGCCAGTGGACTCATAGCTATGACCTTGGACGCCATCTCGGAGGACTCAAACTCGATCTAATAGTAACCCCGTCCGAGAATCTGGAGATCCAAGATCTTGCCCACGTCTGCGAGAAGGCGAGCCTGGAGAAGGTCTCGCAGCTCTCCTCTGCTAGGTCGGGTACCGAGAATCTTGCAGATGACCGAGGTCGCCTGCAATCGCTCTACCTCTGTGGCAAGGCTCGCTTGCTCTGTGGCGAGAGAGCAAGTCGAATGGTGGGTTCAGCGGGGTCGGGCGAGGGGGCTTCTTGCGAGTCCCTCTGTGGCGAAGCTGGAGCCTCCATCTGTGTCTACTGCTGTGGCGTAAGAAGGGGACGACGGGAGGGTGTTGCAATTGGGCGCGCCGAACACTGCTCCAAGGAATTGAACAAGTGCCGAAAGTGCCGAATTGCAAGGAGTTGCCGAGGAGGAGCGAAACTAGCACAAGGGAGAGGGTTGCGGGGGTTGAGGGCGGGCGGACGGGCAGGAGCAGGGGCAGCGCGAGGGGGGGCAGCGGGGGCTGAGGGCAGGTAGGGGGGAGGGAGGCAGCCAGCGGGAGGATCATGCAGCGCTAGGGGGAGGGGGGAGCGATGGCGTAGCGTGGACTACACAGCAGCAGCGAGCGCGCGTTCTTCACTTTCGTTCCAAGATTTGTTTACAAGACTTCATCAGGCTTAGTATGGTTTCATTCCTCGTCGTCAAATCATGGACAATTTGGCCAATCCTATGACTGGCATGGAATATGCTAAGTGTACGCAACAAGATGTGCTGGTCATGCAAGTTGATATTGAAAAGGCCTTTGACACTGTGCACTGGGACTTCATTGCTGCCACAATGAGATGTCTAGGATTTGGTCCTAAGTTGGCCATTTTGGTTTATTTCTTGTATGATTGTAGTACGTCTTCGAGAATCCTGGACGGGGAATTGACCGAATCGTGGCTGCTTGGTTGTTCGGTTAGGGAAGGTTGCCCTATTTGTGCTTTGCTGTATGCAATTGCTTCTCATCCTTTGTTGATGTATCTTGATCACTTGACCTCTGCGCAGCGTCTTCATGGTTTGCAGCTACCATCGGGTCATACTTTTATTGGGCAGGCTTATGCAGACGACTCGCTATTTATGCCCCGCAATCAGCAAAACGATGTTCAAGAGATTATGAACTCTTTGGAATTGTTTGCGCTTGTGGCTGGTCGTAAAGTCAATTTCCGTAAATCAAAGCTTCTGCCGCTTCGTTCTTGTGATCGGCATGCTCCGTTGTGGCCAAGAGAGATTGTTCTTCCAAATGTAATCACTAGGCATTTGGGTTATCCAATTGGATGGAATGTTACTCACACGTAGAAAGTGGATTGGGTTATGAATCGCTTGAATGTTAAATTGCATTACTGGAAGCTTTCTACCTGGCCGCTACATGTTCGCTTGCGAATTGTTCAGAGTATCCTCATGGCATATGTTCAATTCTTTTTGCCATTGTTGCATTGGCCTCGTCATTGTCTTGACTCTCTCATGTCGGCCATTTTGTCTCATTTGTGGAGAACGCGTGCTCACAAAAAAGGTTTGCGCTTGATATCGATGGCAAAACTTTGTACACCAAAGCGCTTTGGTGGTTTGAATATTTTGGACCCGCGTAGGATGTCATTGCTAGGAAGGCTATGCTTTTGCCTACACTTGTGCAACAATCTCAGCCTTGGACTCTTATGTTTGCACACTTGAGTCAGCATGTGGTTACATCCTCATTTGGTCACTGGCAATCATCCATGTGGGAGGCAGTATTTGGTAAGATGGATGGTCATATTCTTGGATGCCCACTTTCTTCCACCTTGCTTTCTGCATACAAATAGGTTACGATTTATCTTTCATGGAATGCTCGGAGGGAAGAAACTCACTTCGTGCGGAGAGCCTTCATTGGAGTCGTGCGTTTTCTCTTACTTTGGTCGACCGCTCGCCTCGCTAGGCGTATTTCCTCTCCTGCCGTGGCATTTGAGTGGTTGAGGATGTGGTGGATGCAGCTGGTTTCACTTTCGAGTTTCCATTTGCCGCTCGCCGCTTTGGATTGGGCATGCACTATCGCCAGTTTTGGAGAGAAATACAGCAAATGTTGACAGGTTTCTTACCTGTTTCACTTTTGGCTGATGGTGATCGCATGTTTGACTGGAAGCTTGGGGAAATGCCATTTCAAGATATTTCTACTGGCCGGGCATATGCTCTTCTTCTGCCTCGTCCATGGATTGCTGATCATTGCAACGCTATTTGGCACATGCATAAATCAGATATTTGGTGGCGCAGGATTATATCTGTAATATGGGAAAGCCGTTTGCCGTTGAAAGAGCATTTGTTTCTTTGGCGGTGTTTACTTGGTGTGCTCCCAGTGTGTACCTTTCTTAGGATGCGCTGTATCCGCCCTTCATCGTGTGTCCGTTGCTTATCTGCCGAGGAGGATGTTTGTCACCTCTTGTGGGATTGCTCTGTCACTCGAGAATTCCTTCGTCGGGTATCTGCGTGTATGCGGCTACGTTTTCCCACGACGGTCTTCCATAAGCGGTTTTGGGTTTTTGGTATCTTCTCACCGGCATTGCAGTGCTTTGCAGCCTTCTTCATGTGGGTCAGGTTTTGGGCATACTGGAGCCTGTGGTGACAAGCGTAATGGCTATATGTTCCATCGCATTCATACGGATCCCCTACCTTTCTTCAAGATTTCCCTTCGGCAGTCTTTGCGGTTCGCCTTGGAAGTTGGTGATATCACGGCAGAGATACATCAGCTTTCTTATGAATGCTTTTAGATATTTTGTACAGCCGAACATTGTTGTGTTCCTTTCCTTGTACATCTTTTTGGTGGGTTTTCCTCTCTTTGAGGTTTCCCACAGATAGTTAAATCAAATTGATTTTTTTTTTTAAAAGTGTGTGTGTGTGTGTGTGTGTGTGTGCACGCGCGCACATTCGCGGGCGTGTGCGAGCGCATGGGAATAAGAGGGAAATGACATAACCTTTATCACCATAGTGTGGTAGACTGTTTATCCCATTTTCCTCTCAAGTATCAGGTCTTGAAGTTGACACTCATTATATAGGTCTTTGAGATCTCGTAGAATCATTTTTTTAATGTTACGTCCTCTTCTTCTTCTTCTTTTGTAGTAATGCTAGTCTACCCAAGTTTTTGATATACTTCAAAAAAGGCATTGGGTCAGATTGTAGATATCCTGGTGATCCAAACCACTCAGCTGTGTTCAACTCTTGTTTTCAATGAGCGGTCTCTCCTCTGCGCATTTGTGGTGCATAATCTGTAAGAGATTTCATCCACAGCAGCATCGAGATTCACAGTCTTTGCCTTGCAATCTAGGACTCTAATTGTCTAATATCTAGAAGCCTCAATATCCTCCTCTATGGTTTCCATAGCTAATTCAACCTTGCCTTTGTGTCCAATCTTTGAAATAAAGGCTACTTATGTCAGTCCGTCTCCAAGTCACCGGGAGTTTCAATAAGACTAAACTGACGCTATACAAATGATCGTTTTCAATCTGTCTTGTTTGATCAAATCAAAATTCTATCTTTGAGAGCAACTCTCCTCTCTTTGACACCCTGTGGGGATACACCAATGTCATCTGTAGGTGACTCATCAGATAGGGGGATAGTGCTCTGCCATGTCAACACTGCTCTAAATGGTCCAGCATGCCATCTCCTGCCTAATAGCTATTAACTTACAATACTCATTCATGCCTTAGTCAGTTTAGGTATTATGTACACTTACATATGTTGCATGTTCAAATATTTTGTACTTGTCTGCACAAATAAAAGAAGGTCGATCATGCACCCTTTTTTTGGTAATTTGTTCCCATTATAATGAGCTGTGTTTTGGCTGCAAGTGGAAAAGGCAGGTCTTAGCTGGAATATCCTGCCCATGTGTCAATTGAAAGGAGATATTATGAAGCCCTAATGCGCTCTAGGTCCTTTTGCAGGACGTCGTCGGCAGGGCATGCCTAAAGAATCTTTTTTATCTAAAGACGAGAAGGGAGCCCTTGCCAGCAAAGTTAATAGTGATGGCCAATATTCTCTTTCTATGGTTCAAAATCATTACAAAATGGTATGAATGTTTTCAATAGATATTGGACTGTCTCCATGCAGCAAGTTTCTTTCAGTTAATGAGTTGCATCAGCCCAAGTAAACTTCAGGTTACTAATTTGCACCCTTCTCTATGTGGGTTCTCTCCTCATTTTTGCAGAAAGAGCTAAAAGATGCTTTACTTACAGCTGATTACTTCAACAACCCTTTGGAACAGTTGCAGCTTGAAAATATTTTTCAATCTCTTAGACAATCTCAATATATGGAGTTATTTCCTGACATGTTAGTTTCTGAGGTGTATTCCAAAGCGAAATTGACTCGGCCCTTTGAGAAACTGATTTATGATGATATGGAAGACTGCATTTTATGTGTACTTTATGCAACTGATGGCATGTACAACTGGAACTACTCTGTCCCTTGTCAGGTATCTTTGTCTCTCTTTTACATTCTTCTATGTCTGACTACTTTAAATGGTCTTCAATAGCCTCATTACACTGGATTTGTGAAAAATATGTTTTTCAGATACCGTTCGGCGATTTCTGTGACAAACATCAAGATTTATCATCTTTTACGGCTGTCCCAATGTCTTATGAGATAGAGGAGCACAAAAGCCATTTGATTGAAAATAGATTCTTCTATCTGTCAGCAAGCAGCAGCTTTTTCTCATGTGGACTTCCATCAGTAGGTGAAACAGTGAGACAACCACAAGGAACCCTTCATGTGGTAACTTAAGATGTTTTGGAGCTGGTTTGTTTTTGACTCATGTACATTATGCTATAGTTTCAGCCAATGCTAATATACTCCCTTTGCTGACACTAAAGGACGGAAGTACCTTTATCTTGCGTTCCAACAAAAGGGATAACAAAATAACCATGGATCTGACTGCTTGCTTTGGAGACGGGCTTATTGCCTGCTTCTTTCCTGTCGAAAATGAGTCGATCAATGTGCAACTTTCAAATTTGGATGGGACTATCATTGAAATGAATGGTAGTGGTGTTCTGGACATGTATAAGAGTTACACAAATGATGAGGTTGATGTAACTTGTCAGCAGCAGGGTGATATGGCGCATAAGCAGAGTAAGTGTATTGACAGTTCTAGCAACTTTGGTGATTTTTCAAGCTGCTTAGCTAAAGAAGACGAAGAAGGTGATATCTGGCGCTGCATTCTTCCTTCTGGAACTGTTCTTTGTGGTAAAAAAAGTGGAGAAGTAGCGGTCAGTATCTTTATATCTGAACACTTCAACCCACAAGTTTTGGTGTACAAAGTAAGGACTTTGTGTAACGTCAAATGTGCTTTAGAAACTTTTATTGCTGCTTCAGGCTCTGTTTCGTGACGGTAATATCAGTCACTACAGAAGGACTAAACCAGACTGCTATCGATGGATTACAGTAAACTCTTTAGGGTACCAAGTGCTCCAGGTAAAATTTCTCAATTGAGTACAAAATTTAATTATTGAAATGTTTCTTGTATCCTCACACAAAGATTTCATCATCATTTATTTTCTAACCATATTGAATTGGAATTTTGCATAAAAGCTTTGTCCGTGTGCATGTGTGTGTGTTTGTTTTCCGTGGTAAAAGACACTCAATGCACATGATGGGCTGAACATGTGGTATGGAAGGTGTATATTATGCTGCTCATAGATTTTATGAGGTTTTTTGCTCCGAGCCATGATCTGAGTAGATGCTTTTGGAACAATCGGGGACACAGATGACATGTAACGCCTTAGACACCCATTAGGGATTATCAAAGTTTGGTTCGTCATAAACGCCCGGTAAGGGTAGAGGTTTTTGGTTTTCTAAATGTCTGGGTGCTGCCTTGCCCCAAATAGCTTCTAGCTTGGCAGTACACCCATCCTAGCATCATTTTAAACGCGTTATATGTTTTGCAGAATATGGGTATTACCTAATGGTGTTCAAGTTTTTCAAGTGCTAAAACGATCAGGTGTTGCAAACTTTGGAGCTTCATAGTCATATTCTTTGACCACCTGTCAGAAGCCGTTACAAAATCAAGGGAGAAAAGATTTATTCGAATGAGAACGTGAGTGCCGCCCAGGCTTCACTCCCAACTTGGCTCACAATCTCAGGAGAGACAAAGTTTTTCTTTGGCCCATTGTCAAAGAATATCAAGGCCTTCTTTTTTCCACAAGCTCTACATATCTGAGGACCTGTCGTCTTCTGCTTGCACCCAATCATATCCGATATTAGCCCATGGTTACTGGCCAAGCTGTAGTCTTGCCCTTCTTTGCTTTGGGTTCCTCGCCTGCCTTTGATGTCTCTGCTTTATCCCTGTAATCCTTAGTAGGACATTCTGTTAGCTTAGTCTACTATGAATTTTCTTCTTGTTGGAGGTTTTAGTTTATTGGTTTATTAAATTAGGTAAATTAGATGTAGAAGACTACTTTTATAGCTTGTTGTTTGCTATTAATTTTGCATGTGACATTTAATGTGGCTGAAACATAGGAACCTCAAGAAGCTAGCCATCTGCAGCAATCTGTAAATCAGTCTGAGACAGTGCTGAAGGCTGAGGTCAAAGTACTTGACGACAAAAAAGTTGGCTCTAAAACTGTTAAAGACACTAAACAGGCGAAAAAGGATGAATCTGGAGAACTTCCACCTTCAAAGAGTGTGCAAGGTAAGAAAAGCAATGTTATAACAGAATTGGAAGGAATGAAAACCATCAATACACCAGCTCAAGAAAGTGAAAGCAGACCCACTACTGATCTGATGGAAAACAAGGTTCTAAACCCGTCTGAAAAGGATTATCCAAAAATAGTTTCCGACGATCCTACAAAACCTTTCTTACTTTTGCTACCAAGAAAGAGGATAGTGCACATCATAGATACACAAACAAATTGCCATATAGAAAGCCGGGAAGACCTGGTAACAATAGTGCAGACTCCTGAAGGGGAGTCTATTGCTCAGCATTCAGATGGGACACAAATGTACACAGGACATCCAGAGCGTCAAATGTCTGCTATCTGCACAAAACCAGACACTGCAAAAGATAGCTGCACTCAATGTACCTCTACTTTCAAAAAGAATGAATCAATTATCGATCAGGCTATTATTGGGAATGTATCAGAAAACATGCACAATGTTTTGGATGAGGCTTCAATCACCAACTCTTGCAGCCTCAAAAATAATGTGGCTAATTCTTCAGCCGCATCTCCCGATATACCTGGACTCAGTTCTGGTGTTGATTGGCAAGTTCAAAACGAAAAGTACCCCACTGTTTGGTCAGAAGGAGATAAAATCAATGTAAATATCACTACCCAGCAGGATCGTTATGTTCTAAGCTACTGCAAATCAACTGGTACATTACACCTGTTGCTACCAAGTGGCCAGTGTATGTATACTCTTGGTAACTCTGTCTTTCTAGATAGCTTAAATGCAAGAAACGACACCTCTATAAGTGACAATCCAGCTAACGACGTGGAAGGACTTGAGACCTGGGAGCGGCATCACATTGGTAGCAAATCTTTCACTCAGCAGCCACATCACCATAAAACCAAAGGCTTTTATGAATTTAATCTGGTAAGGCATTTTTTGACGCTTTTGTATTTTTTCACAGTGAATACAAATAAATATCAGCGAGAGCCGTATATATGCGCCCCCCCCCCCCCTCTTACTTTTGGCATGTTGTTAGTGAGCAGAGCTTCTAGCATTTGGGCACACCCTCTCCAGAATTTCCCTAGAGACAGATATGCTCGGCTAGCCCTTGAGTCATCTCGACAGCTAGTGCTACAAGGGGACACAGCATGTTGGTATGGGCAGATGACATCATTGTTTCAGTCTTCAGCATGGATAGACTGCCTCCATTCTAGTACTCCTTGGATGCACCTTCCCTTTTTCTCACACGGACAGAGATCACTAGACTTATATGTCAGGATTTGATTCTCTAGATACTAGAAGCACATGGATACAGCCGGTACAAGAGTTGGGGCACGAAGATGGCTTTCTATAGAGAGCATCTCCTCCAACTAACAGAAGATGGATATGTGATGAGACCGGCCTATATGGACACTCATTATCCTATGGGATATGGAGACGCCTAGTACAACTATTTACCATTGACGAAGCTCTTCAGCGACCGATGTAATACTTTCTCGGACAACGCCCGACGCCGGTCATCCTCGGGCATGGATGATGATGGTGATGATTTGAGTTTGACGATCTTAGTCTTTTAGTTTAGTCTTTCACTCTACTTCATTTTATTTTATTTTATTTTCGTAACGAGACATTGGATTAGATCCACAAGGATTGTATCAGTTTGGTCTCATAGGTCATTTTGGCCTTTTGAAGACGTTTAATATAACATTTCATTTCATACTCTGTAGTGGTTTTGTATGCAGCCTCTCTCTCTCTCTCTCTGTATTTAGTTTTTCGCATTTATTTTCACACTTTCACACTTTTCAGACATTGTAACAGATTCACCACTTTTGTATCAGTTTGGTCTCATAGGTCACTCTGGCCTTTTGAAGACGTTAATACAACATTTCATTTCATTTCATTTCTCTCTCGAACGACAAAACATAGAAGCAATCTCCCCTACAAAGGACCTTGCACAGGACACGGAAGCCGTCAATGTCTCACCTGTTTGCAAGTCGCGAGCAAAGGCAACCTTCATGCTCACGAACAAGCGGATGGCGCAGATGGAGAGGGAAATGAAGGAGTGGAAAACAGAGATGGAAGGATGGTGGAAGGAGAAGGCCAACCTCCTTCAGATGGTCTTCAATGAAGACGCGCACAATGGAAGAAGGAGAAAGAGAGCCTTAACGCAAAAATAGACACTCAAAGAAGAAGTCTCAGCATTCAAACAGGAGAACCCCAACGCCGAGATACGAACAATAAAAAAAAAAGTCTCAGCCCTTAAACAGGAGCTTGCTGATAGAGTAAGCAGTGGACTAGAGGAAGGCGAATTTCAGCCCTCGGTAATAGATGAAATCAAGGAAATCAAGGAACAGGTAAGGCTGATCACTGAGGAAGAGAAACTGAGTGTGGCAAAGACATCTTCATGGGCGGAGATGATAACAAGGACACAGAAAAAGGCGGACAAGGCCGAAAAATGGATTGAGGTCGCCAAGAAAGGGAAAGGTCAAGAAACTCGTTGTACACCGACGCTTATCAACATGACCCTCGAAGAGGAACAAAGAAGGCGGATGAGAGCACTGCATGTGAGAGTGACCGGTCTCAAGGACATAAACAATGTGGAGAAAGAGGTCACAAGCCTTACATCCATGATGGGGATGAAGAAGCCTTTGCACACAAAGTCATGGAGGGTAGGTAAGAAAAGTGATGGCATGGGAGAGTCTTCAAAGGGGAGAGCTCTCATACTACGCTTCCCCTCGTTGGAAGAGAAGAAGGAATTCGTGAGGAAGAGGCCTACTCTCAAAAAGATAGGTATTTTGCTCGTTGATGACCTGACTCTCTCACAGCTCTCACATATGAGAGAGGTAATGCCAGAGATTACAACGGCAAGGGTGAAGGGAAAGATAGCCTTCTACAGAGATGGACGGGTAGTGATTTTAGAGCGGCGCACTGCATGACGGTGCGAGACCTATGGGACCACACTGAAGATGGCTACCTGGAATTGTAATGGGTCTATGAGGTTGGACGTGGGTGCATTTGAGGACAATTTCAAAGACAAGGATATTGTATTCTTCTCAGAGACTTATCAGGCCCCTGGACAGGTGATGCCACATGTTGTGGGATACAGATGGGAGAGAGCTCACAGGACAAATGCGAGATCTGAGCATGGGAGTAGAGGTTCAGGAGTAGCAGCAGTGCTATTCAGAGAGGAACTACAACCATTACTGCATATTGTAGGAAGAGATGATCATGCTAGATATATGTGGGTGAGACTGAGAGCTGACAGAGGTCGATTCCTATATATTGCCATATGTTACTTTCCTCCCAGTACATAGTGTATGCTGCATCCAGAGGCCAGTCGCCTTTCTCTATACTAGATGATGACATATGGGAGTTTTCTAGGGATGGTGATATCATTCTCCTAGGGGACTTCAATGTCCGAATGCGCAATTTCGCAGATAGTCTTCTATGACACTTCAGATGAGATGCTTAGAGAGCTGGATGTGGGTGAGTTGGGACTTGATAGATGCTCAGATGACAGAGAGCATACGGAGTATGGAAGATACCTCATGGAAATGACGACTACACATGGATTAGCCATACTTAATGGTTTACAACGATTTCCTGGAGCAGCCGGTTTCACATGCTTTCCACACAGACATGGGGCCAGTACAGTGGATATGTTATGACACAACCGAGCTTTGTCCCCTGCATTCAAGATTTCACAGTGGGAGCCAGGCCAGTGGGCATAGCAGTAGATCATGCTCTCTTGACACTGTCTGTTAAATTTCAGTATAGTACAACCCAGACATCAGGAGGTAGGTCACACACCCGCTATACATTTACACCAGAGACCGATTTCGTTTATACAGAGGAGATCTGGGACCGTCTATTGGAAGGCACAGCTGGCCAAATGGTACAGGCCTCTCAATGTAGGAGTGCACCACTTTACTGACTGAGACACTGCATGGGGTTGCATCAGTGGCATACCCACACACTCAGCCGGGCAAGAGACGACATTCTGGGAGCATGCCCCAGAATAGTTGGTATGATGAGGAGTGCAGAGAGATGAGAGCCCAGCTTCAGAGCGATCTTCTTTTAGGGGTCATCACCTACAGACAGTCTCGGATTGCTTCCGACGCCTTGTGCGACAAAAGAAGCAAGCTTACCTAGCTGAGATGGAGCGAGACTTATATCAGATGTTCTTGAGTAGGGACTCAGGAGAGGCATGGCGACTCTTCCATGAGCAGTCCCCTCCCCCAATGATTACTTCACCTGATGTGTGGCGCCAATATGTGACATCATTATATACGGTTCCTGGACAGGAACCCCTTTGAGACCCTACCAAGCCTTGCCCAACTACGAGCACTTTCTTTACATCTGAGATGGTACAAACGGCCATCGACAGGATGAGGACCGGGAAGGCATATGATCATGACGGTCTAGTAGTGGAGCACTTTATACATGCCAGGGATATGTTGATGGAGGTTCTCGCAGTGTTGTTCAATCGTGCCATGTGTGAGGGGTTACCTGAGGCTTGGAGGTTGTCTAATATTGTGTCCATCTTCAAGGCTAGTGACCCTTTAGAGCCTGGGAACTACCGCACTATTATGGTTGGACACACATTGGCACTGTTGTATGCATTTATTCTGGAGCAACACTTGCGTAATTGGGCAGAGGGCAAGGGTGTACGAGCAAAAGGTCAAGCCGGCTCTAGGAGGGGTTTCTCTACTCTTGATCATATTCTGACACTCAGGGCCATCATTGAGGAGGGCAGAGCACATGGGAGACGGATCTATTGTAGCTTTGTGGATTTTCACACAGCATTTGACATGGTACCAAGAGCTCGATTGATGCGCAGACTACAGGAGATGTGGGTGCCCATAGAGGTGATTTGGGGGATTATGGCTTTGTACAGATCAGTGATGGGACATGTACACACTCCGGAAGGGGTATCTGATTTAGTTCACTCTACTATTGGAGTGAAACAGGGCTGCCCATTGTCTCCTACTCTATTTGGTATGTATGTTGATGAGGTGTCTGATTACATTGACAGAGAGGGTGACAAGGGTGCCTAGCTGGCTAGGACGTGGATTCCATTGTTGCTATATGCTGATGATATTGTGCTGATATCTGACTCACCAGAAGGTATGCAACAACATATGGATGCACTACGCAGTTTTGCAGAGGATAGTGGATTGTGTGTAAACCTAGGTAAAACCAAGGTTATGGTGTTTAACACCACACCGCAATGGGTCAAGAGATCAGTACCTACTTTCAAATACGGTCAGGAGCTTGTGGAGTATACATATGCATACACTTACCTAGGGGTAGTCTTTACTGGGCCGAGATTTTCTTTGAGAAGAGCGGCAGAGACTAGACTAACTAGAGCTGGTGCGGCTCTGGGAGGAATGGAGAGGATGTGTTCGCAGATTCAGTTCCAGGAACCTAGGACAAAGTTATGGCTCTTTGATACTTTGGTTGCCTCTACTATGTTATATGGGGTGTAGGTTTGGGGACCTTCTGTAGGCCAGGATGGTTGGAGGCATATGGAGAAGCCCCTGTTATCTATGATCTCCTGGCTGATTAGAGCCAAGGCTTCCGTACCGCATGATATCATTCGAGCGGAATTAGCTGCCCCCCTATGGAGATTGAAGGGCTTACCAGACCACTCTCCTTTGTACACAGTCTGTGGGATACTACCAGAGACAGATATGCCAAGGTGGCTCTAGAGTCCTCTATACAATTAGCTCTTAATGGGGATACATCATGCTGGTATGCACAGATGGCATCATGGTTTCAGACACATGGTTTCACCATGGATAGAATTCCTCCTTTTCAATACTCTCTACAGGCACCCTTGAGGTCTCTGACGCGGGTAGAGATTAATAGACTCATTCATCAGGATTTGATCCAGCTGGATACGAGGAGGACATGGATAGAGCCGATACAGGAGTTGGGCACAAAGATGGCTTTCTATAGAGAGCATCTTCTCCACCTCACGGGGGATGGGTTTGTGATTCGACCTAGCTATATGGACACGCATCTTTCTCATGCTTTGCATTGTGCCATTGGCCAGATACGCACGTCCTCACATCAGCTCGAGATTGAGACTGATAGATTCAGAGGGACACCAGCAGATAGCAGGATATGCCACTTATGCCATCTAGAGCCAGAGACAGAGGTACATTACATATGTCATTGCACAGTGTACTATGAGATACGAGGCCGTTTTCATTGTCTATTCAGAGAAGGTTTGGGCCGTCTATCTAGGGTCATGAGTTATGAGGATCAGAGATGTCTTGGGCTATATCTACTTGGGTTACACAGGCATAGAGAAACTTTACTGAGGAGAGCTGAAGAGAGACAACCCCAAAGACAAATCACAGATTTCTTTACACTAGATATTGTACACCCAGAAGAACAGACAGAGGAGCAGCCAATAGTGGAGAGGTATGCCCGCACTACCGCATTTTCATAGACTGAGCATTGGAGCTAGGGAGATCTAGACGACCCCGATGGAGAAGAGGAGCTACACAGTTTGAAGGAGGCTACAGCAAAGGATTCGAGCCATACTTTTTCGTCGTCCAGAGTGCAGATGAAGATGAATCTCTATGAAGATGGATCTCTACTTCCCTCCCATATTGTCTACACATTGTACTGCTTAGTTCACACATTTCACGCCTTTCACCTTTCACACCTATCAGCTTAGTTTAGGATTCCGCAGTATTTATATTTTGTTATCCTAGTTTAATTTATTTTGTTAATCTGACTTTGAATCAGATACACCGCATTGTAACTTTCTGGTCTCATAGGTCACTTTGGCCTTTTGAAGACGTTAATATAACATTTCATTTCATCTCTCTCTCTCTCTCTCTCTCTCTCTCTCTCTCTCTCTCTCTCTCTCTCTCTCTCTCTCTCTCTCTCTCTCTCTCTCTCTCTCTCTCTCTCTCTCTGCCCCGCTGTGCTGCCCTGCGCGCTGCTGCCCCCTCGCCTTGCTCGCTGCCCCCCGCATCTGCCCCTGCCCCGCTGTGCTGCCCTGCGCGCTGCTGAGCCTCTCTCTGTGTTGCTCGCTGCCGCGTTGTGCTGCTGCCTGGCTGGCGCCCTGCCCCCCCGCCTCTGCCCTCGCGCCGGCCGCCCTACACCCCTGCCTTTGCCCCGCGCGCCCGTCGTCTTGCACCCCCGCCGCCCTGCCCTGCTCGCGCGCTGCACGTTGCCCTAGCCCCCCAACCTCTACACGTAGCATGTCTCCCCCCCCTTTCCTACGCGTAGCATGTCTTGCCCCCCCCCCCCCACACCTCCCCCCCTTTTTTCTTTCACGCGTAGGACGTCCATCCTCTACGCGTAGGACGTCTTTTAAAAAAAAATAAAAATAAATTTTTGCCCCCGCCCCCCTTATGGCCTTTTGAGGACTTTAGTATAACATTTCATTTCATTTCTACCCCCCTTCCCCCCCCCCTCTCTCCTTCACTTTTGTTTTCGAGGCGCGCGTGCACACACACACAGCTGAACATATTGAGGGCACTGGGCCACATCGCCTCGCGCTCCGCCACTCGTCGCGATCGCCGCCAATGTGGGTGCACACGTACATCCAGTGTTGCGCCCGCTGCTAGAGTGGGTACACGCGCGCATCTAACCCCCTTGCGGATGGCGATCAAACATGAGGAAAACGAACGAAAAAGCCGACCCCCTAGAGGATGCCATTCAAAAATGCAAAGAGGAAATGACGGAGACCATCACCAAGATGAACCGCAATCTCTTGGGCACAATAAATATTGTCGAAGGACGTGTGCTGATCCAAGAGAGCAAGATAAGCATGCTGGAAGACTGAGTGACGACCCAAGAGGAAGAGATCACGTCACTCAAGAAAGAACTCGCCGAAGCCCGATCAAGAAACACACTGGAAGAGGGCGAACTGCAACCCTCAGTAATTGAAGAAATCAACACGATCAAGGAACAAGTACGGGCCATCAAAGAGGGAGAAGAACAGCACAAAGAAATGACGACTTCTTGGGTGGATGTTCTTACCAAAACCCAACAGAAGGCAGACGAAGCCGAGAAATGGATCAAAGTGGCCAAGAAAGGAAAAGACAAGGAGATAACGCCCACGTCCACACCCAACAACATCATTAACCAGATACTAGAGGAGGAGCAGAGGAGAAGGGTGCGCGCTTTACATGTGAGAATTTGCTGTCTTAAAGACAAAGGCAATGTGGACGAAGAAGTAAAAGAACTCACAGCCTTGATGGGGATTCATGAGCCGACACACACAAGGGCATGGAGAGTGGGCAACATAAAGAAAAATGGAGGCAGTGGAGAAACCTCAAAAGAAAGAGCACTCATCCTCTGTTTTCCCTCCATGGAAGCAAAGAAGTCATTCTTGAAGAAAAGACCAACTCTTAAAGAGACTGGCATCTCTCTTGGGGACGATCTCACCCTCTCGCAGATCGCTCATATGCAGGAAGTAATGCCGGAGATTAGAGCAGCAAGGGGAAAAGGCAAGATCGCTTTTTACCGAGACGGAAAGTGGTAATACTTGAGCGACGCTCCACATGACGGTGCAAGACTTATGGGACCACACTCAAAGTAGCTGCCTGGAACTGCAATGGATCTATGCGTCTTGATGTGGGTGCTTTTGAGGATAGCGTTACTGGAAGAGACATCATCTTCTACTCTGAGACACACCAGGCCCCTGGGCAATCCATGCCTCACATCAGTGGATATAGGTGGGAGACAGCCTACAGACAGGAGACACGCTCAGAGCACAGAGGGCGGGGCTCGGGAGGAGTGGCAGTGTTATTTAGAGAGGATCTGCAGCCACTGATACATATAGCCCGCAGGGACGAGCAGGCTAGGTACATGTGGGTGAGACTGAAAGCAGAGACAGGTAGATACCTCTATCTAGCTATTTGTTACTTTCCCCCGAGTACATCAATGTATGCACCACCCAAAGGATAGTCCCCTTTCTCTATTTTGGATGATGACATATGGGAGTTCTCTAGGGACGGTGACATTATCATCCTCGGGGACTTCAATGCTAGGATTGCCCATCACCAGGCAGTGTTTTATGATACTTCAGAGGAGATGCTAAGAGAGATAGATGTGGCAGAGACGGGCCTTTCCAGACTATCACACGATATGGAATATACTGAGGATGGGCGACACCTGATAGACATGGGCACTGCACATGGATTGGCCATCTTGAACGGCCTACAGAGATTCCCTGCTGCGAGAGGCTTTACATGCTTCCCACACAGACATGGAGCCAGCACTGTGGACTATGTCATGGCACAACCAAATCTCATCTCTAGTATCGAGGATCTCACAGTTGGGCCCAGACCGGTCGGGGTGGCGGTGGATCATGCTCTGGTGTCAATGACCATCTCCTTCCATTTCAGTGCAGCACACAGGCCACGAGTAGCAGTCCCTACTCGCTACACATTCACAAGGGAGACGGACTCTGTATACATAGACGGAATCTACAGACGCCTATGCACTGAGGACCCGGGGCGACCTCTGGAGGAGCTAACTACTATACTGACACAGACATTACATGAGGCAGCAGCTGAAGCATACCCACACACCCAGCCTGAGCAGAGCCGCCGATTTGGGAGCATGCCTCAAAACAGCTGGTACGATGAGGAGTGCCGCCAGACTTCAGAGGGAGGTGCTGTTGGGGGACGTTACTCACAGACAGTCACAGATGGACTTCCGACGCTTGGTACGGCGGAAGAAGAGGGCTTTTTTGGCTAGACTCGAGCAGGATCTATATCAGCTATTCTTGAGTCAAGACTCGCGTGAGGCGTGGCGGCTCTTTCATGAGCAGTCTCCCCCCCCTGCTATTTCCTCCACAGAGACTTGGGGTCAGTACGCATCATCTCTGTACACAGTACTTGGATAGCCGTCCCTCCCCAACCCCCCTGACCCATGCCCACATACATGTGTCTTTTTCACTGCTGAGATGGTGAAGAAAGCCATTGACAGGATGAAGATTGGGAGAGCATATGATCATGAGGGCCTAGTAGCTGAGCATTTCATGCATGCCAAAGACCTACTAGCAGAGCTTCTAGCAGTTATGTTTGACCGTGCCATCTGTGAGGGCCTTCCGGACACTTGGAGCCTATCTACAATCGTACCTATCTTCAAATCAGGAGACCCCATGGAGCCTGGGAATTATCGCACTATTGTGATTGGCACACACTGGCACGGCTATATGCATCCATTCTTGAGCAACAGTTGAGTAGATGGGCAGAGAGGGAAGGAATGCGTGCAACTGGGTAGGCAGGATTTAGAAGAGGCTTCTCTACTCTTGACCATATCCTAACACTCAGGGCCATCATCGAGGAAGGCAGATCTCATGGGAGACGGATCTATTGTAGCTTTGTGGACTTCCGCAAAGCTTTCGACACGGTACCCAGAGCTAGACTCATGCGCAGATTACAGGAAATGGGAGTACCCACAGAACTCATTTGGGGGATCATGGCATTGTACAGATCAGTAGTAGGGCATGTACGCACCCCGGAGGGACTTTCTACACCGGTTCACTCCACTATTGGGGTGAAGCAGGGCTGCCCGCTCTCTCCCACTCTTTTCGGTATGTATGTGGATGAGATTTCTGACTACATTGACAGCGATGGGGATAAGGGTGCTCAGTTGGCAGGGACATGGATTCCACTTTTGTTATATGCTGATGACATAGTGTTGATCTCCGAATCCCCAGAGGGAATGCAACGTCAATTGGATGCTCTGCATACGTTTGCCCACGAAAGTGGTTTGTCTGTCAACCTAGGTAAAACCAAGGTTATGGTGTTTAATACCACCCCACAGTGGATCAGGAGGTCAGCACCTACACTCACATACGGCCAGGAGACTGTGGAGTACACAGACGCTTACACTTACCTTGGAGTGGTTTTTAGCGGACCTACATTCTCACTCAGAAGAGCAGCAGAAACCAGACTTACTAGAGCCCACGCAACATTGGGTAGATTGGAGAGGATGTGTTCGCAGGTTAAGTTTCAGGAGCCCCGGACAAAGCTCTGGCTCTTTGACACCTTGGTGGCTTCACCATTGCTCTATGGAACTGAGATATGGGGACCTTCACTGGATCACCACGGGAGGACGGGTCGCTCAAACGGATGGGGGAACATGGAGAAACCTCTCGTCTCGATGATCTCGCGGCTCATTAGAGCCAAGGCATCATTACCACGGGCCATTATCTGAGCAGAGCTAGCGGCCCCCCCACTTGTGGTGGAGGCGCTCACCAGATCAGTCTCCTTCATAAACCGCACATGGGCACTTCCTAGAGACAGATATGCTCGCATAGCACTTGAAGCCTCTCGACAGTTAGCCATACAAGGAGATACAACATGTTGGTATGGGGAGATGACATCATGGTTTCAGGCACATGGGTTGAGCATAGACCGGCTGCCACCATTCCATTACTCATTGGATGCACCATCTCTCACCCTTACACAGTCAGAGATCACCAAGCTCATACGCCAAGACCTGACGCAGCTAGACACCAGAAAGACATGGATACAACCAGCACAGGAATTGGGCACGAAGATGGCTTTTTACAAAGACCACCTTCTTCAGCTTACGGAAGATGGTTTCGTGGCGAGACCTAGATACATGGATACCCACTTGTCTCATGGGATACGATGTGCTATTGGCCAGTTATGCACATCTTCTCACCAGTTGCGGATTGAGACAGGGAGATACAGCGGAGTACCAGCAGAGGACAAGACATGCCCCTTGTGTAACATGGAACCTGAGACAGAGCTACACTATACATGTCGATGCCCCGTCTACTACGAGATACGAGGCCGCTTCCATTGCTTGTTCAGAGAAGGTTTTGGACCACTCTCAAGAGTCATGGGATACGAAGATCAGAGATGTCTGGGTTTGTTCTTGCTCGAGCTGCGCAGACACAGAGATAGCTTGATGAATGGCGAGGCTAGCCAGTCTCAAAGACGGATCACAGACTTCTTCAGAGCAGACAGAGGACAGCCGCAAGAGCCACTCCCACAGCAGAGCTCCCCCTAGTCTCATACCAGAGGCACACTGATTGACCGAGCGATTGAACTGGGGAAATCCAGGCGCCCGCGACTGCGAAGAACTACACAACATCGACGGAGGCTACGACAGAAAATTCAGAGCACGCTGGCCAGGCATGCACAACGCCCGGTCAGACTACTAACCATGGAGGAAATTGATGAGACTCGCCAACGATCGATGCTAGATCTCTTGTGATTCAGCTATCCCAACAAGCCGCTCATTTTTTGCTTGGTCTTTTGCTTGGTTCACATCGATCAACTTAGGACCCCATAGTATATATCTTTGTTTTGTACTGTTGTTAGGTTATTTTGTTACTCTGACTTTGTCTTAGATCCACCACTTAGTAACTTTCGGGTCTCATAGGTCATTATGGCCTTTTGAAGACGTTAATATAACATTTCATTTCATCTCTCTCTCTCTCTCTCTCTCTCTCTCTCTCTCTCTCTCTCTCTCTCTCTCTCTCTCTCTCTCTCTCTCTCTCAGACATATTCCCACAGGCAACCTACACGCAAACAATCTGGGAGCATGCCTCAGAACAGTTGGTATGATGAGGAGTGTAGAGAGACAAGGATTAGATTACAGAGAGAGGTGCTCATCGGTACTACTACACATAGACAGTCACAGATTATCTTCCGCCGCCTAGTGCGACGAAAGAAGAGGGCTTACCTATCTCAATTAGAGCGTGATCTGTATCGGCTGTTTATGAGTCAAGACTCTAGTGAGGCATGGAGGCTTTTCAATGAGCACCCTCTTCACCACCAGCCATCACTTCCACAGAGACATGGGGGGAATATGCTACATCTCTCTATACAACATCGGGGCAGCCACCTTTGCCTGACCCTCCAGAGGCATGCCCAGAAACATGTACTTTCTTTACTGATGAGAGGGTAAGGAAAGCCATCGACAAGATGAAGACACGAAGAGCACAGGATCATGATGGTCTAGTAGCAAAGCAGTTCATCCATGCTAGAGATATGCTTGTAGAGCCTCTTGCTATGATGTTTAATAGAGCCATGTATGAGGGTTTCCCTGAGACTTGGAGTATGTCCACTATTGTGCAGATCTTCAAGTCAGGAGATCCTATGCTTCCCGGGAATTACCGAACCATCATGGTTGGTCACACTCTGGGTAGGCTATATGCATCAATTCTTGAGCATGAGTTGAGTGGATGGGCAGAGAGAGAGGGCATACGAGCAGCAGGACAGGCAGGGTTTAGGAGCGGTTTCTCCACTCTTGACCAGATTTTGACACTCAGAGCCATTATTGAGGAGGGTAGACACCATGGCAGGAGGATATATTGTAGCTTTGTGGATTTCTGCAAAGCCTTTGATACAGTACCACGAGCCAGACTCATACGCAGATTGCAAGACATAGGGGTGCCCACAGAGCTGATCTGGGGGATCTAAGCTTTTTACAGGACAGTGGTAGGACAGGTACGCACTACTCAAGGCATGTCCGACATGGTTCACTCCACCATTGGGGTGAAGCAGGGTTGTCCCCTATCTCCGACTCTCTTTGGGATATATGTAGATGAGTTTTCAGATTATGTACATACAGAGGGTGATAGAGGTGCTCAGCTTGCAGGGACATGGATTCCGTTGCTAATGCTGATGACATTGTGTTGATCTCTGATTCTCCAGAGGGGATGCAGCGTCATTTGGATGCATTGCATGTATTTGCATGGGACAGTGGATTGTCTGTGAACCTTGGTAAGACCAAGGTAATGGTGTTTAACACCACGGCGCAGTGGGTAAGGAGGTCCGCCCCCACTTTTACATATGGTCGAGAGACTGTGGAGTATGCAGATACGTACACTTATCTTGGGGCGGTTTTCAATGGTCCAGTATTTTCCCCGAGGCATGCAGTAGATACGCGATTGACCAGAGCCTATGCAGCATTGGGGAGACTTGAGAGGATATGTTCGCAGGTTCAGTTCCAGGAACCTCGGACAAAGCTTTGGCTCTTTGACACTTTGGTCACTTCGGCCATGCTGTATGGAGTGGACATATGGGGCCCCTCAGTTGATCATCATAGCAGAGCTGGCAGTACTGATAGATGGAGATGTATGGAGAAGCCCTTGGTGTCTATGATTTTGGATGATTAGGGCCAAGGCCTCAGTACCACATGACATTGTTAGGGCCGAGCTCGCTGCTCCTCCATTGGTAGTGGAGGCACTCACTCGATCAGTTTCATTTATGCATAGCACTTGGGCTCTCCCTAGAGACAGATGTGCTCGATTAGCACTAGAGTCTTCGCGACAGCTGGCATTACAGGGAGATAGATCATGTTGGTATGCAGAGATGGCATCTTGGTTTCAGCTACATGGCTTTAGTATGGACCGGCTACCCCCATTTCAGTACTCTCTAGATACACCCTCCATCTCCCTCACTAGGGTAGAGATTACCAAGCTCATCAGACAGGAGTGGATTCAGTTGGATACGAAGAGGACATGGATACAGCCTACACATGAGCTAGGTACGAAGATGACTTTCTATAGAGAGCATCTTCTCCAAATCACGGAAGATGGTTTTGTGATCAGACCAGGATACATGGATACTCATCTATCCCATGGGATACGATGTGCTATTGCTCAGGTACGCACATCCTCACATCAGCTAGAGATCGAACAGGCAGATTTAGAGGAGTACCCACTAAGTCCAGGGTTTGTCAGGTGTGCCAAATAGAGCCAGAGACTGAGCTACATTACATATGTCACTGCCCAGTATACTATGAGATACGAGGCCGCTTTCACTGTCTATTCAGAGAGGGTTTTGGGCCACTTTCTAGAGTCATGAGATACCAGGATCAAAGATGCCTCGGATTATACTTACTGGAGATTCGCAAACACAGAGAGGACCTCTTGAAGAGAGGCACAATGAGCGAGATCCAGCGACAGCAGAAGATTACAGATTTCTTTCGGTCACAGACAGAGGAGTTCAAGCATCCCCACAGCATAACAACACCAGAGGCATACTGCTTGATCGGGCAATAGAGTTGGGGCGGTCCCGTCGCCCACGCATGAGGGGGCCCTCTTGATATTGACGCAGATTGCGACAGAGGATCCATGCTATAGTGGCGCGACATAGGAGCCGTCCCGGATACTGATGTATATGTATATGATGCCTCGATTGTCAGACAGCTCCATTGTATCAGCTCACCCTTTGTATTCCCTTTGTATCAGCTTTCACCCCACCCCTACCCACTATTTTCTTTTCAGTTCTTTGTACTTTTTGTACCCAGACTTGGTATTAGATTCACCACATGTAACCTTTTGGTCTCATAGGTCATTTTGGCCTTTTGAAGACGTTAATATTACATTTCCTTTGTCTCTCTCTCTAGCGTTTTTGCTTTGCACCATCAATCTCAGATTCATCAGGATTGTACCAGTTTGGTCTCATAGGTCAATTTGGCCTTTTGAAGATGTTTAATATAACATTTCATTTCTCTCTCCCCCAACGTTTTTGCCATTCGATTTCTCTCTCCTCTCTACTGCTCCACTTCTCCTCCGCTTTGAGCCAATTAGGATACCTACAGGTGATCTTTGGGGGTATATCATACGTCGCGGACCCTATTATGAGTACGAGAGAGTGTGTGAGAAAGAGGTTTGCATAAAGCTAGAATGACTATGAAGCCAAAAGATTAGTTTCGTACCATGTGTTTTCAAATCAATGCGGAATTAATTTTCCATGAAAATAAAAGGACTAGAATGACTGCTTCAAGAGCCAAATGACCTTTGAGAGATAACAACATACAGCCTCATTTTTGTGTGGACAATCAAGGGTACCAAGTGTTCTGTGGTAAAAGATATGAAAAATTATGGTTGAACTAGCTTCGAGGCACTAGCATTCACTATTAAACCTAAGATGTTTTGATAGATTTTGGGCATGACAGCCCACTTAAGGTATTGATGTTTGCCTACATGGCAGGAAGAGGGAACCATTTCTTATGAAGACCCATCTGGTGATGGATTTTATGCTCCTCCTGGTGTTGACGTTCAAACACAATGTGACAAAAATGCTGAACAATCAGATGGTGCAACCTCAGAACTGTTGAACAATGCAAAGGCACCCAAGTTTCAGACTCAGGGCCCCCTCACTCGATGTTTTGTGCTCTATGAAGATGGTCATGGTTATGAACTTTATGGTTCTGATATTTTTCGCAATCAGCTGGAAGTATTCCAAAGTGGAGAACACTCTTTCCACCTATGCGACGAATATAAAAGCACATTGAGTAAGGCTTTTCTTCACACATTCATAACATGTCATGGGGCCTTGTCTCAAGGCATTCAGTCATTTTGCAAAGACTACAAAAGAGCAGCGGCTACACTAAGCAAGAAGGTTACCAAAAAGGGTCTTGAGGACCAACATAACCACTGCTCTCACATGAAAACAGCACATCCCATGTCTTACAAGCTGCCACAGGTTCTACTGCAGATGCCTTCATTAAGAAATGCAAACAAGCAAAGCAAGTTAGTTGTATCTTATCGTCATATTCGAGAGTATCGACCATTGAATGACTCACAGCTCCTTGAAATGGAACAGTACATTACACATCTTGCAGAGTGGACTATTGACATGCTGGCCTCCTCAAGCACAAGAGTTGAAAGCCAATTACAATCTAATGACAAGATAACTGGAAGAGCAGAGAAGATTCAGGTAAATATGGCATTTGAAGTATTGTTAACTCTTGTTACTGGTGTTACTGGTGTTTGCCTGAATTAGACAGAGATCACATCTAACTGAGTCTCCCAAGCAGTCTCTTGGTCAAGTTAGTGTCCATCCTCCCACTGACACATGAAATCATTGAGAAAAGGAAGTGGAACAATTATAAGTGAGGGTGACACTCAAGGCTAGGTCTTTGCCCTATTTTGTCCCAAAGAAATAAAAACTGTTTGGGCTTCGGGGAAAAGAGGGAACTGACGTCCTAAGCTTCAGCAAGTTAGAGTCTTGATGCTGGAGAAGTCAGGATGGGTGCAGGTAAAAGGGGGAGATGAGGATGAGGGGATTGAGCAGACATAAATAATTCAAGTTTACATGCTCATCCCATTTGGTTAGTTAATTAAGGCTATAGATGTATACGGTTTGCAATCATAGCGTAAGGCATATATTTTCCAAGGTCATTCTAGAATGAGTTCCTTCCATGTGCGATCTGAATCAGCTGATTGGCTGCTGGTTGATTAAACAAGGCTCTATTGCCTATTGCCTGCGAAGTTAGTCCCACCTCCATGAAGAGATTCAAAAGCTAATCCACTTCCATGGAGCGTGTAAACGATCTCTCCCCATTTAAAATAATACACTATGTCACAAACAGGAGTGCAAAAAAATATCAATAGACTTAAATAAATGATCCGAACTGAGACAAAATAGGGATAAAGATAATAAGAAGATCATCACATTATTGGGGACCAGAAAATGGGCTCGTGAGTCGTCACCAACTGAGCATATATATAACTATAAAGAGCAGCCAACGGCTAACACAAATATCCCTAACAGTCCAGCTACATTTATCTCTGAACTATGGTGGCAGTGAACTAGCCAGTGTCCAGTAGATCACCACTCCTTGTATCTGCCACGTGTCACGGCCCAGCGAGAATCCACCTAGTGTGAACGCGAGACCAACTGTAACTACCTGTCTAGTGTAAGTGAAACTGTAGCCCTGCTACACGTTGCCCGCCACAAGACCACTCAATTCCGGAGAGTAGTGGTAAGCTATGTACCGACTCTGCAAGAACATTGGTGATATGTACACTGCGTACATTCCATTTAGCGTGGAGAGAGGAGTAGATATTGCTGGTAGGATACTACTACCGTGATGTTGGATTTAGAGAAAACTTAAGTGAACTGTGAGAGCTTAAAGAAAGAGAGGACATTATTGAAGATGTCTATGTAGGTGATGGGGGTGCCGCTTCTTGGAGCAGAGACATCATGAGCTATTGTTTGATCAATGTAGCAGAGACATCATGAGCTATTGTTTGATCAATGTTGAAATCTGCATATGCTTCTTGTAACCATCCTTGTGGAAACTCGTCAAAGGGTAGTTCATCAGATACAGAAGAGAGCTTTGCCTTGGTTGGGGATTCACACACAGAGGTTGAGGGTCGGGCGAACTCTTGTAAAGGAGATTTCTTGCCTCTTCTATGGTCCTTTAGGCTCACCAAGCCCATAGGCTTCCACAGTAGGAGCATCCAAGTCATCAGCTTCTATGACCTCGACACCTGCTTCTGGGCTAGGCAGCACACTGGGGCAGCTACTGTAGGGACATTGGAAGATAGGATATCCTCATGCAAAGATTGAATAGAATCTACATAACAAGGCATGGACTTGGTAGCTTCCAACCACTCAAGCAGGTCTTCCTCCGGCCCATCAGGTGGGGTAGGCTGTTCCAGCTCCGGTTTGGACTCCACTGACAAGGAACTATGATGCACCACTGAATCCATCTCCCCTTCAAGGAGAATAGGTGTCATTCAGGAGCAAGGAGTATGTATCCACATGGCATCATTTCCCCAATCATGTAGCGTTTTGGTGTGTCGTAGTCATGGTCTGTCGATGAGCAAAGGAAAGCCGCACTCAACCTAGGGAAGACGAACCACAACAAAATCCAAGCTAAAGGTGAAGTCTTGTACTTGCAAAGGCGCCTTGTCCAATATGCTCAATAGATATAATGTCCTCTGGTTAGCTAAAGTAATTGTGAAGTGGTAGGCTGCAAACCTAATGCCAACATGGTGAACTCAGGCATCAGGTTGATACCAAATTCACCATCCACTATCACTCCTAAGAATTGCCGCCCCAAGATGGACACGTAAGATAATCAGTTGGGGGAGTAGAGGGGTAGGATATCATATAGGACTCTGATGGTTGCACTTGGAGATGCTTGCCACAAGGACATGTTCCAGGGTAAAGTGACTGAATCATGGCAAGGGTGTCACTTCGAAACCCGCATCTAACCAAAGCATGTCATAGAGCGACATTTGTTGGAAGGTGTTCTTCAATATATTCTTTGCTATAGGCTTTTCGCATTGTATTAGTGCCTTCTCTGGTACCTTGATCTATTGTAGGTTAGCTACTGCAGGTCAGCTACTGCTTCCAAGAAAGCCCCATCAATATATCAGAGAGCAAAGATGAAGATCCACTCTTGGCACTAGAGGATGGCTTCTTAGCTTCCAAAGGAGGGGTATTCACTAGTGAGATAGTGGGTGGAAGAGTTGAACTTGCTGGAAGGTTTGAGACCGAGGGTTGTCCTCTAGGTCCGAGTGAGGACACCAGTGGGCTGCTCCACCTGCTGAACTTGTTCTAAGGGGCCAGCACATGAGTAGAAGGTGACAGTTGAGGGATGGTGCTAAGTGGGTCCTAGGTGCCATCTCATTGATTTTGGAAATGTGAATTCAAGTTGGTGACTTGGGCTCAAAGACGCAGGTGCGTGCTATTTAGGACAATCCTTAGTGTAGTGATCCTTAGCCTCAAGGCAATGACGGCAAGGAGGAGACCCTTCTGGCAGGGGGGCATTTGCTTTGGTAATGCCCATATTCCCTGCATGTGTAGCACAAAATGGGCCCGGGGGACAGAGTGGTCTTTGCTCTTTCATGGAGGTGCAGGCTGAGGTGTAGAAGCTCCGAGGGGCTGAGGGATCATTAGCATGGTAAAATCTTAAGGAAGGAAAAGTGCTCTTCATACCTTGCATAGGAGGTGTAGTCAGAAAGCTGGCATGTAGTTTGGATGGCCATAGGGGAAAACCATGTTGGATGCAGGTGCCAACCCTTGTTGAAGAGTAGCAGCAAGACTATGTTGTAGTTGTTGCAATCCCTTTAGGTAGTAGCAATCCTTGTCTTCATGTCTTGACTTTCACAGAGGTGGCAATAAGCTCGAAGGACGCATTCGTGTGGAGGATGCCCTGGAGAGCGACATGAGCTACATTGTAACACCAGTCCACAGGCTTAGAATCCTACTGAGCCCGAATCTCTTCTAGCTCTCTCTTCATTTGGAACAAAGCTTCTCGATGTTGGGACTTTTCTTGTCAAAGAGAGAGGGACCTCTCCTCTTGAAGAGATCGTTGTAATTTTAGTGCTTCGAGTTCACTGCATATAGAATTCAAGGGGGTCATAGGCACTTTCCATGAGGATTGAGGCGGTCTCTTCTTGGGGGGTTCCTTGAATAACTTCCTTGCCCCCTCTATCCTCGTAGCAGCCGACATGATCTTGCAGTGTACGAAGTGTGGTCTGATGGAATACACAGTGAAATTGTACAGACTTGAGGAAAGGGCAGTGTTAGTTTGATGTACGCCCGTTGTGGATTCATGTACATACTTTTGTGATCTCTGTACAAAGCTACAGGTTGTTAAAAATACACATTTCTTCGCATCGCTTATTTCTCTAGGAGTTTGCTTTGGGTAGGGTTTTGTTGATATATGTCCAAATCTGTGTGTGTGTTTAAGCGTGCGAAAGCCATGGGAAGTTTCTCAGAGGCCACTTTCGAGATCAAAACTTGTTTGTATGAGGACTTTGAGGAGGCTCAGAAAGCTTGGAACGGTATGGCACCTGTTCTTGAAGTGCGTGTTCCTATGTAGGAACTCATGGACCCGATTGTGCAGTATGCTATGAATGCAGTCATTTTGTTTTTCCAAGGGAAAATGCCTACTACACAGGATGTTGGGCAATAAGTTGATTTTCTTCTCAAACGCAAGGCTGTTCATGGTCTTTATTTTGGTGCTCGTGGATATTATGAAGCCCTATTGGCGGATATTCAAGCCAAAGATCTGATGTTGGAGATGTCTCGACACTTCTTTAGCACGTGGATGGCCCATGTTCAGTTGTGGGCGCTGACAAAAGATTATCAAAGTCTTATCAGCCAAAAATGCCCAGTGTGGGTGGAAATAGTTGACTTCCCTCGCACGTCGAGATACTTTCTACCATTGTTGGCTTCACAGCTTAGGAAGGTGATATGTCCCTCGAAATTGGATGCGAACACCAACAGGTTTCGTATTGTAGGGGATACTGACAAACCTACCCCGAAGGCATTATGGTTGATTCGGGGGACCCGTGGGTGGGCAAGCGCCCATCCAAACTCAAATGGGGCAAGTTTGCAAATTCATGTTTTTGATGTGATAAATTTGGGCACATGCAAAATGAATGCCCTGAACCTGTTTTGCAGCCCCCTCCTTCAATAGTTCCGGCATATGCTCCTCTCTGTGGGGAAAACCTATTGGTGAGGCTAAGCAAAATAACAAGAATGCATCTTCAAGAAACTTCCATGTAATGATAATCGCATGTTGATTGACGCATGGGAAAAAGCAATCTTTACTATTTATTAAGCGCACAAGGATTCCGGTCCGCCACGTGGCAAAAGAAGAGCTGCTACAAAGGGTTGGGCGGAGGTAGGAAAACGGGCATGTAGGGAGCTAAACACGCAGGCATCATTAAGCGCACAAGGATTCCAGTCCACCACACAACAAAAGACAAGCCGCTGCAAAGGTCTTGGCTGGAGGGGGGAAACGGGCATGTAGGGAGTTGAAAAGGCAGGCATTCTGGTGACCGAGGTGAGAAGAGGAATGTAGGTGAGGGAACCAGCTTGCAGCCATTGGTTTTCCACTGCTACATTTCAAGGCCAGGAGTCTTGAAGTGTGGGACCGATCCTGATGCACTCTCTATTCTCATAATCAGTGTTGCTCCCAAATATACAGTCTGTGTTGTTTGATCTCCAGCTCCCATTCATCCACCGCAAGTCTCTGGAAGCTTATTGGGATAGGGACAGTGCGTGCATAGAGAGAGAGACGTGCAACACGCTACTATACTATCTATTCACCATTAAATGCAGGCTCATTCTCTTTGCACGACAGTGGTGACGACACATCAAGGAATTCTCTCTCTCTCTCTCTCTCTCTCTCTCTCTCTCTCTCTCTCTCTCTCTCTCTCTCTCTCTCTCTCTCTCTCTCTCTCTCTATACGTTCAATAGACAAGTGCGCAAGGGGCAGTACCGTCCAGCGTCTCCCCTCTCTTTCTCACAGACACACTCATAGACAACGATGGAAAGCACCATAGTGGGTCAAGGAGCTTGAGAAGCCTGAGAATGATTAAGCATGTTGGGCGAGGGCACACACACAACTCCTTTCCTATCTTTTGGGCGAACGCTCAAACAGAGATTTGATCTTTGTCGCACATCTAATTTACTGACGCAGAGAGATCATCGACAACACCCGTGAATTTGCATATGGACATGAATTCGCATGGCCTGGGGCAAGGTCTGTTGACAAGCTGTGAGGAGGCTGAGGTAGACATCCCACAGTGAGCGAAGTCGATCCCTACACCCGTGCCCCTTGGGCCCAGCGGCGCCGTGCACCTCTCTCTCTCTCTCTCTCTCTCTCTCTCTCTCTCTCTCTCTCTCTCTCTCTCTCTCTCTCTAGGTACTACAGTCACCCGCAGCCTTCAAGGCTCAATGCTCAAACATGCGTACCCAGCCAGCGTTGGCGACAGAGAAAGATGAGAGTTGAGAGATGGGAGGGAGAGAGTGCACGGGGGAGCGAATCCGGATGGCCCTGCTTTTGTTAATGTTGTCTTCCTCCTCCTCCTCCTCCTCCTCCTCCTCCGTTACGCGAAGAGAGAGGCAGTTGGCTTGCAGCCCATGGTGCTCAACCCGCTCACAGAGAGAGAGAGAGAGAGAGAGAGAGAGAGAGAGAGAGAGAGAGAGAGAGAGAGAGAGAGGCAGCACAAAAAGTACTCTAGGAGACAGAAAAAGGGGCAGTCGGCTTATAGTCCAGGTGCCTCCGCGAAGGAAGAGAGATAGATAGATAGATAGATAGTTCTATTATCGTCCTGGGAGGTCAAATATGACCTATGGGACCAAATGAACATGTCACGTGGTGTGAGTGGAGTTCATAAGTGACTCTCGATGCTCAAAAATGGCTGAAATGAGCGTCGCAATAGAGATTCCACATCGTGGTTGGGAGAGGAAGGTATGTAGGGAGAGATCATGGCTGAATATATGGGGAAAAGATGACCTAATGTGGTCAAAAGCTGAGCACTCAAGTAGTGTGTGGTACTCACTCTCTCGCACTTGACGAGGGCATAAGGTGCAAAGTCGATGACACTCCTCGCCAGTGCCCCAACGTCCTGTCTCGCAGCGTAGAGAATGGGAGCTAAGACGAATGGAGGCAATGGTGCGGATCGCACTCAACGGGATGGGCTCAAGGATGTAGGAATGGGTTCGGTTACCTCGTTCCGAGAAGAAGAGAGATTTGTAGTTCGGGGCAACGTGTGTGGTGTAATGGTTGAAGCGAGAACCTCCAGATTTCTCCCAAGCCGTGATACATTGGCGTTGTAAGAAGGCCTCATTAACTTGGGAGTCGATCGACGCATCCTTGACCAGTGACATGCATCCCATCTTCCAAACCATTTCTTGATATCAAGCATCCACCCCGAACTTAGTATTTTGCTCTTGCATGTCTTTTGAACCATTTGACTTGCTTCATATGCGATTCTAGGAAGTCGATGCAAAGGGCTACGTTGTGTCTTACGCATGTACTCCACAACCCTTTGCATGCCCAAGACCTCAATGGGAAGCAATCCGGACTCAAGAAGTAAGAGCATGTAGGGTGTTTGTGTCTTGACTTGGAGAAAGTTGGTGAGAAAACGCTTTTGGACATTCTCAAACTCTTTCCAAGTAGACTTCCCGATGCTTCCACCCCACACCTCCACTCCATAAAGAAGCATCGGTGTCACCAATGTGTCAAAGAGGTACTTTTTGAGAGCCCAACACTTGATCTCTCCTGCATTGCACATGTTTTCAAATGCATAATAGGCCCTCTTTCCGGCTTCCAAGCGACGCATTGCACAATCCTTCCATTTATGATTGGATGGAACGTCAAGGCCAAGGTACTTGAAGTAATCTACCACTTCAAGTTTCTCATTGTTATATACAATGCATGGATTTTCATCATTGAGGGTCTTTACAAGCATAACCTTGGTTTTTGATCCATTCACGATCAGCCCGCTATGTAAGCAAAAGCGTTCCAAGACACTCATAAGCTTTTGTGCATCTTCTAAGGTATGTGCCAAGAGCACTACATCATCGGCATAAAGCAAAAGCATGATCACCGCATTTCCAATCTTAACCTCTTCTATGCCTTCTTGCTGCATAAAGTCAAGAACCATGCATTCCAATTCATCAATGAGTAGCCCAAAGAGGGTTGGGGAAAGTGGGCATCCTTGTTTGACACCAATAGTGCTTGCAAAAAATTCTGAAATTCCATCTCCCATACGTAATCGACATATCACTTTTTGGTAGATGCGAAAGACTGTATGCATAAATTCTCTCGGCACTTGAAGGCTTTGCATACGTCTCCAAAGATTTCCTCGTGGTACCATGTCAAAAGCTTTCTTGAAATCCACAAAGCAACAATACAACTTTTTTCCTTTCAATCGAGACGCTTCCATAAGAACTCGAAGAGTGACAAGGTGATCAATAGTGCTACGATGCTTTCGAAAACCTGCTTGGCCAAGTGCACGTTTGCCATTCTTTTCAGCCCATTCACTTATCTTCATCTCCATGATACATCCAAATAACTTTTCCATTAAAGAACCAACCATTATAGTGCGATAGTTGTTCACATTGTTTACATCTCCTCCTTTGTGCAAAGGTTTGATCCAATTTGCACTCCAATCATGAGGCATGCCATACTGAAGTGCAAGGTTAAACATATCGCATATCCAATATCGTGTTTTCTTGCTTGTCCATTTAATCATTTTAGCCTTGACACCTTGAAGGTCACCTGCCTTACGAGTAGCAAGTTTCTCAAGCGCGCGGCATACATCTTCAATGGTAAAGAAGGGAGACATAAATGGAAGGGAGCTACAACACTCCATCTTATCAACATTGGGTTTCTCATAGAGATTCTTACAATGCATATACATATCCTCAAGAGTCAAGTCACCAAAGCTCTCAACGCGCTTGCGTTTTAGATTTTGCCAAAACTTGCCACATACATGTGCTTTCTCTTGTGCTAAAAGAAGTTGTTTTTCGACTTCCCACCTTCTCCTCTTCTTTTGAATAAGTGCTTTGTATGTGTGTGAACATTCCAAGTAAACTTCCTTGTCTTTGATTGCATCCAATCTTAGCAAGTGTTTTCGGGCTTGACTACATTCCATGTCAAACCATTTCTTCTTGGTGCTACCCTTCTTAGACCTTTTGCAAGACGTGTTTCACCGAAAAGCATTCCTTCGCACAAGAGAAAATTACTTCTTTGAAAACTTTCCACTTGCATTCTAATGTTGGGCTCTCTTGATGCTCTATCATGCTTAACATTTGGTCCACCATATCAGCATATATAAGTGCTCGTTTGAAGTCTAGACGTAGGTACAAATGATTCACATCATGATTGGAGGCTACATGCTCGGGCCGTTTACCACAATTGAGGTCAATACATAACATCCTATGATCCGATTCCGGATTCCATTCACCAAGTGTAAAGCTTTGTATGCATTCTAGAGTGGCTTCCGAGAACAACATATAGTCAATCACGCTAGCACCGTTGTGCTTTCTACATGTAAAGTCATTGGTGCCTTGCCATAGAGATACACCATTTGCAATGAGAATTCCGGTACTATTGCACATATGTAGAAGTGACTTTCCATAGTGATCCACTTCTTTTGCATCATTAGAACTTCGATTATACATGTATGAGTCATCCATTCTTCTTGAGACATGCGGCATGTCTACTTGTTGTGTGTCGTGTTGTAGCATATTTGTGCGAGCATTCATGTCTCCAAAAACAATGACTTCACCTTGATCCTTGTAATGAGCAATGTCTTCCTCTAGTTCAACAAAGGGCTGATCTCTATCCATATTCAAGCAAGCATAAAAGTTGGAGTCATAGTGAGGAATGTAGCAACCGGCCACAAACATGACTTGACCATTTGGTGGGTTGATTTTCAGCCATAAGTAGCGTTTATACTTATCTTCTTTGACAATGGAAACATCTTTCAAACCCTTTTTGGTCATACATGCTACGCCTCCTTGGCCTCTTCGTTGCTTTGCATTTTTGGCCCACATCAAAGAATGCACATCGTATTTGTCAAATCCAAGAATTCGTTGCGCATCATGCTCCCATGTTTCGACAAGAAGTATCACATCGGAGTCATTGGTAAGCTCATCAATGCCAATTCCCGCATTCCATGGATACCCATTACAATTCCAAAAGCTTATTCGCAAGCGTGAGTTGGTCTCATAGATCATGTGTCCCTATTTGTTGGGTGGACTTGCATCCTCCTTAAGTGGCTTTTCTTCTTGAGGTGATACCTTAACCTTCTTGCTTCTTTCCTCATATGCTTTGCGACGTACATTTTGTTGCATAATAGTGCGATCCTCATATACATTACAATCTGTTCCTTTGAGGTAGATCCAACCATTGTCAAGGATGATCTTTCTTTTTACCTCATCAGCCATGGTACATACAATAGGTCTTTCTCCCGAGCGAGGGACTCCTTGTTTTCCAACTCGATGTGCACCATAAGCCATGATTCTTGAGAGAGAGAGAGAGAGAGAAAGAAAGAAAGAAAGAAAGAAAGATTTTTAACGTCTATGTCAGGCCGAAATCGGCCTATGAGACAAATCAAATGTACATGGTGTGTATGTCATCCGTCTATCGGAAAGACAAATGAAACAAAACTGATACAAAACTGAACTGAATGTAGGTAATGGAGTATCTGAGGAGGGATGGGGCTCTATCTCTAGGGGTATATGCATGTCTATATGCTCAAGGTAGTACAATCATGAGAATGCATCAAGCTCTCTAGCTCCATCCTGTACAAATGGGGGGATGTAAGATGTGGTACATGGGCGGGGCTGGTGCCAAGGCTACCAGGATGAAAGCTGTCGGGTCGGCCCTCATCTGAGCTACTCGCTCCTCAGTGGCACGGCGCTCCCGGGCTCGGATCTCCTCGATCTGTCGGTGGTGGGAGCTCACGCCCCTGTAGCCTGTGACTCGTGGTCGTCGTCTAGCTCGGTTCACCTCCGCCTGTGGGAGTGTCACTCCTCTCTGAGTATCTGGTGAGGTAGGGGTGGCAATCCTCTGAAAGAAGTCTGTGAGCTGCGACTGTCTCCCCTCTGTCTGTGTAGCTGTGCGTGGCTGTAGTAGTGTGTCCCGATGGCTCTGTATCTCTAGTAAGAAATGTCCGAGCTGTCTCTGATCTCGAGAGTCCATGATCTCTCGGAGAGTGGGCTGTCCTCTGAATAAGGGCTCATACCTGCCTCTGATCTCAGTGTATGCTCTGCATCTACATACAAAGTGCTCCTCACTCTCCACCTCCTCTGTGCAGGCTCTGCAGACTCGCTCCTCCCTGGGAACACCAGTATGTCTCCCGATCTCAATCTCTAACCTGTGTGAAGCCACTCTCAGCTGACCAATCGCCACCCGTGAGCTATGTGGCATATATGTGTCCATATAGCGTGGTCTCTGTATGAACCCCCCAGACAATATGGTGAGAAACTGGTCTCTGTAATCTGACATCCTCGTCCCCAAGCCAGGTGACTCCCAGACTCTCCTAGTGTATAGCTGCCACAGATCCTGTCTCAATACCAAGTTTCTCTCACTACGAGAGAGGTGAACAGATGGTGAGTGGGGGTCGTACTGGAATGGTGGTAGGCTCTCCATGTCAAGACCGTGTCCCTCAAACCATGCTCTGACCTGTGAGTACCAAGCTCTCGCATGCCCACTCTCTGATAGCTGTATAGCTGCCTCAAATGCTCTACGAGTGAGTCTGTCAGGAGGTAGCTCTCTCATCCTCTGGATGAAGCAGACTGTCTGGAATAATGCCTCTACAACCATAGGTGGTGTGGCGAGCTCGGCTCTAATAATGTCATGTGGCACTGTCTTCTTGCTGCGGAGCAAGCGTGAGATCATACATACCTGTGGTCTCTCAAGCTGTGTCCACTGGTCATCTGTCAATCCTGGTGCCCATACTGCCGCCGAGTACATCAGGGCCGGGGTGACTAAGGTGTCAAAAAGCCAGCCCTTCGTGCGGGGCTCCTGAAAGTGTGCCTGGTGGCATCTCCGCTCTAGCATGGTCAGAGCTGCATATCCTCGGGTGAGCCTGTCAGCAGCAGCCTGCCTCATAGTGAAGGGTCCTGGTAGGCTGGTGAATGTGATGCCAAGATAGACATAGGAGGTGACTACATCAACCTGTCCTCCTGCTGCTGTGAAGGTGGCAGCGCTCCTCACTGCACTGGATGTGTGAAAGATCATGACCTTGGTTTTGCCAAGGTTCACAGTCAACCCCTTGTGTGTGCTGAAATCGTCCAAGGCCTCAAGATGGCGTTGCAAGCCCTCGGGTGACTCTGAAATCAACACAATATCATCAGCATATAACATGATGTGGACCGGAGTACCTGCCAAGTCGCTCCCCTCTCCCCCTGCTCGTAGTATGTAGTCGGAGATCTCGTCGATGTAGAGCCCAAAGAGTGTCGGGGAGAGTGGGCATCCTTGCTTAACACCAATGGTGCTAGCAATGGTCTCTGAAAAGCCGCCTGGGCAACGAACTCGACCCGTCACCCTCTCGTAGAGAGTATATATGGCCCAAATCATCTCTGTCGGTACCCCAATGCTGTAAAGGCGCTGGAAGAGTCTCTCGCGTGGGACTGTGTCAAAGGCCTTGCGGAAATCCACAAAGCAGCAGTAAAGCCTCTTCTTCCGCGCCTTTGCCCCATCAATGAGGCAGCGCAGAACGAAGATGTGGTCAGTGGTGGAGAAAGCTCGTCTGAAACCTGCCTGGCCTGGAGCTCGTAAACCCTCGGTCTCTGCGTAGCAGCTAAGCTGTGCCTCAAGTACTGCTCCATATAGCTTGGCCATCGTGTGGCCAATCATGATAGTCCTGTAGTTCCCTGGGTCCAGGGTGTCGCCAGATTTGTGGATAGGCACTATGGTGTGCTGTGTCCACTCCTCTGGGAAGCCCTCCCCTATAGCCCGGTTGAAGACATGTGCAATCAACGGGGCTATAGTGGAGGCCGCATAAATGATGTGCTCACTCTGTAATCCAGTGTGGTCAGCTGATCGTCTGTGCTGCATGCGGCGTATGGCCCTCTCTACCATCTCTGCTGTAAAGAAGGAGGAGCACGTGGGGCGTGGCTCATGTGGCTGTGGGATAGGAGGCTGCCCTGGCACCTCATAGAGGCGCTCTGCATAATCATGCCATATCTGTGGATCCTCAATAGCTGTGGTCGGACGTGGCTCGCGCAGGGTGCGCCATGCCGTCGCGCTATCTATGCTCATGAATAGGCGGTATAGCTCAAGCTCCTGTGCCTCTTCGAATGCTCGCCGCTTTTGGCGTGTCAGCGTCTTCATATCTCGTTTGGCCTCTCTCTCTGTGATCTCTCCTAAGGCTCGCCGTGCACGGAGGCGTCGGTATAACTCTCTGCACTCATCATCATACCAGCGGTTCTGAGGCATAGTCCCGGGGGGGGGAGTGCGTCCTGTGTGAGTGGTGTGTGGAAAAGAGCTAATAGCTGAAGTGTGGAGAACGGAAGAGATATGTGATGTGAGAACTGAGAGTGGTGTGGATGGGTGGAGGAGGCATAGGCCATGCTCGACCTTGGCCGAGTAAAGAGAGGCTAGCTCATGTGTGAAATGGATGGTGGTGTGTGGAGTGTGTGCTGTGGAGCTATGTGGGATGGTATCTCCGGTGATGGAGAAAGAGAGGTATGTGTGGTCGGCTCCGATGGGTATGGGTGGAATGGTGAAGGATGTGATAAGGTGTATAGCCTCCCTGGGTCCCAGAATATAATCGACTGTACTCCCCCCTCCCTCTGTAACTCCATGTGGCATACAAGTCAGGCCCCCTGAGGTGGGCCACTGGGCCATCCCGTTATAAATAACGAGACGGTGCTGGGAGCCAAGTCGAAGTAGGTGTCGTCCGTAGGCTGTGACTGGAGCTCTGTCTGCTGTATCTCTCATAGTAGCCTCCTCATCTAGAGTGTGTAGTGCCTCTGGGTCCTCGTGGTCATATGTTTCACACTGCTCACTGTGCGTACGAGCATTGAAGTCTCCCATAAGGAAGACTTCACCCAGTGTGGAGTACTCCATAATCTCCTCCGTGAGGCATGCGTACGGTGACTCCTGCTCAATAGGGGCGAATCTGGAGCCTGTGGGAGCAAAGTAGCAAAGGGCAATGTAGACGATCCGGTCTCGTGAGAGCTCGAGGCGAATCCACATGTATCGGGCCTGTGGGTCCCGGGCAACAATCTGTAGTCTGCTGTGAAGCCCCTGTCTAAAGAGTATAGCCACTCCTCCTGAACCGCGAGTGGTGTGCTGGCGCATACATCCCCGATGTAGAGACTCCCACTGGAATCCATGTATCCGTGGTAACCCTCTCTCTGGGCTCTCGTGTGTCTCTGTAAGTAGAATGATGTCTCGACCTCTCATCACCTCCTCAAGTCTCTCTGGGTGTGTCCATAGGTCTCCATTGCAATTCCAAACCGTGACATGAATCTCCTCGTGTGTCCCACAGGCCGCGAGTCCCTATGCGATGGTCTTGCCATCAATGATAACCCTACCATCTCGATATACTGCCTTCTTCCCTTCTTTGCGGGCCTGGTGGACTCTAGGCATGCACGTGCGGCGGTGATCTTGTTGCATCTTTGTGAGGTCATCATCAAGATAAATCGGGGGGCCTTCTAGCCCTCTTAAGATGACCCTCTTTCGGAGGAAAGAAGTTCGAGACTCCTCGGAGGCGAATTGGAGGATGAGAGCTCTCTTCTTTGGATCTTTGCCGGCTCTCCAAACTTTGGAGAAAGGGATCTCTTCTTCCTTGTATCCCACTTTCTTGCATAAAGCTTTCCCATCGCTCTCGGGTGTAGACCCTTCTTCTTCTTTGATGCCGGTCACTCGCACATTGAGACGGCGAGCTTGTCGCATCTTCTCCTCCTCGATGGTTGTGTGTACGATGAGTACCTCATCTTTTTGGGCTTCCTCTCTTGCTACCTTCTTGATATTCTTTTTGACCACTTCGACCCATCCTTCTTTGGTGGCCTCTAATTTGTCCTCAATGCTTGCGGTGAGGGCTTTGGTGATCTCCTCCTTGAGGGCTTCTTTAGCCTCCTCTTTAATCTCTCCTTCCTCGGGGGTGAGGGATGTGATGGAAGCATGAAGGAGATCGATTTGTGCCTTCATCTCTTCTTGCTCTTTCCTCCATCTCTCCCTCTCCTTCTCGTTCTCCCGTTCCCTTCTCTCCTTCTCCTCTTTGAGGTTTTGGATTTCCGCTCTCATGTCCTCCTCCTCTTCGTTCCATAGCTTGATGAAGGTGGCTTTCTCCTCCCTCCATATCTCTCTCTCCATCCACCATTCTTTCATGTCCTTCTCCAATTGTGCAAGCCTCTTGTTCGTGAGCATGAAGGTTGTCTTCATTGTCGATTTCGGCGTCTTGATGATGGGGGAAGACATAATTGTATTCGGAGCTACCCTCTCTTCATATTGTGAAGAAGAGGGGAGAAGGGGAGTACGTGTATGTATGCGTGTATGTGTGTAGTGTGTGTGTGGGTATGTATCCGTGTGTGTGTGTGTGTGTGTGAGAGAGAGAGAGAGAGAGAGAGAGAGAGAGAGATGGCTGTGTGATCGGGAGAGAGGAGGGGCTGCGTGAGGGGGAGGCTGGGGGGGGGGGCAGTTCAGCAGCAGGCGGCAACAGCAGGCGGGGGCAATGGCGGGAGTGACGCAGCAGGGGGAGTCGGCAGCGAATGGCAGCGGCGGCAGGTGGGGCTGCAGCAGCGGCTGTGCCGCGAACTGCTACAGCTGGGGGTGGGCAGCGCGCGGACACGCAGGGGAGGCTGGGGGGGGGGGGTTCAGCAGCAGGCGGCAACAGCAGGCGGGGGCAATGGCGGGAGCGACGCAGAGAGAGAGAGAGGCGGGGGCAATGGCGGGAGCGACGCAGAGAGAGCAGCTGCTTCACTGCAGAGAGAGAGAGAGAGAGGGGGAGAGAGAGAGAGAGAGAGAGGAGCGACGCAGAGAGAGAGAGAGAGAGAGAGAGAGAGAGAGAGAGAGAGAGAGAGGCGGCACAAATAGGAGCTTCCTATTTGACAGGGCCAAAGAGCTCTAAGATAGAAGCTCCATATTAAGGACATTGAAAATACCAGGGCAAAGTCTCAAGATATGCTGCGGAATTCTGAGGTTGGAAGGATGCAGCGTGTAGCTCAAGAGGTCGCCAAGCCGAGAAACAAGTCTTGAGTGTTTTCGCTTAGCACGCAGTAAACGCGACAGAGAAAAAAATTCGGGTCCCATTTTTAGGACTCTACCCTGCCCCAACAAAAGACCAAGTTGGTGATGCCATTTGAACATGCTCCTTGGCCAACTGTTAGACGACGCGTCGCTGATCTACACCAAGAATACGCTCATGGGTGTACGCTTACTGGAGCGTGAATGGGATGCTTTATTGGCGGCAGGATAGGCCGTCTGCAGGGACCCGTTCACTTTTCGGGGCTTTTACCCTAGGCTATTTTCAGGGGATGCGACATCGTACCTCTCACTGCCTTGGTCGGCATGTATGCCAAATGTGGAGCACTTTATAAAGCACAAAAAGTGCTTGAGCAGGTTCCTATCTGGGATGTCTCTTGGAATGCATTGATTGTAAGATATGCCCAACTTGGGCAGAGCCAAGGAGTTATGTAACCCCTCAATCCGTCTAAAATTTGGCACTTAAAACCATGTTGAATTCTTCCATGCAACAGCCTTCACAAAAAGTAAGGCGGTGCCCAATTGCAGAGATTAACATAAGGAACTTGCCATCTGTTCCGCCGACCGAGCTTTAACAGATCTACCTAACAAACCCTTTTACGCCCAAGCAGAGCGTAGACTTCACACGTATGAGAAAATCCAGCCTATAGTGAAAGGTCCCTTCAACATGGAAAACTCCATGGCCAATGAGCTCATGAGTCACCCGTGTTACATTTCAACTTTTTTCACTTTCCCTTTCGAATGTGGTGGTTGCATTTTAGGATCTCTGCTTCTCATGCTTGATTGCGGGATATGCCAAGGAGCTCCCGGCCATTTTCAACAGATGCGACGTCGTGCTTGGCACTACCTTGGTCAACATGTATGTCGGTGCACTTCATAAAGCACCAGAAGTGCTTCAGGAGCTTACTATCCGAGATGTCGTCTCTTGGAATGCATTGATTGCAAGATATGCCTAACTTGGGAAGGACCGAGGAGCTTTGGGCATTTTTAGCGGATGGGAAGTGAGCGTGTCTATCCAGATGCAATCGCATACGATGTAGGCTGTTTTTATGTGATGCAAAGAGAGGGTGTCTCTCATGATGCAATGTTGTCTCAAGGAGTGCATTGATTGTAGGATATGCCCAACTTGGGCAGGGCCGAGGAGCTCTGGGCGTTTTTCAACGAATGCGAAGCGAGAATGAGCTCTTGAGCCCCCCTTGCCACATTTCAGCTTTTTTCACTTTCCCTTTCGAATGTGGTGGTTGCAGTTTTGGATCTCTGCTTCTCATGCCTGATTGCGGGATATGCCCAACTTGGGCAGGGCCAAGGAGCCCTCGACCATTTTCAGCAGATGCAACATCGTGCTTGGCACTACCTTGGTCGACATGTATGCCAAATGTGGTGCACTTAATAAATCACCAAAAGTGCTTAAGGAGCTTACTGTCCAAGATGTCATCTCTTGGAATGCACTGATTGCAAGATATGCCCAACTTGGGCAGGACCAAGGAGCTTTGGGCATTTTTCAGCAGATGCGAAGTGAGAGTGTCTATCCACATACATGTTTTGTAAGCAATGACAGATCCAAACCTTACACGAGGTTTTAGAAGAATAAAAATTCACGCTTTGTAAATACCATGTGTGTCATGGTAAGAGCGAGCGAGACCCGCCGGTAGGCGGGTCGCGCAAGCTAGTGCATTCTTATAACCCCACCTGAGGCCGCCTTTTTTGGTGCACACTTCTCCCTTTGCAGCGGTCCCTAGAGGTCTGACCAGCTTCGACATTCACAGACGTTGGGACTTCTTCAACTACAGCTTCACTCGATTTCTGGATGACTGCTCTCCTGACTTGGAGGAGGCCAGCTTTCGAGTCCACGTCCTCTTTCTTGCAGCTAAAGGCATTGAGGCCCTGGACACAGCGGTGGGTTTCTTCTTTCCGTTGTGTGGTAGGGATCTCACAAAGTGGACCCAGCACACAGTCCTTGACTGGCTCCAGATCCAGGCTACTGAGTTCTCACACCACACAGGGGACTTAGCGGTGACAGATCTAGTACAGACACTTTGGCCTCTTGCCAAGTTCAGCATGACACCTCCAGATGTAGCGGGGTGCAAGCACATTGTGGTGCATTTGTTTGCTGACACTGAGTGCCCTCCGTGTTACGTATTTGTGCATGAGGATTCTTGGACACAGGATGTAGCCCTTCGGGCTGCACGCTCGGCTTGGGCCTGGGCGAGAGAGTCACTGCTTGCGCATTTGTCTAGAGGTCGTTCGGATGCGGATTACTCCCCATCCAAACCGGCCTCAAAGATAGCGACGTTGGCTATTGTGGCAGCATCTGTTTTCTCTCACTGACTCCATGAGGATCATCTTATGGAATGTGCAGGGACTGGGAGGGCCCCAGTTTCAGCGTCAGAGGGGTCGGCTGCGTCAGGAGCAACAGAGATGCCTTGTGGGTGGTGAGATTGCATTCTTATGCTACAGGAGCACCATCTCTGTGAGAGGAGCATTCGGCGATGTGGTCAGATCTGCGTGGTGGCTATGAGATATTTTGGTCAGCTTCTTTTGGACTTGGAGGCATCCAAGGTGGGGTATGTATGACTATTGCGGATTCTTTACAGCACACCATTGTGGCAGAGGGATTATTGTGCCAGGCAAGGCTCAGTGGATCACTATGCAGGTTCAAGGTTGTCTCGTGGGCTTCCTGAACATCTATGCACCCAATGCGGCGAGTGCATGGGCTGAGTTTTGGTCTCAGATTGTTGAGTCTTTGCCACAGACAGAGCAATGGTGCATAGGGGGTGACTTCAACATGTTGGAGGAACCCTCTGAAAGGATTGGTGGTAGCCATACTACTGTGCATGGAGTTAAGCTGGCAGCTTGGGAGAGGTTTCGTATGACACAGCGGGTTTCAGATGTGTGGCAGTATGCCAGCTTTGTGAGGCCCTCAGACAGCCTGGACTTCTCTTGTTCAGACCGCAGAGTGGGAAGCGTGAATCTATCTCGGATAGATCGCTTCTACACTAGTGACCACTTCTGTGACTTGGGTGGGACAGTTGGCATCCTGGCAGGGACCTCCTTTTCCGACCATGCTCCAGTGATCCTTACAGTGACTGATAGGCAAAGGAGGGGGAGCACGATGCTTCGCATCCCAGAGAAGGTCCTGCTGGACTCGGCGCTTAGAGAGCGAGTGTAGGCTCTTTGGACAGAGCTTAGACATGCAGGAATCTCCTGCTGACAGAGTGGCCTCAGGACTTACTCAGCTTAGTCGAGTCTTTCTTCAGGAGTCTTCGACTCGCCTGGCTGCAGCGAGAGAGGAAGACCAGCATCTCGGACAGGGCGTTGCTTCCTTGCAGAGGATGCAGGAGCAACATCCAGACAGTCCTTGGTTGGAGGAGTAGTTACAGCAGGCTCCTCAGCACTAAGGAGAGGCGCCATGAGTTTGCTTTCCATCGAGAGGCATCTCAGTGGACTCGGGTGGGTGACAAAGTGACAGGCGCTTTGTTTGAGGCAGTGGGACCTCGAGGCATATGCATGCCAAGGTCAGTGATTGAGGAGGCCCGACGGGTCAGTTGCTTCAGAGCCACAGAGGACATGCGTGCAGTTGCTTCTGACTTTATCGTGATTTACTGTCTGCAGAGCCCTAGTCAGAGCGTCAGGATGCATGCAGAGAGCAGGTGTGGGCACAGATGCCTTGTCTTGTGACTGAGGAGATGCGCTAGAGGCTTGAGCTGCCTCTACACCTAGAGGAGTTGCACACGGCTCTTAGTGCACTCCCCCATGGTAGCTGTCCAGGTGAGGATGGCTTGACTCCCAGCTTTTTCTTGGAGTACTGGGACTTGCTTGGCTCAGATCTTTGTAGTGCTTTTCAATACATCCTGCACATAGGTGAGATGCTTGTCAGCATGAGTGAGGGCTTGATCTACCTCATTCCCAAGGAGGGTGGCTCCTTGGATGAAATTCGACAGTGGTGCCCCATCACCATCCTCAACTCAGCCTACAAAATTCTTGCCAAGGCTTTGAGTTTGAGGATTCAGCCACTTCTAGAGAGCCTTATACATGGGACTAAGACAGGTTTTGTCAAGGAGCATATTATCCTTGACAACATCTTTACTTTTTGGGAGGCTTCTGCCCTCGCGCGGCTCCGTGGTGAGGATCTGGTGATTCTTCTTCTCGATTTTGAGAAGGCCTACGACAGAGTTGACTAGGATTTTTTGGACGGCACTCTACGCAGGATGGGCTTCTCAGATGCTTGGATTAGAGGGGTGTCAGCTTTGACAGACGGGCACACAGTCAGGTGCTTTTGTCAGGAGGTAGAGGTGATCGCTTCATGCTCACACGTTCTGTCAGACAGGGCTGCCCTCTTGCCCCCTTCCTCTTTCTGTTCTATGCTTAGGCGATGAGCAGGTTTTTGGTTTCACGGCAGGTTGGCTTACGTGGCTTAGTGCTCCCTATTCGGCGAGATGAGCTACTGGACGCTGAGTTTGCAAACGACTCAGCCTTGTACTTGGATGGCTAGGAGGCCAACCTATACAAGTGTGAGCAGGCTCTTGAGACTTTCTGTTGTGCATCTGGCGCACTGATCAACTGGAGAAAGACAGTGGCTTTCTCGGTTGGTAGTGCTCCTACGCCCGATTGGATGCCAGGTGAGGGTTTTAGGTGGATTCCCCCAGGGACTGCAGTTCGGTACTTGGGTTGTTAGGTTGGTTTGGACTTGTCTTCCGATCAGCAGATTGTTCCCCTCCTCCTGTCTATCAGGAAAAAGTTGTGACATTGGAGCTCCGCATGACTTTCTTTGGCAGGCAGAGTTGTAGTAGCCAACCAGGTGTTGTTGGCTACTATGTGGTACATCTCTTCTTGTTGGATCTTCTCGAGTTCTTGTATCAATCAGGTAGAGAGGCTGATGAGGAACTTCCTTTGGTCAGGGCGTGACACTCAGATTGCCCGGGCCAAAGTGGCATGGCAGGTCATCACTCTTCCTTGTTCTCAAGGAGGATTGGGGATCATAGATCCAGCACAGCAGAGCAGATCCCTTCTTGGGAAGTTCATCGTCAGAGGACTTCTTCCAAGTGAGGAGCCCTGGAAGGAGTTGTTGCTTCAGCGGCTTATTCCTAGGGTGCCTCAGGCTGGAGGCCCCTGGCGACCCTCGACTCGATGGATTTTCACAGAGATGTGTAGAGTTGGCTTGAGCAGGAGATTGGAGGATGGCTTCACTGTGAGTGTGCTCCGATCTTGGGAGCAACTGCAACGAGGCCTGGAGCAGCGTCAGCCTACTTGCACAGAGGAGCGCCTGAGACAGCCCCTTGTTTGTAATTCCATGGTTAGCATTCAGAGAGGCCATTTGGTTGGTAGTTGGCCTCATGTTTCCTGGGGTCCCATGGCAGAGGGTCCAACACGCTCTTTAGGTGACTGGCTACAGTTTTCAAGCTTGTCAAAGCAGCTTCATGGCATTCAGCTACAGGGCATGAGAGTGTGCAGAGCATGTGTCAAGACAGCTGAGTGGCTCACACCTCTCGAGTCAGCAGCGCCCAAATGGATGGGAGCCTTCACGCGACTGGAGGTTCTCATCTCAGTTCGGGCTTGCTCAGAGACTATACCCTCCCTGTGTTTCGAGCTACAGGGTGGGGGACGCCTACACCGAGTTCCAATAGAGACCCTGCAGGTGGCAGAGTGCCGTCTTCAGAGGATTCGTGTGGTGGGCATATGTGGGAGGACTTGTGTCATAGATCCCGACCCAGCAGCTCTTGAGACTAGCCACTGGAGACTGTGGGCTTAGGAGAGCTGTCCTCTGGCACGAGTACAGTGGGATCCTGGAGAGTGGCTTTGGAGGGATCCTTTCTCCGTTGCAGACCATCTAGGTGTCCCTTTCTTCCAGTACACTGTTCGATTGGGACGTCACATACTGGCAGCGCAGAGAGAGGCTCGTCCTGCTGCATCACCTCATTGGCAGGAGAAGGGTCTCACAGCTGAGTTCTTGGTAGCTTTTTTAGAGAGGTTATGGGACTCCAGACAGCCGAGACAAGTCACTTTGTTCCAGTGGCTGGTTGCACACAGAGCTACAGTAGTAGGGAGCTGGCTTGTACATTGTGGTCTCTCAGCTGCATGGTGCAGCTTGTGGAGAATTAGTGTCATTGTCTTTGGGACTGTCCTTTGGCACAGCAGGTGTGGCTTCGTGTCCCTCGGCTGATGCCAGCTCTTTCCACAGCTCCGCAATACACCTGGGGGGCAGCTGCTTGGTCCACTCTCACGGGCACGTCACTTCAGTTTGAGCTATCTTCCACCAGCACGATGATAGTGATGCAGGGGGGTCGACCTACACTCCAGCCTGCCCTACAGAGCTTACTCCACAGGAGTGGTGCAGTGAGAGAGAGGAGTGTTGGGAGCTTATCAGTGGCCCGACACTCTGGTTCATTTGGCGGGCCCGCTGCTTCCGCATCTTCGAGCCTCGCCTAGTACCACCAGCAGAGACTGTTCGCGATCTTTGGCTAGAGCTGATCCATACTCTCAGACGACAGTTCGAGAGACTCGAGGGCAGTTCCGACCGCATGCGGGATCGCAGAGAGGCTTTCCTTCGACTCTGGCGTCCTGGGCCTTTTATCGCCATGGTCCAGGGAGTTCTCAGATGGAATTACCGTCCACCTGTGTGGCTCTTCCCTCCTCCCATCTCTTGATTTAGCCTCATTGTATATATGTTGTTTTTTCATTGGGAGAGTCTCCCCATCATGTTTGTTGTAGCCCTCTCTTGCAGAGGTGGTTGTAGCCCTATGGGCAGTTTTCATTAACTAATAGAAGGATCTTCTTCTCGGAAAAAAAAAAAAGGAACTCGATTGGCACAAGCTTCTCTTGCCAAGGGAGATTGTCCCTCCTCAAGACATAGTTGGGATATCCGATTGGCTGGAATGTCTATGCGGCACAAACGTTAGACTGGGTGCTCCAAAGATTGAAATTAAAGCTAAGCTATTGAAAATTGTCAACTTGGCCATTGTATGTACGTCTCAGAATTGTCCAATGCATTATGATGGCCTATGTACAATTCTACTTGCTGCTTTTAACCTGGCCTCGACGATGCCTTGGGTCTCCTATGTCTTTACATATTGGAGCATTTTTGGTGCACATCCACCCATAAGAAAGGGTTGCGGTTTTTATCTATGGATAAGTTATGCACACCTAAGCGATTGGGAGGACTTAATATTTTGGATTTACATCGACATGTTCTCGCCGGGAAAGCCATGCTCCTACTTGTTTTGGTGGAGCAGCAACAGCCCTGGACGCTTATGGTTTCGCATTTATGAGGCGGTCTTGTCACGTCTTCCTTTGGTCACTGACACCCTTCATATTGGGATGTCATCTTTGGGCAGATTGAGGGTTTTATTCTGGGATGTCCCTTCACTTCGTCTCTTGTGGCTGATTGGAAGGCACTTTACCTAGCATCGTCACCAGTCCTCTCAAGGTAACTCCTTGCGGTTGGAGAGCATTCACCTTGCACTTTACCTAGCATCGTCACCAGTCCTCTCAAGGTAACTCCCTGCGGTTGGAGAGCATTCACTGGAGCACAGCATTCTATCTCACTTTGGTTCAACGCTCTCTTCGACAAGCATACTTTCATTCACAAAAAGGGGTGTGTCAGGTAGGTAGGTGGTGGATGACTCAAGGCAGGTTCTCTCCTTTCCCGCTGCTGCTATTCGATATGAGTTGGGACCTCATTATCGCCATTTGTGGCAACAAATTAGGTAGTTGCTTGTTAGTCTTTCCCCAGTGCCTCCATTGCTTGCAGATTCTTGGCTTTCGGATTGGAATCTCGCCCATACTAGGTTGGGGTTGGCTGGCTCGGTTTATACTTTGCTATAGTCTGATGCATGGATTGTGTCTCGTGGAAATCAAATGTGGTCACTCTCCAAGTCTCAGTTATGGTGGCAAAGAACGTTTTCTCGCATTTGGAAGAATCATCTCCCTCTCAAAGAGCGCATTTTCTTATGGAGATACGGTGGGTGCTCTACCTGTTGGTGCCATGTTGCATGTGCAGCACATCGCCTCCACTCGGTGTGTCCGCTGTCGTGTGGCTGACGAGATAGTGATGCATCTACTTTGGGATTGCCGCTGCTCCAGGACTTTCATCAGGCAGGTGTCCTCTTCCCTGCACCTTGAGTTTCCCTGTGGCATCTTTCATAGACGGTTCTTCATTTTTAGAGTGCTCCAGTAGCCACAAGCTTCGTATGAGGTTTTCTTCAGTTGGGTCAAATTTTGGGTTATGTGGACCATATGGCATCAACGTAACTCCCAGATGTTTCATCGCATGGAAATTGGCCCTTTCCCTTACTTCAAGTTTTCGCTTGGACCTGCACGTCACTTTGCCCATGATGCGGGAGACATCTCTCTTGAAACTTATAGGATTTACTTTGATTGTTTCTAGTTTTCGGAGCACCATGGTGCTTCATCTTTTGTATCTCTTATTTGTAGTGGATTTTCGTCGATTTGAGGTTTCCCACTTGTAAATTCAATCAAGATTTACGAAAAAAAAGTGTGTTTCCCATTAAAGAAGCTTGTAGGAAAGACATGTCATGTTGAATTTTTTTTCTATTGAATTATCATGTTTTCCATTCTCATATTTTATGTCAGACATAGGTTGTGAGTACAACACAGAGTGTAATTGGCCAAGAGGATAGCACAAAACTAAAAGGAGATGAAGAGGGATTGAGGATCATAGAACTGATCAAAATGGAGGTGCAAAGACAGCTTCATTTGATCATGGAGAGAGAAAACCAAGATGCAGCTAAAACAGAAGAAAGCTATAATAAATCATTGAAGAAGCTTTCACGCACTGTGAGTAGGAACCTCTTGGAGGAAATGCTCAATTCTTGCAGTCGTTGGAGGTGCAAAGAGAGAGATAATCTACTCTACTTCAAGTGTGAGGAAGGTCTCGAAGCTTGGTTGAAGGTAGATGCGTGGTGCACTTGATAAATGTGAAGTAGTAATGTGTGTGTGTGTGTGTGTGTGTGTGTGTGTGTGTGTGTGTGTGTGTGTGTGTGTGTGTGTGTGCACACGCGCGCACGTGTGTGTGTTTGCTCGTGCTTTGAATCTGCGTGTGAAATGAGCACAAAATGATGAATTTTATATTGAATCAGGAGCAAGATCAGTGTAAGTCTGCAGTAGAAGTTGAAGTCTTAGAGGAGATTGTAAAAGGAGTTTCCAAACGTGTGCATGCAATGCTACACAAAAGTGGAGTCCTTGCTGACAATGGTTGATCTACAAAGCTTGTTAGGATGTTTGGTTAAAATGCCAGAACATGTGCCTAAGTAAAGTGAGTGCACCAAAGCCCATTCAAGTTGTTGTTTGTAAATGTCACTCCACAGAAAGTGAAGGCATCAGAGTGAGTTCAACTTTTTTGCACTTTAAAATGCCAAGGATTTTTCCCAATTCACTACCCCCAGGACATTTTGAGCGAGAGCGAAGATTCGGATCAATTTGGCTCGACATGCACGACGCCTGGTCAGACTACTGACCATGGAGGAGATTGATGAGATCCGCCAGCGATCGATGCTGGATCTCTTGTGATCTAGCTATCCCAGCTAGCTGTTTAGCTGCTTAGTTCACACCTAGCACTTTAGGATTCCATAGTATTTTATTTTGTCATTCCGTCATTTTGTCATCTTGTTACTCTTGTTACTCTGACTTTGTATCAGATCCACCACATTGTAACTTTCTGGTCTCATAGGTCACTTTGGCCTTTTGAAGACGTTAATGTAACATTTCATTTCATTCTCTCTCTCTCTCTCTCTCTCTCTCTCTCTCTCTCTCTCTCTCTCTCTCTCTCTCTCTCTCTCTCTCTCTCTCTCTCTCTCGTCGGGATCTCTTCCAAGTGAGGTTATGGGCATGGAAAGGGTTGTGGAGTACATGATAAAGATGCGTCAAAACCCCTCACATCGACTTCCTACAATTGCATGGGAAGCAAGCAAAAAAGTTCAAAAGACGCATAAAAGCAAGATCTTGAGCACGGGATGGATGCAAGACATAAAGAAGTGGTTTGGGAGATGGGATGCATTACACTTGCTACATGATGCTTCAATTGACTCTCAAGTGAATGAAGCTTTTCTACAACGCCAATGTATTATGGCTTGGGAGAAATCCGGTGGGTCACGCTTCATACATTACACCACCTATATTGCCCTCAACTACAAAACCATGTTCTTCGCTGAGAGAGGAAACCGTACTCACACTTACATGCTTGAGCCTATTCCCTTGTCCGCGATACACACTATCGCAGCAATTCGGCTTAGCTCCCATTTCCTTCGATGCGAGATAGGGCGTTGGGGCAATGGAGAAGAGTCAAATCGATTGTGCACATGATGCTCACCGGAAGTTCGAGAGTCTGAGTACCACACACTACTAGAGTGCTCAGCTTTTGATCACATCCGAACTTGCTTCTCTCACATTTTCAGCCATAACTTAGACCTACACACTTTCCTCTCCCAGCCAAAGTGTGGGCTCTGCATTGCGACTCTCATCACTACAATTTTGGAGCATCGAGAGTCACTCATCAGCCATACACATACTACATCACATGTAACTTTGGTCCCATAGGTCATATTTGACCTCCGAGGACGATAATAAAATCTATCTATCTATCTCTGAAGACATGCTACGTTGAGACCTTAAAAACTTCTTCTTCTACTACTCTCTCTCTCTCTCTCTCTGGAGATATGCTACGCTGAGGTTCCCTGCACGCTGCCCCCTGCAGCCCCGACTCTTGCGCGCTGCAGTCCCCCTTGCTCGCGCCCTGTCTTGCCCGCCAAACAGCCCCGCCCCTGCACGCAACAACCCCCTGCTCCGTGCTGTTGCACCCCTTCGCGAAGCTGCTCCCTGCATAAAAGCTGGACAGCAGCAGCTGGTGGTCACTAACGCAGGCGAAAGCAATGCCGACGGAGACATCATACGCGTAGACCTCGGCAAGAGAGCACGAGCGGCATCAGCATACGTGTAGGCAGCAACAACATTCACACAGGTAGCAAGGATCGCCACATTTGTGGCTCGGGTTCGATGGATCTGCCTACAGAAGGGGAAGGGCCGGGTGTAGATAGCTACACCACCCCAAAAAAAACAACAGCTACATTTAAACGGAGAAAAAGAGATACTGTATATCACCAGGATCCTTACGAGTTGGGAAAACCTCCAGGATACATGATGAGCTAATGATGGAGAAGGTCCAGGTGATGCTCAAATCAGAGCTAAACTATATGAGGGATGACACAAGGAAGGAAATGCACGCGAGCGCTGAGAGCTACAGGAACTCCATGTATGGAGACATGATGAGAGAACTAAGAAGAGAGATCCGGGGGATACAGAATGAGGAAATTCAGATCTTGAAAACGGAATTACAAAACCTAATCAAGGCCGAAGTAAATGTAACAGAATGCGTTATGCAAAAGAAACTCGATGAGGCAGTAGCAAGTTTTGAAGCATGGAGAACAACTATGGAAAAGCACATGGGGGAAAAAGATGCAATAATCGAGGAGCTAAAAGGAGAACTGGCGGCTTGCAAATCTGCAACTAATGAGAAGGGAGACGACCAACCTTCGGTGCTGAAGGAGCTCAAGGACATGAAGGATCAGATGAAAGCTCTACGGGAAGGAGATGAACAGAAATCGAAAACGGCATCTTCATGGGCGGAACGTCTTTTTAAGACACAAGAAAAGGTTGATGAAGCAGAGAAATGGATTGAGGATGCGAAGAAAGGGAAGGCCCAGATGCCCGAGACCACACCTACCTCCACCATTATTAATATGACCATTGAGGAAGAGCAGAAAAGGAAGAATTGGGCTCTGCATGTGCGGGTCACAGGAGTCAAAGACAAAGAGAATGTAGATGAAGAAGTGAAGGAACTGCTACAGCGCATGGGCATCACAGAGCCTACTCACACAAGTGGATGGAGAGTGGGCAAGAAAGGAATCGATGAGAAGGGAAACATAAAGGATAGGGCACTTATTCTCCGCTTCCCGAATATAGAAATAAGAATTTCTAAAGAAAAGACCAACTCTTAAGAAAACCGGTATTTTCCTAGGAGATGACCTTACATTGGCACAAGTGGCACACATGCAAGAGTTGATGCCAAAGATCAGAGCAGCAAGAGAAAAGGGGAAAATCGCCTTTTATAGAGGAGGGAAAGTAGTGGTTCTGGAAAAGTGCTCATCATGACGGTGCGAGACCTATGGGGCGACGCTCCGGATAGCAGCGTGGAATTGTAATGGATCATATAAGCTAGATGTAGGTGCCTTTGAAGACAGTTTTAGGGACAGAGACATAGTTTTCTACTCAGAGACACACCAGATACCGGGACAGCTCATGCCACATGTGAAGGGTTATTTATAGGAAACAGCTGGTCGACCAGACAAGAGATCTCTACGGGGTAGCCGGGGTTCAGGAGGAGTAGCAGTCTTATTTAAAGAGGAGCTGAAACCACTACTACAGATTATCAGGAAAGATGAGCAAGCAAGGTATATGTGGGTGAGAATGAGAGCCGAGACATGTAGATTTCTATATATCGCTATATGCTACTTCCCCCCAAGTACATCAGTCTACTCCTCACCTAAAGGACAGTCCCCTTTCTCCATATTGAATAATGACATATGGGAGTTCTCTAGAGATGGAGACATCATTCTCTTAGGAGACTTTAATGCCAGAACGGCCAACTCTCAAGCAATATTCTATGATACTTCTGAGGAAATGCTCAGAGAAGTGGATTTATCTGAGAGGGGGCTTACTAGAACCTCACAGGATAAAGAACACACTGAATATGGGAGACATCTCATGGAGATGGCAACTATACATGGTTTGGCCATACTTAATGGTCTAGAGAATTTCCCTTTATCTGGGGGATTCAAATGCTTCCCGCACAGGCATGGGGCCAGTACAGTGGATTATGCCATGACTTCACCAAGCTTTATTTCTAGTATCGAGGACTTTAAGGTGGGACCGAGACCGGTTGGGATTGCAATGGATCATGCTCTCTTGACCTTATCAATCTCCTTCCAATACAATGCCTCTCAAGTACAAACTAAGAAGACACACACAAGATATACTTTCACGCCAGAGACTGATTCAGTCTATGTGGAAAAGATCTATGATAGGATGTGGGCAGCCGAGCCAGTATATACTGTAGAGGAGATTACTTCTCAGTTAACAGAGATACTACATGGAGCAGCACAAGAGGCATACCCACATACTCAACTTGATCAGAAGAGAGGATCTGGGAACATGCCTCAAAACAGTTGGTATGACGAGGAATACAGAGAGACGAGAACCCAAGTCCAGAAAGAGCTTGCACTTGGGATCATCACATATAAGCAGTCTCGGATTGCTCTTCGGCGTATAGTACGTCGCAAGAAAAGGGCATTTTTAGCCAAACTGGAGAAGGATTTATATCAGCTCTTCTTGAGTCAGGACTCAGCTCTTCTTGAGTCAGGACTCACATGAGGCCTGGCGTTTATTTCACGAGCACTCACCGCCTCCGACGATTACTTCTCCTGAGATTTGGGGTGAATATGTAACATCATTATATATGGTATCTGGACAGCCTCCATTACCAAATCCGCTAGAGCCATGCCTTGCTACTAGTACTTTCTTTACTACGGAAATGGTGAAAAAAGCCATTGATAAGATGAAGACAAGAAGAGCATATGATCATGATGGTTTAGTAGCAGAACATCTGATCCATGCCAGGGATCTACTTTCAAAAGTCCTTGCTCGTCTGTTTAATCGGGTCATGTGTGAAGGATTACGTGAATCTTGGAAATTATCTACTATCGTACCTATTTTCAAGTCAGGGGATCCTATGATACCCGGGAACTACCGTACCATTATGGTAGGTCACACATTAACCCGACTGTACGCATCCATTCTTGAATAAAATTGAGTAGATGGGCAAAGAATGAGGGCATAAGGGCAACAGGACAAGCTAGATTCAAGAGGGGTTATTCCACTTTAGATCATATTCTTACACTCAGAGCCATTATTGAGGAAGGAAGAGCAAGCGGGAGAAGGATGTATTGTTGCTTTGTGGATTTTCGGAAAGCTTTTGATACAGTACCAATGGCCAGATTGATGCGCAGGATGCAAGAGTTAGGGGTCCCCAAAGAGATTATTTGTGGGATCATGGCCTTATACGGGTCAGTAACTGGTTATGTACGTACTCCAGAAGGGGATTCCGACATTGTTCATTCCACCGTTGGAGTAAAGCAGGGATGCCCACTGTCCCCTACTTTATTTGGTATGGACATAGATGAGGTATCAGATTACATAGATAGAGAAGGTGACAGAGGTGCTCACCTTGCAGGGTCATGGATCCCTTTGCTATTGTACGCAGATGATATTGTATTGATAGCAGAATCACCAGATGGAATGCAGAGGCAGCTAGATGCATTACATAAATTCGCGGAGGACAATGGACTTCGGTAAACTTGGGTAAAACCAAATTTATGGTGTTTAACACCACACCGCAGTGGGTTAGGAGATTGGCACCTACATTTGCATATGGCCAGGATACAGTAGAGTACACAAATGCATACACATACCTGTGTGTGGTATTTGCAGGACCAAAGTTTACTCTTAAGAAAGCAGCGGATGCTAGATTGTCCAGAGCCTCTGCGGCCTTGGGAGGGTTGGAGAGGATGTGTTCACAAGTGCAGTTTCACGAACCACGAACAAAACTTTGGCTCGTTGATACTGTGGTGGCTTCGGCTATGCTTTATGGGGTCCAGATTTGGGGACCATCTGTGGATCAGGATAATTGGAAGTCAATGGAGAGACCTTTGGTATCTATGATTTCCCGAATGATTAGAGCCAAGGCCTCCGTATCACACGCGATTACCCGAGCGGAACTAGCTGCCCCTCCGATAGAAATTGAAGCTCTTACCAGATCTGTGTCCTTTATACATGGTTTGTGGGATACAAATAATTGCCGATATACTAGACTGGCCCTCGAATCTTCTCGACAATTAGCAATGAAAGGGGATACATCATGCTGGTATGCGCAACTGTCCTCGTGGTTTCAGAGACACGGGTTTAGTATGGAAAGATTACCCCCCTTCCAATACTCTCTTGCGGCTCCATCACTGGCAATTACACGAACGGAGATTAATAACATCATCCGTCAGGATCTTATACAGTTGGATACTAAGAGGACATGGGTAGACCCTACACAAGAATTGGGCACGAAGATGGCCGACTACAAAGAAAACTTCCTACCGCTATCTAAAGATGGATTTGTGATTCGCCCGAGCTACATGGATACCCACCTGTCTCATGGTTTGAGATGTGCTTGGTCAGATTCGTACATCCTCACATCAGCTGGAAATTGAATTTGGCAGATTTAGGGGAATCCCACCTAAGAGCAGAATTTGCAAGTTATGCGGAATGGAGCCGGAGACAGAATTACACTACATATGCCATTGCACCGTATACTATGAGATACGTGGGCGTTTCCATTGCCTATTTAAAGAAGGCTTTGGACCTCTAGATAGAGTCATGCAATACCAAGATCAAAGATGCTTAGGCTTGTACCTACTGGAACTACATCGGCACAGGGATAATCTAATGAGAAGACAAAGAGCACTACAGCCTCAGAGGCAGATCACAGATTTCTTCGGATCGAGAGAAGCAGGAGTGGAAAGGAGAAGCAAGAGGCCAGCAGCCAGCACAAAGGAGTACCCACATTCATACCAAAGGCCCTCGTTGACAGGGCAATTGAGCTTAGGAAATCGAGACGACCACAACCAAGATGCAGAAGCACACTTCACCGGAGGAGACTACAACAAAGGATTAGAAGCATTATAGCCAGACACCCAGAATGCTCCTAAGAAGTTTATTTAATAATTTGTATTTAGTTTTTCACATTTATTTTCACACTTAGTACTTTAGTACTAAGGTACCCAGACATTGTAACAGATTCACCACTTTTGTATCAGTTTGGTCTCATAGGTCATTCTGGCCTTTTGAAGACGTTAATATAACATTTCATTTCTCTCTCTCTCTCTCTCTCTCTCTCTCTCTCTCTCTCTCTCTCTCTCTCTCTCTCTCTCCCTCTCTCTCTCTCTCTCTCTCTCTCTCTCTCTCTCTCTAGAGAATGCTGAACTGAAAAAATGCTTGATTAAGCTCGAGGACACAAAGGCTAAGGAGAGCGAAACTTTGCTTGCAAAGAAACTCGAAGTTGAAGCGTCTCTCAGTGAGACTGTCAAGACAGCCCAGAAAGAAGCCAATGAGGCAGCGCATAAAAAGATTGACACCGAAATACAAGCTGCCTTACAAGAATGCCGGATACAAGAATTTCTTGCCTTAAAGATTAGGATTGGAGGACTCCCCTCACCATGGTGCACTGAGGAGGATACCCTCGAAGAATCTATCATCAAACTCAATGACCTTCTTCAACCAGTCAACGTCGAGCCCGACACTATCCCTTGGATCAACGACACACATAGGCGTGTGCCCCATGGCCAATGCATCCTCACTTTCAAGAACAAAGAAGAACGGATGAGGTTGCTACGTCAATCCTATCACCACAAGGAGACAAAGTTTTGGATTACCGAGGAATTGACTGCAAATCAACTCGAGCGTAAAGCAAGCGAGCTCAAAAAGATGCATGAAGCTCGTAGACAAGGTAAATGGGCAGTCTACCGTGGCAGTAAAGCCATCATTCAAGAGTTTCGAACTCCCAAGCCAGCTCCCCCTCAACATGACCCCCCTTAGGTTTTGTTTTGTCTCGTTCCTATCCTTCCCTTTCCCCCTTTCTCCTTTATCCCTGTTGGACCCTCAGTCCCTAACTGATATGTATTGAACGCTTCACCCTGAAAGAACACATGTAATGCTTTTGTTTCAGTCCCATGGGTCATATTTGACCTCCGTGGACGATAATTAAATCTCTCTCTCTCTCTCTCTCTCTCTCTCTCTCTCTCTCTCTCTCTCTCTCTCTCTCTCTCTCCTTTTCGCCCCCCCCTCCCCTGCTGCTCGCTGCTCCCGCTCCCCTACTGCTTCCGCTCGCCTGCTCTCTCTCCCGTGTTGCCCTGCCCCCGTCGCGTGCACTCTCTGCTGCCCCGCCCCGCCCCCCTCCCCCTCACGCTCTCTCGCTCTCTACCTCTGTAGCCCCCCCCGCCCCCCCCCCCCCCCCCCCCCCCCTTCCTGCTGCCCGTGCGTAGAGAGGGAAGGTGCCGCGCTTCCCTGCTCCCCTTGCGTAGAGAGAGAGAGAGAGAGAGTGCCGCTCCCCCCCCCCCCCCCCAAGCGTAGAGAGAGTGGAGGGAAACAAAAAGTGTAGAGAGAGAAAGATGGGAAAGTTGCATAGAGAGAGAAAGAGGGAAAAAAGTAGGTAGAGAGAGAAAGTTGATTTTTCAAGCATAGAGAGAGAGAGAGAGAGAGAGAGAGAGAGAGAAAATGAAAAATGAAATGTTATATTAACGTCTTCAAAAGGCCAAAGTGACCTATGAGACCAGAAAGTTACAATGTGGTGGATCTAATACAAAGTCGAAGTAACAAGAGTAACAAGATGACAAAATGACAGAATAAAATACTATGGAATCCTAAACTGCTAGGTGTGAACTAAGCAGCTAAACAGCTAGCTGGGATAGCTAGATCACATGAGATCCAGCATCGATCGCTGGCGGATCTCATCAATCTCCTCCATGGTCAGTAGTCTGACCGGGCGTCGTGCATGTCGAGCCAAAGTGATCCGAATCCTTTGATGCAGCCTCCGTCGATGTTGTGTAGTCCTCCACAGTCGTGGGCGTCTGGATCTCCCCAGCTCAGTCGCTCGGTCAAACGGTGTGCCTCTAGTGTAAGGCGACGAACTCTGTTGTGGTAGTAACTCCTCCGGGTGTCCAGTGGCAGCTCTAAAGAAGTCTGTAATCTGTCTCTGAGACTGGCTAGTCTCTCCTCTCATCAGGCTCTCTCTGTGCCTGTGCAACTCGAGCAAAAACAAACCCAAGCATCACTGATCCTCGTACCGCATGACTCTAGAGAATGGTCCAAAGCCCTCTCTGAACAAGCAATGGAAGCGGCCTCGTATCTCGTAGTAGACGGGGCAGTGGCATGTGTATTGCAACTCTGTCTCAGGCTCGATGTCACACAGGGGGCATGTCCTGGCCTCTGCTGGTACTCCGCAGTATCTCCCAGTCTCGATCCGCAGCTGGTGTGAAGATGTGCGTATCTGGCCAATAGCACATCGTATCCCATGAGACGAGTGGGTATCCATGTATCTGGGCCTCGTCACAAAACCATCCTCCGTAAGCTGGAGGAGATGCTCTATGTAGAAAGCCATCTTCGTGCCCCCAACTCCTGTGTTGGCTGTATCCATGTCCTCTTGGTGTCTAGCTGAGTCAAGTCCTGGCGAATGAGCTTGGTGATCTCGGACTGTGTAAGAGTCAAAGAGGGCGCATCCAGTGAGTACTGGAAAGGAGGCAATATGTCTGCTAAATCCATGCGCCTAAAACCATGATGTCATCTCCCCATACCAGCATGTTGTATCTCCTTGCCTGGCTAACTGTCGAGAGGAATCAAGTGCAAGGCGTGCATATCTGTCTCTGGGAAGTTCCCACATGCGGTGTATGAAAGAGAAAAATCTAGTGAGCGCCTCAACCACTAGTGGGGGGGGCAGCGAGCTCTGCTCATACAATAGCACATGGTATTGAAGCCTTGGCTCTAATGAGCCGCGAGATCATAGAGACCAGAGGCTTCTCCATGTCCCCCCATCCATCACTGCGGCCTGTCCTCCCGTGATATCCAGTGAAGGTCCCCAAATGTCAGCTCCATAAAGCAATGCAGAAGCCACCTAAGTGTCAAAGAGCGAGAGCTTCGTCCAAGGCTCCTGAAACTGAACCTGTGAACACATCCTTTCAAATCTACCCAATGTTGCATGGGCTCTGGTCAATCTAGTCTCTGCTACCAAAATGCTGGCACACTAAAAACCACTCCAAGGTAAGTGTAAGCATATGTTTACTCCACCTTCTCCTGGCCGTATGTGAATGCGGGCGCTGACCTCCTGATCCACTGTGGGGTGGTATTAAATACCATGACCTTGGTTTTACCAAGGTTGACAGACAAACCACTTTCCTGGGCAAACCTATGCAAAGCATCCAAGTGACGTTGCATCCCCTCCGGAGAGTCGGAGATCAACACAATATCATCAGCATATAACAATAGTGGAATCCATGTCCCTGCCAGTTGTGCACCTCTATCACCATCTCTCTCAATGTAGTCAGAAACCTCATCCACATACATACCAAATAGAGTAGGAGAGAGTGGGCAGCCCTGCTTCACCCCAATAGTGGAGTAAACCGGTGTGGATAGACCCTCTGGTGTGCGTACATGGCCCACTATTGACCTGTATAATGCCATGACCCCCCAAATGAGCTTTGTGGGTACTCCCATCTGCTGTAATCTGCGCATCAATCTAGCTCTGGGCACTGTGTCAAATGCTTTGCAGAAATCCACAAAGCTACAATAGATCCGTCTCCCACGCGATCTGCCCTCCTCAATGATGGCTCTGAGTGTCAAGATATGGTCAAGAGTAGAAAAACCCCTCTTGAAACGTGCCTGCCCAGCTGCGCGTATCCCCTCCCTCTCTGCCCATCTACTCAGCTGCTGCTCAAAAATAGATGCGTACAACCGTGCCAATGTGTGTCCAATCATGATAGTGTGATGATTCCCAGGCTCCATAGGGTCTCCCGACTTGAAGATAGGTACAATAGTAGATAGGCTCCAAGTATCAGGCAAGCCCTCACACATGGCACGGTTAAACATAACTACTAGAAATTCTGCTAGTAAATCTCTGGCATGCGTGAAATGCTTAGCCACTAAGCCATTATGATCATATGCTCTCCCAGTCCTCATCCTGTCAATGGCCTTCCTCACCATCTCAGCGGTGAAAAAAGCACATGTGTGTGGGCATGGATTGGGGGGGCTGCTCAGGAACTGTGTACAGAGATGATGCATACTGGCCCCAGGCCTCTGTAGAAGTGATGGCAAGGGGGGGGGTGCTCATGAAAGAGCCGCCATGCTTCACGTGAGTCCTGACTCAAGGATAGCTGGTATAGATCCTGCTCTAGGCGAGCCAAAAATACCCTCTTCTTCCGCCGCACTAGGCGTCGGAAGTCAATGTGTGACTCTCTATGAGTGATGTCCCCCAAAAGCACCTCCCTCTGAAGTCTAGCTCTAGTGTCACGGCATTCCTCATCATACCAACTGTTCTGGGGCATGCTCCCCGAACGATGTCTCTGCTCAAGCTAGGTATGTGGGTATGTCTCTGCTGCTGCATCATGTAGTGTCTGTGTCAGTATAGTAGTAAGCTCCTCCAGAGGCCGCCCTCGCTCCTCTGTGCACAGGCGTCTGTAGATCCTATCTATGTATATAGAGTCTGTCTCCCGCGTGAAGGTGTAGCGAGTAAGGGCTGCTGCCCGTAGCCTGTGTGCTACACTAAACTGAAAAGAGATGGTCAACAACACAAGAGCATGGTCCACTGCCACACCAACAGGTCTGGGTCCAATCGTGAGATCTTGGATACTAGAGATGTGGCTGGGCTGTGCCATGACATAATCCACTATGCTGGCTCCATGTTTGTGTGGAAACCACTCTTGACCAGATTTTGACACTCAAAGCTATTATTGAGGAGGGTAGACACTATTGCAAGAGGATCTATTGTAGCTTTGTGAATTTCCGCAAAGCTTTTGACACAGTGCCGAGAGCCGGACTTATACGCAGACTACATGACATGGGTGTGCTTACAGAGCCGATATGGGGTATCCTGGCTCTATACAGGACAGTGATGGGGCGGGTCCGCACCACTGAGGGAATGTCTAATATGGTCCACTCCACTATTGGAGTAAAGCAGGGATGCCCCCTATCCCTGACTCTTTTTGGGATGTATGTAGATGAGTTTTCGGACTATGTAGAGAGTCAGAGAAACAGGGGGGCTCAGCTAGCAGGGACATGGATTCTACTGTTACTATATGCTGATGATATTGTGCTGATTCCTGATTCTCCAGAGGGGATGCAGCGTCATTTCGATGCTTTGCATACATTTGCTCGTGACAGTGGATTGTCTATCAATCTGGGGAAAACCAAGGTTATGGTGTTCAACACCACACCACAGTGGGTCAGGAGGTCGGCACCCACATTTATGTATGGCCAAGAGATTGTGGAGTACACAGATGCATATACTTATCTTGGGGTAGTCTTCGGTGGACCGGTGTTTTCACTAAGGAGAGCATCAGAGACTAGACTGACGAGAGCATATGCAGCTTTGGGAGGACTGGAGAGATATGTTCGCAGGTTCAGTTTCAGGAACCGCAAACAAAGCTCTGGTTTTTTGACACTCTAGTGACTCAAGCTATGCTCTATGGAGTTCAGGTATGGGGACCCTCAGTAGACCACCATGGGAGATCTGGCAACACAAATGGATGGAGATGTATGGAGAGGCCTCTGGTCTCTATGATCGCTCGGATGATTCGGGCTAAGGCCTCAGTACCACATGAGATTATCCAAGCCGAGCTAGCCCCCCCCCCCCCCCCCGCGCGGTGGTGGAGGCATTGACTAGATCAGTATCCTTTATGCACGGTCTATGGGATCTCCCCAAGGACAGATACGCTCGGCTTGCCCTGGAGCCATCTCAACAACTAGCTCTACAAGGTGATGAACATGTTGGTATGGACAGATGACAGCATGGTTTCAGTCGCATGGTCTCAACATGGATAAATTACCTCCACTTCAATACTCCCTGGATGCACCCTCCCTGTCTCTCACACGGACAAAGATCACCAGACTCATACGTCAAGATCTGAATTAACTAGATACCAGGAGCACATGGGTACAGCCGACACAGGAGTTGGGCACGAAGATGGCCTTCTACAGAGCATCTTCTCCAACTCACGGAGACAGCTTTATGACTAGGCTTGCATGGGATAAGATGCGCTATTGGCCAGAACCGCACATCCTCACATCAGCTCCAGATCGAGACTGGCCGATTTTGAGGGGTGCCAGGCAGGGGCCAAGATATGTCACTAATGTAACACAGAGAGAGAGAGAGAGAGAGCTGCACTACACATGTCACTGTTGGGCATACTATGAGATACACGGCCGCTTCCACCGCCTGTTCAAAGAAGGTTTCGGACCTTTTTCTAGAGTCATGAGATACAAGGATCAGAGATGTCTCGGATTGTTCCTGCTAGAGCTGCGCAGACTTATCTCTCTCTCTCTCTCTCTCTCTCTCTCTCTCTCTCTCTCTCTCTCTCTCTCTCTCATCAAAGAGAAAATCAAACAACAATGGACAATGCCCAAATGACCCTTGTCATTCAAAACAGGTGGAAACAAACAAGGGATTTGTGATGTGAATTTTCGCAATTAAGACGCCAAAGCATCCATGATGCTAGGTTATCATGACATGAATGTTGTCACAAAGATGCCATCCCTCCAAGCTGATGGGTCCTTCCTCAGCATCTCTCTCTCTCTCTCTCTCTCTCTCTCTCTCTCTCTCTCTCTCTCTCTCTCTCTCACACACACACACACACACACACACACACACACACACACGCACGCACGCACGCATGAGACGCCATTCACATGGTGCCATATAGGAAAGTATGACGCTTAAATGGCAATGCATGGGGTACAACAATTGAATGGCTTGTTGACCATGCTAAGAATACTATATGATGAGGCTATGTTTTTGCAGGATCACATGTCAAGGTATGGAACTCTCTCTCTCTCTCTCTCTCTCTCTCTCTCTCTCTCTCTCTCTCTCTCTCATGGGAAGCATCGGAGAAGTGTCAACGGCTTTCCCCACGTGTAAGAAGACGCATCCATCGCCAGCCGCCCACAAAGCCTCTTTCATGCGGACAGGGAAGAGGATGTCGGCAATAGAGAAGGAAATGAGAGAATGGAGAAACGAAGTGCAAGAGTGGAGGAAGGAGAGGAGCACTATTCTTCAAAGATGGACCGAAGAAAGTGATGGCATGCGTAGGAGGATCGCTTTGCTCGAGGAGAAAGTGGTCATCCAAGATTCCATCATCCGAAATCTACAAGTAAAAAGTGGGCGGCTCGAAGAAGGCGAAATTTAGCCATCCATGATGGAAGAATTGAATACCGTGAGAGAAAAAATACAGGTTATCAAGGAAGATGAGGAAAAGAACTCCTGGTCCCCGTTCATCTCTGCAACACAAAAGAAAGTAGAGGAGGCCGAAAAATGGATTGAGGTTGCCAAGAAAGAGAAAGATAAGGAAGCTCCTGATACACCCACTCTTATTAACATGACCCTCGAAGAGGAACAAAGGAGGATGCAGGCTCTACATGTGAGAGTAACCAGCCTCAAGGACATAAACAATGTGGAAAAAGAGGTCACAAGCCTCACATCCATGATGGGGGTGGACAAGCCTTCACACACAAAGGCATGGAGAGTGGGCAAGAAGAGTGATGGCCTGAGAGAATCTTCAAAAGGGAGAGCTCTCATACTACGCTTCCCCTCCTTGGAAGAGAAGAAGGAATTCTTGAGAAAGAGGCCTACTCTCAAGAAGACGGGTATTTTCCTCGGTGAGGATCTCACTATCTCGCAGCTTGCGCATATGAGAGAGGTAATGCCAGAGATTACGGCAGCAAGGGAGAAGGGAAAGATGGCCTTTTACAGAGATGGTCAGGTGTTTATTGTCGCTCTACATGACTGTGTGAGACTTATGGGACCAGAGTGAAGATGGCTACTTGGATTTGTAATTGATCTATGAGGTTGGACGTAGGTGCCTTTGAAGACAGTTTCAAAGACGGGGACATAGTTTTCTTCTGAGAGACTCATGAGGCCCCTGAACAGCTTATGCCACATGTGGTGGGATACAGATGGGAGACAGCCCACGAGATTGTCGCGAGATCTGAGTATGGGAGTAGAGGTTCAGGAGGAGTAGCATTGCTATTTAGGGAGGAGTTACAGCCACTACTATATATTGTACGGAGAGATGATCATGCTAGATACATGTGAGTGAGGTTGAGAGCTGACATAGGCTGATTTCTATACATTTCCATATGTTACTTCTCCCCAGTACGTCAGTATATGTTGTGTCCATAGGACATTCACCTTTCTCTATACTAGATGATGATATATGGGAGTTTTCTAGGGATGGTGATATCATCCTCCTAAGGGACTTCAAAGCCCAAATGGGGAACTCTCAAACAGTCTTCTACGACAATTCAGATGAGATGCTTAGAGGGTTGGATGTGAGTGAGTTGGGGTTCACATGACAGAGAGCAGACAGAGTATGGGAGATACCTCACGGAGATGACGACTACACATGGGTTAGCCATACTTAATGGCTTACAGCGATTTCCTGGAGCAGCTGGTTTCACATGCTTTCCACACAGACACGAGGCCAGTACAGTGGAGCTATGTTATGGCACAACCGAGCTTTATTCCTTGTATTCAGGATTTCATAGTGGAAGGCAGACCAGTGGGCGTAGCAATGGATCATGCTCTTTTGACATTGTCTGTTTCATTTCAGTATAGTACAGCCCGGACATCAAGGGGCGGGTCACATACCTGTTATACATTTACATCAGAGACTGACTCGGTTTATACAGAGGAGACCTATAGCCGTCTATGCACAATTGGTCCTGGCCTCTCAGTGGAGGAGTACGTCACTTTACTGACTAAGACACTGCATGGTGCAGCATCAGAGGCATACTCACACACTCAGCCGGCGGGTCAGAGGCGACATTCTGGGATCATGCCCAAAATAGTTGGTATGTTGAGTGCAAAGAGATAAGAACCGAGCTTCAGAGGGATCTTCTTTTAGGAGTCATCACTTACAGACAATCTCGGACAGCCATGATTGAGGAGAGGGGCTACACAGCATCAACGGAGACTACAGTAGAGGATTCGAGCCATACTCTCTCGACATCCAGAGTGCATATGAGGATGGATTCTAGTAGTAGTATCTTTGTTCTAGTTCTTTTGTACCCAGACATGGTATTAGATTCACTATTTTGTAACAGATTGGTCGCATAGGTCATTTTGGCCTTTTGAAGACATTAATATAACATTTCATTTCATTTCATCTCTCTCTCTCTCTCTCTCTCTCTCTCTCTCTCTCTCTCTCTCTCTCTCTCTCTCTCTCTCTCTCTGTGTGTGTGTGTGTGTGTGTGTGTGTGTGTGTGTGTGTGGATAGTTTCCTACGACGTTAGAAATCCTCTTCTTCTTCTTCTTCTCTCTCTCTCTCTCTCTCTCTCTCTCTCTCTCTCTCTCTCTCTCTCTCACTCATGCACGTGCGCGCGCATGAGATTTGGTTTCTTCTCTACATATCCAATTTGTGACATCAAAGATATGGTCGGTTGTTTGAGAGGAGCACTGACTTAAGACAAACTTAAGTTTGTGAAGCCACGAGTTTGGGTTGCTCTCCAAATGCAGTCACCCATGTTTGCATCTTTAAGGCACAAAGCTCTATGCAAGAGACTAACGAGGCAAACCATTGAGCTTACTTATTGAAAAAAGTTGTGTCCTTATGCAAGAAGCTAACACGGCAAAACAGTTTACTTGAGAGTGCTTCTAGGATAGCTAGATGTCCATGGCAATGCTGTAATTGCCATGTATTCTAAATGTGGTGGTTTAACAAAAGCACAAAATATGATTGATGTGCTTCATTACCTTTTGAAAATCCATAGCTGACTCCTATTCTCTTCGTAGTGTGTTCAATAAGGAAGCTATTAGCTCACCTTTTACTAATAAGCTTTTCTTCAAATAACTTCCACTATGCTTTGAGAACTTCTTGTGCATTCCAATGGTATTATAAAAAAAACCCTTGTCAGGCGATAAAATAAGGTTTCTACCATCTCACAAGGATAGCCTCATCAAAATATGTGCCAAGGTACTATTGGTCTTCTGTATTAGCCTTGTGAATTAAGCATGTGTGCTCCTCAATAGTCCTTGCTCGTCTATTATCACAAAACGATGGACTATGTCTGCTTCACATTCCCGTTCTATGTTTTTCCGTGTGTTGTAGCCATGAGCTTTGTTGGTGACCTTCGTCACCTTTACCTTTGAAATAGTGAGTGGTCAAAGTATTGTCCATTTTGGTATCCAGCAGAAACATTAACTATAGTGTCTTGTCATATCTAAAGTGCAACAATCAAAGGCAGCTAATGTCACATGGCATCATTGTAACACGGTGTGTGTGGGAGGCCAAAACATAGGTGTCTTGGAATATCTCTAGGGTAAAATCCCTAATGAAAGGACGGCTCCATAGCAAAGACACCTTTTGTTTGGCTCTGCTTTTTGTTTTTAATACTCAAGTGTCATGATTGGTTTAGCATGGAGATTTTGACAAGGACTTTCTTTTCAGATCACTTTCACTCAAAATCATTACTTGAAGTGAAAGATCGAATAACACCAATCTAAATTTCCCTCTCCTCGCCCTTGATTTTTTTGTGTCCTTAAGTAGGGATTTTACCCTACAAGAAAATCCTCCTTTCTTACCTTGGAAAATAGAGATCTCTCAATGTTGAGGTTATGCATGGTGGTGGTCTTTATTTATATTAATTTTTTGCTATTAGTTGTTTCCTCAAGACGTGCGCCATGGTCGTGGGCGGCCATTATTTGGTTACCTTCCAAAAGTGTAGCACTTATGCACTCAAGCATGAAACGTCATGGGGGGACCAAGCAAATCCTTCAAATGCAAATTTGACAAATGTTGTACAAGATGCAAGATGGGCTTTTAGTAGACAATGTCAGTATGAACCATGTGTTCATGACACATGTATTGCAAAATCTATGGATCATGTGTGGTATTGTGCCAATGGTGCTACTAAACACATTATATCTCATCTTGATTTATTCAATTCTCTTGAGACTACCCTACACTGGGAATGTTGTCACATGTGCCAACAATGCCTATCACCCAGTTAAAGGAGCTAGAAAGATTGAGCTTACTACTATAGGTGGAGTTCTTTCACAATTTTTGATGCTTTGTATGTGCTTGAGATCACAAAGAATCATTTTCCTCTATTTGCACTTGCAAAACTTGCTCTTGTAGTCAAGTTTGTGGATGGCAAGTACACTATGCATAATTTCAATTTTGGTGGTCCTATTGTGACATCTAGCACTTTGTTTTGTGGGTTATATAAGCTACTTTGACACAAAAATTTGGCATGCATATTTTGGTCACTTGAATCTTGTTGATTTGTTGCATTTGCAAAATTTTGATATGGGTACTTTGTTGCTCTCTCATGAGGCTCATTAAAACATAAATGTGAAGGTTTTATTTTGGGCAAAATGCAGCATTCTAAGTTTCCTTAGGATGGTTCTATGCAAGCTACTTGCAAATAGAAGCTCGTCCATAGTAATGTTTGTGGTCATATGGATACTCTTCTCTTTTACGGGTTATCTGCAGTGCATGAATATCAATGATGAATACTCCATGCATGCATGGTGTACCTGCTTTAAGGCAAAGTCCCAAGCGTTTATATGCTTCAAGCAATTTCTACTTATGACTGAAGATGTGTCTCGTTCTGTGGGCACCCTTCGTTCTGATCAAGGGGGTAGTGTACGTCTACAAAATTCAATGTATTTTTGGAGAGTGGTGGTATATAACACCAATGCACGTTGTTGTATATACCACAGCAAAATGGTGGTGCTTAGAGGAAAGACGGTGGGTCACTTATGGAGATCGCACAATGTTATGGTCAAATGCCAAGCTTTGCCTCATGAATTTTGGCTTGAGGATATCATGTATGTTGTGTATGTATTAAATAAGTGTCCCACTAAAGTGTTGCGGTCTATCACTCCATATGAGTCTTGGCATGGCAAGAAGGTATCCATTGGTCATGTATATGTTTGGTTGCTTAGCTTTTGCTTTGGTGCTTGAGCAACAACATAGAACATTGAATGATAAATTTGTGAATTTTATTTCTGTTTATTTTATAGTATCATTTGCAAAAAAAAAAGTGTATCTTGATTAATTGAGATGTTTTGTGGGAAGATGCAGTTCAACTCTTGTTGGCATATACTAAACAGACAAAGATGAGATCATAAAATGCATATAATGCGTTGTTGCCTCTATGTAATACTGGGAGTACAAATGTAAGTCCTAATGAGGGACATGTGCAGGCTATGCAAGTTAGTAGATGAGCCATTTTTTAATGTAAATTTACAAGATGTAATTGAGGAGGATAGGACTAAAAATGAGAAGGTTAGAGATACACCAAGATGGTTGGTGGACACCTTGTGTGACAGTAAATTGGGTGCACCTTTGTTTATATGTACCTGTTCAAATTCTCAGTTTGCCTTTCATGCATCAAACTTTTGTTTTTTGGTCATGTCTGTTGTGTATGATGAGAAACACTCTTTATCATTTGATAAGGCACAAAGTCCAAAAAATTGGTTGGTTGCAATTTGAGTATGATGTTATTGTGAAGAATGGAACATGGTCTTTGTGTGACTTGCCCTTTGGCAAAAGGGCCATTGGTACTAAGTGGTTTTTCAAGTTAAAACGTAATCTTGATGGTAGTCTTGTTGGCTGTGAGGATAAAGTTGTGGCAAAAGGGTATGCTTAAGAGAAGGGCATTGATTTTGAAGAGACTTTTTCTCTGACTGTATAACTATTTGTGCATTGGTAGCTCATATTTACATGAGAACATCGTGGTTTTGTTTAAAAAGGCCAAGAAAATAAGGTACACACTTAAGAAGGCTTTGCATTGTTTAAAGCAAGCGCCATATGTTTGATATGAAAGATTCATGCTTATTTGGTTACACATGGTATTCCAATAGAGAGCACTTTTATGTCAACAAGCATGTGGATGATGGTAAATTGTTTACTTGGTTACACATGGTATTCCAATAGCGAGCACTTTTATGTCAAGCATGCATATTCTATGTTGATGGTAAATTGCTCAGTAAATCAAAGGAGGGGCACACGAGTGTCCACTAGTGGTTTTTGTTCATGTTCGATAGCTCATGTGTATCTTGGTTGAGCAAGAAGTCGTCTACATTGGCCATTTTTAATTGTGAGGCTGAATATAGAGTAGAGCTTTTGTACATGCACTCGTTAAGACTAGCTCCCAAGACTTGCTATATTATACATCCTTGTGGCTTGTTCAATCAAGGTAAAAAAACAAAGTGTGCATGTTGAAAAGGTCTTTCCATGGTTTAAAGCAAGATCCTTCACATATTTTTTAGAATAGTCCAACTAAGAGCCCTTTGTATACTAAGAGTGCAGATAATGTACTTCTAATCATTGTTTATTGTGTTGATGACATGCTACTCACTAGACAAAGGTAGAAGCACATGCTATTCACTAGACAAATGTAGAAGCACATTGCAAGTTTTAAGGCTGATTTGAATGTTTCTTTTGAGATGTTTGGTCATCTTGCATCATTATTTAACAATATTATAAGCAACATGATGGAGGTATGGTGTTTTGTCAAACAATATTTATGTGAGACATGGTAGTTCAGATTTGGCCTTGAAGATTGCAAGTCTATCATTACTCTTGTGGAGACATGTATGAAGCTTAGTCTTCATGATGTTGGAAATTACTTTGATGTCACTCTCGACCAAGAGGTTGTTAGTTGCCTTATTTAAGTCTACATTATGAAGTCAAACAATCAATATAAAGACTCATAGGTGAACAAATTGTATGCATAGCCTAGGCTCTTAGCTTAAGCAGGGTGCTTAGTCTTTCTCTACTTAAGTGGCATTATACATCTTGTTTTGTTTTATCCCAAGAGAGGGTAATTGTTGACAACACACTTTTTTGGACTTAGACTGGGCTTGTTTCTATGACACTCAAGTATACACAAGTGGTATTTTCTTCATGGTTTGATAACTCATGTATATTATGGTTGAGCAAGAAGTAGCATGTTGTGGCCACGCCTACTTGTAAAGCCTAGTACATGGCAGTTTTCATACTATGGTTGAGTATATTCGGCTCAGACCCCTTACAAGTGATTTGGGTATTGGATCATAGCCTGCCACCACTATATTCGCTTATAGCTAGGGTGCATTGATAGTTGCAAGGAACCTAGTGTTTCAGGCTCATGCTAAGCACGTTGACATGCATTAGGATTATGTTAAGAAGACTTATTGTAGTAGAGATCAACTTGGTTTATGTGTTTACATAGGTTAACCTTGTGGATCTTTTCACAAAGGCTCTACTTTGTGATAAGTTCAAAGCTTTTCACAATTTGGGGATTGCTTACATTTCATACAACCTAGCACTCTATGTTTAGGTGCTAGTTCCCTTTGTATGAGTCTTGGTTCATGTTGATTGCATCACTCTTAGGGTTACCATGATGTGGCAATGATATGTGTGAACACACTTAGGACCCACTAGGGCAATTGTTGGAGTTTCAGTAGTTATGGAGGTAGAGAGAGTTTTCCATTCATATTGATGAAAACCTCTAAAGTTGTATTTCATTACGAAAAGTGTGAGAGGATTCATCTTAATAGGCTCATAACCTTGATTATGTGTGAACACACTTAGGACCCACTAGGGCAATTGTTGGAGTTTCAGTAGTTATGGAGGTAGAGAGAGAGTTCCATTCATATTGATGAAAACCTCTAAAGTTGTATTTCATTACGAAAAGTGTGAGAGGATTCATCTTAATAGGCTCATAACCTTGATTATGGAGATGATTTAGCTTGATTGGGATGCTCTGTGATGTAGGGGTTGAGTGCTACCTGATTGGAAGTGACTCTAGGGTCAACTTGCAATGGCCATACAATTTGAGGTTTTTATTTTGGGAGTTTATAATGGCATATCCATAGGGCTAATGTGGTATATCACCAAGATGATGGGGTCAATGATATAATTGCAAAACACAGATTGATCGCTTTTTCACCTCAATGACATAAGCTCTTTCCTTGTTTTGCTTCCTTTGCAAGAGGTTGTAGTACATGACAAAAATTTATTGGATGGTGACTCTCATGGGTTGAGTAGGTGAGCATGATTTTGAAAAAAACGAAAACAGTTGGGCATCTTTGGAAATTCTCTCTCTCTCTCTCTCTCTCTCTCTCTCTCTCTCTCTCTCTCTCTCTACATATATATATATATATATCCCTTTTGTGTTTTTATCCCAAGAGGCAACACCTCTATGTGTGTGTGTGTGTGTGTGTGTGTGTGTGTGTGTGTGTGTTGTTGTTGTTGTTGTTGTTGTTGTTGTTGTTGTTGTTGTTGTTGTTGTTGGCTTTAGACTTATATACAAAGGAATATAATAGCTCAAAAGACAGTTGGTTTTAGACAAAGGACAATGATTAGCACAAACACAACTCAGTCTTTGACTCATTTTTGGACATCATAGTGAGAATGAGGTATCATTCTAATGTTTTCTATGTAAGATAGTCAAGAACAACTTATTCTGAAGCAAAAGAAGCTAGGTTCAAGAGTGATGGACACCAACTAAGCCAAAAAGATCCTAAGTAAAGATAGTCATCGCCTCCATCCATATAAACAAGACAACATATTTGTTAGCCTTGAATACATATTACGAGTGTCAACAGATCTATTAATTGTTATCCATGTCCTACTTAAAACCTGTGTAACTTATTGTTGGGGTATAAAGCCCAATGTGGTCGCCCAGATAAGTGGGCGGGCCGCCAGGTATGTACACATATTCTTTTGTTAAAACCTAATAAGAACTCACTATGCTCTACACATTACAGTATAGCGAGTTCACCATATCGTCGTGCTCTTCTTCTCGCACTCTCTCTCGCGTCGCACTTCCGCTCGTACTCCTTCAACTGGTATTAGAGCTCAGATCGACGCACAGGGCAGCACTGCAGGAGGCTAGAGTCACCAGCTCAGATTGGAGTGAAATTCGACAGGCGAAGACACGGCCCCAAATCTCGTGGGACAGCCCGAAGGCCTTGGTGTTGTCAGAATTTCATTCTGAGGTTATCTCGGCCATCGTTCAGCTTCAACAAAGGTCTGCGCAGGCCATTTTCGACTACGTGGTCTCGACGGGTGCAGATCCGACTCTGCAAATTTGGGGTTTTCGGCCTACGACTGCAGGTGCTGAGGATATCGACACTCTCAGAGTGTTGATTTGTGGCTGTCTACACATCGAAGGACGGCTCACAATTCTTGGAGGCGTGTCACATACGACACGGGCGCATCTACACACAGACTGTAGGCGACATCCACTAGTTCATCAGGTAGCTTGTGTTTGCTGCTTGATATTCCAAATTTCATCTTGACATTGCAGGTAATTCCACATGGGATGTATTGTCAGAGATGATGTATGTCTGTTGAGGGTTTGCTGGCTGTGAGTCACGCAGCAAACAACCGTCGGAGCGGTTACAGCATACAGTGGGAAATTTGTGGATGTATGACTTTGTGGGAAGTCTATGTACTGTCAGATTTATTGCAGCCTTTGTTGAGGGTCGAGTGAGGTTTTATTGAGCTGGGGGATTCTCGAATGTTGAGATCCTTTCGGTGATACAGGTCTTGGAGCAATCCCTCGAGCACCCTTAGATAGGTAGCTACGATGTATTGACTGTGAGTTAGACAGTTGGCATTGCATCTTTGCTTTACTGCCATTGAGGCATTGTCACAGTCTATGCTTACAGGACAGTGAGAGACAGTACAGGTGCAGGACAGGTTTACCCGCAGCTTACAGTGTCAGAGAGACAATGTTTTTTGAGCTGTTTTTGGGTCTGTTTTTAGTACACCAGAGCCATTTTACAAAGGAGACTCTGCCAAAATTTCTGTAGAATCTGAAGCTTTTTTGGTTCATTTGACAGGTTGATATTGGTTCAGAGGTCAGTTTACAGGGGAAACTCTGCCGAATTTTTTCCAGAAAAGTAAACTACTGTGAAGCGTAGCTATGGCTGGATCACAGGACACTGCTCTTTACAATATCAAGAAGCTGGATGGAACCAATTTCCCATTGTTGAAGAAGCATATTTGGCACGTGTTGGTACAAAAGAAGTAGATAAAACCTATAAAGCTCAAGGGGATAAAACCAGAAGATATGGACGAAGATGAATGGAGCGAAATGGATGAATTGGCACTTTCTACCATTATGCTGACTTTGGCAGAAAGCGTTTACTTCAATGTAGCAGACGAAATGTCGGCTTATCAAGCATGGTTAAAGCTGAGTGATCTTTATGAGAAGCAGAGTGGAGCTTCACAGGTATACTGGCTTAAGAAGCTTGTTGACTTGAAGATGAAAGAAGGGACACCTATGTCCAATCATCTGAATGAATTCAACACAATCTATAGTCAGTTGTCAGCTCAAGGTGTCAAGTTTGATGAACCTGTTAGAGCTATGTTCCTGTTGATCACATTGCCGGAAAGTTGGGACACTTTTCGCACAACTTTGAGTAATTCTGCACCTCCAGATGGTTTGAACATAGCAGGTGTAGAAGGAAGTCTGCTTACTGAAGAAACCAATAGAAAGACAACGGACAAAGGCAAAGGAACAGTCTTAGTTGTCAGGGGAAGGACCAAAGAAAAGTACAAAGGTGGAAAGAGGAATCAGTCTCGTAGCAAGTCCCGCAGTGCTAAAGGCAAGAGTGACATAGAATGCTACCATTGTGGCAAGAAGGGTCACATGAAAAGACACTGCAGAGAATGGAAAGCAGAAAAAGACAAAGAGAAAGCTGAAGACCATGGTGAGAAGAACAAGTCCTCAGTGAAGATTCAAGAAATAAATGTGACAAACACTGTTGTAGAGGATGACAGTCTAGTGTCAGGAGACATCTACTTCTTGAAGAATACAATGGACTCAGCTCTTCTTACAGCATCTGATGGAAATGCACTAAGTGACTGGATTATAGACTCAGGGGCATCACTTCATGTGTCTCCAAACAAGGAGTGGTTTACCTCTTATGTGACCACTAAAGATCATGTTCGGCTAGGCAATGGGCAGACATGTGAGATCTTAGGTGTTGGAGATGTTCAATTGAAGTTTCAGAATGGCTCTTCTTTCACGCTGAAGAATGTGAGACATGTTCCCGCAATTACAAAGAGCTTGATCAACACAGGTTTACTTGATGATGCTGGCTACGTCACCATTTTTGGACAGAACATGTGAAAGATATCCAAGGGTTCTATGACAGTAGCACATGGAGTAAAGTCTGGAGGACTTTACATGATTTATGTATCAAATGTCTCTAAAAATGTAATCAATGTAACCGAGCAGCCGAACGTTTCTTTGTGGCATAGCCGGTTAGGACATATGTCCAAGAAGGGAATGGAAATCTTGTCTCGTTCTGGTTATTTGCCTGGATTTTCATTTAATGATTTTGAATTCTGTGAACATTGTCTGTATGGTAAGCAAACACAGCAGCCAGATAAGCATAGAAGCAATAGAAGAGATACACAGTTGGCACTTGTTCATAGTGATTTGTGTGGACCTATGCCTAACCTATCTCTAGGGGGAGCTTCTTACTTTATGACATTTATAGATGACTACTCGAGGAAAGTATGGGTTTACTTTCTCAAGCACAAGGATGAAGCGTTTAGTGTTTTCAAAACGTTTGTGACACTTGTGGAGAATCAGAGTGGCAAGAAGCTTAAATGCTTACGCACTGACAATGGTGGAGAGTATGTTTAAAAGGCCTTTCAAGACTTTTGTGAGTCAAAAGGTATAAAACGTGAACATATTGCTCCTTATAATCCTCCTCAAAATGGTGTTGTTGAGACGATGAATAGGACCATACAAGAAAAGGTCAGAAGTATGTTGTCTAATGCACAGCTGCCAAATGGGTTTTGGGCTGAAGCTGTATCAACAGTTGTTCATCTTGTAAATAGATCTCCTAGCAAGGTTTTGCAGAAGGATTCAGTGCCAGAGATGGTATGGTCACGCAAAATGCCCTCATACAAACATCTCAGAGTCTTTGGCTGTGAGGCATATACTCACGTTCCAAAGGAATTTAGGAACAAACTTGAGCCAAAGAGTAGAAAGTGCATCTTTCTAGGCTATGGTAATTCTGGTGAGATGGGGTACAGACTTTGGGATCCCGAATCCAGAAAGGTTGTCCGTAGCAATGATGTTCACTTTAATGAATCCAAATATCATTCTAAACCAGAGAGGGTTGAGGAGATTAGAAGAGTTGTCTTCCAAGAAGATGGACCTGCACGTGCAAGACAAAATGTCAGGGCTCAAGAGGAGCAAGGACAGGATAGAGTGGAACCACAGGTTGTGGCTGAGCCTGAGCCACCTATTGTGCGTAGATCTGGACGTGTCACGCGACCTCTTGATAGGTTTGTTCCATCTATGAATTATGTCATGTTGACTGATTGCACTGAGCCTTCATGTTACAAGGAAGCAGTGCAAATGAAGGACTCCAGGAATTGGCAATTGGCCATGCAGTCAGAGATGACAGCTCTGCATAAAAACCAGACATGGAAGCTAGTTAAATAACCACAGGGCAAAAAGGCTCTACCTTGTAAATGGGTTTACAGGTATAAGATCACCGCTCATGATAGTCAGCCAAAGTACAAAGCAAGGCTTGTTGCCAAGGGCTTTAAGCAAGAACAAGGCATTGACTTTGATGAAGTCTTCTCTACGGTGGTCAAAATGACTACATTGAGATGCTTTCTTGCATTGGTTGCCATATTAGATTTGGTGTTGCACCAAATGGATGTCAAGACAGCGTTCTTGCATGGTGATTTAGATGTGGAAATTTACATGCAACAGCCAGAAGGGTTTTTTGAGAAAGGCAAGGAAGATTGGGTATGCCAGTTGTTAAAGAGTCTTTATGGCTTAAAACAATCACCGAGGGCATGGTACCATAAATTACACAAGTTTATGCTTTCTCAAGGCTACAAACGTAGTGAGTTCGATCACTATCTATATACAAAGAAGGCTAAGGATGGCAGTTGGCTGATCCTTATTTTGTATGTGGATGACATGTTGATTGCTGGCAAGCACTTGGAAGAAATTTCAGCTTTGAAGTCAAAGATGGCAAAATCGTTTGACATGAAAGACATGGGTGAGGCAAGTCATATACTTGGTATGCGCATTGAGAGAGACAGATCAAAGAAGTTGATTTGGTTATCTCAAACAGAGTATATTGACAAGGTTTTACAACGTTTCAATATGGAGAAGGGAAAGGCACTGAGTGTTCCGTTACCACCATATGTGAAACTTAGCAAACAAGATTGTCCTGTGTCTGAGGAAGAACAGGCTGAAATGGATAAGATTCCATAAGCGTCTGCAGTGGGTAGTTTGATGTATGCAATGATTGCTACTCGCCCAGACATTGCATTTGCAGTGGGAGTAGTAAGTCGATACATGTCAAACCCAGGCAAGAAACATTGGGAGGCAGTGAAGGAATATTGAGATATCTGAAAGCTACGAAGAGTATGCGTATATGCTATGGGAGTCAGGAGCTAAGTGTAAAGGGTTTTATAGACTCAGATTATGCAGGTGACGTATACAACCGAAGGTCTACGTCAGGGTATGTCTTTACATTGGCTGGTAGAGCAGTATCATGGCGTTCTAGATTACAAGATTGTGTTACTTAGTCTACTACAGAGGCTGAATATGTTGCAGCATCAGAGGCATGCAAAGAATCAATTTGGCTTAATCGACTAGTAACAGATTTGGGAATCAAAGAAGAGATGCCTGTGTTATATTGTGATAGTCAAAGTGCTATACAATTGGCTCGCAAACGAGTTTATCACTCAAAGACAGCATGTGGATGTGAAGTATCATTTCATCAGGGAAATGCTCGAGGATAAGCAACTTCAGCTTGTCAAAATTCACACCACAGAAAATCCTACTGATCTACTTACAAAAGGACTTCCCTCAGAGAGCTTTGCGCATTTTTGCAAGCAGTTAGGTGTAGGGTAGTACATCACTTCTCTACATCTCTTGTATATTAGCTTGTATAGTAGCTTCTCTCACACTTAAAGTACCACATTGGACTTTAAGTGGGAGGTTGTTGGGGTATAAAGCCCAATGTGGTCGCCCAGGTAAGTGGGCGGGCCGCCAGGTATGTACACATATTCTTTTGTTAAAACCTAATAAGAACTCACTATGCTTTACACATTACAGTAGAGCGAGTTCACCATATCGTCGTGCTCTTCTTCTTGCACTCTCTCTCGCGTCGCACTTCCGCTCGTACTCCTTCACTTATACCTACCATCCATGTAGTGCTAAACATCAACAAGTATCCACTCTCAAATTAGTAAGCCACATATGAAAGTGACATGCGTGTGTGTGTGCGCGCGCGCGTGTGTGTGTGTGTGTATAGGTTGCAAGAGACCAAGGCTCATCACAAAAGTAACAAATAGAGAATAGGCTACCATCTCTTGATTAATGAAAAAGCTAGGAATGGACCATAATACATAGGTAAGCCATTTCCAAATCATAGAGAGATTTTTCTTGCAGAAGCTTTTTAGGGTAAGAGTTTCCTCTATACCTGTCACCATCACAACCAACAAGAAAAAAATCCCTTTAGTCAGTGGAAGACATGTGTCACAAAGAAAAACCCACGTGTTATACATGTCAACCAAAAAATGCAATGCAAAGAGAAATTCCTTATGAAAGGAGGCTGGCACCTGTGTAATGCTCTCCATAGCTATTGGATTGTGTTGAATGTAGGAAAAGGGGCCCAATAATTGCTCTGTGAAGCCAAAGGTGGTATTGTCATACACTAGCACTTGAAATTAGTAAGTCTCTTCTTGCATCGGGTCCATACAAGGCACCTCTTTTAAAGCCATAGGCATGCATGCACAAGGTAGTGTTGGAGTGGTGCCACTCCTTAGCCAAGCCAGAAAAAACATTTTTCTATGGGGGCTACCATATGTAGGAGAAACCATACAAGCGCAGGGCATATCTGCCAAGTGACGGGAAAAAATGCTTATCGTGCCAAATGATGGTGTTTCCACACGTATAATAGACATGCTGAGATAATTATGGACTAAGCCCCTTCTAGGCTTTTCCAAAATTTCTAAAAGGGGTTAGGGGAGTATCCCATGGACCAAGAGATTTAAAAAATGATTTGTTATTGGTGCACCTGTCCATGTGGTTATAAACAAAATGTTTTATAGGCAGTATCTGTGTATCCCTCCTTTCAATCCCGCACTAGGCCCCCTCTCATGGGGGTCCTAGTGCCCATCATTTAGAGACAGTATGTGTAGGAGTGCTTTAGGATCATAAGTAAAATTGGAGGAACAATAACCTTATAGGGTTTGCCTTATCAATCTCCACAATTTTTCCTATTCAAAACCATTTTTACAAAAAGCAGCCACTAGCTGGTGGATGTCCATAAAGGCATTTAGGGTATCCAAGTTGCAAAAAACAATAGGTTTTAGCTGTGATAGGATGACTTTATGTGCCTAATTGAAGGTCTATTGCTAGCTCTGTGGATGTTATTTATAGTAATTTGGAGGGATATATGGTTTTTAGCTATAGCTTTCTGAATTTTGCCATCAATTATGGAGAGGAAAAGACTTAGGAATGTTGTTTGTAAAGTTTTCTTTCCTTCAATGGTGAGCTCTAGTGCGTAAATGACTTCCTTAGCAATGAACCATTTTGGTCTTTGACAATCTATCCACAGGATATCGTCAAAATATCTAAACGGGATAGCTAGCTCGGTTAACATTTCCCTAGAGGTTGGAGATATTATCATCTTTTCATAGTAATTATACTCCAAAGCATGTAAATAAAGATTAAACAATATAGGTAAACATGCAAGCCCCATGGGGATCCCATTAGTTTGCTGGTAGAACTTTTGGTAGCATTGAATGTACATATGGTTAATCAACCAAGTGTTAATCTTAATTACGTAATCAAGGGAGAAGGAGAGTCCGTTCTTATATTTGTTTTTTGACCATGCCCCTCCTGACAGAAAGTTGGGAAGTTTTGGAAAGAAATGTAGGGGGTTTTTGTTATTTGGAAAGCACAAGTAATGAGGTTATTAATGAGAGGAATTAGACCCATATCTCCATTATGGGGGATATTCTCATAACATTTCTTAATGTCTGCTGAGCAGAATATGCTAGCACCTTTTGGTAGGTTAATTACACAATCATAGATGGATTCAATAATCGACCAGGACTGTATCCTTAAGTTATGGCAGAGAAGAGTTTTTTGGTTAAGCATCCTTGCTCTTTGTTTTAGATTTGGTAGGCAAGATATCAAGAGGCATGCCATAAGCAACGAGGCTTCTGAGTAAATACTAGAAGCACCACAAGTTAGCCATCTAAAACTATTCTTGTGTATTTTAAAAGATGTCATTAGGAAGGACAAAGATGCCGAGGATGGTAAGTTCATCCTTTTAAGCATATCCATGATAGTCTAGAAGGGTCCTCTAAGCAATAAGAGAAGTCACTATTGGTGAGTCTCTGTTGAATTTCCTTTTGTATCAGTGCTTTACAAATAAAAAGAGGGTTGTTTGGGGCCTTGTCAACAGATGTAATAAGGTATCAATGTTTAAGAGAGGAAAGGATGACATTCATATCTACATCAGCATCATAACCAAACTTTTAGGGTAGTCAGCCCAGACAATAATCATGAAAAGCTTGCCTAACCGAGTTGACATCCAGATTAGGAAGTAAGAAGACTATCTTGTCAGAAAGAAGTTTTAACAAGACCGAATACAGTTCATTAAAAGCCTCATGTAGATCATGGGGACAAGAAGGTATGTGGTTTAACCCCAACATGAGTACCCTCTTAACCTTTGGGGGAACAAGCAGATGCTCCACACTAACCAAAACATGACTAAGGTTAGGAACAAAACCAAGGTCAAAAGGGGTACAAGGACAAGAGAAAGGGTTATCTTTAACCAATGCATAAATGTTGAACCAAGCCGGGATATCCAATTGAGCAAGAACCAGTAAAGCAGTGGAGTCATCCAAAGCCAGAGCAGCCTTATTTGCATCCACAAGAATTTTATGAAAGGATGGATCCTTAATGCAGAGGAGTAAACCTTGCACAATAGATGGAGGAGCCGGTAGGCTACCATCATATCCAAGGGTTGCAAGTGCATTATCCCATCTATTTAAGCTTGCCTGTAGAAAAACATTTTTTGTGAGCCGAGAGAGAAGCAATCAATAAGTTAAAGATGATAGGTAATCCATGCAAATTACTATCACCACCAGTGTGTGTGTGTGTGTGTGTGTGTGTGTGTGTGTGTGTGTGTGTGTGTGTGTGTGTGTGTGTGTGTGTGTGTGTGTGTGTGTGTGTGTGTGTGTGTGTAGGTTACAAGAGACCAAGGCTCATCAGAAAAGTAATAGATAGAGAATAGGCTACCATCTCTTGATTAATGAAAAAGCTAGGAATTGACCATAATACATAGGTATGCCATTTCCAAATCATAGAGAGATTTTTCTTGCAAAAACTTTTTGAGCATAGTTGGGATTTTTCATGCTTTCCATGCATTTATTTGTGAGAAAATGTATCAAGGAAGACCGCACAAGGATCTCGCAGATAATGGAATATTCTTTTATGATGTCATATTTGCTCTATACCTGTCACCATCACAGCCAACAAGAAAAAATCCCTTCAGCCAGTGGAAGACAGGTGTCACAAAGAAAAACCCACGTGTTATAGATGTCAACCAGAAAATGCAATGCAAAGAGAAATTCCTTATGAAAGGAGGCTGGCACCTGCGTAATGCTCTCCATAGATATTGGATTGTGTTGAATGTAGGAAAAGGGGCCCCACAACTGCTCTTTGAAGCCAAAGGTGGTATTGTCATACACTAGCACTTCAATGTAGTAAGTCTCTTCTTGCACCGGGTCCATAGAAGGCACCTCTTTTAAAGCCATAGCCATGCATGCACAAGGTAGTTGTGGAGTGGCGCCACTGCTTAGCCACGCCAAAAATAACATTTTTCTGTGGGGGCTACCATATGTAAGAGAAACCATATAAGCGCAGGGCATATCTGCCAAGTGATGGGAAAAAATGCTCATCGTGCAAAAATGATGGTGTTTCCACACGTATTATAGACATGCATGAGATAATTATGTACTAAGCCCCTTCTAGGCTTTTCCAAAATTTCTAAAAGGGGTTAAGGGGAATATCCCATGGACCAAGAGAGTTAAAAAAATGATTTATTATTGGTGCACCTGCCCATGTGGTTATAAACAGAATGTTTTATAGGCAATACGTGTGTGTGTGTGTGTGTGTGTGTGTGTGTGTGTGTGTGTGTGTGTGTGTGTGTGTGTGTGTGCGCGCGCGCGCATGTGCATGCCCTAATCCAGGCACCATACTCAATGAGTTGACAGTATGTCCATTGAGTATGGCCTACTGCCTCATCAAGTTGATGAGAATAGAATAGTCAGTTCTGAAGCCAAAGAGTTGTATCATATCAGAAAATCCATGAGTCTCATTGGAGCTATAAGTGACAATGTTAACAGAGAGGATTATACTCCAGTTGGATTTTTAAGGCTTTGTTAGCCAGTAGAGAATAGTACAGATGTCGTTCATGGTCATTCGTAGAAGTTTTCCATGCTTTAACCAGTTTCTATGGATAGTCCTCAAACGAACTGTCCATCCAAGAGTAGTTCGTTTACAGGTAAAATATTCCTGAAATCATAAGAATCAAAATAATTACACAAGGGTAAATAATTTTGGATTAACCTGCAACCTAAAACCAATAGAGTCAAAGACTATAATAACTGTGATCATGATTCCGATCTATAGACAAGGAAAGACCACCTAACAAGGAATTATAAACAGTGGGTCCATTATACAAAAATCTCCAAAGCCAACGTCTTGGATTTCCAGTTTTCTCCCACCTAACAAGGAATTATAAACTGTGGGTCCATTATACAAAAATCTCCAAAGCCAGCGTCTTGGTTTTCCAGCTTTTTGGGAGAACCTTGTGTTTAGGACGTATGTGTTGCTATTTTTAGACTTATACTTATACACAAAAGAACACAACACTTCAAAAGATAGCTGGCTTTAAACAAAGGACAATGATTAGCACAAAAACAACTGAGTCTTTGATTCATTTTTGTACATCATAGTGAGAATGAGGTATCATTCTAGTGTTTTGTATATAAGATAGTCAAAAACAACTTATTTTGAAGTGAAAGAGGTTAGGTTTGACAGTAATGGACAACAGGTAGGCCAAGATCCTAAGTAAAGATAGAGTTCTTACACGCATCCATATAAACAAGAAAACAGATTCGTTTTTGTATATGAGATAGTCAAAAACAACTTATTTTGAAGTGAAAGAGGCTAGGTTTGACAGTAATGGACAACAAGTAGGCCAAAATCCTAAGTAAAGATAGAGTTCTCACCTGCATCCATGTAAACAAGACAGCAGATACGTTAGCCTTGAATTCGTATTACAGGTGTCAACGAACCTATCAGTTGTTATACTTGTCCTGCCTCAAACCTTTTTAACTTATACTTATCATCCATGTAGTGTTAAATATCACCAAGTATCCATTCTCATAACAATAAGCCACATATGAAAGTGACATGCGTATGTGTGTGTGTGTGTGTGTGTGTGTGTGTGTGTGTGTGAGACACACACACACACAGAAAGGGCGGTGCCATGAAGGTTGCAAGGCAAGGTGAAAGGGCTAAGAGACTCTTTGGCTTGGATCTCGACCCAACCAAACCTCTTATATAAAGCACCTAGCCCCTATCTTTAAGACCTCTTTACTCATAGCCACATTTTGGATCTTATATCTCTCGTCCCTAAGACCTTTGCTCTTAAATTTCTCGCCCCTTGAAAAAGAGTTTTCATCCTCAAAAATAAAGGAGAGAAACCTCTTATGAAGAGCACCAATGTTTTCATGAGTGGTACTTCTTCAAGTCGATATTTCCACTTAATTAGAACGTGTTGATGAACATGTTTCTTGTTTGTAACCTATGGAGATCCAAAATCTTTTATGGTTCATGAAGTTGAGATGGTGTTTCAATTATGTTAAAAATATTTGAATCAATAACATTGTCTTCCTAACCTAACCGTTTTGCATAAACGGCTAACATGAAAACATGGTAAGCTCATGAATCTGCTAGTAAATCCAATTTATAATCCCACTCACCCATCTTCTTAAGAATCTTGAGAGGATCACAATATCATGGTGAAATCTGAAGGGTAGGTCCACTTTTGGGATTTTGGGAATTATTCAAGTCCCCTTTTTTATAATGCTACTCAAAAACTTAGTATTTTTGTGTAGTTTGAGCTATCATCTATTTGTGGGCACACTCTATGTCCCATTAAAATATATCCCTTGACACATATCTATAGGGGCGTGTGTATTTACATATATTGGTACATACATCAACTGTAACGACATCGAAAGCATGAGGGAAACATGGCACTAAACTAAATTTGTATTATACAACATTCTTCATGTGGAAAAAGTGCTTTAAATTAGTAGCTCAATATTCAAACGTTATGGTTAAAGCATTGTCTATATCCACACTGAAACAACTCTAAAATACTCAAAAACAAATTTTAGACTTGAAGGGATCTCATTGGTGTTTATAAACACCAAGATAGAAAATTAATGTTACCACCAAGCAACCACCTTTTATGTAGCCATGGGCCGGGCTTGTCGAACCCGCTAGTAGTGTATTATGTTATTGGTCGGGCTTGTTGCTCAGACGGGAATAGTTAAGAGCCGATGAGAGGCGCACTCTAAAACTGGAACCTATAATGTTTGGGTAAGATTGGCCAAGTGCGGGTGACCAAATGTGAACAGGCAAGCCCACATAAAAATCATTATAAACCTAAAATACCTCATTCTCTCATTTGTGCAATGCAAGAAGAGTGCTCTTGCTCCATCTCCTTCTCTGTCTCCCTTGTGTACTAGTGTGTGTGTGTGCTTGAGAGAGAGAGAGAGAGAGAGAGAGAGAGAGAGAGTGTGTGTGTATGTGTGTGTGATGGAGCATTGCGGTGATACAACGGCGGTGAGGCGGTTGAGCGCGGCACAGTGGCGGATCCCTCTTCTTCGTGGCGAGGAATTCTCCACGACAGCAAGCGTAGAGCAGTGAGTGACACCACATTGTCATCTTTGAGCTTACTAGTTTAGCTATTTTCATGCTTGGAGCCATCTGTGGCTCGCACACAGTGTACGGCAAGTATCTTGCATTGACACGTGCGATAGAAGTACACATTTTTGGCGCCGTTGTCGGAAAAATGCCCTGCATTAAGCTTGAGTAGCACTCTATGCTGCTTTGTCGTGCATTATGAAATGTAGGAAAGGTAGAGAAAGAAGGTGTGTGGCTTGTTGAGAAGGATTTGTGACCTTCGTTGTGCTGCAGTGTACTATTTTTGTTAATAAGGTGTTGAAAGGTAGTACGTTTTCTGTTCATAAGGTGTTAGAATTAAGGTAGTAGAGCTATAATGTTAGTTCTGTAAGGTACAGTAAGTAGATATGTTAGTTAATTAGTTGTTGTAGTACTGTGTTAGTTGTAAGTAGGTAGGTTAGGTGTTTGTGTACTCTCACGCGTGGCGCAGCCGCGACGACCTTATCCCAAAAAAAAGATTTTTTTTTTTTAACATTCTTTAAAAAATTTTAAATTTTTAAAGTTAAGATTGGGATCGAGAATATTCCCCACGCGCAAGCCCAAGCCCGAGCCCAAGCTGACGCTCAAGCTCAGGCCTCAGTCACCCTTCAAAATTACTTATTTTAGCATCACGCGTAAGTAAAAATTGACCCTTTTGAGGACCAACGGAGCTTCGAGTAACCGAACGCTGTGCTGTAAAGCACACCACAACCCCCTGAGTGATACGCTCGTTTCGAGCTATCACACGCTCTAATATAGAAACCGATCATTAAAAAACATTAAAATAATATTTAAAAAACATCAAAAAACGAGTGAAAACAGGGTATTAAACGCCTAAAAAATTAAGCGGTTAACCTTCGACATCGACACTTGTAGGGTGCCAAAGGCACATGGATATGCGCTTTGATTGTGTGCTAGAGACCGAGCAACTAGCGAGCATTTTGACTTACGCGGATTCTCAATACCCACCCACCTTAGGTTTCGGGCCCTCGGCGGGGACCCAAGGTAGTACCACTCAAGACCCGCATATTGCGTCCAGTGGCTCTTTCTCTGACTACGATGTCATGGAGAGTTACCCAATGCCTAATCCTAATAGCTCAAGCCAAAACGTGCATGCCATGGGCCACGGTTCGGGCCGAGCGTGCTTAGCCGCTTGAAGAAAACCTTTAGTAGAGCCACTCGCTCCAAACATGGAGCTAACGATGTAAATGAGGAGGGTGGGGAAGTAAATTATCCATTCATGACCAACGTAGACCCTATGCCCTAAAAGAGTGTGCACATGAATACTCCATTCACTGCACCCCCTGACTCTTCAGAGCTATTCCCCTCCGAGGTTATATTACCTAATGGTAGAAGCCTTGCCGAAGTGTAAGAGGTTGAGCGATATACCATTGCGGCTAGGGAAAAGGAAATCGAGAGCTTACGCAAGGCGAAGCAACGAAGAGAGTTAAAAGCGAAAGCCCCTATGTCAATATCATTGCCAGGAGAGCAATTGAGTGCTCTTGAATTAGCGACCACTAAGGGTCAACCCATAGAGATCCACATTGCATCTAGTTCAAAGGACACCCCTAGCACCTCAATCCTAGATGGAGCGTTCCTAAATGAGAACTGGGAGTACGAATCACAAATGGAAACTCTAACCGACCTATACACAGGTCACACCTATCACGTGGGTTGGTTAGATGTCCTACAATGCACAACGGGTGCTACTAGTGTGGAGTCACATGGGTTGGTTAGATGTCCTACAATGCACAACGGGTGCTACTAGTGTGGAGTCACATGGGTTGGTTAGATGTCCTACAATCCACAATGGGTGCTACTAGTGTGGAGGATCAACAACAAAGAGTTTGTGAGGTCATCCATAGGGTTATTGAGCTAGAAAGGCAGAATAAGGGGATCCAAATGCCTTCAACGGGTCTCATGAGATTCTTGGATACATGGAAGGCTAAACAACCAACCTTATTGCAAATGGAGACTCCCTCGGTAAGTTTGATGGATCTGCCATATGTTGTTTTGCCAGGGGTCTCAGTGCAATCTGAGCCCACAAGTGATAGCTTTACCTTTCCAAGTCTATCTCATCTTTCCCTTGATGACACCATGGCTACCATGCCTACCCCAATGGTGGGCATGCCAAGAAACACGCCATGGACATCATTTGTTAGTAAAGCACCGCTACATGGTAGCTCAATGCCTGCAACAATACCTACAAGTGGGTACCAATCATATACACCTATGGGTCATGCTCATGTACCTCCTACCACTCCCATTGTTTCAACAACCTATGCTCTACAACCACAACATCCAAGCTCTTATTTCCATGGGACCATACCGGCTAGCATTAGCATGTCACATCCGATGCCTGCTATGCCTAGGGCCACACATATGAACTTTGGGCCACCACATGGCACAACACCACACCAAAGGTGGAACCCAAGGGCTTCCTATGCGCCAAGCCCAATGCCAATACCTACTCCACATATAGTCTCTGGAGCACCTTCACCCACGGTGCCTACTCACTTAGGTGACTTGGCAACATTTGCTCAAGCTATCGGTCGATCTATTGCTGAGAATATGCGTAACATGCCTGATAGAGAACCTAGAAGTAAGGCAGTACAAATAGGCAAGCTCACACAAAAATTTAGTGGAGACGGGGATGTGAGAAAGCATATCGAAGTGTTTGAACAGATATGTGATTCTCTATCAGAACACAATGACCTGCATAAGAGTAATGCTTTAAGCCTAACCTTAAGTGGAAAGGCTAGGGATTGGTATAGAACCCTAAGGGCGGAAGAAAAAACGATTTACCCTACTCGTAGGAGACTGTTCTTGAAAGAATACATATGAGAGGGAGTGCTTTGGGGTGTAGCCTCTCAGCTCCAGAAAGCCCAACGAGAGGAAGGAGAGTCGGTGAGATACTTTATTAGTCACTTAAAGCATTTGAATTCTCATTGTAATCCAAATGAGCGCTTCAATAATAAGCAATTGCTTGATAGATTCATTAGGGGATTACGACATGAGGATATCTACAATGGCCTAGTCATTAGAGGTATCACCACTTGAAAAGCGGTCACCACCAATGCGATCCAGTTGGAATATAATTTAATGATTCAAGGAGAAAGAGTGTCTATTGAGCCTAAATCTATTAACTCGCAAGAATCGGGGCATCAGCCCGATGACCCTAAAGCCTATTGCTAAGGAGCCAAAGATATCTGAGATGACTTTAGCAGATCTCACCAAGGCCATTCAAGAGAGTCTTATAGACAATCGTTCTCCACAAAACAATCATATGTATCCAAGAAGGGAGCAACAATGGTGCTCAGTATGCTATGGTCCGCATAGTACTAGTGAATGCCCTACTTTTAGAGTGAAATTCAATGGGAATTGCAATGCTTGTGGGAGGTATGGTCATTAAGCTAAGGATTGCAAAGTATTTAAGTGCGCGATGGCCAATAAACCAACCTTAGCATGGACAGACACACCTCGAGTGCCTGCATTGATGCCAACCCCACCTCTTGAACAAACGTCACAACACATGGTCCCTAGGGCCCAAAATGTTGTTCAAACAACACCCTTACCACCTCCAGTGCTAGGACCGCAACCACCACATCCGAGAATCACTTCTGTGAATCAAGTGGGTTGTGAGTCATCTATTGCTTGTTTGGAAGGATGTGAGGAAGATATAGACCCTAATATTGCCTATGGGATGGATGCGCTTGAAGAAAGTCCACAATACTACATGGAGGACTATTGGGGACAAGTCAAACATGTTTATCAAGTATCTGCTCTTGCTGCAAGAGGCCAAAATATCAATTACACTACCAAGAGACCACCTCTTCAATGCTATGAGTGTGGAGGTCCACATCGTGTGTCCGAGTGTCCTATTAGGCTACAAAAGAACACCACACTAATGCAAACCAATCAAGTGAGCATGTCTACAATGCCGATACTCATGTGTAATCAATGTGGTATATATCATTTGATTGCCCAATGTCCAAATAATCCAAATGCACCGAAGATCACGCCATTAAACTTGATTGAGGTTACCAAGGAGCCATCACAAAGTACACTTGTGGTACTAGTAAACGTGGAGGCACGGCATCAATTGCCCAATCTCAGAAGAAGAAGAAAACACAAAGGAAAAAATCGCAAAAAGCAGTGAAGTCAGACCCGAGTACAAAGACCAACATAGGACAACCCCATATATACGAACGATGTTGAAGAGGATTTTGATTCAGATGAAACCATGGAGACCAAAACAACTACTAAGAAAGAAACCAGCAAGGAAGATCTTCATGAGCCACAATGGCCAGGATCCAAGAAGAAGATAGGAACTTATCCAAACCCTACAGAGGAGATCAAGCGGGTCAAGCAATTAAGGATTTTGGTAGAAGATACCCAAAGGGATCTAGACCCAGCACCTAGCCAGATCCAGATTACAGACATAGTGTTCCCTACGCAACAACAACCTCAAAAAGTCCATAGACCCCTAGCCATACCTAGTGTCATCCAAGAAGAAAGTGGGCGTACTCACTTCTTGTTGCAAAGAATGTTTCCCTATCAAAGAAATGGAGATCCCATCTTCCCCACGTCAATGGACTGAAGCCCAAAAGGTGTTGTTAAATATTGCCAAATTGATGGATTTCATGGCTTCAGAGGTTAGAACCACCATCATGTCCAAACTATATGGAGACCCTGAGCTATTCTTAGCTCTTCGAGCTTTCCTCAATGGAGAATTGAAGGTCGGGCTACCACAATTTGCACAAATGGATGGAGCTAGGGAGATGCCAATAGAGGAGGAACACTTAGATCCACAATCCAACCTAGATGAGAACCTTGTTAAATACCTGTTAACAAGTTGGGACAATACTTTGAGGGAGATGAATCCAATGCAACCATATCAATCACTACCAAGGGATTAATTGTGAAGGGAATCCTTGATGGTGGCGATGGGGTTAGCATTGTGACTAAAAATTGATGGGAAACTATGGGAAGACCTCACCTTGGAACCACAACCATAGTAGTAAAGATGGCCATTGGGTCTATTGTTAAACCTATTGGGATGCTAGAAGATCTCAAGATCAAGGTTTGGACATAAAATAAGAATTACCTTCATTGTTATGGATTTCTCCAAGCACACTATGGCATCTGAGATGATCTTAGGACGTCCTTTCATGAGGGAAGCAAAAATTGTGCATGACTGGCCTAAAAACCATGTCTACTTGCAATTCCAAGATTCTGTCATTCGAGTGGATCTTGTAACTGGTCGAGCATGTCCTCTAGGAAATAGCTTTATAATTGATCATAGATCTGACACCACAGTTCAATCGGTCCCATTGCAGTATTGTTACACGTGTAAAGCGGACATTGATGTTAGGGAAGATTCTCCGATATGGATGTACTACCTGGGATGACTGAGTCGAACAATGTGGATTGGGTCCACCTAGCAGCAACCATAGACACTTGGGTAAACAGGGGGACGACCTGGGTAACATCTGAAGGAGATGAAATGCCACCACTCGTGCCCTTAAATATGCTAGAAGCAATGCATATAGCTTCTGATGACCTACAAGATGAAGGTCTGACTGGCATTGGAACCAGTAACGTCTCAAGCCCACACTTTTTGGGGTCATCAATTGAAATTGATTCTGAGGACAAAAAATCTGAGTTAAATTTTAGTGCAAATGTGGGGACAAACCATTTAGGGCCCAGTGGTACCCTAGATGACAATCTATCCAAGGGAGCAGAAGACACAAGTAGCGATTCATCTAGTGACTCTTCACTAGAGATCGGTCGTAATCAAAATTTAAACAAGAAGAGTAAGAAATATAAGAGGTGATGATATCGAGGAAATGTGCGTGCTAGAATAAAGGAAAAGAAATCTACCGCAGAATGGCTTAATTATATAGGGGCATGTGATGCTCATCGGAAGTTGGTAGATAATTGGGGTGAATACCTTCAAAGCGTTATGTGGTGTAGTCCACAACCCATTGACATCGCACAAGTAGAAGCTACAAAGAAGCCAAAGTTGAGTCGCACTGTAAGGAGACGACAAAATCGAGAGTTAGCTCAACAACAAAAGGAATCGGAAGTGCAATCACAGTCCACAGAACAATAGGACCCCACAGACTTACACCCTGCACCTGAACATTTCAAATCCTACACCACAGAGGAACGTAAGGTTGTGTATACAAAGGCTCAAAGAAAACCTATTGATGGAAGCGATGGAGTCTATGATGGTCCCGTGATAGTTAAGGAAATAGAGCTAGCAGACCCAAGAGAAGAGTCCAAACCTGTTTTCATTGCCCAAGATCTGACAGAGACTAAAGAGTGTGTACTTAAAGAACTTCTCAAAGAATTCAGGGATATATTTGCTTGGACATATCATGATATGAAAGGTGTTCCACCTTCCATGGTGCAACACACAATCCCCATGAATAGCATGGCTAAACCAGTTCAGCAAAACGACCCTACCCAATGAATCCTAAATATGCAAAGATCGTTCAAGAAGAGATTGAAAAGCTTGTGAAATGCGGATTCATTTACCCTATTGAGCACTCAGAATGGGTGTCTCCAATAGCGATTGTGCCAAAAAAGAATGGGAAACTCAGAGTGTGCATGGATCTCAAGAAGGTCAATGCCGCCACTAGGAGGAACCATTACCCCTTGCTATATTCAGAACATGTGCTTGAAAGAGTTGCAGGGAAGGAAGCTTATAGCTTTTTAGATGGGTACTTTAGCTACAATCAAATCACAATTGTGCTAGAGGACCAAGTTAAAACAACCTTTATAACTGAATTTGGAGTGTTTGTATTTTGTGTTATGGCTTTTGGCTTAACCAATGCCCCCGCTACCTTTCAAAGATTAATAAACACTGCTTTTAGCAAATATTTGAGGGAGTTTTGTGAAGCTTTCTTAGATGACCTTTGTGTTTATTCCTCTTGGAAAGAACATCTATCATGCTTACGAAAAGCATTTGAGAAGTGTAGATTGTATCACATCTCCTTAAACCCTTTCAAATGCCAATTTTGGGTTAAACATGGAGTCATTTTAGGGCATATAATGTCCAATAATGGGATTTTCACATATGAGAGCAAAATTAAAGCCATTGTTGAATTGCCACCACCTACAAACTATAAAGGAGTTGAAAGGTTCATGGGCCATGTTGGTTATTACCGACGGTTTATTTTAAACTTTGTCGAGATAGCTCGTCCTTTGTACAAGCTTCTTATTGAGTTCCACTAGACCGCGGAGTGTGACCATGCTTATGAGTCATTCAAAAAGACCTTGACTAGCACTCCTATTCTACAAGTGCCCGATTGGGATGTAGTTTTCCATGTGCATGTTGATGCATCAAACTTTGCTATTGGGTGTGTTCTAGCTCAACCAGAAGAACATAAATTGGACGACCCATTAGCTTTGCAAGTCGTCAATTGAATGATGCTGAGAGAAACTACACCACTACAGAGCGAGAAGGTTTAGGTATGATTAATGCAGTGAAGAAATTTTGCTACTACCTTCTGGCCAACAAGTTTGTTTTCTATGTTGATCATTCAGCCTTGTTGTATCTGTTAGGAAATAAGACGTAGCTAAATAGATAATTGAGTAGATTACTTAATGGAGAGAGACAGATTTATATACACGAGATTATAGAGTAGAGAGAGAGAGAGAGAGAGAGAGAGAGTACACACAATATACGTGGTTCACCCAATGTGGGCTACGTCCACGGGAAAGCAGCCACTCAATGGCTTTAGTACTTCAAAACAAGAAGTAGTTTACAAAGGGATTATACCCTTAATGGAGCTCCTGCCTTGCTTCACTCTCACCACCTCACACTCACCTTGTTGCATCAACTTCACACTATGAAATGTGTGTAGAAATGGCCTCCTTTTATAGGCCAAAAGGGTTGCCCTCTCTTATGAGAGACAGCCATGTGTAGCCGCCCTTGTGCGAATAAGTCCAAATCGGACCCTCCAATCCGCCCATGTGTGGCCGCCCTTGAGAAGACAAGTCCGCTTTTGAATTCGGCCACCGACCACCGGCCATTGACTTCCGACCACCGGCCACCAGCCGGCCATAATATTCCGGCGAAAAAAAAATCTCGGGGGCCTCCGCCCCTGAGGCCTTTAAAGTTGCCCCTGATTCTTGTCCGTGAAAATTTTGCTTTCCGGTGAGTGATTTTCCTTCACGCACGATGGCTTCTCTTCATAATGGGGGCCTTACAAATGTGTGCTTTTACCACAGAAAATTACAAGGGTAAATCAGGCTCCATACTTAATAATCTCCCACTTGGAGACTGATCTCTAAACCAAACCTGTGACTGCTTTCTATTCTGGCTTCTTATCCTTGAATGCCGATTGAAGATGAGCAAAAGCTCAACTTCTCCTTGTTGACCACCTTTGTAAACATGTCTGCAGGATTTTCACTTGTATGCACCTTTCCTAGCTTTAGTTGTCCCTCTTAGATACCTAAGTATCCACTTCACAGCTTGCCAATGCTCTTTACCTGGGTTGTCCATGAACCTACTCACAACTCCCACTGCATGTGCAATGTCTGGCCTTGTCCAGACCATAGCATACATTAGAGAACCTACCGCTGCAGCATATGGAACTTTAGACATATAGGCTATCTCCTCTTGTGTCTTTGGACACATATCCTTCGTTAGTTTAAAATGACCAGCCAAAGGTGTAGAAACTGGTTTTGCATTTTGCATTGCAAACCTTTCTAGTACCTTCTTGATGTAATCTTCTTGAGATAGCTTTATTGTCTTCTTCGTCCTGTCCCTTGATATTTTCATACCAAGTATCCTCTTTGCAACACCTAAATCTTTCATTGAAAAATATTTGGACAGCTCCTCTTTTAGGTCTTTGATGTCCTGCATGTTAGCACTTGCAATCAACATGTCATCAACATACAACATTAGGATGATGAATTTCCCATCTCCCAAATTCTCCGTGTAGACGCAGTGATCCGAGTTGCATCTTGTGAATCCATGATCCAACATCCATCGATCAAACTTCAAGTACCATTGTCTTGATGATTGCTTTAAACCATACAAGCTCTTCTTTAATCTGCAAACCATTTTCTCCTTACCTTTTACTTCATACCCCTTTGGTTGAAGCATGTAGATTTCCTCCTCTAAGTCACCGTGAGGGAATGTCGTATTTACATCCATTTGCTCGAGATTTAGATCATGAGCAGCCACAAGGCTTAAGACAAGCCTAATTGAGTTCATTTTTACAACAGGAGAAAATATTTCATTGAAGTCAATACCTTTCTTTTGAGAAAAACCTTTTACCACAAGCCTAAACTTGTACCTTTTTTCCCACCTTCTTCTTCCTTTAGCTTGTACACCCATTTGTTTTGAAGTGCCCGCTTACCTTTAGGCAACTCAACCAACTCCCATGTTTGGTTGCGATGTAGTGAGTCCATCTCCACTTGCATGCTCTTCGTCCATTCTTCTTTGGATTCATGTTGCATAGCTTCTTCATATGATTCCGGCTCTCCAGAATCTGAGATCAAGAGATGGTTGAAGGAAGGAACAAACCTTTCTGGAGGTCTACTTGCTCTTGTAGATCTTCGGGGAATAGGTTGAGGCTCCTCATTTGGTTGACGTTGTTGCACATTGTCACCATTTGCAGTCCTTGAGTCTTCACCGTCCTCAAGCTCCATGTACTCATCACCTGTTTCTTTTGTTTGTTTTCTTTCCAAGTAATCTTTGTACATATTTTGTTCGTTAAAAATTACATCCCTACTCCTTAAGATTTTACCATCTTCAGGATTCCATAGGCGATACCCAAAGTCTCCTTCTCCATAGCCAATGAAGAAACGCTTTTTGGACTTTGCATCTAACTTTGATCTTAGGCTTCTATCTATGTGCATGAAAGCCTCACACCCAAACACTTTGAGAAATGCATAATTCACCGGTTTACCTGTCCATGCCTCTTCTGGAACTCCCCCATCCAATGCCGTTGAGGGTGACCGATTGATTAAGTACACAGACGTACTTACAGCTTCCGCCCAAAGCTCAAGCGGTAGGCCTGCATGTAGCCGCATGCTTCGTGCTCGTTCCATGATTGTCCTGTTCATCCTTTCCGAAATCCCATTTTGTTGAGGTGTCCTTGGGGTTGTCCTTTGCCTCCGAATGCCATTGCTAGCACAAAAGCTTTCAAAAGCTTGGCTGCAATAGTCGCCTCCATTGTCGGACCTGAGGCATTTAACCTTTGTACCTGTTTCATTCTCCACAAAGGCTTTCCACCTTTGAAATATGGAAAATACATCGGATTTATTCTTCATGACATAAACCCATGTTTTTCTAGTCGCATCGTCTATGAATGTTACATAGTACAATGAGCCACCAAGTGATGGTGTACTTGCAGGACCCCAAACATCAGAATGAACCAACTCAAGTTTTTTATTTTTTCTTTCATTTCCTGATTTTTGAAATTTTACCCTCTTTTGTTTACCATAAACACAATCTTCACAGAACTCTATGTCCACTTCTTTCGAACCTGGTAGAAGCTTCTTTGTTTGAAGGATTTGCATTCCTTTGGCACTCATATGCCCAAGTCGGTAGTGCCACACCGCACTGTCAACTTCTGTAGTTGCTGCACAAGCTGAAGGTTGCGTGCTAACAGTACACAAGTAAAGTGTACCGACTTTTTCACCCTTGGCAACCACCAAAGATCCCTTTGAGATCTTCCACAGTTTGTTTCCGAATGCAATGTTGTGACCTTCATCATCCAATTGTCCTGTAGAGATCAAATTTTTGCGAAGAGAAGGAACATGCCTAACATCTTTAAGCTTCCATTCATTTCCGTTAGCAGTTTTGACAGAAACTGTACCTTTGCCGACAATCTCACAAGCTTCATCATCTCCCAAGTATACATACCCAAAATTACCTTTGGTGTAGTCTTGGAAATGTTGCTTGTGTGGTGTCGCATGGAATGAAGCCCCGGAATCTACTATCCAGGAATTAGACACATTGTCTAATGAGAGAATTAGAGCATCTTGCTCTACTTTACCTGCCACATTGGCCTCCGATGTTGGCTTGTTGTCTTGAGACTCTGTCTCCTTCTTCTTCTTGGACCAGCAATCCTTCTTGACGTGGCCCTTCTTGCCGCAGTTCCAACATTCAAGAACTGACTTTGTGCGTGACTTGCTCCGCCTTGAGCGATCACAACTCTTTTGGTTTTTGAACCTCTCTTTAAGCCTTCCTCTTGTTTCCACTGATAGTGCAGCACTTGATGATTCTCCTGTGCTTCTCCTTCGCATTTCCTCGCTTAGGAGAACACCCACAACATCATCAAACTTAAGAGTATTTGTGCCAGAGATAGAATTACTTACAGCCATCACAAGGCTGTCCCAACTATCCGGTAGAGATGATAGTATAAGGAGAGCTCGCACTTCGTCATCGAAATTGATTTTCACTGATCGAAGTTGACTTATGTTTGTGTTAAAGTCATTTAGGTGTTCTGCAACTGAACCATTCTCTGCCATCTTTAGATTGAACAAGCGCTTCATAAGAAATACCTTATTGGATGCCGATGGTTTCTCGTAGAAGTCGTCAAGTGACTTCATCAAGTCCTCCGTGGTCTTCATCTCCGAAACATTGAAGGCCATCGTTGACGCCAAGCTTAATCGGATTGTTCCCAGTGCCTTTCGATCAAGGACAATCCATGCTTCATCTGCCATTGTTGCGGGCTTCTTCGCAAGACCGCCTAGTGGCAAATAGAGGTCCTTCTGGTAGAGATAGTCTTCAATTTGCATCTTCCAATGTTGGTAGTTTTTGCCGTTGAACTTCTCAATCTTGAGCTTCCCTTCCTCCGCCATAACTCCCACTCAATTCAAGGAATCCTTTCCTTGAGATAATTTAGCTACGAGCAAACCTTGCTCTGGTACCAATTGTTAGGAAATAAGACGTAGCTAAATAGATAATTGAGTAGATTACTTAATGGAGAGAGACAGATTTATATACACGAGATTATAGAGTAGAGAGAGAGAGAGAGAGAGAGTACACACAATATACGTGGTTCACCCAATGTGGGCTACGTCCACGGGAAAGCAGCCACTCAATGGCTTTAGTACTTCAAAACAAGAAGTAGTTTACAAAGGGATTATACCCTTAATGGAGCTCCTGCCTTGCTTCACTCTCACCACCTCACACTCACCTTGTTGCATCAACTTCACACTATGAAATGTGTGTAGAAATGGCCTCCTTTTATAGGCCAAAAGGGCTGCCCTCTCTTATGAGAGACAGCCATGTGTAGCCGCCCTTGTGCGAATAAGTCCAAATCGGACCCTCCAATCCGCCCATGTGTGGCCGCCCTTGAGAAGACAAGTCCGCTTTTGAATTCGGCCACCGGCCATTGAATTCGGCCACCGACCACCGGCCATTGACTTCCGACCACCGGCCACCGGCCGGCCATAATATTCCGGCGAAAAAAAAATCTCGGGGGCCTCCGCCCCCGAGGCCTTTAAAGTTGCCCCTGATTCTTGTCCGTGAAAATTTTGCTTTCCGATGAGTGATTTTCCTTCACGCACGATGGCTTCTCCTCATAATGGGGGCCTTACAAATGTGCGCTTTTACCACAGAAAATTACAAGGGTAAATCAGGCTCCATACTTAACAGTATCTAGTAAATAAACTTTATTCCACGGGAAGAATTACACGATGGTTGTTAATTCTCCTTCAGTTTGATTTTACCGTTATGGTGAGACCTGGTAGAAGACATGTCATGGCTGATCATTTATCTCGCATACCCAATGGTAAAGCCCCTACTGGAGTTGATGATGAATTGCCCAATACTTCTCTATTCCTAGTTGAAACCATACCTGAATGGAGTGAGAAGATTGTGAACTTTCTAGTTAATGGTTTTCCACCCAAAGAGCTTCATAAGGACATAGCTCGAACACTGTTAAAAGAATGTGAACCTTATTCTCTCATTTGGAACTCTCTACAGACTAGGGAAGGGTGATATTCCCAGACGTTGTGCCCGTGAGGATGAATATTTATACATACTCCAAGAAGCCCACATGGGTATAGCCGGAGGACATTTCTCAGGGGAGCTAACAGTTAGAAAGGTGTTGCAATCAGGCTATTGGTGGCCTACCATATTCAAAGATACATCACTTTTTGCAAAAGGATGTGATGAATGCCAATGTTACAAGATCACACAACGAAAGGATAAGATGCCCTTACATCCTGTTAAAGTGACTCAACCATTTGAAAAATAGGGGTTGGACTTTGTAGGCCCAATTAGTCCGGCAACTTGTAGCACTCAATCTCCATATATTAGCGTTGCCAATGATTATGTGACAAAGTGGGCGGAAGCCAGGGTGACACGTAAGGCTGATGCAAGGTCAACTGCCAAGTTTCTCTTTGAGAACATTATTACAAGATTTGGTTGTCCCTTTGAGATTGTGAGTGACAATGGCACTCATTTTATCAATAGAGTGATAAAAGAACTCACTACCAACTTCATGATAGCTCACCATAAGTCCACACCTTATTATCCACAAGCAAATGGCCAAGATGAGAGCACCAACAAGACCTTAATCTCTATCTTGACCAAAACGGTGGAAGCTCATCACACAGATTGGGATTTGAAGCTGACTTCAGCCCTATGGGCTTATTGTACTTCTTACAAAGTGGTTATTAATTGTACACCATTCAAAATGGTATATGGCCAAGAAGCAGTTATGCCATGGGAGTTTGTAATTCCTAGTCTGTGTGTAGCTTCACAAGAAGGTTGGGATGGTAACCTTTTAATTGAGCGCTTATATATCCTTGAAAGGTTAGATGAAGAAAGACAATTGGATGTGCAAAACGCACTTGCGTAGAAAGATAAAAGGAAGAAATGGTTTGATCGTCATCTAAAGAACAAGGATATCAATGTTGGTGATAAATTCCTTATGTATGGAGTGCGTAACAAAAAGAAAAAGTTGAAATATGTGGGAAAAGGACCATATAGAGTATCTGAAATCACCCCACACAAGGGACCATTTGTGTGGAGACTCTTGATGGAGTTGAAACCATTGGATTCCTCAATGGGAGCAAATTTAAAAGATATTATGATCCTTTAAGCCAAGAGGAACTACGTGCCATTCTTTAGAAAAAGGCAGCCAAGGCACAAACACAATTGAAGAAGATACAAGCTCAAGTTGAGGCTAAGGAGCGACAACAACGCATAAGACGCCAACAAGAGGCTAACCTTGGAGTTACACATGCATTCCACGTTGAAACCGGCGAGGATTGGTTGGACTTTGGCACACCTCTACAATACCCTATTGAGCTAAATAGCACCTATGAAAAAGTGCTATATAACGCCTTATTGGTGGACACGGGTGCTAAGTATCCGTCATACTTCATATGGAGTATGGTGTCAGTTGGGAAAGCCACCTCTATCTGAGAGTATTATCCAAGTCAAGGATGTCAACAAGAGAAAAACTGCGGTTTTTGGAATCTGGCACACTTTGATCATTTATGACAATGGGGTTGTAGCTCAAGACTTTCTTATCATGCATGCTGGAACTATGGAGGGCAATGTAAACCTAGGATGCACGTGGATGATAGCCACCAAATGCACTATTGATTGGGGGACTAGGGGTGTCACAACGCAGAAACCAAATCTTAGTCCTGCCACTCAAGCCATAATCCTTGAGATATTGCCTCTTAAAGAAATAAAACCCAAAACATTGCATGTCCAGGAGGTTGAACCATATGTCCCCATAACCCAACTCTCTAGAGCTTCAACTACTGTAGTTGAAATAAAGCTTGAGACACACAAGAACCATCCTAAATAACAAAGAAAACATACAAGTGGGTCCCTAAAGCTTCCCTAGCGACCATTGCTAGTGCTCAAAGACAGGAGCCTGGTAAGAGACGTCCAAGAGCCCAAAGAAATGTAAAGAAACGTTGCATTGGATTCCGAAAAACTTTATTGGAAGCCCAAGGCTACTATGAAGGAAATGATCAAATCTTGGTGCCAAAACGTAAATTGTGCTCTTACTTGTCACTTTGGCCCATGTGCGCCCAACTTCGTAGCTCCAAAACAGATTGAAGATCGTGGAAAGGAAAAAATCACGGAATGCTACATACCCGCTCCAGAGGTAGTTTGGGTACCAAAGAAAGAACGATTTGTTCCACCTAGTTCAGGAACATGGAAGTCAAATGAAGCTTCTTGCTCTTCATGTAGTTCCTATATGGAAATAGAAGCTTCAACACAACCTCCACCTACCATTGTACATATCCATAAAAACAAGAAAGAGTTTGCACCTCCCGTTGTAAGTTCACCACCTACAACAACGTTGCAAATAAAATCATGGGAGAGTACCTTACCACCCTTGCAACTAGATGAAACGCATAGGGAGGTCGAAAACTATTGGTTAAAGCATTCACCCATAACGACTTGGAGCAATTGGTTTCAAAAGGTGACAACATCATTCCAAAAGGTACGATCTACCCAAGGAAGGGGGGAGTGTTTGGTGACATCCATCATTCACTTGCTTCCCTCTCAACCTTCCTCCCTGACCTCTCAATCACCAATCTTAGGGAATGTATATACATAGCCTTATACTAGTTCTAACAAAAACAAAAACAAATAGTAAAAGAGCAAGAGCGACTAGCAACGAGAGAGCACCCTATCAGATCCTACACATAAGTCCAAATTCACCATGTCATATCAAGCAACACACGAAAATAACTCTTATGCTTTAAAGACCTAACCAAATCTATCTGTATTCTCAGAGATGGCTAGTTCACTAGAGGCATGCGCCTCTATTTTTTATGAAAGGTACCCTTTTTATTTTTCTCAAGTGTTTCACATCTACTACCCTGTACTTTCTTGAAAATGGGATTTGGTAGAGAGACTTGCGCGTGAGAAAAATTTTGAGGAGTTAGAATGGGTTGATACGTCTATGGATGACTAGTGATCCCTACCCAGTAGTGAATGTTTCTCCAATGGCACATGCTTATTCTTTTGCACAAGATGAGTATCCATGCATAGGGAGGTTCTTGATTAACACGCTTGCGCAAGAGGACGATGAAGAAGAAATAATAGAGATCGAGGAAGACTATGGCTTCACAAGAAATGATTTTGTTTATCTAGATGATGAGGATAGAGCCTAACCTTAGGGATGCCACCCGGTTTATATAATATCCTCTTTCCTTGATTCTAAAAGGAATGACAGATAGGTAGGCTAGGGGTCTGGATTGTGTTTTGAGTTTGTTTTCTAGGAGTTTTAATTTTTTCACACTGACATGCCTAGAGGTATAGTTCCTTGTTGTTTGATATTGTTATGTAAGACTATATGGATTTCCATCCACATGGCTGAGGACATTTGCTTCGACGAAATGAGCAACTCCATACCTCCAGGTATACTACTTTCTATGATTCATGCTAGTGGATATGTATAATTGTTAATTGTGGTTTTTCATGGTTTGTTTGAGTACAATGATTATGTTTGTTATCTATCATTATAGATTTATAAATTTGTCTTTGCTTAAGTTGATTGAACTAGAGTTTGATCTTATAGATGAGCCTTGAGATTAGGAGATCGTGACTTTAGGTTTATTCATTTACTTGACCACTAGGCCTAGTTGATAAAATTATATGAGTGTTTGAGACCTTAGGAATGTTTTAGACATAGAGAAGCTAGCTCACTGAAACAACAAAAGACACTAGTGAGAATACCAAGGGAATGGAAGCAAAAAACATAAGTGCCACAAATGAAAAATCTTATGCTGGAAGAGAAATCTTGGCTTGATTTGGTACTTCACTCACATGTATTGTCTATGGTACTAGATCCCTAGAGGTTACCAATGTGGATGCTTTTCCTTGAGAAGCAAAAAGCCTCGGACATACAAAATAAGTACACACGTCCAAATGATTGTGAACCAAAGTAAAAGAAAAAAGAAAAAAAATGACATTAAAAAGACTTCCATCGAGCTTACAATTAAAATTTCAAGCTTTTATTTGGAGTTGTGAGAGCTAGTAGGCTAATCAAAGCTGAAAAGCACATTTAGGAAATCTTGCATTTAGATAATCTTCTTAGCTTAGCTAGTACTAGAGTAGTTGTTTTAACCTTAGTCCTAGCTAACTAATTGATAAACTCACCTATAAGCCCAAAAATCTTGATTAATTAATTTCATCAAAGTGCAATTTATTTGTCCTTAATGGCAGTCTAGCATTTCATAAATTGTACATTTACTCATTTCCACATGTACTTTACATTCCTCTCATGATTTATTGCCATATAATTCCGCTTGCATAAAACAGTGACTTTACCTTGCAGATTCAAATCCAAATGCTCTACAACATGGACTAAACAGGCTTTCTCTCACTAGCTTCCGAGGGTGGAATCTACATCAGGAAGGGGGGCATGTTACCACCAAGCGACCACCTTTTATGTAGCCATGGGCCGGGCTTGTCGGACCCGCTAGTAGTGTATTATGTTATTGGCCGAGCTTGTCGGTCAGGCAGGAATGGTTAAGAGTGATCATCGATGAGAGGCGCACTCTAAAACTAGAACCTATAATGTTTGGGTAAGATTGGCTAAGTATGGGCGTCCAAATATGAACGGGCAAGCGCATATAAAAGTCAATCTAAACCTAAAATGACTCATTCTCTCATTTGTGCAACGCAAGAAGAGTACTCTTGCTCCATCTCCTTCTCCATCACCCTTGTGTACTAGCGCGTGTGTGTGTGTGTGTGTGTGTGTGTGTGTGTGTGTGTGTGTGTGTGTGTGTGTGTGTGTGTGTGTGTGTGTGTGTGTGTGCTTGAGAGAGAGAGAGAGAGAGAGAGAGAGAGAGTGATCGAGCATTGCGGCGGCACGACGCCAGGGAGGCGATTGAGCGCGGTGCAGCGGAGTCTCCCTCTTCTTTGCGGCGAGGAATCCTCCACGACAGCAAGTGTAGAGCGATGAGTGGCACACCATTGTCATCTTTGAGCTTAGTAGTTTAGGCTACTTGCGTGCTTGGAGCCATCTGTGTGGCTCGCACACACTGCAAGTCCCTTGCATTGACACGTGCGACAGAAACGCACAATAAAATCCAATTCACATATAAACATGGATCCCATCAAAAATACTATATCAAGAGGCTTGCTGACTACAAATGCATCCTCGAACATTGCGTTTTTTCATGTATTGCTCCAATACATATAAGGTTTCTCTATCACAAGCTGCTTCATTTACCAGATTGTTGCAAGTATACTCTCATTTGTTCTTTGCATAGATCCAACCAAGTAACCATGCATTGATTGTTCTCCCCAAAAAACTTTCAAGCTTCTATGTTGATTGATTCCACATCATATGAAAATTCAAATAGGTTCTAGGCATAGTCCACATTACATTGTAGAGGGCTTTGTCAAAAATTAGGGTATTATTTCTCCAAGTCATGAAAATTTCTCCATGCTACATCCAAGTTCTTGTGGTACAAAAACCGATATCCAAGTAGAGGATGTATTGTTTGGCATGCTACCTGCCCTATTATGACATTAAATTTTTGATGGTGTTGTGGAAAACATAACTCAATAACACCTCCTTGGTGGACTAAAGCATTTTCTCTTCTCTGATGCAATTATCCAAGTTATCAACCCTTTGCTTAATTGCGAACTTATATAAACCCCAACCCACCTCCCCCTATCATCCCCCCTTGCTGATTCTACTAATGGCGAATGAAATTTAATAATATTGTGGGATAAGGTACTATGTGTGTGGTGCCAAATGTTAGGCCAAAGTAACATTATTCCAAATATCGAGGGATTGTGTCCTAATTTGGGAAGGTGCAACTGTTTGTACCAACGTGTGGGCTTGAATTCTATTTAATAGGAATTACATGAATACAATGTATGGGAATTATGATGTATCAAGAACCATTAGTTCTCGTGTCTATCTATGCAATGTCTTTTGTACCTTACTCTGTGTGTGATGTTGTATAGTTTCGTGTTTACGTTTTGACATGACACCTGAGTAACAATTTTTGATAACCATAGAATCCATTTCATTTCCATCTTACTTAGGATTTTTATCCTAGAAAGGCTCCATTGAGCCTCCATGTGAGATCCTCTAGTGATTTTGTCATGCTTTAAAGAATGTGAAAGTTTGGCTCAATCCTAAGTTTTGAGCCTCATTAACACGATAATGATCACCTAGCATGCTACCTAACGCACATTTGGAGGTGAGGCTCAAACTTAAGTTCAAGCCTAAGGCTGAAGTCTCAAAGTTTAGGCTTATGTTTCAAGCCTAAGTGAACGCGTCAAGTCGTTCTAGTCTTGAAGCATTTACTATGTGTAAAACTCTTATATCATGTACATTCAAGGACTATTTATAAAACCCCTTATCTATGAATTTTCAAAGTATGAACCCTTTTTCTTCATAATTTGTAATGGTTTTGTTATTTGCAACATTATTTTGCTATAATGCTCACAGAGCTAGACTCACATGATAGTGCTACTACACTAAGATATGGAGACAAGGCTCGAACTTAAGTTTGAGGCTACAAACTAAATGTCAATCCTTGTTAGCTACAAAGAGATTACAAATTTGTAAGTTTTTTTGTTTTCTATAAGATTTTGTTGCTACAATGCTCATGAGGCTCTCCTCACATGGTAGTGTGACAACAACATATGGAGGCAAGGCTTGAACTCTCGGGGGGTTTACCTCTTAGACATGTAAGTTACCACGTGAGTTCAAATGAATGGGTTTTTTAATGGCCAAAATTTTGAAATTTTAACAGGATTATATTAGCAGAACGGGTTTTTTAATTGATTTTAAAGAAAAACCCATAAGTTTTTGAATAAAAAGGGGTCATCTTATTACCATAAGCATGTAAGTAAAGGGGTTTTTTAATAGCCTTTGAACGCACATTATATGAATAGTTTTTTAAAGGTGCACTCCCCCAGCTTGAACTTAAGTTTGAGCTTACAAACTAAATTTCAATCCCTTGTTAGCTACAAAGAGATTATGAGTCTCACCTAACATATGCAAGTGATACAGTAGGATATAGAATTTTGAGCCTCACTTGGAACCGCTCATCTAAGAGTCTATTACAAGGATTTTTGTGGTCGAAGCTCATACACTAGTGCTTCACTAGCTCTCTTGGTTAGGTTTGAACTTAAGTTTGAGCCTCAATGAGGTTTGTTAATTTTTATTCTTGTCTCACCAAAACCAAAATTGTTAGCCCTTGATATATTTCCATAATAGCTCCATCCTTAAGGTAGCTATAATCTGTGGATGGCACTCTAAATAGAAAACACATGCTTTGTGATGAATTTGCTATGATTAGTGAGGCTCAAACTCAAGTTTGATCCTCCCATAATCTTTTAATGGTAGATGTGTATAGATGCCACTCAATCAATGATTGATTCCAAGAAAAAATCTTTGAAAATCACTCTTTGAATAGTATCACATAACAAATTTCACAAAATGTTGTACAATTATATTTACAAAACACTTTTAAAGAAAGACACAAGATATTCTAAATAAAGAAGTGTTCGAAGGAGCCTAAGTTTCACAATTAATCAAGTCAATATACTTTCCTACCTTTTACACTTTGGGAGTTTGTTGGTACATGAAAATGGCATGCTTCATTAAACTTGGTATCGCAAATACTCTTAGAAGGATTCACACCTTTTTTATTAGCTAAAATGTTTCGAGGGGTTCCATCATCCTCTCATGCATCCTCATCACCTACACCACGATTCTCATTAGCTTCAATATTGTCCTTTGTGGACTCAATATCCATAACTGGACCAATTTCTTTAGCATTGTCTCCCCCTTGCATAGTCAAAATCCGTAGCTTCCTTAACTTCGCTATCATACGTGTTGTCTACATTATCATTGTCTTCATTTTCATCACTATCCTCGCCCCTGCTTTGTTGCTCATTGATGTCAAGATTGTTGAGGTCTTCTTATATTGCATCATCTAACTCCACTGTTTGTCTAACAAATTACTCTTGACTTACACCATATCACTCTTGCAAGGACAGATCTCTCTCCAAAAGAGTAGAGCGGTGAGATTCTAACTCCATCACTTCAAAATCATCTTTACATACAGAAATTTCCCTTCTCTTCTTTAACTGGATTTGCTCGAGCACAACTCCATTGCAAAAGATTTCTAGAACATAGCTCTACTCACGACAAAACCCTATAATAAGGCCATCAATGAAGATTCTTGATCCTTCCCACAAGAGCTTGAGAAAAAGACTATTTTTGTAGGAGCTTTGTCAATCACCTCAAATCTATCAACCTTGCTAACAAAAAGAGAAACCATTACAATCTCCATAGTTCCATCTATCCATGAGTCCTCATTGTTGTTTGGATACTGCAATATTAATATGGACCTTAGTTGACTAGCTACAAACCCCTTCAACAAGCATTCTGATATTGATGAAATCAATGAAACACACTAATCACATATTCATATCGTGCATTCAATGTGTTTAGATTGAGTGCCAAGTTTTCAAAAAAATTGTGTAGAGCTACTCTTTGGTACCATGCAAATCCAAGACTACCAATTGAAATGGTACATGCTCTGCATTGTAAAAGCCTTTCTAGCAAAGCCCACCCCCTTGATTTTCCAAGGAATAGACTCATCTTGAGATATTATACCCCATATTATCTCTATAAAAGTGATTGAAGAGAATTAATACACGTTTTTGGAAGCAATGGAGTCTTCTTTGCTCTGTTGAGGGAGTCCTTCACATAGTATTGGCTATAGTTTCTCATTTGACTATACTCAGGGTCTCTTAGCTGCTTCTTTCAAACTTGTTCCCATGATAGCTTTTCCCTTGTAGATCAAAGAATAATGACATTATTTCTTCTTTCAACACTGGCAGATCAGTTTTTAACTTCCATGCCATCTCATCCATGTCCATTCTATGAGGGGTATGCTTGCCCTTCTTTAGCAATATGGTTTTGTCTAGAATTTCAATTTGCAATTCAAGAACTTCACTTCTCTCAAGGCCTAAAATGCATCTGAACCTTGTGGGTGCTAGTGTTACTGTGCATGATGCTTGCCGGATTTGCCCACACTTCATAGTTAGAAATTTAGTATTTTCATTAGAACCGTTGTCAATCATTTTTGTATTTGTATTGGTAGCAAGCCTTGGTCATATTGTTCCATACTCTTGATCCAATTCTTCCAAATATCCTCATCACATAGAAGCAAATGCAAATCGGTTCTGACAAAGGTGTGCTCCATGGTCTCAACAAGGTGTGCAAAATTGCAAATTCCAACCTTCATTATGACAAGGCATGCTAGGATTGATCTTAACTTCCTTTATTACACTAACTTGTGGAGCTGAGGCTCAAACTTAAGTTCAAGCCTCGCTTGCTAAATTGAATTGTTTGTTGATATGCTTGCATATATCTATGCAAAGTCCAACTACATGGGCATATGTAAGTGAGGCTCAAACGTAAGCTCACTTGTTAGTGCTAGAGCCTTGTATGTAAGTGACACTCAAGCTTAAGTTCAAGCTGCACTTTGAAGTTTTAAACAAGCTCATGGAGGTCATGCTTGAGCCTATGATAGACTCCCACTTACAAGTACATATTGATGAAATCTCACATTCATATTTTTGAAGAATCAATCAAGTACCTTCCAATACTCAAAGTCCGTCTTGGTTTGGTTAACACCAAGGTAGTGGTTTAGAAGGACAACCATTTGCATGCCATTTTGCTCACGTTTTCATCAGTTAGTCAAGAAAGGGCTCCTTTAGCATTGAATTTGCAATTGATAGATTTGCATCTTTGGAGATTTCATAAGAGATCTTTGTTGATTAATCTTGTCCAAAGATTATCCAATGATGGAAGGATCAAAGGGCATCAAAATTTCCAATATATCTTCTTTATTTGGTTCTTCAATGAAGTCTAGAGTCAAAATCCTAACCCAGTCTAGATTCAATCTTCTGTACATATAGTTTGATGGAGTAGAAAAACAGCTCGTCACGTCAATGCTAAAGACTTCATTTATCCCGAAAAGGTATTATCCCTTCTTGATTTCTAAGGAGGTAAGTGCCTTGTTATCTTCAAATCCTCTTCAAACATCTCCTTTTATTTTGCACTCTTTTTCATCTTCCTCTTTGCTATTTTTTGTCGATCTTCTTCATGTAGAATTATCCTTTGCATGTCTTTTCCTTGTGGGTCCTTGTGCCTCTTGCTCTTGTGAATATTTTGCCAATACATTTACACCAGGAATCTTTGGTGAGCTAATGGTGGTAACGACCTTCTCTACATGCTTTAAAGAGCATGCACAAGCACCTCTTGATGCTGCAATTGCACTCTTAATTATGGCTTTCCATGTCTTCTCCACAACTTTCTTAGCTAGAACCCCTGTTGGGTTCTTACTAGAACAACCTTCTTTGATAAGCTTAAAATTTTCTTACTAGGTACAACCTTCTCACGGAAACATGCTTTGCACTATTACAAGCAAACTATAAGACAGGAAAATAGTCTTTCCAATGTGTCTGCTTCATATTGACATAAGCTCGTAGCATATTCTCTAGTACTCACTGAGTCTATTCATCATTCCGAGGATGATAAGATGTAGTCAACTTAAGAGTGGTTCCAAGCTTGTGGAATACAAAAAATGACCGTCAAACTTTTTGTCTCAATCGCTAACAATATTATACAAAATGCCATATAACTTGTACACATTCTCCACAAATAGGCTTGACAATTTTGGTCGTGATCATAGTCTTGTAGGAGTAAACCTACACATCCTGATCAAGTGGTCTACAACTACCCTTATAGACTTGTGGCCACAAATTGTCATAGGTAGACCAACAAGAAAATCCACAGAGATGTTTTTCCATTTATCATATGTAAAATCCTGCCTACAATAAGATGCTAAATTCTTGTCACTTAACATTTTTGGAAATATAACATGTGCTCGTGTAATGTAAACTTCGCCATTACATTTTCTTCTAACTAGTGCATACATCTTCCTAGGATGACCTGCACTGGGACTATCGTGACACTCAAAAGAATTTGGTGCCTAATGTCTAAGTCCATGGGTACACTACTCTCCCCTTGTGGAGTAAATATCCATATTTGATAGAAAAATTATCCCATCATTATCGTTCTTCTTCTAGAACCTTGTGTATAGTTAATGTCTACACTCGCATTATATTGAGAAGGATCGCTTATTTCTACATGACTCCACACCTTACTATATAAAAAATCATGATGACACTTCCATCAAAGAGATTCCAAGAAGTTACTCTCACTTCTTTTCAAATAAAGGGTACTTATCTCAGACACGTTAGTTAAGGCATCGGCTCCCAGCTTGTAGAGACCTTTAAGATACTGTAAAGAAAAATCATACTCTTGATGGATATCTATCCATTGAGCCTTATTACCCTTCATATATGCTTTAATGCTCTTAGGGTCAAACACAATCTTAAACTCTACACCATGTAAATAATACCTACACCTATGAAAGGCATGTATAATGACATATTTCCCGTGCTCGTATGCAAAATGATTATGTTGAGCATTGTCTAACTTCTTGCTTTCAAAGGCAATTGGTCTATCATTTTGAAGTAGAACTACATCAATGGCTTGATTACTAGCATCAATCTTCAAAAAAAAAAGCTTTTGTTGGATCAACAATGCTCAATAGAGGAGTAGCTAAAGTGATATTAGGCTTATCAAAGCTCCTCTATTAGTCTTCTTTCCAAATAAATTAATAACCATGACCCTTCAGTGTCAGTCCATAGGCACTACTATATAGCCAACCATTCTCTAAAAACTTTGAAGCTCTTTCAATTTTTTGGGAGGAGGCCACTTCGAAATAGCTTCTACCTTACTAAAGAACAAGAAACTCAACATGTTGAACTTTGTGCAAAAATTTACCTTAGGAATATCAACTGGATTAATTCATAATTGTTAATATCTAGATCTTAAATCAATCTTTGTGAAATATCTAGCCATGTAAAGTTGGTCAAAAAGCTCATCAACTCTGGGGGTAGGATGTTTGTTTTCTATTATGACCGTATTCAAAGCATGATAGTCTATGCACATTTTCCTAGAATTGTCCTTCATCTTTATCAAGAGCACTAGAGATGCCAGCAAAGGACAACAAGTTTGAATAAAACACATATTAAGATAATTGACAAGTTGATGTTCTAATTCTTTAGCTTTGGATTAACTTAACATATATGCTGGTTTGCTTCTAGGTTTACTATCTTGTTATACAACTATATTATGTTGAATTTTCAAACTATATTATGTTGAATTTTCAGCTTGGAAGGTAATCTCAAAGTTAAATGATTAGCAAATACATATTTTAATCATGCAAAAGCAAGTCAAACTTAAATCTTTTATGTTTATGGACAAACAAGTGAGACACGGAGTAACACAAATAAAATTCCTCTGTTTCATTTTCCTTGCTACAATAAATGTAGCTTGGTTTCACTAATGAGAGGAAAAGAGGGTACACCATGCTCTCCAAAAAGCAAAACATGGTTTTCATCAGCCTCAAACTATAAAGTGTTATGTTGATAGCTACGTTGTCAAAGTTTGTCATTCTTCAAGGGAGATTGAGTAGGCATCGAGCCTCTGGCTATGAGAATTCTATGAAAGATGAAGCAAACAGTAGAGAAAACAGAAACAAGTAGAAAATTTAATGCTAAATCTATCGAATTGATGGAAATCTATACAAGAAATTATCTAGCAACCCTTTATGAACAAACCAAACGTTATCAAACCACCATACATAAATAAAATCATGGGAAAATGTCTTGACAAGACCTCTGGCTCCAATATAGAAGAAAAAGATTTTGGTTGATTTCAAATCAATTGTGGATTGGTCCCTTCTCGATGTATACTCAAGCTCTTGTAGCAGCATATAGTTGAGCCCCTAAGTGATGTACTACCCTACACCTAACTGCTTGCGAAAATGCGCAAAGCTCTCTGAGGGAAGTCCTTTTGGAAGTAGATCAGCAGGATTTTCTGTGGTGTGAACTTTGACAAGCTGAAGTTGCTTATCCTCGAGCATTTCCTTGATGAAATGATACTTCACATCCACATGCTTTGTCTTTGAGTGATAAACTGGATTGCGAGCCAATTGTATAGCACTTTGACTATCACAATATAACATAGGCATCTCTTCTTTGATTCCCAAATCTATTACTAGTCGATTAATCCAAATTGATTCTTTGCATGCCTCTGATGCTGCAACATATTCAGCCTCTGTAGTAGACTGAGTAACACAATCTTGTAATCTAGAACGCCATGATACTGCTCCACCAGCCAATGTAAAGACATACCCTGACGTAGACCTTCGGTTGTCTAAGTCACCTGCATAATCTGAGTCTGTAAAACCCTTTACACTTAGCTCCTGGCTCCCATAGCATATACACATACTCTTTGTAGCTTTCAGGTATCTCAATATTCCTTTCACTGCCTCCCAATGTTTCTTGCCTGGGTTTGACATGTATCGACTTACTACTCCCACTGCAAATGCAATGTCTGGGCGAGTAGCAATCATTGCATACATCAAACTACCCACTGCAGACGCATATGGAATCTTATCCATTTCAGCTAGTTCTTCCTTAGACACAGGACAATCTTGTTTGCTAAGTTTCACATATGGTGGCAGTGGAACACTCAGTGCCTTTCCCTTCTCCATATTGAAACGTTGCAAAACCTTGTCAATATACTCTGTTTGAGATAACCAAATCAACTTCTTTGATCTGTCTCTCTCAATGCGCATACCAAGTATATGACTTGCCTCACCCATGTCTTTCATGTCAAACGATTTGCCATCTTTGACTTCAAAGCTGAAATTTCTTCCAAGTGCTTGCCAGCAATCAACATGTCATCCACATACAAAATAAGGATCAGCCAACTGCCATCCTTAGCCTTCTTTGTATATAGACAGTGATCGAACTCACTACGTTTGTAGCCTTGAGAAAGCATAAACTTATGGAATTTATGGTACCATGCCCTCGGTGATTGTTTTAAGTCATAAAGACTGTTTAACAACTAGCATACCCAATCTTCCTTGCCTTTCTCAACAAACCCTTCTAGCTGCTGCATGTAAATTTCCACGTCTAAATCACCATGCAAGAACGTTGTCTTGACATCCATTTGGTGCAACACCAAATCTAATATGGCAACCAATGCAAGAAAGCATCTCAATGTAGTCATCTTGACCACCGGAGAGAAGACTTCATCAAAGTCAATGCCTTGTTCTTGCTTAAAGCCCTTGGCAACAAGCCTTGCTTTGTACTTTGGCAGACTATCATGAGCGGTGATCTTATACCTGTAAACCCATTTACAAGGTAGAGCCTTTTTACCCCGTGGTAATTTAACTAGCTTCCATGTCTGGTTTTTATGCAGAGCTGTCATCTCTGACTGCATGGCCAATTGCCAATTCCCGGAGTCCTTCATTTGCACTGCTTCCTTGTAACATGAAGGCTCATTGCAATCAGTCAACATGACATAGTTCATAGATGGAACAAACCTATCAGGAGGTCACGTGACACGTCTAGATCTACGCACAATAGGTGGCTCAGGCTCAGCCACAACCTGTGGTTCCACTCTATCCTGTCCTTGCTCCTCTTGAGCCCTGACATTATGTCTTGCACATGCAGTTCCATCTTCTTGGAAGACAACTCTTCTAATCTCCTCAACCCTCTCTGGTTTAGAATGATATTTGGATTCATTAAAGTGAACATCATTGCTGCGGACAACCTTTATGGATTCGGGATCCCAAAGTCTGTACCCTATCTGACCTGAATTACCATAGCCTAGAAAGATGCACTTTCTACTCTTTGGCTCAAGTTTGTTCCTAAATTCCTTTGGAACGTGAGTATATGCCTCACAACCAAAGACTCTGAGATGCTTGTATGAGGGCATTTTGCCTGACCATACCATCTTTGGCACTGAATCCTTCTGCAAAACCTTGCTAGAAGATCTATTTACAAGATGAACAGCTGTTGATACAGCTTCAGCCCAAAACCCATTTGGCAGCTGTGCATTAGACAACATACTTCTGACGTTCTCTTGTATGGTCCTATTCATCCTCTCAGCAACACCATTTTGAGGAGGATTGTAAGGAGCAGTAAGTTCACGTTTTATACCTTTTGAATCACAAAAGTCCTGAAAGGCCTTTGAAACATACTCTCCACCATTGTCAGTGCGTAAGCATTTAAGCTTCTTGCCACTCTGATTCTCCACAAGTGTCACAAACGTTTTGAAAACACTAAACGCTTCATCCTTGTGCTTGAGAAAGTAAACCCATACTTTCCTCGAGTAATCATCTATAAATGTCATAAAGTAAGAAGCTCCCCCTAGAGATAGGTTAGGCATAGGTCCACACAAATCACTATGAACAAGTTCCAACTGTGTATCTCTTCTACTGCTTCTATGCTTATGTGGCTGCTGTGTTTGCTTACCATACAGACAATGTTCACAGAATTCAAAATCATTAAATGAAAAACCAGGCAAATAACCAGAACGAGACAAGATTTCCATTCCCTTCTTGGACATATGTCCTAACCGGCTATGCCACAAAGAAATGTTCGGATGCTCGTTTACATTGATTACATTTTTAGAGACATTTGATACATAAATCATGTAAAGTCCTCCAGACTTTACTCCATGTGCTACTGTCATAGAACCCTTGGATATCTTCCACATGTTCTGTCCAAAAGTGGTGACGTAGCCAGCATCATCAAGTAAACCTATGCTGATCAAGCTCTTTGTAATTGCGGGAGCATGTCTCACATTCTTCAGCATGAAAGAAGAGCCATTCTGAAACTTCAATTGAACATCTCCAACACCTAAGATCTCACATGTCTGCCCATTGCCTAGCCGAACATGATCTTTAGTGGTCACATAAGAAGTAAACCACTCCTTGTTTGGAGACACATGAAGTGATGCCCCTGAGACTATAATCCAGTCACTCAGTGCATTTCCATCAAATGCTGTAAGAAGAGCTGAGTCCATTGTATTCTTCAAGAAGTAGATGTCTCCTGACACTAGACTGTCATCCTCTGCAACTGTGTTTGTCACATTTACTTCTTGAATCTTCACTGAGGACTTGTTCTTCTCACCATGGTCTTCAGCTCTCTCTTTGCCTTTTTCTGCTTTCCATTCTCTGCAGTCTCTTTTCATGTGACCCTTCTTGCCACAATGGTAGCATTCTATGTCACTCTTGCCTTTAGCACTGCGGGACTTGCTACGAGACTGATTCCTCTTTCCACCTTTGTACTTTTCTTTGGTCCTTCCCCTAACAACTAAGGCTGTTCCTTTGCCTTTGTCCATTGTCTTTCTATTGGTTTCTTCAGTAAGCAGACTTCCTTCTACATCTGCTATGTTCAAACCATCTGGAGGTGCAGAATTACTCAAAGCTGTGCGAAAAGTGTCCCAACTTTCCGGCAATGTGATCAACAGGAACATAGCTCTAACAGGTTCATCAAACTTGACACCTTGAGCTGACAACTGACTATAGATTGTGTTGAATTCATTCAGATGATTGGACATAGGTGTCCCTTCTTTCATCTTCAAGTCAACAAGCTTCTTAAGCCAGTATACCTGTGAAGCTGCACTCTGCTTCTCATAAAGATCACTCAGCTTTAACCATGCTTGATAAGCCGACATCTCGTCTGCTACATTGAAGTAAACGCTTTCTGCCAAAGTCAGCATAATGGTAGAAAGTGCCAATTCATCCATTTCGCTCCATTCATCTTCGTCCATATCTTCTGGTTTTATCCCCTTGAGCTTTATAGGTTTTATCTGCTTCTTTTGTACCAACACGTGCCAAATCTTCTTCTTCCACAATGGGAAATTGGTTCCATCCAGCTTCTTGATATTGTAAAGAGTAGAGTCCTGTGATCCAGCCATAGCTACGCTTCACAGTAGTTTACTTTCCTGGGAAAAATTCGGCAGAGTTTCCCCTGTAAACTGACCTCTGAACCAATATCAACCTGTCAAATGAACCAAGAAAGCTTCAGATTCTGCAGAAATTTTGGCAGTCTCCTTTGTAAAATGTCTCTGGTGTACTAAAAAACAGACCAAAAAACAGCTCAAAAAAAAACCACTGTCTCTCTAACACTGTAAGCTGTGGGTAAACCTGTCCTGCACCTGTACTATCTCTGACTATCCTGTCACTGTCCTGTAAGCATAGACTGTGACAATGCCTCAACGACAGTAAAGCAAAGATGCAATCCCAACTGTCTAACTCACAGTCAATACATCCTAGCTGCCTATCTAAGGGTGCTCGAGGGATCGCTCCGGGACCTGTATCACCAAAAGGATCTCAACATTCGAGAATCCCCCAGCTCAATAAAACCTCACTCGACCCTCAACAAAGGCTGCAATAAGTCTAACAATATATAGTGTTGGGGTATAAAGCCCAATGTGGTCACCCAGGTAAGTGGGCGGGCCGCCAGGTATGTACACATATTCTTTTGTTAAAACCTAATAAGAACTCACTATGCTCTACACATTACAGTAGAGCGAGTTCACCATATCGTCGTGCTCTTCTTCTCGCACTCTCTCTCGCGTCGCACTTTCGCTCGTACTCCTTCAACTGGTATTAGAGCTCAGATCGAGGCTCGGGGCAGCATTGCAGGAGGCTAGAGTCACCAGCTCAGATTGGAGTGAAATTCGACAGGCGAAGACACGGCCCCAAATCTCGTGGAATAGCCTGCAGGCCTCGGTGTTGTCAGAATTTCATTCTAAGGTCATCTCGGCCACCGTTCGGCTTCGACAAAGGTCTGCGCAGGCCATTTTCGACTACGTGGTCTCGACGGGTGCAGATCCGACTCTGCAAATTTGGGGTTTTTGGCCTACGACTGCAGGTGCTGAGGATATCGACACTCCCAGAGTGTTGATTTGTGGCTGTCTACACATCGAAGGACGGCTCATAGTTCTTGGAGGCGTGTCACATACGACACGGGCGCATCTAAACACAGACTGTAGGCGACATCCACTAGTTCATCAGGTAGCTTGTGATTGCTGCTTGATATTCCAGATTTCATCCTGACATTGCAGGTACTTCCACATGGGATGTATTGTCAAAGATGATGTATGTGTGTTGAGGGTTTGCTGGCTGTGAGTCACGCAGCAAACAACCGCCGCAGCGGTTACAGCATAGAGTGGGAAATTTGTGGATGTATGACTTTGTGGGAAGTCTATGTACTGTCAGATTTACTGCAGCCTTTGTTGAGGGTCGAGTGAGGTTTTATTGAGATGGGGGATTCTCGAATGTTGAGATCCTTTCGGTGATACAGGTCTTGGAGCGATCCCTCGAGCACCCTTAGATAGGCAGCTAGGATGTATTGACTGTGAGTTAGACAGTTGGGATTGCATCTTTGCTTTACTTCCATTGAGGCATTGTCGCAGTCTATGCTTACAGGACAGTGATAGGACAGTCAGAGATAGTACAGGTGCAGGACAGGTTTACCCGCAGCTTACAGTGTCAGAGAGATAGTGGTTTTTTGAGCTGTTTTTTGGTCTGTTTTTAGTACACCAGAGCCATTTTAAAAGGAGACTCTGCCGAAATTTATGCAGAATCTGAAGCTTTCTTGGTTCATTTGAAAGGTTGATATTGGTTCAGAGGTCAGTTTACAGGGGAAACTGTGCCGAATTTTTCCCAGGAAAGTAAACTATTGTGAAGCGTAGCTATGGCTGGATCACAGGACACTACTCTTTACAATATCAAGGAGCTAAATGGAACCAATTTCCCATTGTGGAAGAAGAAGATTTGGCACGTGTTGGTACAAAAGAAGCAGATAAAACCTATACAGCTCAAGGGGATAAAACCAGAAGATATGGACGAAGATGAATGGAGCGAAATGGATGAATTGGCACTTTCTACCATTATGCTGACTTTGGCAGAAAGCGTTTACTTCAATGTAGCAGACGAGATGTCGGCTTATCAAGCATGGTTAAAGCTGAGTGATCTTTATGAGAAGCAGAGTGCAGCTTCACAGGTATACTGGCTTAAGAAGCTTGTTGACTTGAAGATGAAAGAAGGGACACCTATGTCCAATCATCTGAATGAATTCAACACAATCTATAGTCAGTTGTCAGCTCAAGGTGTCAAGTTTGATGAACCTGTTAGAGCTATGTTCCTGTTGATCACATTGCCGGAAAGTTGGGACACTTTTCGCACAGCTTTGAGTAATTTTGCACCTCCAGATGGTTTGAACATAGCAAGTGTAGAAGGAAGTCTGCTTACTGAAGAAACCAATAGAAAGACAATGGACAAAGGTAAAGGAATAGCCTTAGTTGTCAGGGGAAGGACCAAAGAAAAGTACAAAGGTGGAAAGAGGAATCAGTCTCGTAGCAAGTCCCGTAGTGCTAAAGGCAAGAGTGACATAGAATGCTACCATTGTGGCAAGAAGGGTCACATGAAAAGAGACTGCAGAGAATGGAAAGCAGAAAAAGGCAAAGAGAAAGCTGAAGACCATAGTGAGAAGAACAAGTCCTCAGTGAAGATTCAAGAAATAAATGTGACAAACACAGTTGTAGAGGATGACAGTCTAGTGTCAGGAGACATCTACTTCTTGAAGAATACAATGGACTCAGCTCTTCTTATAGCATCTGATGGAAATGCACTGAGTGACTGGATTATAGACTCAGGGGCATCACTTCATGTGTCTCCAAACAAGGAGTGGTTTACCTCTTATGTGACCACTAAAGATCATGTTCGTCTAGGCAATGGGCAGACATGTGAGATCTTAGGTGTTGGAGATGTTCAATTGAAGTTTCAGAATGGCTCTTCTTTCACGCTGAAGAATGTGAGACATGTTCCCGCAATTACAAAGAGCTTGATCAGCACAGGTTTACTTGATGATGCTGGCTACATCACCACTTTTGGACAGAATATGTGGAAGATATCCAAGGGTTCTATGACAGTAGCACATGGAGTAAAGTCTGGAGGACTTTACATGATTTATGTATCAAATGTCTCTAATAATGTTATCAATGTAACCGAGCAGCCGAACGTTTCTTTGTGGCATAGCCGGTTAGGACATATGTCCAAGAAGGGAATGGAAATCTTGTCTCGTTCTGGTTATTTGCCTGGCTTTTCATTTAATGATTTTGAATTCTGTGAACATTGTCTGTATGGTAAGCAAACACAGTAGCCACATAAGCATAGAAGCAGTAGAAGAGATACACAGTTGGCACTTGTTCATAGTGATTTGTGTGGACCTATGCCTAACCTATCTCTAGGGGGAGCTTCTTACTTTATGACATTTATAGATGATTACTCGAGGAAAGTATGGGTTTACTTTCTCAAGCACAAGGATGAAGCGTTTAGTGTTTTCAAAACGTTTGTGACACTTGTGGAGAATCAGAGTGGCAAGAAGCTTAAATGCTTACGCACTGACAATGGTGGAGAGTATGTTTCAAAGGCCTTTTAGGACTTTTGTGAGTCAAAAGGTATAAAACGTGAACTTACTGCTCCTTACTATCCTCCTCAAAATGGTGTTGCTGAGAGGATGAATAGGACCATACAAGAGAAGGTCAGAAGTATGTTGTCTAATGCACAGCTGCCAAATGGGTTTTGGGTTGAAGCTGTATCAACAGCTGTTCATCTTGTAAATAGATCTCCTAGCAAGGTTTTGCAGAAGGATTCAGTGCCAGAGAGGCAAAATGCCCTCATACAAGCATCTCAGAGTCTTTGGCTGTGAGGCATATACTCACGTTCCAAAGGAATTTAGGAACAAACTTGAGCCAAAGAGTAGAAAGTGCATCTTATTAGGCTATGGTAATTCTGGTGAGATGGGGTACAGACTTTGGGATCCCGAATCCAGAAAGGTTGTCCGCAGCAATGATGTTCACTTTAATGAATCCAAATATCATTCTAAACCAGAGAGGGTTGAGGAGATTAGAAGAGTTGTCTTCCAAGAAGATGGACTTGCACGTGCAAGACAAAATGTCAGGGCTCAAGAGGAGCAAGGACAGGATAGAGTGGAACCACAGGTTGTGGCTAAGCCTGAGCCACCTATTGTGCATAGATCTGGACGTATCACGCGACCTCCTGATAGGTTTGTTCCATCTATGAACTATGTCATGTTAACTGATTGCAATGAGCCTTCATGTTACAAGGAAGCAGTGCAAATGAAGGACTCCGGGAATAGGCAATTGGCCATGCAGTCAGAGATGACAGCTCTGCATAAAAACCAGACATGGAAGCTAGTTAAATTACCACGGGGCAAAAAGGCTCTACCCTGTAAATGGGTTTACAGGTATAAGATCACCGCTCATGATAGTCAGCCAAAGTACAAAGCAAGGCTTGTTGCCAAGGGCTTTAAGCAAGAACAAGGCATTGACTTTGATGAAGTCTTCTCTCCGGTGGTCAAGATGACTACATTGAGATGCTTTCTTGCATTGGTTACCATATTAGATTTGGTGTTGCACCAAATGGATGTCAAGACAGCGTTCTTGCATGGTGATTTAGATGTGGAAATTTACATGCAGCAGCCAGAAGGGTTTGTTGAGAAAGGAAAGGAAGATTGGGTATGCCAGTTGTTAAAGAGTCTTTATGGCTTAAAACAATCACCGAGGGCATGGTACCATAAATTCCACAAGTTTATGCTTTCTCAAGGCTACAAACGTAGTGAGTTCGATCACTATCTATATACAAAGAAGGCTAAGGATGGCAGTTGGCTGATCCTTATTTTGTATGTGGATGACATGTTGATTGCTGGCAAGCACTTGGAAGAAATTTCAGCTTTGAAGTCAAAGATGGCAAATCGTTTGACATGAAAGACATGGGTGAGGCAAGTCATATACTTGGTATGCACATTGAGAGAGACAGATCAAAGAAGTTGATTTGGTTATCTCAAACAGAGTATATTGACAAGGTTTTGCAACGTTTCAATATGGAGAAGGGAAAGGCATTGAGTGTTCCATTGCCACCATATGTGAAACTTAGCAAACAAGATTGTCCTATGTCTGAGGAAGAACAGGCTGAAATGGATAAGATTCCATATGCGTCTGCAGTGGGTAGTTTGATGTATGCAATGATTGCTACTCGCCCAGACATTGCATTTGCAGTGGGAGTAGTAAGTCGATACATGTCAAACCCAGGCAAGAAACATTGGGAGGCAGTGAAAGGAATATTGAGATACCTGAAAGCTACAAAGAGTATGCGTATATGCTATGGGAGTCAGGAGCTAAGTGTAAAGGGTTTTACAGACTCAGATTATGCAGGTGACTTAGACAACCGAAGGTCTACGTCAGGGTATGTCTTTACATTGGCTGGTGGAGCAGTATCATGGCGTTCTAGATTACAAGATTGTGTTACTCAGTCTACTACAGAGGGTGAATATGTTGCAGCATCAGAGGCATGCAAAGAATCAATTTGGCTTAATCGACTAGTAACAGATTTGGGAATCAAATAAGAGATGCCTGTGTTATATTGTGATAGTCAAAGTGCTATACAATTGGCTCGCAATCCAGTTTATCACTCAAAGACAAAGCATGTGGATGTGAAGTATCATTTCATCAGGGAAATGCTCGAGGATAAGCAACTTCAGCTTGTCAAAGTTCACACCACAGAAAATCTTGTTGATCTACTTACAAAAGGACTTCCCTCAGAGAGCTTTGTGCATTTTCGCAAGCAGTTAGGTGTAGGGTAGTACATCACTTCTCTACATCTCTTGTATATTAGCTTGTATAGTAGCTTCTCTCACACTTAAAGTACCACATTGGACTTTAAGTGGGAGGTTGTTGGGGTATAAAACCCAATGTGGTCGCCCAGGTAAGTGGGCGGGCCGCCAGGTATGTACACATATTCTTTTGTTAAAACCTAATAAGAACTCACTATGCTCTACACATTACAGTAGAGCGAGCTCACCATATCGTCGTGCTCTTCTTCTCACACTCTCTCTCGTGTCCCACTTCCGCTCGTACTCCTTCACATAGACTTCCCACAAAGTCCTACATCCACAAATTTCCCACTATATGCTGTAACCGCTGCGGCGGTTGTTTGCTGCGTGACTCACAGCCAGCAAACCCTCAACAGACATACATCATCTCTGACAATACATCCCATGTGGAAGTACCTGCAATGTCAGGATGAAATCTGGAATATCAAGCTACCTGATGAACTAGTGGATGTCGCCTACAATCTGTGTGTAGATGCGCCCGTGTCGTATGTGACACGCCTCCAAGAACTGTGAGCCGTCCTTCGATGTGTAGACAACCACAAATCAACACTCTGGGAGTGTCGATATCCTCAGCACCTGCAGTCGAGGCCGAAAACCCCAAATTTCCAGAGTCGGATCTGCACCCGTCGAGACCACGTAGTCGAAAATGGCCTGCGCAGACCTTTGTCGAAGCCGAATGGTGGCCGAGATGACCTCAGAATGAAATTCTGACAACACCGAGGCCTTCGGGCTATTCCACGAGATTTGGGGCCGTGTCTTCGCCTGTCGAATTTCACTCCAATCTGAGTTGGTGACTCTAGCCTCCTACAGTGCTGCCCCGAGCCTCGATCTGAGCTCTGATACCAGTTGAAGGAGTACGAGCGAAAGTGCGACGCGAGAGAGAGTGCAAGAAGAAGAGCACGACGATATGGTGAACTCACTCTACTGTAATGTGTAGAGCATAGTGAGTTCTTATTAGGTTTTTACAAAAGAATATGTGTACATACATGGTGGCCCGCCCACTTACCTGGGTGACCACATTGGGCTTTATACCCCAACAACCTTCAAATGCTCTCCAAACCGAGCAACTTCGTCGCAAAGCGTGGCATGATCGCCATCTCAGGAAGCCGAAAATAACACAGGGAACACTAGTGCTACTCTATCAAGCTAATTTCCTGAAAAAAGCTAAAAATCTGGTCCCAGCCTGGCAAGGGCCATTCAGGGTACAAGAAATTTTGCCACAAGGTGCAATCCAGTTAGTAACTTTGGACTGTGTTCCATTGCGTCTGGTAAATGGCTCTAGAATCAAGTGCTATTACTCCTCTGAGTAAAAAGTCTACAACTATTTGGCCATCTGTAGGGTTCTAATATCCCATTCCTCTCCTCCACACTACCTTTCCACCAGAACGGGTGTTCTGTTTTACTGTCTCAATCTTTGCAATACTCTCAGTCTCTGCTATGCCTGTAGAAGTTTCCACCTTTCCTCCTAAGGTATCCTTTCTCCACTCAGTCTCAGTAATTGGGTATTGTCTCGAACTTCTTACAATCCAATCACTCTTTCTCTAATTATTTCTATTATCAGTGCTATTTGACGTTAGTACTAAGTTCTTTCAAGTTAAACTCCTAGTCTGTTTTGTGATAGTTTCTTTAAGTTTACACGCCCTTTCCATCTCTACTCGCTAAAGCCCAAATTGGCCTTGGTGTTTTTCAAGCACATCCTCGGCTGTCTTTGAGGCAAACTTAACCTCTACTTACTTCAAGGAGCTATGGTTGCAGTCTCATCCCAACCGACTAACAGGCTCTTATCCTCCAAAAGAACAACCTCGTCTGCAAGTGTATCACCCATTCTACCCCTACTCTCATATAGGCATAACCAAGGGATCTCTTTGTTAACAAGTCCCAGCGAACCCTAGTAGACAGCACTTGCCCGACACTGGTAAACACGTCATACAGCTGTGCTTCATTGACAGTGGGATCAAGGTCTCCCACATATAAAGAGTTTTTCATGTAAGGACTTGGGGCAAGCATTGTTGATTTTCCCCAATTCACACTTCCACCCAATTATCCCCCTCTTCCCACTTTCAATTCCACTCCCCTCTTCCCCTCTAATATTTCGTCCCCCTCTCCCTCTCCCAATTCGCACCCCTCTCTCCTCTCCCAATTCATCTCCCCCCCTCCCCTCCCAATTCGCCCCCTTTCCCCCTCCCAAATTTGCCTCCCCCTCTCTCCCCATCTTGCCCCCCTCTCTCCCCAATTCGTTTCCCCCCCCCCCCACCCCCCTCTTCCCTCCCAATTCGTCCCCCTCCCCTCTCTCCCCAATTCGCCCACTTTCCCCCTCCCAAATTCGCCCCCTCTCCCTCTCCCAATTCGTCCCCCCCTCCCCTCCCAATTCGTCCCCCTCCCCTCTCTCCCCAATTCGTCCCTTCCCCCCCTTCCCCTGCCCAAGTCGCCCCCCTCCCAATTTATCCACCTCTTCCTATTCGGCCTTCTCCCCAATTTGCCCCTGCCCTCTCCCAATTGGCCCCTCCTCTCCAATTCTCCCCCTGCCCTCTCCAATTCACCCGATTCAGCCTGCTTTCCCCTCTTTCCAAATTCGCCCACCCCGTTCCCAATTCGGAAGTTTCCCAATTCGTAACTCGGTCCCCTCTACCAACTGATCTCTTGACCAAGTCGCCTCGGTCGTCTCGGGTTCGTCAAAAACAACTCGACGTTTTTTAAAGTGGGTAAGCTTTGCTTCCAAGCGTCCCTGATAGCGAGCATCTGTTGCCGCGCTACCCAATTCGACAACTTGGCCTCTTTGCCTTCTTTCACCGATTCGGATTTTCCGCTTTCTCTCCTTCTAAAAGCAGTATACAGTAATTGGGATAACAGTATATAGAATTGCAGAGTTATCACAAAATTATCACATGTATGCAAGTGTGGATATGTATGCAATTGTGGATCAGTTTTTGAGTCTGCTCAGTGTCTGACGTTCTTCTGCTCTGCATTGGAACAACTTCAGTCTCTCTGGACAGAATGTGCACATCAGTTAGTGTCAAGAAGATTTGCAATTATCATGGCAGGTACCAGCAAACCCTCTAGAAAAGCAGTCAAGAAGCCACCACCTCCGCAGCTTAGTTTTGCTGAAGAGGAGGAGGATTCGAAAACTTACAACCAAGATGTGGATGACTTCACTTCCAGTGATGCCAGCGAGATGAAAGTTACAAAGCATCCCCAACTTCGGAGTTGGATTCAGAAGCTGTCTTTTAATCGGATGCATCAAAAGAAAAAAACTTGAAAACATTAGGTAAAAAGAAACGCAATTAGGAAATCATCCATCAGGAAATCAGTAGGCTAGCTACATCTAAAATCGCACACCATTCTCCTTGGTTGTTTATCTACAGCCGCCTAGACCATCTCTCAGTCAAATCCTCTCCAAGGATCAGCTACTACAGGCTATGGGTCTCACAGCACTGGCCGAAGATCTCCCAACCGCTGTTCCGATAGAGATGATTCATGATCTTCGAAGAACTTTCCCAAGGTCAGGGGTCATAAACTCGCAGCTACAAGGTTAGGTCATGCTATGGATATGACAACCTTTCCAGTTGTGAAGCCTGCCAGTTGAACCTTCTCTCAGATTTCTAAGGAGGCCACAATTCAGTCATGCGCGGAAATGCTCAGTACAAATCACCCGAATTATGAAAGAAATAAACAGATCTTGGCAATCTTTAGATACTACTTTCTAGCTAGAGATGCCAAAGAAGATAAAGGGAAATGTGAACTACCCACTACATTATCTCCTTGGGACGGTCTTTACTGTTTGCTCCATGCCTTGCTCCATGCCCAACCCTATGGATTTCACCAGATCCTTTTTTCATCTTTATAGTCTCGGGCCAAAAGGTTTTGGACCCAGGTGAGATCTATGCAGCTTAGCTTCAAATGCTTTGCAGCCCCTCTCTTGGCATGGGTTGTAAGTATACATGTTACACCAGACGAAGTAGATGATGATACACGAAGTGTGCAAGGGAAAAGGAAATCCCTAAACATTCATGCTGATCCTACAATCCACAAGAAAAAGAAGATCAAAGCAAAGGTGGCCAAAGATACAGCAGAGTCTCTACTCTCTTTGCCATTATCTAAGAGTCAACAGATTAAAGTAACACATCTTCCGCGGCGTTCTCTGTCTTCCACCCCTTTTTGTACGCCACCAGTGTCGACTCCCGAATTTCATGACAAATCGGCGGCTTCTCCCTCGGAGATTCCTCTACCTTCTTCCCCAATATTCACCCATACGTATCTGACTCCACCTGGAACTACCATCTCAGCTCCCTCTCAGCTCCTACTTTAGCTCCTACTCGACTAGCAGTACCTCCTCATAGCGAGCCACATGTGCCACTTGGGACTCCTCCAGTATCATCATCAGGGGTGGCTGACTCTACTTCTCTGTTACACCTGTCAGAGAAAGTATTACAAGACTCCAGGAATGCTATCGCCACCATAGATCTTGGAGCGGAATAGTTATGTGCCACGCACCAGCGCCACTCTGCCATATACGCAACTATGGCGGGATCTCTGAAGGTGGCCAAAAGTGCCATCTCGGATCGGGATGCTACGATTTTCGTGCTACAACAAGCTTTGAAAATAAAGTCAGACATCATTGAAGACCTTCGAGCACAAGTACAAATGTTTAGGGAAATGCTTCTACATGGAGATAGGCAGGTTCAGGCTCAGGCTCAGGCTCAGGCTCAGCCTCAGGCTCAGCCTCAGGTTGGCGGGGGGTTTGGATGGACTGGATCCGGGCCACCATTGCAGATTGCAGATCCTTCTCAGCACTTTATGGGACTATACACACAGCCTCAGCCTCCAGTTCAGTACCACAGTCCATAGTACCCTCAAGGGTTTCAGTCATCGCCATAGTCCCACATGCATAGTGTTCCTTGCTGCGACGGTGTTGCTGGTGCACACCGCCATGGCTGTGTCACTCCTCGTCCTCAGTTCACTTCCGGACAGGTGTTACCCTCTGCCATGCAGTAGCTGGTGGCTCACAGGCAGCCAGGTTATGGACAACAGAGCCCAGCAACCTCTACAAGCTCAGCAGTCCCTACAACGAAGTTCCACCATTGATTTGATGGCTCCACCTCCGGAGACTGATCCTTCGAGTGCAGTTATAGCAACTACTCTTTCTCTGGGATGATGATTGACAGTCTTTTCACCATGACAGTACATTAGTCATTTCTTATTGCAGTTCAGTCTTTTAGCAGTTTCAGTGGTTCTCTCACCGAGACGGTGAGTGGTTTTGTGGCGGGCAACCTGTAGCAGGGCTACGTGTCACTTTCACAGGACATACAGTTAGTATAGTTGGTTTGGTCTAGTTCACACTAGACGGACTCTCTGGGCTGGACATTGACACGTGGCAGGATACAGACGGTGGTCTAGTGGACATCGTGGCCAGGTCACCACCACTCAGTTTCGGGATAGATTTAGATGGTTGACATTTATGAGCCGTTGGTGGCTCTTTATGGTTGTACATATGAGTAGTAGCGGTTGGGTCATCGATATCATCTTCTTCACGTCTGGTCCCGCGTGGTGGTCTAGAGCATAGAGTCTATACACAGCACGTCTTCACCATCCTTGCACATTTGAGCCTCGACACCCCATTGTACCTGTGAGTCCTAGGCTGGAGCTAAGTGTGCCGCCACACCAGAGTCTGTATCAGTTCTTTGAGATAGTCGAGTCATATGTTGTGGTCTACTGCTGTTGTGTCTCTGTGAGCTCAGTTATTGTCTATTGTTCCTTTATTCCAGTCTGTTTTGAGTGAGATTCTTACGCACATTGCACTGAGGTTTTTGCCTCTAATCTTGAAAGTAAAGAATCTCTGATATCTTCCATGGACCTGCAGATTTGATTCTTGCAAACCTTGAGAGCTAGAGCTATGGCTGGAGGGCAGCTGGAGGTGCTCTTTGCTTTGGACAAGGCCAAGACACAATGGTATCACTTCACCGCAATCATGATCTCGCTGGCATGGGATTCTTCATCGACGCTTATGATTTGTTGTGTATCTCCACTGTCACCAAGCTTCTCGGCCGCATTTACTACTATGACCTAGCTTCTGGCAAGCCTGGAAGCCTCCCTCCCAATGTTTTTGCAGTCGTCAATGGTGCCGCTCTTTGTGGTACCCTCGCTAGCCAACTCTCTTCGGTTGGCTTGGAGACAAGCTGGGCCGCAAGAAGGTCTATGGAGCCACCCTCATGCACATGGTTATTTGCTCCATTGTGTCAGGCCTCCCACTCGGAAGCACGCCCAAATCTATCATGACTACTCTGTGCTTCTTCATATTGTGGCTTGGTTTCGGCATAGGCGGTGACTAACCCCTTTCGGCCACCATCATGTCTGAGTATGCTAACACGCGTACTCGTGGTGCTTTCATTGCTGCTGTCTTTGCCATGCAAGGCACGGAAATACTGGCAGGTGCCGTTGTTTCCATCATCGTCTCTGCTGCCTTCAATAATGCCTACCACCGTCGTGCTTTCGACGATGATCACATTGGGTCGACTCCTCCTTAGGCAGACTTTGTGTGGAGACTGGTCTTCATACTTGGGGCTATTCCTGCACTCTTGACCTACTACTGGCGAATGAAGATGCCCAAGACCGTGCGTTATACAGCATTGGTGGAAGGTAATGCAAAGCAAGCTGCACTGGACTGGCCAAAAATAGTAGTTATAAAACTTTACGTCCTTTTCTGGTAAAATAAAATAGTAGTAAAACTCAAGACATGTACATCGTTAGATTTACACACTCTTCATTTAAATGAGTGCCCACTATCTTATTTCAATCAATCGGAATTTTTAGCCTATCGAAAAATTCTTGAAAATATAACTCAACTTTTTACTTCGTTAGCGTAGTGGGCAATTCCAAATTCTTGACCTCTCGTTAGCCCACGTGGCTCTTATTTTTTAAAAAAAAAACCCAGCGCTGACAAGCTCTAAAAAAAACTACGGGCAATTCCAAATTCCTGACCTCTCGTTAGCCCACGTGGCTCCTATTTTTTTTAAAAAAAATCAGCACTAACAAGCTCTAAAAAAAACTACGCTGTCAAAAGCTACCCGATCTTCTCTGCACGCAGTTCGCAGGTTACAGAGCTTGTTGGCCAGTATGTATGTTAAGTGCGGTTCACTTGTCAGGGCACAACAAGGCAATTCCAAATTCCTGACCTCTCGTTAGCCCACGTGGCTCCTATTTTTTTTTAAAAAAAACCAGTGCTGACAAGCTCTAAAAAAAACTACGCCGTCAAAAGCTACCCGATATTCTCTGCACGCAGTTTGCAAGTTACAGAGCTTGTTGGCCAGTATGTATGTTAAGTGCGGTTCACTTGTCAGGGCACAACAAGTTGTTGATGAGCTTCCAGTCCGGGATGTCGTCAGTTGGACTGCACTTATTGCAGGATATGGCCGACATGGGCAGGGTCACGAAGCTCTGGGCTATTTTCATCGCTTGCGAAGCGAGGGCCTCTCTCCGGATGCAGCCAGAGATTGTTGGAGAAGAATGTCGTGCTTGGCAATGCGCTAGTATACATGTATGCTAATTGTGGTGTACTTTGGAAAGCACAATAAGTTCTTGACGAGCTTCCCAACTGAGATGTCATCTCTTGGACTGCATTAATTGCAGGATATGCCCAACAAGGTCAGGGCCAGGAAGCTTTGAATTGTTTCCATTGTATGCGAAGTGAGGGTTTCTCTCCAGATGCAATCACCTATGCTTGCATTCTGAAGGCATGTGGCATTATGCGAGACATTGATATGGGAAACAAATTCACGATGAGATTGTCAATCAGGGGCTGTTGAAAATAACTGTCATGCTTTAGTTGACATGTATGCCAAGTGTGGTGTACTTTTGAAAGCTCAACAAGTTCTTGACGAGCTTCCTGATCGAGATGCGGTCTCTTGGAATGCATTGATTGCAGGTTATGCCCAACAGGGGCAGGGCCAAGAAGCATTGGGATGTTTCTAGCGGATGCGAAGCGAGGGATTCTCTCCAGATGCAGTCACCTATTCTTGCATTTTGAAGGCATGTGGCACTTTGAAAGACGTCGACACAGGAAAACAAATTCATGATGAGCTTGTTAGTCGGGGGCTGTTGCAAAAAATTGTCGTGCTTGGTAATGCTTTGGTTGACATGTATGCCAAGTGTAGTGTACTTTCCAAAGCACAACAAGTTCTTGACGAGCTTTATGTCCGCGATGCAGTCTCTTGGAATGCATTGATTGCACGATATGCCCAACAAGATCAGGGCCAGGAAGTGCTTGGCTGTTTTTATCGGATGCAAAGTGAGGGGATGCGGTCACCTATGCTTGTGTTTTGAAGGCATGTGGCATTATGCAAAACGCTATCATGGGCAAGCAGAGTCATGAGGAGATTGTTAGGCAAGGGCTGTTACAAAAAGATGTCATGCTTGGCAAGGCTTTGCTTGACATGTATGCCAAGTGTGGTGTACTTTTGAAAGCACAACAAGTTCTTGACTAGCTTTCTGTCCGGAATGAAGTCTCTTGGAATGCACTGATTACAGGATATGACCGATAGGGGCAGGGCCAGGAAGCTAAGGGGTGTTTTCAACAAATGCGGAGGGAGGGTTTCTCCCCAAATGTAGTTTCTTGGACTGCACTTATAGGAGGATATGCCCAGCAAGGGCGGGCCAACGTGGCAGACTTTCACACAGGCTCCATCGTTTTATCGATGCACCTAGGACATCGATACGCATAGGGAGAAGGGCCAGAGCGTGGACTCTTGGCTATTTTTACAAGCTTGTAGGGAGATGCAGGGCTCTCTATATAGCTTTCTAAAGCCAAGGCAGGAACGCAACCCAGCCCGCGTTAGAGGCTGTTGAAAAAAGTTGTCCTGCTTTGCACTCTCTTGAAGGGCCAAGTTTTGAAAACAACCAGTGAAGTGAGGGCTTAGCGAGGGCGGCCTCTCTTTAGATGGAATCACTTATGCATGCATCTTGAAGACTGTGGCTCTATGCAAGATGATGATGAGGGCACAAAAAATTAACAACCATGTTGTTACTCATAGGTTCTTGAAAAGAGGGCTCTCTGTAGCTTTGTAAAGCCAAGGTAGGAAAGCAGCCCGGCCGCTAGAGGCTGTTGAAAAAAACTGTTGTGCTTGGCATTGTCTTGGAGGCTTGAGTGCCAAGTGAAGCAAGGGACTCTCTTTAGATGGAATCACCTATGCATGCATCTTGAAGATTGTGGCTCTACGCAAGATGCTGATATGGGCACACGAATTCACAACTATGTTATTAGTCAGAGGCTCTTGATAAGAGGTGTCATGCTTGGCACTGTCTTGGTTGATATGTATGCGAAGAGAGGTCGCAGCCCGGCCGCTAGAGGCTGTTGAAAAAAGATATTGTGCTTGGCACTGTCTTGGAGGCTTGAGTGCCAAGTGAAGCGATGGCCTCTCTTCATATGGAATCACCTATGCATGCATCTTAAAGATTGTGGCTCTACGCAAGATGCTGATATGGGCACACGAATTCACAACTATGTTGTTAGTCAGAGGCTCTTGATAAGAGGTGTCGTGCTTGGCACTGTCTTGGTTGATATGTATGCAAAGAGAGGTCTTATCTCCAGATGCAATCACCTACGCATGCATCTTGAAGGCATGCGGCTCTACGCAAGATGCTATGGGCACAAAAAATCACAATTATATTGTTCGTCGGATTCTCTTGAAAAGAGATGTCATGCTTGGCTCTGTCTTGGTTGATATGTATGCAAAGCGAGGGCCTCTCTCTAGCTACAATCACCTATGCATGCACCTTGAAGGCATGTGGCTCTACGCAAGATGCTAATATGGGCACAAAAATTCACAATTACATTGTTAGTCGGAGGCTGTTGAAAAAAGATGTCGTGCTTGGCACTATCTTGGTCAATATGTATGTCAAATGTGGTGCGCTTGAGAAAGCACAAAAAGCTATTTGATGAGCTTTATGTCCGGCACTGATTGTGGGATGTGCGCAACAAGAGCAGCTCCAGAGGCTGTCGTGCTTAGCAGTGTCTTGGTCGAGATGTATGCCAAATGTGATGTGCTTGAGAAAGCACAAAAAGTGCTTGAGCATCTTCTTGTCTTGAATGTTGTCTCTTGGAATGCACTGATTGTGGGATGTGCGCAAGAAGAGCAGTGCCAAAAATCTCTAGGCTGTTTTTTTCAACAGATGCAAAGCATTGAAATGCATAGGTTGTAGGATATGCACAATAGGAGCAGGTCCAGAAAGCTCTAGAATGTTTTCCACTTCCTACGCATAGTGTGGACTCTTGGAATCCACTGATTGCAATATTTTCCACAGGAGAAAACTTAGTCTATTTACACCAAATGCAATCACGTACACGTGCATCTTGAAGGCATGCGCAAGATGCTCATATGGACACAAAAATTGAGATTGATATTGTTAGTCACGGGCTGTTGATAAAAAAAGATGCCGTGCTTGGCAATGCCTTGGTCGATATGTATGCCAAATGTGGTGCGCTTGAGAAAGCATAAAAAGTGCTTGAGCAGATTCTTGCAAGGAATGTCGCCTCTTTGAATGCACCGATTGTGGGATGTGCGCAACAAGAGCAAGGCCAGAAAGCTCTAGGCTGTTTTCAGTGGAAGTAAAGCATTGGAATGCACTGGTAACAGGAAACACACAACAGGAAGCAGTTGCAACCGAAAGGCTTCTCTGCAAATGCATTCACCTATGTCTGCATTCACCTATGCAAGTTGTTGACATGGGTGAGAGAATTACCGACGAGAAGATACCTAGTTTGGCGTTGTTGGTAAGCCTATGTCGTGCTTGGCAATGCTTGGTTGATATGTATGCCAAATGTGGCACTGTCATGAAATGTCGCCTCTTGGAATGCATTGATTGCGGGATGTGTGCAACAAGAGCAAGGCCAGAAAGCTCCAAGCTGTTTTGAAAGGATGCAAAGCATTGGAATGCATCAGTCATAGGATACACACAACATGAGCAGTGCCTGAAAGCTCTAGGCTATTTTCAGCTTCCTATCCAAGTGTGGACTCTTGGAATGTATTGATTGTGGGATTTTGCCCATAGGAGAAAGCTCTAGTTTGTTTTCGCCACATGCAATCACCTACGTATTCATCTTGAAGGCATGTGGCTCTACGCAAGATGCTGATATGGGCAAATTATTCAAAATTATATTGTTAGTTAAGAGTCTGTTAAAAAAAGATGTCGTCCTTGGCATTGTCTTGGTCGATATGAATGCTAAATGTCGCCTCTTAAAATGCACCGATTGCGGGACGTGCGCAATAAGAGCAGGGCTAGAAAGCTCGAGACTGTTTTTAGCGGATGCAAAGCAAGTGTATCTCCATAAACTCAATCACCTATACTTTCGTCTTCAAGGCCACGCTTACATTTTGGGTATGTGGCTCTCACAAGTTCTCGAGGAGCTTCTTGTGCGGAGTATGGACTCTTGGAATGCACTGATTGCAAGATTTTCCCCAGTGTCATGGCCAGAAAGATCTTGTATGTGTTCAACAGATGTGGCCTCTTGGAATGCACTGATTGCGAAAGGTGCGCAACAAGAGCAGTACTGTCTTGGTCCATATATATGGGAAGCGAGGGCTCAAGGGCCTCTCTGCAAAAGGAATCACCTATGCATGCATCTTGAAGAATGTGGCTCTATGCAAGATACTGATATGGGCACAAGAATTCACAACTATATTGTTAGTCAAAGGCTCTTGAAAAGAGGTGTCGTGCTTGGCACTGCCTTGGTCGATAAGTATGCAAAGCAAGGCCCTCTCTCCAGATGCAATCATCTACACATTCATTGCCACAAAAATTCACAATTATATTGTTAATCAGAGGCTATTGAAAAAATATGTAGTGTTTGGCACTATCTTGGTCAATACGTATGCCAAATGTGGTGCACTTGAGAAAGGACAAAAAATGCTTGATGAGCTTTCTGTCTGCCAACATTGATTGTGGGATGTGCGCAAGAAGAGTGGCTCTAGAGGCTATTGAGAAAAGATGTCATGCTTGGGACTGTGTTGGTCGAGATGTATGCCAAATGTGCTGAGCTTGAGAAAGCACAAAAAGTGCTTGAGGAGCTTCCTAACAAGAATATTGTCTCCTGGAATACAGTGATTGCGGGATGTGCGCAACATAAGCAGCTCCAGAAAGCTCTAGGCTATTTTCAAGGGATGCAAAGTATGGGAATGCACTAGTTGTGGGATCTCTCTCCCGAGTGCCGTCTCTTAGAGTGCATTGATTGCGGGATACACGCAACGGGAGCAGGGCCAGAAAGCTCTCGGTTGTTTTCAACGGATGCAAGTGGGGGCCTCTCTCCGGATGGAATCACACACACATGCATCTTGAAGGCTTGTGGTTGTACGCAAGATGTCGATATGGGCTTGAAAATTCTCTTTAATAGTAGCTGTTACAAAAAATTGTCGTGCTTGGCAATGCCTTGATTGATATGTTTTCCAGTAGATCTGAAGTGAGGACTATTTCCAGATGCAATCACATACGCGTGCATCTTGAAGGCATAAGTTTGTACACAAGATGCCGATGTGGGCCTCTATCCATATGGTATCCCCTATGGGTCCACATTGCAGGCATGTGTCTCTATGCAAGAGGCTGATACGGGCACAAAAAATGAGCTTTTTATTGTTGTTCAGAGGTTGTTGAAAAAAGATGTCATGCTTGGCACAGTCTTGGTCGATAATTATGACACGTGTGTTGCGCTTCAGAAAAGTGACAGTTTCTCACCAACCGAAGTCTCTTGGAGTGCTTTTATATCTAGTTATGTCAAGCAAGGGTAGGTGAGGAAGCTCTGAAATTAATTTCAAAGATGCAATATGACATGGGCATGTTCTTCATGGCGTCTCTTTCAATGCATTAGTACCGGGATACGCACTGCAGGAGCAAGCCCAGAAAGCTCTAGGCTTTCATCTTTCTATCTGCAGTGTGGACTCCTTTAATGCACTCATTGTGGGATGTGCGCAACAAGAGCAAGGCCAATGAGCGATACAGGAAAGAAGTTGTGCTTGGCTTTGCCTGGGACTATGTGTACGTCACATATGGTGATCTTTAGAACGCACGAAAAGCGCCCGAGGACCTTTTTGTGCGGAACGCCGCCACAAGATCATAGAAAGGGTCTCTATCCAGATGCAATCAACTACGCCTACACAGGAATCTGGAAGGCATGCAGGTCAGCAGATGCAATCACGTACACAGCCATAGATATTAGAATTCACGATATGATCGCTAGTCAACGTTTGTTGGGAGTACAAATTCATGCTTGGTGGTGGTTTGATCGATATGTATACAAAATGTGGTGTCCTCACAATAGCACAAAAACTTCCTGAAGGGTATCCTCCCTGTGGTGTCGTCTCTTGTAGCGGGTTAAGTGCAAGAGACGCCCAACATCCTTGATGCAAGGAAGTCCACAGGCGATAGACATTCAATCGCGCGGTGAGTAAGCATTATCATTCTTTTATTTTTGACACTGAGAACGCAGTTAACAAACGCATTGAAAATTGCACGCTGTCGTGGGAATGGCACGTTCCCTCGTATTATAAAAATTGGGGAAGATTGTGCAAACTCCCCAATGCAAGGAGATTTGCATGTTTTCTTTTTTTTGAAACATAAAGAATGGAAGAACAAACAATGACATTGACATCTTGTATGATCATGAACATTGAGCTTGACAAAACTCTTAATGCTCCTTGTGGTTTTTGGCGAGGTACCCCTTTGAAGCATTACGATCAGTAACCAATTTTTGTGGAGGTACACCACTAAACCACGACGATCGATATCCCAAACACTCTCAAGTAAAAAAATCTAACACTCTTTCATGAAATCTCTCTCTCTCTCTCTCTCTCTCTTAGTTTCCAGTATCTTGTTCGCTCTCAATTTGATCTAACATAGCTAACGAAGCACTCTAGTTTTCTATTTTAGTCAGCAAAAAGAGAAGGCATCTCTATATCCTTTGCCCTTTGGGCAGACCAAAAATTGGGAGGCCCCTTACGTTATCAAAATCGTTTTAGGACGTCCTGGAAGAGAGGGGAAGTTTTGAACTCAAGACTGAGAAGATTGAGAGAGCAGGATCATGGCATGTCGCGAATCAGGTTTGTGCTGTCAGGCATCGATGCGAAGCTAGGGTTGGGGAGCACTGGTGCGAAATGCGTAAGCGGCAGCTGGTGCTGGGCATGGGCTACATGGGTGCGCGGCATGGGGGGAGGCCCGCGTACCTTCCCGGGCGGCGTCACCAAGTGGCAGTGGAAGCGCATGCTGATGAAGAGGCGGCAGGAGCGGGAGTGCCATCGCCTGGCCCGCGAGAAGATGCTTTACGATATGCGGCAGCGGGCAGAAGTGTTGGCCGCTCACCCTGAGCTTCTGCAACCATGGGAGAAGCTCGCCATTTTCCCCCCTCCTGGCATCTCTACAGGCCAGCAGGTTTCAAGTCTTGTTCGCCGCTTCTGCAGACCATCTCAAGCTGAAGATCTTTGGACTCAACGAGATGGGCCTCAACAGGGGACAACCCCATCATCTGTAGATGTAGAATCTGCAAATGTGGCAGGGTTAGACGCCGCAACATCAGATATGGATGCTTTGCATAGAGAAGCCCACCGTTCACCATTACAGCGCGTACCTTACTCTGCACGTTGGCAAACAATGGACTTTACCCCATCCAAGAAGAAGAAGAAGGAAGCGTCCCCGATTGGGAAGAGCATGCAGGACTACCTTGATGCTTTTGATACCGATCCCTTAGGAGTGGCTGTTGAAATTGACACCGATGGGGGCAAAAGGGAGGCGCTCAAAGATCCTTTAGGATATTCTGTGGATGAGAGAGAAACTTCAAAGAAGAAAGACAAACCAAAGAAGAAGAAACCTGGCAAAGGTGGCCGGAGAGGCATAGGAAGGTAGGCTTGTGCAATTGGCTTTTGTACGCATGTACACTATCTTTGAGGAGCAAGTATTTTTATTATTGCCGTACGGGCTCATTTCTTCATCCACGGGTAGATTCTGAAAAAAAAGTTTTCTGCTGGACTTCAGTCCAGGAGAATCTCACTTTGGACCAATGATTTTGTTGAGTATTTTGTTTTGCATATGTTCTGCTATTGTGTTGGTCCTCATTGTTGTATCCAGAGTTGGACTTCCTCTACGAGCAGTGAATTGCTTGCAGCTATCAATGTTGTGGTCTTTTATTACAATTGAATTTCTTATGTGCTGATTTCTGTCGGAGCAGGATTTCTTGTGGTTTGCAAATTTGATGTTGTATATGTGCATGTAAACCTTGATATTTGTGCTTAAGATCTTCATTGTAGCATCATGCGGGGCCGACAATGAGCACCAGGACAGAGTAAGTAATGTTATGAAAAATTGCTATTTGTTAGGGATGCACTGGTGCTCTTAGCATCTGCATTAAGTCCTTGCGAAGTGGATTTTTGTAGCGTTATACAAACCTTGATATGATGCATGTGCTAGTTGCTCCAGAAGGAGTTCGTTGCTTACTGTGTGTGTGTGTGTGTGTGTGTGTGTGAGAGAGAGAGAGAGAGAGAGAGTTTTAACGTCGTAGGAAACTATCCCAAGAGACCTTAAAGATCTATCGGATGAGGAGAGTGAGAGGCAGGGGGTCTCTGTTGTGGGTGTATATGATGATCCAAGAACTATGATGGTCCAAGTGTCTAAGGTGGAATGTGGGAACATTTCTCAAGCTGCCACATGGTGAAAACTGGTCTGTGGTTGATAGGGAATAAATAGATCCCCACTCTCATTTCCCAAGCTGCTCTATCGCGAAAACCGATCTGTGGCCGTTAGGGTAATAAATGTTTAGCCAGTTTTGTCTCCCAAGCTGCTGCATGGGGAAAACCAGGTCATGGTTGATTGGATAATAAATAGAATAGGGCAGGTTTGTGCGTGCAGATTTTCTGCGCGAAGCACCTTGAGTGGTCTTTTGCTTTGTGTCCAAGTGTCCGGAGCAGTGCTTGAAATACACCTTTTTCCAGGAACTTGGACAACCCCCACATGGACAATTTTAAAGGTAAATTGATTATATTTGAAGGCTTTAATTTTAACACTGAATTTTCTTTAAAATTTGGAGGCTCTCTCACCTCAAATTTACAAGTCACTGGTGAATTTCAAAATTTGTAGGTTGCATTGCACCCATAGTATATTTTGTTTTGCCTAATTCTTTTCCAGCCTGTAGGGACCTTGAGTTCAAGTGCATGAATGCTACAGTTGATCGCTTAGAGAGAGAAGAATTATGACACAGAAATCTTGGTTGTGGAATACCTGACTGAGCTGGCCATGCTACTTACGAAAGCTAAGAAGGAATGCAGCGAAGGTAGTCCCTCCCATTTAAAATAAGAGCCCGTATCAAAGAAATGACTTCTGAAAAGTGGTGATATTGGATAAATCCAGTATTTTCAAGCCTACACTTTTAGTCTGCGTATGCTTGTACCAGGTGGATTGAGGAGGATATTTGGATTGCCAATTACATGAAAAAAAGAAAGAAACACAATGATTGTGAAAGACACTGCAGAGCAGCATTGACATGATGAGCATCCTGTCTGGTGTTAGTACGGTCTGGTATGGACTAAGCCAAAGCTAGACTACAAGAAAAGAGGTAAGTAGGATGCCAAAGTTAAAAAGCCCAAATGGCAACTTTGCAGCACACTAGGCCCTTGAGCCTTGGGCCTCGGCCCATGGACCATGTGACAATAGTGGCCTAAAGGATCCAAATTTGCCCAAAACAATAGCCAGTTCGCGAAGGATCAAACTGATCAGATGGCTAGCGCTTTAGTTCGGATGTTGGTACAGGACTGGGACTCAAGGGTCTGTCTGTCAGGCGTGGACAATCCTATTGCAGAGCTAGGGTCAAATTCCTCCCTCCCTTAAATGTAATGTTAATTGAAAAGGTAGACATAATCGGTCATGAGGGATGACTCAGGAAGTTAAGTGTGTTTCCTGAGTGTTATATTTCACGAGCAGTTTTGTTGGTAAAGTTAAAGGACAAGGTCTGAGTGCTTTTGAAGGTACCTCTGTACCAACCCTTCGTCTGAGTTGGTAATTCCTTGCCAACAAGTACCTCATGAAAGGGGGAAAAGGTGTAGAAAATGGTTGTGCATTGACCATTCCCTGAAGACCAGGTGACCGGTGGAGGCCAGGAGCCATGGAGGGAGCACGTTTTTGGGAATGATCACTGCATGAATGTTCCAGGTTGTCACAGTCAGGGTGAGGGTGGCCAATAGATGATCCAATTACACCTGCTGAGGTTGCTGAATGAGAAGCCCTGACAGGAGGGCAGTCTACAGACATATAGGTGCTGAGTTGGCAGCAGTTCCCGCTTATTTGGTGCACTTTGCTTGGAGGAGAAGCACTTGTATTCTGGCTGCTCATGTGGCAGACATCCGCCGGCCACAGGCTATCATTCCGCTGCAGTTGATACTAGCAAGCAGAAAGAAGGTCAAAATGAATGATTTTCTTTGGCATAGTAGAGCAGGGTGCTTATCATTTCTATCATATTGTAAAGGATAGTAGAGCGGGGTACTTATCCTCCATCTTACTTGGAAATGTGAAGGTATACTCTGTCCAAGATAAAGTGAGCCTTTTTCATTACAAAGAAGCTGAAATTTCTTATGAATTTGCTTCAAAAATGTGGGAACAGAGATTCTGTACTTCACTTTCCATGTAAGGTCTTTCCTTATGGATTTCACAAGTAAAATATTCAGTCAGGGTTTCTGCAATCCTCATTTTGAGTGGTGGTTTAGTTTTCGTTTAGTAGAGAGTTTTCTTGAATGAAGGGCATTTTATGTGCTAGTATCCAAATTATTATGCTACAATATCCTTGGTCTCTCTTATGAATGATGGTGGTCAAGTCTTAGTTTTGTGTTGTATCCAGCTATGGTAATGAGTGTTTGCTGAGTGCATTATATGTCGGTGTCAAAATCTGTATGTGAGGTTAGGCAACGTCATTTCGAGTGTGGAGAGACCAATAGTTTTTGTGGCCAAATTTACTATGAAAAGGAGGGGGAAATGTTTTGATATAAAGGGTCCCTTGTGGTGGTAGTATAAAAGCGTATAGATGGTTATAACTGATTGTAAATCACAGCTAAGTTCCCCTCCCTCTCCTTGTGAATATCCACATCCACATACATAACATGGCAACATTGCCGGCGCAATCAAACCATTCTTGATCTTGGGCCCATAAGCACTCATTCACATTTGTACATGTCCTCTTTAAATGACTCGAGCGATGTTGCCAAGCACACTTGATCACCCTTAGCATGATAAATAGTGTAAACCTTTGTACCTACAACATCTCCCTAAACAAGCATCTCCTCTTCATCTTCATGACTTACCCTAGATAACATATTTGCCATTGGATTGTCCTTCCCTGAAATATGCTTGGTTTCTCGATTTAAGGACTTCATGTACGCAATCCATCGCAACATAGCAATATCAAGAGATCAACAATTGGTAATCGTTCCAAGAAGAGGCAAACAATACGTTTCCATCACCATAGATGCCCTGATCAAGTAGTTCTTATCACATCAATGTTGTAAAACCACTGCCCGAAATTTCCACGTTACCTATGGATAAGCTTGCTAATGAGAATTTAAAACCTTAGCAATTGGATTAGAATTCATAGCTGACTTAGAGACCATCAAGTTGTTTGAGTTAATTTTAGAGGAATTCAAGGCTTTTCAATTTAATCTCCCATGATTTTGGATCAAAATGATTGCAAAAGGTAGCTAATGCTAAACTCTTATGTACAAAATGTCATCAAGTATCCAAATAGTGAAAAAGATATGGTTGAGTTATTCAAACATTGCCCTAGTTTTGGCACCCATCCTTTTATTGGCTCCTCTACCCTACTACGACTAAACATGAAGATCTTTACACAAGCAGACGATCCACTTTCTTGGTATATCTTTTCTTTTTGGTTTGTTAAAGCAAGCCATGGGGGAGACACATAAAAGGTTGTTCATCTCCTAGTGATGGACATGTGTCTCTCAAGCGGGGCTTGAAAGTATTGAAGACTAATAGGAATTATGTTTTTTTTTGGGATGGTGGGGTCTTTACTTTCAAAGCTCTCTCAAAGCTCCATTCACGTTTTCGAATTTTCATTTGTTCTTCTTTAGTAAAAACATACACGTATTTAAACACACTTTTTTAAAAACTTTAAGCATATTTTTTATAATTATATATATTTTTTTCAAAATTTACAAGAACCATTTTACTTCTTATCCCTTTGCTTAGATCTTAGTTTTTAAATTTCTGAAGTGTAGAAATGAAAGTTAAAGAGTTACTTTTTGGGAGGCTAGTATGTTTTAACATGTCTGCCTTATCTACACTTTGTTCATCTTTTTGACTTTCTAAAAAAAGCCTTAAAGAAAAAGAGAATTAAACATACATTTGATATTTTTATTAATTTTTATATCAATTGGACCTAGCTTTTCAGGTAAAGGATTGAAATGCCAAGGTGAACCTTCACCTTGTTTACACTTTTTGGTTTGTCAAAACAAGCTCTCCCTCAAGTCTGGTTTCAAAGAATTGAGATCTAAAAGAAATCATTTCAAGTGTGGGGTCTTTACTTTAAGAGCTAGGCATCCAAGCCTATGAGATGGGAGATGTCCTACCTGCCGACCGGATGGTGCTTTCAAGAGGCAAGAAGCCTCAGTCACTCCCTTAATTGGGAAATTGAGGCTCCATGTCCAAAGCTGTGTGGACAAGGAGGATTTCTTTTTCTCTCCTCTCAAGCATGAGGATGTAATCCTAGGGGCACCATGGTTTGATCTCATGGCTGCCAATGTTAAATTCCCCAAAAGGAAAATCTACTTTAGGTTCAAAGAAAAAGATATGTACATAGATGCAAAGGAGTTGGGTAGTACCATACCTCTTGTACATAAACAAGCTTTCAATAAGTCAATAAAGAGCTCTATTTCCGTATACATGATTTTTGTTAAAGATTCTCAAAATGAACCTAATGCTTTAGCAAAAGAAAATATAAAGAATAAAAAGGAATTAGAGTTATCTAATTTCGTCAAGGGGTTCCAAGATGTTTTTATTGACGATATTCCTTGTGAACTACCTCACAAACGAGGTAATGATGACCATGCAATTGAACTTCTTCCAAGAAGTTCACCACCTAATAAACCTCCTTATAGAGTTTCTTAAGCTCAAGAAAAGGAAATTATGCGGCAAGTGCATGAGTTAGTTGAGAAAGGCATGGTTAGGCCTATCTCGTCTCCATTTTGTTCACCCGTGTTATTAGTGCAAAAGAAAGACGGCACATATCGTATGTGTGTCGACTATAGAGCACTAAATAGGATCACTATCAAGAATAGGTTTCCCGTTCCATGCGTAGAACACCTATTTGATAAGCTACAAGGGTCGACCTACTTCGGTAGGATTGACCTAAAAAGTGGCTACCATCAAATAAGGATAGTTTATCAAGACATTGTAAAGATCGTATTTCGCACTACATTTGTTCTTTACAAGTACATTGTCATGCCTTTTGGTTTGACCAATGCACCAACCACATTTAATCGCTTGATGGAGAAGCTATTCAAGCCTCACCAAACCTTTACTAGAGTGTTATTTGATGATATAATCATCTACTCTAATTCACTAGACGAACACAAGCAACACCTCCAGGTAATATTTCAAGTTTTACGAGAGAATAAACTATATATTAATCAAAAGAAAAGTGAATTTTTATTACAAGAGATTCAGTATTTAGGTCACATTATCTCTCAAGATGGCATCCAAATGGATCCATCAAAGCTAGAGGTAATAAAAGGATGGCCTAATCCAAGGAATCTACATGAACTAAGAAGCTTTATAAGTATGTGTGCATACTATAGACGCTTCATAGAAAAGTTCTCACAAATCGCGGGACCATTACATGACCTAACAAAGAAAAACGTTAGGTATATATGGCCCACCAAGGAGAACAATGCTTTCGAAAAGCTTAAAGAGAAGCTATCTCTCAACCTATGCTTACACTGCCGAATCTCTCAAAGCCATTTGAGGTCCAATGCGACGCTTGCGGTGATTGTCTTGGAGCTGTTTTTCTCCAAGAAGGGCATGCCATAGCCTATGAAAGTTGAAGGCTCGACCCTGTTAAGCAATCTTTAGGCATATATGAGAAGGAACTCTTAGCAGTTCTACATGCTCTAGACTCATGGAAGCACTATTTATTGGGGACTCCTTTCATTCTGTGGACGGATCACCAAAGCCTTAAGTACTTCATGACACAGACCAAGCTCTCCGACAAACAAATGAGGGGGCAAATTTTCTTTCGCAATTTCATTTTCATATTGCTCACATTGCTGGCAAGCATAATCAAGTAGCTGATGCACTCTCAAGACGACCGAGAGTGAATGCGGTATCCATAGCAACTCACAATGGTCTATCTTCTATGATAGATGAGTACGCTATTGATCCCGATTTTAGAGATGTGATTTTCAGCCCTTGCACTAGGGAAGAAAGAAGAACCATTTACACTACAAGATGGTTATCTTATCTATGGCAATAGACTATGCGTTACTAACTCACTACGTGAGAAAGTAATGTATGAATCTCATGCTCCTTCTTATGCGGGGCATAGAGGGATTCAGTCTACCCTAAAAGGGATAGAAACATATTTCTATTGGCCTACCATGAAAGAAAACATACAAGAGTATGTCTCAAAATGTGTGGTATGCCAAAAGAAGAAGTTTGATAGAGGGAAGGAACGTGGATTGCTTCAACCTTTGCCAATCCCTAATTCGCCATGAAAGAGCATATCCATGGATTTTATCTTTGGATTGCCCAAGTCTATCCATGGGAATATAGGAATATGGACGATAGTAGACAGGTTTAGCAAACAAGCACATTTCACACACGTCAAAAAAGACTATCAAAGCCCATCAAATGGCAACCCTCTTTATATCACAAATCTTCAAGTACCATGGCTTGCCAATGTCCATAGTGTCGGATAGAGATCTTAGAATGACCAGTAATTTTTGGAAGGGTCTCTTTGAGAATTTAGGTACAAAGTTAAACTTCTCTTTGGCCCTATCATCCCCAAACGAATGGCCAAAGTGAAATAGCTAACCTAAACCTCTTTTGTGACTTGCTCAAAAGTAGCACATGCCTTAAAAAGTGCAAGTTTTTTTTGAGAGTGTCATTTTGCAATCCTTCTATGAACAGGACTGACAGTCTCTCATCGTGAGGTAGTTCTCTAGCAGGGCATCTTTCTATGTATTGCTTGAATTGGAGCGAGGCTTCCTTCACCTTTTCCTTCTCCTTTTGTCTAAATGCATAGATCTGGGAGACAATATTATGCTTAATTCCTCTCTTTGAGGATTCCTCAGCAAATTCTTGGAGAAGTTGCTCAACACTTGGGAATTTTAAGTTGTTTACGGGTTGAAACCAGGTCAAAGCAGCTCCTTCTAGAGTCAACCCAAAACCTTCATATTGAGTATGGAAATGGGTTACCTATTCCGCCCTCAACACTTGTTTGAAGATCAAAGCATGAGCATACGGATCTCTCGACCCACTATACTTTTTGGGTACACACTTCGCTACTTGAGATAGTCGTATGCGTATGGATTTTGCAACCATCCTCACCACCCCTGGTCCTCCTGGTGTGGTCTCTCTAGGTTCATATTCTCCTCTTGGCACCATAATATGTATCCTATCCGCCATACATTCATTAAGTCCCTTAGTGGAGTATGCTTACAATAACATTGTACATACTTCCACGGGAAAAGCACCTTTTGAGGTGACAGAGGAAAGATAAAAAAGTCCCTTGCTACTCAAGGTACATGGGAAGATTTTCGTTGCAGATGAGTATAGCCGAGACCTACAAGAATTTTCCAAAAGATTAAGGATGCTATCTCTATCTCACAGCAAAGGCAAAAGGCTACTGTTAATGAGCACAGAAGAGCTCAAGCCTTTAAACAAAATGATTGGGTCTTGCTTAAGTTTCCCAAGGCTCGATTAAGGCACACAACGGGCAAGAATCCTATGGGACACCAAAAGTACTATGCTAAGTTAGCAAAAAGGTACTATGGTCCCTTCCAGATTCTTAGACCAATCAATGAGATGGCCTATCAACTCAAGTTGCCCAGTCATTGGCTCATTCACAATGCCTTCCATGTGAGCCTACTAAAGCCTTACAAAGGAGAACCACCTCAAGAACCAACTATTTGAAGACCCACCAAAGATCGAGAACCAAGAATAGGTACTTCAGCCCGAGTCCCCATTCTCCAACATGAAGACAATGTATTGAGAGGCAGTAAGATTATCCGACGCTATCTTATTAAGTTAAGAACTATCATGTTGAAGATGCAAGATGGATGCAAGGCATACAATTAAAGGATAACCTAAACCTTGTCAATGCTTACAATGCTTCCCTAGAGTAAGCAAATATAAATATGTTTAAATGAACAAATTTTTTGCCTTATAAGACTCTCTTTTTCTTTATTTTGCACAAATGTTAAGAAGTATGCATGCTTAGGATCATGTTTGCGGAGACAGCGTCTCCCGAACACCAAGTAGAGCTTGTCATTCTACTAGGGAAGATTGATAGGATTGATGCACATACATGCTTGCGGCAGCTAAGGCTCTCAAGCTCCAAATGGATTAGTCATCCATTCTGGAACGGTGTCGTAGGGTAAAATAGGGATCCTCTACCCACTAAAAAAAGGGCTAATGACTAGGCTTTATCGTCTCTACCTCATAGTCAAGGACGACTATGATTTCAAGAGAGAGGTAATGTCATAAGAACCGATATCTAATTCTCCTAAATGATTTTCTCATGTTAAACTGATCATTTAATATAGGGAAGTACAAGGGAAGAAAAAGCTAGAATATTGGTAAGGCTAGAAGATTGGTCACAGTACGGATCCAAAGGAGGGAAAATAGAGATCCAAAGGGGGGCCATCTGCAAAAGAGCAATGTGCATGAATGGTGCTTCAAAGACCTTATGGTTTAGCCCATTAAGACTTCCAAAATGCTAAGGTTCCAAAATTCAAAGGTAAAGTCCAAATGGTCAAGCTTAACAGAATTGGATTCTTTTATGGAGACCATAAAGTCTTCACATATCCCTAGATGGGAGGAGGAGAGCCCTAAAGGTAGGGGAAGAGAGAGAAGAGGTGAGAGAACACACACACACACACACACACTCAAGGCTTCCCTTTACACAAAGGGCATAGTGGACACATGTCAGATTCTAGCCCAATTGCTCCCAAAGTGCATTCAAATCCTATTGGATGGGCATAGAGGTGGACCAATGAGAATTAAGCTAGAGTAAATTTAGTTTAATTCATTTAAAGAACACTTGATAAAAGAACCAATGAAAATGAAGTCTCCTAGAAGATTATTGGACAACCTGCAAAGGGGTCCAATGGGAATTAAGCAGCCGAATGGCTTGCGTAATTCCTATTGGCCAGAAGGGTAAAAGGTCCAATGGGGATTTAAATGTAATACTTGAATTAGCTAAGCTCTCACTAAAGGGGCAAGAGGGGCACTTGTCACAAGGCTCTCAACTTTGCCTCTTATTTCCTATTGGCTAAGCTTGGCATGAGCCAATGAGGGGCCAGCAAGAGGAAATAGCAAGAGGGGTCGACCAAGAGAGAGAGGGGGCTGATTTTTGCAGGGGATTATCACACACACACTCACACAAACTCATGTGTGAAGAAAAGAAGACTATCTCCTTCTCAAGATTTAATAGAAATCTCATCATCTACTCCAAGCTTGTGAGAAGGGAGGCCTACAACAACAACTCTTGGCTTTGTGATGCAAATCCAACCAAGCGCCAAGCTCCAAAGCATGCTCATCTCCTCTACCATGCTAATTACTAAGCTATGCTAAGCTATTAAGAGATTATGTGAGGAGAAATACTTCTTTCTCGTAAGAATACTTCTTCTTCCTCTAGATTTACTTTCATACCCCGCTAGCTCTCACCATCTTCGAAGGTGTGTGAGGTCTTGGGTCTGAGACCGCGAGGGAATTGATGTTGTGTTTTTCAAGTATAAGCTTGGTGCTTGAAGCTTCCATCTTCATTTCACTGGAAAGTTATTGAATTAACACAAAGTATTGTATTGTAAAATGTCTCCCTTGATGTGGGAAACCTATAATACAAAGCCTTTTGGAGGGGGGACCGGCTCCATGTACATCCGGTCCCCAACTGTTGTCAATAGCTTAATTTCTCTCTCTTTTTGAAGTATTGTTCATGCCTAATTCTAACGAGATGTTATGCTTTTGTTGCTCTCTATCCAACCAAGCACTCTTGCTATGCTCATTAGGAATCTATTCTCAATGAAAAGCTCACTATGTCTATGTTAATTTCCGCTACACATAAGTTACTACCCCATTAAATATTTATGAAGCTTAAAGAGAAGCAGATCTAACTTTATGTTCTATGTCAAAGGTCCACTACATGAAGAGTTATGGCTGCATTTCTACAAGCGTCTTGCAAACTATACTTGCGTTAAGTTAAAATTTGATTAGGGGGAATTGGCTCAGGCCAGTAAACCCGAATGGGTCCTCCAACCAAGTTCTAATTTTACATTTTGTGAGCAGCTTCATTGTTAAAGGGCTCGAGCTTGCTATTTCATAACCCACTCTCTTCTTAGTGTTTTTTTTTTTTAGTTTCTCCCCTCCCACGAACACCCTCTTTGTCCTCATCCAGTTGGAATAACCTGCTGGCCTTGATGCTCTCCAAAATTTCAATGCTCTTTGCCTCTTTGCTTGCAATGCTCTCCCTCGTCTGCCTTATGTAGGCTTAGGCAAGATGTTAACATGGCCGAAAAAATTCTTGATGAAATTTGAAACCTTTGCAAATCCTCCACTCTTATTAGTGCTCATCTACTTTTGATGTCTGAAGATGTCATAGGAGACATATCGCTGTTGTTATCGACAAAGCCTTTGAGGGCGCAGGAGCACTTTATTTACTTGTTCTTTTTTGCTTCATTGTGCTGCTTCAAACTGCTTTTGAAGCAATAAAAAGCTCGAACACAACCCTTTGCTGCTTTTGAAATCTAAAAAGTTAGAAAGCAGCCACGTTGCACTTGTGATCGTGGGGCAATGGCTTGGATTATGCCACGTGGTTGCTAGTAGGTTCAGGAAATCAAAAAATCTCTTTAGGCTCACCAAGTTTTAAAAAAGTCCAATTTCATTTTCCCAAATCGAGATTTGGCACCTTGACTAATGCCTGATTATCATGGTCATAAGGTGCAAATTCATATTACAGAGCAATTGATGCACGAGGCTTTGAATTTGCCATCTTTAGAGGAGGAAATACACTAACATAATATGGAGCCCTTTATATTTATCGCAATCTGTGACGTGAAGGCTAAAGTTCAAAACTAAAAAAAAGCCCCTTTGCACGTAATAAAGAGGGAGAGAGGGAGGCCACCGAAAGGCGGCAGGCCGTACTAGTAAATTATAATGACAAGCTAGGTGTCACAACCTTTTCCAAGACTAATATGTTTGAAGAGTACCGGCAGCTCCCCTAGACGTGAAAAATCTGCAGAAAGAAGAAATCAGATTTGGAATGGTCAAGATGAGAAGGAAGTTTCATCAAAGCGCCGCGCCCCGTTGGTACGACACACCAGCAAGAGGGTGAGACACCTCATGAAGATGCAAAGCTACCCCCTGTTTCACCCAAGCCCTCTACACAGCAAGATGTACAAGGTAGTCAGCAACAAGGTGAGCCGTGAGTGAGCAAGCTGCTCCTCAGTCAAAACAAGCTGAAGCTATCCTGCTGGAGCAGTTCAACCATCCATTAACTTGAAATTCATGCATTGCTGGATGTTCCTCTTGTGATTCTAGTACCAGAGCCAGATATTAAGACTACCATGTTCTTCTCAATGGAATCTAGTGTACTCTTTGATTGGCACGGGCACGGCCATGGTCAGGATAGCACCCAGGCTTTGGAGAAAGATCAAACGATGAATTGGGAAATGACATCCGATCAGCCAGCTACATCCTCATTACATGTAAGAAGCCCTCCTAAAGAGTATGCAACCATGCTGCCACAAGAAGGTGGTATTCAAGTTGGTGCCAGAGGAGGATATGATAAGAGTTTCTCTTACTTTAGTACATGAAGAGCAACAGCAAAATCAAGAGAAAGAAGTTGCAAAGGTGGTCAAAGCTACATCAGAAGACAAAGTGGCAAATGAAGAAGAGTTGCAAAGGCAAAAGGCGCCGACCATGGAATGACATTACATGGAGACAACACCCGATCCCAAGACCATTTCGAGGTTTGAGAGGCTACAAGAAGTTCTATCTGAGATTCATCAAGACGTCAAGACCAAGGATGCATGCCTCAATAAAATCTCTCATGTTCATTGAGGATGCATGCCTCAATGAAAATACGTCCTGCTCAAGTAATTACCTCCAAAGCTACTCTGAGATGAAAGCTGATAAAGAAGCATTGCAAAAAGAGTCGATTGCAGAGAGACTCAAGCACCAGGCTCAGCCCATATATGAGGAGAATGAAAAATTATATGCAAAGCTCTATGGCACTAATTGTGCCATCATCCTCTTGTGACACCACAACTCAACTGGAAAGAGTCCAAAGGGAGTGGAACAGAAGCATGGGGTCCCAGATGAAGCGCCCCCCCAAGATGCAATCAAGCTATTGCAAAGGGAAATGTTGGTTAATTCTTACATTGACAAAGAGGATGTGTATGCCAAGAATATTGCAAACATGACTGTAGAGATGGAGCTCCTAAAGAAGAACTTGGGTGAAATGCCAAACATTGCACACTTACCTCCTTTTGAGCCATTCCAACATTTTGAAATGGGACCCATTGAGACAGATCCTATTGACATGGGAGGAAGAGACAAATACAGACAGGGAGGAAGATCAAGCTTTTAAGGCCTCTACTTCTACAATTGATGAATCATTGATTTCCCTTCAAATGTAGCTAGATATTGATGGCATACTACTGCAAAACATGGCATTTGAAGAGTTGGTGCTCAACTCAACCTTGATCTCATTTCTTAAGCCCGAAGACATAAAGAGGTCCGATACAGTAACCCCGACTTGCAATACCCACTCATCAAAGCTCAAGTCATCATGATCAGGAAGGAGTTATTGCAAGAAATTGAGCCTAATGCAAGTGGTGAGTATGACAAAGAGCTCATCAAAGATTGAAATGATGACATGATCAAAGCAAAATAGCCGTGATGAAGAAGAAGCTTCTGTAGAAAGCACACAAATTTAAGAACAAGTCGACACTAACCCGCAGACGGCGGCACTGCCTAGTGTGTGTGTGTGTGTGTGTGTGTGTGTGAGAGAGAGAGAGAGAGAGAGACTGCTTTGGCAGCGCAGATGAGAAAGAGATAGAGAGAAAGATACGCTAGTTTTATTAGTAAACCTAAAAAATAACCTAAAAAGCCTAAAAGAATGCCTAAAAAATGTGTACACAATTTGGTAGGCACCACGTCTATATCACTACATGCAAGCAAGCAGTGCCAACAAATGATGCTAGGGCTTTGCACATAATCTATTAGACTCATTGGCGATCGGCAGAGAAGATATGGTGCAAACAATGGACACCATGATAACTGCGATTATGGAGAAGAGACCAAGGCCTTCTTCGACCAAGAGTCACACCTTCATGAAAGTATTGCACCGTCGATTAACCCCTCCGCATCCAACGAGAGAACTAGTAAAGCTCCAATTTCTTTCATGCATAGAGGAGGCCCTGAGAAGAGTTCTCTTTTCTTTTTAACAATCCGCCCACGCTGAAATCGAATCACCTGGAGATAGGGTCCAACGGCTGGTAAAGCACCGTATGTCTCGCTGTGTCCAATGCGCCCCTAGCGACCCATGAAAATCTAGAGGAGCGAATGTTGATCACGCTCAGTTGTACTTGTAATCGCATAAGTCTCCAAGGTGAATAACCTCTGGTCAATAGAATAATGTAGGTAAGGAAGGTTGGCAAAACAGATCCATAACTTTGGAAAGAGGATTGAAACACCTTTGGCAAAGACATATATATACCTTCATAAGTTCAGAATAGTCTGAACTCACGAATTATAAGAGGGAATAAAGCACTCATAAAAGTATAAAAGCAAGGGACTAAGAAAAGAAAAGAAAAACAAAAACAAACAAACTAAATCACTTTGTTTGCTACGAAACAAAACTAAATAAAACAAAACATTATTAACTTAAAAATGTTTTTAGAAAAGGTATGTGTAAAATAAGTTGACGCAACTTACTTGGCTTAAAACAAGTACTCAACTTTAAGCAAAAAAGGATAAGACATCTTAAAAACTTAATCCTAAATATCGAACTTCACACAACTTCTAACGGAACACATTTTGAAGTCTTCAGGTAAGCTAAATACGAAATCGAAAAATGAATACTACTACAAACCTACGAAGAGCAAAGAACCAAACTTGACAATATGTGATCTCAACTTCGCTGCTTGTCCAAACAGAAAGAATAAGATTATCACCTTTATCATGCATAGCTTGGACAACAGCTATGACATCCCTACTCACGTCGTCAATGCCCAAGAGTAGGTGCAGGTTTATATAGAGGTCATTCATGCTTTGAACGTACTTTACAAAACCAACGAGCTGAGTTTCTATCACCCTCCGAAGGTGATGGGCATACTTAGCCATGATAAAGGCTAGTTATTTATGAAACTATAGTAAAAATACTAAAGCGTTAAAGATCAAAACAACAACATAAGGTGTTATTAAGTCAAACAACAAGTGGGCTTTTTAGCTCCCCACTTCTATTGAATTTACTACTAATTATCTTGAATCATTCCAAAAGAAGAACATTAAAAATAAACTTACTAGATACAAAAATGAACGAACGTTTTTCATGATTCTTTTGAATGAGTATCTTTTTTCAATTAGTAAAGAAATAAGATGGCAAGATTGAACAACAAAAGCAGATTTACTAGAACAAAGACGAGAAAATCTAAATAGTTAAGAGCAAATGACACCGTACTTAGCTAAAAGAGAAATGTTCGAAGAAATGTGAGGCATATGGATGATTTTTAGATTGGTATATTCTAGTTCAAGGCGCTTATCATAGATATCTACTTCTAATCCCAAGAGAGTCTAAAAAATCTTAAGGTCTAAAAAAGCACAATAATCACTATTTGTGGTACAATTAAGTTCACAAAACTCCTTCGGATAAATTCCTCCGCCTACAGAACTCGAATTCCAAGTACATGAAATCTTAAAAAGAAGAGACGTCGGGGACAAAAAGATCATCTACAAAGCGTCTTACATTGCATAACTTGTGCAAAAGTATTGAGCAAGTGTTAGCGAGGACAAGACACCCCATAAAATCAAACTCATAAGTAAAAAGACACTCTAATAAGCCAAAAGACATTGAGAGATGAAGGCCGGGAGCGAATGGGATTAGATATCCCTATCCTACGCGTAAACAATGGAGACTAATCGTTGCACGTATCAACCCCTAAGTTCTGTATTAAGTATCTCACCTGGGGAGTATCGTCCCCCTTAGATCTTTACGTGCTACATTGATGTGTGCTTTAACTTGCAAGATGATGGTCGAGATATTGGATATGTTTCTGTCGACTCTGGAGGAATTTCACATTGTGGAACAAACAAAGACACGTGGAAGAAACGAAGACACCAACTCAATTTCTCGACGTGAACAATCCCTGCAACGGAGCTCTCGTGTGCACATCAAGCCTTGCGGCTGGAAAGTCAGACGCGGAACATGTGGCAGCACAAGCCAGCACCTGCGAATTCTGAGAGCGAGCACGTGCACTGCCAACCAATTCTTCTCAAATGCTCATCGTTCCATCTCTTTCTCCCTCCTCTATATAGGTCTATCCCTCTATTCGACCACTTCATACCCACCTTTCAGTACGGCTGCAAAGCACACCGCTGCCACAGCCAAGGAGAAGATGGGCAATGCCACCGCCAAGGCGGAGGATCTCTCTTTCTCTCTCTCTCTCTCTTTTCGAAGGATGCCAGATTGTGCACAGTTCTTTGGACTACACAGGGATGATCAACACATGCTGCTCAGAGATGGGTATGGTGGATAGTCCTTGAGAGTTTTAGTTGGAAAAAGAGGGCCATTTCTTCTCTCAACTCAAAACAGAACTTGCAACCTGCAACAGCGATTACATTTCATTGTGCTTTAAACTCAATCTTCTCTCAATCAATCAATTAAACATGAAACAATTGATTCATTAATCACAATTAATTCCATAATGGATCAATTCAAATCATCGTCCAATCAATTTGTGCTATAATCAGATGGATAATCCATCTGGTCACAATCTCTCCCCTACGAGAAAAGCACTGTTTGTAGTATTCTTTGGTGTGTGTTAAGCAAGGGTAGTTAAGCATTTTTACAACAATACAATACATATGCTTCTCCCCAAGACTTGTTGGAAATCTCTACAATACATATGCTTCTCCCCAAGACTTGTTGGAAATCTCAACTCCACTATACCTGGGGATCCTATAACAGTAACAATGTATAAGATGACTGTGTGTGAGTAAGCTCAAGGTTTGTGAAGGTTTATGCCATTTATTGGCAATGACTCCAAGTACAGAGGTAGAGCTTCTTTGACCAGCTCTGTAGATGACAGCACGCAGCTCTCGGTCCAACCCTGATGCTTCCCTCGCCAGTCGTTCTTAAGAAATCCACCGAACCAGAGTGCAGAATCCTTGGGAAGCCTTTTGAGGCCATCCTTGAAATCCACATACACAAGGCCAAACCTCTTCGTGTACCCACCTTGCCATTCAAAGTTATCCATTAGAGACCATGCGAAATAACCTCGCAAATCAGTCCCTTCCCTGGTACAAAACCAAAACAAATGCGCTCATTGAAACAAGGCTATTGAATCTTTTACATGTTTAACAACCTTACACAATTTCTCTCAATGCTTTTCTATATCTATACCATTCAAAAACAACAAGATAAATACGTACATAGTGCAAGGAAACTCTAAAGAGACATGCTGAAGGTAAAGGAGACAAACAATACAAATGTGAAAAGGCACACATATTGCATGCACGCTTGACCACCTCTTTATATGAACATCCAATCATTTTTTACTTTCCACTTTCACGAGGCTTTTCCTGTCCGACACAGGTCCTTCACTGATGCATATGAGATGCTTTGAAACAATAGTAGTCTCCCTTCCCTTATGCATTTCAGAAGTGGAGACCTAATTCAGCTAGATGCTTTTTTCACAATAGGATTTCAAAAATTTGAGCATTTCTTCAATTTTCACAATATTATTTTTAAAATTCAGGCAGAATTTGCTCCCAAGGGACATTATTCAATCTTCAAGCAGTACACTGAAAGCTGAGATGCACTTTTCCCAAACGTTGGAACTTGAGAAGCAATAAATTGGTGAGTACTCTTACCTCACAGCCTTCGCAGCATAATACAGATAATCTTGGTAGAACTTGACTCTTTTCGAGTCATGCAAGTGGTGATGAAGAGACTTGCAAGCACCATCTTCATCATCCATGCCTGCAAGATCTTCCATGTTAGTCATTTGAGTTGCAGTGCCCAAAATCGAAATTGCTTGACAATATGGTGCCATGCACTTGCTTCAAAGAATAACATTTACCATTTTCTGTTATATATATCGATGGTCTGTTATACCGGTCAGTTATCCACTTCAGCATTTTTTCTATGCCCCATGGAACTATATACATCCAATAAGATGCTCCCTACAAAGAAGAAAGCCAACATCCGTTAGCCTACAAGCGTAAGCTTTTATGACAGAACTACGCTTCAAGTGCACCACTAAGCGAGACTCTGATGTATGTATATGCTTAGCAGAGAGATCACTGACCTTGTCACCAATGGGCTTTCCCTCAACTTCAGCTGTGATTTACAAATGTAGAAATATGTAAGAGCATAAACAGGGCATTTAATGTTTATAGATCCTAGTAAAGTACCTGCTCACTTACTCAGCCTTAATGCATGGCTATCCTCTAGCCAACTGAGCCCCGACGATGTTGTTGGAGGTGTTGCGTGCTTTATGAACCTTGTGGTGTAATGATTAAGGCCAATGAAGTCAACCGACCCCCGCAGTAGATCAATTTCCCTTTTAGAAAACTGAGGGAGGCGATCACAAACCGCATTTCGCATGGACTCGGGATAATCGCCAAAATAAATTGGGTCCAGAAACCTGAAGCATGTTATACAAATGAGATGAGAAGTTTCTGGGTGCACAAAGTTTTGCTGCCTGACAAAATAACACAGAAAAAAGTATACATACAGATTTACAGGGCGTCTGTACATGTCTCAACCAGAGCTAAACTACCAAGAAGTTACCAAGAGGCCTGGCAGTGAGACAAGCTTCTGGCTATCTATATGCATGTAGATGTGAGATGTATATATGTTTGTGTGGCTATCTATATGCATGTAGATGTAGATGTATATATGTTTTTGTGTGTGTGTGTGTGTGTGTGTGTACCTTAATTAGCTCTTTGAATTCCAGGGACTCACCAGCCAAGCTGAAACTCTAAGTGCCTTTGAGCTGCCTCCTTGTCCTCTTGCGAACTCGTCAAAGGTTCTCCCCATTCAGCATCAAGAGCTAAGCCTATCTTCCCCCCTTGTTGAGCCTATGGGGGAGAAAAAGAAGCAATGTAGGGTCAAGACCAGAGTGCAAACTGAAGATTCAAGGGGACAAAAGTGGTCAGTCATCACAAAATTGTGAAAATTCGAGTTTAAAACACTCAAGTTTATACGAGAAGCCTTCCCATGGATCAAACATATTACCAAGCTTCCCACAACAGCCCAACCAATGCTGTAGGCATACACGATAAAGGGCTTCACTCAAACATGTGCAAATTACATGGAATTTTTACAGCAGCGGGAGGGAATTTCTAGAATAGTTTAGCAAGCAGTTCTCAGATGCTGGAATGAAACCTACAAATAAGTTTCTCCCAATGGGAATCTAGGTATAATTTATTCATAGACAATTACAGCTAGAGTTCTTCACCCACAAAAAGTATATCAGCATAACATGTGGCGAACGGCTCTAAAAAAGGTATCGTCCAAAGTGGATTGCTCATGATCCTCAAAGGTCAAGTCTCACAAGAAGCTCCCTTGATCAACAAAAAAACAGCTGAAGGGGTTTTCCAAAGCCCCTACTTACACATGCAAAAGGGTATTAATCAAACAGGATAATCACAGGTTATTTGGGTGAGCCTGACAACTAATGGGTCATTGAAATAGATCTTGGAACAAGTGATATAAAGTTTACAATAGGGCATCTGAGTACATAAGCCATGGACCTTCCACACCTTCATGTAAGCCACATGCTTAGTGCCATGCGAGAAGGCTTCAGAAATGCATATTTTTAGACACAAGTACCAAAGTGCAGCACGAAAACTCAGAAATAAATGCACCACATGCCCCTAATCAAAACACAAAGAAAGCCCATGTCAAGATCAGCATTCACATATCCATGCTAGACAGATATCCATGGGTGCACGACTCTCGCAAGGTTTGAAATAATATAGAGCATCCTTACCCTAAATTTTGTGTTGTAAACTTCTACCGCTGCAGCATGAGCTAGCAGTGCATTGTGAGCAGTAATGTAAGGTTCTGTAGATGTATCTCCCTCGAGAGACCTGCTTCTGTCTGATGTCCTCCCTGGAGCATGAATCCCTAGACCATACCCAAACAGCGAGAATCGGAGAGGCTCATTAAGGGTGATCCAGTGTTTTACTCTATCGCCAAAGGCAGCAAAGCAAACCTCTGCATATGAGGCAAAGTGAGACCTGCATACAAGAAAGGTATGTTAAAAGCAAGTTGGGGTTCTATCTTCGCATTTGGGAATCTGTAGTTGGCATCAGAAAGTATAGATCACTCACGTGATCTCAGGACTAAGCCAACCGCCCATAGAGTCGTGTAATCCTTGAGGTAGGTCCCAGTGGTAAAGGGTGGCAAAAGGCTTGATTCCTGTAGTAGAGATGATAGAGAGGGAAAGCCATGAGCAGAGTTCCCAATTGACAATTTCCCATTTTTCATAGCTGCCAAATTCGAAAGCTTGCGAGACATCACCTTTCCTAAGGAGTGAACCAATGAGGGCATTGTAGTAGTCTATGCCCTCCTTATTTACAACCCCGCCAAAACCGTCTGCATGCATTCATGCTTGGAATCAAAGCCTCTTTCTAGACAAAGAGTCAGATCCTGATTTGCATTCATGAACCACAACAGCTTACTGGGCAATATGCGAGACCATGAGATTGAAAACCGATAGGCGTCGAAGCCTAAATTTGCCAGCAAGTCTACATCTTCCTGTTACAAATACAATAATAAACTTGAATCATTGCTTGTGGAGCATTTGGGCACCGCGCATTCCAAAGGACTCGGGTAAGATCGGAACCTCATAGCGATGGTAATGATCGCACGCCACGTCCCCACTGCTCCCATCAAGAATTTTGCCTGCATCAAGGTCCATCATCCACAAATGCGTCATTTGTGACTACATCAGTAACTACATTATATCTGCACGCACATATGAGCTCAAAATGCACGAGTGTACCCGCACATACCTTGTGTCTGGGTGTAGGTATCCCAAATGCTGGGGCCCCTTCCTCCTTCTGAAGCTCCTCCCTCTACCTGAGCAGAAAATCAATCAATCAATCTCTCTCTCTCTCTCTCTCTCTCTCTCTCTCTCTCTCACACACACACACACACACAATGCTTACCTGGTAAGCGGCAGTTGCAGCACCAAAAAGGAAGCCTTCAGGAAAGTCGCATTTGCGGACTTCGTTCTGCTGAGGGAGAGACTCTTCAAGAATTCCACCACCCCCATAAAAATCGTACCCTTCGGGAGGAGCCATAGCTACAACAAAAAGACCTTAGTCTACCTCTACCAGTTCTCTTACACGCGCATGACACAATCAGGTAGTGTGTGTGGGGACGTGTTTGTTCAAGTATGAGCTGCTAGGCGGCCTTCTTCTCGGACGTGCTGCTCCACATTGTCTGCTGCTGCAAGTGCGCCTTGGAAGTTGGTGCTGAGGCCTTCGGAGGGTGGGTGAGGGTGTCACGATGGAGCAAAGAGCATGAGGGCCGACGGTGGGTGGCACTTCTCACTTATATGTGTGCGCGTGAGCGCGCGCGCGTGTGTGTGTGAGACGAGAGAGAGAGAGAGAGCCTTTTCGTGGACAGAGGAGAAGAGCGAAGGTGGAGGTGGTGGTGGTTGCAGAAAGAGAACGCACTTTGACACAAGATTAAAGTTTGGTGAACATTGAATACCTGAGTAGCTGGCCGCTTGCCACGTTCAGTAATAAGAGCCTCAAACAAACTTTTGGCCGCAGAAGGCCATAGAGGAGGGTTGATTTTGGCGTGCAATATTTTGAGCCCTTATAGTTACTAGTACGGCCTGCTCTCTCTCTCCTCCTCTCCCTCTCACTCATATAAATCGGAACTCATCGGATGCAGCAAATTTTGACATGTGGCATCAGTCTCCTTAATATATAGTATAGATATAAAAGATATAGATAGTCTTAGACAGTGTTCGGGAAAAGTTTGCCTCAACTTAGCCTTGCGCCGATTGCAAAATCAAAGTGGCCGGTTGAGGGGAGGGCAAGAAGGAGAAAATTCCGCTTAAAATACATGAAAAATAGTGTAATTTTGCAAAAATATTGGCTAGTATTGTAAAATTTTCGATTTAGATTTTTTGGAGGGATTTTTGTATGTTTGTGAAAATGATTTTTCTCGAACGCTGGTTATAGATGTTGTGTTTGGATCGAATTTTGTATGTGGGATTACACTAAACCTAGGTTTTTTTTCCGAGCAACGGCCTCAAAGCTCACTATTGCATTTAATAAAGGGAAATTTTCTCTAATTTGTCGAAATTCCCAAAATACCCCTCAAATTTCAAAAATTCCCAAAATATCCTTGTATGTAATTTAGTTGGATTGTTCACGATTTCCTAATCTTTATTCTTTTTTGACAATGGAGATCCGTTTTTGAGTGCTTAGCATGTAATTTGTCACAAACTACCTCAAAAAAAGACAATTATGTCTAAAATTAATGAAGCAATTCATCTCCAAAGCCTACATAACGAGCTCAAGTTCTAGTTTTAGTATCTTGTATTGATAGACAATTAGTCTTCTTATGAAAAGATACAAATTTTTTAATCTTTGGATAAATTTTCTCTCACAACCAGGGGTATTTTGGGAATTTTATAAAATTTGAAGGGCATTTTGGGAATTTATGACAAAATATGAGGGGTATATTGGGAATTTGAAGGGTATTTTGGGAATTTTCACAAATTAGAGGGGTATTTTGGTAATTTTCCCTTTAACAAATGACTCGGCCCAAAGAACACCTGGTTGGGTGCCTTTGGTGGGTGGTTTTTTTTTGTGGTGGAGAGAGAGAGAGAGAGAGAGAGAGAGAGAGAGAGGCAACATGGCTCACACAAATTGGTTAATAAAGTAGTCAAACGGTCCAAAGGCGTGCTCCCCCCCCCCCCCCCAAAAAAAAAAAACAACTCTAGCGTAAGGGAGTTCCACTCTTCTTTTCAGTAGAGAATGTGGATGCAATGCCTCAACATTGCCCCTCCTCGATCAAAGGAGGCAAAGTAAAAGTGCATGGAAGAAGCCTCCAAAATGGGTGCCACTCATCCATCAGAACAAAACAAAAGTGTGATGGTTTAAAATCACTTAAACTGCGGGAAAATCCCCCCCCCCCCCCCCCCCTTTTCTAGAAAATGAAGTTCAACCTACTCTTTGGTACAATAAGCTAAGAAGGCAAGTTGAACTTGGCCCTTCCCTCCCAATCAATCACCATACTAGGACGATGATATCATTCGTTGTCGTGCCGTGGCACGTGCATAATGTGAAACTAAATTATCTACCTCAGTCTCAATGCTTTTGCTATGTGGGACCAAATGCTATGATGTACATAATGTGATTTATGTGAAAATAGATGCCACGGTTGCAGCTCTGTATATACTTTGCGGGGACAGCGAGTCCCTCGATGTGGCACTATGGCATGCTTTTTTACATAAATATATGCCTATTTTGCTTTAGAAATGTACAAATGTCAAGTGTATCGAAGTGGCACGCTTGTTTTGCCTAGAAGGTTCAATGCGGGCGATCTCGGCCAAAAATAGCAGGTTTCATGCACAAGCGGAAGAGATGCATCTAGAGTGCTTGTCAAGTGGTAAAACGAGGTTCAAGATGCAATTTAAGACCAATGGGATTTTTCCCGAATTTTAGAAAATTTTCCCAGCTCGTTTGGGCTTTTTACGGGCAAAAAAGAACATTTTTGGGCTAAAAATTACCAAAAATGGTCAGAAAAGACCCAAAAATGGCTCAAAATGCCACATCACTTACGGTGCCGTGACTATGAGAAGTGACGGAGCATTTTAGAAGGGGAAGATCAGCACTACAAGCTCCTGTGTGAAGGGATACAAAGCCTGCACCTAAGGTATCCTAGTGCAGTCCCGTGCTGTTCCAACCCTGTATTCGAGGCTGTGAGGCCACCAAAGAGGGTTCCCCCTCTTCAAATAACCACTTGGGAATGAATAATGAAGTTCTGAAGCTTCCATGAAATGGCTACGACGGAGAATTGAAGCGTTTGTGTAGGGTTTTTATCAGGGCGAAAGAGCACTGCAACTGTGTAATTGACACTGAGGCTACACCAAATCATCACACACACAAGAGTTTTGAGTTGATCTTGGTTCTTTCTCAAAGAGAAGCTTTCATGGCTGGAGTTTTGTTCTTTTTTAGTGTGTTTTTAGCCTCAAATCTTCTACGACTTGCTTGATTTTGCTGCGAACTCTCACAGTCAAAGGCCCGGCACTTTCCTAGCCGCACTCCGCACTTCTTGACATCGTTGAAGTCTAATGCAAACATTTCCTTTAAGAACGTTGTCTTCTACTCTTGTGATTTGCAAGGGTGGAGGCAGTCAAAAATATGGGGATGTCGACACTCTCATTTGAATCCAACCTATAAATCATATTGATACCATCCATCTTGCACATTGATAAAGACTTTGTCAAATAGGAAGGACACCAAATTGTTTTTACAACAAGCATAGTTACCATTTGATGTCTCTATAAAGAGAAAAGGAGCCAATGTCATAAAGGATATGGACTCTCAAGTTGGGTAGGTGGTATATAGAAGTGTTAAACATAGAGTTGGCAATGAAATAAACTATGATGCATAGATTATCGTCTTGAATTGCAACATGGAAGGTTTGCAAGAGTATTTCGACTCACCTAGTATCATTTGGATCCCCTATAGTGATACATGAGTGTAGATATCTATGTAAACAAAATTCTCCTATGTGAATGGCACCTTTCTCTCTAAGTGCAATGGAGCTCCTATGATCATGATGACTCTTGTAAGTGGCTCAAAGCAAGAAGTATATTTTACCAAAAACAAGGCCTTAATAAATGATGGGGAAGCTCCCAACTTTGTCTCATGACCTTTTGCGGCACAAATGGCATGCATTAAAGCATCATGCACTTATCAGGACTAGTGCTCTCTCTATATGTAGACATTTTTTGCTATGGTATTATCGTTGTGCTCCATCATGTAGTGTTAGGGCCACTTGAGGCATAAGATCAATGAGTAGCATGTCATCTTTTAAGGCCACTAATAACACTTAAGGCTAATAAACCAAGAAGTGATATTCTATTACATGTACGTGTGTGTGTGTGTGTGTGTGTGTGTGTGTGTGTGTGTGTGTGTGTGTGTGAGAGAGAGAGAGAGAGAGAGAGAGCTTGACATCTCAACACTAGAATCCTTATGCTAGTGATATTCTATTACATGTAAATGTGTGTGTGTGTGTGTGCGTGTGCACGTGTGTGTGTGTGTGTGTGTGTGTGTGTGTGTGTGTGAGAGAGAGAGAGAGAGAGAGAGAGAGAGAGAGAGAGAGAGAGAGCTTGACATCTCAACACTAGCATCCGCATGCTTCTCTACATCAAAGGCAAGAAATGTCTCTAACATTTAGACCATCGTGAGGGAGCTCTTGCTACACATAATCTATGGATGGTGTTGGGGAAAGACCCATGTGTCCGGTTAGGCCAGGTGCCCGCCCACTATACTTATTCATTATGTACATAATAGAATAAGGGGGCTCACATGTAGAGAGTGAGTTTCATCCCCTGCAAACACAAGGTCTCCTCTTCTCCATCGCTGCACACACACTCACACACGCTCCCGCTCGTGCACTTCAACTGGTATCAGAGCTCAGGGATTGGGAGCACCATTGGAGCTCAGCGGGGAAGCAGGTAGAGAAGCAACAAAAACTGCAACACGTTTTTGCAGATCTATTTTGGCCTACCAAAACGTTCTCATTCAAGCCGATTCCTGGGATATTTGACCGTTTTGTCGTCCTCTTCAACTTTGTAGAAGAAAGTTTTCTCAAAATCTTTACCAATTTTGAGATACGTCACTCACACTGCTGCACGTTTAGGGTACATAGGTGCAGATTTTTACAGATCTGTTTTGAACTGTATAAACAACACATTTCAGGTCCATTCCCACCATGCCCAACCGTTTTTGCGTGGTCTACAACTTTGCAGAAGGAAGTTTTTGCAAATTCTGAGTGGTTTGGAAGATATGGGCTAACAGGCTGCAGGGTATTCGAAAAGTTGAAGATTATGTATGCATATTGTGGTGATTTGCTACATTCAGAGAGCTCGGATTGAGCTTTTGACATTCTCTTGTTTTGTGCATTGATGTTTTGCTCTCAGTGAAGAGAGTGTGGGGTGATATTTTCAACACATTTATGCGCACACATTGAGAATAGTTTGTGGATGTATGCATTCTTGTGGACTCTCAGGTTCGAGAGTGGCTTCATCACAGGTTATGTGCATTGACTTATGCGATTGAGCAGATTTCGGAAAGTGTGGTGCACGAATTTGTAGAGAGATTTGCAAGCATTTACAGCATGATTGTGAACTGAATTTTCAGCTAATTTGGATGCTCTTTGATACACATTTGGTACATGCTTGATGCTCGTTTATATTGCCATGTGGATGCACATGATGTGTGCTTTTCGACGGATGGTATTCTACGCCTTGCAATGGCATATGTGGGCTGATTTTCAGCTGTTTTGAGCATCAATTTGTGTCATATTTTGGTTGGTTTCCATCCAAGTTTATGCTAGTATATGCTTCGCTTGTAGAGTGCGGTTGATGCACTTTGTGTTTCAGATTACAGGATTGTTTTCCAAGTTTAAGGAGTTGAAACTTTGGGGCAGCTCATGTATGCTTGAGTGCGGACTTTGTGCATGATTTGCTCATGGTTTTGAGCATGTTTATGGCATGTATGGTTATTATGGTTAGATAGCCAAATACTGCCAAAACTCTGTCGGATTTTTCTTGCGAGTTTATTTGTTTATGCGCATGGTTTGCAATCGTGTTTTGATTGCATTTGGCACTCAGCGGTTGCTTTGCCATAGTGTTTTGGCAACGCATTGTAAGAGTTTTTGCTCACCGGATTATGTCATTTGACATACATGCGGTAATCTCTTCAGGAGGGAGATTGTTGATGATAGTTTCATCGATTACCACATAGTGCTCTTGGATTAGAGCAGGTGTTTTGGCATCATTTGAGCGGTTTTGCTCACTTTGTTTCGTTACATTGATCGCCATATTTGATGATACTTCTCTTAGACAGCTTATGCCAGCTTATGTTGTATTTTGGCAATACTTGGTGTATGAGTTAGCAAGGCTTTGGCTATTGTCAGTTGATCGATTTGTGCTTGGTCTTGTCACAAGTTATCGCCATGGATTTGGCATGTACATCATTGTTAGGGTTTGTGCTTTTCCATACAAAGTTTGATGGTTCAAACTCTGAGCATTGGAAAGAAGGTATGCATGATGCATTGACTTAGTTGGGCCAAGTTTTGCCACTACAGGGCATGGATGCTAGGCCAGAGTCTATGACTGACGATGAGTGGGAAGACTTGGATGAGCTTGCACGTTTGACGATCATGTTACACCTTGGTGAGTCTGTCTATCGCATTGGTTTGGATGCACATACAACTAGAGAGTTATGGCAAAGATTGTGCAATGCTTTTGGCACAAATGAGTCTAGAGAGATGCCTACAGTCAAAGGACGATCTTGCAGACATAGAGATGTTGTGTGTTGGCATTGTGGTCATACAGGGCATGTACGTAGGCGTTGTTTTCGATAGATGAGACAACGCAGAAGACAACACAAGAGGGATGCTATCACTTTGGATGATGTGGGAGCAGATGTAGCGTATGTGGCTACACATGATGGAGATGTCGCATTTGCTTCCATGTTTACTCTTGACTTTCTTATGTCGGTTTTTGACGACACATTACCTTCGCATTGGATACTAGATGTGAGTGCTAGGTTTTATGTCACGCCGAGTCGTGAGTGGTTTAGCACATATGCTAGTGGTCTGCTTGGACATGTGTGTCTAGCTGATGGTTCAATGCATGACATAGTTGGTGCAGGAGATGTCAGACTATCATTGCCGAGTGGTGCATCATACGTGTTGCGAGATGTACGCCATGTGCCAGGTTTGATGCAAAGCTTGATCTCTGTGAGTCACTTACGAGACAGTGGATGCCAGGTAGTGCTGGATGAGCACAATTTCAGATTGCATCGTGGACAGCTAGTCATAGCTAGAGGTGCTAGTGTTGGCACGATTCATGTGATGCGAGTACTTCATGTGCGAGACGGCACAGTTTTTGTGAGTACGCAGCCATGCACAGAGATGAGGCATGTCTCCTTTGCGGATAGGTTGCATGATGTTCCAGTTTGTGAGCATGTTGAGCCAGTTGTGCAGATAGTTGTGCAACAAGGCATGTCATTCGTGGATACGATGATGGATATGGATGGCTTGAGTGCTGAGGATTCAGCCGTGATTCAGTCATTCATGGATATGCTTAGGCCAGAGGCTGATGTATGTGAGTTAGAGCTAGACATTGCTCTTACCACACAGGGTTCGGGACAGACAGATGCTCTTGGTGCGCATGTGACATGTGATGGACACGAGGATGGATTCCAGGGATCGGAGTTCGGGTGTCAAGGTGATTTCCATGAGTGGAGTTCTGAGCCAGATTTGACTGTGATGGTCCGATTGGCAGATATTGCTAGGATTGCATCAGCATTTGAGAGTCTCATGTACAAGATACTCATCTCGAGACCCGACATTGCATTTGCAGTAGGTGCATTTGCAGTGGGAGCAATTAGTCGTGCAGTGACTGACGTTGGCCTTGAGCATAGGGGTACTTTGCAGCGTATGGTGAGATACATGCAGGATGTGTGCGGCTTTGGTGAGGAGTATGGTGTCGATCACTCTATACTTCCTCTACGATTAGAGCTAGATGCACACAGATTCAGTGAGCCAGTGGGCATTGACTGAGGTCATACTTGTGATGACCTTGTACAGGTTTTGTACAGTTTTCTTTTCTCTCTCACGGCCACATTGGCCTTTACGTGGGAGGTTGTTGGGGTAAAGCCCCATGTGGCCGGTTAGGCCAGGTGCCCGCCCACTATACTTATTCATTATGTACATAATCGAATAAGGGGGCTCACATGTAGAGAGTGAGTTTCAGCCCCTGCAAACACAAGGTCTCCTCTTCTCCTCTCTTCTCCATCGTTGGAGAGTGAGTTTTAGCCCCTGCAAACAGATGGCTCATTGTAACTAGTATGCTCTTTCACAGGATGCATGCTACTTCTTTGCACATCATGCTCTTCCATACAAGGCATGCTGCTACTCTACACATTGTTTTTGGTAGAGACACACATCTCTATATCAGCAACATGTGACTTGCCTATAATCTTTACATCATAGACAAGTCAGAGGAAGCTTTGGCTCAAAATCAAACTTGGTATAGTTACACATGCATACATTAGGAGCTAGTCCTTACAAGGAATCTTTGGTTGGACATCAATTTTGACACAGTCATTAGGAGGAATCCTTGGCTAGACATCAATTTTGTCACAGTCATGCATGCATACATTAGCAGCAAGTGGCACATCATTAATCTTTACTTCACAAAGAGGGAACTCTGGCTACACACTAGCAATCTTTACTTCAGTGGGAGGGGGATGTGGTTGCACATCATATACCAATGTCAAGTCATTACCCCCTTATTTGAATGTGTTGTATGCACGTGCATATGATCCCGTGGAGACCATGTTTGTGTCTTAGCTTATCCTATAAGCGTACAACTACACGCCCTCGTAGAGAGAGGCTTAGCTTATCCTATAAGCGTACAACTGTGTAATTGTACCACACCCTTGTAGAGAGAGGTGCCAAAAGCCACATCTTGACCCACTTACCTTGTATGTGATCGTGACTGTAGCTGGGTGCAGATGTATGGCACATTGCATGTGAATAAACTAAAAAACAAAATGTGTGAAAACATCAACAACTGAGCTCATCCTTGATAGAGTAGCTAGTGTTATAGAGGAAGCATATGCAATGATGGGTGTTGTGCGTCCATCATACTAGTATGCCATGCATACATATAAAAAATGGAATGATAAGCCCTTGGCTTCAATGACAGTCTCCACCATGTGAGCCGCTGGTATACATGCCTTGCACGATTACACTGCAATGGATACATCACAGTGCACCGTTGTGTAAACTATGAGCTTATATCCACATAGTGACAAAGATGTGTGCCATTATCATTGATCTGAAGTCAATCGATAATACTATGGCACATAAGAGAAGCCGTGCTTCACTAACGTTGGTGTCCACTTGTGGCCAGGTCTCTGTAGTGCACTCGAATCTGGCTCATAGACATATATGCGAATAACTTGAGAGTTGTTTGATGTCACACACATGCCTTCTTGGCTCAATTTAATCTGATCTCTAGTGAGAAAACATGCAGACATGTTGCAAAGACTTTGAAGTTCGTATGCTGATAGCATATTCCGAACGTCAAAAACTGCTATGCAATACGTCTTAGAGTGAAGCCGTGCTTCCTAGAAGTCGATCAGCAAGATGAGACATAACTGATATTGAATGCTCATAGCAAACCGATACTCTTGCCAATTTGCAATGGCATAGCCAAAAAAGTCGACTGTGTCGAGCATTCATAGATATTCGACCATGTCGAATTGTATACTGTATTGAAAAATAGAAAAATACTTGCAAGTGATGTACTTCATACCTGCTTGACTTGACTTGCTTATGATAGTCCCGTGATGTCTTAGAAAACTGGATAGATCACGCATGCCGACAATGAGTGGGTCATATCCATGTCTGAGTGCATCATGGGCAGATAACTCATGCCCTAGAAAAATTGCTTGATAGCTTATGCAAGTTTAGTTAATGGTTAGCCGTACCAAGTTCCTTGACCATACAAGTCACAGGTTTACTGGTTATGCCACAGGCCTTGCATGTACATGCATACTGCTAAAAAATCATGTTGGCTATACTCACGCCTTGATATTTGTCCTTGACAAACACCCCTTCCACCATAAGCTAGGGTCTTGAAGCATGCTTTTACGGCCATCAAAAACTTCTATATAAAAAAAACTCCGTCAAATATGAAGCGATTGCCTTGAAGTTCATGGCTTCACATCTTTAGCGATGGTGGATAACCAAAAGCCGTGCTTCTTTGGAATCCATCGTTGGGTTGAAGGCAAAAAATCAATAACCTTTGCATGTCAAAGGTTCTCGGGGACCCCTTCCATGCCTTGCATGAATCTTGCGGGATTTTGGTACTCGCCCCAACTTTGTCAAAGTTTCTCCAACTCTAGAAAATCGACTCCTCAAACTTATTGAATTCAAGTCTATGACCATCGTCTTGGCCAAGATTCTGTGCCCTGGATCTACCTAAAGAAGCCGATGATCCACCACTTGAGATGTTTTTGCAAATTCACAAATTTCTTTGTAATTTTTAGAGTGTGTAGGGATTTGCTTCGCCTCGCCTCACCGGATGCATGTACTATCCCTTGGCAGCAACTCATCACCTCGCTTTGCAAGAGGAGGGCAGATGAGGAGAGGTGTACCTTGCCGTGTTTTCTCCCACTGTGGGAAAGGCCCCTAGGGTGGCCTTAGGGCACCCGAATGTGAAAATCAAGCAGTATACTATGCATGGTGATGGCGGGTCGAGAAGACGACAACGAGATTCACTCCTACCGAGCGTTGTGAGCCTCAGTTGAGCTCCGTGCAGAGATGGGTTTTTCATAGCAGTTCACAACAACCCGCTTCGGTTGCTTGCTCGACGTGTTGTGCAGTCGGCTCCAATCGCCTTCTCCTCGCAAGGCGATGTTCCCGCCCGCTTGTGAATGCCTCGAACCCACCATGGTTGTTTGCAAGCACCTGCTCCCACTGCCTTGTTTCTTGCCGGCCTCAACTTCTTCCTCTTAAGGGGCCATGCCCACGGTAGCCACGAGCTTCTCCATCTCTTGCTTAGGGCGCCTGCCCACGACCCTTAGCGCCTCCCTTGTCAAAGGATTTGTCCATAACCCAAGAGAGAGAGAGTGAGAGAGAGATAGCACATGAAACGCCATGCAAAGCCTTCCTCCCTCCTCCTTAGCTCTTCCCTCCCCTGAGCTTTGATACCAGTGAAAGGCCAAAAGATGGACTGGCATAATGTTCTCCTCCCAACCTCCCTACTTATAGCCCTTGGCCCTTGCAAGTAGGACCCCTTAACTTATGCCTGGCCCTCGGCTCCTACCTGCATTGAGCCACTTAGTCCCTGGCCCTTGGCTTGCTGCCCGGTCCTACCCTTGGCTTGGCATGACTTCACTCTCTAATAAGCGATGTGCTCAACATAGATTGGAAACATCCAAAAACGCAAAGGGTATTACGTTAATGGGACTTGAGTCCATATTGAAGCTAAAGAGCAATAATAGATACCCATACCTACATAGTGTTCTATTTCTAGCGTAGTTAGGGATCGATTAGCAACCTCATGTTTTCAAAATGTCTACAATGGTTTCTGGTAGTGGGGTGGACTTGGTGAATCGAATGCGTCTGGGAGGTAACTTGCAGCAAGATATGTGGGTGTAGACCATGTGCATCGAGTGGATGGTTGGCCTACTATGTTAAGACATGTATATGATCCCTACATTCAAGGACTCTTAACTTTAGCAATATGTGAATTTACATTTGAAAATAAACATGCACTGATTGAGTTTTGGAAATTGCTTAACAAGGTGGTGATGGATCTTGGATTTGAGAAGCCAGAGTTTAGAGGTTTCATGGTAGACAAGGCTAATGCAAATTGGATTGTTGTTCGTACTTTTTACATTGGAGGTGCAAAGAAGAAAATGACTGAAAAGGAAAGATCATGCATGTTCCATTGGGATCAGAGTATGGTAAAGTGCACTTCAAAGTGTATACATCCCTCTTAAATATCAAAAGTGGATGCATGCCTCCACAAACAATGCCGAAAATGTTTGTAAAGAGGAGGTTAGGTAATGTTGGAAGTCTCGACATGTCATTGAGACAGAAATTCCATCATTAGAGATATGGTTGTCTCATTACGGTGATAGATTTGTTTATCAAAATGAAACACTTTGTTTTCTGCCAAGAACCAATCTTTTCAAAGAAGAGCATGCAAGCATGAGTGCACCTTTTGACAAGCATTGGCTTGTATGAAGCAACATGCGGGGATATGGCTCTCGTTCTGTTGCAGAGTGCTAAGTACAATGCATACCTGAAAGGTATTAGCACGTGCACTGGACCAAAATTGGTAGATTTGGCTACAAGGTTTATGAGTCAGCAGGCTACTACTGATTCAAGTATGAAGCTCATAGATGTGGCTCATTCTTCATTGTAGGGAATGCACATGCCAAGTCCTGAAATGAACAGAGAATCATTGACATAATGTTTACAAGTTCAAAAATAAGGGCGTAAATGTTTACACTTTGAGTGCAAAAGTAGTGTGTTTAACATGGCATTTTACATTACAACATTGTCTTTTGAATTTCATCTACATGATATACCATTAGTGGTTTAATGTAATCATTGTTTAATGTAATAATTTGATTTTCATACATTGGTTTGATATTCAACAAAAAAATCTTGCAATATGATTTATATACTGTATTGCAAAGGAGAAAGGCTCTGGGTTTGTCGTCATTGGTGTTGGCTGGCTGTCGGAACTATCTTGCACTGGGGCCTTCTTCTTTTGCCATGGAAATGAGAGGGTTGGAGAATTTTTATTGTCTTATAATAGGGGTGGTTCATTTTTGTCATGTTTTTTGTGCTTGTAGGAGACTTTGCAAAATGGGAGCCATCCCACGACCAAAATCAAGACATTTTTGAGAGGTTTTGCAAAGCATCATTCATCGACATGTGGTGGTTATGCATCATGCACCTTATGGATATGTGGAGTCATCTAGAGGGCAACATGAGATGATCTCTCTATTTATAGTTTAATGATCAACAAACGTGAATATACATTTGTTGAATTTCATTTTGTGTTTCCTTGTAGTGCAACACTTCTATCATGTTCTTGGTTCATAGATGGGGACCTCCCCCTTTGCTTTACATTGCAGATCAGAGTGCTCTCTTTTTTCGTGCACTAGGGATGAATGTCATGGATAGCACTATGCACCACTCCTTGCCAGATTTAGGTCGAGCCCTTACAGATTTCGAATTGCCATGAAGATGACCTGCACAAAATAGCCATTCTTTTATGGCATGTTTTATTAAGTTACTGTGTCGTCCTAGGGGGTTGTGTCTTGATTTTGGTCGTGGGATGGCTCCCATTTTGACAGGATGTTTGGCCTCTGGTCGTGCATGTGCATCTCTAGATTTTGACGAGGCACTTGTTTCCTGTTGCAGCCCTTGCTTTACCCAAGGAAGTGAGGGGAGAGAGGATGCAACCACATCCACAGCTATGGTGGACAAGGGAGACAGACCTGTGTGGGTGAGAACCCTTTTCATGGTTTGTGAGATTCCTACCCTTGACTTACCACAAGACATTCATGCTTTCATTTCTTTTGTTTGGGTCATGTTGACAAACATTTGTGGTTGATTATCTTCTTGTTGTCTTTCTTAGAAATAGATGATTCATGGACGAACATTGCTATTGTCACTTGTAGATTTTTGTGCATTGTATGTTATGAGCATGTTTTTTGTCGTTAAATTGTATGTTATGAGCATTGTTTCTGCTGTTGAATTGAAATTTTGTGTTTATTTTGTTTTGTTGAAGTGCACTACTAGATTGCATTGAGACGGAGGCGGGTCGCATGATATTGGACCCATGATACGATGGTTTCCCAAAAGATACGCCTCAAAGACGACGTCTCTTCATAGATGATGAGTGTGCTTCAACTTAATAATTTGTATTCAACCCTGAACAATGGTGTAATGTGGCTTTTAATGTTGATCTAGACACCGGTTTTGTAGTGTTTTCAACAACTTTGTCTCCTTGTAAGTCTCACATATATTGTTGATTACCTCCTTTTCTTATTCATGTATGCAAGGACGGCTCTATTGTAGAGAGTTTGTTTTGAGTCTAAAGTGTCTCTTGCATTTTCATGTTGTTCAGTTTCAACAAGGAATAACTCCCTTACACTTTTGCAATTCACTGTAAGTAATCTCAAAGGACTCGCTCAATTATTTTGTTGCTTGGAAATACTCGCTTGCAAATTTGTATTACTCATCTTATCTTATCTACACCATGCCACCACCATGTGAGTGAAATCCACCTACCATACCGAGTTGCATGTGGCACTTGTCTATCTGCACCCACACCTTCTACACCCTCCTTCCCTTCTTGGATTTCGCCCTCATGGTAGCTATATAAAGCACCCCCCTCCCCCCCACAATACACACATGCATGCGTGCGTGCGTGCACACACACACATGTCACTTTCATTTATGGAAGTGACATGGATTACCATATACTTGGAAATCCTTGTCTTTAAAATTTTAAATTATAGTGTTAATTTTCACTGACCCGATTCATTAGAAGGCACTCCACTTGATACTTTTAATATATAGCTCTCCTATGGACCTGTTACCCCTCTCTTGTCCCTAGGGTAACCCCCGATGGGAACTTACACCACATGTATCTTATTGAAGAAAATTGGGCAAGATCTTGAGTATATTGTTAAGGACTGTGTGCATACGTGTGAACATACCTTTGTACTCACCTTGGTGGTGTGGAATTGTTTCTCTGGTAGAAATTCACCCTTACAAACTTTGGCACTTAATCTGGTTGGGTGATTCATATTTGTCGATTTGGTGTGAACCCCTCACCTACCTCTTAAATGAGGGTGTACCATGTAAATACCTTTCTATTGCAATCACTCATAATCAATTATCATCTCCACATGCTCTCTCCCTGTGGTCAACCAGTGTGAAGCCCCGATGTGTCGTATGGCTCGTTTCCTTTTGTGCTTTAATGACAGTAGTAAGCATTACAACACAAATTTGTCGTCTTTGCTCATGCATTGTATCAAAGCCGACCGCCTCTGCGTTCACCCCTTAAAATTTTGCCTAATGTAACTGTTTGATGCATACTGTATCTCTCCCTCTCTCTAGATCTATTCCAGCCTGCAACTCGATCGATACACATGGATTCTCTTGTTGGATTATGTGCTGACTCAGAGGATTCTCCTACTAGCGATGACTATTTCCATATTGGTGTCGGTGTTGTTGAGGTGATCTCCACCAGCTAAAGGGCTATCTATTTAACAAAGGCGAGGGTTGTCTTTACCCTCGCTTAGCCTTGTTTTACTATTTTATATGCATTAAAACCTTTTGAAAGTAAGGAGTGGTGTCCTCTTTGAGGGTTTTACTCTTGCAACGTGAGGGTGATAATGATGCCTGCTGCATCACATTTTCTATTCTCGTACTTACTATCGTAATTTATTGGTGATGGTCATGTTGGATTACTATGTTTGAAATATCTTGGCATACAACATCAATTTTAATCTTTGATATCGGTGATAATCAAAATATTAAGCCAATGCAAGGATTAACATGATAATTTTTTATCTATTTAGTCATTTGCATGGCTTGTACTTAGATAGGTTATGGATGCTATATTTTCTAAGAAATCTTAACTCCTACTATGGCTGACTGCAAGGGAATTGAGTTTCTCTCAATAGTTTTGGTCCTCTACATTATGACTAGCTTAAAATTTGATTCTTACTTGGATCATAACATTGTCTCTAATGCATGTACTTTGGTATGATTCCATCATTGAATTGAAAATTAGATGGTTACATTTATTAATATTAAGATGTTGTTATGCTTACCTGTTCGTTATTGTATTCGAGCAAAAATTGCTATGGCACTTCAATGTTTATCTTTATTGAGAGCTAGTTCTGGTCTCCATAGATTATGATACTAAAGAAACTCAATCTGCTATTGTTTCGAGTAGCTATGATATTGACTTCGAGTTGGGACTTGTGCCTATACTAATCCTCTGAATATTATTGGTCTCCCTTGCCTGCCCATACAAATAGGCATTGTGAATTTTTTTTTGAGTTATGAGTGACTGGTTTGATCATACAGAAGATGACCGGTGGATGGGGCATAACTATATGGTTGCAGGGATGTTGTCTTACTATCGTTTACCTAAAAACATTACCTCTTTGCTGCTTGCATGGTTTTTTCTGTATGACTTGTACTTCTTATTTCACTAAGTTGTGCTTTGACTTATTGCTATATAATGATACTCAAGATGACGTCATCTATTGCTAAGAAAAAATAGTACTCAGCTCAAAAAAGTATGTGGGTTCAAATGTTATAGTTGATTATGTTTCGGTTTACAACCCTAAACCTAGCTTGGGCATTTGGGCTTATAGAACTTGTGGAAATCTTTCTATTAGTAAATTGGTGAACCACGATAGGCTGCATTAATATGATTATTGATGTCGGACTTACATCTGGGGGATAGCTTTTGTGATATTCTATTTTGCATCGTGATATGGTCTTCAAAAGCATGATATGGTTTGATTTTTACTAGACTTTTTGGATACTCTCACTCCCATGGGGGCTAGTTTGGCTGTGGTTGATGAGTTTGTGTCTGGTTTTGGTTTAACTAAACCTTACTAGCTGGCTGTCAAAGCTTACATGGACATTACTATATTGATGAAGTGATTGCTATGGCAATACATTACTATGAACCGGTTCTGGTCTTCATAGGTGGTGACACTAAAGAAAATAAATCTGGCTATAGTTTTGAATAGTTGGGATTTTGACTAATGGTTGGAACTTTGGCTGTTATTGATTTTTTGAGAACTGTTGGTGTCCTTTGTGTGCTCATACAAATAGACATTATGGTTTTATTTACAAGCTATCATCGATTCTTCTTATACCTTACTTTATTGTTTCGGTTTATACTTTGGTGATTCTACTTACACTTTACTGTACTAGTTTCTTTTGTTGTGTTTATATTATGAATATTTATTCGAGGATTGGTGTTTTTCTGTACCTAAACCTCACCATGAGGCTTCTGATATGGATGGCCTTAGTAATACAAGGATAGGGCTGTTGCCTTTTGCCTGGCTATATTGAGTTTTCTTAAAAACTGACACTTGAGACTTTTGAGAAGAAAAGTAATGACTTGTCGAGGCTTTACCTGAAAAAACTGATGTCTAAACATTTTAACGACATTAAATTGATAAACTGAATAATACAATACCATAAGGAATGATCACTCAAACAAGCTTTGATAAACTTTGATAATGGTTTTACCACTTGAATCAAAATGGGGTGACGGCTTTTTGACCCGCATAATAGTTTAAAAAATATATATTTGTTTGCAGTAAGACAATTGCATAACTTATCTGAGTACATAATGTTTTAAATAAAATAAAGAGGGTTCTTTTTTACACTTGGATCAGAAGGGGTGGTGGCATTTTGATCACACTGAATAGTCTTTAAAATTAAGTGGAACTTTGGACACTTGGATCAAAAGGGGTAGTGGCCTTCTGATCGTTATTAAGACATATGGATATACACTTTTTTTTGGATTATATACTTCAAAATTTTTAAGGGATCTTTCTGACACTTGGATCAGAAGGGGTGGTGACCTTCTGATCATAATGATTAACTCTAAAATTAAGAGAAGTTTTGAAACTTGGATCCAAAGGGGTTGTGGCCTTCTATTCACTATCAAAACATATGGATATACACTTCATCTAGATTATGTATTAACTCTTTGATGGCATATTAGTCTCCTAAATACTTTGCACTATTTGATACTCTAAAAAGGAGTAGTTTTAAGTTAAAATGTTTTTAATTAGGACATAGATAACAACTAATAGGTTCATTGACACCTATAATACGTATTCAAGGCTAACAAATTTGTTGTCTTGTTTATATGGATGGAGTAAGAATTCTATCTTTACTTGGGAGCTTTTTGGCTAAGCTGTTGTCTACCCCACTGAAGAACTTGGCTTCTCTACTTAAAACACCATTTTTTTTCTCTTAGTATCTCATGTATAAATGCATTGGAATGATACTTCATTCTCACTTTGATGTACAAAAATGAATCTGAGACTGAGTCATTTTTGTGCTAATCTCTGTCCTCATCTAAGGCCAGTTGTCGTTTGAACTTTTATGCTCACTTGTGTATAAGTATAAGTTTAATATAACAACACACATGTCCTAAGCACAAGGTTCTCTTTGATAGCTTGGGAGACCAAGACACTAGGTTTATAAATTTTTTGTTTATAGGGTTTGATTGACCCCACTTTCGATAGTTCCTTGTTAGATTGACAGGTGTTAGGCGGTCTTTCCTTATCCATAGATTGGATTCCTACTGACAACTATAGTCTTTGACTTAACTGGTTTTAGGTTGCAGGTTAATCCAAAATTACTTACCCATGTGTAATTATTTCAATTCTTATGATTTTAGGAACATTTTTAACGGACTATTCTTGGATGGACAGTTTGTTTGAGGACTATCCATAGAAACTGGTAAAAGCATGGAAAATTTCTATGATTGACTATGAACGGCATCCATACTATTTTGTAATGAAAAAAAAAGCCTTAAACCTCCGACTGGAGTATAGTCCTCTCTGTTAAGATTGTCACTTATAGCTCCGATGAGACTTATGGATTTTTTGATACGATACATCTCTTTGGCTTCAGACTTGACTATTCTACTCTCATCAACTTGATGAGGTGGTAGGCCCATACTCAATGGGCCTGCTGTCAACTCATTGAGTATGGTGCCAGGGTAAGGGCGGGCACACACACACACACACACACACACACACACACACACACACACACACACACACACACACACACACACACACACACACACACACACACACACACACACACACACACACGCCACTTTCATATGTGGATTATTTATAGCTTACTATATTCTTGGAAACCCCTCTCTTTAAACTTATAAATTATAGCATTAATTTTTACTTGACTTGGTCCATTGAAAGACACTCCACTTGATACTTTTAATGTATAGCTCTCCTATGGGTCTAAACCCCTTCCTGCACTACCTGTGCTTAAGTAATGATACTTGGTTTATACTTTCTGCTCCCTATTTTCTCTGGGTGCCTGGAGGTGTTACCCTTCTCTTGTCCCTAGGGTAACCCCCGATGGAAACTTAGACCACTTGTATCTTATTGAAGAAAACCGGGCAAGATCTTGAGTATATTGTTAAGGACTATGTGCATACATGTGAGCATATCTTGTAATCACCTTGGTGGTGTGGAATTGTTTCTTTGGTAGAAAATCACCCTTAAAAACTTTGGAACTTAATCTGGTTGGGTGATTCATATTTGTCAATTTGATGTGAGCCCCTCACCTACCCCTTAAATGAGGGCATATCGTGTAAATACCTTTCTATTGCAAACACTCATTATCACTTCTCCTCTCCACATGCTCTTTGTTGAACAACTGTTGAGCCCCGATGTGTTGTATGGCTTGTTTTTCTTTTGTGGTTTAAGAATGATATTAAGCATTACAACATAGCTTTCTCATATCTGCTCATGCATTGTATCAAAGCCGACCTCCTTTGCGTTCACCCCTTAGAATTTTGCCTCCTATAATTATAACTGATTGATGCATACTGCATCGCTCTCTCTCTCTCTCTCTCTCTCTCTCTCTCTCTCTCTCTCTCTAGATCTATTCTAGCCTGCAACTCGACCAATACTGCATCTCTCTCTCTCTCTCTCTCTCTCTATATATATATATATATATATATATATATATATATATATATATATATATATTCTAGCCTGCAACTCGACCGATACACTTGGATTCTCTTGTTGGATTTTGTGACAACTTAGAGGATCCTCTTGCTGGCAAGGACTATTTCCATATTGGTCTCAATGCTGATGAGGTGATCTCCACTAGCTAAAGGGATGTCTATTTAACAAAGGTGAGGGTTTTCTATACCATGACTTAGCCTTGGTTTACTATTTTAATGCATTAAAACCTTTTGAAAGTACGGAGAGGTGGCCTCTGTGAGGGTTTTACTCTTACAACTTGAGGAATCATGATGATGCCCGCTGCCTCACAAGGTCTATTCTCGTACTAATTGTCACAATTTATTGGTGATGGTCATGCTATCTACTACTATGTTTGATCTGATATTGATGATAATATGAATATTAAGCCAATGCAAGGATTAGTTTGATAGTTTTTTATCTATTTAGTCGTTATTCTTTGGGGAGCTTTACCTATTGGCTCGAATGAATCATGAGGCCCGATATTTGTTTTGCCTGGCTTGTACTTAGATAGGTTAAGGATGCTATATGTTTTAAGAAATTTCAACACCTACTATGGCTGACTGCTAGGGAATTTAGTTTCTCTCACTAGTTTTGGTCCTCTACATTATGGCTGGCTTAAAATTTGATTCTTACCTAGATCATACCCTTGTCTCTGATGCATATACTCTGGTCTGATTCCATCATTGAACTAGAAATTTGATGGTTATATTTAACACTAATATGTTGTATGCTTACCTAGCTATTATTGTATTTGAGCAATAATTGCTATGGCACTTCAATGTTTATCTTTATTGAGAGAAGGCTCTAGTCTTCATAGATTATGATACTGAAGAAATTCAATCTACTATAGTTTTGAGTAGCTAGGATTTTGACTTTGAGTTGGGACTTGTGCCCATACTAATCCTCTGAATATTACTAGTCTCCCTTGCTGGCCCATACAAATAGGCATTGTAAGTTTTGTTTTTGAGCTATGAGTGACTAGTTTGATCATACATAAAAAAGCCCTTGGATGGGGCATAACTACATGGTTGTAGGGCTTTTGTCTTACTATGGTTTACCTAAAAACATTACGTCTTTGCTGCTTGTTTGGTTTTCTTCATATGATTTGCACTTCATATTTCACTAAGCTATGCTTTGATTTATTGTTACATAATGATACTCAAGATGACATCATCTATTGCTAAGAAAAAATAGTACTCAACTCAAAAAAAATTGTGGGTTCGAATGTTATAGCTGATTATGTTTTGATTTATAGCCCTAAACCTGGCTTGGGCATTTGGGTTTATAGAACCTGTGGAAACCTTTCTGTTAGTAAATTGGTGAACCATGATAGCTGCATTGATATATATGATTATGATGCCGGCTGGGGGATGATTGTTGTGATAGTCTCTTTTGCATCGTGATCTGGTCTTCAAAAGCATGATATGGTTTAATCTGTACTAGACTTTTTAGATACTCTCACTCCCATGGGGGTAATACTTAGGATGGTTGGCTAGTTTGGTTATGGTTGATGAGTTTGGCTGTGGTTTTTGTTTACCTAAACCTTACTAGCTAGTTGTCAAAGCTTTCATGGAAATTACTGTTTTAATGTAATGATTGCTATAGCAGTACATTACTATGAACTGGTTCTGGTCTTCATAGGCCATGACACTAAAGAGAATCAATCTGGCTATAGTTTTGAATAGTTGGGATTATGAATAATGGTTGGAGCTTGGCTGTTATTGATTTTTTGAGAGTTGTTGTTCTCCCTGCGTACTCATACAAATAGACATTATGGTTTTATTTCTGAGCTATCATTGATTCTGCTTATACCTTACTTTAAGGGTTCTGTTTATATTTTGGTGATTCTACTTACACTTTATTGTGGTAGTTTCTTTTGCTGTGTTTATACTAGGAACATTTATCTGAGGGTTGGTGTTTTTCTGTACCTAAGCCTCACCATGAGGCTTTTGATATGGATGGCCTTAGTAATACAAGGATAGGGTTGCTGCCTTTTGCCTAGCTATATTAAGTTTTCTTAAAAACTGACACTTGAGACTTTTGAGAAGAAAACTAATGACTCTTGTCAAGACTTTATATGAAAAAATTGACATCTGAACATTTTAACATATGGCATTAAGTTGATAGATTGAATAATACAATACCATAAGGAATGATCACTCAAAACAAGCTTTGATAAACTTTGATAATGGTTTTACCACTTGAATCAAAATAGGGTGATGGCTTTTTGATTCGCATAATAGTTAAAGAAATTAAATTATTTTTGTTTGAAGTAAGAAAGCTGCATAACTTACCTAAGTACATAATGTTTTAAAGAAAATAGAGGATGTTGTGTTTTACACTTGGATCAGAAGAGGTGGTGGCCTTTTGATCACAATGAATAATCTTTAAAAGTAAGGGGAACTATTGACGCTTGGATGAAAAGGGGTGGTGGCCTTCTGATCCTTATTAAACATATGGATATACACTTTTTTTGGATTATATACTTCAAATTTTTTAAGGGATCTTTCTGACACTTGGATCAGAAGGGATGGTGTCAGAAAATTAACTCTAAAATTAAGGGGAACTTCTGACACTTGAATTAGGAGGGTTTGTGGCCTTCTAATCACTAACAAAACATATGGATATACACTTCATCTGGATTATATATTTACTCTTTAATGGCGTGTTAGTCTCCTAAATACTTTGCACTATTTGATACTTTAAAAAGGATAGTAGGTTTAAGTTAAAATGTTTTTAATTAGGACATGCATAACAACTAATAGGTTCATTAATACATATTCAAGGCTAACAAATCTGTTGTCTTGTTTATATTGATGCAGGTGAGAATTATATTTTTACTTGGGAGCTTATTGGCTTAGTTGCAGTCCAGCATTGAAGAACTTGGCTTCTCTACTTTTTACTATTTCATGTATAAATGCATTGGAATGATACTTTGTTCTCACTTTGATGTACAAAAATGAATTCGAGACTGTTATTTTTGTGCTAATCTCTGTCCTTTGTCTAAGCCAGCTGTCTTTTGAACTTTTATGCTTGCTCTTGTATAAGTATAAGTTCAAAACAACACACACACACACACACACACACACATTTCTAAGGATGTCACTATACTGATACTGGTGCTATTTACGTACTGGTACTAGAGGTGGTACTTGTACTGGTGCTACATATGCACTGGTACTGGTACTTTATTATACAAGACGAATACTGGTGCTACATATATACTAGTACTGGTGCTACTTGTGTATTGGTACTGTACTATATTGGTACTGGTATTATATTGTATTGAATTGGTGTTGTTGCTACTTGTGTAATGTACTGGTACTGGTACTTGTACTATTTGTGTACAAAAATATACTGGATCGATACTGGTGCAACTTATGATACTGGTATTGGTACTACTTGTGTACTGGTACCAGTGTTTGGGAAAAATCATTTTTCCAAGCATACAAAATTCCTTTTCTTGAATTTGCCAAGAGAAAATGTTTAAAAACTAGGTTACTCTTTCAGTTTTTTATACTATTTTTCTCTATTTTAGGTGGAATTTCTCCTTTTCCCCTTGCGCTCAACCGGCATTTTGGAAATTGAAAACGACACGATATTAAGCTGAGACACATTTTTCCTGAACACTGACTGGTATTGAACTGATACGAGTACTAGTGCTAGTGTGTATTATAATTTACTGGACTGATATGAGTACTAGTGCTGATCTGTATTATAATTTACTGGACTAGTGCTACTTGTGCATTGGTGCTACTTGTGTACTAGTACTGTAATGTACTGGTACTGGTACTGGTACTGTATTATACTGAACTGGTATTGGTGCTACTTGTGTACTGGGGATACTGGAACTGATGTAAAAATGGGGAACTTTTTTCCCGGCTATGATAGTGTGTTAATATCCTTGGGCATTATTTACTACGGCTAATCGACCTAGGGAGACCGAGGTGAATTATTGTAGGTAATTCAATCGTTGATATTTTGGAGGTGCCTTAAATGACACCTAATTAATCATAAATTGCTAAGTGGTATGAAGAAAGGTTGGCGGCCTGGCTTTGGCTTTTTCCCCTCTTATGAGTTAAAACATTTTGGCCCTCTTGTAGTCTGCGCTACTGAGTTTTCTAAACACCCTAGTTCTTCCACTTTTCTATCTCACACCCCCCCCCCCCCCCCCCCCCCCCCCCCCTCTCTCTCTCTCTCTCTCTCTCTCTCTCTCTCTCTCTCTCTCTCTCTCTCTCTCTCTCTCTCTCTCTCTCTCTCTCTCTCTCGTTCCATTCCACCTGCTCTCTGTACGCGACTATGATATAGTCCCACCCCACCACTATGAAGGAATGCGGCCACTAAATGTAGTGGCATTGCTGTAATGTCTTCCTCTCAACGGTCGGCTTGCCCCATTGTTGTAAAGGGAAAAATGACTCAGGCTCCCAACCCTATAAAGGTGAACTTACATGCTCACTTAGCATTGGTACGATGTTTTTAGTGAGTGTGAGTGCTGGTGTGCTTTGAGATTGGGGTTTCCTTCCCGCAAGGGGTAGCATTTAGTAATCGGCTATATGGCTAAAGGCATGGATAAGCATGCTATTGTGGAGTTGGCGGCTCCGACTTCATCTCAGGTGACTTATGGAATTACTATGGATTACTCTCCATATGATGTATGTGATTCACTTGATATTCTGGTATCTTCTAAATAGTGTCTTATTACTTCTACTGTGCCGAGTATGGCTATGGCATGGTTGGTTTAGTTACTGTTATAAAAAGCTTTCAATTTATTGATGATTCACAAGTATATGTAGCCGTTTGTTGATACGGCTTGTGAATGGGGTTTCCTTTCAAAAATAGGGTTTCGTTGTTGTTGCATATATATGGTCCTACCAAAGGCTTGGTTTGTTTAAAAATGGAAAGAAGGTAACCTCCTGCAATATTGGATGAATGGTGCCATAAAAGCGTAAAAGTATGATTGAAGGTCTTCTTACTACTCGGTGAAGGCCCCTATATGCAGGTTGGCCTATATGTTGGATGAAAAACTATGGCTTGGCATAGGAAAAAACCTTTCTTACTATTTATTTATCTTTGAAAGCAATTAAGTTGGGTGACATCTATAACATGTGGGATACCAATGCATTACCTGCATACGGTACCAATGCTAACTAAAAGTTGTGTTGTTTCCATGGGTGCAGGTGAGGCTTACCTTCTCAACCATGGTTTTCAAAGTTCTTTGGCTTGACGATGGTGGACTATTATATCTTTGGGCTCTTGATTTTAGCAATTGTGTATAATGACTATTTTTGTACTATGAATGGGCACACAATAGAGAGAGTATTACTTAGTGTGCAATGGAAAGATAGATAGCCCTAGAGTGATGGGCGTATATACAATGCACGAGGAAAAAAACCTCCTAAAGAGGGAAAAAATGCCCCGACGGTCCTAAGTGTGTTCACACACATCACTACCACATGTATATGGTAACAAATCCCCCTGGAAGTGATGCAGTGAATGAGAGCTGGCACATGAGTACAAGCTGATCTCTCCTGTTGAGAGCCTCTTCCTAACATAGCGGTAATGCACCTCAATGTGCTGCGAGCATGAAAAATTGGGTTCTTCGTAATTGTCAATGTGCTCGAACTGTTAGTGTAGATAGTGTTGGCAGTGTCCTATCCAACACCCAAATCAGCCATAAGGCATCTGAGCCATACACACTCAATCATAGCTGTGAAGACTATCGTGTACTCAACCTCACAACTCAAAGTGGCCACAATAGGTTTCTTCTTGCTCAACCATGATGTACATGAACTTCCAAGCATGAAACAAAAACCACTTTTGCACACTTGCATGTCAAAACAACCAGCCCAATCTGAGTTTGAAAAAGCATGTAAGTTTGGCGGCAATGATCCCCCCTTCGGATAAAACAAGCCACGATGTAAAGTGCCAGTCAAGTAGTGGAAAATCCTCTTGGTAGCCTGCCAATGCTTAGACCCTGGGCTATGCATAAATCTGCTGACCTGTGAGACCGCAAACTAAATATCCGGCCTCGTGTTGTATACATAAATGAGGCAGCCAACAACAGTTTGGTAAAGAGAGAAACCAACAGGATCACCAGCATCATGTAGACTTAACTTCAAACCTGTTTCCATGGGAGTGGCAATAGGTTTTCAATCCTCAAGTCCAAACTTACATAGCAATGTCTCTATGTAACTTTTCTAACACAAGCCAATATGTTAAGGCGGTTACGCCGCTAGCGGAAGCTAAATAGCGAGAACTCAACCAACAACAGAATTTGTCAGACGAGGACGGAGCTTGACCCACAGGCGCATGGAAACAACTAGGTGGGTGTCAAATCACCTACTCGACCTTCTAACGACAATCACTACTAAGGAAATCAAATCTAAGTTCTAAAATACGCAAGTGACTGAAATCCGTACTACGAACGAATGCTATACGAAATAGGATCTAGAATCGTTGAATCGATCTCAAACTCAAGTGGAAGTCTATACACTAGGTAAGAACAACACCCTAAAGACTTGAACTGCAAAATCAACCTATAACCACTCCGTGCGGTAAACGTGTATGAAGACAGGCTAAAAAATACAGGTCATCGAAACTTGACTCCGATGGTACTAATGTGTAGCTCTACTCGTTGAGGTTCTATAGATATGCTGCACGCTCCATTCCGACACACGAGTTGGAAGAAAACTCACACCGAAGCTCGTAGGAACTTACCACACATAGAAGCCGATAGCGCGCACTCTTGGTATCTGTGCGTAGCTCTCGCCGTTGCTAACACAATGGCGGTGTCGCTTCTCCAATGGCGGCTCCGTAGCTCGCGTAGCAAGTAGATAAGACTCTCTCTCTCTCTCACTCTCTCTCAGACACAGTCACGGTGCTCAAAAACTCACTTTGATTAATAATCTGAATCCCCTTAGGTTACAAAAACTTTGGCTTATATACCTCAGCCTTGGAGGTGAGAACATCTCTAACTAATTACATGAGCAAGTGAAATTACTTCGGGATTACAAGATGGAAACTCAATTGAGTCCTGTTACTTAATGAATGGCTCAAATCAAAATTAATGTCGGAAAGACATTTATTACAATCAATGGTTACAAAATGATGAGTGTGAGCAAAAATGTGGGTGTAATCCTCTGCTGGCTCAACACTCCCCCCCTCCGCGTTCATGTCGTCCCTGACATGACTTTTATGCTTGGTCAATAAAGTCCTCTTGTCTTGAGCATCTGCAAATGTGATTCGTATCGTAGGTTGCCGATGGTCAAGGTTGGGCCGAATATTTTGCTTTCGTGGGTGAAAAAGCCGGTGTAGAAAGCTTCTTCGAATGTTTGCATGTGGAAGCTAGGCAAAAACATAATCCTTTGGTATAGGAGGTGTAACACTTTTGGAGAAGGCTGCAATGAAAGATCGTACATCATATCAGTCACTGTGTCGGCCGTCGATAGTAGACTCGAGGTCGTGGATTTTTCTGGCTCGAACACTTCAATGCAAGCTAAGAGAGTCCTGCAGATTTTCTTGAGCATCTGACACGAAAGGTCAGGAGAGCCAGTAAAGAGCTTGATGGTGCCCGTTAGGGTTTTCACCATGTAGGCTTTACCTATTCTCTCTCCTGCCTTTGGTCCTGGCATCCTGGGGTAATTAAGGCAATTTGGCTTCTTTTCTGCAATCCTGCCATGCTCTTTCCAGTTTCTAACTCTTGGCACCGGGCAGAAGGTTGCATCCTCCCGAATCTCCTTTGGTGCCTCCACCAAGTAGATGAGGTAGGCTGGGTATTTGTTCAGCCAACCTTTCCTCCATCTAGGTTGTGAATCTACTATCTTCTTTGATTGTTCCTCCTTTGTGATGTCGCCTTCATAAAGAGCGACATACTGCTCCTCCTCTATTCTCTTTTTTGTCTTTAGCACTTCAAATTTCATCAAAGGGAAAGGCAGGCTGGGTTGCATCCACTGTTCATGGAGCACTTTTGTGTCAAGTCCCTGAAGTCTAATGGAGATTAGGAGTCTCCTCTCCCATTCCATTTCCGCCTTGGCACTCTCCTCTGCTGACTTTTCTATTTGGTCATGGAGTCTTTGTTCTTCTTCTTCAGAGATTCTTGAAGTCGAGGCCACCTCTTGAGCTAGGGCTGGATCTTCAATTGTGGTTGCCTCTCCAGTTTCTGGTAGTTCTATGGCTGCTCCACCTGATTCTTCGTGTGGTGTCTCTGTCTCTCTTCTTTGTTGCTCTTGTAGATCTTGGAGCTGTTTGCGGAGGGTCTCATTCTCTGTCCGTAGTGTTTGATTTTCTAATGTGAGCCTCTCCTCTGCGGCCAATGATCCCTCCGCAATGTGCAACCTTTGCACTTGCTCTAATCTCAGCTCTCTTTGTAAGCTTCGGACCTGGTCTTCCAAAGCTGGTATGATAACTCCCTTTTGTTCGGTTCCTGCTCTGCTAGCTCTAGGGGTAGTCCTGAGTCTAGTGATTGTTCTTTCTTGGAGCTCGACTCTCTCCCTTAGCTCAATGAGCTCATCCTTGGCCGCCTCCAACTCATCCTCTATCCGCTCCCTTGCTTCCTGTGCACTTGTTACTTCTCTTGAAGCCTCGGCTAGCTGGAGTATCAAGCCGTCTCTCTCGTTTTCCGCGTCATAGAGTGATGCTTTATGACTTTCAGATTCAGTCATAGCATTCTCTAATTTTCTCTGCAACTCCGCTTCCCTTTGTTTGGCTGTCTCAATCTCTACTTCCTTTGCCTTGGACCTTTCTTTTATCTTGCTGAGCAATTCATGCACCATGTGTATGTCTTTTTCATCATCATCTGTCAACTCTAAAGCTCTTTCCGCCACCACCTCCACTGGCTTTGGCTCTTCTAGTACTTTCGGTTCGTCCAGTTTCTCTTCACTTTCTTTTGTACTCTTTGTTTTTTTCTCCGTCCCTCTCCGTTCATCTTGTTTTTGTAGGGTGATCCCATAAACTGCCTCAAGGGCCTCTTCTTCAGTGTATCCTATCGCTACCAGATCCTCATAATCATTTCTCTTTTGCTGAACTGGATCTATCTTCTTTTCTTTGGTCTCGGCCTCTGGCTTTTCCAAATCATCTGTGTCCACCTCTATTGTGGTCTCCTCCACAATTTTTTCCGTCTTCTTAGGGCTTGGTACATCAGTCATAGAGGGATATCTGTCCCCAGCTTCCTTGGCTTTCCCTTTGTCGGCTTGCCCATCTTTCTCTTGAGGCTTAGTAGACTCGTCTACTTTCCTTTTCCCCTTGTCGTCATTTTTCAGCTCAGCTTTTAATTGCTGTACCTCCTCTTCCGTGTATGGCTCGACAGGTTGCTGCTCCAGAATAGCCTCTGACTCCTCATAAGCTTTAATATATTGATCGTATTGATCAATATGTGGCCTGACTGAGCTAGTTCCGACTTTAGTGGGGTCTGGCACCCACTTTTCTTCAAAGTCACCCTTTAGAGCTCTTTCCGCTCTAAACTGCTCCACTAGTCTTTCCATTCTTGCCGCTTTCTGACTTTTGGTTTGCTTGGGAGCAACCTTCTTCTTTACTTTCTTCTTAAGTGGCTCGTCCACATCCTCTGCAGGTTCTGAAACTACTTCTAGTTTCCGGCGTGCTCTTGTGGATGCCCTCTTGGATACTTCGGGCTGTTCTTCCTCCTCGTCGGCTTCTCTAAGCCACTCATTCTGGGAGGGAACCTTTGGCCACTGATCTCTAGCTCCAATAGCTTCATAAGCTATTCTTGTCAGAATTTCCGCTCCTCCTATGTACTTTGGCTTCTCGTTGTGCATGGAAATTACTTGCTCGTGGATGTGTTGAGCGTAATTCACCTCTTTTGGCATATTGCTCTTTAATGCCCATGTGATGGTGGTCGCAATGGCATGGGGTGGTGTCGTATACTTTTGCGGTCTTTTACTACAAACATGAAGAAATTGGTTGTACAGTCGGCAAAGGGTTGCCGCTCTTGGGTCCGCCATATCTCCATACGTTGCATTTTGCTTCTTGGGTCCATAGACCTCTATGGCCTCCCTTCTTTCCCTGACCAAGCTCCCTTTGTTGTGCAGCTTCAATGTGTCTGCAATGAGCTCTGGAGTGATCTGTACTTCTACTTTCTCTCCATCCATGGCTGTCAATGTGGCTTTTCCATCCTTCTGAATGGATGTTGCCAACTCGTACACTCTTCTTGTATCCACACCTGATGGTCTCGAGGTGAAGAAACTGTGCAAGTCTACCCTTTCCAGGTACCTGCTGATGTCTTCTGACCTGCTATAATCTACCAATTCTTGTGGGATCATCGGTACATCCACCGCTTGCCCTTGAGGATCTCTGAAAGTCCCCTGGTAGATCTTTATTCCCTCTTTCTCCAATACTGCTTCCTCCACCCAAGTTTTGGTTGGCTTGAGGGTTTCTGTTGGAATGTCAAAGGGTTCCGCTTTTGCAAGAGCATCTTTGATTGTCGGTCTTTTTCTCTTCGTTGCCGATGACTTGGCGAAATCCATGGATCCTGTAACTCCAATTTCAGAAGTTAGCGTCTTTTTAGTACTGAAAGCCGAAATGAAGCTTTTAACTATTCAAATGACTTGAAAATTGAAACATGAGCTATTCAAGGCCTAAGGATGCAAGGTAGGTGAAAAAATATGCAAAATGGGCTCAATATCATGCTGGAGACATCATACGCGTATGATGTCTTTTGTGTCAAAATGACTTCATATTGGTTGTGCTTGTAGCTGATAGTGTATATATGAGTATCATATGCTTGGATTTGAGTTTGGATCCCATTTGGTCAAGTTTTGGCCATTTTAGTCCAGTTCTGGCTCTTGGCAAAATTTTGAAAGGGAATTGGATTTTATGATCCAAATTGGATAAAACTTGGTGGTTCACTTTCAAATGGCATGTACATCACTTCTGTTTGGTGGTTGAAGCCCTGAGGTGCCAAAATCACATAGTGAGACATCATACGCGTATGATGTCTTTTAGTGTATTTTTGGACCAAATTTCTCTATAAGCTTGGATTTGGCTTTAGATAGGCTTATTCAGTGGATTTATGAAGTTTGGATAGATTTTGGGCTAAAAATGGCTCTAGAGATATCATACGCGTATGATGTCTTTTTCATCAATTTTGCATGGGATTGGTTCTGTGGACTCCCCATGTACTAGTGAAGGACTGTCTCTACTCAAATCTTGGTTTGGACTTGAGTATGTTGGATTTGGGCCAAAAATAGGCTTTAGGTGAAGGATTTTCCCTCAATTGGGCTAATGGGGTGATCCTCTTGACCAAATGGTTCCAAACTTCATATGTAGCATGTATTAGATATATATAATGGATGTATGATGACAAATGAGCAGTTTTGGCTCTGTAAGTGCAAATAGACATCATACGCGTATGATGTCTTTTGTGTCAAAATGGTGCTTTTTGGTTCCAGATAGCTTGTAGATGTGTTTAACAACAATCCTACAAAGTTTCAATGAGTTTGGAGTTACTTTGACAAAATTAGGAACAAAAATTAATTTTATGGCCTACTTTGCGTCTTTTTGGTTTTCCTTGGGTTTTCTAACTCCAATTCTCATGATACTTGGTTCATAGGATGTGATTAACATGTGGAATGAAGCTATGCACTCAAATGTTGAAATGGATGTGAAATTCATGCTGTGATACATCATACGCGTATGATGTCTTTTCTTGAAATGTTGGTCTTTTTGTGCAAAGAATGCTTTGTGCTAGTGCCCTAAGCCCTGCTAACTAGTTTTCAACTTAAAAAGTCATCAGTTTAGCTAAAAAGCCCCCTTATAGGCAGTTCAGTCTCCGAAGTCGTCTTTTTGCCTTGGAGTTGAATTTCTTCAACTTTTCTTCTCGAGAGTTGCATTTCCAGCTCATTGGATATGTTGTGAAGCCATCTATTTGGTTGAACTTGACTTTGGCTCCCCGTTCTCCATCTTTCTCCATTTGGTTGCCCGAAAGCGTCTTTTTCACCATCGGTAAGTGAATCAGCTTTCTTTTGGGTTTTGCTTGCAAACATAAGTCATCCATGTATATTTGAAGCTGCTTGTGAAGTTTCATTTCATTCGGATGTCAATTTCAGCCGTTATGCCAAAATGACGCTTTGTGTGTCCGCAACCGAATCGGTTGTTCCGACCTACTTTTGGTGGTCCAAACCTGGAGATACTCTATGGTTGCATTGTCCTTGATGTGGTTGAACTTCCTGTGAAGTTTCGTGTCGTTTCGACAAGTTTTTCCTGTCTGCCTCTTGCAGGCTCTGTTGACCTAGGGTTTTTCGAGTCGTTCTTTCTCGAGCTTTGAGTGTCAGAAACCCATCTTCTATACTAGGGTAACCCACCTATAAGTTCTTGCAAGGTTTGGTTAGGCGGTTGTGCCACTACCTAGCATTCTACCGCATTCCCCGTCTGCTCTTGTTTCTTGGTTTTGGTCAGTTTTCGCGACAAAAGTTAATGATAAGCATCAAAAGCTTATGGCAACGAGTCTACCTCTCATGTCTGGTGTCCTCTAAGCTCTCGTAGCAGTCGTAAAAGGCTGTAGAAGGTTGGATGCTCCTGTGTGCTCTTTGCTCTCTCCAAGAAGGTAATAGTGGAAATGAGCTTGAAAGTGATGTGAAAAATACTTAACTTCGGACTTCCCGGATCACTTGCTACCAAATTTGACATGTGCTCCTATCTCGTTGTGAAATGCACTTTAGGATTTGATATTTCTCAATTTGGACTCCGTTTGACCTGTTTCTGAGAAATCTGTCCACTTTGCCAAAATTCTATCATTTCGCGCTTTCCGCAACTTTTCCCGAATTGTACTCAATTTTTACCATGGGTTACCCTTGTCATTAGGATCATCACCATCTATTCTTTTCTTTTTTCTGATCTCGTTTCACCTGCTTTTTTATTTTTCTTTTACTTTTATTAAGAAATTCATAAAAAATAAAGAAAAATAGCAAATTGAAGCCAAAAAATTCCAAACATACACAATAAATAGCTGGTAACCCTGTTTATTTGTGATTTTTGGACTTGGATTACCACTTTTTTCCACTTTTTAGCTCCAAACACTCTTATTTAGTGATATTTACACGTCTAGAGACCCAAATTCATCATTTGATCTCTTCTTGTTGCAAAACAAGGTATATAAGGGCATAAATATTATCAATATCCGCAATCAAACATAAAAATTGCAAAATCATGTAAGACACTGCCCTTGTAATATAATTTTTGTTTTTCTTTGTTTTTGTCGCTTGTAGCTGCTTTGTAGCTCTGTATACCTGTATACCTCCCCCGCTCCTAGTCTGAGTCCTCCTGGACGACTATGAATTGTCTGTGGACGAAGCATTGTAGTTGTTTTGGTCATAAGTTCCCAATGCAATTGTAGAGCGATGATACAACAGTCTTTCCAATAAAGCTGCTCTTTGTTTGATTGAAGGATTGATGGTCGGGTTTTGGGTTGGTTTTGGCACTTCGGTAGTAGAATCAGTAGACGGATTCTTCTTTACATTGTTGTTCTTTTTCACAATCCAAATATGCTTCCGCTTCGCTTGTGCTTGCCACAAACTCTTTGCGACCCAAACTTGCTTTGTTCTTTGTGTTGATTTCCTCGCCTTGAAATACCTAGGAGTTTCCGTGGATTGTACTGAAGGGAGTTCCTGTTTACAAATCCTTGGGATCCAAATTTGCTTGCTATAGCTTTGTGCCGTCATAAACTTCTTTGGAATCCAGATCTGTTTCACTGTCCTTGATTGTCTGGAATCACTCTGTTGTCTGGTATTGAAGACTCTGTTTTCCACCTTTGTGTTCTCTGGCACAACCTTTTTTGGTCTCCATACCAACTTTGACTTCGTTTTTTCCCAAGGTTGAGCTGTTATATTATTACTTGTCTTCCTTATCCCATGTTGAGAGTTCCTCGTCGAAGAGCAATCCAGTTGTATAGAAATTTTTGGTTGCCATTGCTTCTTCTTATTCTCTGGTTGTTGTTTACCTTTGTTCTTGGATTCTTCCTTTGGAGTTGGCTCTACTCCTTTGGTGAACTTAACTGATTGAATTTCACCTTCGTATTTGATAAGCACTGATTTAGAACTCCAGTCAATCATTGCATTGTATTGCTTTCGCCATGGTTGTCCTAGCAATAATGGATGTTGTGTAGCTTGGTCTTCAACCACGTAAAACATATGAGGATACACATACTGGTTAATCTGTATATGTAAAACTGTGCATCCGACAGTTTTGATTGAATTCTCAGAGTAACTCTTTAACTCTTGCTTGGTAGTTTGTAATTTAGTGTCATTTGTCAATTGTCTGTACAAACTGAGTGAAAGTAGGTTAGTTTGAGCTCCTGAATCCAATAGTGCTCTGGCTTTGATTTGGTTGGTTCCTACTTTGCATTCAATGATGGGTTCTTCTTTGTCATTATCCATTTTTGTTATACTGACTGCGTTTATTCATATTGCATTGCACTGTTTCTGACGTAGTAGTCTTCTTTTCTCCATTCTTTCCTTCGCCTCGGCTTGCGCTTCCTCCACAATCTTTTTCTTTTTTTGGACACGCAGCTTTTCTTGATGTATTTTGAGAAGCATGTCTTGGGTTAGCGGCAAAAGATACTTTTTCACTCTGCATCCACTAATCCAATTGGGCATTTCTTCTCCGTCTAATGTAGCAAGCTTGACGGCTCCACTTGGTGATAGATCTTTAATCACCAGAGGTCCCATCCCTCGCTTTTTAAGCTTCTTAGCATGCTGTTTCAGAGTGTAAACTAGGACATAGTCCCCAACCTTAAACTCTTTAGTCCGCACATGCTTATCAAAAAATTCCTTTTGTCGCCTTTTTTGAGCGTAGATAGAAGCTACTGCTTTTAGGCGAAGCTCGTCTAACTTTTCCAGGTCATCTATTCTATCAGAAAGCTCGTGCCCTGTCCACTCTAGATCCTTAGCCACCCTTAAGGTTGAAATCAAGAATTCTATTGGTAAGATAGCATTTAGCCCAAAAACCATGTTATATGGGGTCGTTCCTATTGATGTTTTATATGCTACCCTATATGCCCATAATGTTGAATGCAACTTCTGGTCCCAGTCAGTTCTCGACTCAGATACAATCTTCGTAAGGACCGTGCATATGGTTTTGTTTGTTGCTTCAGCTTGTCCGTTTGCTTGTGGATGATACGAGGCTGATTTCCTATGGATTACCATGAATTTATCTAGAAGGATCTTTATCACTTCATTTATAAAATGTGTGCCTTGATCACTCACAATTTCTATTGGCAATCCATATCGTACAAAGACGTATTCATATAGAAATTGTGCCGTGGTCCTGGCATCTACTTTTTGAGTTGCCTTTGCTTCGACCCACTTTGTTAGATAGTCTGTAGCCACAACGATGTATTGTGCATGAGTCTTATATGCAGGAGGTGAAATGGGTCCGACATAATCAATCCCCCATTTTGCAAAAGCTCTTGCCCCCATCATTGGTCTAAGCGGCATATCATCTCTTTTAAGTGGTACTTTGGTCCGCTGACAGTCATCACACTGTTTAACGTATTCCTCAGCGTCCATATGTAATGTTGGCCACCATATTCCTGCGGCTAAGACAAGTTTTGCTGTCTTATCACCTGAGAAATGGCCTCCACCTACTCCTCCATGAGCTTGCTCCAGGATTATCACATACTCAGACTCTGATGCGCAAATCCTAAGCTGGTTGTCTTTACCTCTCTTATAGAGTTGATCTCCTATTAAAGCGTAATCTCTAGCTTCTGTCTCTACAGATTTCTGACGAGCTTTTGACGTTCCTTCTGGGAAAGTTCTATTAGTGAGATATTCAACAATATACTGACTCCATTCTGGAGCTATCATTATCTGATATAATGTCGAATACTCTGCTGGCGGTTTTGATGAACATACAATACATACAGTGACATATTCATGTACGCTTTCTTTCATTCCTGGCCAATAGACTCCCAATTGTAACAAATTCCTATATTTGTTCCTTCTTGAACAATGAAATGCACATTCCTGAACATGTGCTTCGTGCAGATATATATTATATTCCTCAGGATTGATGCATAGTTGTAAAACATGATCATTTCCCAATTGATACAACCTTCCTGCAACCAATTGAAGGTTCTTGGATTGCTGAATAGCAATATGTTTCTGGTTGTATTCTCTTCTATCAAACTCTCCTCCATAGGTTAATAAGCTAACAACATTTTGAGACCACTTCGGTATCATTTCTATGTTGAACAAGTATGCGTCTGGCATGTCGTCATCTACTCCTATAGGGTCTTCCCCATTCGTCAATCGCGAAAGATGATCAGCTCTAAGATGTGTTTTTCCTTTCTTTACTACTGCCGTGAAGTCGAATTCCAGTAAGATAATGAACCATCTCACTATTCTCCCTGTATTGCATGGTTTATTCACTAGGTAGAGCAAGGCTTGGTGATCCGTAAAAAACACAAACTTGTTGGCTAGAAGATAATGCCGAAATTTCTTCACAGCATATATCATTCCTAATCCCTCTCGCTCTGTTGTGGTGTAATTCTTCTTTGCATTGTTGAGCTGTCGACTGGCGTAACAGATAGGAAAATCCATGTTTCCTTCTTCTGGCTGAGCAAGAATTCATCCTATTGCATATGCAGAAGCATCTATATGCACATGGAATATCTTCTCCCAATCTGGTGATTTCAAGACTGGAGCAGTAATGAGTGCCTCTTTCAATTTCTTGAATGATTCCTCACACTCCTCTGTCCATTCAAAGTTCACTATTAGCCTGTAAAGTGGTTGGCCTATTATAGCGTACATGTAAATGAATCGTCTATAATATCCGCAATGTCCCATAAGGCTCTGTACTTGTTTCGCATTGGTTGGTCTAGGCATATCCACTATAACTTTTATCTTCTCTAAATCCGTGGATATTCCATTTTGTGAGACAATATGTCCCAGAATTCTGCCCTGTCGGACCATAAACACACATTTCTCAGGATTGAGACAAATGCGATATGTCCTACATTTCTCAAACACTTTTCTTAGGTGTTCTAGATGCTCATCTCTCAGAAGAGAATGTACGCATAAGTCATCCATGTATATTTCTAGAAACAACCTTAAGTATTCTTTGAAAGCATGCGTCATCAGCCTCTGGAAGGTTGCGGGAGCATTGGTTAGACCAAAAGGCATAACCCGATAAGCATAAATTCCCCACTCCATTGCAAAAGCTGTTTTATGTTGATTTTCCGGTGCTATGGCTAGCTGGTTATATCCTGAAAAACCATCAAGAAAGGAGTATGCTGTTTTCCCTGATACACGCTCTAGAACATGATCAGTTATCGGCAGGGGATAATTGTCCCTGATTGTTGCAGCATTCACTTTCTTTAAGTTGACACACACTCGGAGTTTTCCGTTCTTCTTGGGTACCACCACAATCGGAGATACCCAATCGGTGTGTTCAATCTCGTATATGAATACAGCTTCCATTAGCTTATCTATCTCTTCTTTGATTCGCTTAGCAAACGTATCATTATATGTGTATGGTCTCTGTCTGCTAGGCTTTGCGTCTTGTTTTAGTGGGATTGTGTGTTGGCATATCGATGGGTCAACCCCCTTTAAGTCCTTATAAGACCATGCAAACACGTCCCTGTACTCTCTGAGAAGACTCAAAAGTCTCTCTTCCTCGCCTGGAGACAAATGTGTGGCTATGTACACCGGTCTAGGTGTCTCACCTAGAGCTGCTAAATCAACTTTTTTTGCATCCTCCGGTCCGTCATAAGATTCGTTCTCCTTTCTCTCTCAAATAGGTTGGGTTAATACCACCTTCCTATCCTCTATTGTGAATTTCCTGTAGTGAGAGGGAACATCCATGTTTTCCTTGATTTTGGCGTTTTCGTCCTCTCCACTCTCAATTTCTGTCGTCCAAACTTCTTTCAGAGTTTTCTTGAGCTCTCTGTACTTGTTTCTACGTTCTAACTTGGACTCCGTGTGTTCTCTGTTGCTCTTGTTCTTTTCTGATTTTTCTGTTTCAGTTTTCGTTCCATTCCTTTGAACTTGATTTCTTGAGCCTCTTTTGTCTTTTCGTAAGCGCTTTTGATCATTGCCTCTCATTCTTCCAGAAATCTTGTCCTTAACACAATCTTCTGCCTTTACTAGCATTAGAAATTGATTTTTTCCTCTCATTCTAGGCATCGGATTGGTTCTAACCCCCTTTGTTTTTCTCTTTGCTCTATAGCGTTTCTGGCGTTGTTTAGTTTGGTTCGGAAAATCATAAAATCGGACATCCGTTATAGTTTCTTCGTTTCCGCTTGAATTATCCGTTGACTGGTTGTCTGCTTCATTTCCCCACTCTGGATGATCGGGAATGTCGTGAAACACCTCTTCTTCATTTTCCTTTTCCACTGTATCGTTCTTTTCAGTTTATTTTTCGAGTATAGTTCTCAGCATGAAGTACGGAACCACGTCGTACCCGTCCTTGTCGCAAAATTTCGTTGTGGGACCATCCGGGATTGCACAAACATCTAGGGTTGCTAGAATGTGTGTCCATTCTAATGGTTCAAGCGTGTCCTCTGGAAAGGGTTCTCCTATATAAGTTTCGTCTTCGATAGCCCTTTCTAAAACACATTCTTCTCGCCTCAGACTTCCACATTTCGAGGCCCCACACATCCATAACTCCTTGGGCTTACCTAACCAGGCTGGAAATTCGGATCCTGCCAAAGTAGCTGAATCAAACTCCTCTACCGGTGTTCGGTTCACATCTTTGTAGCTATGGTCTTTCAGGTTCACACGTGTAGTGGTTTCCATATTTCTCAGGTATATGTGATCGTAGCCCCAATCCTGGACCATTTTCAACTGTCTCATGAATGGTCTTCCCAGTATGATATCATAGTTATTCTCCTTGCCAAAATCGACAATAGCAAAAGTATGTTCGTATTCAATGCCGTAAGAAGTCACTACGACTTTCTCTAATAACCCCATAGGTTTCTCCATGTGTCCATCTGCTAATTGGAGTTTCAACCTAGTCTTTCTTATTGCTGGTTTCCCCCATTTTTTCCAGATTTCTTTTGTAGCAATGGCTACCCCAGCTCCGCTGTCTAGTATTGCCATCGTGTTCACTCCTTGGAATTCAATTGGTAAGGTTGTATTCCCCTCTTCACCTTCGCAATACTCTCCGACCTTGTTTAAGGGTACAGGCTTAGCGTTCTTTTGTGGTTTGCTTAGCTCTTGTATACCCTCTTGTAGTCTCGATGTTGGGTCTTTTATCCCAAATTTCTCCAAGCATTTTCCTACAGTGGTCCACATATGTGGTCTTAGCCTCAAAAGCTCAGCTAGAGTGATAGTGCATGTCATTGGTGTTGACAAGGTCTCTATCAATCCTTGCGAGTCCATGACTTTTTCTGATGAGATTCTTCATGAGGGAAGTGCTCTAATCTCGGATTTTGCTTCATACTCTCCTAAGTATGAAGGTAAGGTATTCAGTGAATGAGGTTTGCTCTCCATTGTTCTAACAGAGCCCCCATCTCCCCAGTAAGATTGCAGATCCAAGTCCACTTGAGATCCTGCCTCAAATTCCACTATGGGAGGATTCTTGATGTCCTTTTCCCAATTTGTCTGATTAGCTTGGCAACTTAGCTCGTTTGCAAAGTTTGCCTCTCTCACTTGTTTCCAAAATGCATTGTAATCCTCATCTCTTCCGTAAGACCTCTGTATGACTGGATGAAAACTCTCTATCTCCTGATCAGTTGTGTTCAATACTATGCGGTCATCCTTGTGTGTATTTTCAGGCTTTTGTGCACTGGGAGTCTTTTCAGCTACCCATGAAATGATAGTCTCTTGCTGAATTGGGTTTTCCGTTCCACAATTCAGTGTTTCTCTTGGTGGTTCTAATAAGGCTTGTGCAGTCTCGATTATTCTCTGGCACATTTCAAGTCTCTGCTTTTCTAATTCCGCATTTGGGTATGTCATCCACCTCTGTTCTTGTGTTTGGTTGTTCTTTAACCTAGCTTCGTAAGCTCTCATCAGTGCGTCCAATGGTTCGTGTACTTTGTCGACTAGCACTGATCCCCCTGAGCTTAAGCTCGTTGTTTCTTTGATACTCTTTTGTTTCGTTCTTTCCGGGCTCATCTCTCATTTCCCGTTTTGACTCTCAAGTTTTTCTAATCTATCTTTAGTTTGCTTTAGTTCCTCAGCTAGAATAGCGTCTTCACGTTCTTTTCTCAACTTCATGCGTGCTTTTCTAGCTTTCCATGTGTTTCTCTGACTCCGCGGTCCTTGACTAACCACTTCAGTCGCTAACTTTCCATTCTCAGGTTCTCTAGTGGTTTTCTTAGCTTGAGCTCTAGTAACAACTTGCGTTGGTATCAGAGTTTCATTTTCAGACCCACTGCTGGTAGGAATAGTTTCTAGCATATTCAATGTCGTCTTTTGCACTTTGTTTGGATTCTTTGAACAATCCTCAATGAAGTGAGTAACCCCACACTCAGTGCAATAAGCGTTAATTCTAATGATTTCCGTATGTGGACAAACATTCATCAGATGGTCACCTCCACACTTGTAACAGGGTCCTAGTGCTGGTCTTGGACCCATTTGATTCGTCCTTTGTGGATATGATGGTCTTTGTCCTGTTAACCCTCCATGAGCTATGAACATCAATGTTCTTGCGTCCAAATTGTATCTCTCTTCATCAGAAGCACTTGTAACTGTTGGTATTCCAACATTTCCAATCATGCCCCATGGTTCTGGTTGTTTGGGTTCTTCTGGTGGGTAATACACAGTTGGAGACATGTGTGCACCAGATTCTTCATAATAGGCTTGAACAGGCACTAAGGCTTGTTCTTCCTGATTCTCTAAGGTTGGTGCATATCTAATGCCCACTGGTCTTGCTCCTGGTAAAGGTGGTTGTTGTCCCAATACCGGTTGCGGTCTTTCTATCTCCATAGGTCCTGATATATTTCCCGTTGGGTATCGAGGTACTGGATGTACCTGAGGTGGTGCTAATTGAGCAGGAGGTGCATACTGACGCTCCCTTACATACCCTTTGTTGTAATAGCACTCCTCTGTTGGATGGGCAGTCCATTTTTGTTCAATAGCACACCATTTCAGTGTTTTTGGCAATGGTTTTTGGTATGGTGCCATCCTTTTTAGAGCATCTTCTATCATTTGCTCTACATTTGGTATGGTTGTTGTTTGAACATTCTTTTTAGTGGTAGTCTCGCTCACTACGGAGGAAGAGCTACTGGATGCAAAATCCGTATCCGCTGACACCTCTCCATAAACCATACAGTTATCCACTAAGTACAATGCTTCTCTCGTTACTTGCTCGAAACTTGTACAAGCTTTCAAGTGCAAGTCCTTCTTGAGAGTGTCGTTTCTCAATCCTTCAATAAAGAGAACAGATAGTCTGTCATCTTGTGGTCGTTCACGTACTGGACATCTCTCAATGTATTGTTTGAAGCGAAGTGAAGCTTCCTTCACTTTTTCGTGTTCTCTCTGTTTAAAAGCATATATTTGTGAGACCGTATTGTGCTTAATCCCTCGTTTTGAGAATTCCTCAGCAAACTCTCTTAGCAAATGGTCAATGTCATGGAATCCCCCTATGTTCAGTGGTTGAAACCATGTCAATACCGTACCTTCTAGAGTAAGACCAAATCCCTCGTATTGTGTATGGAAATCGGTTATCTGCTCAGCTCTTAAGACTTGCTTAAAGAGTGACACATGTGCATACGGATCTCCTGAACCACCATACTTCTTTGGCATACACTTGGCTACTTGAGATGGTCTCATACGTCTATGGTCTGCTACCAATCTCATTGCTCCTGTGTCCCGGCTAAAGCTTTCTCTAGCATCATGGACTTCATGGGTTACCCTTGTCGGTTCCCCTGCCCTGAATCTACTACTAGGAGGTAAATGTGATGGTTCCGCTTCGAACCTTGGACCTGGAGTGGTATACGTGGGGATTGGAACTGCACTACCTCGTTTCGTATCCATTGACTCTCTGGAATGTAATGATCCCATTGGTCCGGGCTTCGAGTACTGAGGTTGACTGAAAGAGTCAGCAACCTGAGTTCTTTGTCGTCCTGTTGTCATTGGGTTTTGCACTCCATTTGTTGGTGCTGGTCTTTGTGAGCTAGAAGTAACATAATACTGATGTAGTGGTCCCCCAAAGTATGTATATCCTTCTAATTCTTTCTTGCCCATTGTTGAGTATTGCCTCCCATACTTGTCGTAAGCGGCAATTTTCACTTCCGATCCCTCTGTGTAGGTAAAGACATAAAGTCTTTTTTGGTCTGTCAACTCTCCGGTGTAGGGTTCTTCACATCTATAATAGAGATCTTGCTCCCCATTATTATATTTGTATAGCCCCACATAGATATTATCAGTGTTGATCCTTGTAGTTTCATTCTCTCTTCTTAACCTCGCATCAGGGAAGTTCATTATTGGTGCTTTCTCCTCAAGTTCTTCATCTACTTTGGCTTTGGTGCCCATCAATCCCCACTTGTCCACAATGTTAGGGTTTAGGACTACCAAGTACATGGTACCCTCGTCATCTAGATATCTATCTCTGCTATAGCTCACAGGCACTAAGTCCTTGAACTCACTAGGTCTATCTTCTATCTTTGCACAATAGCGGTCCATTCCATCTTTGTAGATCTTGGCACCTTGCTCATTGTCGTACTGGTATTTTATGAACAATAGCTTCACTGTGGCGGAAGGGTTTGATGATCTTGCTGCCATATTTTCTCTGTTGTTTAGGTTCAAGTGTTCCAAGTGTTCGGTGAAAATCTCGTAAGATCTCTCCGAAGAAGTATCAGAAACACTTCCTTCAAAGGTCGGCTCTAAGGGTTGCACCCAACTTTGGTTCACACTTCCCTCGGTTGATATGACACTTGCTTGTTCCCCTTGTTTTGGTTGGTTATTCTGGAGATTCCTGCCCGATTTCAAATTCATCAATTCCCCTACAGGACTTTAACTTTTCCGTCTCGGCAATTTGTTTTCCCAAGTTTTTGTGGTCAGAATTGATCCAAACTGATTGATACTTGGTCAATTGTTTAATCTTGTCAGTTGGACAACTTCTGTTTCATCAAGTGAGAATTTTGTTGCAGTTATGCTGAAAAAGACATTATACGCGTATGATGTCTTTTTTCACAGATTTGGACTATTTTGGTTATGCTTACTCTCAGTAGCCCCTTTATGCTCTGTCCACTCACAAAATTCAGTTTGAACTCTGTTTAAGCAAGTTATGGCTGATTTAGGCTTTTCTTGGCAATTTTCCGCTTTTGACTCGTTTTGGGTCAATTGTGATCCAAATGGGATGAAACTTGAAATATAACCTCTAGACAGCTATTACAATGGATATGTGTTGGCAAAGTATCAAAATATGTCCAAAATTAGGTCAAAGACATCATACGCGTATGATGTCTTTTTCATCAATTTGGGTCAAGACTTGATATTTATGCTTTCTACAGTGTTTGTAACAATTTTGTCAGGTCAGATATAAAAAATAAGCAATGGATGTGCTAAAAGACATTATACGCGTATGGTGTCTTTTGTCCCAGATTTTGACTATTTTTGGTTTTAAGCCTTCTCCAATGTTTATAATTGAGTTTCAAGTGTTTTTGTCAGGTTTGAATGTAAAAACAAGATCTGAATCCAAAATTTCCTATTCTTTGCGTTTCTTGGACTCCGACTTGTCTTTTTGGGTTTCTTTGAGTGTTAATGCTCTTGTTTTAAGTTGAAATTAGGGTATAACTCCCCTTTTGAACACTCTGGTAAAGTCAAAATTTCTGTTTTGGTCTCTGTTTGGTCATTTAGACATCATACGCGTATGATGTCTAAAGTTGCAGATTTCCAGTTTTTTGGCACGGAATCCTTCCTAAAGCTTTCTCAAGTGCTCAGCAGCTCCCAGATACACAGAAAATTTCTCTGACTTTTGTTTATTGCAAGTTTCACTACTAACTCGACGGTTTAGTGATCTAACATGCAATCAACCATATCAAGCAAATACTCCAATGATTACTAGCTCTAGATCAGGATCAAATGAAGTCCTACCTAAGCTATTCCTAATCATAAAATGGGTTTGGTAATTGTGATTTTAAAGATATCCACTGTCACTCACGGACTAGCAAATTCTTCTTCTATCAACAACTACTCAACACCAACAAAACAACAAACAAATCTAAGCTAAACTAAAAATACTGTCAACATGGACGACCCAGGAATACCCCACTTCCTAGTATCTCTCGAGATCTTCGGAGTCCACCACTCCTAGATCTTTTTTAACTAAAGTATACAAAGTAGTTTATACGACTCACCTCGTAGGATTAGTCTAAGGTCACCTACTTAGGGCTCTCGTCCCCGGCAGCGGCGCCAAATGTTAAGGCGGTTACGCCGCTAGCGGAAGCTAAATAGCGAGAACTCAACCAACAACAGAATTTGTCAGACGAGGACGGAGCTTGACCCGCAGGCGCATGGAAACAACTAGGTGGGTGTCAAATCACCTACTCGACCTTCTAACGACAATCACTACTAAGGAAATCAAATCTAAGTTCTAAAATACGCAAGTGACTGAAATCCGTACTACGAACGAATGCTATACGAAATAGGATCTAGAATCGTTGAATCGATCTCAAACTCAAGGGGAAGTCTATACACTAGGTAAGAACAACACCCTAAAGACTTGAACTGCAAAATCAACCTATAACCACTCCGTGCGGTAAACGCGTATGAAGACAGGCTGAAAAATACAGGTGATCGAAACTTGACTCCGATGGTACTAATGTGTAGCTCTACTCGTTGAGGTTCTATAGATATGCTGCACGCTCCATTCCGACACACGAGTTGGAAGAAAACTCACACCGAAGCTCGTAGGAACTTACCACACATAGAAGCCGATAGCGCGCACTCTTGGTATCTGTGCGTAGCTCTCGACGTTGCTAACACAATGGCGGTGTCGCTTCTCCAATGGCGGCTCCGTAGCTCACGTAGCAAGTAGATAAGACTCTCTCTCTCTCTCTCTCTCTCTCAGACACAGTCACGGTGCTCAAAAACTCACTTTGATTAATAATCTGAATCCCCTTAGGTTACAAAAACTTTGGCTTATATACCTCAGCCTTGGAGGTGAGAACATCTCTAACTAATTACATCAGCAAGTGAAATTACTTCGGGATTACAAGCTGGAAACTCAATTGAGTCCCGTTACTTAATGAATGGCTCAAAGTACAATCAATGGTTACAAAATGATGAGTGTGAGCAAAAATGTTGGTGTGATCCTCTGCTGGCTCAACACAATACCACCATCACACTGGTTAAACTGTATGCCCAAGTAATGATGCAACATCCCCAAATCTTTCATCTTGAAATTAGCATTCAAGTCAGCTTTAAATTCAAAAATATGTGCCTCATTGGGACCAGTGATCAACAAATCATCCATGTGTCATTTTCTATAAGTGCATCATACTCTGATTGCATGGAAGCCATCCAATTTTTTGAATTTTGTGCTTCATCAAAAGACAGAGGTTCCTCAACATCATGTAAGCTATACACAACCAAAGCATAACAATCTGATGCATAAGAGGCATGGCAAGAACTTGAACGAGTACAACTAGACAAAGGTGCATCCAATTTACTGCTACGCAAAGTGTGCACCAGCCATTTTGGCATACCTCTAGTCTGCTCATTTTCAGCCCTTTCCTCATCAAGTACATCATGTATATCTGCATTAGTAATAGGGTGATCTGTAACATTTTTAGAAACCCCCATAGGCTGTACATGTGCCTCATTGGAATTTACATTAGGACTTCCACCACTAAAAAGAGGCAACAAAGTGGCATAAATGTCCTGTGAGATTACATTAAAGTCCTTAGTACATGACAACAAAGGCTGAACAAAATCTTCCACAAACACAACACCATGTAAGACCAAACTACGCTTTGTTTGTAGATGGTACAAACCTAGAACCTTTGCTTTCGGCACTATAACCAACAAAAATACATTTGACAGCCTTATCATCCAATTTTTTGCACTGTGCTTATGGCACTAAACCATAAGCCAAACATCCAAAACACGCATGTGCTCAATAGATGGCTTTCTATCATGCCATGCTTCATATGGAGTCATAGATTGCAACGCTTTCGTAGGACACTTGTTGAGTATATAAGTGGCACACATGACAGCCTCGAGCCAAAACGAATGTGGTAAAGCTTGACTCTTGACCATGCATCTTGCCATTTTTGTAAGAGCCCTGTTTTTCCTCTCAGCAACACCATTTTGCTAAGGCGTATACGACACTATACATTGGTGTATCATCCCACGACTAGCCAGAAATGCATTAAATTCATGAGACACATACTCCCCCCCCCTCGATTGGAACGGAGGGTGCCACATAGTACATTTTGAGACATTTTCAACCATAGCAAGAAATTGCTTGAAGCACATGAACACTTCAGACTTAGCTTTCAACAGATATACCCATGCATGCTTGGAGTAGTCATCAATGAAAGTCACAAAGTACAAGTAATTTCCCAAGGACGGAGTTTGCATAGGCCCACAAACATCATGAATTGACCCATCCTTTGGAAACTTAGCACCCTGCATTTTACCCAAAAGACAGCCTTCACAAACATGTTTGACATGTGCTTCAAGAGGTGGCAAAGAAGCAACCATATCAGTTTTTCGCAAATGTAGCAAATTGGCAAAATTCAAATGCCCAAAATGTGCATGCCACAGTTTTGCATGTGAAACAACCCTTAAATCTGCAACTGCATTTGCAAAATTTTATTCACACTTGTTGTACAAAGTGAGCTTACACATCCCACGGCACAAGAGGCCAGATGCAACCATTTCATCACCAAAATTGAGATCATGAACTATACATCTATCATCCACAAATTTGACTACAAGTCTAAGTCTAGCAAGTGCAGATACAGAAAAAAGATTCTTCTTGATCCCAGGTACATAAAGTGCATCAACAAGTGTGAAAGAGCTGCCATTTGCAGCAGTAAGCACAATCTTTCCAACTCCCTGAAGCGGATAAGAGGCATTGTTGGCACAAGTGGCTGAATTCCCATGAAGGACTGACTCGAGAGAGGTAAACAAATCACGATGTGAGGTAATGTGCTTTGTAGCACCACTGTCAAAATACCACACATGTGAATATGCAAAAACTGACATGCATGCATCATGGACATTAGGATTATAGGTACACTGCACTAAAAGCCCATTCTACATCAACATCAGTATCACAGTCTCCTTTCACAAAAGACTCACCAATAGCTGCATTTGTAGTGGAACCACCCTCTTTCTTCTTTGCCTCTTTGGCCTTCAACTTAGGACACAGTTTGATCAAGTGATCATTAGCTTTACAATAATGGCAACGCATCTTCTTTTTGCCCTTATCATTAGAATTTCTAGACAAATTGATGCCAATAGAAGCATTAGGAACATGTGATTTTCCACTCGCAGAAGAACCATAAGAAGTGGCTGCATTGTTGTTACCACCCTTTCTTTGAGAAGCATTAAAAGCTTGTTCAACTGCATGCTGTCGAATTGTCTGAAATGACTTCACCTGCAAAAATAAGTTGCTTATTGATATCCTTGATACCAGCAAGGAAAGTGTCCATATCATCTTCCTCATGCATAATCTTTGACTCCAGATCTTTACGCAGTAATGCAATTTTTGCCTCATTGCGGCTTGAATAAAGACCAACCAAAATATCCCAAGCCTATTTTGCAGATTTCACTGAACGAATGTGAGGAGTAATGGTGTGCCTCATAGACAATGCAATCAATGCATGAGCCTGTGCATTCTTTACATCCCAACGAGCTTGTTCTGTCGTAGGCAAAACAACTCTAATAACAGCAATCCTTGTAGCAAGACCTGCAACATCCTCAACATTACCTACATCCTCAAAACTAGGATGTACATCAATGCCCTGCACAATATTCCAGACCCCCTTTGACACAAGAACATGTTGCATCATGTAAGCCCACATAGGGTAATTGTCCCCATCCAATCTGTCCTTAGCAACAAACATCTTGAACACATTTGTGTTGTTTGTCAGCCATGGTAAATACTACACTTGATGTGAAAACTGCCCGAAAAGAGGAGAAACGAAGCGGGAAAAACACGTGCTATATAGCACAAAAAACTGTAGAAGATTGTAAGGGACCTGTTATGCAAAAAACGAAACTGACTGAAATTCTACACAAAATGATGAAAAAGCCTGTGCAGTACTGTCTGTAGTGGAAATGGAGGCCTAAACGACCCGAATTAGAAATTTGAGCAGACTAAGCTCTACGAGCACTCCCAAAATTTTTGTCGAACTGCGAGCGCTCACCAAAGCTCATTGAAATCAAAGAAAGTGAGCAGGCGTGTGGGTGTTGGAGCTGTTGGTGACTAAACCTAGTAGGACGCAACCTGCTTTGATACCAATTGTTGGAGTTAGGGTTGTAGGAAAACACACACAGCTTGGAGAAGATGAAGGAAGCTCAAGGTACACAATAGAGAGAGTATTACTTAGTGTGCAATGGAAAGATAGATAGCCCTAGAGTGATGGGCATATATACAATGCACGGGGGGAAAAACCTCCTAAAGAGGGAAAAAATGCCCCGGCGGTCCTAAGTGTTTTCACACACATCACTACCACATGTATATGGTAACAATCACATCAGGATTCAAGTGGCAATTCAATGTTTTTAAGTTCAAACTTTCATTATATCATTGAATTGATTTAAGTGACATTTGCATCATTGTCTATATATTGATTTGTCAATTTCAATTTTTAGAAGATTTGCATTGGTTATATGGTTGTTGAGTTTTGGTGTTTTGTTTGTAGATATGGCTAAAGACCTTGATTACGATGAGGAACAACAAATTATCAGTGTGAAGAAAATTTGATGTGGACAATCAAACTTATCAGTTATTGCCAGCATTCAAGAGGATGAATCAAACCTAAAGGGTGAGCCCTTGAGTCGCAAAAAATGCAAATACTTATGTCCGAACCACTTTGTTCGGAATACACTTTTGAGAAATAGTAGCCACGCAAAGGGAAATCCACCAGTAAAGCTCTGTGACTTGCAACATGTGGGCTTAGCTCGAGTTCTTCTCCAACGATTTATCCGGCAACAATGAGCTATCCTCAATAATAACCAGATTGCCATATACTTCATTCAGTAGTGCTATGCACATTACATATCGGGCAAGACTCAACTGGGATGACAAACCTCCTAACGCAGGCATTGGGCTCGGCCGCATTGCCAATAAGGTTTCAGCACAGAACAAGCAAAGACCCCAACCATCACAAAAGCATCCTATTTTTCTTCTACAAAAGGAGCATGAAATCATTGTGGAGATGGCAAGCCAGGGAGTTGACCTAGCAAGCCAAGGTGAAAATCCTGCAGGCTTGAGGTTGAAGGTGTTAGAGCTTGAGACACAGTTTGATGTCACCAGAAGAGAGCTTGCATTAGCTCAAAGCAAGCTTGCAAAGTACAACAAGAAGTTTGGTCCCTTGCAGAAGATGATGTTAAAACTGCCACAACCAATCTCGATGTATTTTTGGCTACCCCGACCAACTCTGCATCTCTTGGCTCTGATGAATTTTGCTTTAATGAGATTTTGGCAAATGTCACTAAGCATGCTGAGTTGTAAAAGCTATACATTCTATTGTTATAATCATCCAAGCCAACTTTTTGTAATCATTTTATATAATTAACTTTGATATTAAAGGCTTTGTCTCTATACAATAAGTATAAGATTAAAGTGATTGACAATCATACAACACAAAGTGACATGGAAAAAAGAGAGAGATCATAAGATATGGCCAACAAACTCAAGCTGATTACAAGTACATTGTACCAAAGGTGTTTTTAAACAATGTCGTCACAATCAAACACCTGAATCATGTCATCAAAGTCTTCCATGTATGAATATTCTGAAGCCACCTCCCACTCTGACTCACCGTCACTTTGCACCTCAGTAACAACTGCCTCATGTGTTTGCTTTATACCAAAACAACATTCAAATGATCTCATTGCAATGTTGGTTGGAGCATGCAACAATCCCATATTACAAAACATATATACCATATCCTCAACTCGTTTTGGTTTTAATCTATTTCTCTTCTTAGTGTGTAAGAAGTCAAATGCAAACCAATTTCTCTTGCAGCTACCACTTGAAGCAACAAGCGATAATACCCTGATATCTACATGTTTCAATTCTATCTTTTCTCCATCATATTCTTTCCACCACATAGGTGCGCTAATTTTTTTGATGGCGTCAATGTGCCAAGGTATTTCTTCTTCATCCACTGAATCTGCTCTTCCCATAGTACGATCACTGTTGCTTATCCCTTTGTCCTTAAGGACAACCTTTACTTTTTGTACATAATCCAGAAATCTTTCATACATGTCTCGTGGAGGCAAGTTACAAGGCCCAACATTGCCTGTCACTTTGAACAAATGCTCTTTGATCCTCGTAGCATTGCCACTGAACTCATGGTGACAAGACTTGCACTTCAATCGAAATGCAGTTCGTCTTGGCACTATTTCATGCACGTACGTCCACTCATGACCACAAACCATGATGCACAAAGAGATTTGTAAAAAATAGACAATTATAATTTGTAAATTAATCCTTTTTACTAATCACACGTGCAATATACAATTTATTAATTGATTATGCCAAAAAATCAAAAGTACATAGTCAATCGTATCCAACAAAAATTTTGCATTGTATGCACATATCCAAAAAGAGAATATAATTCATTATTTAGGTATTTGGAATAAATTTTGAATAGTTTACACCTACAAATGATAAGAACTGTGCCCTAAACAATATTATCTCGAAGTGTGAGCATAATACTCTAACTCAACGTGATGGTCATGGGTTACCAATGATCGATTTTGGATTGTAGCTACATTATCATGATTTTTTACAAATCACATTGGTAAAAACAATCTGTATTGATCATTGCATATCTTTCTGGATGTGTGAGAAACTACTCTAACACAACAAGGTGATAACATCATTGTAATAGAAGCACTTCTAGCGACACAAGATCAAGTATGGCCAAAAAACTTTAATTGAAAATATACCCAAAAGTGTGAGCGGTTGCTCTAACCCAACAAGGTGATAACATTAGTGTAGCCGAAGCATTTATGATTGTACAAGATAAACATCAAGTACAATAAAAAATCCTCAATTAAAAACTTCGTCAACACCCTATCATGCATGAGTATATCACTCTAACACAAAGACTCACAGAAATTCTTGATTCCTAAACCTTAATCTAAGTGAAACAACTGATTATCTCCAGTGCAAGTAAACACTTTTACTCTAGCACAAAAGTAAATAATCACTATTTACGATACGCACCCATCTTCAAGTGTGAGTATATACCCCAACACAATGATAGATGGTCCCCAACTTAATTTTCTTCTCTTTAAGTGTTAAAAAACTCCAGCACAGAAAGAGTAAGTTCTAATTTTTATTTTGATTCAAAACTATTCCATTCAAAAAACTATAATTCATAAAATTAAAATTAAAATTAATTTTAACTAAATTTTTAAATAGATTTTTATGAATATTTTATCTTTAGAGAGAAAATGATTACTTTTATCAGGTAGCTTAATGTTTGGTTGTGTGAAATGTTCTTGAGAGAGCTCTGGTGCTTGTATATAAATACTACTTTCTTTGATGAAACAAATTCTCGATTGAAGAGCCGAATTCAATGACGTGTCACCATATAATATGGATGTTTTATACCCCCTAACGTATAATATAGGCATTAAACGTGTATACTACGTTTAACGTTTAACGTTTAACGTATAATGCAACTTAGCTTCTGATATCTTCTGATAAGATCTCTTTTTGATCTACTTATGATAGGTGAATTTCACTTATACCCTGCTTGTCTAATGGTTTGCTATAATCTGCTTTGGTCAATAATAACTTTGGGGATTTTTTGATACAATTCTGATGATCCTTCTTACAAGGATATCATTTGATTAATAATCTATCTCTGATAGTTTTGACCTATTCTTAGTTTGGTTTACAAAGGTCTCACCCTTTGGCAGAGGCTAATTCTGTTGTTTCTATTACTTCCTTAGAACATGGGATGCATCTGTAGAGGAATCAAGTGGATACTAGCATTTGCTTTCAAGTCGCTTGCACAATTGTTAACTTTCACCTAATATGGTTGGCTCATTTGATGAGAAAAAAATTAATATGAGGGAACTTTTTTCTGACATGTCTGATGGTTCTTTTACTTGGAGTCCATTAGGTTACCATGTTTTCTCAAATATGTTGTCTCATGCTGGATAACTGTGGAATTTTTTGAGGGTCAAAATATTTTTGTACTTTTAGATCCCATATGACATTTTTTACTTTGCCTGTTCCTAGCTTAGTGTTTGATATTGGAGATAGTTGACTTGCTTACCCCCAATCTTCATTTTTGTTTCTGGTAGAAGCTAATTCTGTTATGACATGGTAGACTGGACCTATAGTACTTTTTCTTCTTTTTGGATTAGTGACATCATGTTCGATAAGCTTATTTGTCCTGGTAGTTAATTGGTATCCATCTTATTGATGTTGGTCATCCTACTAACAATGGGTTGCCATAACTGGGGAGGCTATATCTAGATCCTAGTTACTTTGATAATTGTAAAAAATATTTGCTCTGATAAAATTTTGTAGCTATCTTTGACTGTTTCAGACTATAGTGCTTGGACATATGCTTGAAAGATACACGAGGTCTACTATGCTACTAGTCTTGAGTTGTGCTTAGCCTTTGTATGAATTGCTAAGACCTACTAGCATGGTTCATACTCTTAGTTGGTTAATCGCATTTATTGAATTTTGTGCATTAGTCCTAGCTCTCAAATTTGACTGAGTGTATGATTAGATATTTGGATCCAGTCTCTTTCTGGCTTTTTACTGATTTGGATTCTTGTAATAAAGGATTCTTCCCAACTTATTTTTTGATGGGTTTCTCTCATCTAATAGTTTGTTGCATGTCAACATTGGCTCTGAGGAAACTTTTTTGATAATGTTTTGATACTATTTGGCTACCAATTTACTCATGAAGTCACATTTTGGATTGATGGATTGACACTAACTTCTCTTTAACTACTAAAAAATGGGAGGTAGTTGGGTTATGGTTAAAATTGGCACTCTGACTTAAGATGTGGTTGCTAACTGTGGTATGCTGGCTCGAGAATTTGGTTCTAATGACTCAGATATGGTCGACTTAAGTTTTAGCTCATTAGTTTATAAGACCTTGCTTTGGCTTTCCTTAGTTATTATTATTAGACATAGTCTCTTTATTAGCTCTCCTAAGTTGACTTTAGAAATACTCTCTCCATTTGAGAAGTTTTTGTCCCAATATTTGAATGACTCGACTTTAATCCATACATTATATTGTAGTTACAAATTAAAGAATTGCATTCAAGTTTTGGTCCATACATTATGTTGTAGTCACAAAACAAAGCATTGCATACAATTTTCAGTTGACTTTTGGATAGTTTGACATTTTTTTTATAGTAAATGGTTATTATCAAAAGTAGTTTTTAAGATCATATGGTACAATTTTGGCAGGATTACTTTAAAGAAAATGTGGAAACAAAATTTTTAAAAACTCTAATATTTAGGACAATAGGTAGTCTAATAATTTTATGGTTGACATGGATAACAACTAATAGGTTCTTTGAAGCCTACCATACGGAGCCAAGTCTAACAAATCTATTGTCTTGACTATATGGATGCAGGTGAGAAATTATATCTTGACTTAAAAAAGTTTAGCAAGCTGTAGTCCAAATCTTAAGACCCGAGATGATTCACCTAGGATGACCTCAAAAACTCTACTACTTTTGTATAAAATTGTCATAAAATCTAATATCTAGCTTCACCCAAATGAGTTTCTCATGTTAAACTGATCATTTAATATGGGAAAATAAATGGGAAACAAGAGCTAGAACATAGATATGAGGTTTTAGGCCAAGCTCAACACCACGGGGCCAAAAGGGGATGGTTCCATCTTAGCAAGGGCTCACAAGGAGTTGGTCTACTGAAGAAAAATGCTTGCATAATGGATCTTTGAAGACCTTAGAGTTAGCTTCATTAAAGACCTCCAAGGGTTAGTGCAAAAGTCCTTAGACCTTAGGTTAAAGCTAGACCTATGATTGAGGATCTTGATAATTAAAAGCACAAGAGATGCTTGACAACTAAGGTGCAACTCGCCCCCTCCTTGTAGGGATTGACTTTGACCTTCAAGCACATGCCTCACACACACACACACACACACACACACACACACACACACACACACACTATGTGAAGTGCCAAGTGCAAGAGACTTCGTCTCATTCTCCAAGTTTGTTGAGAGTTTACACCAACACTCTTGGCTATGGAATGCAAATCCAACCAAGAGCCATGCTTCAATGCTTAAGCTTCCCATCTTCTCTATCTTCATTACTATGATATTATGCTATCCTAAGGAAAAAGAGTGATAATAATTGAGGAACTATTTCTTTCTCATATACTACTTCTTCTTCCTCTTCCCTACCCTTATTCCCCGCTAGCTCTCTCCACCTTCAAAGGTATTTGAGGCCTTGGGACTGAGGTTGGGGACGTTAATGATTTTACAAAAGTTATGTTATGCTTGTGATGCATGAAGATTTCCATGTTCATTGCATCACCTAGGTATCAAGAAAACCAAAGATTGTATTATATGAAGTCTCTCTTTATGGGAGAATCTATATACAAAAGCCTATTGGAGGGACGACCGGCTCCACATAAATCCGGTCCCCGAATGTTGTCAAGTTCTCTAAGTCTCTCTCTTGCAAAAGTATTGTTCATGCCAAGTTAATTAAGTATAATGGGTATGTTGCTACCACTAATTAAAGTCACCCTATGTTCTCAAAGTAGTCTCATAAAAGTAGTCCTCCAAGCTATGTCATGTAGCTATGCACTTCCAGAAATCTTCTCGTCAATGGTGGGCTAGCCTTTGTGGCAACGGTGAAGCCCCAAAGAGGTAGAAAACTCTACGAATCTCCATCATGAAGCAATTACTTGCCAGCGATGCAAAGGACAAAGTGCTTACCGAATGGCGGAGTTTGAAGCTACTCTCCAACGAGTCTATCTCAAGTATGTGGACAAGTTTTGAGATTTAATCTCAAGGCTACTGTCTTTGAAAAGATAGACTTCACCAAGCAAAAGCAACAATTTTGTGCGGGATTACATGAAGAAATGGCCGAGTATGTCAACTCCCAACGGCATATCTTATGTACAAAACACTAGAATGATACCTCATTCTCACTATGATGTACAAAAATGAATCCAAAACTGAGTTGTTTTTGTGCTAATCATTGTCCTTTGTTTAAAGCCAGCAGTCTTTCGAACCATTATGTTCTTTTGTGTATATGAATAAGTCTAAAAAAGACAGCACACCTGTACACACTATACATCCTCAAAAGCACAGGTATCCAAATCACTTATACACAAATATGCACTCATATCACGTGACTTCAACACAAAAAGGGTATAAGCAGACACACCATATGCCTATAGAGAGAAATGAAAACATAGACCATAAAATAATAACATTGAGCCATAGTTGATGGGAAATTACAAGCATCCCCAATCAAAGGAGTGCCTCGATGCCAATCAAGTCAATTGACCACCACGTAATGACTTTTGACAATTTTTAATGACCATAAATCATTTGAAGTGTAAGGTCCCTGCCTCTTGATAATCAAAATGCTTATCATATTTCTTTTATGTCAAGTCTTTGCAAATAAACTTTGTAAGTCTAATTATTTTCCCTTAGTGGAATGAAAAAAAAACACTTTTTATGAATCTTTGGGTATGGCAAAACTCACAGCAAGTGAGTGATTATAGTAATAAACACCAAAAACTTATAAGAGAGACCCTTCTCAATTCGAGCCAAGGTGCCAATATAAGACAATGTCTTGAAACCCAATCAACACAAAGTCGAGGCCTTTACAGGGGGTGTCTACCCACAGTACAGATCAAAGATATCTAGCTAACAAGGGAGACACTCTCCAAGACAAACCGATAAGCATCATGAAGAGCGAAGTGAAATATACTGACGCCTATGGAGGGACGCTAGAGCTTCATCACTAGAAAAAAAAGTTGAGAATGGAGAGGGTGCCACCATGGACCCAATTGCTGCCACCAAATAGGGCCATGCCCCTAGCACCCAGGCAAGTGAAAACGAGCAAAGACTGGATTCGGCCACCCTCAGTCCCCAACCAAAGCACTCGACAAGACATTCCATTTCACAAGGGCCACACACCATCGAAGGTGGGCCCCAAGCTACCACGACAAGAGTTGAGACTGCCACCAACAACCCCCATCACCTCTGGCCCAAATCCCAACACGAATTGCATGTCGAACAAAAGCCATCGCTTTTTATCTTTGCAGAGCAAGGAGGGGCAGCCTCCACTTGCTCCAGAAAGGGAGGATGTAGGCAAGGGAAGATCGAGGGCGAGAAGAAAGGAGCCGCCTTGGTGCAGACCCACCTTTGAGCGTCCCCAACTCTATGGCCTTGTAGGTTGATGAGCTAAAGATGAAGCGGTTCCCGCAACCCTAGATCACACTTAGCTGCTTACAAAATCTTGATCGCTGTTTATGAATTTTAAGCTAAGCATTTATAAGGGTGGAAATATTTAAATCACAAAATTTGAGTCGCATTTAGCTAAGTCACACTTAGATTATCTCTCATTCCTACTACTCTAGCCTAATCATTTGTAATAAAGAGCGACTAGCCTAATAATAATAAAAAATGGAGCACCAACTTAATTTAAGAAGATAAGAATGCTTCTTGTAGTCATTTTAAGCATCACGCATTATTATAATGTTAATCAAGTGATTAATTTTTAAGTATGTAATTAAGTCTCCCCAATCTCAAAAAATAAAAAATCTTTTTAAAACATCCGGAGTGCATAACGGTAGGGTGAGTTTAGGAAATGAAAAGACCATGGAGGTGAAAAGTCAAAAGACTTTATGTGTGCATATAAATAGAGATGGTCTAATGCACATTATGCATTTTTGTTTTTCTTCTTAATTTTCTTTCCTCTAGCGTTTTCAAGCCATTAATGCCATTAGGGAAGCTTTTTATTTTTTTTGGAGCCATTAGGAATACCTTTTAATTAGTAACTCGATTAGTGTAAATTGATAAACACCAACTAACTTAAGAGTTGATTAGTAAAAATAAAATTTAAAATTGCATTGCTTATTATTCCTTCAATAATGATGCATCATCAATTGCAAGTAGTTAATTGCCCCGCATATAATGTTTATTCTATTAATACAATGAGAAAACTTAATTAGTTAACTAGTAACTCAATTAGTGTAAATTGATAAAACACCAACTAGATTAAGAATTGATTAGTAAAAATAAAGTTTAAGATTGCATTGCTTATTACTCCTTCAATAATGATGCATCATCAATTGCAAGTAGTTAATTTCCCTGCATATAATGTATATTCTATTAATACAATGAGAAAACTTAATTAGTGAAAATCTAGTATGTTAAGTGACTTTTTATGTCACGCTCATGTTAAATGAGGTAAAAGAGTGGTCAATGAGAATAGTTCGTCTTAGTTTCTACATATTAATTTTAAATATCCAGTATGTCCCTCAAATCTTTTTCAAGGTGCTTATTAAGGAGTATCTTGGGAGATGCGGTGTGAAAAATGAAAGCAAAATAGAATGTTGCACGCAGATCATAGAAAAATGGACGCGTATCCCACTAGGTCGTTTTATCAAACCGACGCTCTCTCTCTCAAACCGACCCTCTCTTTGTCTCGGTTTGGTTCAACGACATTGCTCCGTCTCGCTCTGCCCGAGGAGTCTCACATCCAGCATGGACCTCGCTCGGCCTCCTGACGGTTCTCTCCCTCTGGTCTGTGTACGGGGCAGTCGCAAACTGCTACAGTGTGCAGCGGTGGGCTCGTGTCTAGGGCTCCGAGATTTGTGGTCACCAACACAGGAGGAGAAAGAGAGAGACAGTCGGAGATTCTTACTGTCGCAGGGAGAGAGGGATAGATTTTGTCTGATTTATGCTATGCCTCGCTGCGCACTCATGTGCAGGGCATACATCGTGTGCACCTGTGGGTTGTGGATAGTATCGATTGTGCAGATAAGACAATGCACAAGCTAAGTAACAGATGGCGGAGCCGCTGTGTGTGTGTGTGTGTGTGTGTGTGTGTGGAAAGCATGCAACGGGTGGGCGTGCTGCAAGACAGTCCCAAGTGGGCGACGAGGCATGGAGTGTTCTGTCTGTTTCGCACAAGCAAGGGAAGGGATGGTGCAGGCTCAGAACGATGGGATTGGAGGTGATGAGACGAGACAGGGGAAGAAGAGAAATGGCGCGTGTGCACTAGCTCTACGTTAAATCTCACTGTTAGAATGGGTCACGCTTTTAGAGCCAAAGGAATCTTGAGTGTTAATTAATTAATGAAAGTGGGAACGACCCAGTATGTAGCGTATGTAGCCAATGCTCTCAAAGTTAGATATTTATCACAGTTATGGGATTTTTTTTTTGGGCAAAACTCACAATTTGTGAGAGAATATATATTAAAGCCAAAAAATTTACAAATCAAGCCATGCCCAAACTAGGCCATGGCATCCACCAACACCACAACTCACCACAATAAAACTCTAGATAAAAAAGAAAACATCAGATCCTTGGCATTTATAGGGAGCCATTACCCAATACAACAAAACAGAAAGAAACTCCATAGTATGCATCCCATCAGGGTGGGGCCCTAGTCCCCATCATCTATGTGGGCACTCGAGTTGCCACAATGAGATCGCCTATGCCACAAGCAGGTCCCATGCCCAAGACACCCACCACATAAAGTCGCAATAAAAAACGAGCTAGACAAGAAAGGACCAGCACACTAGGAAGAAGAAAACAATACCATTCACCACATGGGCTAGAATCCATCCACCACCTTGATGACCAATGATGCAAGCTATTAAGGGGATCCGAGCCCCATCAGGATCTTCCATCACTGCCACATGAGCGTCCGCATCGGCTGCCACCTAGTAGGAAGCTTGCGAGAGAAGAAGCCCCATCCATCTGCTCGCTGATTAATCTTCCAGAGGGAGAAGGGAGAGGCGAACACTCCCGGATGCCAAAAATACGAGTCCAAGCTAGGGAGGTGGCTAGTGAAGAGAGGGAGCAGCCCGCCGACCGCTGACCGCGGAGGAAGCCGACGCCCACCAGGCCACATTGTCCAGCCTGCAGTGTAGATCCACTGTCGCTCGCCTTGCTGCTGCAGCACCTCCTTCGAGACTCCCTATTCCTAAGGCCTCACAGGCTGCGCATTGATAGTCGAACGCGCTCTTGAAGCCCTTTATCACAAAAGTTATGGAATTCTATCAATTCCTATTTACCTTAGGATATTTATAAGCTTAAGGCTAAGTTGAAGTTTTCTTGTAATATTTTGTTTTGATTTGATAATTACTTTGGCTAATCTTTATAAAAGAATTAAGAAAAACTATGAAAATAACCTAAAAAATTATGAGATTATTACTTAATCAAGTTCTTAGTTAGAAAATAATCAAGAAAAACTATGAAAATAACCTAAAAATTTATGAGATTATTACTTTATCAAGCTCTTAGTTAGAAAAATGAGCATATTTATTATAAATCCTACTTATTATGTTTGCTATTTAAGCATAAAAAAACAATAAAATTTTAAGTTTGAAACAAGGAAACTTTAATTATAAAATTAGAAAACAAAACCCAAAATTGACCAATATAATTAAATATCTTACTTTGATTTGTATATATTTTGGGAAAGAAAAGTAAGATTTATAGATATAAATATAAAACCTTAAATTGAGTTTTTTTTTGTTTTTTGTTTTGCAAAACAACTCACAATATGCTATTTATGATGGCGGCCATGGCTCGGTTAAATTGAGAACTTTAATCAAAGTATAATGCTATTAGAAACATAAAAGTACCCCACATGGAGATTCTCAAAATGGCTACAACTCAATTACAAGTGAGTGAAGTAATGCCATTATTTACCACCTATACCAAACTTATTTATGCCTTCACCCCCTCATGGTTACTGGTTATCTTTGTTCTGCATGATGGTTTGTTTGTGGCATGGATTTATATAAATCTCTAGCATCACCATTCTTCTCTTCCTTTAGAGCTAATGGTCACTTTGTTGGATGTTGCATGGCTACGTGAAATTGTTTGTAGCCATGGATGATGCTTTCTCTATCCCTAATGTGATGTTTATTAGATAAGCATATGGTCAGAGGCTACCACCACAAGGAATACTCCCATTACATTTGGTGTTGGATGGTAGGATTTCAGACCTATTCATAACCAACCTAAGTAGTGCTTCTATCCTAGCTTGGAAGTGTCTACCCTAGCCAATTGAGGTGGAAGCCAAAGGTTATGTGTCATTGTGGATTTCTGAAATGGCATTTTTTATACTAGGACTCTTTCTCTCTCTCTCTCCACACACACACAAACATGCATGTTAAGGAAAGAATTGGGATCCACACATGCATGTTAAGGAAAACTGGGATCCCAATTCTTTCCTTAACATGCATGTGTGTGTGTGTGTGTGAAGAGAGAGAGACACACAGACAGAGAGAGAGAGAGAGAGAGAGAGAGAGAGAGAAGAATGGGCAAATTCCTCTATGAGATTCTTGCAAGCACTATGGTGGATTAGTTGATCTATCTTCTCAGACCACAAAACTTACATCCTTTTATTTCCTTGATCAAAAGCATAACCATAGCTTACTTTTCAATATTACATGGCATCTTAGCTTGGTGGGGACAAAGAGGAACCTATTTTGAGCTTGAACGTTAAAATCCACATACTTTGTATTTTATTCTATCTTTCTCGATGCGGACTCTTGGGTTAGATAATCAATGTGATTTTTGACATGATTATTCTTTGAGACATTGATGTTCAAAAAAGTACCTCAATCCAAACCCCTCATGGGCCCTCTTTGGGAGTGTAGGAGTACAAAGCAATGCTCAAGGAAATATATATTCAATCCATTGGAGTAAAAAATAATTGTCCTCAAGAAGAAATTGCTTCCCATTCTATTCTTTGATTTCTTAACTCGTAATTCTTGGAGTTATTTAGGAATTTCACACTCAAATATGGCAATTTCCTTCTTCAATGTCAATGAAAATGGATTTGAGTTTGGACATGGCTTCAACTCAAATCTTGAGATTACATGGATTTGTTTGGGTTTCCATGAATTCAAAGTGGTCTCTAAAGCTAATGTCCTTGAGGATTTGAGCAAACTTACTTGTTGATAACTTAGAGGAACGAAGAGAAACATCCAAACGAGCCTCATGTTGACATGCTTCTTGGTGGTGTATCTCATTCAATTGGAAAAAAGATTGGATATAAATTTCTATTGATCTACAATCACTTGCTATAGTACACTAAAGTAAAAGGCACTTATTTTTTTTGAAAGCATGATTGTATCCTAAGCTTGCTAACGTGGCTTATTGAGAGAGTCTTACCAATCATCAAGCGAACTTAGCGAATTAAAGACCGAGCAAATAATTTCAAGAAATAACTTCATATGTATTCTTTTTACGTTTAAATTAATATATGTGTGTTTTTTATATTCGTATTTATTTGTAGACATATGCATATATATATAGGTAATGTGCTCTAATACAATGTTTAAATGATTATATTCAAAGAACAATTGATAAATATATCTTATATGTGAGACGTGTTGTTACTTGTGTAGCCAAATCAAACTCTTCAAAATAGCAAAAGGAGAAAAGGGCCCACTTTTACATAATATAATAGTAAAACCTTAGAGACGCACCACATTTTAAACATTATATCTGTTCGTTTTTCACATTGTTAATACAAAAAATCCATAATCACAAGAAGTAGCTACTATAAATATCCACTACAAGGATACATTTGGTACTCATGGAAACTAAGGTAAGTGCTAGCTATCATCCACAAAGACATTGCATCACTGACGTCCAATTGGAGATCCATAATCTTACCACTTAAGTATTCAAATCAAACTCTTCAAAACAACAAAGGGACAAAATAATCAATTTGCCATAATAGAGTAGTAACACCTTAGAGTTTCACTACATTTTAAACATTACACCTCTTCACTTTGAACATTTTGAATACAAAAATTCCATGATCACAAAAAGTTGCTACAAATATCCACTATAAGTGTACGTATGGTAATCATGAAAACTAAGATGAGTCACACTCATCATCCACAAAGACATTGCATCATTGTTGTTCATCCCGAAAGACATAATCGTACTGCTTGTCTGATGCCATCCTTTTAGCAACCGCCTCAATGTACACTGACAATACACTAACATAAAACAAGAAACAATAATAATTACCAATTAACTGCAAAACTACACCATACACAAATGATATGCAATTTAAAACCAAATACATAGCCATCAAAGTCTCAAAAACAAAAAGTACTCTAAACTTTGTCAAAACCATAAACGATGTCCTGCTAGAGGATGGATGCCTCACAAATCATCAAATGGATTACCACCTAAAAATGTGTCCCCCTCATCATCCACATCTTTGGAGGTAGAAGCCTCCTCTTTGTCTCGCTTTTTTGAGTGAAGCAAAGGCCACTCACATGATGCAATCAGATCCTCATCACTATCAATAGAAGCACAGCACGTCCTGTAACCAAACAAGCAGAGCGGTACCACACCCAGATTCCAAACATATACCCTTCAGCCTACACAACATCTCCACAAAGCTTTCCAATAGCCCATGGATCCTCTGCATTGCACCACGCCATGGCTCTCCCAACAACGAAGATAGAGCTCGAGAATCATCAGGGAGGTAATGCTTCATTAGTGAGTCTCTTGGTTTCATGCCCAATAAGTGAAACGTTGACGTGCTCTCCATAATAAAACATGGTGGATAGACGCCCCTCCTATGAACCAAAACTAGTGTAGAAGTTTTGCACTACATGTACATAAAGATTAGAGTGTCACATAGTGAAATCTCACCACATATCGTCTCAAGGAAGTTTTAAAAAATGTTACCCCAACTCTCTCTCTCTCCATAGCTCTCTATGTAGCCATATGAATCGTGGTTCATAATAATAATGCAACGATGCACATGCATATCAACTCCTCCACATAACTTCTCAACCCATCGGAGAGTATCTTTTAAAGAAAACCAGCTAAATTTTATAATCTAAGATTACAATTGATAGAAAAACAATAAAATTAAACAACAAACTAGTGAAAGCAATATCATACCTGCACGTGAAGCCATAACAAGTAACCATCCCGAATCTGCAAGTGTACTTTGAGCCAAATGGACACCACTACAAACATGCTCCACACTACAGAAATCCCATGGTGGTCGTGTGGTTGATGGATGATGCAAACCTCCAAAAGGCAAGTTTAAGAAAATGAAATTTGCTGCCCATGCCATAATTTGTCCACATGTAGTATATAGCATATTTGACACACGTGCCTTGAGCATGTGTTCATGAATAGGTACCCATACAGGGTTATGTATACCTGCCTGAAAATCACCTATAATAGCTATGTAATCCCCAACCACTGCCATACATCTTCCATCTCCCGAAGAAGCCAAAGAACCAAAAGGAATTTCCATAGCATATACATAAGAAAATAATTTCTTTAGTCTCTTGGTGCCACCTCTCGCTACATGAGTGCTTATTTTTTGCAAGCTTCTAATTTGGAGCTTTCAAAGAGAATTTAGAGCTTTTTTATCATGATGCTAGTTTTTCACTGTAGCACCCAAAACAACATCTTTCTCAACACACTAATAATCATAATACACCAAACACTTGGATTAAAGGCACCAGTCCTAATATACTCTTTATTATTATCCCCATAACAAACCATTTTAAAGAACACTATAATATATACGGAGGATTGCCACTAGCTAGTGATTATGGTTAGCAATGCCACAAACCATTGTTCTAAGTGCTTTTCAAGAGGCTTGTGTAGTATGCTTTGTTAAATTAGTATATAGAAGACCAAGATACTACCTTTCCATTGAGCAAGTGCACAATACTAAGATTCAAAAATTAGAATCTTCATGCATCTACCACGTAGAAGGAGAAGACCTTGGACTACACAACTTGTAGTAGTCTAAACGGCCCCTCTATTGTGTCATTTACAACAAAATCCTTAATTTATACAATGTGAGTGTCTTAAACAAAATACATTGCTAGGAGATACTATGTAAAGGGACTCTAATTGGTACCTCTATTGTGTCATTCATAACCAAGATTTTCTTCTATACTATAGAAGTTCACTTTAAGTTCTCTTTGCTATGCACTAGGTTGTGAGTCTATCAAAAAAACTACATTGCTAGGAACTAGTATGTAAAGGGAATTATTGACTTCTAAGGGAGGCACTTAGAAATTGAGAGGAGAGAGCAAGCATTGTTAACAAGAGAGAAGTGTATGGAATTATTTTTATTGTTTCTATCTTCATCTCCATCTACACTCTTTATTTATTTTGACTCCTCTCTAACAAGATGCACAAATGGGAGATGTCACTCATCTAAATAACACATATGACGGATAGATGGTAGGAAAACTTGCCTTGATGCTACATACCCTTACTAAAACTACTCAATGACTTCAAGTTACCTGCAAAGTGGTAAACACATTGAAGAGAGCACACAACCCTTAGAAAAAGGGGGAGCCCTTCATCGTTAACTACTTTTATTTGTATCCATTATCCAAACTCACATATGAGCTGTCATAATAACTAATATCTAATTCTCCTAAATGATTTTCTCATCATTTAATATGGGAAAGTACCAGGGGAGAAAAAGCTAGAATATTGGTTAAGCTGGCAGACCGACCATAGTAGGGATCCAAAGGACGAAAAATAGGGATCCAAAGAGGGGGGCATCTGCAAAAGAGCAATGTGAAACAATGGGCTTAAAAGACCCTAAGGTTCACCCCTTAAAACTTCCAAAATTCAAAGGTTGTGCCCAAAGGTCAAACTCTAGGGAAATTGGATGCTTTGTGTGTGTCCCAAAAAGTTTTCTCAAGTCCTACATAGGAGGGGATGAGCCCAAGAAGTAGGGGATGAGAGAGAAACACAAAAACACACTCACAAGCTTCCTTTGTACACAAGGGGAAAGAGGGACACATGCCATCTCTCTAGCCTAGATGCCCACAAGGTGTACTCAAATCCTATTGGATGGCCTTGGAGGTGGACCAATGAGAATTAGGCTAGAGTAAATCTAGTTTAATAAATTTAAAATCACTTCGTAAAGAACCAATAAGAATTTATCTCTCTAGAAGACCATTGGACAATCTCCCAAGGGGTCCAATGAGCATTCAACAACCCAATGGCTTGCCTGATTCCTATTGGCCAGGAGACAAAGGAGTCCAATGAGAGTTTAATTGCATTAATTAATTAGAAAAATCTCTTACGAAAGGGGAAAGGGGGACACATGTCAGAAGGCTATCACTTATGCTGCTTAATTTCCATTGGCTAGGCTTGGGGAGGTTCGTTAGGGTTGCAGCATGAGCAAATAGAAAGAGGGGTCGACCAAGAGAGAGAGGGGGCTTATTTTTCAAAGGCATTATCACTTACACACTCACACAATCTCATGTGTGGAGAAAGAAGACTCTCTCTCTCTCTCTCTCTCTCTCTCTCTCTCTCTCTCTCGGGCCCCCTTCTCAAGCTTTAATAAAAAGCTTACCACCTACTCCAAGCTTGTGAGAAGGGAGGCCTACACCAACAACGCTTCGCTTTGTGATGCAAATTCAACCAAGAGACAAGCTTCAATGCATGATCATCTCCTCTACCATGCTAATTACTAAGCTAAGCTATGCTAATATGAGTGATTATGTGAGGAGGTGTACATCTTTCTCATAAGAATACTCCTTCTTCCTCTTAATCTACTCTCATACCCCACTAGCTCTCACCATGTTTGAAGGTGTGTGAGGTCTTGGGTCTGAGACCGTGAGGGAATTGATGTTGTGTTTGATAAGTGTTTTGCTTAGTGCATGAAGTTTCCATCTTCATTACACTAGCTAGTAATGAAGGAGCACAAAGAATTGTATTGTGAAATGTCTCTCTTGATGGGAGAAACCATAATACAAAGCCTTTTGGAGGGGAGACCGGCTCCATGTAATCCGGTCCTCAACTATTGTCAATAGCTTAATTTTGCTCTCTTTTGAAGTATTGTTCATGCTATCTAACTAGGTGTTATACTTTTTGTTGCTGTCTCCAGCCAATGTCTCCAGCCAAGCACTCTTGTTATTCTCATTAGGAATCTATTCTAATGAAATGCTCACTATGTTCATGCTATTTTCCGCTACACACAAGTTACTTGGCCATTAAATGTTACATGAGCATTCACTCAACAAGGAGATCAAGCACATTTGACACCATTATCCTAGGGAGGCTCAACATTGATAGTTAGTTGATTATTTTAAGACGTAGAGAAAGACAATGGATTTATACTTTGATCGTTACCATAAGAAAACATACATGTGGATCCAAAAAGGGTGCACAATAATGTGATTGGGAAAGTAAAATCTCATTAGAAATAATTTCATTGCAGTTATCTTTCACTAGTGTCCTAGAATTCACATAGTCTATTGATTCTTCTTACATGTGATATCAGACTTTGTTTTTTTTCATCTGTTGTAGCTCTAACACAAGCCTTGCAAATAAGTAATGTGATTTTTACATAGTGGACTCCCTGGGGATATTTATACATTTGAAACTATAATTTACATATGCTGCGTTAGCTGAAAAAAACTAAATCTTACTTTAGCTACACCTTCTAGGGCATACTTTGAAAGCAATGCATTCTAAAATGAGATATTGTAATAGCAAATTCTCCCTAAGGTATTGGAGGCAAAAACGGCACACCTATATACAAGAGCACTACCAAGTGTCACACCTAATTTAAAGCTCTACCTAGCGTGACACCCATTATTGATGAAATATAGACATCATCCTTGTCACATTGTTTACAAAAGGACAGCTTGCACCACTTGAAATGCACAGCTTGGGCAAGTGCAAGAATAGCCTTGTTATAGGAAACTAGAGGACACTTTAATAGAACCATCTTAGAATCTTATGAAAAATTGTAAACCATAAATTTTGGAGTGTGTAAATTTGTTTTGATTAAGTGAAGACATGCTGCTCAAGACTAACTCAAAATTATTTATTGTGTAGGCACCATTTAATTTGGCGATAAAATCTCCGTATAATTACAAGAACTATAAGAAAAAAGAACAAATTTTACATTGTAGAAACAATCCCAAGAGACCCAAGAAATATAAAGCACAAGTGTTGAACTTAAAAGAATGGTATTCCAAACTTTGCTCCTGGTATATGAAGCCTTGGCTTTTAATTATTCATACAACAATAGCTCACAGGCCAATGGCTTGAATGTAGATAGTCTAGAAGCTTATAGAAGAATAACATTTTTAATGTTTGAGTGATGTAACTGGTAAGTGTTGAGCTCAAAGACTGGTTTTTAAGATCTAGGTCAAAACAATTTGGCTTCCAGATCTTCATATAGGAAGAGCTCACAAACAAGACGGGACAATTTAAGAGTTCATAGAAAAAGAGTTCACAGACTGGATACTTATAATAAGATTATAAATCAAGGTGTAGTACTGAAGGTTTTGATTGCAACAAAAGTTTTCTAGCTAGGCATCTTTGCATCAATATTGGCTACTTGTTTAGGGGTACTTTCAATCTTACCATTGTGGTGCTAGATTCTTTGCTATTCTGCTATCAAATTCTTTTATATATGTGTTGTGTAGTACCAATGCCATACTCATTGGCTCTTCCACAACTATCCAATTTCAAATATTCCCACTCACAAGTATCAACCTCTTTCCTCAGTTTCCAAGGTCAAAAATATAAGAGTATTGTGCTAAATTTGGTAAAATCATTATCTACCGTATCAAGCTCAAAATTGAAGATTGTGTAGAGTTGTGCGGACGATCTTTTATCTCTCAATGACATACTGAGTGAAAAACTCTTCATTCAAAATTATGGAACCAAAATGGTTAAGAGAAACACGAAACTTCCCAAAATATCGCTCAAAATTTAAAAGTTCTCAAAATACTCTTTATCGATTTTAATGCATTGCTCCAAGTTTTGTGTCTTTTTGATAGTAGAGATCCATCCTTAAGGAGTCTTTTTGGGAAATTTTGGAAAAATACAAGGGGTATTGTGAGAATGTTTGGAATTTGAGGGGTATTTCATGAAATTTCCTTTGCAATAAGTCTCCAAACATTAGAAAAATATGTTTCCGTTGGTTTTCTTGCAATCAGTCTCATAATTTTGAAGAAAAGAGTTTTTGACTCCGTGCATCGTTGACGCGCGCAGACGGACTGTGAGCTCTTTTCCTACACAATCTTCAATTTTTTAGGGTATTCTGGTAACTTCTTTGATAGAAAATCGACACAATTAGAGGAAACGTGAGACTCCCCTACAAAATGTCAATATTTTAAGGCTATTTTGGCAACTTTTTTGAGAGCAAATTGATAGTCGTGTCAATGAGAGGAAACGTGAGATCCTTGGCAGAGCTTGCAGACCGTCTGCGCGCGCGGACAAATTGTGAGCTCTTGAACATGCTAGTAGCTAGAGCAGACATTGTAGATAGCTGTTGGTAGGGTGGTGATGCTAGCAACTAGAGGCCGAGTAGCTACTCCTGTTACACTTACAGATGATGAGACCAAGGCTCCTGCTACACAGCATGATGGCGAGGTGATAAACGGGGGGAGTTGACGTTGTCGACAACACAAACCCCACCCCCATACTCTGGAGATGTGATTCCCTCGCTCAAAATCTGCAGAACACTCAAAATGTGTTGTGCACGTGGACAGTCCCACAGGCAGTGCCGCTGAGTCTCCAAGGGATGCCCGCAACATGGGCAAGTAGGAGGATGGACACTATAGACTAGCCTTGTAACCACTGTCAATCCCTGGTGAGCGAATAACCACTGGAAGGTGGAGATCCTACGGGCCTAGCAGCCAGTCCAAAGCCGCTGCCAGAAATCGGGGAGAAACTCCTGAGAAGGCCCTACTGGCACTAGTGCGCTGAGGCTGCTGGTATAGCTGGCCGTCAAGCTGTGGGATGCAAAGAAAAGATAACCTTGACATCTACAAGGTACACCAGAGTATTCTTGCAACTCTGGAAAAGTTGGAATGCTGATCGTGCATACAATGAAGCTTCCAAGGTGCTAACCTTCGTCAAGGGTGAATGGTAGCAAGTAAATTGCTTAATAAGATCTAGAAGGTGATAACAGATGAAGCTCAGAGTTTATGTAACATTTTCTATTGCAACATCGGATTGCAATAGCAGCTAATTGAATGTTTAGACTCTAAGATACGATCTGAGAGCTGATAGAAACACACATTTAATCAGATTAACATGTAAGTCTATGGTGAATTGCATTTGGAAGTTGGAAGAGACAAAGTGATGTCCACAATGAATTGATGGACAAGGAAGTAGTGATTATCCCTCCTATCTTGATTCATCTTTATGGGTTCACATCGTTGGGCGGCGGCAAAGGACTTCGGCGTCGATGGTCCAGAGTTCGCTACCAACACAATTGGTGCATGTGAACAGGCCCTCTGGATCCAGTCTTTCTTTGATTGCCTTCAATCTATTATAATGCTACCCATAGAAAGCATCCTGCCAGTTGGGCTCATTCACATCAGCCTCATTCAAGTAGCATCCAGATCCTGGACTCAAATCCCTTAGCAGCCCATTCATTTGAGTGAGAGTCTGGCTGTCCACTATGCTCTCTCCCTCACCCCACGAGTTCACCAGCACCACATGCCACAGGGCTACTCGAAATGCCGGGTTCACGCTGTTTGTCCCATTCTGTGCATCAATTGCCCCACTTAGACTTGCATATTGCCGGAGAACATCCTTGGCAAAACCTGGAGATCAGCCAAGCCGCCAGAGCATGTCTTGTCCGGCCATTTTCTCGCCATATTGGCCAGACGAGAGATCCTCTTGTTCAGCCACATTGTTGCGATGGCCGGGCAAGACATCTTTGTTGTCTTGTCCTTCCACATTGTCACCCAAGAGTGCTTGTTCGCCGGACAAAACATGGGTGTGGGGCCCATCTTGCCCGGCCACAATGGTAGATGTGGCTTGTCCAAGCGTGTCCGGGCCATGCATGTCATCCACACTCTGACCAAGTTTGTTGAGCAAGTTGAGCCTATCTTGTCCAGCAAGATTTTGGCCAGCAGCAACTGCTTGTCCACCCACCAAATGACCTACTATTTGTCCCACTCCGCTAGAGAGTATCTTCATAAAATCTTGACCTATCTGGGCTGCTTGCCCCTGCAAAACTCTTTGTGGGAGCAACCTTGATGCAAGCACCGTATTCACGGCGCTAGGGTCAGAGCATATCCCCAGATTCGCGCTGCAAAGCACCTTGTTGTGCCAAGTGCCAAAGGATGGAAATGTATTGATGGACATATTCACCACAATGTCATTTGGATACTGTGAGGTGAAATTTATGAGAGATTGAAAGCTATCTTGTGCTATGGACGTGCTGCAGTTGTACTGAAAGAAGGGGGTGCCTAAGACATCTGGCTTAAAAGGGTCATGCCAGACCCACTCTCCTGGATCGCACTGAAGTTGCACTAAGGGTCTGGTGTCATAAATTACTCGAATCCTCCACACTCCTCCAAGGTCTGTAGGATCCGGATCAATCAAACACTTCCAAGCAATCGCGGCCACTACTTGGATCCTCTCAAAAGCACTCTCTGACCCCAATGGGGACTCTGCCACCCGTTGAAGTATGCCCTCTGCCTTAACCTCAAAGAATAGGCAATCGCCATCCTTTGAGCAATCTCTAGCTGCAATCAGGATCTGCAACTACATCAACGTACCCATCCATCTCGGGACCTGGGGCTCAAAAGGAGTCTGCCACTTCTTTGTGAGAGCGTCCTGGATGTCCTCTCTCATGGCTAGCTCTTCGCAGAGCTTTGGAGAGTGGCGGACTTCTTACAGCTTGCTTGAGGAGATACAACTAGAGTCTGGGACACTATCGCGCGCGGACAGCCGCCAAGGGGCCCAAAGAAAGGCAAGAGCGGGAGCCAAGCATGTGCCCCTACTCTATGCGCATCGCGAGGTTTGAGACTAAAGGCTCGCAATATTGCTCCTATAACGGCGTTCGAGAAGCTACATCGTTCATCAAGGAGCGCGCGCGTTCAAGAAGCTAGGATCAACACCCAAACACCTAACACATGCACAAGTTCATACAAGTACAGGCCTAGCACTGCAAGTTCATACAAAGAGTGCAGGATTTTATATGGCACATGCGGTGTCCTGTCTTGCATGTGTGAGTGTGTGTGTGTGTGTGCCTACGCACGCGTGCTTTCATGCAAACACATCCAGAAGAAAATCAATGTCCTAACAACTTTGCAAATCGCTGAATGCAGATGGATGCTGAGGTCAAAAATACTAGACACTGAATGCAGATGGACGCAGAGATCAATCACGAATTTGCAGATCGTTGAATGCAATGGACCAACATCTCTTTGCAGTCCAGAAAAACAGGATTCAAAAAAATTAGTGTTGTGGATGACATGTGCATGTGCAGGATGGATTTGCGGGGGATGATGCACGAAGAGCAATGGTTCCGAGCATTGTGGGGCGGCCAAGACATGTCGGTATAATGGTCGGCATGGGGCAAAAGATGCTTATGTGGGGGATGAGGCACAATCCAAGAGAGGTATTCTGACACTCAAGTACCCAATTTACCATGGCATTGTCACAAACTGAGATGATATGAAAAAATTGTGGCACCACACTTTCTTTAATGAGCTAAGGAGTAGCACCGGAGGAGCACCCTGTCCTCCTCACAGAAGCTCCCCTTAATCCAAAGGTGAATCGTGATAAGATGACACAAATCATGTTCGACACTTTCTATGTTCCGGCCATGTATGTTGCAATCCAGGTAGTCTTTTCGCTCTATGCGAGAGGACGTACTACAGGTAATCCCTCTCTCCCAATTTCTTCCATGGTTTTAGCATACAAACATGAATCAGATGTTAATTTCAAAAATAAGATTGCTACAGTGGCTTCTAATGCATATGGCATTACCATTTACTGAATGTTCTATATGAGTAACCAGGAATTGTGCTGGACTCTGGAGACGGGGTGACCCACGCGGTGCCCATCTATGAAGGGTATGGCTCTACACACTTTCTTCTGAAATGCATGTCTCCACACACACACACATAGACACATACACACACAATGATCTATGTAAATGCATGTCCATCCATGTAGCTATGCCCTTCCGCATGCAATCCTGCGCTGGACTTGGCAGGAAGGGACCTAACAGACGCACTGATGAAGATTTTGACAAAGAGAGGCTACTCCTTTACAACAACGACATCACAACGGGAGATCCTGTGGGACATGAAGGAGAAGCTGGCGTATGTAGTCCTCAACTATGAGCAAGAGTTGACTCCGATTGAGGTCAAAAGTACCAGATGTGCCCATTACACTTGTTGCTTATAACAGATACAAAACATGATTGTACAATGATATGATCGCCAACATTGTGAAAGGACAGCCGCCATGGTTTTAAGCTTCAATTTTCACATTTGTCTTGTCGAGGACGTGTTTGCATAGCGATTAATGACCACCGCCAATTCTTTTTGAGATGGTAATTAACGGGCAAGACTAAGAACAAGGTGTTGCAGGATGTAGTGAAGGGATTGATGCAGAAAGTATTAGTAGTATCGCACCTTGCATTTCTAATGTACGTCAAAGACCTTCATTAAATATGGCTGCACTTTGAGAGAAAGAAGACTACAGAAGCCACCGCAATCATCCAAAAGCAGCCCATATATGCATTGGCAAGAAAGGTCTCTAAGAGCGATGCTTTTCAAATTCTTTGAGCATGTTGGATGCTTGTTATATGTAGTCCATGTGGAAATTTTGCATTGGTTGATGCGTTCGTGAGGTGCTTATTACAGATCTTCCAAGGTTGTGCCGGTGGGGAGCTACAAGAGTTTAGTGTACATTCTCTTCAGGGGGTGAGAGGATGTGGTAGTAGGGAGCGGCCTTCCTAGTGTGGAGAAGCACACTAGGAAGACACTTGATCATGCACACCTCTTCAAACCTATTCTCATCATCATCACCATGTGTGGGATCCATGGACCATGTGGTTTTGTTACTGCTATGAGTGCTTTGTGCATGAGAAGACTTGGGCAGCTCTAAGGTTTAAAGGAATCCATGTCCATGTCGTAGTTGTGCACAAAATTTTAACTGGAAGTACATATAGCACAATGGTATCTATAGAGTGGGCGATGGAAAAGCTATTGTGTGCCCCAAAATCAAAGTTGGCTAGTTAAGTTTCAAGAGGAAATAATTGCACTGGTACAATGGGGGTAGAAAGTGGAGGAATCCCATTTTAATAGCCTGGCATACCTGCAAGCATTTGTTAAAAAAGTTTTGAGGTACACCCACAAGTGCCATTGCTACTACCGCATTTGGCTAGGGATCCGAGTGGGATTGTCAGCTTTTCCTTGCCAAGAGATATCCTCCTTTTTGTGAATGTGTGGGCAATTGGCAAAGATGAAATCTTGTGGGAAGTAGCTCATGAGTTCAAGCCTGAGAGGTTCTTGGTTGGTGTTCATGCAATGATGTGGGGATCTTTGGAGAACAAAGCTGTATAATTTGGTTGCTTATACCTTTTGAGAGAGTCCATAGAGGATGCCGAGGTAACCATTTAGTTGTTACCATGATAAGCCTTGTCATTGCCAATCTTTTGCATTGTTTTCATTGGCATCCCTCTTGTTTTAGCATCCTAGAAGGTGAGGTCATGTGGATGTCTAATTCTTGGTCTAATTTCATGCTGGCAAAGACATATTATTTTTAGCGACACTTGCCATCTGCTAGAAAAACTTTAGTAGTCTTGTTTTACATGTATCTAATCTTTCAACAAAAAAACATGTCGAGGGAAAATAACTATCCTATGCACGGTTAGCTTCAACACAAGGGTAAGTATTCAACTCGTTAGTTCTTTTCCTTTGATCTATGGATAGGATAATATGAGGCTCAATAGATCCCAAAACTCTGTTGCGAACTTGCCTAGAATAACCACTTCTTTGTAGTCTTGTCCACGTGCTCCACTCCCGCCTTTGTGCGCCATTATGCCCTCTAATAGCGGGCCCACATCAATTGAATTACCTAACACGTGGTTGCCCATATTTTCCTACTCATGAATCACTGATCTGTGCCTTCATCTACTTTCATACATGACAATCTCCTTTGCCATCCTTCTTTTATTCAGCTAATCATACTCATCATTGCAAGCTTCCCTAGCCACCTTCATTAGCATTGCAAGATCACATACACATATATACATACATATACTCTCTCTCTCTCTCTCTCTCTCTCTCTCTCTCTCTCTCTCTCTCTCTCTCTCTCTCTCTCTCAACTAGAATGTTTCTTCAAGGATTTGTCTCCATGGATTTTATTTTTTGAGACTTCCACTTTTGGTGACCAAAGTATCCTCCAATCTAGAAACCCTTCACATGCTTTGAGTAATGATGAATGGTTTTGTGATAGATTGAGCCTCTAAAAAAACAAGATCCTCAAATGAGCATCATGATCTAAGACACATACAACCTAATGATACCTTTGCATGCGTATCTACACCATCAAGATACGATACACATTTGCTAAAAGTTACGAGTTCAAATATTAGTTCTCATTGAATTTCACACATATCCAGATCACATAATAAAATCTACCATATTCACCTTCTCTGGGCCTAGTCAAAAACTTCTCCCTATGAAAAAGCTCTGGGTGATCCTCCTAATTATTTTAATGTTGAACAATGTTTGAACCCCTCCACTATTGACCATTGTTCTCTTCTATGACTCCCATGTTCTTGCCGCGACATTAGATGCAATCTGAGGCACATAGATGGCCTACACAGAATTGCTCCAAAGGAACCAATCAATTATTGCCCAATAATGTGCTCAAAGGCCTACAAAGGCCATATTCTTACAATAAATGGCAAAGTGACAACCCAAAAACCATGGTTGCAAAGCATGTAACCCAAAGAGTCCATAGTGTAGCACGTGTAAGCCTAGACGAGGCAAATTCCATTTAGCGATTCGAGAGTGATAACAAGACCACCCTCTGAAGGTGAGGAAACCCCTCACATGCCAAAATAGAGGCATTATATGGAATTACAAGAGTGATTGCTCGGGGGGTTCACTATATAGAGATCTTGCATAGCACGTGCGTTCAAGAGGTATTTATAAAACCCCCTATTCTAAAATTTTTAAATTATATAGAGACCCTTTATGTACCACTTTTCTCAATAAAAAGACCCCTTATGTACCAAAATTTTCACTTTTTAAATTTAAGATACCCTTCTATATGTATATTTTCTGTAAGTTCATTGGAGAAATTAACCCCTTCTTGACTCTCTCTCTCTCTCTCTCTCTCTCTCTCTATATATATATATATATATATATATATATATATATATATATATATATATATCTATTTATCTATACATCATTCAAGCTCCATTGACTATCATTCTCCTCACAAGTACTCAATTAGCTTCCCCTCCCACTTATGAAAATTGTTTTTTTGAGCATGCAATGGAAAAAGCTCTTTTTGTTTGAAAAAAGCTCTAAAATAAAAGCTCACAAATTTATTATCCCCTCGCTACATCAACACCCACAAAAATTAATGTCAAACAAATATTCATAATGTGAATTAAGTTTTGCATCATTAGATAAAGCATTAAAAAAAAGACTAAAGTAAAAAGAGAGACAACCATGTAATGGTAAAGTGTCCTCCATCGTAGCCTCATTAGGAAAATTTCCCTTCTGTGCCTATAGAGCATGCATCTTTTAGAACAAGACATGACAAAACTAATCATAACACAACACCACTAATCAAAGAGCACAAAACCAAAGAAATTATGATATACACCTATAGATCAAACGTTGAGCTGCCATTTGCAAAGCATCAACCCTTTTCAAAGATTGAATTTCAGCTTCCTTTGTCTTTGATTCAAGAGAAGACTCCAAGGGAAAGAGGTGTGCTCTTGCTTCCAACTTCACCTCCACAAAATACATGTCAATTGTGCAATGAAGGGGCACAACCACACCTCCTGGCACATTGACATAATCAACTAGCAATCTAGTGGCTCTATCTAGAATTTTGTGAAGCAAGCCCTCACGACGAAGCCAACTATACAAAAAAAAACATGCATCATTGAATGAAAATTTATTTATAAATATATATACTTGAGAGACTTATACGCGAAACATGTGATCTCCTTGTTTTAAACCATAAGCGCCTTGGGTAATTTTATCCGCCTCTAATAGACTAGTCCATAAAACTTTATTCTCTTTGGAAGCATCATGTAAATCAATGAGATTGAGTTTTTTGAGAGTAGCCCAACTATTTGGCCCCCATTTGAGGACCCAAATGCGATCTAACCACTCTTTTCGAGGATGAGGATCCACAATATTTAAAATCTAGGACAAACAACTAATTACACTAACAACAAAGATCAGAAAAGCTCACAAAAAATAGACCTAGATTAGAATTCACCTTCCCAATCGGATCTCCATATTTGCAAGTAAGATCATATCTAATTTTTTCCTCCTCTTGAGATCATCTTCAGGCAGTCTAAACTTTGATTGCTCCATGCGAAAATAAACTCCTTAGACATTTGCACCTTTGTATTAAACAACAACAAACACTCATTAATCAAGAAATTTTTCTCCAAAAAAAGATCTAAAGTTTAGGCAACAATCAAAGAATATTTACATCGTACAAGAGCTTCCCAAGATATCGCCTCATTAAAGGGTACCAAGGCTCAACTCCTTTGGGATACTTCTTTCTCACAAACGCTATTATTTGTTGATCTTTCTCTGTCAAAGCTCATAAATAGTCATCATGATTGGCCGCACAAATATTTGAACAATTGACCATTTCATCTCTCAAATGAGTTGTGACCAATGCATGTGTATTCATGCTACATAAAAAAACATGCAAATTATTAATCACAACATAACATCCCTACAATAAACTCATGAGTAGTAGAAAAATCCACTTACAAGTTCATCTTTGAAGACTTGTAAGCAATGCTATTTCCAAAACTTTTGTCAGATCAATAATTGTGCATAGCATACAATAATGCTTTTCTTTCACCATACTAAAATTCTCCTTAATTTCATCTTGCCATGCAACCGTTCGGTGGTTGCCCTCCCAAACATAAAACATATTGTTTGACAAAGATTGTAATTGTGGATTTGCTACCAAGTCATCCTCAAACTCATTGTTTATTTCAAGACAAATTGGGTCCCCACTTTCACAAATATAATCTAAAACACAAGAAACCCAATTGCAAGAGAGTACCATGTTAACTGAGTCAATGTCAGTTAACAGGAGCTGCTAAAAACCGAAGACGTACGGATGCACATCGAAGATCAACATGAAGAAGCATTGAAGATTGGAGTTACATATTTTTCACATTTTCCCAAAATGGTAACGTATTATAAATTCCCCATTTATTTCAAGCCATTGTAATATTTTAATGTGTTACGGGCTCAATGGGAGTTCCAAACTGTAAAGAACATGTCAGTAATGTGCCTAGGTTGCAGATTCAGTCAGTGGTGGAGCCCTAAAGGCCTTGGGCACCCGGACATTGTATATTTTTACCCTAGGTATATAAGGCAGTGTGTAAAATAAATTAGGGTTCTTAAGCTCATTTGTTGAGAGCACTCTTTGGTGAGAGCTCTTGAGGTGTGTGGGTATGGAGTCCTTGAGATTCTCCTTGCTCATGTGACTTGGTTAACACTAATCAATTCTTAATTCTCTTTCACTATGTCTCTCTCATGCTTCTTATGATTGCCTATGATGCTTTGGTTAGCTAGATTGTAACTAATTAGTGGTTAATCCCTCTTTAATCTTGTGTGATTACCCTCTTTGCTTGTGTGTTCATGTAGGTTTGATTGGAGTGTGGTGCTCGATAGATCTATGTGTGTGTGCTTGTGATTAGTGTGTGTGTGGTGCTCGATAGATCTATGTGTGTGTGCTAGGATTAGTGTTGTGTGCGTCTTGCAATCGTTAGTGTGTGTGATTGGGTTGATTAGAGGTGAAGGGAAGTGGATGTGGAGATTGCCAATCGTTGTGGCTTAGCTCCTCCCCAAGAAAATTTGAAGTTGCTACCTTAGGTCGAACCATATAAGGGACAATTTGCATGGATGCTTCCTAAGGGCCGTAAACATTGTCAACCTCATGAACTGAACCAATTCCTATTTCTCGACTTACCCCTTCATCTTCATGGGTCCCCAAATTTTCAAACATTTGAGAGGTGAAACTAAATTGACTTGATCACTACATTCAATTGTAGCTGATGATCTTCCACCACGTTTTCCCTTTCTCTGTTGCCTCCTCCAGAAGAGGGACTAAAATTATATAGAAAATGATTCTTTTAAGACAAAAAGAATACTAACAAAAAATATATAAACAATACAAAGTTCGCTTTTAAAATCAAGCAATTTTGGACAATAATTTAATAAGAAACTCTTGAATTTAAGGGAAGAAGCAAGGAAACAATTTTATTGAAGAGTTTATTGTCTATTAGAAAATGTAGCCAGCATACCAAAAATTCTGGGGTAACATTCGCCACAAGTCGGCACAAGTCGGCCATCAAAAACCCCCCAAATTCTATCTATGGCACCACGGATAGATTTAGAGGGGTTGTGAGACCCGGATTGAATACTATATCTAAGATTAGTTTACTTGTAAAGTTGGCATAACCCAAGATTAATTCTTAGCTTATTTATGATAGAGATGTGATAAAGATGACTCCTATAATAGAAGTGAATGAGCTTGATTAAAGAGAATGAAGATTTATTGGGCCAAAATGAGTGGAAATAGGTCTAGTACCAAACAACATAATACGCTAGTTAAGTAGGGATGCTGCTCGTAGAGCTTTAGATACATAGCATGGCTCCTAGGATGTGTCAGTAAGAAGATGGAGTGAAGCCCGTATGATTAATTCAATTCATCATTGGTAATATATTCCATGTCGGGATGCCATCACTTTCTATCAATTTATTGAAGTCCTCCTATGATTTTCACTTTCTACTGCCTAAGAAAAACCTTTGAATTGTATCCGTGACGACACGAACAGATTAAGGGGGCTTTGTCACCATCAATACATCACACAATAGCTTACTGTTACAATAATTTTCCAGCCATCACACAGTGGCTTCACATAGTGGTTTCAACAACTACACCAACTAACAAGCATCTAATTCTAGACGGCTGCGGTTCAAGCCATGATGGGCTACGTTTCAAGCCCTGTGTTTTGCCTCTGAATCTACCCATGGTGGTGACACCCGTTTTGCCTCTGAATCTACCCACGGTGCCACGAATGGATGTGGAGGTTCTTCTTCTACCTAAACTTGGGTACTTGGGTTCAGGCCTAAATTTTGAAGGCTTCGACGCCCTTCGGTGGCACTTTTATCCTTCACTGAAGGGGAAAAATATTTTTACCCTTCGAAAGAAGGATAGAATATTGAAAAATCTTTGAGTAGCCCTTCTAATTTTTGCCTAAATATAGCTTAATGAAGGACACGTAAAAATTTACGCTTATTAGGGTCATCCTTCAAAAATGAGCCTTGCTTGGGTTTGTGCTTTTGCAAGGAACTGATGCGCTTGTGGGGACGCACAGAGGCAATCACGTCAGGAAAAAAACGTACAGCAGGCAGTCCAAACGGTTTTTTTGAAGACAATAACACCCCCCAAATCCATCCGCGGCGCCGCGGATAGATTTCTGGGGTTTTCAAGGCAGATTGCACAGTCCAAAATCTTGCAGGTTTACCTCAAAAGGGGTCGACTTTTGCAGGGCATTTTCGCTCACACAGGTTCAACATATAGGGTTGGACATCTTTCCTCAGGTTCCCCTCAGGTTCAGCACTGCGCAGGTCCGCACAACGCACAGGGCTTGACCTTCACTCGCATTCACAAATGCTCAAAGATTATTCTCATAGTAATGTTTGAGAATATAATATTTATAATTTAAGTAAATATTTGCTTTGAGAAAATATAGTCTCTTTAAAAAGAAATTGGGGAATTTTTTGGGCTTTTAATGATGTTGCCCAACCTCTTTTATTTAAGAGAGTGACTTCAAATGATTTTTCATACCGCCCAGTATCCCTTCATCATGATTCGTAAGGTCTCCAATATCTGTCAAAAAATTAAGACAGTCCTTTAATCGAGTTCAATGATTGAGAAGAGTGCATTTTTTTAACGATTCAAACTTATATTATGACCACTAGCTCGCGAGACGTATCAACAAAAGATCTCTGCATTCAAAACTATTCCATCTGTGGAAGATGAGCCGACATATCACCATCTACGGTCCAAAGCTTGGCCTCAAACTCGTGTTGCTATTTGAGAATCGTGTGCAAGAGATCAAGGTCAATACATTGAGGCAACACTTTGACCCGATTGACAATGCATTCACTTTCCGTCCACTCACCCTTTTAGGCACACAAATCAAACTAGAAGCTATTAAAAAAAGTTTGGGAGAGGATGTGTTTTTGCTAGAGATCATGAATGTCATCAGCTCTACAAAGTCTAGTTAAAATCTTTGGAAACATATGTAGGGATAAAAGGTTCAAAAACATCCTTGTCGGTGATAATTTTCAGGGTGCTTCCAACACTGCAATTGAGAGTGTGATTGATAAGATAAGGGCCTTGCCCCTTCAAACTACCTTGTTGGTTGCACTTGATCAGGTAGAAGATATTGTGAAAGTGAGTGAGCTTCCTAAATAGTATGATGGTTACATTGCCTTTGAGTTGCCACCTGCATGTCAAAAATCCGCAATGTTTGGGATGGAGCAGAGGTATGACAACCACATGTGGACTAAGTATGTTACATGCAATAGTGACAGTTTCGAAGGGATAGTCTGATTTAGCAGATGCTTTGGTCATATACGATGTGCAAACATTAGTTGTCCGTTCTCTTTAAGATCTAAACTTTATAATGAAACACAGTGCAAGGGAAGGTTGTCTCGTTCTCCAGCAAAGAGATTGGTGAGTGCGAGCATGGAACACTCTCTTGCACACATTGTGGACATATGTCAAATGTGTTGGTCCGTGTGCTTCCGTCATTTATTACTGTATTCTTGCGAATAGAATCTCTACTACAAGGTGTGCAATCCACTTGGGCTTTCACAAACATCCTATAGGTGAAGGACATAGCCGAGCTATGGAGCAAGAAATTGGTGAATCATTGTATACATGAGCAACTTTAGACCCATACACCACTGCAAAGCAGTTGGAGCGAGGTACAACAGAAGAAATTATTACGGACAAGCTCATGGGTTTGAATTCGGACAAAATAAGTCATATTGGGGATGATAAATTTTCAACCTTTCTTGATACTGTCACTCCTCTTTCAAGCAAGCGCCGTGTGCAAAGAAGCTTGGATTGTGCAAAAAGAGCTAAAGGTGTCTCATCAAAAGGGTTGGAGCCTATTCTTGATCTAAAAAGCAAATGCATATACCCATTTGTGCATAGTGTTTATTTCCAGGGTAGTTGGGAGGTGGTCAATAGCCTCACGTTTTCAAGATGTCTACTAAAGGCCCCGGTAGTGGTGTGGACTTGGTAAATTGTATGAGGCCAAAAGGAAATCTCTAGAACATGTGGGTTCACTTTGACCACGTGCATTTGTTGTTGGCTGGCCCACGAGGGCAGCCCATGTGTATGACCCCTTTGTGCGTGAACTTTTGACTTTGGCTACTTGTGAGTTCAATGCTTAGAACAAACATGCACAAATTGAGTTTTGGAACATGCTAAATATAGTTGTGATGGAGCAAGGATTTGCAAAACCTGAGTTTATAGGTTTTGTGGCAGATGAGGCTAATGCAAATTGGATTGGAGTTAGGACAATGTATTTTGGAGGAGCAAAAAAATGTATGCCAGAGAAGGAGAGATCATGCATATTCCATTGGTTACAGAATATGGTTAGACATAATGTCAAATGTATTTGCCCCTCTTTCAAGAGGACCATAAATTTTTGTGCCGCAAGTGGATGCATGCCCCTAATGAGAATGCAGCTCATGTTTGCAAAGGCAAGTTGCATCGTTTTTGGACAGCAATACATGCTATTGAGAGTGAGATACCTACTCTAGAAACACGGTTGTCTTGGTGGGATGTAAGGGTGTCACATTGGGGAGAAAGGTTCGTTTCTCAAGATGGATCTGGTGCTTTTGTTCCAATGACAAACTTGTCTGAAACATTGCATACCTGTGTGGGATATAAGTCAAATATAAGTTTGGTTGAGGCCACTAGTGCAAACATGGATTTAGAAGTTCTTAAAAGTGTGAGATGCAATGCATATTTAAAGGGAATGAGATCATGCACTGTTCTAGGTGTTAAGGATCTTGCTAAGTGCTTTATGGGCAAATCAATGGGTTCTGGTTCTCAAAAGAAATTGGTCGAGTTGGCGCACTCATCAATGCACGAGATGGGAATTTTAAGTTCAGAAATGAGCAGAGCAACAATGAGAGAGAAAAGTATTTGAAAAAAGCATCCTATCTTAGTAGACACTGATGTAATTTTGGAAGAGCATAGTCGTAGACCTGAGTTTGTCACAGTTACTACACAAGTTGGACAAAATACCAAGGCAACTAGAGCGAGTGCAAATCAAAAGGCATGGTCTGAGCAGAGTGTTCCCAAGACTGTGTGGGCTATACGAAGGACATAGCCGGGAGGAAAATGACTTGTTTTGGTAAGCTAACAAGCTAAGGAACAAGATGTGGTCTATTCATTAATGATTTTGTGACAGCAAGTATCAAGCAAGGTGTTGCTGCTCCATTCTTTTGGGGACGAAGGAAACATCCTCCCTGTGGTGCACATTGTTAGGAGTTTTTTGGAAGAAGTAATTGCACATATGCATATACACATGCATGGTGCATCGAATAAAGGATTGCCCATTTTCCAGAGCCAGGTGGCTACGTGGGGCCCACATGTGTACAGGTAGGACATCATGTACATAGTGCATCGATTTTCACTGTCACCAGTACTAGTGTGTTTTTTCTGTAATAATGAGGAGTTGGTAGCGCGTAAAACTTCTCAAGGAAGCTATCCGCAGGCCGATTACATGAGGTAAGCAGGTGCGTCAGATGGCATCTAGTGGCATCAGGAGGTCGAATGGGGTCAATACTTGCACGTGAATAAGTATGGACACAACATGGGTGTTTTCTTGTGATAATTATGCAGAAAGGTCATCATGAGAACTGTATTTGGGGGCCACTTCACCTGGTGGCGGAATGCATTATTGGAAAAAGTTGAGTGCCAGGTGTGCGGATGGATGCAGCAGGGTGACAACTATGCACTGCGAGGCCACTTTTTGGCCTGTTCGGGGTCCGTTTGAGGTCAACTAAAAGACCAAAGGTTCCCAAGTGATAAAGCTAAGTGTGGGAACTAAATAACCTTAGAGAAGACCAGGAAAAACGTGGAGAGAAGAGGAGGAACATCCGCAACTGAGTTTTTGCTGTTTTTGGAGCCTGTTTTGGCCATAAATTGCTCATCCGAGGTCGGATTTGAGCACTTTGACATTGTAAACTGGGATTTTGGGCCGTTTCGGACGCAATGGCGCTGTCCATTTTTCCAAATTCCTCACTGTTTTTCTGCTGTTTTGGCTGTGTAAGTTTCTCCTATGAGCGAAGCCTCTGTTCAAATTTGTGATTGTATCTGGCATATTTCATCCATATTGTGTGAGCTATTTGCCCCATTGGTGTTGGCCCAAGCTCAATTGTATCTAAACATTAGAAATATTCCTCTTTTGAGCTGAGTTTTTTGTATGTGTTTGTCTATGTGCTGAGTGGGTAAATGGGTAGTCTCTCTCCTCTCACTCCATCGGTGTGTTCCCTGTCTCGGCCAGGTGGGTTGTGTAAGCCGAGTGGTGCCCCATAGTGTGTGTGTGTGTGTGTATCATCCCAAGTGTGTATGTCGGATCATTATAGAGGCATTGTGTGTGTTCCATCCGGCTCACAATGTCCAGGTGGTTTTGTAGAGAGTTTTGTTTGGTTTTGCCATACTAGCAACACTCACTCTTGGAACATCGATGAGATGATCGTTGGCCCTCCACGACTGGATTTGTCCTTCAATGCTTTAGAGAAATGGATTTGTCCTTCAAAGAGGAAACAGACTTCCACAATTGCCCCAAGGCATGTCTACTGGTCGTGTGCCAACTAGTTTTCGCCCAAAGTATCGAGATGGAAAGATTGTCTCAAACTTACAAAGGAATTCCATGATAGGATAGAAGTTGGTAGAATAATGCAAGCCAGCCTAATTAAGGAAGTGATTGTGGTTTGCAACGAGCCCCATATTTTCTATATTAGCACAGAAGGCTCAATAGAGAAAGGGGTGACTTATTCAGTGACTCTTTCTGATTTTCCAAGATGCACTTGTGAGGATGTCCAACGTAGGGAAAGAAAACGGCTAATCTTTGTTCCATGCAAGCACCTTTATTATGTTTTCTTTCAGATTCTTGGGCTTGACTCGTCTCGGCTCATGAGTTTGTACATCAGTCCGCTTTGACAAAGGTTGAATTGTACCAAGAACTAGGAGGAACTAGGGTATGTGTAAAACCTTAGTGGGAGAAAACAAGTTAAATGTGGCCTTTTAGTGCCCTTGTCGGTCGCGCCTAGATACACTATCTATGCTTTATAATAATGATGTATAAAGTTGCTATCATGTTTTTGGCAGCGGTATATATTCTATTTTGATGAGGAGTCTTGTGATCATATACATCAAACAATGTAAAGTGTTTTCCTTGAGCAAATTATTATTTTGTTATTTCTCTTTGTCATATGGTAGTTTTGTTTGTGATGTTGTAAATGTCCATTTAGTGGGATACTATTTGATAGATCCTATTGCATAGATGAAGAAGAAGTGCTAACATGTTATTTTGAGAAAATTTGTTGTTTTTAGTGCAAAGTCAAGTGATCATTGTACTTTGAAGAAAGTCAAGAATTGGAAGAAAAGAAAATGCTACAAACCCTTTTAGGTTAGATGTTACATAATCTAGTAGATTGAGGATAGCTGGCAAATGTTGCATTTTGTTTCCTACTAGTAAAGTATTGGATAGAATAGTGGTTTGCTTTATTGTGTAATCAAATTCTTTTGTTGTGCTACATCCTTCATAGTATCTAATCCATGTCAAGATAAATTTTTGGTCTTGCTCGGTAATCGGATTGCTCGAAAAGATTTGTTCGGGCATTGGAACTCCTCTATTGAGAGGGTAACCCAAAAACAACATGTAGATAGGTGTATAAGGTAAATCATGTAATGTGTGCTTTTGGTCGACATAAAGCCTTAGTAAAACATGGAATTCTTAGTAAAGCAAGTTAATAAGTGCCACATGGAAAACCTTTTTTCTTTCTAGTTTTGGTAAGAGGGGCATTAACTATACATCAACTCATGTATTTGGTTCCCTATTTCTATGAAGAGGGGCATTGAGGAGTGGGTCTCTCTCTCTCTCTCTCTCTCTCTCTCTCTCTCTCTCTCTCTCTCTCTTCTCTCTCTCTCTCTCTCTCTCTCTCTCTCTCTTATATCACCAATAAAAAAATACATGGTGGAATGAGGTGTGACCTTGTACTAAGAAAAGCACTTGTGCAAGCATGCACTTGCTCCAAGGATCACTCAAAGTCATTCATCAGAGCCCAAAATTGATGGAGCTCCTCCATCATCATCGCTGTGTTTGTATTGGACCTTTACCTCACATCAAAATATTCCTACTTGCTCACAATTGATGGAGCTCCCCCCCTCATCACTGTGTTTAAGTTGGGTCCTTAACCCCACATCACATTATTCCCTTTTTTGGGGCTCATTCTTGGGTGGGCGTTGGGTGCTATCAAATTATTATTATTTTTTGTGCGCTAATAGGTGAGTGAGAATTATATTGAAAACCACAAAAAATTACAAATCCTTTTTTTTTGCCATACTCACAATTGTGAGCTGAGATATTATATTAACTAAAAATAAATATAGTTGCCCTCAAGCACTACATGTGCCTTGGGGGGCCTAGGGTTCCAACGTAGGCTTGTACACAAACACAGAATCATCAATAAAGAACCTATCTTCTCAAGTGTTCTACACAACTCAATGCATGAGTCCATTCTTCATCCTTGTCCGTTGACCCTCTTCTTGCTCCAAGACCATGAATACGCTCAATGCTCATGCACACGGTATCATCAAAATGGGCCACATCCAGTTTGGCCTCAAAAACTTGAAGGTTTCTAGACTTCTTGACCTGGTTCAGGTAGCAAAATCTAGTAATTTGGGTGCACACCAAGATGGCCTTGTTTTGGAATCTATTTCCTCCTAAGATCAGGTCATTAGTAAAGAAGATGATCTTCCAAGTCCTCCATACCCATTTGCAAACCTTGGTAGCCAGCCCCCGTGAAGTAGGGCACTTGAGGAATAGATGAAGGGAATCTTTAGAGGCTAACCTACAACCAGAGTAGGTGTCAGAACGGAGCCCTCTATCATGCACCTTGATGCTAGTAGGCAAGGCTCCCCATAGCACCTTCCATATTATGAATACCTTCATGTATGGCGGACATTTAGTCTCCCAAATGGCCTTAATACTCTGTTTCAAGTGCTCTTTTGACCGATTTTTCTTCTAGATTTTGGTGAGTGGGTCGAACCAATCTGCTCTGTATAGATACTCTGGGTCTTGGGCAACAAGAACGCTCAGTCTTTTGGCAAACGCTAGGCTCTCTAATCGATTTCTGATACATTTGCATGTGGAGGTGAAGCTGTAAGCACTTCCAAGAGTCTACAAATTAGAAGCCTTTTGTACATACCCAAGTTATGTTGCATCACTACTAGCTCCACATCCTTCCAGCCCAAGCTTTTGTCATCCAAAAGATGAGATAGTTAGAGATACCTTTGTTGTTCACCATGCATGCAACTTCCCTCCAGAAGGGTTCTAAGGAACCCTTTCCAAGTTTGGAGAGCTAGGGGGACCAATTGAGAGAGGAATCCGTGAAGTATCTAAAGTTCTCCCCCCACTCCAGGGTAGAAGCTGTTTTATTGCACTTTCGTGTAAGCTCCCCTGTGCAGCCTCCAAGCTTCAAAAGTGTCCAAGAGGGCACCAAGATCTTGTCATGCAGTGTGGCATTCATGCAAATGCCCCCTTTGCTTCATTAATCATATGCCAGGCCATAATAGCCCATTCCTCCTTTTGGTCCACCAACCAAGTCACCAATTTGGCACACAACACTTCTGCATGTACCATAGAGTCAATAATCCCAGTTTTGTCATGATTCTTTGGTATTGATACCCAATCCTATCTCCCCCATTGGCAAGGGGTTGAGGTTTTTGTGTTGCTTTTCCACAAGAACTATTTGATAGGCTTCAAAAACCCTTTCCAATTGGATTTGAACATTTTTAGCAACGATGAAACAAATGAGATGTACGGGATCATGAAAGCATTGATCACCATGAATCTGGTATGAAAGGGGAGGAGCACAAACTTACACCTTCTCATTTTTCTATTTATTTTGGTCAAGAGCCAATCAATTTTCTGTTTATATGTGATGACCACCCCAAGTGGAGCGCCCAAGTGCCTGAAAACAATGCGCTTACTTCTTACTTCTCTTGACCATTCCGTTTGGTTGAACGAGTTTCTTTCTAAGAGAGAAATCAATCTTGATTTCTCAATATTGCACATTGAGCCAAAAGTAGAAGCAAATAGTTGCACAATCTCGAGGGCTCTTCTTAGCATTTTTGAGTTGGCTTTGAGAAAGAGCAAAGAGTCATCTACAAATAGCTTTGCAAGCAATTGTTTTCCTCTAGGAAGTGACATACCTTGAATTTATCCTTTCCTTGCATTGTCCTCGAGAGCGGTCACCAGAGGGTGAGAGCTGATTACAAAAAGAAATGGGGCAAGTGGGAAACCTTGCTTGATCAAATGCTTGACTTCGAACCCTCCCACTACCTTGTTGTTGATGAAGAGCAGCTCAGAGTAATTTCCTTCTCCGAGCGTGCGAACAATCGCACACATTTTGGGTCCAAAGCCCACAGCCCACAACCTTCATGCCATCCTTGATGTAAGAGCGCTAGGGGCAATTGGATGCCAGACTTAAAAGAGGGCTGATAAAACCTATACCCAAGTTGGTTTTTTGCTCGTTGCTAAAGCACTGGAGTCCTATCTCCATGATGACAATTGCGTACAAGATCATTGCTGAGGTAATTGCGCTAAGACTGGCTTCAACCTTGAATAGAATCATCACAGCCCACAAGTACGGATTCATCAAAGAACAGTCGAGTTATGACAACATCCTCACTGCCATGGTTGGCATTGTGTACGCCTCTAACACAAAGTAAGAATGTATTCTCTTTCAATTTGACCTAGATAAGGCCTATGACAAAAAAAAAATCAAATCTTAATACATGGTGCTTCATCACCTTTCGTAGACACCATTCTAACCACCCAACTCATGCATACATCTCTCTTGACATGAGTAAACCTAATTAAAATACCCTTGAATTGCTACTTGAACGATTGTGATTGCCCTTGGGAATAAACAGAGACATGGATGCCTACATAACATATTTGTTTGAGGTATTGAGTTGTGTTGGGTGTGAGGCCAAAGTTACCATGCGTAGGTATCTTACTTGCTTGAAGCATACGTTCTTCTAGGATACACATCTTTTTCTTTCAATTGACACCTAAATCTAATAATTAAATAAGTTTTGATTATTATGATTGATTGAGGCAAGATAGACAACTACAATGGGATGCAAGCAAACGAAGTCAAGTTCTTGGGAGCATTTGGAGGGCTAAATGTGAAGAAAGAGACAAAGTATTTCTCTAGAGAGTCCTGTTTGGCATCATCCCAAGCGGAGACAAAGCCACAGATAGAGGTCTTGCTAATGGTACCTGCGTCAGATGCAAGATCCTGAATGAATCCCTTTCGCACTATTCTAGGGATGCCCAAAAATAAGAGATTTCACCTGTGCAATCTACAGGAGGGTGCACACACATCTGGGGATTCCCTTCTTTAGGCATGACCTTGCTATGGGCTCTAGGTCCATTGAGGATTTGGATCTTATGACTGACATTTGCATAGTAAGAGCCACGATTTTAAGAGCTTTTTGGAAGTCCAAGAATGTGCTACTGTTTCAAGGGATGTGTGAGCCCCTAGACTCAAATATTGTTCTAAAAACATGCTGATGGCGAACACTTTGTAGTAAGAACTGCGAGTTAAAGATGTAAGGCTTGTCAAATCACCCTTTGATGTATTCTTTCTTGGTTATCCCTGTGCAAAAAATATGCCACGGTTTTTTGTAATTTTTTGAGTTTTAAGCAATTCAAGCTCAACTGAGCACTTTAAAAAAATAAGATAGACTCAACTACTGATTACGGCCGATCTCTACTGAAGAGTCACTAGATGAATTGCTACTTGTGTCTTCTGCTCTCTTGGATAGATTGTCATCTAGGGTACCACTGGGTGTTGAATGGTTTGTCCCCACATTTGCACTAAGATTTAACTCGGATTCTTTGTCCTCAGAGTCAATTTCAATTGATGATTCTGACCCCAAATCGTGTGGGCAATAGTCTTGTGAGACGCTATTGGTTCCAATGCCAGTCAAACCTTCATCTTGTAGGTCATTAGAAGCTATATGCATTACTTCTAGCATATTTAAGGGTACGAGTGGTGGCCTTTCATCCCCCTCAGGTGTTACCCAGGTCTTCCCCCTGTTTCCCCAAGTGTCTATGGTTGCTGCTATGTGGACCCAATCCACATTGTCCGACTCAGTCATCCCAGGTAGTACATCCAAATAAGTAGAATCTTCCCCAACATCAGTGTCCACTTTACATGTGTAACAATACTGCAATGGGGTCGAGTGAATTGTGGTGTCAGATCTATGATCAATTATAAACTTGTTTCCTAGAGTATGTGCACGACCAGTTACAAGATCCACTTGAATGGCAGAATCTTGGAACTGCAAGTAGACATGGTTTTTAGACCAATCATGCACCATTTTTGCTTCCCTCATGAAAGGACGTCCTTAGATGACCTTAGATGCCATAGTTTGTTTGGAAAAATCCATAACAATGAAGGTATTTCTTATTTTATGTCCAAAGACCTTGATCTTGAGATCTTCTAGCATCCCAATAGGTTTAACAAGAGACCCATTGGTCATCTTTACTACTATGGTTGTGGTCCCAAGGTGAGGTCTTCCCATAGTTTCCCAGCAATTTTTAGTCACAATGCTAACCCCAGTGCCACCATCAAGGATTCCCTTTACAGTTAATCCCTTGGAAGTTATTGGTATGGTTGCATTGGATTCATCGCCCTCAAAGTATTGTCCCAACTTGTTAACAAGTATTTCTACAACAGGATTCTCATTTAGGTTGGGTTGTGGATCCAAGTGTTCCTCCTCTATTGGCATCTCCCTAGCTCCATCCGTCTATGAAAATTGTGGTAGCCCGACCTTCAGTTCTCCATTGAGGAAAGCTCGAAGAGCTAAGAATAGCTTAGGGTCTCCATACAGTTTAGACATGATGGTGGTTCTAACTTCTGAAGCCATGAAATCCATCAATTTGGCAATGTTTACTGGCACATTTTGGGCTTCGGTCCCTTGATGTGGGGAAGATGGGATCTCCATTTCTTTGATTGGGTCAGGTAGTCCCTCTCTGTAAACATTCTTTCCAACAAGAAGTGAGTACGCCCACTTTCCCATGACTTTCAGTCACTTTCTTCTTGGATGACACTAGGTATGGCTAAGGGTCTATGGACTTGGTGAGGTTGTTGTTGCGTAGGGGAACACTATGTCTGTAATCTGGATCTGCCTAGGTGCTGATCAAGATCCCTTTGGGTCTCTTCTACCAAACTCTTTAATTTCTTGACTCGCTCGATCTCCTCCGTAGGGTTTGGGTAAGTTCCTATCTTCTTTTTGGGTCCTGGTCATGTGGCTCATGATGATCTTCCTTGTTGGTTTCTGATAGCGGGAAAAAGACCAGTGCAATTGGGTGGCCTCTATACTCGTGCACACTCCACAAACCACGCCTCATGCAAACAAGCAAAGAACAAAACAAAGGGGGCACCACCCTAAATTAAGAGGTTTAGGGACCTCACACATAGTGCACATAGGCAAGTGAGACTTTTGGCATTATGATGGCATCAAAACATATGGCAAAACACATAGAAACGAAGCTTAGGGACCTTATGTAGCATATATGTACACAAGACATCAGCTTAGCAATACAACGACATCTGATCATACATAACAAGGATATAGAGAAGCAAGCCAAGGATGGCATAATCCCTTGTAAAAAAAAAACAATCAACCCAGCAAGTAGGTATGATCCTACTAGCAACACATTGATAGCCGTTTTTCGGCTCTCTGTAATTGCCATAGTGAGTTATCTCACCCTATCAAATCACTCAAACACTGTGGTTACCCTCACCCTTTCACTGTATATAGGTGCGTGTGAGTTAGGGGACTTTTCCCATATCTCCTTACTGAAATAAAAAACCCTCAATTAGTTAGTCATTGGGCTAGTTGAGCCAAAAAAATAAAAAATATAAAAAATATAAGTATATTATGGCCCATGCGTATGTAAATATTTCTTTGTATATAGGGCCTAAATAAAAGATTTTTTCATAATTATTTTGGTATTTATTTAAATATTTCTACTTAGGTGTGTGGTATTTATGCTTTGTACATTGCCTCACCATTACCACAATTTTTCTTACCATTTTTAATACTCTTTATTCCATATAGAAATATTTTCATGTAAGCTTCTCTTATATTTGGTGTAACTCCACCCCAACAAAAATCCAAAAAAAGTAGTTTTATTTATGTGTATATTTTTTCACTATTGTAATTTTTCCCTTCCTACATCTATTTTGTTTTTTTTCTAAAAAATTAGAACACCAAAAATATTTATCTTTTTATGGTAGCCTCATAATGAGAGAGATTTCTTTTGACCCCTTTATATTTTTTCCACTTATATTATTTATATTTGACATGTACATATTTTTTAGACCCCTCAATATTTGATTTTCTTAGTTGTACTATTCACTTATATCATGATCTCAACAATATCTTCAATCATAGACCTACCAAATAAGGTCAAGGGTAGGTGGCATGCATACATGCACTACGGAGGGCTTACTCTTGGAGGTATTCAAAAGAATCATCCAAAGAAGGACTCCACAAGGACCTTGTGCAATGGAAAAAAACGGTCGGTTTTGCTGAATTTTTAAAGTTCACTTGCTCTCCGAATTTGAAAAGGTGATACAAACAAAAGTTGTAGCTCGTGAGCTGAACTTTTGCCTCAAAGTTTTTCATATTTTTTTGAGCTACGAGCTGTGAGCTATGATTTTATTAGTGGACCCCAATTTTCCCATGCTATGCAGCCACACTCTCTCTTCCACTTTATCATTTTCCTCTTTCACACACACTTCTCCACTCATCATCCCCACCTATCTCACCACTCCTCTCTGCACCCTACTCACCTTCTCCTCAACCTTGAAGAATAAGAGAAACCATGGTGAACTCATACCTCCCACACACAATTCCATTCCAAAATTGACCACCTAGTCTCATTTTTCCTCCTCCAAATTACCCATATCTATCAAAAAAACCACAAAATTCAGCCTCTTCTCTTAAAAGACAGCATCATGGTGGTTGATTACTCAGCTTCAATTACCTTGTCTCTCAAGGAAGGTCAAGAGTGGAGAAAAAATGTACCGTCAAAGCTAGTGGACCGTCAACAAGCGTCAAAATTGGCCCTACTCAAGACACTTGGAGCATCAACCTTGTAAGAAATCCACCTTTTCTTACCTCTTAAGAGTTTTTCTTCCTTATTTGTATCCTACATGGATACTCCCATTGTAAATATCCAATTCCATTTGTAAATTAATACTAACTCTACTAACACTAACCCACTATGAAAAGTCCTATCACCTCCATTTCTCTCCTCTCTCTTTCCCCACCAACTTCTTGATAATTCCAAGCAAAAGAAATTAGATAAATTGCTGAAAATCTAACCCAACCATGGTTAGAGGAGTAACCCTAGCCTTCAAAATTGCTATAAAAGGAGGGTGTAGCTAGCACAAAAGGGGGGAGCCATAAGCAAGAGCACTATGCTATAGCTTGAGAAGCCAAGCTCAACCTCTCTAGAAGGAGCTCTTGAGTGGAAGCTCATTGTCTTATGCATGTGCATGTGTTGTAATAGGGGATTAGCAAGGGAACTCTATGCCATTGTAAGAGAGAGAGTGATCATTCAATTGAGAGTAGGAAATCTATCATTTCTCCTACTAGTGTAAGCCCAACATTTGCTGAATCAAGGAGGGTGGATTTGGACTAAGCTTGGATACTTTGTCTCCCTTCCAACGTGAAGTAATGGAGAACAAGGATGCGTAAGTGTCTTGGTGTTTATTGTTAAGTTCTTGATAGCTTGTCTCTGGTGTTGTCATCAATCTAGCCATAAATCCCACATACTGTAAGAGGGCGACAGGGTGGAGAGGACTCCCCTGGCCTTAAGACAGTGATTGGGGTGGCTTTTCTTGTGATGTGTTGTGGTGAAATTTACGCAAGCTATGTTGAACAAATACTAATCTCACTTTGATTTTTCATGACAGATTTGTAAGAACGTATTAATGCAACAAGCACCCCCTCCCCCTTTCTCTCTCTTTCTCACATATATATATTTATGTTTGCTTGATCATTAATGATACACTTCAAAGCAGCCCGAGCACCATCTCTCTCTCTCTCTCTCGTGTTTTAGTGTGTGAGAGTGTTCCATTGGTGTTAGGGTTAGTGTAAATTCCTTGCTTGTTTGTGGGTTGCTCTAACGATTCTCCTCTTTTGCGTCCTAGTTCGCTCTTAAACTAGGTGGTGCCCCTTGTGTAGTTGGGATTTGGCTGGGGGTTTGTTGTTTTGGTTTGTGTTGTGTTGTGCCCCAGCCCCATTGAGCAGCACGGGAGCCTTGAAGGGTGTCTAGAGGTTGCTCTTCTTGTTGCCCGCCCCGGACCGCCTCAAATTTGTGCCCCCACTGAGGAATGATTTTGTGCTTATTGTTGTTGTATTGCATGAATGTTTGAATTTTAGCATAATCCAGTAGATTATATGAATCATGAAAGCTTGTATGACCGAGTTAATTTCAAGGCAACAAAAAATGATCTAGAATATGGTTTGGATTAGCATAACATAAGAAAGGAAAAAAACACATTTTCACATAAGAATCTAGAATTCATGTTGAAAGACCTTTCAAGACTTTGTGTAGTTAGTTGATATCATGAGAGAAAATGATTGTTTGGAACTAAACTTTGTGTGTTTCTAGCATTGAGAGACTATGACACGCTATACTTTTGATGATATCCCAATCTTCTTCGGAAATCTAGAAGAAGATGTTGATGATTTTCTTGTTGATTTTAAAATGGTCTGTTGTATCCTTGGTAAAAGGGATGACATTGAAAAAGGGGATTTTCTATTGCTATGCCTTAGAGGCAACGCTGAGCAATGGTTTTGGAGTATGTCTTCTCAGATTGAAGATGGATATACCCAAATTTCCAAAGCTTTGAAGACCAGATTCTCTAAATTTCCAACAACAGAGACAGCATGGGCTTCATTAGGAAGACTTCAACAACATGGTGAAGACTACTATGCTTATGAGGATATTTTTTCTCGTCAATGGGGAAGATGTGGGTTTAGTTCTACATTTCCAAATTATGTAAAAATGGAGCAATTTATTTCGGGTTTGTCTCCTTTCCTAAAGACTAAGGTTACTTGTAGTGGACCCTCTACCTTTGAAGAAGCGGTCACTATTGCTCGAAGGAAGTTTCACAAGTACTTCTACATCAAAAATGGTTTCCATCATGCTGGAAGAACCAACCACCATGAAAGTGTTTCTATCAAGGAGTCATCTCCGTTGCCATACTTGTCTCCTTCTACTCCGACAAATGTTGAAGAAGTTACTTACATGCCAACTGATTATTCAAGTGCTTAAGTGTGTGGCCAAGATTCAAATGTGGAATCTCTTTCTTCTACCTTTATCACAAGCATGCAAAAATCGACACAAGATATCTCAAATGGCATTGATGATTCAATAATGGATACATCCAACCTTTTGGCGGAGGATCAATTTCTAGTCCGAGCAGACGAAGATTTTGTGCAACATGACTCTATGGAGAATGAAGACCTTGAAGGTAACCTTGATCTTATGGAATGTTCTGAGAGTGTATCTTGTCTAAAAGAAGAGAGTGAAGAAGAAGATGAAATCATAGGTGGGGAGATCATAGACCACATTGATCATAAAGAAATGATTGTGTACATGGAATGCCAACTCCAAAACAAAGTAGAAGAGTGTGAGTTGAATCCATGTGAGGATAATCTTCAAGAAGTGTTTGAGGATGTTGAAAAGCATTGGTATGACCAATGTATGTTAAGCATGGAGAAACCTATCATGCAAGAAGCCAAAGTTTTCACAAAATCAAATAGTAATCCATCAACCTTTGAGGTGGTACAATGTGAGGAGTTACAACCTTGCCAAAGGGGGGGCTTAGAAGGGGATGAAGAACATGGGAGAGTAGTAAAAAATAAAATCATAAAAGGAAATTGTCAGAAGGGTATCATTCTCTCCAATGGTGTTTTAGTGGGTGGCTCTTCATTCATGGGACAAGCTCTTAGCAAGAAAATCCAAACTTTTGAAGATCCAATCATCTTCACATTGGGTTTCACCTCTTCAAAGTCAACTTCTCCTCTCTTTATATATACCTTTCATCGGGAGCACCATACCATCGGGAGCACCATACCATCGGGTGAAATTTACGCAAGCTATGTTGAACAAATACTAATCTCACTTTGATTTTTCATGACAGATTTGTAAGAAGGTATTAATGCAACAAGCACCCCCTCCCCCTTTCTCTCTCTTTCTCACATATATATATTTATGTTTACTTGATCATTAACGATACACTTCAAAGCAGCCCGAGCACCATCTCTCTCTCTCTCTCTCTCTCATGTTTTAGTGTGTGAGAGTGTTCCATTGGTGTTAGGGTTAGTGTAAATTCCTTGCTTGTTTGTGGGTTGCTCTAACGATTCTCCTCTTTTGCGTCCTAGTTCGCTCTTAAACTAGGTGGTGCCCTTGTGTAGTTGGGATTTGGATGGGGGTTTGTTGTTTTGGTTTGTGTTGTGTTGTGCCCCAGCCCCATTGAGCAGCACGGGAGCCTTGAAGGGTGTCTAGAGGTTGCTCTTCTTGTTGCCCGCCCCGGACCGCCTCAACATCAATACCTTAGAGAATGATGGCGAGGATGGTGGCCATGGAGCATGAGAGAAGACTCCTTATTTAGGTTTTAGGGCTAGTAATGTAGCATACTAGAGGGAGAGAGAGAGAGGGAGAGAGAGTAGAGCTCCATCCATAGCTCCTCGTTGTGAGCAATGTCGTCATAGCTTCATTGCTTGGTGAAGTGGGTGAAGTGTTGTTTTTGAGTGAGAGAAGGCCTCCTTATATAGGTTTGTGAGAGGGTTTAGGATTAGGGATAAACATGCTTAAATCCGCTGATTGGGGTTACTTTTTGCTTAGGGTTGTCAACAGATTGAGGTCACCTGATATGTCACCATCAAGATATTCTCTAGAGTGATGTGAGAGGAGAGGGTAAATGCTGATTTTTCTGATTGTGACACATGAGGATAAGGCCTTGACCAGCATTTAAGTGCAGGTTAGGTGGCTATTGAAACTGGAGGTTCTGCACATGTCAGGGGGGGACCTGCGGGGGGGAGGTGGCAGCTGGGTCCTCTTGAATATCAAATTCTCAAAAAATCCTCAACCATGGCTTCTTTTGACATGTGTTCTTTGAAAAAATCAGCATGTCTCTTTTCAACTCAAAAGTCTTTATCCCTGTTGACTCACCTTCACCATAAGATTTTTCCCTTTTCTCCTCCTGTAAATGCATTGTTGATGCCCAATCACTGCTTCTAGTAACAGTGAACTGTTACCTACCAAATACTTATGGTGCAGTAAAAAATATTTACCATGGGTAAAAAAAGTTACTGTAGGTAAAAAGTGATTTGTATTTACCATGTAGGTGAAAAATATTTACTGTAGGTAAAAAATATTTACTGTGGTAAAAAAATATTTACTGTCGGTAAAAAAGTGAAAACGGAGTATGCTGTGCTGTGAGTTCACACGAACATCCTCGTGTAAATTTCACTAGAAATTCACACCTAGAATGGGCTATTCTGTAAGATATAGGTTGTAGGCATGCATAAGAGCTCGTTCCCACGTATCTTCTGTCCATGGCACTTTTTACTCTTTGGTGCTTGTGAAGTAGATTTTTCTTCTCTTTCGAGATCCCTTGGACTAGAGTATCCTCATCTCCCTAACAACTGACTGTGCCTTTATTGCATCTTCAGAAGGGGTCCTAAAAACCATGCATCATATAGCCCTCCCCCTTAAGCTAGAGGTATTTGATGCCTCTAGCTGTAGGTTGTGCTACAATAGGGTTCTCTTGAATACTTATGCACCTGGTACCAATTGAATTTGCCATGTTACGGCTTTCTTGGCTGATGCACCCTGTTTAGTCCTTTCTGATGAATAATTGTATCCATCCATGACTAACAACTGGTCTCCTAGACCCTTGAAAGCCATACCCCCTCCATCCGCTTTCACTGGTAGCATTCTCTTTTTTTCTTTTTTCTTTTTTTTCTTCTCTTTCTTTCCTATTTTTTTTTCCTTTTTTTTTTTTTTTTGAAACGACTATGTACATGATTGTTACCTTAGTTGGAGCTCGAATATGATGAGCTCTCCTCTGAACCATCCTTAGTATTGATTTCACCAGCATATGGCTGTGAAAGACGACATTGGTAGGCCTTCAATCGCCAACCATTTACCGGGGTCTGATGTACCTTACCATCTAGGTCACCTAGTTGGTAACTACCATTTGAGAACCTCTGTATCACTACAAAAGGGCCTTCCCACTTAAGCAAGAACTTACCATCCTTCCTGCGATCAAAGCGATTGTCGTATCTGAGCACTAAAGAACCTTCCTTGATACCTTTCTTGACAAGGTTGCGATTGAACTTCTTTCATTTCTTCTCTGCCTGGGCTGCATAGTACTTCACTGCTGACTCTCGATCTAGCCCTAACCTCTCCAAATCGATGATTCTTCCTTCCACCTGCTTCTCTTGACTATCCTCTTGATGTGCTTTTAGAACTCGGAGGCTCGCTAGCTCCACTTCTATAGGCAATAGTGCCTCTTGCCCGTAAACCAAGTGAAAAGGTGTATACCCCAAGGATGTTTTAAAGGATGTTCGGTAGGCCCAAAGTGCTGCATCTAGGTGTTTGTCCCATGTCTTAGGATGTAAATGCACTTGCTTAGTGATGATTTTACATATAAGACCATTTACCTTTTCCACAAGACCATTGCACTGAGGGTAGTATGGTGTAGAGTGCCTACGCTTGATTTTTAACTTGCTCATCAATTGCCCGACTAAATCAGCTCGAAATCCCGGTCCCCTATCCGAGAGAATCTCCAAAGGTGTGCCAAAAAGGCAACAAAGGCATTCAAAAATGAAATCACTCACGTCCTTGGCTGGGATGCGCTTTGTGGGACGAGCTTCTGTCCATCTGGTCATGTACTCCACCCCCATAATGATGTATTCCTTCCCTGATTGAGTGCAAGGTAGTGGCCCTATTGCATCTATCCCCCATTTTTCAAATGGCCCATAGGTTTTGATTGGATGTTGATTTTCATGGGTAAGACGCCTTGGTCCAGCTTTTTGGCAAACCTCACATGTGCGGCACCAATGTTGTACATCTCGATGGAGGCTTGGCCACGTAAACCCTGCTTGTAAAATCTTTCTGCTAGTAATCTCTTGTGCAAAGTGGCCACCACACACACCTTCATGACAACTAAACAAAATATCCTTTATCTCTTGGGATGCAGGAACTCTCCTTAAGACAGCATCTTTCCCTCTACAATACAAGTCCTCATTCACTAAGCTATAGCTGGTAGCCTTTTTTTCCAACCACCTATGTTCACTTTTACTCATACCAGAGGGTGCTTCACAATGCTCAAGAAAGTAAAGTAAATCATGCAGCTCCTCCTTTCCCTGGTATAAAGGACCTTTCACAAGGATAGCACCTACTATGAGAGTTTGTAGTTCTTCACCTGCTAAGGCATCTGCTTCTCGATTTTGATCTCTAGGTACAAAGTGCACTCGAACTTCTTTAAAACCCTTCAACAAGGCCTTTGCTTCCCTCATCTTAACAGAAAATTTGTCATTTTTACAGGCCCATACACCAACCATTTGCTTAACAATCAACATGGAGTCACAAAAAACATTTAGCTTTGTGATGCCCTGAGAAAGACAACATTGCAACCCTAAAACAAGGGCATGGTACTCTGCTTCATTGTTAGAATGAACCTCTTTTAGATGAAACCCTTTTGCAAAGATCTTCTCCTTCTCTAGACCTAATATTACTATGCCTGCTGATGCCTTGTCTTTGGTCCTCTTGTAAGCCCCATCAAAATATAGACTGTGTGCTCCCAGTAGAACTTCAAGCTCCGGGATAGGCGGTACCTTACTAGGTGCCTCTTTCTTGGCCTTCTCATAACACCTTTGTGTGAGGACATCTGCCAAACAAGCACGGGTGGAATCCTCTACTTGTAGTGTGTAGTCAAACTCTTGAAGCTGCACCACCCACTTTGCTATTCTTTGAGACAATTCCATGTGTTGTAGGGCATATGGAAAAACCTCCTCAGTTGTGATCACCACAAATTGTCTCGGAAGTAAGTAAGCGCGAAACTTCTCCACTGCAAACTTCAAAGCTAGCACCAATTGCTCAGTTGCGCTGAAACCCTTTTCAGCAGCTGTCATCACTCTACTAGAGAAGTAGACTGGTCTCATGAGAGATGTCTTTAGGTCTTTTTGCATCAAGACAGCTCCTAGAGCTTCTGGACCTACACTAGGATTTACATAGAATAATTCACCCCATGTGGGTTGTAGGACGACAGGCAATGAGCTCAAAATGGTTTTAACTTCTTGAAAGCACCTTTCACCCTCCTCACTCCATGTCAATGTAGTGTGTTTAGTGAGTTGCTGCAAAGGATAGATTGCCCGAGAAAGGAGATGTATGAATCGTCCCATGTAGCGAACCTTTTGAATGACGGAGACTAGTTGCTTCACGTTTGAAGGAGTAGGTAAAGCTAACAATGTCTTTACCTTTTCAGGGTCAGCCTCAATACCATCTTGAGACACAACATGGCCTAGTAGAGTGACCTTGCTCTCACCTATGTGGCACTTGTCTTTATTCAATTGCCCACCCAATTGGGCCAGACGGGTGAAACCTTCATCAACCTTGGACAGATGTACTTCCCTAGAGCTGTAAATGCAAAAATCATCAATGAAGACTCGTATGGACTTACCAAAGTAAGGTTGAAACACCAAGTTCATAAACCTCTGGAAAGTAGCTGGGGAATTAGTTAAACCAAAAGGCATAACTCTATAAGCAAAACACCCCCAAGGTGTTATGAAGGTAGTCTTTCTTTGGTCTTCATCTGCAATTCTGATTTGGAAGTAGCCTGAGTACCCATCACACACTGTGTACCTTTCATGACCAGCCACTTCATTTAGTATTTCATCTTGAAAAGGCAAAGGAAAATGGTCCCTTTTTGTGGCTGCGTTTAGAGGCTTGTAATCCACACATACCCTCCACTTCCCATTTTTCTTTGGTGCTACCACAACTGGAGACACCCACTCAGAATCTTCCACTGGGTAGATAAATCCTGCCTTGAGTAATCTTTTTACTTCTTTTAAGAGTGCATCTTGTTGCACTAGCCCTAATCTCCTTAGCCTTTGCACCACTGGTTTGGCACCTTCCTTTAATTGGATATGGTGTTGGGTTACCGTCACTCCTTTAATGTGCTCGTAATGAGTTATAAAGAGGCCAGCATGCTTCTTTAGTACCTGCAAATAGGGTTCTCTCTCTTCTTCTAGTAGGTACTTAGCTAGCATCTCCTCTAAGCCTGTGGCTTCTTCCTTGTTTAGAGAGTCTTGACCACCTTCTCCTTCTGGGTTTCACAGTATTATACCCATGACTTCCAAAGAGCTAGCATCCTCCTCAGATGACTCATCCTCAGATGAAGAGCAACTGCTTGTGCTCCATTCATCCATAGAAGTCTCCATCTCTAGGTCTTGTTGTCTACCCTGCTTCATGTCATACACAATTTTTTGTTGCTTGCCACTTACCTTATGATTTGGTCGCAACTCAAGGGAACCTATCTCCCAATCTTGCCTAGCTTTCATAGCCATAAGCCAAGGTCTTCCAAGGATTAGCGGATAGCCCTCCCCCTTAGTTGGGATCACATAAGCATCAATTGAGACTGCAACACCAAAAGCTGAAACCTTCACTCCATTAACCTTTCCCACACAAGCCACCCTTACATTATTTGCCATCTTAGATTGTAAGGAAGTTTGCTCGTTTACTTCCAAACCCAACCTGCGCATTAATTTCTCGGTCATAACACAAATCTCGGCTCCACCATCTACGTACACATTGGAGACTCGCTGACTCTTAATCTCTGCATCAATGACTGGCACGATATCCTTCATGCCTCTTGCACTAATAGACCCAACTGACTTTGCCTTAGCCCTCCTGGTGCTGACCATCTTAGACCAGGTTCTACGCATCTTTGGGGAAAGGTGGAGGAGTTGCTGCCATGAAATCTTTGGTCCTTGCTTACTCACATCTGCTACCAAGTCGTAAGGTATGGATCCTACCCCAAGTGGAAAGTCTTCTACTCCTATGTACCTCCTTGACCTAATATTCCTTTTCTTGTCTCCTATCACTTGGGAGGAACCCTCATTCCCTTTACCCGGCTCTGAAGCTTCCATTTCATCAGTTCTTTGTCTCCTAACTCTCTTTATTGGCATGGCAACAGCTTCCTCCATTTTTTCTTTCCCTTTATCCTTACCATTGTCAAGACTTATGACAGAGACATCCCTGTCCTCCCCTCCCGATGGTAGTGGAGGGATCTCTGCTGGTGCTTGTGGTGGTGGAGGAGGGGGTCTCAATATTTGGATTGGTGGAGCCATGTGTGCATTTTGTCCATTTAGTGGCCTAGCTCGAGGAGGAGTGACTTGCTGGCGAGGAGGCCGTCTTTGATTACCATTTCCTTGATAGCGTCGTGGATGGGGGCAATAATACATGCCGTGACCTACCTCTCCACAGTTGTAGCAAATGTACTCACGTGCTTGCCTTTGTCCTTCTTGTCTATTTCGTTCATTTCCTGGCTGGGGAGCCCTTACACCTTGAACCAGATTGATGGACAGGCTCTCTAGTTGATTGGTGATTTGTTGAAGTAATTCTTGTTGAGAGGACTCTTGGTCTGTTGCTCCTGTCCCTGCTACTACCCTTGCCGTAGGTTGAGCTAGCGGTGGAGGCTCCATTCCCCCTTGTAGTTGAGCTTGGAATTTTAACTTCCTATCCTTCTCCCTTGCATAAGTCATAGATTTATCAAAGGTATCTGGGAATTTACCTTTTACCTTTTCTCGAAGGATGGGGTAAAGCCCTGCCAGGAAACAGTCCTTCTTTAGTCATTCTGGCGCCCTTTCTCCTTCACCTAGTGATGCACACCATTTCTCCCACAGGTTGGAAAACTTTCCTTCATAGCTTCTATAGTCATTGGGTGATGTTTGGCGTAGCTCTAAGAGTTGTCTCCATATCTGCTCCGGAGGCTCATGGCGGCGAAATTCTTAGATGAAGGCCATCTTTAAGGACTCCCAGTCTCTTCTTTCTTCAGGTGCCAAAGTTTGATACCATAATTTTGCACCTTCCCTCAAGACCAAAGGAAAGGCCCTTAACTTAGTAGCTTCATCATCCCTTCCCGATACCAGAAAGGCCATTTCCAAATTATCCAAAAAGTCTGGAGCAACCTCCCCAGGCTTACCATAAAAATTAGGGAAGGCCATAAGTGAGAGAGTAAACAATTACACAAACAGCTCCAATTTATTTTAAAATAGAGTATGGTAATTACAATTTGGAGCTTTAGCACAACTTAGCTCAAAATAGGATGAAGATCGACACATCAAAGGAATGGTAATAGTCTAGTAAGGGTAGAATGACAGGATGAGGAGAGCGCAAGATTTCCCCAAGTCTCTCGCCTCCAAACAACAGGGCTATTCTTTGCTGATAAAATATTTTTCTATCAAATACAAATATTCACACGGATATGACGCACAAAATGGAAAGGAAACATGCGGGGATCATCATTCTCATTATTGGCATCCATACTTACACACAAGAGCCTAGCTTAGTTGCACCACCTTGGGACCAATGAGCCTGATTAGCCACAGAAGGTCAGCACCTCGGATCACTTCGACTCTTCCTGATGCATCTGTGAAGACGTAAGGCGTGATGGCAACACTTTGTACAATGCTGAGCCTTTTAGCAAGCAACAATTGGATGCTATTACCATAATCAGCATGACGAATGAAAGTGACACCATTAATGTGCAGCACATCATCAACTAAGATAGTTTCCTTAGATTGAGATAACTTCTCGAAAATTAGCAGCAAAGGTAGGGCAGGGAGGCTTTTCACCCGGTCTCCAAAGCACTTTGGACAATATCCAAAGTGATCTCCACGCGGACAGGAGGTTGGCTTGGGATTGGTGGTGTCTGGATTCACAAAGTGCACTGGGAGCACTCGCAGACGGGCGGCAATCTTGTAGGCAAGCCTTCGCCTCTTTGCTTCAGGAGGATTTAGGGGTGAGAGTCGTGGTTGCAAGTTGGAGGTTGAAGTTGGTTGCTCACTAGCCTTTTTCTTGCCTGTAATGGTCATGTAATCCCTTATTAATGAGATTAAGCCAAATGTTACCTTACGCTTGAGCACGCGCTGCAGCCTTAGGCCACTTAGGTGTAGAGGTGATCTTCCTCCTCTTAGTCGGCTCCTTAGGAAAGAGAGGTCTGGTGATGCTTTCTCTTCCCTTAATGTGTGTCACAGTACCTTCGTGTATGCTGATGTAGAATATTTCAAGCTCGTGTTCGTTGGAGGTTTGTGGAGCACTCATAGGGTGAGAGGAGAGGTATATCAAGCTCTTCTTCTCACTCTCCTTCATTGACGACGATCACGAACAAGGCATGTAGAAGAACTTACTTCTTGAATTTCAATGACACTGCAACCTGGTAACAAGACCGCGATGAAAGCTTTTAAGGCCTCTAAAGCCTCCTCCTCTTCTGTTCTCCAATTTGCAAACTCCTCACGCCATTCGTCCATGTTGTAGATTGCACATCTTCATTGCTTGTGGACTGAAGGTCTGTGTAGCCCTCCTCAGTGGGGGCACCAAAATGATAGCGGGAAAAAGAGCAGTGCAATCGGGTGGCCTCTCTACTCGTGCACACTTCACAAACCACGCCTCATGCAAACAAGCAAAGAACAAAACAAAGGGGGAACCACCCTAAATTAAGAGGTTTAGGGACCTCACACATAGTGCACATAGGCAAGTGAGACTTCTCGCATTATGATGGCATCAAAACATATGGAAAAACACATAGAAACGAAGCTTAGGGACCTTATGTAGCATATATGTACACAAGACATCAGCTTAGCAATACAACGGCATCTGATCATACATAACAAGGATATAGAGAAGCAAGCCAATGATGGCATAATCCCTTGTCAAAAAAAAAAATCAACCCAGCAAGTAGGTATGATCCTACTAGCAACACATCAATACCTTAGAGAATGATGGCGAGGATGGTGGCCATGGAGCATGAGAGAAGACTCCTTATTTAGGTTTTAGGGCTAGTAATGTAGCATACTAGAGGGAGAGAGAGAGAGGGAGAGAGAGGAGAGCTCCATCCATAGCTCCTCGTTGTGAGCAATGTCGTCATAGCTTCATTGCTTGGTGAAGTGGGTGAAGTGTTGTTTTTGAGTGAGAGAAGGCCTCCTTATATAGGTTTCTGAGAGGGTTTAGGATTAGGGATAAACATGCTTAAATCCGCTGATTGGGGTTACTTTTTGCTTAGGGTGGTCAACAGATTGAGGTCACCTGATATGTCACCATCAAGATATTCTCTAGAGTGATGTGAGAGGAGAGGGTAAATGCTGATTTTTCTGATTGTGACACATGGGGATAAAGCCTTGACCAGCATTTAAGAGCAGGTTAGGTGGCTGTTGAAACTAGAGGTTCTGCACATGTCAGGGGGGGACCTGCGGGGGGGAGGTGGCAGCTGGGTCCTCCTGAATATCAAATTCTCAAAAAATCCTCAACCATGGCTTCTTTTGACATGTGTTCTTTGAAAAAATCAGCATGTCTCTTTTCAACTCAAAAGTCTTTATGCCTGTTGACTCACCTTCACCATAAGATTTTCCCCTTTTCTCCTCTGTAAATGCATTGTTGATGCCCAATCACTGCTTCTAGTAACAGTGAACTGTTACCTACCAAATACTTATGGTGCAGTAAAAAATATTTACCATGGGTAAAAAAAGTTACTGCAGGTAAAAAGTGATTTGTATTTACCATGTAGGTGAAAAATGTTTACTGTAGGTAAAAAATATTTACTGTGGTGAAAAAATATTTACTGTCGGTAAAAAAGTGAAAACGGAGTATGCTGTGCTGTGAGTCCACACAAACATCCTCGTGTAAATTTCACTAGAAATTCACACCTAGAATGGGCTATTCTGTAAGATATAGGTTGTAGGCATGCATAAGAGCTCGGTCCCACGTATCTTCTGTCCATGGCACTTTTTACTCTTTGGTGCTTGTGAAGTAGATTTTTCTTCTCTTTCGAGATCCCTTGGACTAGAGTATCCTCATCTCCCCAACAACTGACTGTGCCTTTATTGCATCTTCAGAAGGGGTCCTAAAAACCATGCATCAGTTTCTTTCCTAGTGGTTGTTTTGGTATCCATGGTTTCACCTGAATCAGAATCCTCTTCAGTGTGGTTCATATATATGGGGTCATCACCAGTCCCTATGTTGGTCTTTGAACTGGGGTCTGACTTTGTTGCTTTTTGCGATCTCATCCTTTGTGTTTTTTTCTTCTTTTGAGGTTGGGCAATTGATGTCATGTCTCTTTCTTCAAGAATATAATTTTATTTTTGGAGCATCGATCGTGTGAGTATGTTTACTCGTACCCCATGTGTACTTTGTGATGGCTCCTCGGTAACCTCAATCAAGTTTAATGGCTCGATCTTTGGTGCATTTGGATTATTTAGACATTGGGCAATCAAATGATGTATGCCGCATCGATTACACATGATTATCGGCATTGTAGACGTGCTCGCTTGATTGGTTTGCATTAGTGTGGCATTCTTTTGTAGCCTAATAGGACACTCAGCCACAGGATGTGGACCTCCACACTCATAGCATTGAAGACTTGGTCTCTCGGCAGTGTAATTGATATTTTGGTCTCTTGCACCAAGAGGAGCTACTTGATAGAGAGGTTTGACTTGTCCCTAATAGTCCTCCATGTAGTACTGTGGACTTTCTTCAAGCGCATCAATCCCATAGGCAATATTAGGGTCTATATCTTCCTCAAAGCCTTCCAAACAAGCAATACATGACTCACAACCCACTTGATTCACATAAGTGATTCTCGGATGTGGTGGTTGCGGTCCTAGCATTAGAGGTGGTAAGGATGTTGTTTGAAAAACATTTTGGGCCCTAAGGACCATGTGTTGTGATGTTTGTTCAAGAGGTGGGGCCGGCATCAATGCAAGCACTCGAGGTGTGTCTGTCCATGCTAAGGTTGGTCTATTGGCCATCGCGTGCTTAAATACTATGCAATCCTTAGCTTGATGACCATACCTCCCACAGTCATTGCAATTTCTATTGAATTTTACTCTAGAAGTAGGGCATTCATTGGGTACTATGCGGACCATAGCATATTGAGCACCATTGTTGCTCCCTTCTTGGATACAGTGGAGCACAATTGTCTCTAAGACTCTCTTGAATGGCCTTGGTGAGATCTGCTAAAGTCATCTCAGATATCTTTGGCTCCTTAGCAATAGGCTTAAGGGTCATTTGCTGATGCCCCGATGCTTGCGAGCTAGTAGATTTAGGCTCAACAGACACTCTTTCTCCTTGAATCATTAAATTATTCTCCAATTGGATTTTGCACTGGTTGTGACTGCTTCCCAAGTGATGATACCTCTAATGACTAGGCCATTGTAGATATCCTCAGGTTGTAATCCCCTAATGAATCTATCAAGCAATTGATTATTATTGAAGTGCTCATTTAGATTACAACGAGAATTCAAATGCTTCAAGCGACTAATAAAGTCTCTCACCAACTCTCCTTCCTCTCGTTGGGCTTTCTGGAGTTGAGAGGATACACCCCAAATCACTCCCTCTCGTATGTATTATTTCAAGGACAGTCTCCTAAGAGTAGGGTAAATCGTTTTTTCTTCCACCCTTAGGGTTCTATACCAATCTCCAGCCTTCCCACTTGAGGTTAGGCTTAAAGCATTACTCGTATGCAGGTCATTGTGTTCTCCTAAAGAATCACATATGTATTCAAACACTTTGATATGCTTTCTCACATCCCCATCTCCACTAAAATTTTATGTGATCTTGGCTATTGGTATTGCCTTACTTTTGGGCTCTCTGTCAGGCATGTTACGCATATTCTCAGCAATAGATCGACTGATGGTTTGAGCAAATGCTGTCAAATCTCCTAAATAAGCAAGTATAGTGGCCGCCGCAGGTGCAGGCGCTCCTGGAACTACATGTGGGATGGGAGTTGGCCTTGGCCTTGGCATTTGCGTGGCCCCTCGGGTCCCATACCTCATATGGTGGTGTACTACCTGGTGGTCCAAAGTTCATGGGTGTGGCCCTAGGCGTAGCCGGTGCCGGGTACGACATGTTATTGCTAGATGGTATGGCCCCACTTGAATAAGAGATCCGATAATGCCATTGTGGAGTGTAAGCCCTTGGCATAATTGAATCTTCAATTGAAAATAGCCTGAAAAACCATCACACACACTGTACCTCTCATAACCTGCCACTGAATCCAAGATCTGATCAATGAATGGAAGAGGATATGGGTTCTTCTTAGTGGTTGCATTTAGGGGTTTAAAATCTACACAAATCCTCCACTTCCCATCCTTCTTTGGACTGACTACTACTAGACTCACCCATTCTCTGTTCTCTACTGGAACTATGAACCCTGCCTTCAATAACTTGTCCACCTCTACCCACAAGGCTTCCATTTGCTCTTGACCCATCCTTCTTAGCCTTTGCTGTACTGGCTTAGCACCTTCTTTCAGCTCTTTATGCATCTCTTCACCCTTGAACCCTCTGATCTCTTCATATGAAGTAATGAACAAATTAGAAAAACTAGCCAGCATGCGCAAATATATCTCCTTCTCCATAGCTGAGAGGTCTCCACTGATCATTTGTGTCTCAATTCCTGCTTCTTTGACGATTCAACCTTGGTCTGCATCAGCCCTTCAATAACTTCATAAGGCCCTTCACTTTCATCTTCAACTTCATTCGCAAATGCAACTAAACCAGACTCTTGGATTTCTTTATCCATCAAAAGAAATGCAACATCAGCATCCTCATCACTGCTAGTAGTGCTATCATTGTCCTCATCTGTCACTGTAGAATAGTCTTCATCACTAGACTCACCCTCATCTTCATAAAGCTCTTCCAATCGTTTCCTTGTATCCATATTATATAGCTTCTTGGCACCTGTCTTTCCATAGAGGCTAATAGTACCATGTCGCCAATCTTGAACAGTTCCCACTGCACGCAACCATGGTCTGCCCAGGATAATAGGATATGCTCCCAACCCTGCTAGCATCACATGAAAATCAACCACCGCCTTTGCATCATATGCTTCCACTTCTAATCTCTTTACAACACCCAAACATTTTACTTTCTGATGATTTGCCAATCTGATCCGGAAACCTGACACCCCAGTCACTGTAAGACCCATCTTCTTAACGCATGAGTGTGTAATGACACATATTTGGGCTCCGCCATCAACATAACCTTGTCCTATATTTTTCTTTTGTTCCACACATCTACTATTGGGCAAATGTCGGGTAGCTCATCCATTGCCAATACCTTCACTGAACCTCTCTCTGGCTCTTTCTCCATTGGGTTAACCATCCTCTTCCACTGTCACTTTAGTTTAGGCACCATCTCTATAAGCTGCCCAAAAGTAACATCTACCTTCTTGCTTGTCAGATCCTCCTTCAAGTCATAGCTTAATTGCCCATCCCCTAGTGGAAAATCTGAAACATGAAACTTTCGACGAGCTCTCCTTTTCCTCTTGGCCTTGACATCCTCACCTTCATGACTCTTTCCCTTCTTCTTACTAGGACCTGGGGCACTTCTTCCTTCCTTGTCCTTTGTCGTCCTCTTCCCAATAGGCATCACTAATGTATCCTCTAGCTTTGATGCCTTCTCCAAGGTGACTACACTTAGCACTTTTGTCTTTCCCTTTTCCTCCTGGGTCAGTCCACTGGTTCCTTCGTCTCCCTTAATTTGGATGCCATAATCATTTGACCTAGTTAGCACCTGTCTTGGCAATGGATACATATCTCCACCCATCCTTGGTGGCTTATCACATTGCGGGCTGATGTGGCCCAACTCTCCACAATTATAACATGTGGGCGTTTGCCTCCAAAACCTACCATTGCTTTGTCCAGCACCATTCCTAGGACTTTCTTCACCTCCTGGCTGATTTGCAAACCTCCCTCGACCTCGATTATTTCCCACTTGACCAAGCATGTTTAGGCTGAGATTCTTCATTAAATCTACCACTTGCCTCATGTCTTGCCTTAGCCCATCATCTTGCACTGCTGTAGTGACCATTGCTGGCATAACTTGAGGAGTAACAGAAACCACTGGTTCATGATGAACCCCTGGCATACGACCTTGCGAAGAATCCATAGGCTGAAATTCAGACCTCATGGGCAAAGACTCCACCCCTAACTGGCTCATTTTCCTTAACTTCCACTCTTTGTTCCTGGCCACCTCTAGTGCATCTTCATATGTCCTAGGCTTCTTTAGCTCCACTCTCCAACGTATATTCTCCCAAAGACCAGCCAAGAATCTGTCCTTCTTCATCATGTCAGGTGGAGGTACTTGTGGTGCTAAGGCCTTGCACATCCGCTCCCATGCCAATGAAAACTTTCGTATGTACGCATCTACCGGCTCACCTTCCTTTTGCACTAAAGCCTGTACTTCTTGCCACACTTTGTCAGGATCTTCTATCTTCACAAAATCCACTTCCAACCCATGCCGTAGATTGTCCCAACTCAACCTTACGGGTGGATCAGCTACACGTAACTCCTCTTCAAATGCTTTGGACCAAACTCGTGCATCACTCTTCAAACAGATTTGGAGAAGACGTAACATCTGCGCCGGGTCATGAATCTGGTTGCTAATGCAGGCAACCTCCATCTTTTCCAAAAAGTCTTCCACATATTCATCACTTCTTCCATGAAACTCCGGATAAGAGAAAGCCATGGCTACCCAAGTTACGATGCTTTGAGAACCCCTTCGAACACACGTGCAAGAACCCAAAAATTTTCACTACCCAATCCCAAGAAACTTCAATGGAGCTCAGCTTTAGATAAGGACAAACACATGCACATCAAATGAGTTTTCATAGTTAATCATTGGAATTACAACAGGCAAAGGACATTCCAAGATCTCTCGTAATCTTCTTGGCTCGAACATAAAGACTATGAGCTGCTGGAAAAAAATCTTCCTGGACACATGAACATTTATTTGGATTCTCTGCGTTAAATGAAAAGGAGTGAATTGAGGGCCATTTTGATCATCCATTAAAGTCAACCATGAAGCTCCCAAGAAAGCACACCTGTCTTATCCTCTAATTTTGCCAAAATTTCAGCAGCATAACAGCATAAATGGCTCAAAAGACCAAAAAACCAGCCATCATAACTTGGAAAAATTTTGACAGAGTTTCCCCAGAAGTAGAACAGTAGGAACCCAAAATATAGACTGTATGTGTATGCATAAACTGTCAACAATAGAACCCGAGCATCAAATAGGACTCACTAGTACATAGCCTATGGCGAGGTCACGAAAAGGGTGCTCCAGCTACCTGTATCACCGAAAGGATCTCCACATTTGAGAATTCCCCAGCTCAATAAAACCTCACGCTATCGACCGTCACACGAAGGCTAATGCAAATCGCGTATAGTCAAGTCTCAGAAATGACTATCTTCTAGACCAAGTCTCAGAAATGGCTGGGACTGCCAAATAAAACCAAGTATGGCTCCACAAAGGCGTACAATTGGCAGTTTCCACAAGTAACGTACAATCCAACAGACAATGTGCTCAAACAGGCGCCAAATGATGCATACCCACAACAACTGCAAGTGACATCACTGCTAGTATATCACTGTACTCCAGCTACCTGTACCTGTGTGAATCACCTTTACCTGTACCTGTCCTTGTAACCTGTAACCTGTAATTTGTAGTCTGCAACCTGTAATCTCGAATCTCGAAGCTTGAAGCTCGAAGCAGAAGGTACTCGATGAAGATCCTCCGTGGGGGCGCCAAAAGGATGTGAGCGGGATGGAAACACACAGAACGCCTCTATAACAACCCAACACACACTCTTGGGAAGATACACACACACACACTAGGGGGCACCACTCGGCTTACACAACACACCTGGCCGAGACAGGACACACACCGATGGAGTGAGAGGAGAGAGACCATCCACTTGCCCACTCCACATAGACACACACACACACACACACACACACACACACACACACACACACACACACACACACACACACACACACACACACACACACACTAAAAAGTCAGCTCAAAAGAGGATAATTTCTGATTTTTAGATACAATTGAGCTTGGGCCAACACCAATGGGGCAAATAGTTTACACAATATTGAAGAAATACACCAGATACAACCACAAAGTTAAGCAGAGGCTTCACTCACCGGAGAAGATTACACAGAAAAACAACAAAAAAAGAGTGAGGAATTTGGAAAAATGGACAGCGCCATCGCGTCTGGAATGGCCCAAAACCCCAGTCTACAATGTCAAAGTGCTCAAATCCAACTTCGGATGAGCAATTTACGGCCAAAACAGGCTCCAAAATGAGCAAAAACACAGTTGCGGCTGTTCCTCCTCTCTTCTCCACGTTTCTTTTGGTCTTCTCTCTTGCTTTTCAGTTCCCACACTTAGCTTTATTAGTTGGGCACCCTTGGCCTTTTAGTTGACCTCAAACGGACCCCGAACAGGCAAAAAACTGACCTCGCAGTGCATAGTTGTCACCTTTTTGCATCATCCGCACACCTGTCACTCCACATTTTTCAATAATGCGTCTCATAACCACGTGAAGTGTCCCCAAAAAGTGGTCCTCATGATGACCTTTCTGCATAAGTATCACAAGAAAACACCCACGTTGTGTCTGTACTCATCCACGTGCAAGTATTGACCCCATTCGACCTCCTGACACCACTAGATGCCATCTGACGCACCTGCTTACCTCATGTCGTCGGCCCGCGGATAGCTTCCTCGAGAAGTTTTACGCGCTACCAACTCCTCATTATTGTAGAAAAAACACACTGGTACTGGTAACGATGAAAATCGATGCACTATGTACACCTTGTCCTACCTGTACACATGTGGGCCCCACGTAACCACATGGCTCTGGAAAATGGGCAATACTTTATTTGATGCACCATGCATGGGTATGTACATATGCGCAATCCCTTGCTCCAAAAAACTCCTGACAATGCCATCTATCAGTTTTTTGGCCTTGCCCAGGGTTCTCGGTGATGGTGTGCACTATGTGGAGTTAGTTGAAATCGACCGCATGTAATTCTGAGTTCCGAGCACCGAGTTACGGCCTGGAGAAAACGGGAGGATTTGGCGGTGGTGAGATTGCAGATGATTTTGGTTGGTTTTGGCGACCCTAGTGTGCGGCCTCAGAAAGCTCATGAAGTGGTGAAGGTAGAGCGGGTCGAGGTCCACAATGACAATTTTCAGTGGGTTTTTCCGGTTCGGGCGTACCATCAGTAAGCTGAAGAGAGCAATGCTCTGAAGAAGGGGGTGAATTTTCATTCCCAAGGTGTTTTTGAAGGGTTTTTTGAGGCCTTGAAGGCCATTTTAAGAGGGAATGCCCGATAGCTACCACGTGGCACTAAATGAACCCATAGGCGGGTGCAAGATGGTGAAGTTCGTGGTATTTGGGCCAGTGCTTGAGCCCTTTTGAGGTGTGTAAAGGGAGGCGAGCTCCCTTGGAGCTCCATGAGCTATGTGAAACAACAATGGTGGCCCATAGGGGTGCTGTGTTGGCGGGCTGTTGCCCTGCATGGCGGAGACAGTGGCGTTTTGGCCCACTTGAGGAGGTGCAGGTGCACCCGCATGAGATGGAAGCGGCATCGGCGGCGCGATGCGCTCATGAAGTCAACCTATGACGTGGCCTTGAGGGGGCCATTCCCGCGTCCCTTGGGGCCCAGCTTTTTAAGAGGAGGGGTGACCCCCCCCCCCCCCCCCCCCCCCCCCAATAGCAACCTCGCTATTGATGGCAAAAGGGGAGGGTCCCACGGCGCGGACGGTGAGCATAGAGATAAAGAGAGAGAGAGCTCGAAGACAAATGAAAGGGGCAAGAGGCCACTCCAAGGCCGGACAAAGGCAAAAAACAAGGCCGAGCAAGGTGAAAGCCAGACCAAAGGGGTGAAGGATAAGAGAGAAAAGAAGAGAGAGGTGGCAGGAGGAGTCGAATAGAGAGAAAGAGAGTCAAAGTTGGGCCAATAGAGCAGTGCAAAGCTGAGTCCCCAAGGGGTAAAAATGAAAGAGAAAAAAAATAAAAAATAAAAAAAGTGTCTAGGGTTAATAGCGACGTCGCTATTGCACCCTCCCAAGTGCAAAAGAGAGAAAGATTGAGCAGATGAAGCAAAGCGGTGCCCCCTTCCCAAAGATACCAAATCTGGGTGCCAGATGGACCAATTGAAGGGCAATTTCCCAAATTGAAGACCTCCCCATAAAAGTCAAAAATTAATCAAATTAGAGGTTTGTTTTCCTGGCTTTTGGGCTGTTTTGAAGCCTGCAAAGTGGAGCTCTCTGACACAGGAGTGTGCCTGTCAAAGCCCTTTGTATTTTCTTATGAAAATGGCCATGGTGGTGGCAGTGTAAGCCTGTGTACGTGCTTTGTGAAGTGTAATCAAGCCACTATTGCCCCGTCTCGTTGTTGTTTCCCCTTCCCCCCTTCTCTTTCTTTTGCTCTGGTGTTTCCCCTCGGTGCCGGTTGTGTGCAAGTGTGTGCCCCCCCCGGACCGACGGTGTTGTGTGTGAGAGAGTGAGATTGAGCGGCTGTGTGCGTGTGCAAGGGTGGAGACAGACCGTGGCAGTAAGTGTGCATCGTGTGATGGACTTGTGGAGTGTATGAGCAGTGTAAATTGGGCAAGCTAGAGAGAGGCCCTTGTGTTTGTGTCGGGCGTGTTCCCCCATTCCCCCTCTCCAACGTCAAAGGCAACTCTCATCTTGAGTCAGACAAAATTGAAAATAGAGCAAGGGAGAGCTGGCAATACAAGTAGCTGGTGGTGTTTGACGTAGGATGGGAAGAGATTTCTTTGTTTTGATAATGTTTTCATTGATCTATATCGTAGTGAACTGGGGCTGCCTGGCTGGCTTAGATCAAGCATCATGGAGCTATGCATGACTCCTGTTGGGATTTTGGCCAACTGCCCGGACATCTACTAACTTAACCACGTATACACTTATTCTTTAATACAACAGAATAAGGAGCTGCAATAACGTTGCTGTGCGCTCCACCCAAAGCAGGTCTCTCTCTCTCTGCTCTTGCACTTGCACATTCACACGCTTCCCGCGGCACCTTAAACTGGTATCAGAGCAGGGTTTGTGCTTGCCTTTTTCTCGTCCGCGTCCGCGCACGCGCGCACTTTCGAAAGTGCAAACAGGTTTCCGATTTTGGCATCGGCAAATTCAATGTTCCAAGAGCGTTTCCATCAGGCATCCTAGGGTTTTACTCCCCTTTCGAAGCTGTTCGTGCAGTCGAAAGCTTCTTTAGAGCTACGCTTCAGGAGTTGTATTTTTCAACTCCACTTTTGCTACAAATACAGGTTTAGGTACACGACACAGGTGCAAGTTGTTTAGAGACTATTTTGGGATTGTATATAGCCATTTTATGGCTATTATGTGCTATTGAGACGGTGTTTATGGGCTGATTATGAGCACTTTTTGGCATAGACATTGTCTTGGGTTTTTCAGGCATCCATCTCCTCACAGGTTCTTGCATACATACAGGGCATCCATGTTTCTTACATGTTGCAGTGCTTAGCATCATCATAGATTTTAGTGAGAGTATTTGATGCGGATATGCATTGTTTTGGCACTTTTGATAGTGCTTGAGCTCTTTTGAGAGCAGTTTTACTCCCCGGAGGGATTTGTTTACTGCTTGCACATTTTGTCTGGCGCCTGTTTGAGCGCGTATACTGCACCTTGCAGTATTGTTGACAGTGGATATACGTTGAGTTGCGGAAAGTGCCATATGTACCTTTTGTGGAGCCGATTTGGCTTGTTTTTGGCAGTCCCGACCGTTTCTGAGACTCGGTTTGAAGGCCTTTCTGAGATTGGGCTGGTTTCTTGTCTGCATAACCTTTTGTGAGGGTCGGTAGCGTGAGGTTTTCTTGAGCTGGGGGATTCTTGAACGTTGAGATCCTTTCGGTGATAGAGGCTACTGGAGTACCCCTTTTTTGTGGCCTCGCCATAGGACATGTATAGAGAGGGCTAGGTGCATTTGACGCTGTGTTGGTAGTTTTGGGTCGGCTTTTGACTTTTTATGCACAATTAGTGGTTGATGCGGCTGTCTTATGCTATGAGAGCATTACTTTTTATGTGTTATTGATCTCTTGTGACAGTTTTGGATTGAGATTCTGTCAGTTTTTTTGGGAAAACTTTGCCGATTTTATTCCAGAATTACTAGTGTTTATTGCTATATTATCTTTAGCTTGCAGCCATGTCATCTAGTGGTGAAAAGGATATTTACAATATCCAAAAATTTGATGGGACGAATTTTGCTATCTGAAAAAGAGAAAATTCAAGATGCTCTTATACAAAAAGGCCAGCTGGATCCTATCATGGAGCGCCTAGAGGGCGAGTTTACAGATGTTGAGGGGGAGAAACTTGATGCTAAGGCCAAATCTACCCTCCGTTTACATTTGGCCGAATCTGTGTACTTTACTATAGTTGGAGAAAGAATTGATAGAGATGTATGGGATAAGTTGTGTTCCAGTTATGAGAACAAAAGTGCCACTAATAAGGTTTTCTTGATGAAGAAGCTGTTTGACCTTCGTATGAAGGAAGAGGGCACTATTTCTACTCACATTAATGAGTTCAATATCATTTTCACTCAGTTGACCACTCAGGGTTTGGTCTTCGATGAGGAAATCAAATGTATATTCTTGCTATGTAGTTTACCCTCGTCTTGGGATACGTTCTGTACTACGATTAGCAACTCAGCACCTGGTACTGGTCTAGTGTACAATGATGTCCTTGGGAGTCTGTTTACTGAGGAGACTCACAGGAAATCTCTCGAAGGCAAGAAGGATGGTGATGCACATGTTGCTAGTGATAGACAGAGGGATCACACTCAAAGTCGTGCCAAAAGCAAGGAACATGGGGGCTCACGCAATAAGTCTCGGGGTTCTATGCGTAATGTCGAGTGCTATGACTGCCAATAAAAAGGGCATGTGAAGAAGGATTGCAGGAAATGGCAGCAAAGCAAGAAGGATAAACAATCCGGTGAAACTTCTAAGTCTGATGATTCAAACAAGGGCAAAGCAAAGTTAGAGGAGATCAATGTGCTAGAGTCTTCAAATGCTCCTATTGTAGAGACTCTTCTAGCGGTTGTTAGCGGCCACTTACCTCTGACGTATTGGTCTTCACAGCAGATCTACCTGTCGAGGCTCTTGTTACAAAAGATGCGCAGTATGCACATAATTGGATAGTAGATTTTGGTGCGAGTTTCCATGTGACACCACATAGAGAGTGGTTCTCTACTTATTCTCACTCTTGTGGCAAAGTGAGACTTGGTGATGCTTAACTAGACATTGAGGGTGTCGGAAACATCAAATTGCATCTAAGGAATGGCACGCACTTTACTTTGTGTAATGTCAGACATGTGCCCAAGTTGACTAAAAGCTTGATTTCTGTTGGTCAGCTTGATGATTTGGGCTACAACACCACATAGTATGCAAAGGTAATCTTGTTGTACTCAGACGTTAGAAGCATGGTACCTTGTATTCCATGCATGTGTCAGATGTTAGTCATGATTACATATCTATAGACGAGCTACCGTCTACTGAGTTGTGGCATTGCCGGCTAGGTCATATTAGCCAAAAAGGAATGAGAACTCTGACTCGTTTTGGCTACTTAATTGTCTTGTCTTATGTTGACTTTCCTGTTTGTGAGCACTGTATCTATGGCAAACAGACTATGTCCGTGTACTGACCATTGGGTCAAACGCGAGCTGAACCTCTAGATTTAGTACATAGTGATGTTTGTGGTCCTATGTCAACCAAATCTCTAGGGGGGCCCATCTATTTTGTGACATTCATAGACGACTCTACTCGAAAGGTGTGGGCATCTCCTTTGAAACATAAGGATCAAGTTCTTCTTGTGTTCAAGAAATTTTTAGCACTCGTTGAGAATTAGTCTGGCAAGAAACTCAAGAGGTTGCGGACTGACAACGGTGGAGAGTATGTCTCCAAGGAGTTTGACAATTTCTGTGCTAAAAGGGGAATTAAAAGGCACTTTACTGCACCATACACACCAGCTCAAAATGGAGTTGCTGAGTGCATGAATCGTACGATTTAGGAAAGAGTCACATCCATGCTTTCTAGGGCAAATCTCACACAAGGCTTTTGGGCAGAAGCCGTCTTGACTGCAGTGCACATTATAAATTGTTCGCCTAGTACACCATTGAATTATGAGATTCCAGAAGAATTATGGTCTAAACGTAAGCCCCACTATGACCATCTACATATTTTTGGTTTTGAAGCTTATGCTCGCGTGCCTAAACAACTTCGCCAAAAGTTAGAGCCAAAGTCACACAAATGTATTTTCATTGGATATGGTGCAGATGGAGAGATGGGATATCGTCTCTGGCACCCAAAATCTCGTCGAGTCATCCGTAGTTCAGATGTGATCTTCAATGAGTCAAAGATGCATAAACAACCTATCAAGGAAATAGAGATTCAGAGAGTCACTTTTGAGGATGTTGCCTCATAGACAGTGAAATCAACTCATCGGGCTAGTGATATACCTTCCACTAGCAATGCTCAAGAGGGAGCGGATAGAAATGGTCAAGGAGTGAGACGGTCTACTAGAGTCTCTCGTCCACCTGCACGTTTCGAGCCAGGTCTTGATTACATCATGTTGACCGATTGCGGTGAGCCAAGCTGCTAGCAAGAAGCCATGATGACGAATGATGTGGTGAAGTGGGAGCAGGCTATGGAATCTGAGTATAACTCAATTTTGGCTAATGACACTTGGGACTTGGTAGAACTGCCAAATGATGCGAAAGCTTTACCTTGCAAATGGGTTTACAAAAAGGAATTTACCTCAGGTGATCCAAATCCAAAGTACAAGGCTAGACTTGTAGCCAAAGGGTTCAAACAGCAAAAGGAAGTCGATTTTGATGAAATCTTCTTGCCTGTGGTCAAGAGGACAATGCTTAGAACCGTACTGGGTCTTGTAGCGATTGAGGACATGGAACTTGTCCAAATGGATGTGAAGACATCATTTCTTCACGGGGATCTCGATGAGGATGTTTACATGCAGCAGCCTGAAGGGTTTGTTCAGGAGAACACATCTCGTGAGGAGCTAGTATGTAAGCTCAAAAAGGCACTATATGGCTTAAAGCAGGGTTCAAAGCAGTGGTATCATAAATTGATGCATGTATGAGGTCTCAAGGATATAAAAGGAGCGAAGAGGATCACTGCTTGTACACTAGAAAGCTAGATGATGGCTCGATGATCATTCTAGTTTTGTATGTTGATGACATGCTTATAGCTGGGAAATCCATTGCGGAAATTGCCAACTTGAAGAAAACACTTAGCAATAATTTTGCAATGAAAGATTTGGGGGATGCTACACACTTTCTTGGCATGTGAATCAAAAGAGATCGCAAACGTCGTATTCTTGAGTTATCTTAGGAAACATACATTGAGAAAGTTTTGCAGCGTTTCAATATGCAGGGGGGGAAAGCAATATGCAGGCATTCTTGAAACTCAACAAGGAAGATGCACCCAAATCTGATGCTGAGCGAGCTGAAATGGCTAAGGTACCATATTCTTTGGCAGTGGGTAGTCTCATGTATTCTATGGTGGCCACAAAACCAAACATTTCTTTTGCAGTGGGAGCGGTGAGCCGATATATGGCAAATCCTGGCAGCAAGCATTGGGAAGCAGTGAAGCACATTCTTAGGTACCTCAATTGTACGGTCGGCAGGTGTTTACGCTTCGGGAACAATGATGCATCCATCGTGGGTTATGCGGATGCAGACTATGCGGGTTGTGTCGACAATAGAAGATCGACATCTAGCTATGTCTTCATATTTGCTGGAGCAGCAGTATCTTGGAGGTCATGTCTTTCAAGATTGTACATCGTCTTCCATTACAGAAGCAGAGTATGTTGCATTGTCGGATGCAAGTAAAGAGGCTGTATGGTTATCGCGCTTGGTCAAAAATCTTGGCATTGATAAGACTCTAGTGACATATTGTGATAGTCAAAGTGCTCTTGCTTTGGCAAGGAATCGCATGTTTCACTCCAAATCTAAACACATTGAAGTCAGGTATCATCTCGTGAGAGATTTCTTTGCCAAAGAGCTCATTGATTTGGTCAAGGTACACATTGACGACAACCCCAGATGCTTTGACGAAAGGCTTAGCTTTGGAGCGGTTTACACATTGCAATGAGTTGATGGGTATAGGTTGAAACCACTAGATTGCTTCACGGTTGTACATACCAAATCACTTGGGCTGCGTTGGCCTTCAAGTGGGAGTTTGTTGGGATTCAGGCCAACTGGCCGGACATCCCACTTACTACTAACCCATGTACTAACTTAACCACGTATACACTTATTCTTTAATACAATAGAATAAGGAGCTGCCAGGATAACGTTGCTGTGCGCTCCACCCAAAGCAAGTCTCTCTCTCTCTCTCTCTCTCTCTGCTCTCGCGCTTGCACTTGCACACGCTTCCCGTGGCACCTTCAACTCCCTTGCTTGGATTCGACTCTTGACCTCCTATTCATGGTGCACTCCAGGGTTTTGGCCTCGCTACCTAAGAAAAGAAATCTCAAGAGAGCATCGACAGTTAATAAAATGAAGTTTGACCCATTATGTTTCTAGTTCATCGGCGAGTAGCATCTCATCTTTGGTGCCCCACTCAGGGAGCACAAACAAGGGCAACCTTTGAGGCCCAGGGTGCAGCTGACCCGAAGCCCCGTGCATGGACGCAAATCCTTGGATCAAGCCATCTGGGAATCATGACTTGACGGCCACATGCATGCTAGCCCTCAAGGGGCACCTAGGGAGCCATGGACCTTATTGGCAATGTAGATGAGTTCAATTTAATTGTTGATAGGGATTTGAACCAGCCCTAGGGTAAAGGAGCCAATTTATCGACAAAAATTTTTGACCCCCAAGCTAGACACATATCCACCCCCAATTTAGAAACAAGAATTTTGGAATATTCTTAGCTTCTTGCCTATGTGTCATGTCGTGATTTGCTGAAAAGTGAACCATTAGTGGGTCTTGAGTGTGTCTAATGCTTCTAAAAACCTCAAAAAAGATTGTTTTTTCAAATAGAGCATAAAAAAAGTCTAAAAAATGTTGGTATCATCTGATTCGCCTTTTCATGAAGGATCTGGTGCAATGTCTAAATCTTAAAAATGATTAGATCTATAACCAACCCCCGAAGATACATCAAATAAGATTCCAATAGACTTTAGAAGCGCCGGTTTGCTCTGTCTTCTCTTTTGTAGGACCAATATGCTTTCAAAAAAGCACACGCTTAATGCTCTGATACTACTGTCACAATACGGGTACCACATGCCAATAGAAAAGAACAGACTGAACAGACTTTTAGCACTTCAATACCAACTAAAATTGAAAGAGAGAGAGAGAGAGAACACACGCGACATGGAGTGGCGAAATTCTACCCCAAAGAGTATTGGCCCCAAAACGTTGATGCTCCAATTTAGAGACATTAATTTTGGAATATTTTTAGAATCTTGCCTATGTGTCAATGTCGTGATTTGGTGGAAAAGTGAATCATTAATGGGCCTTGAGTGTATCTAATGCTTTAAAAGACCTCAAAAAGCGAATTGTTTCAAATGGAGCATTGGAATAAAGTCTAAAAAATGTTGATATTGGTATCATCTTGGGCCTTGTGTATGTCTAATGCTTCTAAAAACCTCAAAAAGTGAATTTTGTCAAATGGAGCATCGAAAAAAAGTATAAAAAATTGTCGATATTGGTATCATCTGATTCGCCTTTTCATGAAGGATATGGTGCATTGTCTAACTCTTAAAAATGATTAAATCTTAAATCTTAAAAATCTCGAGGTGGGCTAAACCCGAGCACGATGAAAATTGAGGCAAAAAGAAGTCCGGGCAATGCAAAAAATTCAATCCCTTCTCGACTGGTTTTGAACCCACCATCTCATAGCCTAGGTTTTGAGGGCAAAAGAAGTTCGGGCAATGCAAAAATTCGATCCCAACCCTGCTTGTTTTGAACCCACCACCTCATAGCCTAGGATTTGGGTCACATGAGCTAACCAACTCACCCGCATGCACATGTTATATCCATGTCCATTTTTATGTTTTTTTATTCCAAGGCAACATGCACTGCCGGAAGTTTAGGAAGTTTAACTTGTGGTCGGGACGACTATGATTGTGATTGCATAGGATCTGTGTGTGTGGACTTGTGAATCATGGATCCCCTCACCACCCCCGCAATTAATTTTGTGTGTCACTTAGTGCCCCCACCACATGGATTGATTTTTGATGGGACACCTTGCAAATGTACACACATGCACGGGGAGGGGAGGTAAGAAAGCTACATTCCAACTGCACACATTTCGAGTGCAGGTAGTGGGGAGGAAGGTCTTTTTGCAAACTTATCATGGAAACTTGGAAAGGGAAGACATTTGAATGGCCCACAAAGCTCATCATCAAGTACTATATGACACTGAAATTACTTTTAGTACTGTATTTTATTTGGAAAATACTTTTAGGCTATATAGTAATAATTGTGACGAAATGGTGACACACATCACTAGCACATTCTCCATTTGGCACACACATCACATTCACGTATGCATTACACATATCAACTACATAGACTTTGGGATTGCGCATACTCTCTATTCACAAGATGATTCAAAAATTTTCTCATGGAGGAAAACGGAGTCTTTTACAATGTTTTTCATACAATGCACAACATCGTGAGCTTTTGCATGTGAATGCAAAGAAGAGCGAGTTCTTTCTCTCAGAGATACACTATCTCGGCCATATAGTCTCTCACAATCAAGTGAGGCAACTTCTTCATAATATTAATACTATATAGCCTAAAAGTATTTTCCAAATAAACCTAGTATTTTCTTTGGGCACTCTCACTCCCACTCTCCCACCAAAAGGGGGAGAAAAAAAAAAGGATTGCTGTCTTCTTACTTAAAGTTGTTCCATGAATTGAGAGTCTTTTACTTTTCTCCATCTCCGCATCAGTCTTTCTCTATCTAGCAAATTTCAAAAGATACCTTTTGTTCCAAGTTGGAGTTGGTGAACATATCAAGCTGAATATTCACTAGAAAAGTCATTCTCTAGACATGGTATGCAGATGCCCTCACTACTTTCGATCATCGATCCCATCAATAGTCTCATATGAATGTGAGAGGCCGTTGCTAGTTGCTTAGATGTTGATGCTCAAACACAGTATAAGAAGTGGAAAATCACAATAGCGTTAGCAACAAGAGGCACTTTATCCAGACTTCAAAATCAAACTCTATTTCTTCATACTAAAAAAAAAGATCGTTTCAATATATCTCTTTTTTTGTTTTGGCAATTCTCACATTATGTGGGATATTTGTATACAGAACAGTTCAACAATGATATAACATTGTCCATGCAAACATGCCTTGCCACCGTATGTACTAGGGACTACGCTTTTGTCGCTTTTTATAGGGAGCCAACAACCCTTACAATATAGACTTACCAAATTGAGAGGATAGTCGCTGCTTCTTTCTCTTCTTCCTTTTGACTAAACTAAAGCTTTTTTTGGCTTTGTCTTTTTTTTTTTTAATAGCGAAACTCACAATTGTGAGTGGATTATATTGAACAGCCCAAAAAATTACAAGGTCTTGTCATGCTCTTGTTGAGCCATGACATCATCCAGGGACTATAATTACATCGGCTAACAGGGCAGCCACTCCTACCACCTTGCCCCCTCCTCCTTGACACACAAGGTCCATAATCTTTTTAATGTATCTTATGATTATAAAAGTAAGCGTCTCAATTGTTGCTTAAGGTCATGACATTGAAGTTTATGGTTAGGATCATAAAGCTTAAGACCTAAAAGTTTAGTAGAAGTTTCATTTTTTTGTCAACCAGGGTCCATTAGTGGAACATTAGGCCCTAAAAGTTCAACATTAGTTCTCATTACAATATCCAACTATCTTCTTTAGGAATCTCAAACAAGACAGTCTCTTGCCATGGGGTGGCTCCCCTGTCAGCCGATGTAATGATGACCTTGGGAAGATGTCATGGCTTGATACGAGCAAGAGCATGACAAGAACTTGTAATTGTTTTGCCATATTAATATAATCTCTTCCATTTTTCAATGCCAAATGGAAACTTCCTCTTTACCAATTGAATCAATGCTGTCATGATCACTTTGAAAGGACCATTTCTCCTTCGCTACATCTACATATGACACTTTGAAAAGTATCATTCACAAGGAAGCAAAGGTTGGAATATTAATAACAAGCATCTACAAAGGTAAAGTCACACCTTACAAATACGTTTGTATATTGGGTGGTGCTTATTGCTACCACTAATGAATGATGCAGTTGGTGAGAATGCTATTCACAAGTATACCATTGCCTTCTAATTCATCTATGGTAAATTTATTGAGCTCCTACTTCCTCACAAACATCTTTATAGACTAGTCAAAAGCACAAATTACTTCCATATAGATAGATTTATATAATATGCAAAAGATCGATAGTTGGTGTTTTTAAATGTCACATCGTCTATGTGACGGTGTCACTACCATAAGCAATTCCTGAAGGGACATAACAAGGAATGTTGGCAGTAAGGGGTTCTAGCACCATTGAATATACATGGTTGTATGCTTATAAAAATGTCCGTGCATTTCCTTCATTCTAATGCCTAGTCTATCAAAAGACATCCCTAGTAGGATTCTTGTGACAAGCTATCAAATTTGTATGCTCCATTTCCATGGCAAAACATGACTAGAAGATGCTAAAAAGGCCTCCACCATTTAGCATTTGCTAGGTTGGCTTCAATACATGATCATTCCTACCTTCTCTATCTGTGCAAGCACTCAAGGAACCCTATGGAAAAATATCATTGGTACAATATGAAATTTTGCACAAAAAAAATTTGTAGCACTAGGCTCAAAAAAAAATATTTTGTGTCATCATGAAAGATTGTCATTCAAGCACTAGGCTCGCTTGCAAGATTTGTAACAGATGTGAAGGATTCTATTTTTTTAGGGACACAATAGGCATGCAACTAGCATAGCTTCTCAACAAGAACTCTACAATGTAGATCTAGAGTCCCACAACAAAAAGATTTAACATAGACATCAAATAATGGTTCTTCTTTACAAGGCATGGGAATATGCAATGTCTACTAGCATTTCACTAGTGTGCAAAATTTGTTAGACAATGAGAATGGTCATTGGCTCTTCAGATGAGGTTGCCAACCTACAGCTCTCCATCTAGCATATATTGTTTTGTTGGACTCTTATAAAATTACCCATCGGGCACGCAAAACATTGCTAAACCTAACTATGCTAGCTTCGGTATAAGCGGCCTAAAAGAAGACTCTTTTGTGAGCATACAAACACGGTAGTGGCTATTATAATAAAAAAGTCAGCTCAGCCAACTTTAGGCTCTTATGTAGTTTACTTTTAGATGAGAGGCTAGATTTCGATGAGAGGTTAATCATAGTTCGAAGGGGACTTTTTCTTTGATTTCTTTTTTCTTGTGAGTAATCTAGAAGCAGTCAATGACATTGTTTAGGCGCTAAAAAGAAGTAGTTATTTGTATTGGAAAGGGTTTTCCTTGGCTTGACTATTATTATTCTTGATATATAATAACCTTTACGTTGCAAGCTTCTTTTGGGTATAAGTTGCTTGTAGTCAGCACCTCATTCAAGAGTCTTCAACTCCACAAGAGCTTGTGAAGTCCTCCCAAGCTTGCCAAAACTGAATAAGCAACATAAATACTCCTGTTCTTAGGATATTTCCCGTGTAACTTAGCCAAAACACATTAGCATATGGAGCTTTAGCCAAGATAGATAGGAGTAGACTAGTGTAACTATAGATAATATAATGTGTTTGAAATTCATAACTCTGTCATGAAAGGAACTAGTATGTGACCCACATGTTGTTGCCATGTTTTCTTGACCGCACGTTGCTGCGGTCAAGAAAACATGGCATACATTCTCATAGGGCTATCTTATGTTCCAATTAGAACACTATCAATAATCTCTTTCTACATGTATAGTCTATTGTATTTCTAAAAATGTTTCATGACACAACCTATTGATAGATTTTAACAAAAATGAATATATGTAAGATGCTGCAAAGCATTATTTAAAACCAAGCTTGGGAGCTTCTCATAAATATTATCTTTCATGAGGTGCTAGCCTTTGCTCAACAAACTTAGGAGTGCTCTCCTTCTATTGGGGTGGGTAGAGAGAGAGTCCTCCTTTTGGTCTATATGTAAGATGATGCAAAGCATACTTTAAAACCAAGCTTGGGAGCTTCTCATAAACATTATGTTTCATGAGGCGCTAGATTTTGTTCAACAAACTTAGAAGTGCTCTCCTTCTATTGGGCTGGAGAGAGAGAGAGAGAGAGAGAGAGAGAGAGAGAGAGAGAGAGAGGTGTTGGTCTATCTTGATCTAGAAATGCTACCAAACTTGATGATAGAGATTGGATAAGTTAACATGGTGTGAAGAGATGAATGCTAAGAGAAGTCAACGTGAATAACTTTTTTTGAAAACGGAGTGGGTTCTAGGATTGGTTTCAATGACAGGAACACAATGACGGGAGCAAAGCGAACCCCGAACCCCGACGGCCTCTAAAACACCGGGGACCGAATGGCGCGCCTCGAGCCTGTCACGGTAAAGCAAACAGGGGGCACCACCTAGCTTCAGCGGCTAGGACGCAAACAACACACCACCATAACAAAGTTTTCATCCAAGATAGATGGATGTTTGGGAGTAGTGATGAAGAGGAAAGGGAATGAGATCGAGAGAGAGAGAGAGAGAGAGAGAGAGAGAGAGAGAGAGAGAGAGAGAGAGAGAGAGAGAGGGGGTATAGCGGCTTAGTACCTAGGCACCACAAAAGGATGGCGAATCCGCACACCCTTCACACATACACAAGATCACTCCAAACACAAGACTAGGTGGCGATTTCGCACACCTCACATGGGCAAAACATTGCAAGAAAACATACTCACAAAACCTCAAGCTTTATTTAGAGAATAAGGTGATGAAATTGGGAGCATAGGGTAGGGGAATGAGAAGGGAGAGAGTGGTAGAGCACATGGCGGATAGGTGGGAGTTGATGGCGAAGACTCGCATGAGGGTTATGGACATCATCCTTCATTTAGTTGTCCTTCATCTTCCATAGCCAAGGGTGTAGAGGTCATGCTCAAGACGAGCATGGTGATTGCAGTGATGGTGATGGTGTGGGTGTGTGTGTGTGCACTAGGCACACACAGTGCATAGTGTGTTCTTTGGTGATGTTGTGTCCTTAGTGTGATGGTGACCCCTCTTTATATAGGGGAGGAGGGGGGAGAAATTCTAGAATTTAGAAATGAAGAAATCATTATCTACATAGGCCATGTGACTGTGGGTCCCACTTGTCTGGCTGTGTGTATATGTGACAGAACAACAGTCTCATGAGAGAGAGATTAAGAGAGAGAGATGGGTTGATGAAAAAAAGTGAGAGGTGACATGGAGAATAAAGTAATTACAAGAGGGGAGAGAGGGGAGTGTGTTCAGAGGTGAATCTGTGTGCAGATGTGTGTGAAAACAAGAAAAATCAGGTAACCACCGGGTGGGGATGGGTCTATGGGCACCTTTTTCAGTGAAATTGAGTGTGTGTGAGTGTGGGGGAGGTTATTTAGCTACAAGACAAGAGACATGGCGCCCTTTGGAGAGAGAGGGGGGTATTTGGGTCATGGGATATGATAGGAGAGAGAAAGAGGGGGTGGGGTATACTATTTTGGAAGATAGGGTAAGTTGCATGTGAGTTGGTGCATTATTGGTGAGTTATAATGCATTATTGGTGAGAGGTGGGGTAGCTTGAGGGGAGAGAGAAAGGAGAAAGGACAAGGGGAAGAGAGAGGGGGTTGACCTTTTGAGTGGAGGAGAGGAAAAGGGACACATGGCGGGGCAACAGTGAAGAAAAAGGAGGCAAAGTGGGGATGGGCTGCCCCGCAGGCATGAGGTGGCCAATTTTACCTTTCTCATATATTTACATAGTCATACTTTTTTTTTTCTTACTTTTTTCCAATGCTTTTTATCACTCCCTCCCTAAGAGGGGGTTTTCATGGGGTGGGGACGAGAGAAGAGGGGTATGGGAGCTTGGCTTGTGAAAAGCCCCCATCATTAGCCCTCCCCTTTTGGCTAGAGGCATTCATGCCTCTAGCTCATCTGTTTTTTCTTCCGCTTAGCTGTAGGATCCGATATCGAGTTGCCTTCTGAACTATCCATTCCATTTGGCCATTGGTGAGATTTCTAGGATATTCGTTGATCTGTAACAGGTCCGGGTGATAGCTTGTTTCTTGGAATAGTGTCGGTTGATTAAAGGGGAAGCCCATGGCTTCCAGAACTTTGTGCCAGTGTCCTCCTGGATCCCAAGTGAAAAATAGGATCATTGTCTGCAGTGTCCGAACAATAAAATTTGCATGCCAAATTGGACCAAATTTGTAACCACCAATAGCGAGAGGGGAAATGAGCATCTTGGCTCCTGCAAAGACAGAACCGAAAATTATGATTCCCAAGAGTGTACCAAGAATCCACCATATATGGCCGCCTTGTTGGTGTGGTGAGCTCAAGTTGTCTTCAGAGTCCTGCTTACTGCCATGACTAGAAAAACCTGCAAGCATATCATGCTTCTTTTGGGTGTGCTCAAACATGTCAGCTTCCTTTACTGATGCTAATAGCAAACCACCTACCTTGCGGCTTAAATTCAAGCGTAATCCACTTACCTTTCTCCAAAAAGAGGATGCACTATTTGTAAAAAATTGTACCAAATTGCGAATGAGGTCTTCCTTCTTGCATTCTATTAGGCTTTTGTCTATCCATGGCTCCTTTGCTCTTATCTCCATACTGATCTTCTCTCTATATGTTAGAGCAGCTAGCCATAGCCATAGGTCTAATGCATCCCATGCAAACACAATGCTGTGTTGTGGAGGAGTTTGGAACATCCTTAAAAGGTTGGCAGCATACTGATCATCAAACTTACTCTGAACACCCTCACATAAACTGGAGGCATTACCCATCTCCAAGTTTATAACACCCTTCAGTAGACTAGAGGCATTACCCATCTCTAAGTCTATAACACTACACAATAAAGTCTTGCTCGGTTGCCAAGCCTCTGGAGAAATATCCAACTCCAAACCTTCAGTCATACTTACCTCTTCGTTATGGTCCTCAAGTGAAACTTCCTTGATGCAAGATTCCTTTAGCTTGCTACACTGTCCTGGGTCCATGCTGGTGCACAGGCTTCCGTTTTCAAAGCCCTCCCCTTTGATTGATATGTTGTCCACCTTCTGCAAAGCCTTGCTAGTAGGCTGGTTTTCCTCTCCTCTTGTATCTTTCATGCCCTTTGCATTCCTCTTACTCTGACGAGGCCTAATCAACACTTTACACCTTCTTACGCTTACTGCCCAATGCTGTCGATTGATCGCTTTGGTGCCTATTTCATTCAAGGTTAAAGATGTACTCACATTTGTAACACAATTTTCTTGACTTACCTCCCCCACTTGGGTAGCATCTTTTGATTCTTTAACCTCTTGTTCCACTGCTTCAGTTCTTTGAATAAACTTCTCGCTTGATCCTTCTTCGGTTACCTTCATCTTGACCTCTTCTGCAAGAGCAATGATACTTGGTGTGCGGGTACCAATTGATGGTGGGCGTAGGATGATTGTAAGTGGTGATTGTGGCAGTGGTTGCATTGGTGACTGGCGTTGAACTGGTCTGGCTAGCTGTGGTTGCACCGCTGGTGGTGGGATTTGAATAGGTGGGGTTGGTTGCCTGAGTGGCGGTGGTGTTCTTGGTGGAGAGATCTGATTCTGTCTCCCCCCTCTATTGAAATTCTGCCTCCTCGGGTGTGGGCAGTAGTAAATTCCACGGCCATCTTCCCCGTAGTTGTAACAATGGTACTCTGGGTTCTGCCTTCGTTGTCCTCTTCCTTGTTCTGGGTTCCTTCCAGGTGTATGCCCTTGCTGCACCAGATGCACAGATAAACTCTCTAGTTGGGTGGTGATGCGACTCAGCAGGTCTTGCTCTTCTGATGCCTCCTGTGGTTGGACTCTATGATTGGTTGTTGCAGTCACTGGGGTTGGTTGGGCCAAGCTTGTTTCCTCTGACTCGTTTACTCTTGCTTGCATGCGTAGCTTCTTGTCTTTAAGGCGGGCTACTTCGACTGCCAACTCATATGTTGCAGGAAACCTTCCCTTCACCTTCTCTCTAAGCGGCGACCATAGACCAACAATGAAACGGTCCTTCTTTAGGAAACTAGGCGCTCCTTCACCTTCCTCCAGCGAGGCAACCCATCTCTCCCATAAGTCCACAAATTTAGACTCGTAGGTGGCATACTCCAGCAGGCCTCCCTGCTTTAATTCTGTCAGTAACTGCCATAGCCTCTCCGAGGTTGTGCCTCCACCAAACCTCTTTACAAAAGCATCCATTAACACATCCCATGCATTCTTGGTGGCCTGGGGCAATGCATTATACCAGGACTTGGCCTCTACTTTCATCAGTAGAGGAAAAATTCTAAGTCGTGAAGCGTCGTCATCTTTGTTGGAGACGATACAAGCAATGTCGAAATCATTCAAAAAGTTGGTGGTGAGATCCTCTCCCTTCTTTCCACTGAACGTGGGGAAAGAAACACTTGCCATGGTAGTGACTCAGGAAATTACAAACCTCTTTTTATTTTTTTTTTAAACATTACATTAACAGTAGCAGCTCATAGCAGCTTTTTTTACAAGGGTGGGTGGATAGGTTAAAACAAGATAAAGATAGAAACATTAAAGGAATGATGGTAATCTAATATGGAGAGAATGATAGGGTTCGGGGAATTGAGGATTTCTCCTAGTACCGCCGCACCGAATAGGTGTACGATCTTCTGTTGGTAGAAGACTTTCCTATCTACATGAATATTCACATGCATATGCTGCAAGAATCTGAACGGGAATGCCGTTGGCCCGTTTTCCATCATGCACAGAGGATGAAATACTTACTTATACTCTTATCGTGCCAGTGTTGATGAGTCGGCACATCCACAAGAGGTCGTCGCCTTTCATGGGCTCTACCTTTCCTTCATTGCTCAGCACGTACGGGGTGATGGCAATGCGTCTGACCACTCCTAGCCTCTTGGCTAACAACAATTGCATGTAATTTCCATAGTCGGCGTGTTGCATGAATTCTACTCCATTCAGTTGCAACTCGTCCCCAGCCCACTGGGTTTCTCCCGTGGTAGAGAGCTTCTTCAGGATAAGTTGTACAAGGAGAGGAGGAAGATCCTCCACTCTCTTTCAAAAAAGCGAGAGCAGTAGCCGAACCACTCTTCTATAGGACATGGGAATCTTCTTACCACTTCTTCTTCCGGATTGTCGAAGTGGATTGGTAGCACTCGCATGCGTCGTGCAAATCGGTAGGCGACCTTTCGCCGCTTAGCTTCGGATGACTTTCTCTTTGGCAAACTGGGTACAACCCGGCTTTCTAAGCTTGAAGCACTTGCTTGGCCAGATGCTTCTCCCTTCGGGGTCATGTGTTTCCAGACTTGCTTATCTTCTCCTTTCCTTTGGCTCGAGCAGCCCCTTTAGGCCACTTTGGAGTTATACTTTTGACTGTAGTTTCTTTAGGGAAAAGAGGTCTCACCGTTTGCTTCCCTTCCTTGATGTGAATGACTTCTTTGCGATGAATGTCGATGTAGATGACTTCAGCCCTTTCGTTGCCTTCGTTGGTGGCACTCATTGACAGTGTGCCTTGGTTGACAACAGTGATGGCACTTCACCGACCTCCCACCTGATGCTCTCAATTTATAGTTAGAACGAGCGACACGAGATGGAGAATTTACCTCTTGAATGCTAACGACACTGCAGCCTGGCAGTAGCACCTCAATGAAGGTGGCTAGTGCCTCCTTCGTCTCTTCTTCTTCCGTCCTCCAGTTAAAAAATTCCTTCAGCCATTCGTCCATGATTGATAGTGGGCGTCACTTTCAACATTGTAAACTGAAGGGTCTTAGAAAGCCCTCCTCCGTGGGGGCACCAAATGACGGGAGCAAAGCGAATCCCCAACCCCGACGGCCTCTAAAACACCGAGGACCGAATGGAGCGCCTCGAGCCTGTCACGGTAAAGCAAACAGGGGGCACCACCTAGCTTCAGCGGCTAGGACGCAAACAACACACCACCATAACAAAGTTTTCATCCAAGATAGATGGATGCTTGGGAATAGTGATGAAGAGGAAAGGGAATGAGATAGAGAGAGAGAGAGAGAGAGAGAGAGAGAGAGAGAGAGAGGGAGGGGGTATAGCGGCTTAGTACTTAGGCACCACAAAAGGATGGCGAATCCGCACACCCTTCACACATACACAAGCTCACTCCAAACACAAGACTAGGTGGCGATTTCGCACACCTCACATGGGCAAAACATTGCAAGAAAACATACTCACAAAACCTCAAGCTTTATTTAGAGAATAAGGTGATGAAATTGGGAGCATAGGGTAGGGGAATGAGAAGGGAGAGAGTGGTAGAGCACATGGCGGATAGGTGGGAGTTGATGGCGAAGACTCGCACGAGGGTTATGGACATCATCCTTCATTTAGTTGCCCTTCATCTTCCATAGCCAAGGGTGTAGAGGTCATGCTCAAGACGAGCATGGTGATTGAAGTGATGGTGATGGTGTGGGTGTGTGTGTGTGCACTAGGCACACACAGTGCATAGTGTGTTCTTTGGTGATGTTGTGTCCTTAGTGTGATGGTGACCCCTCTTTATATAGGGGAGGAGGGGGGAGAAATTCTAGAATTTAAAAATGAAGAAATCATTATCTACATAGGCCATGTGACTGTGGGCCCCACTTGTCTGGCTGTGTGTATATGTGACAGAACAGCAGTCTCATGAGAGAGAGACTAAGAGAGAGAGATGGGTTGATGAAAAAAAGTGAGAGGTGACATGGAGAATAAAGTAATTACAAGAGGGGAGTGTGTTCAGAGGTGAATCTGTGTGCAGATGTGTGTGAACACAAGAAAAATCAGGTAACCACCGGGTGGGGATGGGTCTATGGGCACCTTTTTCAGTGAAATTGAGTGTGTGTGAGTGTGGGGGAGGTTATTTAGCTACAAGACAAGAGACATGGCGCCCTTTAGAGAGAGAGGGGGTATTTGGGTCATGGGATATGATAGGAGAGAGAAAGAGGGGGTGGGGTATACTATTTTGGAAGATAGAGTAAGTTGCATGTGAGTTGGTGCATTATTGGTGAGTTATAATGCATTATTGGTGAGAGGTGGGGTAGCTTGAGGGGAGAGAGAAAGGAGAAAGGACAAGGGGAAGAGAGAGGGGGTTGACCTTTTGAGTGGAGGAGAGGAAAAGGGACACATGGCGGGACAACAGTGAAAAAAAAGGAGGCAAGGTGGGGATGGGCTGCCCCGCAGGCATGAGGTGGCCAATTTTACCTTTCTCATATATTTACATAGTCATACTTTTTTTTTTCTTACTTTTTTCCAATGCTTTTTATCACTCCCTCCCTAAGAGGGGGTTTTCATGGGGTGGGGACGAGAGAAGAGGGGTATGGGAGCTTGGCTTGTGAAAAGCCCCCATCAACAATTGGATTCAATGTCTCCACTCCACTCTCTTACTTTCTTCTATCCTTGCGTCTTTCTTATGAGCAAGGCATGGTAGTCGTGCACATTATAACTGCCTATATAATTGGAACGATGTCTTTTCCTTCGTCTACCTAGGCTTGACAAAAGTGCTACCAAGTGTGTGTGCGTGTGTACATACATACATAGTATGTATACATGTATATATGCATACATATACATATTAAGTCTAAAAATAATGAAGCAACTCATCACCAAAGCCTATATAACCAACTCAAGTTCTAGTTTTAGCTTCTTGTATTCAAAGATAATCAATCTTCGTATGAAAAGCTACAAAGTTTTTTATCGTTGGAGAAATTCAATCTCACAACCAAGGGTATTTTGGGAATTTTGAAAAATTTGAAGGGAATTTTGGGAATTTATGACAAAATATTTGGGGTATTTTTGGGCTTTTTGAAAATTGAAGGATATTTTGGAAATTTCCACAAATTAGAGGGGTATTTTGGTAGTTTTCTCTATATATATATAGATATAGACACACACACACACACACACACACAAACACACACACATATGCATATAAATAAATATAGATATAGATACACACACACACACATACATGTATGCATATGTATGTGTTTGTGTGTTTGTGTGTGTGTGTAGATAAATAAATAAGTACACACACACACACACACATGCATATGTATGTGTGTGTGTGTGTGCACATATGAATGTATGTATTTGTTTGTAACATGTGAACTTTGTCCTAGAGTCCTAAAGTGTGAGTAAAGGAGAATTATCCCACATGCAGTGGTGCAAGGCTGTAGAGCTACTTAAAGCTCATTTCATGAATGGATAAACATAAGTCTATTTTGCATTACATCTCCCTTGTTTATAGTGATCTTGTGAATCAGATGGCTTAGCAAATACTCAAGATCGTGTTTATGAGTCCAAGTTAATTGATCTTGGAACCTTATTTTCTTGTGATAATCTAGCCAACACACACTCACTTGTGTGCACTATGTTTATCTTTCATCCACCCTAGCTAGCACAATCCCATTCCCATCAAGTGGTATCAGAGCTCGGGTCTGCTAGCTAGGTTTGTCATTGTGCATTTGCATGTTAGTCCGATTAGCATTCCTTAATCATCATTAGCTAGATCCATTAGGTTTGCTCTTCTATTGCATATCGCATTCCTAATTAGTATTCCATTGGCTAGCATGAGCATGTTTTGGAGTTAAAGACTCTTGGGCCAGTTTTCACTTGCTAATTGGAAGCTTAATTAGCATTAGAGTTCATTAATTTTCCATTAGGAACTCGCATTTGCATTCAATAGCTTCTCCTCATTTTAGCAAAATTGGCATTTGCATTTAATGTGTGTGCATAGCCCATCTTGAGAGCTTTTAATCAAGCCCATCCACACCAATTTTGAGCTAGACTTCGTCAATTAATTCTTTGAACAAAATTCAAACTTGCAAAGCTTCATTCTTTGGTTTTTCTTGCATATCCAAGGCTCAAAAGTGTGTGTGTGTGTGTGTGTGCGTGCACCTAAGAGCATTCAATGCTCACCATCCCCCTATGGAAAAGAAGTCTTCAAAAGGGTTCAAATATCCCAAAATAAGTCGGCCCTACCTTGGTGGGAACCCCCTTCTTAGGATGTAAAGGCAAGCACAAAAGGGCGCTCACACACAAGCAAGGCAGATTATGCCCGTTGCTTGGCCTGCTGCCCGATCTACATGCGCCTGCCCGAAAGGTTGCCCCCTGACCCCTGTGCCTGCTCGAAAAATGCTCGGCCTGACCCTGCCTGCCCAAAGCCCTACTCTCGCCCTGCCTAGATGCTGCCCGGCTTGCCCGACCTGACCGTGCTACCCGTTCTTTGTAAGGGGCACCTTCCCACAGTGTGAGCTCCCCAAGCCTTTGCTCTAAAAGTCAAGATCCCATAAGCTCAAGCTCGAGGGGAGGAGCAAAGGATCATCGTAAAGTTTCTATTTGTTATACACTTAATCTACTTGATTTTGCACAAACTTTATTTTTGCATCTTGTACAAATTCTTGCAACCATATTTGCATGCACTCAATGCAAAGTAAAACGGGCTTCTATGATATATGAAGTTCCAAACACTAGCCTTGGAGAGTCTCAAAGTGCAAAGACTGCTCCAAGGTACCATGGAAAAACCGGCAACATCATCATTAGCATCCATGTCAGCAGTATCAATAATTTTGCATTGCGTTCATTTTTTCAATAAAGCATGTTTCCACAACACAAGTGGGGAAGAAGCACTTGTTTGAGGGGAAATTACAAAGACAAAGACCATGAAGCAGTTGAAGACAAAGCATTGAAGAAGACGAAGATGCTCTTGGATTAGAGCGAAGCAGACATTTTTTGCTCTTGGATTAGAGCGATGTTTTTGCTCCTGGATTGGGGATGTATTTTATATATGCTTGGAATGGAGTGTTGTCTTTCTTCATCAAGTTGTAGCCCAAAGTTCAAGGGGAGGATTCCTTTTGTATTGACATCCTTAGTGGATAAAGAATCTTCCATGTATTCCTCCTAGTCCAAACCTCAAGGGGAGGATTGTAAGGTGTGAGCTTCCTCCTAGAGTCCTAAAGTGTGAGTCAAGGAGAGAAGAGTGGAATTATTCCACATGTAGTGGTGCAAGGCTGTAAAGCTACTTTAATCTCATTTCATGAATGAATAAACATAAGTGTATTTTGCATTACATATCCCTTGTTTATGGTAAGCTTGTGATGGCTTAGCAAATACTCAAGCTCGTGTTTATGAGTCCAAGTTTATGATGGCTTAACCTAATTTGCTTTAGTGATAATCTAGCCAGCACACAATCATTTGTGTGCACGATGTTTATCTTTCATCCACCCTAGCTAGCACGATCCCATTCCCATCATCTATGTGTGCAAATAAATGAATGAATGAATAAATAAATAAATATATGTATATATATAAGTAGGCAAGCTCGTAAGAGGGGGGATGTGGCAAGGGTATCCTTGGCCAGGTGCGGTGGGAGTGCTGGAGTCATGGGTGCTGATGTGCATGGTGTAGGGGCTTACCTTGGGTGGGGGCACCCAATTACCTGCCCATGGGCTTCAATTCGTCTCCTTGTTGACACCCGCATTTCTTGTTGTGCACTGAATGGCACTCCCGTAATATTGATCTCTGCAACAACATGGCACCCACAAAACATGTAGGGGAAGGTTGCTATAGCTTGCAAATGTGGGCATCTTTCGTGGGACCCTGTTTTGTGGTTATGATGGCTATCTCTGGGGCCTTGGGTGTGTTAGCTATGGTGGATAGGTTAGTGTGCCATTCATGGCATAAGCATGATTAGAATAGAGCTAGCTTAGGGCTTGATTGGACACACATTATAATAGAGTATCGATGCAAAATAGTAGACTTAGTTCTTTTTGAGCATAATGTACCTCTATATAGGCATATACAAAGAAGTAGAATTTTGACACATAAAGCATATATGTGGCTGCTTATGCACAACACAAGTGGCTATGCTCTACACATGGATTGTAAAAGGTTCTTTACATAGCTTATTGACACATCACACGGATTGTAAGAGGTTCTTCACATGGGCTATTAACACATCACATTTCTAGGTGAAAGAGGATGTTTTCAAAATAGATGCAATAAAAGCCCACATCCCAAAAATCCTCTTGTATGTGGGTTTTGGTTGCATATCACTCACACAAGATTATCCTCCCTCAAAACACACTAGGGTGAGGCACACAAAACACAAGCTTCACCTTGAACAAAAGTAGGTGGAGGTGCGCCCCCTTGCCCCACACACACACACAAAGGGTAAGGTACACAAGAGTGTAATGCTCACAATATGTCATTACATGCAAGTATGTCACCATATACAAGTATGTCATATTATACCAATTAAGCCAACATTGTTGTCATGGTCATTGTCATCGTCAGTATCTTCAATGGTGAGGTTGAATTTACCTTTTCCTTCTTTGAAATGTTTTTTGTGATGTGCAACTTGTGAAGAGTTACCTTTGGATTTGCAATACTTTGTAGCATGGTTGTTCTTGCCACAAATGTGGCAAGGGTTGAATTCAAAGAAATTCTTTAAAAGATGATTTGTTCTGCCACAATGTGTACACTTTAGGTTTACTTTGTTGTTGCAGTTGGATGAGAAAAAAAAAGCACCATTTGTCAGTGGTTGATGGCCTTTGAGCTTCTTTCTATGCTCTTGAAAGAGAGTTTTATTACATCTTCAAATTTAAGAACTGGGCCTTTCTCTTCAAGCATTGTGACAATTTGTCCAAAATTTGCATCAGGCACATCTTTGAGAAGCACATCCATTTGGTCTTCATTATCTCTACTAGTTATTTGATATATGTTACTTGCATGCGGTTGCTTTTGAGCCTATTGATGAGAGTTGATACATCTTCTTTAGGCTCCTTAAGCAATCTATAGAGTTTCATTTTTAATGTCATTTTGGAATGCTTGGCAATAGCATGAAAATGTTGTTCTAAGGTGGTCCATGCCTTGTGTGCAGTTTTGCAATTATCAAGATAATGCATTAAATTGTCATCAAGTGATGTGAGTAAAATACAAACATCTTGGTTGTTTTTAGTTGAAAACTGTGCTAAGATTTTATGGTTTTGGTTTTGTTGCCTCGAGCTAGCATTTTAATGGTAGAACATTAGGAGAAATATGAACTTTGCATGGGCCTTGTAAGGAATCCTAATTTTTAGGGATTAAGGCTAATGTTGTGTGGGGTTAAGGGGGCAAGGGCATTGAAGAAGGTACTTTTGAGTAGGCTTTTCTAGCTTTTTTTAAAGACAAATGTAAGATGTGAAAAGGGGTTACTTTCTCTCTCTAGCTTTTTTTAAAGTGAAGGAACCATAGGGGTGTGACCACATCATCAAAAATGTGGGTCACTAAGAGTCAAAATTTGACTTAAAAAATAAATAAATCATTTTTACTTATTTTTTTAACTTAAAACTCCCTCCCAACATATATACATATCCAAAAATCATTTTTTGATCCATTTTTTAATCCACAACCTTAGAAAGTCCATTTTTTTAAAAATCTTTTCTCCCAAAAAGTAAAAAACACTTTGTTCTCTCCTCCTCCTCCCTCCTCCCTCCTCTCTCCCTCTCCTCTCCCTCCCTGCCCCTACCTTCCTCCTCCTCCCTAATCTCTCCCTTCCCCCCCTCCCTCCTTCTCTCCTCCTATCTTCCTCAATCTCCCTACCCCTCCCCCTCTATCTTTTCATCATTTGCTTCCTCATGAACAGCTTCCATGGTGCTCACGCTCCGCACACGAAAAGCATACATATTCGCTTACCCATGGCGTTTGCACCAAAGACCGCTAGTGAGGGTGATCAAAGGTCATCACAGGAACGTCGAACCGCTTGTGAGACTAATGTTGACATTTGGGTGGATGGCCATTTGTACCCTTACGATCCTATAAGCCGCTTCCATCCATCCTTTAATAGCCTTTCAACATTTCTTGGGAGGGGAGAAGCAGGCTTGTTAGGCTATTGCAAGCGGTTGTGTATGGGTGTAGGTGCTTCTTTGCATATGTGGATGCACGAATGTCAAGCTCTTCACCTCAAGACAACGGCATTACAAGAGAGTGTTGCCTCTTCGGAGAGGGTGGTTAAAACTCTTGAACAAAAAATGCAAGAAAAGGAGTCCCATATTAAGAAGCTTGCCAACACCATCACATACTTGAAAGAAACACCCCCTGGTGCAAGGGAACGCAAATGCACGTATTCATCCATTAAAACTCTTGCACATTCGGGAGGAGCACGCAAATGATGAGTGACAGCCACAAGGTGATTTGGTCTTTACTTGCATGATGCATTCTTACTTCACACTTTTTTCTAACATTTATTTTTATTTGTTGCTAGAAACTTCATCCAGGAGGCATGCGATGGAACAAGCCAAGATGATCGAGTCAACTTTCTCACTAGTTGTTTCAATACCCATGATGTGATTTCTATCTTACAATCACCTGGAGGTAAGCACATTAAGGATGTAGTAACCAAGGACCTTATGCGTAAATTGAGAAATGTGGTTAGTGATGATGACGTGCAACAAGCTTGTGATGAGGCTAGAATCAGTACCAAAGCCTATCAGGCTATTTTCCAACTCCTAAAGGATGCCCTCAAAGAGCATGGCATTGTGGAAAACCTAATTCCCGTTCCTCACAAGGTCAACCTCGCAAAGAAGGCCACAAACAAAGATGTGTTCTCCCGCATTGGGACATACCTAAACATTGAGGACACAATGCCAACTTCCCTTTATGCTTCGTGCGCAACAAAGACAAGGGGAAAAGGTAAGAAACAATCCATAAGACCTTCGGAGAAGGGATTTCCTTACACAATGTGGAACAATATTTTTGTGGATCTTAGAAGGATTCAACAAGCCATGCTTAGATTTTACGAGTTACCTAAAGAAGGTGACACATTTTACTTTTTTCTTTAGTAGTGTTCTTATCATAGACTTTGAAGTTTAAGGTCTTGGCACTATTTATTTTGTAGTGCTTGGTACAAAGGTCGCTTTTGTGCTGAAACTCGATGAGTGTCAAATAGTGAAAGGCCGAAGGTTAGAGAGGCTAAGTGTCACTCTAATGAACGAGGCCCTTTTGCAAACCAAGCGAAGGGATTCAGTCGAGCCATCTCCCACCCCATCTTTTAGCGTACAATTAGAGAAAGACATTTGGTGGTTGGGTGCTATTGAGGTGCCCAAAGAGACCAATGGAGTACTTTCATGGATTTTTGAGAGAACTCCATGGATCACAAAAGTAATACACTCCCAAATTACAGGTCAGAAGTTGGAGATTGAGGGTTTTGGTAGTTATGATTTGGAGTGGCACTTAGGTGGGGATTTGAAGACCATAAAGTGTTTGCTTGGTTGCAAACAAGGGGCTTCTTCTCTCATGCCTTGTCCATTTTGCACTCGAGGGTACAAACCTAATGGACAAAAATCACATAAGAGCACTGCAAAGGTCGGTTTCATGCTTCCATGGCAAGGGCATGGAGAACAACGGTTAGATTGTCGTGATGTTGGAGATGAAGATAGAGAATGGGAAGCGTCTATTCTGAGATGTCCCATGCTCAATGCCCCAGACCGTGATCAAAAGGACCACTCTTGGAATCCAATCTTTCCATTTTCTCTATCGAATGTACATTTTTGTACATTATACGCATTCATGCGCATTTTTGATAGGCTATTGAAGCTCCACATTGACTATGCTTTCACAATGAAACCATTGGAAAAGTCCCACGAAGCGATCGAAAGAGTGGAGGTACCCTTGAATTCCATTGGCTGTCACGGTGGAAATGTGTCTATCGTTGTTGCAAAGAACACAGGGGAGGCCCATGAAATTGCTCAACAAGTGTCAATGAGTGGACAAAAAGCTAGACACTTTTTGAAGAAAGTTTCCCAAGGAAAGCCAAGTCAATATGATGCTCAAAACAGCTCCAACCAGCAGGCAGGTAACCTTTGGGAGCTTTGGAAGGAGTTATGCAAAGCTACTACTGACAATGATTCAAATGGCGAGCTTGCAAACAAGTGCAAGCAAGTTTGGGCACATTTTGATAAAATGGTCAAGCTTATGGGCCTTAACAGCACAACAGAAGACCAACGCCAATCATTTCAAAAAACCTTGGAGGATTTTACCAAGGTCTTCACCCTTTCTTGGGGTGAAAATAGCATCACACATTACATGGTAAGCCATGTTACGTGGTGTATTTATTGCAAGGGATTGTTTTTATTAAATAATGTGGATCGTTTACTCATGTGAACATCATATCTTGTTTGTGCATGGTGCATTTTTTATGCACAAGTATGGATCGCTTGAAATTTTTAGCACTCAAGGCATGGAGAAGTCCCATTATCGAGCAAGGGGAGTGTACTTCAAAAATACTCGACATGGTGGTGGAATGGTGCAATCCAATTATTTGGAGGAGATGTTCAACTGGTTTTTTTGCACAACATTTGCTCGTAAGCTCACAATAGAGTGTGCGTGACAATCGAAGATTGCTATTGAAGTGCGGAAATGGAGTCGTCAAGAGCATAGCAACAAGTGGCAAATTTCGCAAGGTCCCGCCAAGCATGCTGCATGGCAGCGATGCAGAGTGCGACCAGGATCAAAGTGGATTTTGCGCGAGTCACTACACGTGAACGCAGGGTCCAACTCTTAGCGACATGTTTATTTAAAAAATAATAGTTTTTTTTTCAAAATTAGTGTTAACAGGGTCCTTTTTAATTGGGCCCTTATAAATATTGCATGCTCCCATAAACCACTCATTTCTTAAGAACAGGTGAGCTCTTACCATATGAAATGGTGTGCACCAAACAAACCGCGAAAGAGCATCCGCCTGCCAACAAAAACACCCTCCAAGGATGTGAGAAGCCGGCATGGCTTAAAGGCACAAGAAAATGGCCACGAACACCTGGCCATTCCAGGAACTCTTCTAGCAGTGGGCATGGTAGTAGGGCACCAGAGTCATCAAGGGTTGCTGAATCTCCACGTCCTCAAGATATAACACCTAGAAAAAGAATGAAGCAACGTGCCCAACACTGGAGAGAAGAAGAGGGCCAACAAACAACAGAGTCCGATAGGTACGAGCCGTCGCGCCACCAATCCCAAGCAGGACCATCCAGGACTCGGGTGGTCCATACGGACACTGAATCAGAGAGTGAGCCACCATGTCTACGAGCTAATATACCGCGCACACACCGGGTGCCCGTTGGGGGGAAGACACTGCCTCGAGGCCAGGGAGCTCTCCCCACAGCACAAGATCGGGAGCCAAGGGAAGAGGATGAATCAGAAGAGGCTGCAGATCCACCCCCTAAGCATATAAACAGGTGCAAATCCAAGTTTTTCAAGAAGCCTAAATGCCACCACCCAGCAAATGTGCAAGTGCCCTCAAGACAACCGCAGTGGCGTCGAAAAATAGCAAGGGCATTCACAAAAATCCGCCACTACCAGAAGACTACAGAGCTTTTGATTTGACGTGGCCCCTTTGCTCGCACAGTGAAGGAGGTGCTTCAAAGCTATGGAAATCAGTATAGAATGCAACCAATAGCGCTAGAGTCTATTCAAGAAGCTGTAGAGGCCCACATCATTTCGGTGTTCGAAGATACCAACCTATGCGTCATTCATGCAAAGCGAGTGACAATACAGCCAAAAGATATGCAGCTTGCACGTCGATTGCGACGAGACTTCGAGCATTAGCCAAAGCTACCCCTCTTTTTGTATTGCACACCCTTATCTTTGTAATGTTTTGACTTTGCAATGACAATAAGATCAACAGTTGTGTCTACTGTGTCTATAATCTTTGTAATGAGATGACTTTGCAATTTCAAGTTCTGTTTACCCATAAGATATAAAAAAAGTTAACATATTGTGAAACCAGGTGTCTATGCAACAATAAATTAAGTTTTTCAAATGTCCAATGTAATTGGGCCTTTTGGTGCAGTTAATGAATTGCTTTCAGTTATGTATTTTTGGATGGCCCATTTGCGTGCCCTTGTGGCCACCCTTTTTTTGGCACCTGGTAGGCTTCTCTACCCCCCTGGATACTTAAAAACACAAATTTACTGAAAGCAATTGGTTTTGCATCATTACTTTAGATGGAGCCTTGTGGCCACCCTTTTTTTGGTAATTTCAAGCTTTGACTTCCCCATAGGATATCAAAAAAGTTAACATATTGTGAAACCAAGTGTCTATACAACATTAATTTGGATTGTTCAAGTGTCCAATGTAATTGGGCCTTTTGGTGCAGGGGTGTACTAGGTAGAGCTAAGCAGGTAATAGTGTGCTGAAAAACTTAAATTCAGAGTTGATTTCACCTTTTCTAGTGTCCTTGAGTGCAAACATATGCTGAAATTGCCAAAAAAAGGGTGGCCACAAGGCTCCATCTAAAGTAATGATGCAAAACCAATTCCTTTGAGTTAATTTATGTTTTTAAAGTATCCTAGGGGGTAGATAAGCCTACCAGGTGCCAAAAAAAGGGTGGCCACAAGGGCGTGCAAATGGGCCATCCAAAACTGGTGGATGGGCCATTTGTGCGCCCTTGTGGACACCCCTTTTTTGGCACCTGGTAGGCTTCTCCACCCCCTAGGATACTTAAAATACATAAATTAACTCAAAAGAATTGGTTTTGCATCATTACTTTAGAGAAACCACTTCTCACTCAAATGTGTTTTATACTTTCCCAGTATCATGTGCATCCAACTTCTGTTGTGTTGTTACTTCAAGCAAAAAAGACAGCTTATTGAAACATATCACCAATTACAACAATTTTCAAGATTGACAAATCACATTTAGAAGAATTTACAAGATAGAGAGACAATTCCATATATTTTTTTATTACTTCCAAAATGGTGATTTTACATCATGTATCTGAGGAGTTCATAATTTTCTTGACCATTTCTTGGCGCCTATCTTGCGCGTAAGGCAACTCCCCAGTCAAGAGGGACTGCGCTATGGCCTTTGGGTCAGTTGAGCCAATGGAAGCATGTATCCTTATCTAGGCAAGCACTTTACCACGGAAGCCAGTGCCAAACGCTGTGCATACAAGGGATCTACGCACTAGGAACACAAGATGCGCAGTTTGAGCAATGGTGCTCAAACACAAAAACTTGCTCAAAGCTTTCAACGACCAAGTCATAAAATGGGCTTGGGGAGTAAATTCATTATGGATAATGGCCACATCGCCAGGGGGGAGTTGTCCTAGGTAATGTGCAAGGGAATCTTGAGGTTCAAAGCCCGCCCGCTTGCCACCCGTCCTTGCAGCAAAACCATCAAGCTCCACGACGTCCTGTCATAAAGTGATGAAGTTTGAGAAAAAAGACAATGAAGGATAAAATAATAACATGAAAATTAGGATACATTTTACCTCCTACTCCTTGTCGTCCTCCTCCCTGTTGGCCTTTGCATCCAAGTCAATGCTCCAATGCACCACAACTACGAGCTTTCGATCATCAGATGGGAGGTTGCATAATGGCATAGGCATCCTAGCGGCCTCAACCTTGGCTTGTGTGGCTTGGAATTCTTCCTCAACCACGTGAAACTGCTCTGCTACCAGGACCTCCGCACATACAACTGCAATAGTGTCAGCAACAGAGTCCCCAACTGGCAAGATCTTGCTTTCTAGGGCATCTGACGTATTGTCTAAGGGACATTTGGTGATGTTGGATAGCAAGATCAAGCATTCATCCATGCGCAGGCCAAATGCTTTCTCCAAATCATGCATAAAAACATACTCCTCCCCATCCATTACCACTGAGGAGAAGTTACTGATTTCTACCTCTGGGATAGCCACATTCGCCAATGGTAGTGGCACTTGAGTGTCACTAGGGCCAGCCACAACTATGGATTTTTCAACCACTTCCTCGAGCCCCCTGGGTGCTCGAGCCGGAGTGTCTTTCCTTCCGCTGCAAGGTTCATGGGGATAACCTCTTGCTCCTTGGTATACTTGATAAAGGACCCAACGTGAAGGTGTGGTAAGCGGAGCTCCTCCAAATTAGGTTCCTCGCTCACCAAGAAGATAAATGTTGCTAGCCGAGAAAGGTACTCCACCCCCAACTTGCGCTTCTTGAGCGCTGAAACCCCTGGGGCAATTTCTTGGATCGGTGGCAATTTCTTGGAATCGTCGCAACCGCTTGGAGAATGTGCGATCACCTTTGTGTATATAGCGCAAAAGATTGCAAGGTACCCAGATCCCTGCATGTGGGGAGATAGATACATAATATTTATGATGTGCTCCTCCATGAACATAAAAATCTCGGCAAATGCATCTATGTGAAGGGAAATTGTGGCGTCAAGGTCAGGGAGACGAGTAAAAAAGATGTGGAGGTACAACTTCCCTTTGTATTTGGTGTCCTCGAGGAAGAGAATGAAGCGTGACAAAGGGGTGGATGTGGTTGTAGATGCGGAGGCTGTGTAAGCATCCATGTCTAACCTGGGCTGTAGATAGAGAGTGGAGGAGCTCAAGAGTTGCAAAAGTGAAAATAGTGAATGAGTTATGCGGCCCCCTTTTATAATGGTCCCTTTTTTATAGACATTTTTTTTAAAAAGGCACTTTCACCAAAAAATGATCTCTCATCTCAATGCAAAAAATTATATTCAAAGACATGATTTGCCGAAGAAAATCATGTTGATTACATTGTGGATCGTTTTCAAAATTGCAAGAGTTACAAAGTTATAAGATCGATAGCATAGTTCCATCCATCCCCCAATCCTCCTCAACCTTCAATTTGTCTTCCATTCTCTTCCCAATCTGCGGACATTCATTACAATAAGCATCCAATGATCGACAAACTATGATGTATTGAAAATGTGGTGGAAGGATTCTCACCTTGTGACCTTGTAAACGAAATTGTGCTTGTTGAAGGGCCTCAAAACCCATAATAACCAAATGTTCTCGCACATTAGTGAGAGTCCAATGCTTGTTCACTTGGATTGCCTCCAAAGCATCATTGGGCATCTTCACTGCAATGTCAAAGCTTGCAATAGCACCGTCTACACTCTATAAGGGGGTCCACACTCCAAGCTTGCACATCCAACGATCATAGTGAAATCGTATGTACAAGGAGGTGCGGGATTTCAAATAGCACATTCCAATACCTGAAGCTCCAACCTTACAACGGTACTAGTCCCCGTTGTGCATGCCCTCCACAAAACCCCAGTCCTCTTCTGAAAGCCTTCCTAATTCCTCATAATGCACATCTTTACATACAAGCATTGTGGTATTCTCCACAAATCCAAACTCTTTAAAAATGTGCACAAAACAATGAATAGGCAAACACCAACTCAAGCCCACAGACCTAGAAGCTTTAGAGTATTTCAAAGAGTTTTGGACATCTATTATCATCTTTTGCTTGAAAGATGCTACCGACCACAAATCTGGCATCGGCCACTCCATACTCAATAAGGAAGTTACTTTGATGGGTTCAAGCGTTCCAAACGCTTGTGTAGAAGTAGGCACAATATAGGAGTGAGAATAGAAGAAACTCCTTCTTTGAACCAGTTTGGTTGGGCAAAGATGTGGGAACATTGTTGCTCCAATATCCGCATGTATAGCATTGAATGTGCCGGAGAGACTATGTAGTGGCTGCTCCTCCACCAACGTGGATGGAAATATGACTATAAATGCATGGAAAATCTTAAGTATGAATCCATAATAACATTACACTGTGATTTCACACGTAGATTTGTATTCTCAAAACATGTACTTACAATGTGTTGGAAATCGAGGTGGTTGTTGCAATTGCATGGTTGACATTGAGAAAACATGTTGTACAATGGCTACAGTCCCCTTGTCTTTGCGATTCTTGAAGCCAAGGAGCTTTCATTTCCAATGAAGATCCAAGTTTGCACGATTCCGCAGATGATGAGGGCCAAAAGCAGATGGTTTCATGTATACCCAAGTACCTTGGTGAACTCTTGTGGCACCCACTCATCATCTATACCTTTAGTGTTGTGGCATGCAAGTGCTGTGACCTCATCCTTTGGCCGCCTTTGCGAAGTAGAGTTGGCCATGGTTGAGCAAAGAAAATTAGGAGGAGGAGCAGACGCTTGCTTGTTGCTACAATGTAGGTGGGATAAAGTGATAGGAGAAGGTGGATAACCCTTGCTTGGTGTGACAATGGAAGGAGAAGGTGGATGACCCTTGCTTGGTGTGGCAATGGAAGGAGAAGGTGGATGACCCTTGCTTGGTGTGGCAATGGAAGGTGGTAGGGGAGGAGAGAGGAGCTTCCTTGCTGCAGCAATGGAGATGGTGTAGAGAGAGAAAGAGAGTTGGAGTAGAAGATGAGTGTGATGGTTGCAACTAAGGAGGGGTTGGAAAAGAGGTTCTAGAGAGAGAAAATAACTTTTTGCCTAAGGACTACTTTTGGGGGAGCTTTGGATAGTAAAAAAATATTTTCAAAAGTTTTTTAAAAATTTTGAATTTTAGGGTTTTTGGGTGCACGTTTTGACGTTTAAAATGCTTTTTTGACCATAAAATAGATTTAGGGGGGTTTTAAGAAGATAAAATTTGAGTTTTGAAAATTTTGAAAATTTTCAAATTTTTGCGATTTTTTCAAAACCGAATAAAAAAGGAGGGAAGTTGGAGGTTCCATATGGCCCACCCCCCCCCCCCCCCCCCCCCCCACACCCCACCTTCTCACTAGGTAAGAGCCCATAAGAAGTGTAAGACTACTTTGTCCCCCTACATTTTTGAGGGCATAGAGTGTGTCCACCACTCTCTTCTCATTGGCTGGCCTCTAATTAACCTTAATCTCAAAGGGCCCCTAGAGGGTTCATATTTTTCCTAATGCCATAGCTGCTTTTGCATTAAGTAACCCTTGGTTTTTGCCTGCCATGTGTGAAAGCCTGACTGTTGAATTTATCAATACCCTGCTCTCCTCCCATGATGGTGTAGACTAGTGAAGTGCAAGGAAGGTCTTACCAAATTAATTTGGTAGTCTCTAATCCTCTTGTGTGTTAATAACATCAAGATTAAATTTGTTAATTAGTGATAGATTTTACATCTTAATTACATCAAGATGAAATTAGTTATCAATGATAGATTTTACATACACAATTGGGTGGAGATTTTACAATTGTGGAATCACTTTTTGATAGCTTGGTTCCTTAAATTTTTTATATCTTCATGATGTCTTATTGGTGTGTTGTTGCTTTTAACACTCTTGAAGCAATTTTATAAGCTTTAAATTTGTCTTTATCGTGAAATATATATGAAATATTTCATGGAAACACAAGTCTTACTGCCCTTTAATAGTGTTAATGAGATTGAAGTGCAAAGATGATAGTGGGCAAATGCTTTCGTGACCGAGGCACGATTCAATGGTAGAAGATGTGGCTTGGTGGACCCAGCTGTTTATGGAGGGGTACAAGGGAGAGAAGGCAGACTTGTGGCGTGGTGTTGACGAGACATTGAGGTTTAAAAATGCCCATACTTTGGACAATTTAATGTGTTAGCATGCTGTGTAGGAGGGAAATACATGGAAGTATAGTTGTTGGTGATGTCAAAATAACTACAATAGGGCCCTTGAGGCAAAACGGATGTAGTTGCAATGAGTACATACAGTAGTGGTGCCTCTAAAGATGGTTTGACTAGGACATGTGGCTCATGAGAGGGGACATGCAAGAGGAGTTATATCAAATTCAGCAAGGGCATTGGAATTTGGCAAAATAGTGTGTAGGCTATTTGTCTAGCATTGATGAGCATGTGTCGACTAGGCTTGAGTAGCAATGTGGGTAGTGATAGCGTGATGACAATGGGGTAGCTTGTTGCAACACCACACCAAATGGGCAATAGGCACCGATTCTAGACAAGCATCAATGGTAGGTGTGGACTTTGTGAGAGGTAGTTTGTAGCAATAGGTGGCGGGGTTGACAATCCAATAGGCAACACTCATGGCATTGCATATGGCCATGAATGATGCAAGCAAAGAGGAAATTGGATGGGCCAAAGGCTTTAGGTAGGGCTCAACAAAAAGCCTCCAAGATCGTTGTTTTTTTTTTTTTTAATTTTGAAATCAAGTTAGAGAGGGCACCCACAAGATACACAAGCACACACACATAGAATCTCTTACACACATATAGAAGCGCTTACACACAAGCAACTTTGTCAAAATAATCACCAATAGATAATCATGGAAAAATATGGTGAATGAGGGCTTTAATCAAGGCTTGTGTAGAGAAATGCAAGCACATTCAATGAATAATCAAAGTGGGGCTTTTATTTTGCAATAAATTCAAGCCAAAATGTAACAAAAACAAAGAAAAATTGTGCTAATTCTTAATAGTTATATTGTGCTAATCATGATGCAAATATAAGTAATCGTTAGGTTCTCTTTTCAATCAAATAGTTTGGGTAGTGGCACCAATAGTACATATTCCATTACTAAAAGACTTTAAAAGAAGAAAATTGATGATGTGATCAATGCCATCATTGATATGCAATCCAAAAGGGGTGTTGACTCAGCAATTGCAATGGCTAATCAGAGAAGGTGCCAATGCAATCTATCATAGGGGAATTTCCAATTCCTAAGATCTAATTATATTAGGAGATACTAATCTAGCTAATTCCTAAAATAACAATTGTTTCTTATGGTAGATAGGTTAGTGTGTCATTCATGCCATAAGCATGATTAGAATAGAGTTAGCTTAGGGCTTGATTGGGCACATAATATAATAGAGTATGGCTGAAAAATAGTAGACTTACTTCTTATTGAGCATAATTTTCCTCTATATAGGCATATTCAAAGAAGCAACCTTTTAAAATATAAGGCATATATGTGGCTAATTTTGCACAACACAAGTGGCTATTCTTTACACGTGGATTGTAAGAGGTTCTCCACATGGGTCTTTGAAACATCACATTTCTAGGTAGAAGAGGTTGTTCCCAAAAGAGATGCAATAAAAGCTTGCATCCCAATAGGCTATTGGTTCTTGATGGTACCTTTATTTAATGTTCTTGGGTGATGTCTTGCAGGGCATGGTATGGTCTCCTTGCTAGTTTTGGTGGCCACTTCAATGTTTGGAGTCCTGACTATGATTCCGGTATGCAAGGGTGAGGTGGAAGCTCCCCTTGTATGGTGTCTCACCCTCAGAGGTTAGTCTTCTCTTTTTGCTGGATGTTTATATTCATTTTTATGGTTTTCTTGTGCATGGGTGGCACCCTATAAATCTAGAAATTCTTAAACTTGCACTTACATGGCTTGTGAGAGCATGGAAATTGTAATTCTAAATAATAGATAGGAAATCTCCCTAAGTAATACCAAGTGGAAAACAATATCGCGCCAGATTACGTCAGAAAAAATGTTACAACTTACCTCACTAGGGTATCATAGAAATGACTTCAAATTCATGGTGCATGGCGGGGCTGCAGAGCTGCAGGCAGCGAGGAGGAAAGAGGACTCGCGCTCGCCACAGAGTTGCTCGGACGAATGCGCGACAAAAGAGAAATCTGCTAGAAATGATGGGGCACACCCTTTCGGTGTTGGAACCATCGAATTCTGTACAGGTCGAAATCTTCGGTGCCACATCAGCAGCGCATGTTCCTACACAATAGCGCCGGCGCTATTGTTAAAGGAGGGGCAAGCTATTAATAGCGAGGATTCTTTGCATGCGGGGAGAGCAAGAAAAGGGAACCTGAGGAAAGGGGTTAGCCGATGAGAACTGAGGAGGGCAACAAAAGCTTTGCAAGGTGAAGGAGAGGAAGCCAAGGCTCATCATCGTGGGGAGGACGCTCTTTGGGAGGCCAAGCTCCTTAAGCTCTCGGGCCTTCTCCTCATCATCGGGGAGCTCTCCTTCTCCTCATACTTTCAAGCCCTTAATCTAATCCACCCGATAAGCAAGGAAGCCCTTAAGCTAATTCCCCTCATAAACCGCTCGGATTATCTTCTAAGCACTCACTAAAGCTCCTAATCCCTTAAGCGCCCACTAACCGACTCTGAAGGAGATATGTCATCCAAGCCTAATCAAAGGTATTCAAGATCCTCTTGATTTCTCTAATCTCTCATCAGCCGTTCATAAGCACTCTAACCCTCGAGCCTCTAATCCTAAGCCATGAGTCAAGCTCTCGAAATCAAGCCTAATCTATTGAAGCCAAAGCCCTTGCTCTCATAAGCTAAGCTTGATCCCTAATCCCGTTTCTAAACCAATTTCCTAAGGCAGGCCAAAGCTTTGAAGCCACCATTAACCATTTGAATCGGGAAGCAAGAGCCAAAGTGGACGGCCATTGAAAGGAAAACTCCGGTGCCTTAACGGAAAGAAGCAGAAGACGGGACATATCAGGTCTTTGATAATTTTCTTGATTAGCACCTGGATTAAGCCAGGTTTCATCTTGTAAGGAGCATTAAGCCTCCATTAATGAATGATTAATGATGATTACGATTGATTAAGTGGAATTAAGAGAACTATTTTTTTGAGCACTGTTGCCGTTAATTTTGCCTGCTGCACCTCTTTTCACGCACCTCTCACAGCCAGGGGCCTGATGCCTTCCCGACTCACCTTTCCCACAATTATCCCCCGACATCTTTGGTGAACCCGACGTGAAACAAGCCGGGGTGGGAGGTAAAGATGGAGACGCTAGAACAGTTAAAGAATTTTATTGAAGATTTCAATGCCAATGGATTTGATAAAAATCTACCAGTTGCAGATTTGCCAAAAATGATGGAATTAGTTCAGGGATGTCTGCAGGATGCAAAAGCCATGCAGATAAAAAACCAGATTGAAGATGCTGTAGAGCTAGCACTTGATGCTATTCGGGAGCAGTATTATAATTTTCAGGGATATGATCTAGAAGGTTTTATTGCATGTTACGAAGCTGAGATGAAGAGCCGAAATGTTCCAGAAGATCGGATGATTGCAGCTTTTGAGGAGGTTGTAAACTCGGATTTTAAAAAGCAAGTTCAAGAACTGGTAGAAGAATATCCCACATGGTGGGAGTATTTTGCAGAGGAATTTATTTACGAAAGCTCAAGGATTCTAGATCGGGAAATAAAGGAGACTACTGAACGAAATAAGGTTGTCTTTAGTAAAGGTGAAGGGGATCAGATGCAGATCCTCAACTATGATGAATTCTGGGCGCATATTTCTGCAAGAAGTAAAGCCAAAGAAAATGTTGAGCTGGAAGTAGCAGATTCAGTTCAAGAGGAGCTTATTTTGAGCAACGAAGAAAAGGTAAATGATGAAGTTGATGCTGAAACAGGCTTATATGAATTTTTTTCAAAGATTGCTCGCATAGACGCTACCTCTAATAATGGTTCCAGTGAAGACATAGACTGTACAGCAAGTGGTTCACAAGCTGTTGACCTTGACATGGGTTATTCTGAAGGAGTTCATCAAGCAGATGAGCCTCTACAGGATATTACTGAAACTATCAGCACTTTAGGCGAGCAGGTTAACATGTTTGCTGCAGATGATTGCCTAAACAAAGCTATTATATACACAGTAGCTGATGAAGTGACTAAAATTGTGGACCTAGCACAGGATGAGCCTGAGGATGTCAATGAACCTATGATTGCTACTAACAATATGCTTGCAGATGTTGCTATCACAGAAGAGGATGCTATAATCAGTGAATTTTTGTCTAGATCTGAAGGATATGTTTATGGCAGTATAGAAGAGCTTTCTGATGCATATACCTCTTCAGAAGGGGTGCCAGATGAGCCTTTATAGCTCTATAATGTATTGCTAAGTAACATGGATGCAGATGAGGAATTAGAGGATGATATGGATGAGTATGAAGATTGCTTGGATCATGTTGATTGTGAACAGATTATCGACAGGGATTTTACATCTATGCTTGTAGATGGACTGCATGAGGAGATAACTCCTACAGTTTTGATTAATGTTGAGACTTCTAAGAGTGATTTTCCCAAGGATTCTACGGATGAAGATCTACAGGATAAAGCTGCTCTGCATGATCAAGATGAAATCCCAACATGTGAAAATTTGTCTGATGATAGAGGTCGAGAGACTCCCAAGGTTTTTCGTGATAGCTATGAAGCTAGAGGGGGTGATGATGCTAAATCATCCTTGATACTGCAAAAGGTACACAAGGTTTTTCATTTCCTTGGACAATGTGCCAAACGTGGCTAGATTTGGATGCTATTTCTATTGATGCTTATGTCAATGATGTCTTGGCTGCCAGTAAAAGGGAGCCAGATTTCTTTAATGATTTCTGGTAGCGATCTTAAGTTGCCAACAGTTTACGGGATGTGGGTGCTGCACTATGCTTCAGGTGAAGCTCTAGTATATTGCGGAGCCCATCAATGCTATGTAATCTCGATGGTGTTTGATCCAGGAGATTCTAAGGATATTCATAAGCAGATTCAATATGGATGGATATTGATCAGTATGCATAGTAATTGCGTGCTATTTGAACCAAGGGTAGCATATTTTCACCAAAAATGCTTGATGTTGATTGATACAGGAAATGTATGCTTATGTGGAAATTATGTTGCTCCAGTATTTGGGAAATTCCTTATCATTCCATTTGATCCTGGGGGTTACTAAAGTGCAAGTTGCAGATGCAGAGGATACCAGATGCCTGCTGTAAGAGGCTACATGATACAAGGTTTTGTTTTCTAGATTATGCTAAGTTAGAAGAGTGTTTGGTTATGCATTCAATAAGATAACATGGATGGCTTCTAGTGGACTTCTTTGGACAATTGATGAAGTATCTTCGCATCTTTTGAGTTGGTTCTGCTAACAGAACTTGAAGTAAAGGACTTGACAGCCATTCCATGTGCAGACAGAGTAAGGCATACTTGAGCTTGACAGGGTTCCTTAAGAGAGAGCTTAATGGTCAAGCCATGTGCATCATTAACTGGAGCACTTGAGTCTGGCGGGGTTCACTAAACAAGTTATCCATGATTAAATGCTTTGAAGATACGGCAGATACAGTTCAGAGATTTTTGATGGACAACAACCTAATGATTAAGCTAGAACATTGATGATAAGGTATAAGCCTTATTTCATTTTTCATATGTTTACTAGTTAAGTGAGTCTGATGATGGGAAAGAGCTTAAGGTACCTAAAGCAGATGTAGATTGAAGTGCAGTTGGCACAAACTGGAGGCTGTGCAGGTTTAGAGGGGGTGGATGTCGTGCAGCTCCGCTTCCATGCTAAGAAATATGCCAAGAGGATGCAGATCAAGATTATTGAAAGCCTACTTGATTAATGGTCAGTGATCAGGGCTTGTTAACAGGCCAAGTCTAATGATTAATGTATGCCAGATGCGGCTTTAAAGGGCCAATTGATGCCTTAATGATGCCAAAAAGGAGTATGCTTGAAGTGAGCACATATGTGAGTTTATAATCTAGAACTGCAGTGCTTGAAGTGCTCTACCGGCCTGTCTTTACAGCTCGTCGATTGGAGCTATGGTGAAGAAGTTATGGCACTTTGAAGTTTAAGTCGATTGTAGATCCGCATTGGATTGGGCAACTGTAGCTTGGGGGGGGGGGGGGGGAATGAAATGAATGCATCAGGATGAAGTGCTCACTTTGTGGAGCATGTCGGTCTTTTCAGATTAGTGATCGGAGTTACGGTTGCCAAGATATTGGCCGATAAAAATTCACCGGGGGCCAGTTTCGTACCAGCCCAGTTGGCTCGATCGGTGTCTCAGTAGGAAGTTTTGTCTATTGTCCAGGGTTTGGGATCCGGGAGTAGAAATAGCTTGAGGAGTCTCAGGACCGGGATGTCAATTGATGCAGTGCCTGGCCGGCAGTGGTCGTATTGATAATACTCGGTTGACACGAAAGTAACTCTGATACTTTTTATCGGATGTGATGGGAAGGCCTTGCTTCAATGTAATCACCTATACTTGCAGCTTAAAGATATGTATGTCGATTGCGGTGCCCTTACAAGGCATAAGCCCACCCAAAAGAAAAGGCAACAAGGCTGGATGCCGCCCATACTCAAGGTCTACCCATGGCCAATGGCCACCCACATGAGTTATAGAGTGGCTGCCTGCCGGTTAAGTGGCCGCCCAAATTGATTTGCCAATATGTATGCCAAATGTGGTGCCCTACAAGGGCATAAAACCCTCCAAGCCCAAAGCTTTAAACCAGCCGCCGAAAGCAGGGCCGGCCACCCAAGGCCAATGCACCCAATTAACTTAAGTGTGAAGCCATATAGGGAAAAAAGGGAAAGCATGGCAGGGCTGCAGAGCCGTAGGCAGCGAGGAGGAAAGAGGACTCGCGCTCGCCACACGGTTGCTCAGACGAATGCGCGACAGAAGCGAAATCTGTTGGAAATGATGGGGCGCACCCTTTCAGTGTTGGAACCGTCGAATTCTATGCAGGTCGAAATCTCCGGTGCCACGTCAGTAGTGCCTGTTCCTACACAATAGCACCGGCGCTACTGTTAAAGGAGGGGCAAGCTATTAATAGCGGGGATTCTTTGCATGCGGGGAGAGCAAGAAAAACGAACCTGAGGAAAGGGGTTAGCCGATGAGAATTGAGGAGGGCAACAAAAGCTTTGCAAGGTGAAGGAGAGGAAGCCAAGGCTCATCATCGTGGGGAGGACGCTCTTTGGGAGGCCAAGCTCCTTAAGCTCTCGGGCCTTCTCCTCATCATCGCGGAGCTCTTCTTCTCCTCATACCTTCAAGTCCTAAATCTAATCCATCCGATAAGCAAGGAAGCCCTTAAGCTAATTCCCCTCATAAACCGCTCGGATTATCTTCTAAGCACTCACTAAAGCTCCTAATCCCTTAAGCCCCCACTAACCGACTCTGAAGGAGATATGTCATCCAAGCCTAATCAAAGGTATTCAAGATCCTCTTGATTTCTCTAATCTCTCATCAGCCGTTCATAAGCACTCTAACCCTCGAGCCTCTAATCCTAAGCCATGAGTCAAGCTCTCGAAATCAAGCCTAATCTATTGAAGCCAAAGCCCTTGCTCTCATAAGCTAAGCTTGATCCCTAATCCCGTTTCTAAACCAATTTCCTAAGGCAGGCCAAAGCTTTGAAGCCACCATTAACCATTTGAATCGGGAAGCAAGAGCCAAAGTGGACGGCCATTGAAAGGAAAACTCCGGTGCCTTAACGGAAAGAAGCAGAAGACGGGACATATCAGGTCTTTGATAATTTTCTTGATTAGCACCTGGATTAAGCCAGGTTTCATCTTGTAAGGAGCATTAAGCCTCCATTAATGAATGATTAATGATGATTACGATTGATTAAGTGGAATTAAGAGAACTATGTTTTTGAGCACTGTTGCCGTTAATTTTGCCTGCTGCACCTCTTTTCACTCACCTCTCACAGCCAGGGGTCCGATGCCTTCCCGGCTCACCTTTCGCATAATTATCCCCCGACACCGTTTTCATTAAGTAACCTTTCAACTTGGTCTGCCAAGTGTGAAAGCCCTCCCCATTAAATTTCCTAAGCCCTTTCTCTTCCATTGTGCTAACAGAGGGGTCTTAGCTTAGGAGACAGGCACAAATATCCCTTAGAGATGACATAAAAAATTATTTTTAATTTATTGTGCTTCGTGGAAAGATTTTGAAGTTCTAATGAGAGAGATACAAAGAGAGAATTCCTTTTGCAAAGCTTCTCTTCACCCTTGGTGAAGCCCCTCTTCAGAGAATGATGGAAAGAGTCTTGTTCTTTCAATGCTTGATGCTTAAAGTTATAATGTGTGTGTGTGTGTGTGTGTGTGTGTGTGTGTGTGAGAGAGAGAGAGAGAGAGAGAGAGAGAGAATTCCTTTTGCAAAGCTCCTCTTCACCCTTGGTGAAGCCCCTCTTCACAGAATGATGGAAAGAGTCTTGTTCTTTCAATGCTTGATGATGTTCTAATGAGAGAGAGAGAGAGAGAGAGAGAGAGAGAGAGATCCTTTTGCGAAGCTCCTCTTTACCCTTGGTGAAGCTCCTCTTCACAAAATGATGGAAAGAGTCTTGTTCTTGCAATGCGTGATGCTCTTGGAACTTGAAGCCAAAAATTGCCTTTGAGTGCTTTGATGGGATGTTTCTTTGAAGCTTGTCAACCCTTTTTTTTTGTCTGATGCAAGTGGCTCTTTAAAAATCTCTAGGCCTTGAAGTTTTGAGACCTTAGCGCCTTTTGATCCTTGATTATCCTTCCACTTGGCGCCCTTTAGATTTTGATTACATGCTGCTGGAACCCTTGCTTATTAGCACAAAATAGCACCGATTCTTTCTTTGTGTTGTTTGACATGGGGAAGCACCCTTAGACAAAGGATGGTCAAAAATGGGCAGCTGAGTAGTCTTCGGGTAGGTCGGTCAGGTTTTTGGGTAGCGGGTTTAGGGCGGGCAGACTCCGAGTAGGCGCGGTCAGAACGGGCAGGCCGGACACACTATTGAACAGACGCAGGTAGCGGGCAGAATTTCGGGCAGGCGCATGTTGGCCGGGGCATCTAGCCGGGCAGTGGTCAAGTGTGAAGCCCTCCTTGAGTGTGAGCACCCTTTTGGGCTTGCCTTTTTCCTCCTAAGTAGGGGGTTCCCACCAATGTGGGATCAACCTTTGAAGGCTTTTGGGGCTTCTTTTCTACAAAGTCTTGGTGGGCATTAAATGCCTTTTAGGTACACACACACACACACACACACTTGAGATGCTGCAGGTCTGCCAAAAATTGCAAAAATTCAAAAACACTAAACATGCAAAATTGATCGGCTAATTAATTGAGTATATGTGGACCGATTAAAGCAAGTAGATACTTGACGGATTGCTCTTGGCAATAGCTTCGTACACAGACTAGTTGCACAAGTCAATTACGATTATGGTGGGAGTAATAGCTTGGTAAGGCAAGCTAGAAACGATCACAAAAGTACACCAAAATTACGCACATGCAATAATGCTAGATGCAAATTCCCATTCATCTAATCGCCGAGGGTAGTGGAGCATTGCTCTTGCCCAAGTGGCAATTAGGGATTGGGATTATTGAGCTAGTGAAAAATAAGATTAATGAATACTATTGAGGAATGCTAATTACAAAACTCTAATCAGTAACACAAAAGCATAACAATGAATCTACCTAGCATACCCTGGTGCTCTGATACCACTTGATGGGAATGCAATCATACTAGCTAGGGTGGACGAAAGAGAAATATCATGCACACAAGTGAGCGTGTGTTATCTACATTATCACTCGAGCGAACTAGGTTCCAAGATCAATTAACTTGGACTCATAAACACAATCTTGTGTATTTGCTAAGCCATCACAAGCTCACCATAAACAAGGGAGATGTAATGCAAAATAGGCTTGGTTTATTCATTCATGAAATGAGCTTTAAGTAGCTCTATAGTATGGCACCATTGCATGTGGAATAAATCCACCTTTCCTCTCCTTAACTCATACTCTGGTACTCTAGGACAAAGCTCACACTTTACCATTGTCCCAATTCTCATTAGAACCCATAGTCAAGATGGTATAAAATTCCAAAATCATACAAAAAAATATACAATCTATTTTTTCTAAACATTGGAAAACGGAGAAAAATTATGCCAAATTTCCATAAAAGATTGAGGTAGATAGGGGTAGTACCAAAGGTTAGTAAATGGAATCAGGGTAAGTAATATGCTTCTACAAGTGATAAAGAGTGTGTGTGTGTGTAAGCGAAAAAAATGACCACATTAATACGACCATTCACACTAATGCAAGAAGTAATAAGATTCAAATTATTATCAAGGCATATGGTGCATTAAGACGATGATGTTAGGAGAGAGACAAATTTTCACACACTAGGGATTATAGAGTAAAGAGAGAGAGAGAGAGAGAGAGAGAGAGAGAGAGAGAGAGAGAGCACACAATATACGTGGCTCACCCAATGTGGGATACATCCACGGGAAAGCAACCACTCAATGGCTAAAGTACTTCAAACAAAAAGTAGGTTACAAAGGGATTATCCCCTTGATAGAGCACCGCCTTGCTTCACTCTCACCACCTCACACCCACCTTGTTGCATCAACTTCACGCTCCAAAATGTGGGTAAAAAAGGCCTCCTTTTATAGGCCAAAAGGGTTGCCCTCTCTCATGAGAGGCAACCGTATGTAGCCACCCTTGTGTAGACAAGTCCGAGTTGAATTCTCCCATATGCAGCCATGTGTAACCGCCCTTGACAAGACAAGTCCAATTTGAATTTGGCCACCCGCCATTGAAATTTCAACCACCAGTCATCGGCCATTGACTACCGGCCACTAGCCAACCAACCAACAGACCGACCATTTTCCGACCACTTTTCCCGACCATAATATTTTGGCAAAAAGCTTGAGATTTGGCCGTGAAAATTTTGGTTTTTGGCGAGGATTTTTTTTCACGCACGATGGCTTCTCTTCATAACGGGGGCCTTACAAATGTGCGTTTTTAATACAAAAAGCTACAAGGGGTAAATGAGGCTCCATATGTAACAATCTCCCACTTGGAGACTGATCTCCACACCAAACCTGTGACTGCTTTTCATTCTAGCTTCTTACCCTTGAATGCCGATTGAAGATGAGCAAAAGCTCAACTTCTCCTTGTTGACCACCTTTGTAAACATGTCTGAGGATTTTCACTTGTATGCACATTTCCTAGCTTTAGTTGTCCCTCTTCCAAAAGAGTGCATATGAAGTGATATCTCACCTTAATGTGCTTGTCCTTGAATCAAAGGCTGAGTTCTTTGCAAGATGGATAGCATTTTGGCTATCACTGTATAAGAAACAATTGCCTTGTTTGAATCCAAGCTCTTTTAAGAATCTGTGAAGCCATAGAATATCTTTGCTTGCCTCCGTCATTGCTACATATTTAGCTTCCGTGGTAGAAAGTGAGACCACTTTCTGTAGCTTTGAAGCCCAACTTACTGTTGTGCCTCCAATTGTGAAGACATAGCCAGTAGTGCTCCTTCAAGTGTCTTTGTCACCTTCCATATCTGCATCAACATACCCTTGCAAGAAAATGTCAGTGCCTCCAAAATACAAAGCATTCATTGTTGTCCCTTTTAGATACCTAAGTATCCACTTCACAGCTTTCTAGTGCTCTTTACCTGGATTGTCCATGGACCTACTTACAACTCCCACTGCATGTGCAACGTCTGGCTTGTCCAAACCATAGTATACATTAGAGAACCTACCACTGCAGTATATGGAACTTTAGACATATAGGCTATCTCCTCTTGTGTCTTTGGACACATTTCCTTGGTTAATTTAAAGTGACTAGTCAAAGGTGTAGAAACAGATTTTGCATCTTGCATTGTAAACCTTTCTAGTACCTTCTTAATGTAATCCTCTTGAGATAGCTTTAGTGTCTTGTTTGTCCCGCCCCTTGATATTTTTGTACCTAGTATCCTCTTTGCAGCACATAAATCTTTCATTGAAAAAGATTTAGATATCTCCTCTTTTAGGTCTTTGATGTCCTCTTGAGATAACTTTAGTGTCTTGTTTGTCCTGTCCCTTGATATCTTCATACCTAGTATCCTCTTTGCATCACCTAAATCTTTCATTGAAAAATATTTACACGTCTCCTTTTTTAGGTCTTTGATGTTGTATGTTAGCACTTGCAATTAGAATGTCATCAACATACAACACTAGGATAATGAACTTCCCATCTCCCAAATTCTTTGTGTAAATGCAGTGATCTAAGTTGCATCTTCTGAATCCGTGATCCAACATCCATCGATCAAACTTCAAGTACCACTGTCTTGATGCTTGCTTTAAACCATACAAGTTCTTCTTTAATCTGCAAACCATTTTCTCTTTACCTTTTACTTCATACCCATTTGGTTGAAACATGTAAACTTCCTCCTCTAAGTCACCATGAGGGAATGTCGTATTTACATCCATTTGCTCAAGATTCAAATCATGAGCAGCCACAAGGCTTAAGACAAGCCTAATTGAGTTCATTTTTACAACATGATCAAATATTTCATTGAAGTCAATACTTTTCTTTTGAGAAAACCCTTTTTCCACAAGCCTGGACTTGTACCTTTTCTTCCCAGCTTCTTCTTCCTTCATCTTATACTCCTTCTTCTTCCTTCATCTTATACTCCCATTTGTTTTGCAGTGCCTGCTTACCTTTAGGAAGCTCAACAAACTACCATGTTTGGTTGTGATGTAATGAGTCCATCTCTACTTGCATGCTCTTCATCCATTCTTATTTGGATTTGTGATGCATAGCTTCTTCGTATGATTCCGCCTCTCCAGAATTTGAGATCAAGAGATGGTTGAAGGAAGAAATGGAATTTTTTGGAGGTCTACTTGCTCTTGTAGATCTTTGGGGAATACGTTGAGGCTCCTCATTTGGTTGATGTTGCTGCACATTGTCACCGTTTGCAGTCCTTGAGTCTTCACCGTCCTCAAGCTCCATGTACTCATCACCTGTTTCTTTTCAAGTAATCTTTGTACATATTTTTTTCGTTAAAATTTACATTCCTACTCCTAAATATTTTACCATCTTAGGATTCCATAGGTGATACCCAAAGTCAGCTTCTCCATAGCTAATGAAAAAACACTTTTTGGACTTTGCATCTATCTTTGACCTTAGGCTTCTATCTATGTGCATGAAAGCCTCGCACCCAGACACTTTGAGAAAATCATAATTCATTGGTTTACCTGTCCATGCCTCTTCTAAGCCTCGCACCCAAACACTTTGAGAAAAGCATAATTCACCGGTTTACTTGTCCATGCCTCTTCTAGAACTCCCCCGTCCAATGCCATTGAGGGTGACCGGTTTATCAAGTACACATACGTGCTTACTGCTTCCACCAAAAGCTCAAGCGGTAGCCTGCATGTAGCCGCATGCTTTGTACTTGCTCCATGATTGTTCTATTTATCCTTTTTGAAATATCATTTTGTTGAGGTGTGCTTGGGGTTCTCCTTTGCCTGCAAATGCCATTTCTAGCACAATAGCTTTCAAAAGCTTGGCTACAATACTCGCCTCCATTATCAAATATGAGGCATTTAACCTTGGTACTTGCTTCATTCTCTACAAAGGCTTTGCACCTTTCAAATATGGAAAACACATTTGATTTATTCTTCATCACATAAATCCATGTTTTCCTAATCGTATCGTTTATGAATGTTACATAGTATAATGAGCAACCAAGTGATGGTGTACTTACACGACCCCAAACATCAGAATGAACCACCTCAAGTTTTTTATTTTCTCTTTCATTTCTTTATTTTTGAAAATTTACCGTCTTTTATTTACCGTAAACACAATCTTCACAGAACTCTAAGTCCACTTCTTTCAAACTTGGTAGAAGCTTCTTTGTTTGAAGTATTTGCATTCCTTTGGCACTCATATGCCCAAGTCGGTAGTGTCACACCACACTGTTGACTTTTTTAGCTATTGCACAAGTTGAAGATTGTATACTGATAGTACACAAGTAAAGTGTACCAACCTTTTCTCCTTTGGAAACCACCATAGATCCCTTTGATATCTTCCATCGTTTGTTTTTGAATGCCATGTTGTGACCTTCATCGTCCAATTGTCTTGTAGAGATCAAATTTTTGCAAGGAGAAGAACAAGCCTAACAGTTTTAAGCTTCCATTCATTTCTATTAGCAATTTTGACACAAATTGTACCTTTGTTGACACTATCATAAGCTTCATCATCTCCCAAGTATACATATCTTTGGTGTAGTCTTGGTAATGCTGCTTGTGCGGTGTCACATGTAATGAAGCTTCGGAATCTGCTATCTAGGAATTAGACATATTGTCTAATGAGAGAATTAGAGCATGTCGCTCTACTTTAACTGCCACATTGGCCTTTGATGTTGGCTTGGTGTCCTAAGACTGTGATGTCAGGACACGGGTCCTACGGGCAGGGCCCTACACTAAAGGGGGGTCACGGACCCCGGCCATGGGCCAGCTAGCAGTGTGGACAGGGGATCCTAGGGCTAAGAGCCTATAAGTATGGGCGGTTGGGTGGAGGATCCAGGTCACTAGCTCCTAGGGTTCTCTCATTGGTATGGGGAGTAATGTCAGGACACAGGTCCTACGGGCAGGGCCCTACCCTAAAGGGGGGTCACGGACCCCGGCCATGGGCCAGCTAGTAGTGTGGACAGGGGATCCTAGGGCTAAGAGCCTATAAGTATGGGCGGTTGGGTGGAGGATCCAGGTCACTAGCTCCTAGGGTTCTCTCATTGGTATCAAAGCAAGGTGGAGAGGAAGGAGCAGGGAAGATGTAGATGGGGATTGTTCATGGTGATGCATGGAAGTTCACGGAAGCTCGGTCTCTCTCTCTCTCTCTCTCTCTCTCTCTCTCTCTCTCTCTCTCTCTCTCTCTCTCTCTCTCTCTCTCTCTCTCTCTCTCTCTCTCTCTCTCTCTCTCTCTCTCTCTCTCTCGGGTCGTGGACCTTCCTTTGCATGCTCATGCTATTCTCGACGGGGGAGAAGCGCCCTTGACAGGCAGGGAAGGCGTGGTCCTTGAAGGGAGGTCGAGGTCGTGGGCATGACCCCTTGAAAGGCACAGAGCCGCGGGAGGAGCCTCTTAACTGCAGACTCGAAGGGAGGTAGGTATGGTGGGAAACGGTTCTTGCGGGGAGGAGGCCGCCAGCGGACCTGCACCAAAATCCACGATGTGGGTGTCTACGGCAGCACGGGGGGCTCTGCTGTAACTTTCGACACGGTGGGGCCTCACGTTGCGCAACCCAGCTGCCCGCAAGGCTCAGTCAATCGATGAGCGCAAGGCCGCCATCGCTGCTGCCTACAGGGAGTTTTTTTTCAATTTTTTTTAAAATTTACTTTAGGGTTATCAACCCATCCCCTTGGTAGGGGCAAGGCCCCACGTCCGCTCAGGCATGCAAAGCTCCGATTGGGCAGGCAAAGGAGCCATGGCTCTAGAGGGACATGCGATTCAAGCTCATGTGCAGAAAATTTACAAGCTACCTCTCGAAACCTCTCCATGTCGGGATTGCAAGCGGAGTCCAAGGCAAACAGTGCTCGGGAAGCAGGGCGTTTAGTTTGCCATGATGCAAGGTTTCTAACTTCGACATGGATTGGAAATCACATGCACGGCATCACTAGCGGCGGACGTCGATTGTTTTGAAAGGAATCCGGCCGACTCCCAGATTCAAGCAATACCAAGTCTAGTACAAATTTGGACACCAGACTCGAGAATTTATGGATCCCACGGGAGAGATCCAATACCATGCACGACACGGTCGTGGGTTGGCATCTTGGCGAGGCTTCAAGGTGCATCTGCTAACGCTCCAGGTATTTTTGTTTCTGTTTTGGCATTACTTTTGCATTCTTTACAATCCTCTGCACTTTGTTTGGTTTTGTGAATTCCGGCTGGTGCAATGGTTGCCGCCCAAGGGATAGGTAGAGTTTATCAAGCAAGGCTTGAATGATTCTACGACAATGCTCTTGTTCAAGGTGCACAGACCTCAGCATGGCCAATTTCTGAAAGTCTGGCACGAGCTTTTCTTTCTTTCCCTCTGAGTTTAGGGGTGCGGAGAAGCAAGGCTTCTATACATATACATCGTTAAACCGCACCATGTGGTGATACCAACACTAATGCTAGGGTGCTGATTATCACGATCCATGGCACTCAAATCTAGTAGGTAAGAGCATGGAAGTTTGCACAAGATTCCAAATTGGTTGCGCATTGGGCAAGGCCCTTGGCAGCAAGAAGTAGAGTAGTATTGAGCATGTGTTTGATAACTCTAGTATGCACTAGCATGGATGATCACGGCTATCATTCATAGAGCCAAGCAGGTACGAGTGGCATAATTTGCACGTGTTCTACTATTTTTCCATTACATTACACTTTGACACAGTCAATTGTTTGTGCATGATTGACAAGGTCGACTCTCTTTGCTATGACATCTCTCCTCTCTGATAGCATTTATTGGCAATGAGGCCAGACATAGTTATCTGAGGCATGGCTTCTCCTGCATACCTTGATAGAGCACGCTCATCAAAGGTTCCATTTTATTTCAAAGGCAAGGCCTATTACTGGACTTGTTGAAGGCAGCAAGTTGCTTGGCATGGCCCACTCCTTGGAACTGTCTCTCCAAGCCAACATAGGCTGCCATGATATTTGCAGCCACATCCGATTGGCTGTCAACACACACATATTTATGTGAAGCAAGGCTTCAATTTAAGAATCTTGCAGGTGGGGTATGATATGAGGACACGCCCTAGGCAAATTTCTACATATGACGGCAGGATATTTCAGAGCATGTATATGATATATATATGCCAACTCTCTCTTGCCCAACAGAGAGGGTTATGACCTTCATTTGAGCGAGTTTTCTTCCACAAAATCTCGGGACAATTGGTTATAGCAACAACAACCAGGTTAGCCAAGTTTACGTTTTTCTTGTTTTTTCCATGGTTACACTTTCCTTCGCAATTAGTGCCATTCTGCAAAGCAAAGTGCTTTGGCACTTTTACACGAAGCAAGGCTTCTCCCTTGTGTCGCGTTATTGCACATTGACATGGGATCACAGGCAATGGCACACAAGTTTGGGGAACTGGTATGACCAGTAGCTTGCTCCCATTTTAGAGGTGGTGATATTCCGTTATGATGTACCACTACCAATGCCGATTGTGCATGGCACTTTTGGTTTCGGCTCTCACCCTTGAGGCCGTCATAGTAGCCAAGGGCTTACGCTTTTGCATGCAAGGCATGCTAAGCAAGTGGCATGGATTCCACCACTTCATGCATTACGCTTCCGCTAACACACTCGCAACTCTGTCACGGACAGAGTACGGATGGATTGTTGGTTGCTATCAAGTCATCCTCCTACAGTCACGACCCTACACGGTAGATGGTCAAGATTTAACTTGTGCTTTCTATTGCCTCTCTCGATGCAAGCATCATACAAACAGATTGTGGAATGCTTATAGGATAAGCTGCAATTCAGGCATAAGATGTCTAAGAGCACACATTCTGGGCACACTCTACAAATTTAAGGAAAGTTCCTCAGCCCAGCATGCTCTTTTTTTCTCTCCTTTTCTTCTTTCTTTCAAGAATAACAAAACTCTTATAAGACGTTTTTGATACATGTTTTGATGGTAAGTCAGCCTGAGACAAGGTACTCTAACTCTCACCTAGAAATTGGGCAAGACGCCATCTAAATTAGTCTTCATCGGTTCCTCGATTGAACACTAATTGCCACAAGGGCTACGAGCCACACACACTGGCTAAGAGTCATTGTCAGATCTTGGGTAAGACCCAATTGTTGGTATTCCTTGGGAGATTGTTCTCCATCTCGACCAGATCTACCCAGGGGAGTCAACATCGACGTTAATGGACAAGCAAGAGTCTTGTCATTACGGATGTTTAGGATGTCGTTTTTGCACTACAAGTTTTCAGTGCGACACTCAAGTTGAGTTTTTGATAATCTTCACCTCACAGCAGCTGAGCTCTACAAGGAAGTTAGATGCAACAATCAGTTACGACAGCATGGCTATCCACAAGAACTAAGCAGTTCACTTGTGTGGATTTCCTGCTCTCCCCATGGCACTACGGAGTGTCTATGGACATATTGTTTTGGGGTACAACCCGGCGGGTGACTGCTACATCACCCCATAGGCATTGCGGATCACAATTGATCTGCATTGAGGATCACAGTTTGATCTCTCCCAGTTAGACTTTCAAGGAAAGAATTCTGCAATCTACCACGCGGTAGTGGACAACTTCAACTTTTCAAGTTAATTTCAATCATTATGTACACGGTTACCTATATTGGTTATTGTTACCTGCTAGTTGAGCAGTTTCTACAAAGGGTCTTACCAAAGGGGTTGGATTGCAAGGGCAACACCCACGGTTCCCAGTGCAATGCTGTTTGTTTTTTCAGGTAGGAGACGTGCTCCTCTCCGTTTGAATACGGGTAAGTGAACATTACGTTCAAACCTCCAGGTACACATCTATCGATTTGATGTTATTCCATTTTTCGTATGCTTTGCTTGGTTTCTTCAAGAAGTATAAGCATGCTTGAATGTTCCAGAGCCATGCCAAGGGAATGACGGCACAAAGTATTTTGGGCCAAGCGTCCAATATATCTTTCTGTCTTTTGCTGTTACGAACCTACTTGTAGGGTTCAATTTGGCACATGTTGTCACATGGGATACAACATGGTCTAGGAACTCCAGGAGTTCGGTTTAGCCAGTGTGGAGCAATGAATGAGGGTCCCTCTCACTCTTGTCGCAGAGTGTTTGCAGTTACCTCCACACACAAGTACATCTCGTACTTGATGGATGTCACTTTTCTTGATATCCTTGTTTGAGACATATTCCACATGTGGAGAATATGAGTCTCTGGGACTGACACTGGCGCCAAATTTCTACCAATGTGTCGCGACGAAGTCCCTAGGTGCCGGTCTTATCCATTGGTTCGACCATTTTGAGCACACAGTATCAGGTACAATTTCAGTGGCCAGAAATTGTCGGGTACTAAGTACAGACTTGTGGTGATTACAAGAGCTGTGAAACCACCTTAACAGAGGGTTGTTTCTACATATAGCAAAGTCTGCTACGTTCATGAGAATGTCTCATGGTTGGTTCCTAGGTGTGACCGGGTTGTCACATTCTATTATGGTCCAACTTTTGTTGCAAGATTTTCACGTAAGTATAGTGGAAAGTCTCGTCATGGAATTGCGGTTCGGATAAGTTTGTGTTAAATGCATGCACACTAGGTGTTATGGGCCCTAGTGTTTAACATAAATTTATTCGGAGCGGCATGCAAATTCATGGACTTTATTGTTTCTGCAATTTTTTGCAATATCAGTGCAATTTCTCTTGCAGATTTTGTATGAGTTTACACCCTGCCATACAAGGTGATGGTTGAGTATGGGTGTTTCTGATTGGCTGCTAGTTGGTTGTCTCCATTCCATATCGCGTATATGGCTGGATACTCAATGATTGAGTCATAGTTTGTCGTCAGTCGTGGGCGACTGTCTCTAAGTGGTTGGGGGAAAGCACCTCACTCTTACTGCTGCTACTCATCCCGCGTAGGATGGGCAGTTTACAAGCATTCTATTTAGTACTAAAGGATATGCAAAGTGCATACGTTAAATCACGCTAAAGGATATGCAAAGTGCATACGTTAAATCACGCTAAAGGATATGCTAAGTGCATACGTTAGCAAGAAGTGAAACAACTGGATCGGTTACCTTTCTAGTTTGGAGTTTGCTTCATATGATGAAAGGCATGTTATGGCTCTGACTGTTATCCTCAAGTTATCAACCTTAATCATCAGTTTTGATGCGGTTGGCTACTAGCAAGAAACCATAGCAAGTCAAGGACTTGGTTGTTGCTGTTGATGAGTATGTCAACATAGTACTTTCATGGAAAGATGAGCCGAGGTTATATTGCACATTCAAGTACCTCCAGAAAGTCTCTAACTGTTATCCTCAAGTTATCAACCTTAATCATCAGTTTTGATGCGGTTGGCTACTAGCAAGAAACCATAGCAAGTCAAGGACTTGGTTGTTGCTGCTGATGAGTATGTCAGCATAGTACTTTCATGGAAAGATGAGCCAAGGTTATATTGCACATTCAAGTACCTCCAGAAATTCTGAAACTTGGGTTTGCATTTAGACACCTCTTCGTTATGATAACTCGTTTAACATACTCAAGTGAGTTTTAAATGGAGTCTTCACATTATGTTAGTTACGGGTCGGTTAACCAAGACGGTGGTACAGGGACAACAATGTGGAAAATCAAGATGTTATTCTTGATTTCATTGAACCTCCCAATGAACCGGGTTCCGATTCAACAAACCGTTGGATCCATGAAGGATGCCACGGTGGAAAACATTAGTGTTCTTATGAAGATACCACCACTTGTGTTTTCGAGGACGAAAACTCTTCCAAAGGGGGGAGTAATGTCAGGACACGGGTCCTACAGGCAGGGCCCTACCCTAAAGGGGGGTCACGGACCCCGGCCATGGGCTAGCTAGCACTGTGGACAGGGGATCCTAGGGCTAAGAGCCTATAAGTATGGGCGGTTGGGTAGAGGATCCAGGTCACTAGCTCCTAGGGTTCTCTCATGTGACTCCTTCTTCTCCTTAGACCGGCAATCCTTCTTGACATGGCCCTTCTTTTTGTAGTTCCAATATTCAAGAACTTACTCTGTGCTTGACTTGCTCCGCCTTGAGTGATCTCGACCCTTTTGATTTTTGAACCTCTCCTTAGGCCTTCCTCTTGTTTCCACTGACAATGCAACACTTGATGATTCACCTGTGCTTCTCCTTTGCATTTCCTCTCTTAGAAGAACACCCACAACATCATCAAACTTAAGAGTATTTGTGCCAGAGATAGAGTTACTTACAACCATCACAATGCTATCCCAACTATCCGGTAGAGACGATAGTATCAGGAGAGCTCGCATTTTAGATTGAACAAGCGCTTCGTGAGAAATACCTTATTGGATGCTGATGGTTTCTCGTAAAGGCTGTCAAGTGACTTCATCAAGTTCTCTGTGCGCTTCATCTCCAAAACATTGAAGGCCACCGTTGACACCAAGCTTAGTCAAATTATTCCTAATGCCTTTTGGTCAAGGACAATCCATACTTCATCTACCATTGTTGTGGGCTTCTTTGCAAGGCCGCATAGTGACAACTAAAGGTTCCTCCAATAGAGATAGTCTTCAATCTGCATCTTCCAATGTTGATAGTTTTTGCCATTGAATTTCTCGATCTAGTGCTTTCCTTTCTCCATCATTACTCCCACTCAATTTAAGGAATCCTTTCCTTGAGATACTTTAGCTATGAGCAAACCTTGCTCGATAAAGTTGTTAGGAAATAGGATGTAGCTAAATAGATATTTGAGTAGCTTACTTAATGGAGAGAGACAAATTTTCACACACAAGAGATTATAGAGTAGAGAGAGAGAGAGAGAGCGCACACACGATATACATGGTTCACCCAATGTGAGCTACATCTACGAGAAAGCAGCCACTCAATGCCTTAAGTACCTCAAACAAGAAGTAGGTTACAAAGGGATTATACCCTTAATGGAGCTCCCACCTTCTTCACTCTCACCACCTCACAACCACCTTGTTGCATCAACTTCACACTCCAAAACGTGTGTAGAAAAGGCCTCCCTTTATAAGCCAAAAGGGCTACCCTCCCTCATGAGAGGCAGTCGTGTGTAGCCGCCCTTGTGTAGACAAGTTCAAGTTGAATTCACCCATGTGTGGCCGCCCATGCGTCCATGTGTGGCCGACTTTGAGAAGACAAGTCCGATTTGAATTTGGCCACTAGCCATTGACTTTTGCAGTGAAAATTTTGGTTTTCAACAAGTCATTTTTCTTCATGCACAATGGCTTCTCCTCATAACGGCAGCCTTACAAATGTGCGTTTTTAATACCAATATTACAAGGGGTAAATCATGATCCATACATAACAGAGGATTATTAAGACATGTGTGTGTGATCAAGAATGTACTAATTCTGAGCCTGGTAAAGATTTGATACCACTTGTTAAGGCTATAGTGAAGTAAGGAGACTAGAATTTGGTGTGTGTGTGTGTGTATGTGTTTTTTTTTAGTTTTTTGGTTTTTTTTAACATAGTACTTAGACAAAAAAGAACACCATGGTCAAAAGACAGTTGGCTCCAGTCAATAGAAAAGTATTTGCACAAAAATATTTATGTCATTGATTTATTTTGTACAAGTCCAATTTTCCCATATATCAAGACAAGAAGTGAGTCTATAAATGAACTAGCTTTTTATCTACTGCAAGGTCAAATAGTAGCAAACAAAAACATCTTTAATCAATGATAAGACTCTCACCTCCATCCATATAAACAAACAAGACAACAAATTTTGTTATTTTTGGATACATAGTAAGAGTGTCAAAGAACCTATCACCTTTTATCCATGATGAACTTAAAAATTATGATATTAATATGAATTTCAAATTATGAAAGAGTAGTAAATTTTAGATGAATTGTTTTGGCTCGTTTTTAGTTTAAAGAATATATGGACCTAAAGAGGTAGTGACATTCTCAAAAGGTTTAAGTATATTCTAGTGAACTAATTTCATTGCTCTTACTTCTTTTTATGGTTTTTTTCCCTTGATAACCATCAAAAGGCCATCATCTCCTTTTTATGGGAATGGCAATACGTTTTTCTTTTAGTGTTCAAGTTTTCATATTTTTAGATCAAAATTCAGAAGGTGTGTATTCCTTTAAAAAGATATACCATTTCTCTTAAACAAAACAGTATGAGAAACACAAGGTCTCATTACATGATAATTTGAAAAAAGTTCTCTTTTAACCACTATCTAGACTAGGCTAGTATTCATATTAACCTCATGATTTAGGGACAAAAAATAGATCTTTAAGAGTATAGTCAGATTACATACCCAAGATTTATAAGGGTGTTATGAATGATCAAAGATTTCCTTTTGAAAAATAAACCCAATGTGGGCTTACATGATGCAACATGTTCTTGTGTCAAAGGGTGTTGTGTAGGGCATTGATGTATGTCCTAATTCTATGGATGTAGACACTGTTGAGGATGCTGCAGGTTTTGGTGGTAGAATTACTATTGCTAGAGCTATTTTTCCTAGAGCTGAGTAGGCTCATGCATTAATTGCATTATCTATGAAGCACGCTATTACTCCTCACATTCGCTTTGCTAAATCAGTTAAACAAACTTGGGATTTTTTGGATGGTCTTTAAGCAAGTTTCAATGAGGCTTAAATTGCATTGCTGCATGAAGAGTTTGAATCAAAGATTATGCATGAGGAAGATGGCATGGACACTTTCCTTGCTAGTATGAAGGATAGAAATGAGCAACTCATTTTTGTTGGTGAAGTCATTTCAAATAGTTCCCTTGCGCAGATTGTTCTTCATGTATTGCCATATTCTTACCAGACGTTTGCTAGTACTTGGAGGCTTATGACCCAAGGAAATCTTGATGCATTCTGCACATTACTATAGCAAGAGTCACTTTCAAGAAAGAAGAAGGCTAAAAAACATGCAATTGAATAGGCTTTTGTTGCTGCTAAAATAAAGTGGTAACAGCAATCTAGCCACTTCTCATGGTTCTTTCGCAAGTGAGAATCGCCTGCTCCTAATGCATCTACTGGCAACACCTCCTCTAGGAATTTTGGTGAAAAGGGAAAAAACAAGACACATTGCCATTATTGTAAGGCCAATAATCACTTAATCAAGTGATTGATTCCTAGGTAGGCATACCATAAATTTCATGGGTGCACATATCCCATAGCCCATGAGGAAGGTCTTATCGGTTTTATGTCGGCAGTATCTAATCCTCTCACAAAGATGAGAGTAGATGCCAAAGCATGGTTACATACATACATTACAATGAGCGGTGTCTGGTGCTTTGTGTCATTTTTGTGAGGCCTCCTCGTAAGATAAACATGTGCTTGTATGTGATCCATCACATGTAAGGCTAATATATAGAAAGGACCTCTTGTGGGGATGACAATGTAATTTTTTTTGGGAATGGTGCCTTCTTGAGCTTTGCCACAATGTGTGAAATGGTTCTTAAATGGAAAAAATTGGCACTCGGTGCCCAATGAAAAGGTTATCTTAACCTTTGAAACTTTGAATGCAAACAAAACGCCTCAAAGAAGCTTCTTGGAAGCAAGAAAATGTGCATGTTAGCTACAAGGTATGTGGATTTTGCAGGTAGACAACATTGCACGTAGTTGGCAGTCGGTTGATAGGCAGCAAGGAAGTTGTGTTGTACTACGCTCGCAAACATTGACTCACTATTCTGTGGCTTTTGGTGTTTTGGGATAAGAACAATAGCTAGCTTATGTATGGTAGGGAAGATTGGAGCCTTGTGAAGAAGCACCTTTGATGGGATGCTGATAAGAAGGAAATAGTAGGGTTGGGACTGCATGAGTGGTGGTCGTGGCATTTTGAGGAGAGTTACTAGTATAGGTCAGATAGGTTGGATGGTTGATGCAGCATTGTGGAAACCTGTACATGGCAAGTGATGATGACGATGGTTGATGGCGAGGAATGTAATTTGTGCATAGTTAGGGGCCCTTTGATGTTATTGAAGATAGCCAAATTAGCGTCACACAGGTAGGTTCTTTTGTATATCAGCAAAGATGAGTAGGGTTGTCATAGAGTAGTAGGTGTTGATATTCAAAAGTTGGAGCTTGTGGTCTCTGTAGCAAGGGCACATGGGAAAGGTGAGGCCCAGTACTCCACTTACAACTATATGTTGGTTGTTGGTAGTTGAGAATGCAGTGCAAGGCCCGCCCACTTGCCTTCTTCAAAGTTGGACTTTTGGACCTTTTTTCTTGTTTAGAATGTGGTTCCCACCATAAACACACACACACACACACACCTAAAATTAGGAAGATTATTAAGAGGGCTAATCTCCTCCACATCTAGAGATTGAAAGCACAATCAGAACACACAATTGTAAAATTGAAATAAGGATTTTATTTTTGCAATAAAATGAAGCAAAAAAACACACAACATTAATGCAAAGTGGAGAGTAATTAGCACAAATTAGCCAAAAAATTGAATCAATGAGGGCTCAATTGCAGTAGCTAATGAGTGCACATAGTGGTTACACATGCATACAAATGTATACACACATTAATCAATGTCAATTATCTAAGATGAGTAGTGGCTCAAGGAATCAAGTCCAAGAACATCCCAAAAGCTTGGTAATTAGGCAATGATTAGAGAGTGAACTTATTAGAATAGGGTTGATTAGAGGAGGGAGATTAGTAGATAAAGATCAAATAGAGTAATTAGGACATGCTAGTCATTAACCATTTTCTAATACCACTTGATAGGTTATGATGGATTAGCTAGAGATCCATTCATGGCTAATTACGTGTAATTAGTAGACCTAATGAGAGTAGCGCTAGATTAAGAGAGAGAGAAAGTGATAATACAAAGTAAACCTGATTACTACTTGGTACAAATTGTGTGTACAAGTCTGCTCTTAAGTAGAGCCAAAGAGGTATCCACACACACACATGGATGCACCCCAACAGAGTAAACTTACAAAGTTTAGACAACTTATCGACAAACACCCATACGAAGCCATCACCCCAAATGGTGGTTGGTAGACCCACAATAAATCTTATAGAGATATTACACTTGTGGTGTAAAATGCTTAATAAGCTATCATTTTGATGAATTTTCATGCGAGTCCAAAAAAGCCTTTGCTAAACACTAGGACTTTTAACACCTAGTGTGAATGTATTTAGCAAAAAATTACTTGAACCTACATTTTCATGACTTTAGTTTGAGAATGGTTATGTTGCAGGTTATGCTCATAGAACCCCTAAAAGAGGAGGAAAAAAAAAGAGTGAATAGCTCTACAAAAAGAAACTAAATACTTCCCACTACAGTTACTTGAAAGCCTTGCTATAATAGTTGGACCATAATAGAATGTAAAAATTAATTATATCTAGGTTCCAATAATGAAACAATTTCATTAATAAAACATAGCCTTGCTATATGTGTAAACAACCATCTATTAATGTTATTAAGTAGTACTTGTAACCTTAGCAAGTCTTCCTCAATATCCAACAATTTTTGTTCATTGTTCCTCATACTATGTGCTCAAAATGGTCTAATTAAAAACGAATTTGACAAGCACTTAGGGACTCTTTTGCAACATATAATTAGGAAAACAAGCTTCAATGTTAAACCTAGAGACTCATATTTGTCATGCGAAGGGTAGGACCAGGCAGGCCAAGGGCATATATAGAGCATGGTTGGGTGTGATGAGCATGCTCCACTCCCCTCAGTATCACAATGGTATTAGAGCTTAGGAGAGAGGAGAGCTATGGAGGAGGGGGTATCAGCTTCTCTCTCTCTCTCTCTCTCTCTCTCTCTCTCTCTCTCTCTCTCTCTCTCTCTCTCTCTATATATATATATATATATATATCTTTAGCATGAGGCATGGTCTTCGGATTCTTCTCTCTCTCTCCCTCGTTTTCACCAGCAAAATCTACATGGTCTGGAATGATCATGCAAGCCGTGGTGTGCAAAGAGGCTAAGCAGGAGGTCGGGGTTGAGGCACACCGCGTGTGTAGAATCTTTTGCTAGGCGGGCATGCCGAAACAACAACGGTGTGTGCAGAGGGGCTTGGTCAAGGAGGGAGCTCGTCAACCTTCATCAAATCAAGTCTGCCCCGGCTTGTTAGGATCGCGTTGTAGAGGGCGACGTTTCATGTTTCTGTGTTGCGGCCGTTTGAGCCCACTAGAGAGAGCTATGAGCATCTCCCCTTCCTCACCATCATCAGTAGCGATAGAACAACGTCATTTTTCTTTTTTGTTTACTCTTCCCATTGTCCAAGGGGCAAAACCCTATTTGGGTTACTTTTAAAAACAAGGGGAAGGGAGCATGCCCACAGTCGGCAGTCCCCCCTCTACCCTCTTGAAGTGCCAAGCATAAGCAACATACGAGATTCCTTCTCTTATTCTCGGCAAGTTGCCGGTTTGGGGAATGCTACCAACAACACAGCAACAAGTTTTCAGTTTCAAAAATTGCAAATCAGTGTCGGTAGTACATACTATGGCTATGATTTATTTATTTTTAATCAAGCATGGCCACGGTTTACAAGGTGCAAAAGGAGACTGGGGAAGGTAACACCGAGGTTTTGAGCAAGGTTGCTAGGCAAAGATGATGTTGATACTCCGTTTGAGGTTCATGGAAGCTCGAACATCCTGGCCATGTGATCAACACAGCAAGTTGACACAATTAAATTATGAGGTAAGCAATCAATTTCAATTTTGTTTGCCAAATTATTCAAGTGCATGCGGAATGGTATACCATGCAAGGGCTATGTGTGATGCCATGACAATGAATTTTTTTCTCCTTGTGCAATTTAAGCCCTCATTGTAAGCAAGGCTTGTGAGCGTTATTGCCGTCAACAAGCAAACATGGGTTTAATACCCACAATCTGGCAAGACACCTTTATGTAGGATTCCTACAATAAATCAAGCATAAGCAAGGCTTATGGCTTGTAAGATACAAGTATTCGGCAAGTCCAATGAGTAATTTCAATTTAAGAAGCCCATAGATCTCCTTCTTTTTAATTTGGAGTCCAAGATTTTCTCGAGCATGTCTCCTCAACAACTTTTGCTGGACTCAATGCATTCAACACCGCCTATGGAGCAAGACTCTGTATGCGGCTACCCATGAGCAAGGCTTGTGTAGACATCTATTGTCTTACCATTTTCAAAATGTTTGAATCTTGTATCTCCAATTTAGTGTCCATGAAGCACCAAGCCACTTAAATATATGGAAAAGCAAGGCTTTCAAGAGCAAGGCTCTGTACCTATGGGTGCACGATCACTCCATCACATTAGTGTGTTAACTTTAAGTTTCAATTCTGCACTTATTAACTTTTGCAAGATTTTCTACACCACCAACTTGATAAGAAAATGTTGCTCTGATCAAGCAGAGTTTGACCTTTGGTGGCTAGCTTTTAGCAGCTATCTCTTTCAATACTGAGCAATCGCATCGCATGGTTCTTAATACAAAGCATGATTTGGCAAGGCCATTTTTCTATGCAAACTCGACAAGGTCGACTCTCTTTGACATTTGTGTGCCAATAGAAGCATCTTCTTGCTATAAGTTGTGATGGGTTTCTAACCTCACTCCTATCTTATTACAGACATAACAAGAACCACGAACATAATTGTCAATCCACGGGACGAAGCTGACTCAACTAGTGCATAGAGGCTACAAGAGGGTGTCAATCTCTTGGAAAACAATAGACAACTTGCATCCAACACAAGCTACATTCAAATGACCTAAGCCACCAAAAGCTACTTGCTAATTGGCAAACAAATCATAGCAGTTACAACATCCAAATATTACAAAACTTCTAGGACATGTATATAAGACCTAAGCATCACTTTCAAGGAAGTACAAAAATCATGATTATTAACAACAGTGAGATTTTGTCCTAGTCGTTTTTGATCCCGAATGCATCTAAATGCTTACTTTGTGATTTACTAGCTTAAATTCCTACTTATGATGAAATTAGGTTGCGGGTTGGTGACGCCATAAGCTACAATTTACCATGATATGTTTACGTCAATGTGTAGGGCTCTTACCTGCGGTTGCAACACAATAGCCGGCACTGCAATGTGACAACCATCATGGGAGTAGGAATCATGAGAAGGAGACAAGTGAGCGTCGTTAGCTCATGTTGTGTTTCTATTATCCAAATCAAAAATTTACAAAGTTGGCTTTTATACCTTAGCTAAGGTCTAAAATATGCAATGTCCACCCAAGGCCTTTAGGGATCCACCACTTATTGAATCTGCAACCTAGGTACATTAGATGACCTATTCTTTACAACTTGGAACTCCCATTGAGCCCGTAACACATTAAAACTATTACAATGGCTTGAAATAAATCGGGAATTACAACACATGGCCATTTTGGGAAAATGTGAAGAATATGTAACTCCAATCTTTAGTGCTTCTTCATGTTGATCTTCGATGTGCATCCATAAGGCTCGGGCCTTTAGTAGCTTCTGCTAACTGACGTCGGCTCTTATGCTAACTCACGTTGGCTCAGTTAACATTTCCCCTTTGGATTTTAGTGCCCGTCCTCGGGCACTGTTGAAAAATGTCCATGGAGGCTATGGAAGGTTTTTGATTGGTTGTTCATGGGCTGATTGTCTTCATTTGTCGTTGAATTTGTTGATGAGGTTCAATTTGCTACAACATCTTGATTGGTCCAAATATGTTTGATGTGAGAGATGATGTTTCATTTCTCCATTGTAATAGCATAATGATGAGGCTGTTGTTTATTTATGAAAAGTATGTACAAGAGAAGTATAATGATGAGGATCTAAATTAAGGTCTAACATCTGGATGACCAAGGGAAAAAACCCATTGGAAAAAAAGTGCCTTTGGGATACGTGCATTATTGAAGTGCTTATTAGCATGGGAAATATTAATAAAGTACTCAAGGGATTATTTGCTGATAGATATGGAATTAAAAAGGCAGCAAATATGAGAGGGTAGGATGATGGAACATTGGTTTTCCTGCTATAGTCCACTCAAGGTGCATAGGTGGAAGCAAAAAAATGTGTCTATTGCATATTATCCAATGGTGGGACTTCCTATATATGCATTTACAAAATGCATGGGAAACAATATGTTGTGCAAGAAAGATTTTGAGGGGTTTTTCAGAAAGCTGGTGTAGCTATAAAAGCGCATGACATGGCTTTGCAACTTTGGCACCCCTTTAAGAATGGTTTTTGTTGTCAAGCATATGTGCTCTTATCTTACTGTGCACTGTGCGTGAGTGCTGGAATCTACGACACTCCACCAATTGTAAGTTAATAGACTTTGATTCTTATGCTCATGTCATCCAACATGAGCGACATGACTTGGATATTCTCAACTCTTCCATCTTGAGCGTAAGTCAATAAGTATGACTCTTAGCACAGAGTTTGTTAAGACTTGAGGCTTTGGGACTAATGCTTTGCTCATTTTATGGCTCAGCAGCCCGACTCTGACTATGCAAAAGAGTGTTTTTTGCACCCTGGCGACCTGAATTTTTACATTCTTGTGCTTACTAGAAACATTTCTTCAGGTAAAAGTAAGCTTGTATCCTCAAAAAGAGGATTAGTAAAGAACCAAGTTGGCATTGAAGGTTTCTTTTGCCATACCTGTTTCATCATCTTTGAATTAAAAGCTTTGTTGGTTGGGTTGTCCTTCTTTGACTGTGAAGAATCCATTATCTGCTTGATTCTCCAATTAGGCTTACTGATAGGATTCTTTGATGTTGTTGTAGGCCTCTGTTCACTGACAGCATTTGACTTTTGACTAGGAGCATTGGAAGATTTTGGAATCCAAATCTTTTGATGATCTTTGTATCTCCTTTGCTGATTTTGCTTCTGTGCGCGTATGTCGCACATGTCAATGCAAGGAACTTGCTGATACACCGCGTGCAAGCCACAAATGGCTCCAAGCACACAACAAGCCTAAACTAGTAAGCTCAAAGATGACGATGGTGTGTCACTCACCGCTCTACGCTTGCTTCGTGGAGGATTCCTCGCCGCGACGCCGCTACGCCGCGCTCAACCGCCTCGTCGCCGTCGTGCTGCCACAATGCTCGATCGCACTCTCTCTCTCTCTCTCTCTCTCTCTCTCTCTCTCTCTCTCTCTCTCTCTCTCTCTCTCTCTCTCTCTCACGCATACACACACACACACAAGGAGATGAAGAAGAAGAAGATGGAGATGGAGCAAGAGCACTCTTCAATTGCATAAATGAGAGAATGAGTGAATTTTAGGTTTAGTTGACTTTTATATGAGCTTGCCCCATTCACAGTTGGGCGCCCATGCTTAGCCAATTAATCCCTTGAATGTTCCAGTTAGAGTGCACCTCTCATCAGCGATCACTCTTACCCTTTTCCTATTGGACCGACAAGCCCGGTGCCTGACTCTACCAAGTAAATAACACAACATCCGTCGTAGGTGATAGGGTGTTTGTGAGCCGTGAGGATTAACATGCCCCCCTTGGTGATGTAGATTCCGTCTTCGGAAGCTATTGAGTTGAAGATCGTTCATCGAGGTGGAAGAGCATTTGAGATGAATGTCCTTAGCCTTCTTCAGCACTGCAAAATCAAACAACATTGGCGCAGTAATTGTTTTCATATAGAATTAAAAATCATATGCAGTTGTAGGCAGACAATGTGATTGGTAACAGGATTTTAAACCATTTGTCAGCAATAAAGATTAAATTGCAATATAATCAAATGCATAAACAAATGTAAAGGTAAAAGATTAAACAAGTCTGGGGTCACTAATTTAACGGTCGAAAGGCACTAGAGATCGACTATTAATACCATGGGTAAGATTCTTAATTTTCTCTGGTCAATTAAGTTGTTTAATCGTGAGAGCCAAGTATTTCGTGTTCGAGGGCTGACTAGAGGCTATACCTAAAAGACCTTGTAGTTAAGCTACAATAAAAGGAATTTATCATGAAATCATCACCTCACTGATTACCTTTTCTTTGAACCCCCAAAGTCTTTCACAGTGATTCAATTTTGATGTGTGTGCTTATTTTGTATGCCTTGGGTTTTTTGCTTTTCAAGGAAAAGTGCCCACACTGGGAACCTCTAGGGCTCTAGTACCATAGGCGATACATGTGAGTGAAGTACCAAATCAAGCTGAGATTTCTCTTCCAGCTTAAGATTTTACATTGTGGCACTTTGATTTTTTTTAAATTTTTTTTGTTCGTTTTCAGCATTTTAATTTTGTAACTTTGGGGGGTCATATAACACTGTTACACCTCCCCAGGCTCATCACACTAGTAAACTCCCTTTATAATACTTAAGCTAAAGGTCAATAGGGACTAAGCCCACTAGAAAGCCCTAGTACATTTCACACAATGCTGCCTAAATTGGATTAAGAACCTAAGTAACCATTGATTATTAGGAAGGCATTCCCCATGGTATTAAGAGAAGATCTATAACACCTAGCTTGGTCAAACTAGCTTAGCCAGACTGCTTGATTTTTAAATCTAGACAAGTGATTATGACAAAAAATTACATTGAATTTAATGTTTGATACTAAGCAAATGCGTTGAATATTATGCTACCAATCACAATTAAAGCAGACAAACATAGATGCAAAAAAGATAAGGGGCAATGCTAATGGACAAGAGACACTTGTTTGTGTTGATGATTGCGCTTGATTTGAAAAGTAGATGAGAGAAAGATTCCATGAAGGTCCAAACTCTAACCACAACAACATGTTCCTGTACACACGAGGAAACACAAAGAATACCTCTAGGAGGCACATCAGTGGCAAAAAAGAACTTTGCTAATCACTCAACTCTGAAACAGAAACACTCCTATCGTACTAATTCTACCTACCCTCCATCACTCGAGTGATGAGGATCAAAGATGTTTTATGGCATAGGTTTTTGTTTCAGTGTGCCGGATGCGAATGTGTAGGTCTAAGTCAATGTTTTGACTTTTATTGTGCATACTTGTTTGCTAATTGCTCTTCCTCTTTATTATTTTTGTTTTTTGTGAGTATAAGTCTTTATATATACATTCCCTAAGATTGGGAGATTGAGAGGTCAGGGAGGAAGGTTGAGGGGGAAGCAAGTGAATGATGGATGTCAGCAAACACTCCCCCCTTCCTTGGGTAGATCATACCGTTTGAAATGATGTCGTCACCCTTTGAAACCAGTTGTTCCAAGTTGTTATAGGTGAAGGATTTAACCAATAGTTTTTGACCGCCCTATGCGTTTCATCTAGTTGCAAAGGTGGTAAGGTACTCTCCCATGATTTTATTTGCAACATTGTTGTAGTTGGTGAACTTACAACGGGAGGTGCAAACTCTTTCTTGCTTGTATGGATATGTACAATGGTAGGTGGAGGTTGTATTGAAGCTTCTATTCCGTATAGGAACTACATGAAGAGCAAGAAGCTTTATTTGATTTCCATGTTCCTGAGCTAGGTGGAACAAATCGTTCTTTTTTTGGTACGCAAACTAGCTCTAGAGCGGGTGTGTAACATTCCGTGATTTTTTCCTTTCCGCGATCTTCAATTTGTTTTGGAGCCACAGGATTGAGCTCACATGGGCCCGGTGACAAGTAAGAGCACGATTTATATTTTGGCACCCAGATTTGATCATTTCCTTTATAGTAGCCTTGGGCTTCCAATAGTTTTTTAGGAATTCAACGCAACGTTTCTTTACATTTCTTGGGACGAATGGGACGTCTCTTACCAAGCTCCTGTCTTTTAGCACTGGCTATGGTTGCTAAAGAAGATTTAGGGACCCACTTGTATGTTTTCTTCGTTATATTAAGATGAGTCTTGTCAGAATCTATATGCTTTGCTTGTAGCATATTTAAGGGTACATGCATTTCATCCCCCTCAGGTGTTACCCATGTCGTCTATGATGTTCCCAACCCCGACTACACCAAGATCGGGATGGGATCCTTGACAGGTCTCTAGGCCTTATAAAAATTGGAGTCTCTAGACAAGAAAAATCCAAGGAATAAACCTTTGCCATTGACAATGGCTTGGGTCTATAGCCTTAGAAGAAGACTTAGTCCTGTCTCGCAGCAGAAACGGGATAACATATTAACCATCCCAAAAGTCTTTCGGCCCTATAACTTCCACATATTGGGCTAAGGTATCCTCAACTAACACTTTTTTCCCTCTAACAGATGTGAGGGCACAGCCGCTGGTGGACTCCTCTTCAAGTGAAGAAGTTCTCTAAACATTTTAGTGCACAGGGATGGATAGTTACCTGACTAATCAGGTCCACCCGTCCATGATTGACAACCTTAGTCAATCCCCACTTACCACCCCGCACTCACACATGATTCATTTAAATTCTAATTACTATTACGTTGTTTCAACATTTAAAATAATGGTTTCTTTTACGTTCCGTCACAGTAATTCCTTCAATCAATTATTAAAGACAACATTGAAAGCATTCGTTTAGAAAACAGACATCTTTAAACTTAAGACAGGGTACTGTCAATCAAAACATTGTCCATAATAACCATGACCAATACTCTTCTTGTCTCAAGACCACCTAAGGGTGAAAAAAATGGCACCCATTCCTTATTCACAATCCGGAGTGGATAAACCTCCACCCAAGGTTCCGGGTGCCCATACACCAAACCAGTTGCCCATACAACCGGGCGGCTCCCCTAGGATAAAAAACGGTATCCTAACTTATGTAGAAACATCAAGACATGACAAGAGTAGAAAATCATCGTTCATGGGGGTAACCGACTTATCCGTGGCTAGAAAGCCAATCATTATCATCAATTTTATATTCCAAGGAGTAGGAGGTATCTTGAGACAAGTTGTCTTAAGGATGATCAAACATATGTTTCCTAATTCAACTAGATTTTAACCCAAACAATTCTTTCCTACATTATAAAAAAATACATGTTGGAAGTTACCTTCCGTTTTCAGCCAGTTTATCCTTCTTACGTATGCAATGCTAACTTACGTATGCAATGCTAACTTATAAAAGAACTTAAACTAATTAAAGACTTAATTGAATAATGGGACACCCACCTGGAATTGATTGGCCATCTGTTGTTGCACTGGTGCCTGAAGACTCTCCTCCGTAGGCCTACTACTATGCCCGGCTTCGTCGTCGTGCGACGCTCTAGTTCGTTTTGGAGCTACGTCCTCATCATCAGATATAGGATTTTCTCGGGTTCTTTTTGGTCCCATAACTTCTTATCCGTATAAAAAGGTCGTCTAATCATTAGGTAAATAATTCAAAATCTAGACTTAACCTTTGTATTCAACCGTAACCCATCTAAGGTTAAATTTATAGTCTTGATTGATAAATTCTTGACCTGACCTAGTAATTTCTTATTTGTCTATATAGGCATAATAACTTTTTCCACCACTCTCTAAGGGTTTTCTAAGCTCTCCTAACTTTCTTATAATTTTCTATATCTTTTTCCTAATTTTCCCATCAACTTTTAAGCTAATAATCTACTTATTTGGGCTTAATATTTATTGTATTTAATTTCTCTTAAAGATTTCATTTCCTTAACTTGATATCATAGGTTTACACTTACTATAATTTTTCTAAAAACTTTTAACCACAAAGTCTATTTATTTTAATTAATCATTTGCTAAAAATAGGACTTTTGGTCAATTATAATTTACTAACCTCACTAATTAACTATGGTATAATTACCACAAGTAGATAAGGATATTTTTGACCTCTGGTAATTATCTTATTATTTTACAACTTAATTATATAATTTCCATCTTCAATTTTCAGCTAAAATTAAGATAATTTGACTTAAATAAATATTTATTCTACTTTTCTAACCTTGAAATATTTATCAAAGCCTCTTTATTATGTAAGATAAGTGTGATAAATAGAATGCAATCATATAGCAAGATTTACTAATTTTCTCCTCGAAATTTCAACCAAACTTAGTATATTTTGACTTAGATAAATATCTATACTAAGTTTATAACTTTGCCATAATTATCACGCCCTTTCCATCATGTAATCTAGCTCTGATAAATAACGTGTAATCATATAGCATGATTTACTAATTTCCCTCTTTAGTTTTTAGATAGAAATGGTATAATTTTACTTAGATAAATATCTATACTACTTTTTTAACCTTGGTATAATTATCACACCTTCTTTACTATATAATACAGCTCTGATTAATAGCATGTAATTATAGCACATGATTTATTAATTTCCCCCTTTAATTTACCCCTAAAAACAGAGTAATTCCACTAAGATAATTAGTTAAACTAAGTATCTGTGATTAGCATAATTATCACGGATTTTTCAACATCTAAATAATCTCTAATAAATAACTCAATTCAATTTGAACCTATTTGCTAATTTCTTCTATTTAAATTGTCCAAAAAACAGAGTATTTCTGCTAAAGTAATTAGCTAAATTAAATATCTTAGCTTTTCCTAACTATCACGGGTTTCTTAACACTTAAATAAACACTGATAAATATCTCAGAGCATTTGAAATCAGTTTACTAATTCCCCTATTTAATTTTCTCTAGAAATAGAGTATTTCTACTAAAGTAATTATCTAGATTAATTATCTGAGCTTTTCCTAATTATCATGGGTTATTTAGCACCTAATAAACTATTGATAAATATATCACATCATTTGAAATCAATTTACTAATTTCCCTTATTTAAATTTCTCAAAATGTAGAGTATTTCTGCTAAAGTAATTAGCTAGATAATTTATCTGAGCTTGTCATAATTATCACGGGTTTTTCAATATCTAATTAACCAGTGATAAATATATCACAACAATTGAAATCAATTTACTAATTTCCCCTATTTAAATTGCTCAAAAAATAGAGTATTTCTACTAAAGTAATTAGCTAGATTAATTATGTGAGCTTATCCTAATTATCATGGGTTTTCTAACACCTAATTAACCATTGATAAATATATCATAGCATTTGGAATCAATTTATAAATTTCCCTTATTTAAATTTCTCAAAAAACAGAGTATTTTTACTGAAGTAATTAGCTAGATTATATGAGCTTATCCTAATTATCAAGGGTTGCTTAACAGATAGTTAAACACTAATAAATATATCACAACATTTGAAATCAATTTACTAATTTCCCCTATTTAAATTGCTCAAAAAACAGAGTATTTCTGCTAAAGTAATTAGCTAGATTAATTATCTGAGCTTCTCCTAATTATCAAGGGTTTCTTAACACTTAAATAACCACTAATAAATATATCACAGCATTTGAAATCAATTTACTAATTTCCCTTATTTAAATTGCTCAAAAAATAGCGTATTTTTACAAAAGTAATTAGCTAAATTAATTATCTGAGCTTCTCTTAATTATCACAAGTTCCTTAACACCTAATTAACCACTTATAAATATATCACAGCATTTGAAATCAATTTACTAATTTTTCCCTATTTAATTCTCTCAAAAAAATAGAGTAATTCTGCCTAATTAATTAGGAAAATTATTCAAAAAATTATAGGATAATGTTTCTAGCTTAATGACTGTCTAATGCAACTCTGATAATTACCTCAACTTAATCTAAGCTTAATTAATGTATTTACCATTAATTCATGGTTAATTTGGCTAATTTCAGTCCTAATATGATAGGATAATTAATTAGCTTAATAATGCTAAGCTTAATTACAATAATCAGCAGAGATTAATTGATTAAAAGAGGTTTTATGAGTATACATAGGCCTAATCTTTGATTTATTAACAAAATAGCTTAATCTAACCTTGCTAATTAAAAAGGATTAGGCTAATTACCGTTTAGGTTAATCAATTAGAGATTAATCTCTAATGATTTTTGTGTAGTGTTCTCTCTAGATGAGAGAGAGAGTATCAAGGCTCCGAGTCTGTCAAATTATGAAGCAAGGGGTCCTATTTATAGTTTTCTGGCACTCACAAGCTCTCACAGGCTGTAAAAGGCAGTTGCTTGCAGTTCAAGCAGACCCCAGCAAGTCAAAAAATGCCCCCTGCTGCTAAATGAGTCCCTGGCAGGTCAGTGATGACCCTCCCATTACCTGCCAGCTTTTAAAATATCAATTCTGCTATATTTTGACCTATTTTTGCTTAATTGGTAAATATCTTTTAAATATCTAGGAGGCCTTTAATAAAGTCTATGCTTAAATGATTACTGCAACCCTTCAATTTTACCTATTTTACTCAATTCATAGTGTAAACTTCCAGGGGTCATAACTATGCCAGTTTTTATCGGAATTCAATTCTGAAAATTTCTAGCCCGGGGTTTGTTGTGCTTAAGATTCCAAAAATACCAATATTTGCCATGGTCGGACAATTCTACATTGTTTTTCCAATAATCATATCAGTTTGATTAAGATTTATACAACCTTTAAGGTTTCAGAAACTGGAAACCTTACATCGTCCCCCTATTTCCCCAAGTGTCTATGGTTGCTGCTAGGTGGACCCAATCCACATTGTCCGACTCAGTCATCCCAGGTGGTACATCCATATACGGAGAATCTTCCCCAACATCAGTGTCCGCTTTACAGGTGTAATAATACTGCAATGGGGCCGAGTGAACTGTGGTGTCAGATCTATGATCAATTATAAACCTGTTTCCTAGAGGATGTGCTCGACCTGTTACAAGATCCACTCGAATGACAGAATCTTGGAACTACAGGTAGACATGGTTTTTAGACCAGTCATGTACCATTTTTTCTTCCCTCATGAAAGGACGTCCTAAGATCATCTCCGATGCCATAGTCTGTTTGGAGAAATCCATAACAATGAAGGTAATCCTTATTTTATGTCCAAAGACCTTGATCTTGAGATCTTCTAACATCCCAATAGGTTTAACAATAGACCCATTGGCCATCTTCACTACTATGGTTGTGGTCGCAAGGTGAGGTCTTCCCATAGTTTCCCATCAATTTTTAGTCACAATGCTAAACCCAACGCCACCATCAAGGATTCCCTTTACAATTAATCCCTTAGTAGTGATTGGTATGGTTGCAATGGATTCATCACCTTCAAAGTATTGTCCCAACTTGTTAACAAGTATTTCTATAACAAGGTTCTCATCTAGGTTGGGTTGTGGATCTAAGTGTTCCTCCTCTATTGGCATCTCGCCAGCTCCATCCATCTGTACAAATTGTGGTAGCCCAAACTTCAGTTCTCCATTGAGGAAGGCTCGAAGAGCTGAGACTAGCTCAAGGTCTTTATATAGTTTGGACATGATGGTGGTTCTAACTTCCGAAGACATGAAATCCATCAATTTGGCAATGTTTAACGGCACCTTTTGGACTTCAGTCCCTTGACGTGGGGAAGATGGGATCTCTATTTCTTCGATAGGATCAAGTAGTCCCTCTGTAAACATTCTTTCCATCAAGAAGTGAGTACGCCCACTTTCCCATGACTTTAAGTCACTTTCTTCTTGGATGACACTAGGTATGGCTAAGGGTCTATGGAATTGGTGAGGTTGTTTTTGTGTAGGGAACACGGTGTCTGTAATCTGGATCTGCCTAGGTGCTGGTTCTAGATACCTTTGGGTATCTTCTACCAAACTCCTTAATTGCTTGACTCGCTCAATCTCCTCTATAGGGTTTGGATAAGTTCCTATCTTCTTCTTGGATCCTAGCCATTGTGGCTCATGAAGATCTTCCTTGTTGGTTTCTATCTTAGTGTTCGTTTTGATCTCCATGGTTTCACCTGAATCCGAATCCTCTTTAGCGTCGTTCATATATACAGGGTCGTCATCGGGGTCCCTATGTTGGTCTTTGAATTGGGGTCTGACTTCGCTGCTTTTTGTGATCTCTTTCTTCATGCTTTCTTCTTTTTTTGAGATTGGGCAATTAATATCGTGTCTCTTTCCTCAAGAATATAATTTAGTTTTTGGAGCATCGATCATGTGAGTACGTTTACTGGTACCACAGGTGTACTTTGTGATGGCTCCTCGGTAACTTCAATCAAGTTTAATGGCGTGATCTTCGGTGCATTTGGATTATTTGGACATTGGGCAATCAAATGATCTATGCTACATCGATTACACATGAGTATTGGCATTGTAGACGTGCTCCCTTGATTGGTTTGCATTAGTGTGGCATTCTTTTGTAGCCTAATAAGACACTCGGCCATACGATGTGGACCTCCACACTCATAGCATTGAAGAGGTGGTCTCTTAGCAGTGTAATTGATATTTTGGCCCCTTGCCGCAAGAGCAGCTACTTGATAGACAGGTTTGACTTGTCCCCAATAGTCCTCCATGTAGTATTGTGGACTTTCTTCAAGCACATCCATCTTATAGGCAATATTAGGGTCTATATCTTCCTCACAGCCTTCCAAACAAGCAATAGATGACTCACAACACACTTGATTCACAGAAGTGATTCTCGGATGTGGTGGTTGTGGTCCTAGCACTGGAGGTGGTAAGGGTGTTGTATGAACAACATTTTGGGCCCTAGGGACCATGCGTTGTGCTGTTTGTTCAAGAGGTGGGGCCGGCATCAATGCAGGCAATCGAGGTGTGTCTGTCCATGCTAAGGTTGGTCTATTGGCCATCGCGCCCTTAAATACTATGCAATCCTTAGCTTGATGACCATACCTCCCACAAGTATTGCAGTTCCCATTGAATTTTACTATAAAAGTAGGGCATTCATTGGTACTATGCGGTCCATAGCATACTGAGCACCATTGTTGCTCCCTTCTTGGATACATATGATTGTTCTGTGGAGCACGATTGTCTCTAAGACTCCCTTGAATAGCCTTGGTGAGATCTGCTAAAGTCGTCTCAGATATCTTTGGCTCCTTAGAAATAGGATTTAGGGTCATTGGCTGATGCGCTGATGCTTGCGAGCTAATAGATTTAGGCTCAACAAACACTCTTTCTCCTTGAATCATTAAATTATCCTCCAATTGGATCGCATTGGTGATGACTGCTTCCCAAGTGGTGATACCTCTAATGACTAAGCCATTGTAGATATCCTCATGTTGTAATCCCTTAATGAATCTATCAAGAAATTGGTTATTGTTGAAGCGCTCATTTGAATTACATCGAGAATTCAAATGCTTCAAGCGACTAATAAAGTCTCTCACCGACTCTCCTTCCTCTCGTTGGGCTTTCTGGAGCTGAGAGGCTACACCCCAAAGTACTCCCTCTCACATGTATTCTTTTAAGAACAGTCTCCTAAGAGTAGGGTAAATCGTTTTTTCTTCCACCCTTAGGGTTCTATACCAATCCCCAGCCTTTCCACTTAAGGTTAGACTTAAAGCATTTCCATTATGTAGGTCATTGTGTTCTCCTAGAGAATCGCATATTTGTTCAAACACTTCGATATGCTTTCTCACATCCCCGTCTCCACTAAAGTTTTGTGTGAGCTTGGCTGATTATACTGCCTTACTTCTAGGCTCTCTATCAGGTGCGTTACGCATATTCTCAGCAATAGATCGACCAATAGCTTGAGCAAATGTTGCCAAGTCACCTAAGTGAGCAGGCACCGTGGGTGAGGTGCTCCAGAGACTACATGTGGAGTAGGTATTGGCATCGGGCTTGGCGCATAGGAAGCCCTTGGGTTCCGTGTTGGGTACGATGTTGTGCCATGTGGTGGCCCAAAGTTCATATGTGGCACCCTAGGCATAGCAGACATTGGATGTGACATGCTAATGCTAGCCGGTATAGTCCCATGGAAATAAGAACTTGGGTATTGTTGTTGTGGAGCATAGGTAGTTGAAACAATGGGAGGGGTAGGGACTACATGAGTACGAGGACCCATAGGTGTATACGATTGGTACACACTTGTAGGTACTGTTGTAGGCATTGAGCTACCATGTAGTGGCGCTTTACTAACAAATGAGGTCCATGGAGTGTTTCTTGGCATGCCCATCATTGGGGTAGGCATGGTAGCCGTGGTGTCATCAAGCGAAAGATGAGCTAGACTTGGAAAGGTAAAGCTATCACTTGTGGGCTCAGATTGCACTGAGACCCCTGGCGAAACAACGTATGGAGGATCCATCGGACTTACCGAGGGAGTCTCCATTTGCGATAAGGTCGGTTGTTTAGCCTTTCCTGTATCTAAGAATCTCATGAGACCCGTTGAAGGCATGTTGATCCCCTTGTTCTGTCTCTCTAACTCAATGACCCTATGGATGACCTCACAAACTCTTTGTTGTTGATCCTCCACACTAGTAGCACCCATTGTGGATTGTAGGACATCTAACCAACCCATGTGATAGGTGTGACCTGTGTATAGGTTGGTCAGAGTCTCTATTTGTAATTCGTACTCCCAGTTCTCATTTAAGAACACTCCATCTAGGATTGAGGTGCTAGGGGTGTCCTTTGAGCTAGATGCAATGTTGCTTTCTAGGGGTTGGCCCTTAGCGTTTGCTAAGTCAGGAGCACTCGATTTCTCTCTAGCAAAGATATTGACATAGGCCCTTTCGATTTTAACTCTCTTCATTGCTCCACCTTGCGTAAGCTCTCAATTTTCTTTTCCCTTGCTGCAAGTATCGCTCAACCTCTTGCACTTCGGCAAGGCTTCTACCATCGGGTAATATGACCTCGGAGGAAAATAACTCTGAAGAGTTAGGAGGTGCAGTGAATGAAGTATTCACGTGCACATTCTCTAAGGGCATAGGGTCTACGTTGGTCACAAATGGAGAATTTACTTCCACACCCCCCTCATTTACATCATTAGCTCCATGTTCGAAGCGAGTGGCTCTACTAAAGGTTTCCTTCAGGCGGCTAAGCACTCTCGGCCCGGACCGCGAGCCCATGGCATGCATGTCTTGGCTTGAACTATTGGGATTAGGCATTGGGAAACCCTCCATGACGTCGTAGTCAGAGGAAGATTAACTAGCCGCTATGTTTGGGTCTTGGTTTGTACTACCTTGGGTCCTCGCCGAGGGCCTAGAACCTAAAGTAGGTGGATATTGAGAACTCGCGTAAGTCGAAATTCTCTCTAGTTGCTCCGTCTCTAGCACACGACCAGAGCGCAGATGCATGTGCCTTTGGCACCCTACAAGCGTCGACGAATAACCTCGAAGGTTAACCGCTTACCTTTTTTAAGCGTTCGTTTTCGCTCGTGTTTTTTACGTTTTTAATATTTTTTTGTGATAGCTCGAAACAAGCATATCACTTAGAGGGTCGTTGTGTGCTTTACAGCACAATTTTCGGGCATCTGAAGTTCCGTTGGTCCTCAAAAAATCAATTTTTAGCTACGTGTGAAGCTAAAATTTGTAATTTTAAAAGGCGACTAGGCCTAGGCCTGAGTGTGAGCTTGGGCTTGGGTCTGGGAGATATTCCCGATCCCGGTCCTACCTTTATTTTTTTTTATATTTTTTTTCTTTTTTATATATAAAGGATAAGGTCGCCGCGGCCTGTGCGAGAGCACACACACGCTCTATCTACCTACTTCTAACTAATACACCTACTAACACACTCTATTAGCTCTCACATATCTACTTCCTACCTTCTGTACACAGAAAACTAACAACCTTAATACACAGAGAATAAAAACAGTACCTTTGAAAACTCCATTAACAAAGAAAACTAACAACCTTAATACACAGAGAATAAACACAGTACCTTTGAAAACTCCCTTAACAAAAAAAATACACAGTATGACACAAAATCCTTCTTCTCAACACACACACCCTCCTTCCTTACCTTTCCTACAATAGAAATTGCACCACAAAAGAAGCACAGAGTGGCATTCCCCAGCAACGGCGCCAAAAATGTGCGCGTATGTGGCACGTGTCAATGCAAGGAACTTGCCGATACACCACGTGCGAGCCACAAATGGCTCCAAGCACACAACAAGCCTAAACTAGTAAGCTCAAAGATGACGATTGTGTGTCACTCACCGCTCTACACTTGCTTCATGGAGGATTCCTCGCCGCGAAGAAGAGGGAGACGCCGCTACGCCACGCTCAACCGCCTCGCCGCCGTCGTGCCGCCGCAATGCTCGATCGCACACACTCTCTCTCTCTCTCTCTCACGCATACACACACACACACACACAAGGAGATGAAGAAGAAGAAGATGGAGATGAAGCAAGAGCACTCTTCAATTGCACAAATGAGAGAATGAGTGAATTTTAGGTTTAGTTGACTTTTATATGAGCTCGCCCCATTCACACTTGGGTGTCCATGCTTAGCCAACTAATCCCTTGAATGTTCCAGTTAGAGTGCACCTCTCATCGGCGATCACTCTTACCCTTTTCCTATTGGACCGACAAGCCCGGTACCTGACTCTACCAAGTAAATAATACAACATCCGTCGTAGGTGATAGGGTGTCTGTGAGCCGTGAGGGTTAACAGCTTCACTCTAGGTCTTATTGAGTTCTTGAGATCTTCATGCAAGTTTGGTGTAGTTGCAACTGGTTTGTGGTTGACTGGTAGCCAATGCTTTGTATAACCTGTGTAGAATCCTTGTCTAAGAGGAAGATTCTTTGTGATACGTCTTTGTTCTATATCCTCTTGGGAGTTGTGGTAGACTTTAACATCTTTCAATGTTGTTCTGTTGTATACCTGCTTCTTAGGTATCCTAGGATATTGTCGATGTTGATACCTTGTGGGCCTTCTTTCTTGGGAGGGTCTTGATGTTACTTCATATTTCCTTACCTGCAATTTTGGTACCCATATATGTCTATTACATCTCTAGTACCCCTGTTCTTTTAAGCTCCATTGTGATGCGATCCATCCCATGTTTTTGTCTTTCTGTGTTGATTTCTTGTAAACAGGATCATCGACTTTGACTAAACTACTCGGAACAAACACTTGCTTGACTATCTTTTGCTTTCTTGAGTACTTTGGTTGAAATATCTTTGCTTTTTTGGGTGTCTCCTTAGAAGTTTCAATTGGGTCAGCAATTGACTTGAAGTTTTGAACACTTGACTTGCTAGAAGTATGTGATCCACGAGGGTTTTTTGATGTAGAAGCATATGCTGTCACACCTTTCGTGCTAATCAGTGGAAGGTACACTTTGGATTTACCTTTGTCTACAAGATTTGTTGTTGATTATTATGACTTTTGCAACTCTAAATCTATCATTAATGGTATCTATAATTGTTTCTTGCTACCACTTGGAAAAGAAAGTAATAGCATTATGTCCTCTTTGTATGCTTTGTGTTGGTCTAACCACTGATGTCCAAGGATAACATTTGCAAGCATTTCCTTTGAAGGCTTCAACTGAAATTTTACTTGCTCTTCATGTTGCTGGATGTTAAAAGTAGAAACAATTTCTTTTTTACTTGTAGCCTTACGCATGATTTCTCTATGATCTGGCTTGCTCTAAGTAATCTCTAGAATGCTCTGGATGTTGTCTGTGACCATATTGCACTTTGCTTCTTTATCCAATAGAGCATTGTATCTAATACTCTCTCCAATTGTATTACTAAGAACTATAGCTATTCTCATTGCTGGTTCTCTCCGTCCTACTTTGCCATGGTCTCATCTTGATCTTACTGTGTTTCTATGGAGGGTGGCTTGAGACTCTGTTTTTCCAATCTGACTTGTATCGAGTGATTCAACTGGTAATGAGTGATTGATCTTTGGACTTACTATTGTTTCCTGGGTGTTTGAAATTTTGATCTTCTTTACTTCTTGTCTTGGTGGAATTCTCTGCTCGATAGCTTCCGTGGTTTCTCTTTGCTCTCTTTGATATGCACTTCTTGATGACTGATTTGCTTTAAGCTCTTCTGAGATTATGTCTGATGGAGATGAATCATCTTCAATAAGCTTTGCTTTCGCATCAAGCTCCATTTTAATTGTGCTTGAGGACTCTGTGCTCTTGTCCACGAGTGACCAGTCTTGGTCTTCATTCTTTGTTTGCTTTGACGGCTGAATCTTCATTGAACTCTGTATCTCTAGGACTTTTTGGGCCAATGGCATTCCCAATATGATGTTATCTAGTACATCTTTTGTTGTTACCACTTGAAATTGAGCTATGATGATCTGTGGACCTATTTGAATGGCGATGGAGATGATTCCCCAATATTGTCCTCGTTTGTTTCCAGATATGCTCACAAATTCAGGAGCATCTTCTAGCTGTGGTTGGCCACATTTTTCCAAGTGTGAAAAGACATGAGGTTCTTATCTAGCTGAAAATCTAACATTACTTTACTTGAGAGTTTTTCTTCATTCTCACCAACAATGTTGCACTTGATCGTCTCAGGATCTTTTTTTGTACTGATTGATCTTGTTGTGGCAGTGTCTATGGGTTGAACTTTTTCTACATTGGCTTTGTCTTGATCACCTGTTTCCGTTCACGTTGGCTCATTTTGTTGTAATAATGCACCTTTTTCTTGCAATTGTTGAGCATTTTCTGCCTACATTTGAGTAATTTTTGATCTTCTGTCTCTTCGGAGGAGATTTTGGTGGTGACCTTTATGTAGCTTTGTGAGCTTTTTTTGTTGATTTTGACCTATCTATCACTTGTTATGGTAACTTGAGGCTTTGCATCATCTTTAGATAGTCTTTGACTTCAAGTCTAACATCCTTAGGGGTTTGTACAAGGTCATGAATCTGTTGAGAATCATTGCCATTTGTATCTCGATATGCATATGTGAGCTTTGTCTCATGCAATTGCTTGAGCACTATGGGATTTGTCGGCTTTTGACTCTAACTTACGGAGATTAGCTGAAACTTTTGTCCATGATGATCTTCATAGAGGCATTTATCTGTAGACTCTAATGGAATCTTGGTCAATTGGAAACTTCCAACAACCATACGATCCTTCAATGGTTTATGCTTTGAAGAGGTTTGTTGGCTAGAAGTTTTAGGTCTTCTAATTGGTGTAGATTTCTTAGTACTAGAGTTGAGCTTGATGGATTTGCAGCTCCCCCCTTCCTAGGGTGATCACTATAGCCTACTCCATTATGAGAGTTCAAATTTTTTTGGCTTTGGTTTAGTCTCGCCTTTTGGGATTGTGAAAAAACACTTTGGGTGTCATTGTTGATGTTTGGCATCTGTAAACCTTATGCATACTTTCCTATGTATCTCCGTGAAACATGACAAATTATTCCCCAAGGTAATCTGTAGATAGCATTATCTTTGCCCTGATCTTGTCTATCCCATGGGTCTCCTATGTATGAGCTTCTGTGGTTTCAGAACCCAAGACATCATAGATGCTAGACTCTCGTCTATATCTACGATTGTTTTGGTCAAAGTATATGCTCGTTTGGTCAGAACGTCAAAGCTTAATTTTTTATGGAAGAGAGTTTGGCTTTGAACAGATTTTTGGGTTCACTCGGGTAATATCCTTCATCTCTAAAGAGGTTGGGCTATAATAGTTTCTATCCTCTAAAATGAGCCATCCTTTCTGATCTATCACTGGACGCACTTCTATCAGCTGGGGTGTGGGCCGTTCAAACACTGATTGATCCTTTTTGTATAATTGCCCTTTTTGGTCTACATAGTGTGCATATGAATTATGTGTACCATACAATGCTAATATCATTTTGTTTGATTTGTCCCTTAGACTCGTGAATGATTGCACACTTGTGGCAGTGGATGCAAAATCATTTGCAAACCTTACACTCTTTTTGACCTTCGGTGATAAATCGGGATTCACGTTTCCAATTTTCTACATGCTTTTCTTGGCAGTTGACGTGTCCCTGTTGTCTAGATTTCTTGGACAATCTTCATGAAAATGCCCACTTTTTCTTCCACAATTTGAGAAATACACCATGACTGGTGTTATTTCATTTGGTTCTGTCTTGTCAAGCTCTAGCTGAGAAGTTTAGCTTCTGTACTCGCCAAGTTGTTGCCATCTTTAAGCTATAGACTACTTCATCCTGACCTTTATACTGTCTTTGACTAGGTTTTCCAATTAGATTGCCTTCAATTGGTTGATCTCTTGGATCTTCCATTAGTGGCTCTTGACTATAGATTTGACCAATGTAATTCATGTACAATGATCCTAATTGCATATGCACTAAATGGATGCTCTACGTGCTTGTGCAGGTTTATGGATAACCAGTTGGATCCATCTTTTGCACTTCTATATGCACCTTGTCTTTGAGCTTGCAATACTTAGCTCCACTGAAGTTTGTGAACATTTGGGAGTTCTCTAAATCTGGCTTTACTCTGATCAATAGGATCGTGGCTCTTGTGTTGCTTTTGCCGGTCATAAGATACCTATGGTCTTCTGAATCTATATATAAAACTTTATCTCCAATCTAGCCATATATTTATATAATTTGCTCTGTTGCAGTTGTGCATGTGTTGCTACTGCTACTGGCTAGCTTTGGTTCTCGTGCATTTGAACTCTCGGCTCGACTTGACTCCATGTTGTCTTGGTCTCTAAGAACTATCTCTTAGCACATCCTGGTGTTGATTAACAAAATTACTCTTGCTCTAGTTTGATAAGACTGCTTATGCCAATGTACTTTTGGCAGCTGATTGCTCTTAGACTCATAAGAGTTGATTAACTCTAGGTCGAAAGTATCAGAATTGATTGCAGCCTTTTAAATGATGGAAATCTAGGCCTTGAATAACCTAACCTACAATCCAATGTGATTTGTGCTCCGATTTGCAATGTGTGAAATTGCCCTAATGGCTTGATTTTACTAAAAATCAATTATATGCTCGATCCCCATTTTGACAGGTTTTTGATCGTTCGCTCAAACTGCTCAATATTTTGGTAACTATTGTGATTGGTCTCTGTATATCATTTCAATATGAGCTAAGTGAGTCAACAAAGTCCAAAATAAGTTTCTGCATTACGCAGTTATGGACCCACTTATAGGGTTTGATTTGGCACATGCTGTCACATGGGATACAACATGGTGTAGGAACTCAAGGCGTTTGGTTTAGCAAAGTGTGGAGTAAAGATGATGAAGGTCCCTCTCACTCACGTTGCGAAGTGTTTGCAATTACCTCCACACACTAGTACATCTCGTACTTGAAGAATGTTCTTTTTTTAGACATCCTTAGTTGATACATATTCCACATGTGGAGAATATGAGTCTTTGGGATTGACACTGGTGACGCTATTTCCATTATGTGGTGCAACAATGTCCCTAGGTGCTGGTCGAATCCGTTTTCTAGACCATTTTTAGCACATCGTATCAGGAACAATTTCAATGGCCAGACATTTTTGGATATTTAGAACGACTTGTTAAGGTTACAAGTGTGGCTAAACAACAATAAAGGATGGTTGTTTATGCATATAGAAAGGCTATGAGTTGTTAATGAAAAGGTCTCATTGTATTGTTTGTACCTAGAAATGTTTCATTGTTTGTACCTAGAAATGATTAATGTTTCACCTTCTACTAGGGTTCAAACGTTTTGGAAAGGCTTGCAAATGATTGTAGCAAAAAGTATTTAGTTTCTTTTTTAAAACTATTTACACTCCTCTTTAATGTGTGCTAGAGCATCACATTCGCCATAAGTATTGGCAAGTATGAACATGGATATGCAGGTTTGGATTTGTTTTTGTTAAATGCATGCACACTAGGTGTTATGGCCCTAGTGTTTAGCAAAGGCTGATTTGGAACGGCATGAATGCTCATCAAAATAGTTTCTTATGAAGCATTTTGCACTCTATGTGTAGTATCTCTATGAGATTACTTTTGGATCTACCAATCACCAATAGAGGTCATGGCTCAGTTTGGGTGCTTGTGGATCTTTCAAGTTAACCAAGATGGTTATTCATGCCACTGTTGATTCCTCGACAATATTGTACAACATTGTAATCCCCATTTACCAGTCATTTTGGAAGACTGTCTATAAACTACGGGGAACACACCTCAATACTGTCAGTTATATAGGATAGGCAGATTACAATTGTGATCTTGTGCTAAAGGATATGCAAAGCACGTAAGTTAGCACCAAGCAATCCAATTAGCAAGAATGTATCACTCTTGTTGAAATTTGCTTACAATAAGGTAAAGCATGTTTGTGACTTAGTTTAGTCCCTTCATGTTTAAGTCAGGTTCTCAACCTTGAACACTAGTTATGATGGGGTTGTCTACTGATGAAAATTGAGAACAAGTCAAGGAATTATATTTTGCTGATAAGTTACGTCAGCCAGTTACTTTCATGAAAAGTGGAAAGAGGTACTCTTTTGGGTACATCTTTGTTGTGATAACTCGTTTAGCATGCTCGTATGCGTTCTAAGTGGAGTCTACATACTACATTGGATAGGAGTCAATAACACATGATGGTTGTAAATGGACAACAATGTGGAAAATCAAGATGTTACTCTTGATTTCATTGAACCTCCTACTAAACCGTGTTACGGTCAATCAAACAGCTAGATCCATGAAGGATGACACTGTGGAAAACATTAGTTTATCACCACTCTTGTTTTTTAGGACGACAAGGGGGGAGTAATATCATGCCAAGGGTAGAACCAGGCACGGCCAAGGGCCAAGACGGACATGCAGTCAAAGGGGTCCCTATATTTAGCAGGCTAAGGGCCTATATAGGGAATGGCTGGGTGGTGATCATGCTCAAGTCCCCTCAGTCTCACAATATTCTCCACATAGGAAATATGTCTCAAATAATGATGAGCATGCTCCAGTTCCCTCATTCTCACAATATTCTCCACATGTGGAATATGTCTCAAATGATGATGTCAAAAAAATAGGAAATCCATCACATACAAGTTGTACTTGTGTGTGGAGATGACGAAACATATTTAGCAACATGAGTGAGAGGGATCCTCATGAACCTTTCTCCACACTAGCTAACCCAAACTCCATGAGTTTCTAGACCATGTTGCATCTCTTGTGACTAACAAGATGTGCCAAACAAAAATTCTATCATGTAGGTGCATATTTATTTCAATAGGGGTGGACCATTGATGATATCATAATGACAATTAAGAGAGAATGTGACAGGTTTCTGAAATGGTACCTGGTACACTACTTTCCCAAAATTCTCAGCTCCTACATGATCTTGTCATGTGTCTAAAGAGCAAAGTGGATGAAGGAATTCTAGCATATTCATCCCACTTTTAGAGCTTAACCAAAACATATTAAAAAATAAACTAATTTAAATCATATGCTTACTATGAGGTAGAAAATATATTATACTTACCTGGAGGTCAAGTGCAATTTTCAATCCTCAAAGATACATTACCAAAAATCCTTGAACATGTTAAACACTAAAAATGGAGACTAGTGAAAATAAATAAATATTTAATTGATAACCCTCGGTGTTGCCTTGGAAATCCAAACCCCTTGGTTAGATTTTGCAAATCTGAACCCCTTAGTTAGATTCTGCAAAGAAACTACTTAAACTTTAAGTTAACTTTGACTAGCATAGTCTACCCTACTCACCAATAGTGATTGTAAGCAAAAGGTGAACTTATCTACTACTACCCCTTGGTAGACTGAGAGCTTCTTTTCTTGAAAGTACAAATGTGCAGAGGCCAATCAATGACCCTCAACACTTATGGAGTGAAATTTTTTCAGTGGCTGGGTCATACCCTTGAAAATACCACTCCAATAAACATAGTCAATGCTCTAAACTAAGCATCATATCCTATCAAGTTGGAATCTTATTCACAACTAGATCTTGAAATAATTGTACCCCCCCCATGAAAAGAAGAGAAAGATTCCCAACACCAAAAAGAAGAGAGTCATTGTATATTTTCTTTTCTTTTTTTTAAGAAGAGATTACTTACCTTGAGGTCCTTTTATTAGACTCATGTTATCCTATGAAGTAGTTGCTTGATAGCAAGGCCATGCCTATTGGCTATGATAAAAGTTTATCAATAGTGCATGCACCTTATGCATAGAACCAATAATATAAGGTCCTCGCTGATGACCCCTGCAATAATAGAACTAGGAGAATTTCTCAATAAAAATCATTGAAAACAACAAAATCTTACCTCGTCCTTTGACAAAGTAGTTGCTGGTGTTATAGCAAAAGCATAAACAATGATGGTGTGGAATGAATTCCACCTTATTGGAATGTCATATATGCCATTCAAAAAAATAAAGTAATAAGCTCTTGGCTACAATGACGGCCTCAACAATTTGAGCCAATACCATAAGTGCCTTGCACAATCTATAGTAAAGACATGGATACATCACAATTTGACACTGCCATATGTAAAATGTGAGCTTATATTTTCTTATTTTCAATGCCCCAAACTTGTCTGCCATTGCCCTTGATCCCAAGTCAATGAGCAACATCTTGGCATGGGGTACAAGCCTTGCTTCTCATGATGGCATGCAAAACATATATGATTCTTTCTCTTAGAGATGTAGCAAAAACATAGTCACATCATCTTGACCCACCTACCTTGTGTTTGGTAGTGATTGCACTAGCTTGAGTTAATTATGGAACTTTTATTGTTAATTAAGTTCCTTTGATTGAGGTTTCCTGTTACTATGTTATGTTTGTTCTTTTTTAGCAAGCACCAGAATGTACATTTATCTATACTAACAAAAGGAAAAACAAACACATCCAAGATTGACCAAAACAAAACATGTAATGTATCAAAATGGGTATCCTAAACCCAATGTGTTATTGCATCCAAAAATAATTGAGCTTATGTGGACCACTATTTTGCCTTTCTTTTGGATAATGCTGTCATTGGTGTGGTCCCAAGCAATTGAAGCAGATTTTACGGTACTTTTCCCCTTTAAACTCCATTCTAAACAATTTATCCTTCACTAGAATTCCATCCAAAAAGTTAACTTGCTCACACTCCCCACTACCTCTCGTGGAAAATGGGCATTGTTGTCCTCCACAATTGGCTCATCATTGGGAATTACCCCATGGGTAATCAACTCCCTCGTGACCTAGGAGTAAATGACCTACTTCAAGCCAGCTAATTCTTGCTTAAGAAGATGATGCCTGGCTATCAATTGCTAAAAATGGTCTTGCAACTTGTCAAACTCAATTCAAATTATCATGTCCCTAACCTTTGGAAGATGACTCGTGTCCTTCAATAATTCATGTATACTTTCTGGGCAGGAAGTGAGATCACCCTCAAAATCATACACTATGTCTAGATCTTTCTCCATCTAGAGAATATGCTTCATAAGCAATTCATATCTCTGCTATCACAAATTCAATCCATGCTTGAAATAGCTTAGAAAACATAACCAACCTATCACCTGATGTAGAAATATTGCAACAACTGCGATCAATTTATATAGAGAACAACGAATTAGGAATATCTCAATTCACTTATAGCCTTGTTGTAACTCAATGCAAGCGATGCTTTGCCTTAAATGTTTTGGAAATTTCAAACTAACAATGCATCATGGCATGTATAAAACAAAATTTTCAAGTTTCAAGAATACCGCATATATGCATGTGCAATTTTAAAATTAACAAAACTTCATGCTTGCAAATTCATGCATATGAATGGAGAATACTAAGTATAATAATAGACTTTTTGTAACAAAAATCAAGCCATGCTTAATAAGCTCAAACATACCCCTTGGGCTATATTGCACAAAATTGACTTCAGATTCGTGACAAGGTGATTTCACAAACCAAAACAAAATAAAATGATTGCATGAACAAATTGAAATTGAAACTAAAACTTGAAATGAGTATTTGAAATCTTGTCATATGCACCAATATGCCTCTCAATATGGCAATGAATCCTCAAGAGATACTTTGCATGTAGTTGAAAAGAATTCCACCCCATTATGTCTTACACAATCTTTGAAAAAATTTGAGTCCATCGCTAAAGCCTTGCTCAAGTTCACTAATTCTTGCCATGATCTCCATACTAAGATAGCCTTTATGAGCATCAAATCCAAGGAAAAACATCGAGCATCATGCAGTGCTTTTTTCCCGATGGTAAGCTTTGAGTCTTACTATACGAATGAAGAGTAAAAACCGATTGCTCCTTTTTTTTAATTACTATTGGTGGTCCTTGAGTGTGAACTCAAGGACACCCAACCCTAGCAATGGTGGGCAGTTGTAGAGGCCATGCAAGAGAGAGAGAAGGAGCTGCATCATCATATCTTGCTCCTCGCACGACCCTACAGTGACAAAATTTATTGCACTTGTCCGTGTAACCAAGCCTAGCCCAACACCTTCTAAATTTTTGCAGGCTCTTGGACCCACCCTTGTGTGTGCAAGGGGGATTTCCCATGGCCCTTACCCCTATTGGACCCACCCTCTCAAATCTTGAGGATGATAGAGATAGTGAAAGAGTCTAAGCATGCATGCCATGCACTTCATGCCAAGCTGCCTCCCCACTTCCTTGAGCTTTGATGCCAACGTAAGAGACTAGGGACAACCACATGCACTTCTCCACCCAACCATGATATATATAGGCCCTTGGCCCTAGCTATGTATAGGCCCTTGTACCGCATGTGTCTCTTGGCCCTTGGTCTAACACTTTGATGCATTGATTAGCTAGGTCCAACTAGTTAGTGGATGATTAGTCTTTAATCTTATGTGATTTATCTCTTTTCTTTGTGTGTGCATGTGTGATTTGATTGAATCTTGGTTGCTTGATAGATCTATATGTGTACGCTTGTGATTAGTGTGTGGCAAGATAGATTTAGTGATGATGATCATTAGTGTGTATGATTGATTTGATTTAGGTGAGGAGAAGTGGACTTGGAGATGGCGAATAATGTGGCTTAGCTTCTCCACTGGCCAATGGCACCTCATAGAGTTAGCGATTCATGTTGCCTTGATTAGCTCACTAATCATGGTGTGGCTATTTCCATGCCCGAGCCGAGTATCTTATCTCTTTGTATTGACATTTTTGTTGAGCCACTGGAGCTATGCTATAATGTTAACCCCCAACATGTTCGCACCGATGGCCTATGCTAGTGTAATCTTGGTATTATTGAAAATATTTTTTCACAAGTTTCACTAATTAGGTATGTGTTTTGGTTGATTTGTGGATGTACTCTCTCTCTCTCTCTCTCTCTCTTCAAAATAAGCATGCAAATTTTATGCTCTCGCATTCTCTCTCTCTCCTCCCACATCTTCTGACTTTACCCTCCTCTTTCTGTCTCTCCTAAGTGTTGGCTGAATCAAAGTATGTGCAACTATTTTGTCACCCCACTCTCTCTCTTTCACACACACAAGATCTTGAAGGTATCCGATTTTAAAAAGCAATTGCCAAGACCCACATTCAACACACCCTGGTTGCTTGATGATTAGGCACATTATACCAACTCACACACACTACCTTTTTCCCTTAACGTCTTGTTTGATGGTGTTGGCGTGCCCTACCTATCTTGCACACCTATACACTCATTATCTAGCTTTTTATGACACCTATCTTCTTGATTTGGGCATTAAACCTCCTCTTTACATGACACACTACCAATATGGAGTGGATCAAGGGGCTGGGAGTGCATTTGACAAGTGTGGACAAAATTGGGGCGGTGGATCTCAAGACTCAAATTTACAAATTCCACTTGAGCACCCAAATTTACCAAATTTCCCAAATTTACATTTTTCTTGTATCTACAAAGCCATGCAAACTTCCATTATTTTCAAGAAGCACACATGCGTGAGTGGTTAGGGCATTGGGTTGCCAAGCAAGGTGTCATGGCCTCAAGTCTTGGGGTGGGGAAGGGGGGGCAAGGACCCAAATTTACAATTTGTTTGCCCCGAATCTTGTTGGGGTATAAAGCCCAATGTGGTCGCCCAGGTAAGTGGGCGGGCCGCCAGGTATGTACACATATTCTTTTGTAAAAACCTAATAAGAACTCACTATGCTCTACACATTACAGTACAGCGAGTTCACCATATCGTCGTGCTCTTCTTCTCGCACTCTCTCTCGCGTCGCACTTCCGCTTGTACTCCTTCAACTGGTATCAGAGCTTAGATCGAGGCTCGGGGCAGCACTGCAGGAGGCTAGAGTCACCAGCTCAGATTGGAGTGAAATTCAACAGGCAAAGACACGGCCCCAAATCTTGTGGGCGAGCCCATAGGGCTCGGTGTGCTCAGAATTTCATTCTGAGGTCATCTCGGTCACCGTTCGGCTTCGACAAAGTTCTGCGCAGGCCATTTTCGACTACGTGGTCTCAGCGGGTGCGGATCTGACTCTGCAAATTTCGGGTTTTCGGCCTATGACTGCAGGTACTGAGGATATCGACACTCCCAGAGTGTTGATTTGTGGCTGTCTACACATCGAAGGACGGCTCACAGTTCTTGGAGGCGTGTCACATACGACATGGGCGCATCTACTCACAGACTATAGGCGACATCCACTAGTTCATCAGGTAGCTTGTGTTTGCTGCTTGATATTCCAGATTTCATCCTGACATTGCAGGTACTTCCACATGGGATGTATTGTCAGAGATGATGTATGTCTGTTGAGGCTTTGCTGGCTGTGAGTCACGCAGCAAACAACCGCCGCAGCGGTTACAGCATACAGTGGGAAATTTGTGGATGTATGACTTTGTGGGAAGTCTATGTACTGTCAGATTTACTGCAGCCTTTTTTGAGGGTCGAGTGAGGTTTTATTGAGCTGGGGGATTCTCGAATGTTGAGATCCTTTCGGTGATACAGGTCTTGGAGTGATCCCTCGAGCACCCTTAGATAGGCAGCTAGGATGTATTGACTTGAGTTAGACAGTTGGGATTGCATCTTTGCTTTACTGCCGTTGAGGCATTGTCGCAGTCTATGCTTACAGGACAGTGACAAGACAGTCAGAGACAGTACAGGTGCAGGACAGGTTTACCCACAGCTTACAGTGTTAGAGAGACAGTGGTTTTTTGAGCTGTTTTTTGGTCTGTTTTTAGTACACCAGAGCCATTTTACAAAGGAGACTCTGCCAAAATTTTTGCAGAATCTGAACCTTTCTTGGTTCATTTGACAGGTTGATATTGGTTCAGAGGTCAGTTTACAGGGGAAACTCTGCCGAATTTTTCCCTGGAAAGTAAACTACTGTGAAGCGTAGCTATGGCTGGATCACAGGACACTGCTCTTTACAATATCAAGAAGCTGGATGGAACCAATTTCCCATTGTCGAAGAAGCAGATTTGGCACGTGTTGGTACAAAAGAAGCAGATAAAACCTATAAAGCTCAAGGGGATAAAACCAAAAGATATGGACAAAGATGAATGGAGCGAAATGGATGAATTGAAACTTTCTACCATTATGATGACTTTGGCAGAAAGCGTTTACTTCAATGTAGCAGACGAGATGTCGGCTTATCAAGCATGGTTAAAGTTGAGTGATCTTTATGAGAAGCAGAGTGCAGCTTCACAGGTATACTGGCTTAAGAAGCTTGTTGACTTGAAGATGAAAGAAGGGACACCTATGTCCAATCATCTGAATGAATTCAACACAATCTATAGTCACTTGTCAGCTCAAGGTGTCAAGTTTGATGAACCTGTTAGAGCTATGTTCCTGTTGATCACATTGCCGGAAAGTTGGGACACTTTTCGCACAGCCTTGAGTAATTCTGCACCTCCAGATGGTTTGAACATAGCAGCTGTAGAAGGAAGTTTGCTTACTGAAGAAACCAATAGAAAGACAATGGACAAAGGCAAAGGAACAACCCTAGTTTTCAGGGGAAGGACCAAAGAAAAGTACAAAGGTGGAAAGACGAATCAATCTCGTAGCAAGTCCCGCAGTGCTAAAGGCAAGAGTGACATAGAATGCTACCATTGTGGGAAGAAGGGTCACATGAAAATAGATTACAGAGAATGGAAAGCAGAAAAAGGCAAAGAGAAAGTTGAAGACCATGGTGAGAAGAACAAGTCCTCAGTGAAGATTCAAGAAATAAATGTGACAAACACTGTTGCAGAGGATGACAGTCTAGTGTCAGGAGACATCTACTTCTTGAAGAATACAATGGACTCAGCTCTTCTTACAGCATCTGATGGAAATGCACTGAGTGACTAGATTATAGACTCAGGGGCATCAGCTCATGTGTCTCCAAACAAGGAGTGGTTTACCTCTTATGTGACCACTAAAGATCATGTTCGGCTAGGCAATGGGCAGACATGTGAGATCTTAGGTGTTGGAGATGTTCAATTGAAGTTTCAGAATGGCTCTTCTTTCACGCTGAAGAATGTGAGACATGTTCCCGCAATTACAAAGAGCTTGATCAGCACAGATTTACTTGATGATGCTGGCTACGTCACCACTTTTGGACAGAACATGTGGAAGATATCCAAGGGTTCTATGACAGTAGCACATGGAGTAAAGTCTGGCGGACTTTACATGATTTATGTATCAAATGTCTCTAAAAATGTAATCAATGTAACCGAGCAGCCGAACGTTTCTTTGTGGCATAGCCGGTTAGGACATATGTCCAAGAAGGGAATGGAAATCTTGTCTCGTTCTGGTTATTTGCCTGGCTTTTCATTTAATGATTTTGAATTCTGTGAACATTGTCTGTATGGTAAGCAAACACAGCAGCCACATAAGCATAGAAGCAGTAGAAGAGATACACAGTTGGCACTTGTTCATAGTGATTTGTGTGGACCTATGCCTAACCTATCTCTAGGGGGAGCTTCTTACTTTATGACATTTATAGATGATTACGCGAGGAAAGTATGGGTTTACTTTCTCAAGCACAAGGATGAAGCGTTTAGTGTTTTCAAAACGTTTGTGACACTTGTGGAGAATCGGAGTGGCAAGAAGCTTAAATGCTTACGCACTGACAATCGTGGAGAGTATGTTTCAAAGGCCTTTCAGGACTTTTGTGAGTCAAAAGGTATAAAACGTGAACTTACTGCTCCTTACAATCCTCCTCAAAATGGTGTTGCTGAGAGGATGAATTGGACCATACAAGAGAAGGTCAGAAGTATGTTGTCTAATGCACAGCTGCCAAATGGGTTTTGGGCTGAAGCTGTATCAACAGCTGTTCATCTTGTAAATAGATCTCCTAGCAAGGTTTTGCAGAAGGATTCAGTGCCAGAGATGGTATGGTCAGGAAAAAGGCCCTCATACAAGCATCTCAGAGTCTTTGGCTGTGAGGCATATACTTACCTTCCAAAGGAATTTAGGAACAAACTTGAGCCAAAGAGTAGAAAGTGCATCTTTCTAGGCTATGGTAATTCTGGTGAGATGGGGTACAGACTTTGGGATCCCGAATCCAGAAAGGTTGTCCGCAGCAATGATGTTCACTTTAATGAATCCAAATATCATTCTAAACCAGAGAGGGTTGAGGAGATTAGAAGAGTTGTCTTCCAAGAAGATGGACCTGCACGTGCAAGACAAAATGTCAGGGCTCAAGAGGAGCAAGGACAGGATAGAGTGGAACCACAGGTTGTGGTTGAGCCTGAGCCACCTATTGTGCGTAGATCTGGACGTGTCACGCGACCTCCTGATAGGTTTGTTCCATCTATGAACTATGTCATGTTGACTGATTGCAATGAGCCTTCATGTTGCAAGGAAGCAGTGCAAATGAAGGACTCCGGGAATTGGCAATTGGCCATGTAGTCAGAGATGACAGCTCTACATAAAAACAAGACATGGAAGCTAGTTAAATTACCACAGGGCAAAAAGGCTCTACCTTGTAAATGGGTTTACAAGTATAAGATCACCGCTCATGATAGTCAGCCAAAGTACAAAGCAAGGCTTGTTGCCAAGGGCTTTAAGCAAGAACAAGGAATTGACTTTGATGAAGTCTTCTCTCCGGTGGTCAATATGACTACATTGAGATGTTTTCTTGCATTGGTTGCCATATTAGATTTGGTGTTGCACCAAATGGATGTCAAGACAGTGTTCTTGCATGGTGATTTAGATGTGGAAATTTACATTGAGCAGCCAGAAGGGTTTGTTGAGAAAGGCAAGGAAGATTGGGTATGCCAGTTGTTAAAGAGTCTTTATGGCTTAAAACAATCACCGAGGGCATGGTACCATAAATTCCACAAGTTTATGCTTTCTCAGGGCTACAAACGTAGTGAGTTCAATCACTGTCTATATACAAAGAAGGCTAAGGATGGTAGTTGGCTGATCCTTATTTTGTATGTGGATGACATGTTGATTGCTGGCAAGCACTTGGAAGAAATTTCAGCTTTGAAGTCAAAGATGGCAAAATCGTTTGACATGAAAGACATGGGTGAGGCAAGTCATATACTTGGTATGCACATTGAGAGAGACAGATCAAAGAAGTTGATTTGGTTATCTCAAACAGAGTATATTGACAAGGCTGAATATGTTGCAGCATCAGAGGCATGCAAAGAATCAATTTGGCTTAATCGACTAGTAACAGATTTGGGAATCAAAGAAAAGATGCGTGTGTTATATTGTGATAGTCAAAGTGCTATACAATTGGCTCGCAATCCAGTTTATCACTCAAAGACAAAGCATGTGGATGTGAAGTATCATTTCATCAGGGAAATGCTCGAGGATAAGCAACTTCAGCTTGTCAAAGTTCACACCATAGAAAATCCTACTGATCTACTTACAAAAGGACTTCCCTCAGAGAGCTTTGCGCATTTTCGCAAGCAGTTAGGTGTAGGGTAGTACATCACTTCTCTACATGTCTTGTATACTAGCTTGTATAGTAGCTTCTCTCACACTTAAAGTACCACATTGGACTTTAAGTGGGAGGTTGTTGGGGTATAAAGCCCAATGTGGTCGCCCAGGTAAGTGGGCGGGCCGCCAGGTATGTACACATATTCTTTTGTAAAAACCTAATAAGAACTCACTATGCTCTACACATTACAGTAGAGAGAGTTCACCATATCGTCGTGCTCTTCTTCTCGGACTCTCTCTCGCGTCGCACTTCCGCTCGTACTCCTTCAAATCTACCAAATTTCTTGAATTTACAACATGTGCATCTAGTGGCCCAATTTTGACTGCAACCACCAAATGCACCCTTGATCCCCTCAATATGCTAGCATGTCATGTAGAGAGGATGGGTGCTAACCCTTTTTATTTGCTATCAACACAAGCTTGCCATCATTAACACACACACTACATAGCTCCACACACTACTCAAACACACATATGCTAGCATGCCATCATTAACACACACACACTACATAGCTCCACACACTACTCAAACACACATACACTAGGTGCCAACTAGGTGCCAATTGTGGCATTGGCATCAACACCACACTCCACACACACACACATGCTTATGTCTAGCATTGTTTAAACTCCAACACATTCCAATTGCAACCTCGTTCTTCTACTCGTCTATCAGACTTAAAGACTAATTTTTAAAATAAACAAGACAAAGTCAATTTTTTGAATGGTGAAGTGTTTGATCCCACTTCAAATTTCTTGAGTCCCCCAAACTCCCACACATGCACGTACACATACACACACACACACACACACACATACCCATCTACAAAACACACTCCCACAAAACCGTTGCTTAACTCGCTCCAAAAACCTCTCAATCCCCATGACAAAAGAAAACTGGTAAAGTTTTAGTGTAAATACTCACAAAAGATTCTAGTTTTGACCTTAAAATAGGAGACCTTTAAGATTTCCCTAATCTTCTTCAGTTTTAGGGACAATGTTTTTTTCTTTAGCCCAATCTGAGAAGTTTGTCAGCTTAGCCAAGAAATGATTAGACATTCTTGGAGACTTGGAATAAAGGTTTTCCTCAACCATTGCTTGACACATACTATAAAGAAGAGTTTGGGTCATCTACTATAGGCTTGAATCGCGCCTAGTTGAATTCATTGAAATTCATCTATATGAGACTAGGGGAAAGAGTGGATTGTATCTTACAAACTCTCTCTCTCTCTCTCTCTCTCTCTCTCTCTCTCTCTCTCTCTCTCTCTCTCTCTCTCTCTCTCTCTCTCTCTCTCTCTCTCTCTCTCTCTCTCTCTCTCTCTCTCTCTCTCTCTCTCTCTCTCTCTCTCTCTCTCTCTCGCGCGCGCGCGCGCGCACGCGTTGTACATGTCAATTTTCTTATTCATTGTAATCTAGCAGGAAGAGCACATGAGCTTCAATTTCGAGAGCTATCTATGAATGATGATTTATTGCTTGGATGAGAATTTTTGATACTAAAATTGGGACTATGTTTGATTCTTAATAGTACATGGTGTCAATGAAGAAAATGGCTCCTTGCACTTATAAGCAAGGTTTTTGAAGGGAATTTCATCAAGAGAACATATTGAGAGTTTAACTTCCTATTAAAAAGGGATACCTTGCAAGTAATTTTAGATTTAGCAGTCCAAACATCCATTGCATCCTTCAATGTGAGTTTAAGTCAATAGCTCGCTCAAGTTGCTGTTAGCCAACTCTCAATTGGCCAACAGAGAGAAAACTACAAGAAAAATTGTTCACACGAGCTAGAGAAATTCCCATTGAATATAGAAGGAGATAAATTTTCAACAAATGAGATCAACCTAGATGCAAGTGTAGCTTTAGAGTCAAGGACAACTGGGTAGTCCATGCCTAGTGACACCAAAAACATGAAACAGAGTGCAAAATCTCAACCAACAAAGCAAATGTTACAACTCTAGCCATAGTGGAGACAAGGTATTATTTATACTGATGTTGAGGGAGATTTTAATTTTGTGAGATTTCCTTTTTGAGCTTTTACAATTTCAACTTCTTCTTTGAGCTTTTTAATTTTGTGAGATTTCCTTTTTGAGCTTTTACAATTGCAACTTCTTCTTTGAGCTTTTGAATGCTCGCATTACACTAATGATATCTTTAGATATCATTGTGTCATGAAAAAAGTCCAAGCTGCATAGTGCATTCCTTCAATCACAAAACAATTACAAGTGATATGAATGCATGTCTATGCTTAAGAAAAATGCAACTTTAACAAAAGCACCATTTGTATTTTTTATTTTAAGCTTGTACATAGAATTTATATTTTAAAATTTTTGCAAGAGTCTCTTTTGTACGGAGACCTCTTTCTCAAAAAAAAATCCGTACACCCTTTATTGGGCTCCCACATGGGATTTTCATCACATAATTTCTTTAGGGTTAAGGGGACAAGGGCATTCAAGAAGCTAGTCTTGAGTAGGCTTTTCTAGCTCTTTTTTAGACACATGTAGGATGTGGACCTAGGAGGTTACTTTCTCTCTCTAGCTTTTTGAAATTGAAGGGAGTAAAGGGGTGAGGCCAGATCATATAAAACGTGGGTCACTAAGAGCAAAAATTTGACTTTTAAAAAAAAAAAGTCATTTTCACTTACTTTTACTCAAATCCCCCAACATATATACATATCCAAAAATCACTTTTTGACTTTTTTTTTAGCCTACAAGCACTGAAAGTCCATTTTTCAAAATCTTTTCCCAAACTTTTTTTTTATCTTCTCCTCCTCCTCCCTCCTCTCTCCCTCTCCTCTCTCCTTGTCCCCTTCTCTCCTGCTCCTTTCCTCTCTCTCCCTCTCCCCCTTCCCCCTTCTCTCCTTCCATCTTCCTCCCTCTCCCTACCACTTTCTCTTTTCCTCCTTTTCTTCCTAACAACTGCCCTGGTGCTTACGGACATCACAAATTGTATGCCTCCACCACCACGTACTCCGCACACCAAAAGTGTATATATTCGCTTGTGCACGGCATTTGCACCGAAGGCGGCATGAGTTCATCACAGGAATGTCGTGCCGTCGGTGAGACAAATATTGACATTTGGGTGGATGGCTTTTTGTACCCTTACGATCCTATAATCCGCTTCCATCCATCCTTTAATAGCCTTTCGACATTTGTTCATTATCTTGGGAGGGGAGAACCATGCTTGTTAGTCTATTGCAAGTGGTTGTGTATGGGTGCAATTTCTTCTTTGCATTCGTGGATGCACAAATGTCAAGCTCTTGAGGTCAAGAGAGTGGTATTACAAGAAAGTATTGCCTCTTCGAAGAGGGAGGTTGAAACTCTCTAAAAACAAATGCAAGAAAACGATGCCCACATTATGAAGCTTGCCAACACCATCACATATTTAAAAGAAACACCCCTTGGCGCAAGGGGGCTGAGAGATACCCCTCCCCGGGAGTCTATGCACAAAATATACAATTTACATCTTTATACATTTTTCAAATATACATCAGAGTTGCAGAAGCGTTGCATAGGGGAGGAGTTCTCAGCGCCCGACCAAGCATAGAGTTTAGGCCATGAGCCGGACTGCATATCCAGAGGCACCTAGCGACTAGTGCTACCCCTGAATGGGTGTTATGAATGAAATGATACTCAAGAAAAATATAACATTGTGGAGGTTGAATATATGTGTACACCCATATTGCAAGAAGAGAGAGAGAGAGAGAGAGAGAGAGAGAGAGAGTAGTGAAGAATGAAATAGAGTGCATAGAGACGTGAGAAAATGACAATAAAGGATCTTTAAATGCCCCATCTAAATGAAACAGGAAACCATGTATTAATGCAATGATAAAATATAATATCAAAAGATTTATGACAAAATAACTAGCAGAGCAGCGGACACTATGTAGGGATCGACCGGTCCACCCATCCACATACGCTCTACTATGGACAGAGAGAATTTCACTTTGTAGGGAGCGAGCCAAAGCACCTCCAACCTACCTGATCCAGACATAAGATGAGGCCACTTCGTCTCCCTCCACAAACCCAAGCTTTGAAAAGAAACCAAGTACTAGTAGGTGATAGGGTATCAACACCAACCATACCAATTTAGGTGCCACGCCTCTTTGATGCCCAACACCGGGTGTTTAGGCAAAGCCAAGGCAAAATATCCGATGTGTTAGCCGTGTAGATCATTCAACCCCCGATGCACTAACCATGTAGATGAGCCTAACAAAAAGAAGAAGACCTAGGCAACACCCTCAATCCAACAAAGCCCCAGTTCAATTCCTAGTCCCGTAACGTGCTGCCATGAGAAACATAACACATGAGTCCAATCACAATAGCTCTTTTCATATGCATAAACAATCTTTTCCAAGCAATTAGACTGTATAGGGTCTCTGTCCTTACACATCTACCATAAACCATCCAGATCACTTGATGATCTAATCCCAAAAACCATAAACCATAAACCATAATCCGATCACATCACATGGGTGAGCACTCCACCCGACTTGGGTGAGGCACAACTAATCCTGCATAACCACTTTAGAACATAACATGGCTGCAAAAATTTTGGCAGCATTTCGGCAGCATAACCATATTTTTTTAAAAAAAACATGAGCCACACCGGCTTCCATCATAAAATCACAACCATAATCCATGAGGGAATCCCAATCCTTAACGACAAATCATAATCACACTAAATTAACTCCCACACTTGGAGTTTGACATATCCCCTGCAGTCAATCGGAGTCCACACACGTATGACCCTTAAGACATGATTCTTTCATGCATAAAAAGAGTCCGACCAGAAACTAATCATGATTTAAAAATCCAATTTTGACAATATCCAACCATGCAAAGTTGATGCATCACATCTGCACTTTACCTTCCTAACACATAGAGTTAGTATTGACCTAAAAAGGTGGAAAGCAGTCATAACCATGCATATAAGGCATCCACATCAATCCATAAGTTTCCATACACATATGATAACATTTCATCACCATAAACATGTTGTAAAATAGCTCCAGTCTTTAGGTCAACCATAAACCATAACTTCATACATATGCAAAAAAAAACTTTTTGACATTTTCGGGAGCATGCATAACATGCAAATGAAAGTATTTGACCTCAAACCAATGCATCAAGCTCAGCTCCATAACATAGACTAGCACTCTATCACAACACTTTACCCATATGGTACTTACGCAACAAACGATAACCCACAAAGAAAGCCACTTTAATCATATCTGCCTATGCAGTTTGGGATGTCTAACCATATACCCTCACATATGGTACTCCCCTAGGTAGCACCCCTACACGCGTAGGTAAAACCGATTATGGAACGATTGCTAATTTGCATATCCGAGGTGATAATGGAGATCTAAATACATTTATCATCAAGTTTCATTAAGAGTTTTAATTGGTTAAGTGGATTTGCCCATCTGGTGAATCTATATAGTGGTTCTCCAAGGAGCCTAGGTTCAAAAAAATTTGATTGTGCAGTGGGAAGCAAGCCATTTTTTGACCAAATCTCTTAGCTCATGTGGGATTTTTACATGACACCGAAGAGAGAAAAATTATAAATGATGTGTTTTATCTCTCGTATAAAGGGTTTGGGCTGGTTTATAAGGTTTGTGTTCCTACCGCTTCTATGACGTGAAACGAAAAGCGCTTTTTATGCATGCACATGATCATAAACGCATCATGTGCATAAATCAATGTATTAAACATGATGAATAATCATGGGGAAACTTCATACGTACTCGTTAATCCATACATGCACTTGTCTACAAAAAAACAATCACCAAGAGGGTGACTACTCAGAAAAACGACATTGGGAGAGAGATGATGATGGCTATGGAGTTTAGAGCTTCTCACCGTGCTTTAGAATCGATTAGGGGCTTTCAAATGGCTTCTTTCTTAGCTGCAAGAGAGCGGTGGCGAGAGCTACATAGAGGTACTCACCACGAGAGCTTTTGAAGATCACGTACACCGTGAAACGAGAGAGGAGATAGTAAGCAAGCAGAGAGAGAATATTCTTCTTCTTCTTCTTCTTCTTCTTCTTCTTCTTCTTCCCATATACGAGAGAGAAGAGCTTATGGAGATGGTGATGAAGAGCTTGCACCACTCCGTACAATAGATACGTGTAGCCTTGCAGTAGTAGATGCAACAGACGGCACTGAAAACTAAGGTGTCTATGCCAATTTATAGTTTTTGCAACTGCCGATAGTGTATGCCAAGCTACAGGTTAGCTAGTTTCACAACCAGGAATAGCTTCCTGCTTTTGGGAACTTTCCTAAAAATATGCCTTTGCTTTTGGTGGTCAACTCTCCCACTTACCATCCAATTTTTACAATAAATTTGGTCAATTGAACTGTATACGGCCAACTAATGGAACCTTAGCTAGATTGTGCCGCACAGTGATGTTTTGACATAATTATGACTTTCTCGTACTGTCCCGACGTATGTACGATACCGTTTTTTATAAAAATAACTCTTGTAAAAATCCCGTCTCGTCCTGTTTTTGCTCAAAGTGATTATTTTTAAATGCGACGAAAACTAAAATGAATAATTTTATGTTTAGGTCATCCTAAAAATCATATTGCTTTTCAAAAACATCGTTAAGCACGAAAAGCTAAAAATAGCACAAAAAGCAAAAAAAAAAATCTAAAATTGAATCACGGATTCCCCTCGTCCATTGGAATAAGAAAGCGGACTTGATTTTCACTAAAAAGCACTAAAAATCATGAAAAGCTAAAAATAGCGTAAAAAGCACTCGAAAAGCATATTTTTACAAAATTGAACTATAGCTTCCCAGAACCACGTAGATTAAGGATCCGACCCTGTTTTTTGCAAAAAAGCACATAAAAACATGAAAACATGAAAAAACTAAAAATAGTGGATTTTTCTAAAACTACACCAAACGTCCGTCTAACCTACTGGAACATGGAAACGGCTTTGCTTTTTTACTTTAGAACCTTTCAATACTGTCAATCAAGCATCTTAAATTAAAATTTAACAAAATAGATATTGAAAGCTATCTTTCTTATTTTAAAAGAGACCCAAAAATTGGGGATCTTACATCCTTTCACACTTGAAAAACTCGAGGTGTCCTCACCTTGACATGAAATTTGGATACTTTAGTCTCATTATATCATCACGTTCCCAAGTGGCATCTTCCTGAGGATATGTTGATCATTTAACAAGGTGTTCAATAATTGTCCGATTACATAGAGGCTTAGTTCTGCTCTAAAGTATCACTTTAGGGTATACTTCAAAAGTTCCATCGGTAGAGGTAGATAATAGAAAATCATCAAGAATGTGTTGCGGATCAAGTATATACTTCTTGAGTAAACTAACATGAAAAACATCATGTACTTTTATGTGTGGTGGTAACAAGAGTTTGTAAGCTTGATCATTAATCCTCTCTGCTATCACAAAAGGGCCACAATATCTAGCACTTAGCTTCTTACACTTATCCATCATTAAGGAACTACGTTTGGATTTTACTCTCAAAAATACCATATCACCCTCTTCAAAAAACAGATCGTTTTGGGTTAGCATAACTCTTCTGTCTATCTTGCACAATCTTAATATACTGTCGTATAAGATCGGTTTATAGTTGTATTTCATCCAGCATTTCTTTGGATACTTGAACTCGTATGAGAGGGTTTGTCCATTTAAGTTGAGTAAGACACTCTTGTCCATACAATGCTTGAAAAGGAGACATCCCTATTGAGCGTTGGAATGAGGAATTATACGCAAATTCAACCAAATACAAATATCTATTTCATTTACTCTGCTCGTGCATACAATAAGCTCCTAACATGCCCTCAATGATTTGATTTTTTCTTTGTGTGTGCCCATCAGTTTGAGGGTGATAAGTAGTACTAAAGGCCAACTGGGTTCCTGTAGCTAAGAATAAGGCTTTCCAAAAATTTGAGGTGAACTTTGTATCACGATCAAAAATCATCCGGTGAGGTAAACACCTTTCATGAAGACTTGAGCTATATCCTTAGCCGTAAACAATGCCTTGACTGAGAATAAATGGTTCATTTTTGTAAGCATATCAACAACCACAAAAATAGAGTCATATCCCAAAGATGTAGGAAGTCCTGTAATAAAATCCATGGATATGCATTCCCATTTCATTTGTGGAGCATCAATAGGTTGAAGCTTACCGGGGTATTGAACTCGGTCAGCTTTAATACGTTGACATGTTAAACATCTTGTAATATAGTTCAACACATCACGCTTTAGTCTTGGCCAAAAGAAACTCCTCCTTATAATAGATTAAGTCTTAATGTATCATGGGTATCCTGCTATAGGTATGTCATGAGCTTCCTGTAGTATCTGAAGCTTGATTCCACCTTGACTTGGAATACAAAGACGGTTACTGAAGTAAAGGTCATCTCCTTCAATGTGGAAGCCTTTGATTTGTCTCTCTTGCTTCTTCGTGTGATTATTTAAGTTCATCAAGTATTGGATTTTTATGTAATACGGGTCCTGAGTCATACCTTCTCGAATAAGATCAATTAAAGAAGTAGTAGAGGTTGTGACAACAGCTACAATACTCTTCCTGCTTAAGGCATTGGCCACAAGATTTTCCTTCCCAGGTTTATATTTGATTCCAAAATCATATTCTCATAACAACTCCATCCATCTTCGTTGTCACATATTAAGGTCAGGTTGGGTGTAGATCCACTTCAGACTTTTATGATCAGTATGTAGTTCAAATATCCTTCCAAGAAGATAATGTCACCATACTTTAAGAGAATGCACAACGGCCAAAAATTCCAAGTCATGTGTAGGATAATTTAACTCATGTATACGTAACTTACAAGATTCACAGGATAAGACCCACAGATCTTGTCTTGAAAGGAATCTGAGCGCGCTCGTTGCTACTGCTAGCACCCCCACCCCCTGTTGCCATCGCTGCCCCCCCCCCCCCCCACCACCACTACCCTCGCGCTGCCCCCATGCCTGCCCTCTTGCGTGCAGCATTCCAGCCTACCCCCTGCGCGCAGCATTCCACTCCTCCATATCTGCTGCCTACCTGCTGCCCTCACCCGCTCCCATTTCCAGCCCCCCCCCGCCGCTCTCTTCACTTTCTGCCTTTTTTTCCCGAATATTCCCTTCAACTGGCTCTGGCAATGCTGATTTTTTGGACAATGCTCGTCATGGTTTGTTGCAAAGAAATTCCTCCATCCGCTTCTCCGCCACTGCAATAGACACAGATGGAGGCTCTAGCTCCGCCACAAAGGGACTCATCCGAAGCCCCCTCGCCCGACCCCGCTGAGCCCACCATTCGACTTGCTCTTTCATCGACAGAGCAAGCGAGCCTAGCTGCAGAGGTAGAGCACTTAACTTTTGTCATCTGCAAGATTCTCGGCACCCCCGACCCAGAACATGAGCGCTACATGACCTTCTTCAGGCCCGCCTTCTCGTAGAGGTGGGCAATATCTTGGACGTACATATACTCAGATGAGGTTACTATCAGATCGAGTTTGAGACCTTCGAGATGGCATCCAAGGTCATCGCCATGAGTCCATTGACCATCCGAGCAGCTCGAGCCCACTTTCGACAGTGGAGACATGGTTTTGACCCTGCTTTGAATGTTCTGAAAGAGGAGGCAGACATCCCCATCTCCATCTACTTTCCTGGTTTGCGGAGGGAGTACCTACCACTTTTGTCCAGGATAGGCTCAGCCATTGGGACTGTCCTGGAGACACCTCGCACGGCAGCCTCAGTAGCTGCCAAGGCGGCTGGCATTCCCTCAGTTCATGTTCTGGTTAGGGACACTCACATGCTCCCAAAGGTCATTCTTCTGCCTCGGGTGAGTGGGGGTTGGTTTAGATAGAGCGTGGAGTATTCGGGCCTCCCGAACCAACGCTTCATTTGTCGACAAATGGGCCATCTTGAGAAGGCTTGTCCACGGAGGAGGCCTCCACGTACACCACAGACTCAGCCCCAGCCTACAAGGGCTGGCCAGTAGCCACAGACAGAGACACAGCGCACACATGCAGAGCCACCCTCTGAGCCTGGGGCTCCAAGGGAGGAGGGATGGCAGCAGGTCCGTGGTCGACGATGGCAGGGGCCACAACAACAGCCCGACACTCAGAGTGGTCCTCAGGTGCCTGTCGAGCAGCAATGGGTTTCCATGAGGAAACGTTTCTATCCTCTTGAGCAAGATGAGTTCCCTGCTCCAGTCCCCACCTCAGCTTCATCGTCGACAGCCCCTCCCCCCACAGAGTTCCCCCCCTCTTCATCATCCTCCCCCCCGCCTCCTGCTCCCGCCGCCTCTTCCCCCCACCCCTCTACCTCTACCGCTCCCCCCCGCCCCTCTTCTCCACCTCTTCCCCCTGCTCCTACTCCCCCCCCTCTCGCTCCAGTTCCACAGTCGACCCAGGGGGTAGGGCCATCTCCGACTGCTAGGAGATATCTTGGCAGCACCTTTGCCACGAGTTGCTTGGCGAGAGAGGGACAGCCTTTCTTGCGATCCCCTCTACAGGTACAGACGTCTCCCCTTGCACCGATCCCTCATGGTCTAACGAGCATCGACATCCGGCACTGATGGGACTTCTTAGACTACGACTTTACTCGTTTTATCGGCGACCCCTTAGAAGACCATGAGGCAGCCTACTTCACGGTCCATGTTATGTTCCTTGCAGCTAGAGGGACAGAGGCCTTGGACTCAGTGGTTGGCTTATCTTTTCCCCTTTTCGGCAGGGACCAGACTGAGTGGACTCTCAACTCAGTGTTCGGATGGTTGCACACACAGGTCCTAGAGTTCTCTCATCACATGGAAGAACTAGGAGTTACAAACATGCTTCAGACTTTGTGGCCATTGGCCAAGTTTGCGGTGACCCTCCAGATACAGCAGGATGTAGACACATTGTGGTTTGCTTCTTTGCCGATATACAGTGCTTTCCATGCTATGTACACATTCATGAGGACTCCTGGACAGAGGAGGTTGCTTTACGTATGGCTCGCTCTGCTTGATCTTGGGCCAGGCACTCGTTGCAGTCACGCCTATCTAGAGGACGCTCGGATGAGGATTACTCCCAATCCAAGCCAACCTCAAAGATAGCCCGTTTAGCTGCTGCGGTAGTATCTGTTCTCTCTCACTCCCCATGAGGATCGTCTCATGGAACGTGCACGGACTTGGTGGGCCCCAGTTTCAGCGTCAGCGGGGCCGACTGCATCTGGAGCTTCAGTGTTGCCTTGTGGAAGGAGAGATTGATCTCCTTATGCTAAAGGAGCATCATCTGTGTGAGAGCGTCATTAGACGTTGTGGTCAGCTCTTGCGTGGACGTTATGATACTTTTTGGTTAGGTGCTTTTGGACCTAGAGGCATCTAGGGTGGGGTATGTATGACTATTGCGGATTATTTACAGCAGCAGGCCATTGTGGACAGAGGGATTATTATGCTAGGCAGAGCTCAATGGATCACTATGCAGGTTCAGGGTTGCCTTGTGGGCTTCCTGAAACATCTATGCACCCAATGTGGCAAGTGCACGAGCAGCGTTTCGGTCACAAATAGTTGAGTCTCTGCCACAGGCAGAACACTGGTGCATAGGGGGGTACTTCAACATGTTGGAGGACCCTTCTTACAGGATTGGTGGTAGCCATGCTACTGTGCATGGAGTTGAGCTGGCAGCTTGCGAGAGGTTTTGTATGACTTTGAGGGTCTCGGATATGTGGCATCACTCTAGTTTTGTGAGGCCCCCAGAAAGCCTAGCCTTCTCTCGTTCGGACCGCACAGTGGGAGGAGTGAATCTATCGCGGATAGATCGCTTCTACACTAGTGACCATTTCAGTGACTTGGGTGGGACAGTTGGCATTTAGGTAGGGACTTCCTTCTCGGACCATGCACCAGTGATTCTCACAGTGGCAGACATGCAGAGGAGAGGGAGAAAAATTCTTCGCATCCCAGAGAGGGTCTTGCTAGACTTTGCACTCAGAGAGAGAGTTGAGGCTCTCTAGACAGAGAGCTTGGACATGCAGGATTCTCCTGCTGACAGAGTGGCCTCAGGACTAGCTCATAGTAGTTGTTTCTTTCTCCAGGAGTCTTTGGCTCGCCTGGCTGCAACGACAGAGGAGTGGCATCTTAGACGCGGCATTGCTTCATTGCAGAGTATGCAAGAGCAGCATCTAGATAGTCCTTGGTTGGAGGAGCAGCTACAGCAAGCTCGCCAAGAGCTTGCTAGCATAGAGGAGCGGTGACATGAGTTTGCCTTCCATCGACATGCATCTCAGTGGACACATGTGGGCGACAGTGACTGGTGCTTTCTTTGAGGCACTAGGACCTCGGCATTCGAATGCCAAGGGCAGTCAGTTGAGGAGGCCCAATGGGTCAGTTGCTTCTGAGCCAGAGGACATGCATGCAGTTGCTACTGACTTTTATCATGAGTTACTGTCTGCAGAGCCTCAGTCAGAGCGTCAGGATACACGCAGAGAGTAGGTGTGGGCACAGATGCCTTGCCTTGTGACTGAGGAGATGCGTCAAAGGCTTGAGCTACCACTTCATCCTGAGGAGCTGCACAGGGCTCTTAGTGCCCTCCCTCGTGGTAGCTGTCCAGGTGAGGATGGATTGACTCCCAGTTTTTTCTTGGAGTACTGGGACTTGCTTGGACCAGATCTTTGTAGTGCTTTTCAGTACATCTTGCAGACAGGAGTGATGCCTGACATCATGAGTGAGGGTCTGATTTACCTCACTCCCAAGGAGGGTGGCTCCTTGGATGAGATTCGACAGTGGCGCCCCATCACCATCCTCAATTGAGCCTACAAAATTCTTGCCAAAGCTCTGAGTTTGAGGATCCAGCCACTTCTAGAGAGCCTTATACATGGGACTCACACAAGCTTTGTCAAGGAGCACATTATCCTTGACAACATCTTTACCTTTTGGGAGGCTTCTGCCCTAGCGCGGCTCCGTGGTGAGGACTTGGTGATTCTTCTTCTTGATTTTTTTGAGAAGGCATACGACAGAGTTGACTAGGACTTTCTAAAGGGCGCTCTATGTAGGATGGGCTTCTCAGATGCTTGGATTAGAGGGGTGTCAGCTTTGTAGAGACAGACACACAATCAGGTTCTTTGGCAGGAGGTAGAGGTGATCGGTTCATGCTCACACATTTGGTCAGACAGGGCTCTCCTCTTGCCCCCTTCCTCTTTCTGTTCTATGTTGAGGCGATGAGCAGGTTTTTGGTGTCGCAGCAGGTTGGTCTACGGGGCTTAGCACTCCCTATTCTGGGAGATGAGGTACTGGACGCTGAGTTTGCTGATGACTCAGCCTTGTACTTAGATGGCCACGAGGCCAACCTTCACAAGTGTGAGCAGGCTCTTGAGACCTTTTGTTGTGCATCTGGAACATTGATCAACTGGAGAAAGACTGTGGCTTTCTTGGTTGGTAGTGCTCATGTGCCCGACTCGACGCCACGTGAGGGTTTTGGGTGGATTTCCAGGTACTGCAGTTCGTTACTTGGGCTGTCAGGTTGGTTTGGACTTGTCTCCCGAGCAGCAGATTGCTCCCCTCCTCCTGTCCATCAGGAGGAAGTTGTTACATTGGAGCTCCATGCGACTGTCTTTGGCTGGCAGAGTTGTAGTGGCCAACCATGTGCTGTTGGCTACTATGTGGTACATCACTTCTTGCTCAATCTTCTCGAGTTCTTGTATCAGGTAGGAAGAGCAGCTGATTAGGAATTTCCTTTGGTCAAGGCAAGACACTTTGACTTCCTGAACCAAAGTGTCTTGGCAGGTCATCACTCTTCTTTGTTCACAAGGAGGGCTTGGGATCATTGACCCAGCACAGCAGAGCAGATCCCTTCTTGGGAAGTTCATTGTCCGAGGTCTTCTTCCAGGTGAGGAGCCCTGGAAGGAGATCTTGTTACAGCGGCTTCGTCCTAGGGTGCCTCAAGCAGGAGGCCCCTGGCAACCTTCGACCAGATGGATCTTCACAGAGATGCGTAGAGTTGGTTTGAGCAGGGGACTGGAGGATCGATTTGCTGTGGGGTTGCTTTGATCTTGGGAGCACTTCCGGCGAGGCCTGGAGCAGTGCCAGCCTACTTGCATAGAGGAGCACCTGCGACAGCCACTTGTTTGGAACCCCATGGTTAGCACTCAGAGAGGGAACTTGGTTGGTAGTCGGCCTCATGTTTCCTGGGGTTCCATGGCAGCAGGTCCAGCATGCTCTTTAGGTGACTGTTTACAGTTTTCAGGCTTGTCAGAGGAGCTACAGGGCTTTCAGCTACTACAAGGCATGAGAGGGGTGCAAAGCAGGTGTCAAGACATTTCAGAGGTAGTACCAGATGAGTGGCTCACACCTCTTGAGTCAACATCGCCCAGATGGATGGGAGACTTCACGTGACTGGAGGTTCTCATCTCTGCTCGGGCTTGCTCAGAGGATGTTCCCTCCCTGTTCTTCAAGCTACAGGGAGAGGGACGCTTACAATGAGTCGTAATAGAGGGCCCCACAGGTGGCACAGTGCTGCTTTCATAGGATCCGAGTGGTGGGCATCTGTGGGAGGACTTGTATCATTGATCCTGTCCCAGCAGCTCTTGAGACTGGACATTGGAGGTTGTGGGCCTGGGAGTGTTGTCCACTGGCACAAGTACAATGGGACCCTGGTGAGTGGCTCTGGAGGGACCCTTTCTCTTCTGCAGACCACCCAGGTGTCCATTTCTTTCAATACACTGTTCGAATGGGACATCACATACTAGCAGCACAGAGAGGCTCGCCTCGCTGCAGCACCTCATTGGCAGGAGGAGGGTCTCACATCTAAGTTTTCGGCAACTTTTTGGGAGAGGTTGTGGAACTCCAGATAGTCGAGGCAAGTCACTTTGTTTCAGTGGCTGGTTGCACACAGAGCTACAACAGTAGGGAGTTGGCTGGTGCATAGTGGTCTCTCGGCCGCATGTACAGCTTCTGGCCACCTTGTAGAGAGTCAACATCATTGTCTTTGGGACTACCCTTTGGCATAGCAGGTGTGGCTTCGTGTTCTTTGACTGATGCTTGCTCTTTCCACGGCTCGGCAGTACACTTGGGGGGCAGCAGCTTGGTCCACTCTCACGGGCCCGACACTTCAGTTTGAGCTATCTTTCACCAGCAGGATGATAATTGTGCAAGGGGGGCAGCCTACACTCCAGCCTGCCCACAGAGCTTACTCCATAGGAGTGGTGCAGTGAGAGAGAGGAGTGCTAGGAGCTCATCAATGGCCTAACACTATGGTTCATCTGGCGGGCTCGCTATTTTTGTATCTTTGAGGCTCGCCCTGTACCACTAGCAGAGACTATTCACGATCTTTGGCTAGAGGTGACCCACACTCTTAGAGGACAGCTAGAGAGACTCTAGGGCAACTCCAACCGCATGTGGGAGCGTAGAGAGGCCTTCCTTCGACTCTGGCGTCCTGGGCCTTTTTTCACCATGGTCCAAGGTGTACTCAGATGGCACTATCGTCCACCTGTGTGGCTTTTCCCTCCTCCCATTTCTTGATCTAGCTGTTAGGAAATAAGACGTAGCTAAATAGATAATTGAGTAGATTACTTAATGGAGAGAGACAGATTTATATACACGAGATTATAGAGTAGAGAGAGAGAGAGAGAGAGAGAGTACACACGATATACGTGGTTCACCCAATGTGGGCTACGTCCACGGGAAAGCAGCCACTCAATGGCTTTAGTACTTCAAAACAAGAAGTAGTTTACAAAGGGATTATACCCTTAATGGAGCTCCCGCCTTGCTTCACTCTCACCACCTCACACTCACCTTGTTGCATCAACTTCACACTATGAAATGTGTGTAGAAATGGCCTCCTTTTATAGGCCAAAAGGGTTGCCCTCTCTTATGAGAGACAGCCATGTGTAGTCGCCCTTGTGCGAATAAGTCCAAATCGGACCCTCCAATCCGCCCATGTGTGGCCGCCCTTGAGAAGACAAGTCCGCTTTTGAATTCGGCCACCGGCCATTGAATTCGGCCACCGGCCACCGGCCACCGGCCATTGACTTCCGACCACCGGCCATCGGCCATTGACTACCGGCCACCGGCCAACCGACCGGTTGTTTTCCGACCACTTTCCGGCCGCCGGCCGGCCATAATATTCCGGCGAAAAAGAATATTCCGACGAAAAAAATGTCTCGGGGGCCTCCGCCCCCGAGGCCTTTAAAGTTGCCCCTGATTCTTGTCCGTGAAAATTTTGGTTTCCGATGAGTGATTTTCCTTCACGCACGATGGCTTCTCCTCATAATGGGGGCCTTACAAATGTGCGCTTTTACCACAGAAAATTACAAGGGTAAATGAGGCTCCATACTTAACAATCTCCCACTTGGAGATTGATCTCCAAACCAAACCTGTGACTGCTTTCCATTCTGGCTTCTTATCCTTGAATGCCGATTGAAGATGAGCAAAAGCTCAACTTCTCCTTGTTGACCACCTTTGTAAACATGTCTGCAGGATTTTCGCTTGTATGCACCTTTCCTAGCTTTAGTTGTCCCTCTTCCAAAAGAGTGCGTATGAAGTGATATCTCACCTCAATGTGCTTTGTCCTTGAATGAAAGGCTGAGTTCTTCGCAAGATGGATAGCACTTTGGCTATCACTGTACAAGACACAATTGTCTTGTTTGAATCCTAGCTCTTCTAAGAATCTGTGAAGTCACAGAATTTCTTTGCTTGCCTCCGTCATTGATACATACTCTGCTTCCGTGGTAGAAAGTGAAACCACTTTTTGTAGCTTTGAAGCCCAGCTTATTGTTGTGCCTCCAACCGTGAACACATAGCCAGTAGTGCTCCTTCAAGTATCTTTGTCACCTGCCATATCTGCATCAGCATACCCTTCTAGAAAAATATCAGTTCCTCCAAAATACAAAGCATTTGTTGTTGTCCCTTTTAGATACCTAAGTATCCACTTCACAGCTTGCCAATGCTCTTTACCTGGGTTGTCCATGAACCTATTCACAACTCCCACTGCATGTGCTATGTTTGGCCTTGTCCAGACCATAGCATACATTAGAGAACCTACCGCTGCAGCATATGGAACTTTAGACATATAGGCTATCTCCTCTTGCGTCTTTGGACACATATCCTTCGTTAGTTTAAAATGACCAGCCAAAGGTGTAGAAACTGGTTTTGCATTTTGCATTGCAAACCTTTCTAGTACCTTCTTGATGTAATCTTCTTGAGATAGCTTTATTGTCTTCTTCATCCTGTCCCTTGATATTTTCATACCAAGTATCCTCTTTGCAGCACCTAAATCTTTCATTGAAAAAGATTTGGACAGCTCCTCTTTTAGGTCTTTGATGTCCTGCATGTTAGCACTTGCAATCAACATGTCATCAACATACAACATTAGGATAATGAATTTCCCATCTCCCAAATTCTTCGTGTAGACGCAGTGATCCGAGTTGCATCTTGTGAATCCATGATCCAACATCCATCGATCAAACTTCAAGTACCATTGTCTTGATGCTTGCTTTAAACCATACAAGCTCTTCTTTAATCTGCAAACCATTTTCTCCTTACCTTTTATTTCATACCCCTTTGGTTGAAGCATGTAGATTTCCTCCTCTAAGTCACCATGAGGAAATGCCGTATTTACATCCATTTGCTCGAGATTTAGATCATGAGCAGCCACAAGGCTTAAGACAAGCCTAATTGAGTTCATTTTTACAACAGGAGAAAATATTTCATTGAAGTCAATACCTTTCTTTTGAGAAAACCCTTTTACCACAAGCCTAGACTTGTACCTTTTCTTCCCACCTTCTTCTTCCTTTAGCTTGTACACCCATTTGTTTTGAAGTGCCCGCTTACCTTTAGGCAACTCAACCAACTCCCATGTTTGGTTGCGATGTAGTGAGTCCATCTCCACTTGCATGCTCTTCGTCCATTCTTCTTTGGATTCATGTTGCATAGCTTCTTCATATGATTCCGGCTCTCCAAAATCTCAGATCAAGAGATGGTTGAAGGAAGGAACAAACCTTTCTGGAGGTCTACTTGCTCTTGTAGATCTTCGGGGAATAGGTTGAGGCTCCTCATTTGGTTGACGTTGTTGCACATTGTCACCGTTTGCAGTCCTTGAGTCTTCACCGTCCTCAAGCTCCATGTACTCATCACCTGTTTCTTTTGTTTGTTTTCTTTCCAAGTAATCTTTGTACATATTTTGTTCGTTAAAAATTACATCCCTACTCCTTAAGATTTTACCATCTTCAGGATTCCATAGGCGATACCCAAAGTCTCCTTCTCCATAGCCAATGAAGAAACACTTTTTGGACTTTGCATCTAGCTTTGATCTTAGGCTTCTATCTATGTGCATGAAAGCCTCACACCCAAACACTTTGAGAAATGAATAATTCACCGGTTTACCTGTCCATGCCTCTTCTGGAACTCCCCCATCCAATGCTGTTGAGGGTGACCGATTGATTAAGTACACAGACGTACTTACAGCTTCCGCCCAAAGCTCAAGCGGTAGGCCTGCATGTAGCCGCATGCTTCGTGCTCGTTCCATGATTGTCCTGTTCATCCTTTCCGAAATCCCATTTTGTTGAGGTGTCCTTGGGGTTGTCCTTTGCCTCCGAATTCCATTGCTAGCACAAAAGCTTTCAAAAGCTTGACTGCAATATTCACCTCCATTGTCGGATCTGAGGCATTTAACCTTGGTACCTGTTTCATTCTCCACAAAGGCTTTCCACCTTTGAAATATGGAAAATACATCGGATTGATTCTTCATGACATAAACCCATGTTTTTCTAGTCGCATCATCTATGAATGTTACATAGTACAATGAGCCACCAAGTGATGGTGTACTTGCAGGACCCCAAACATCAGAATGAACCAACTCAAGTTTTTTATTTTTTCTTTCATTTCCTGATTTTTGAAATTTTACCCTCTTTTGTTTACCATAAACACAATCTTCACAGAACTCTAAGTCCACTTCTTTCAAACCTGGTAGAAGCTTCTTTGTTTGAAGGATTTGCATTCCTTTGGCACTCATATGCCCAAGTCGGTAGTGCCACACCGCACTGTCAACTTCTGTAGTTGTTGCACAAGCTGAAGGTTGCGTGCTAACAGTACACAAGTAAAGTGTACCAACTTTTTCACCCTTGGCAACCACCAAAGATCCCTTTGAGATCTTCCACCGTTTGTTTCCGAATGCAATGTTGTGACCTTCATCGTCCAATTGTCCTGTAGAGATCAAATTTTTGCGAAGAGAAGGAACATGCCTAACATCTTTAAGCTTCCATTCATTTCCGTTAGCAGTTTTGACAGAAATTGTACCTTTGCCGACAATCTCACAAGCTTCATCATCTCCCAAGTATACATACCCAAAATTACCTTTGGTGTAGTCTTGGAAATGTTGCTTGTGTGGTGTCGCATGGAATGAAGCCCCGGAATCTACTATCCAGGAATTAGACACATTGTCTAATGAGAGAATTAGAGCATCTTGCTCTACTTTACCTGCCACATTGGCCTCCGATGTTGGCTTGTTGTCTTGAGACTCTGTCTCCTTCTTCTTCTTGGACCAGCAATCCTTCTTGACGTGGCCCTTCTTGCCGCAGTTCCAACATTCAAGAACTGACTTTGTGCGTGACTTGCTCCGCCTTGAGCGATCACGACCCTTTTGGTTTTTGAACCTCTCCTTAGGCCTTCCTCTTGTTTCCACTGATAGTGCAGCACTTGATGATTCTCCTGTGCTTCTCCTTCGCATTTCCTCGCTTAGAAGAACACCCACAACATCATCAAACTTAAGAGTATTTGTGCTAGAGATAGAATTACTTACAGCCATCACAAGGCTGTCCCAACTATCCGGTAGAGATGATAGTATAAGGAGAGCTCGCACTTCGTCATCGAAATTGATTTTCACTGATCGAAGTTGACTTATGTTTGTGTTAAAGTCATTTAGGTGTTCTGCAATTGAACCATTCTCTGCCATCTTTAGATTGAACAAGCGCTTCATAAGAAATACCTTATTGGATGCTGATGGTTTCTCGTAGAAGTCGTCAAGTGACTTCATCAAGTCCTCCGTGGTCTTCATCTCCGAAACATTGAAGGCCACCGTTGACGCCAAGCTTAACCGGATTGTTTCCAGTGCCTTTCGATCAAGGACAATCCATGCTTCATCTGCCATTGTTGCGGGCTTCTTTGCAAGACCGCCTAGTGGCAAATAGAGGTCCTTCTGGTAGAGATAGTCTTCAATCTGCATCTTCCAATGCTGGTAGTTTTTGCCGTTGAACTTCTCAATCTTGAGCTTCCCTTCCTCCGCCATAAATCCCACTCAATTCAAGGAATCCTTTCCTTGAGATAATTTAGCTACGAGCAAACCTTGCTCTGATACCAGTTGTTAGGAAATAAGACGTAGCTAAATAGATAATTGAGTAGATTACTTAATGGAGAGAGACAGATTTATATACACGAGATTATAGAGTAGAGAGAGAGAGAGAGAGTACACACGATATACGTGGTTCACCCAATGTGGGCTACGTCCACGGGAAAGCAGCCACTCAATGGCTTTAGTACTTCAAAACAAGAAGTAGTTTACAAAGGGATTATACCCTTAATGGAGCTCCCGCCTTGCTTCACTCTCACCACCTCACACTCACCTTGTTGCATCAACTTCACACTATGAAATGTGTGTAGAAATGGCCTCCTTTTATAGGCCAAAAGGGCTGCCCTCTCTTATGAGAGACAGCCATGTGTAGCCGCCCTTGTGCGAATAAGTCCAAATCGGACCCTCCAATCCGCCCATGTGTGGCCGCCCTTGAGAAGACAAGTCCGCTTTTGAATTCGGCCACCGGCCACCGGCCATTGACTTCCGACCACCGGCCACCGGCCATTGACTTCCGACCACCGGCCATCGGCCATTGACTACCGGCCACCGGCCAACCGACTGGTTGTTTTCCGACCACTTTCCGGCCGCCGTCCGGCCATAATATTCCGACGAAAAAAAATGTCTCGGGGGCCTCCGCCCCCGAGGCCTTTAAAGTTGCCCCTGATTCTTGTCCGTGAAAATTTTGGTTTCCGATGAGTGATTTTCCTTCACGCACGATGGCTTCTCCTCATAATGGGGGCCTTACAAATGTGCGCTTTTACCACAGAAAATTACAAGGGTAAATCAGGCTCCATACTTAACACTAGCCCCATTGTACATATGCTATTTTCTCATTGGGAGAGTCTCCCCTTCATGATTGTTGTAGCCCTCTCTCAAAGAGGTGGTTGTATCCCTATGGGCAGTTTCATTAACTAATAGAAGGATCTTTTTCTCGGGAAAAAAAAAACTTACAGGATTCATAAGCTACTAGTTTTCCTTCTTGAGACAGAACGCCATCGATTACTTCTCCACTTGCATTAGTGAGCACATTGAATGTCTTTGAGAAGTTTGGAAGCTGTAGTATTGGAGCATTCACCAAAGCTTCTTTGAGTTTCTCAAAACTAGCTTGAGCACGTTCATTCCAAGTAAAAACTTTAGCCTTCTTAAGCGCATTAGTCAATGGAGATGCAATCTTAGCGTAGTCTTGAATAAATGTATGATACCATCATGTTAAACCAAGAAATCCATGTATTCTTGTACTGATTTTGGTGTAGGCCAAGCTATAACACCTTCGATCTTACTTGGGTCAGTAGAAACACCATCTTTGAATACAATAAATCCAAAATATTCCACCTTGTCAATGAAGAAGGTGCATTTGCTATGTTTGGCATAAAGTTGATTCTGATGGAGAAGTTCAAGTACTCGCCGCACATGTTGTTTGTGTTCTTCTCTATTTCTTGAGTAATCTAGGATATCTGTTTAAGTCATAAACATTCAGAATAGACAAAGCACATAAATCAAAATGGAACTAGAACTGGAACAGAATACTAAAATTGACAACAGACTAAATCCACCATAACTTCCGCCTTTTCATTCCCAAGAAGATATTGAACATCAGTTACATAGTTTAATTAGATTAAATGGGCAACGCCCTTTCCCAAGACACCTCTTGGAATCCCAAAAGTACAAAGGTTCACATTCCAACTTCCATTAAGTAAGACAGCCCAAAATTCCTAGGCTTAACACCTGGCACAGCCCAGTGGCTAGAGCCACAGGCTGACCTGGACCCACAATCCCTTGATCAAACAACCTGCTCCCCAGCATCTCCTTCTGTATCTGCCTTTTCTGCTGCAACATCCGAATCCTCTTTCTTTTCCGCTTCAACTTCCACTTCCTTTTCCACTTCTGAATCCGCTCCTCCTGCTACAATCCGATCTGGTCCCATAACATCACTGCTCAGCTCTGTTGTCCACTTACTCACTGCCCCTACATTCACTTCAATCTCTTTACCCTTTTCCTTCAACTCTTGAATCTCTACCATTAATTTTTCATTTTACACCTTCAATTCCTCATTCTCCCTCCTTACACTTTCTTTTCCTGCCAGCTGAAACCAATTTTTGAATATGTCCGTCGACACCTCCATGTGTTCCCTCCAAAGCCTTGTAGCTTTATTCCACATCTCTTGTGTATACTCTAGCACTTCCTGCTTCAGAACATCCGCATCCAAATCTGCAACCAAAATACCTGTCATTCCCTGGTTCTGCAATGCGGCTTTCTCCATATCTACCAACAGAGTCAATCTATTGATCAAGAAAATATTCTCAGTGGTCATTTCCGCCACTTTATCTCCCAGTTCTTTGAATTTCTTCCACTGCAGCTTTTGGTCCATCTACCCACTTACTAAAATCCTCTGCTACACTCAGGACTCTGCATTTTTCACCATAGCTTCTGCTGTAATCCGTCTCACTTCCTCCTGCAGTCTTTCTTTGTCTGATCTCTCCTGAAACAATTGCATCCGAACCTTCTGCATTTCCCACTCCGGGATAGCACAACATTTATGCTCCATTTTCTCAGCTTCCATCACCCTCAGAGCTGCATCTTCATTCTGCATGAAGTCATTTAGTTGAGTCAAACTGCTAGCTGCCTCTTCAACAGAAAAAATTCCCTTATGCTCATAACTGTCAGTGCTCCCTGCTTTTACTTGAAACTGTCCAAAGCAGTCTTCTCAACACTCCACCCATTCCTTTCATGAGCAGCGTTACCTTCTTGCCCTTGGACTCCGATTTCTTCGATTCTGACTCCATTGTGAAACTATTCGGCTTTGAATCCGATTCTTCCAAACCCTTCCAAGACACTTTGAAAGGTGATTTAACTTTTTCAACTATTGGAGAGCCCAATAACAATTTCCTTCTCTTGCTTCTATATGCTATGCCCTCTTCTTTAGCCACATCTACCACTGGTGTCTTCAGCCCTGTTGCTACTGTCGGAACCTTCAGAACATACTCAAAAATTGTAGCCAAATAAGGTGCTACTCTGCCCACTGCTGGTGTCCGACGTCGGTCTCTTTTTCCAGTTAACTACATCCGATCATAAAGAACTGATGCCCAATTCACTTTAATGCCTCTTTTCGCCTGAAACAAAGGAGCAAAAGCCTCCTTGGACATGTAGGCAGTCTTCTGGAGGATACATACTTTTTCCAAATACCAAAAAAAATTTGAAGCTCTGTTTCCACCCGCATTCTTCACCATGTAGTATGCCTTCGGGCCTACAGGATTTCCAAATTCCCCTTTCATCTGGGAATCGGTCAGCTTCCTCGTCTTGGCCGGCATAGCTAGACAGGGAACCTTGAAGACTTTGGACACCATCTTTGGTGTCAAACACACATCCGCAGTAATCATTCCATCACTTTCCTTTATCATACTCCACTGCTGCTCGGCAAATTCATTTTTTGCCCATGTATCCCATGGTAGACATGCAAATTCATACAGACCGATACGCTTTAACCATACTTGGGTTTCTGCTTCATCAGGGTCGAAAGCTGCCACCACCATCTCCATGCTGCCCTGATCACTCAGAGATTCGGCCTCATCGATTTCCACCTCTATTGTCTCTTCCTGTTGCCGCGCTTTAAACAACTCCTCCATTTCCATCTTCGTGGACCTAGTATTTGGCATCGCTTCTGTTGCATCCTCTTGCATACCTGCCATGAGTTTTCCCTTAATTTTCTCTGAAAACATGTCACCCTTCTCACCCAACTTAACACTCACTAAACTGCCACACTCACACACTTGGATGTGATCCTCACCTCCTCTCACCACCTTACTCTTATGATGATGAAAATTCTCCTCGATTTAAGCACACCATGCAAGATTCGCCAAAGAATTATGTTTCCTTAAGTGAGTCACATCAGCACTAAGGGAATTTTCTGTCTTAAAATGAGAACCCCCACTCATTAGTACCTCTGTACCCTTTTGTTCAATTCCACTCCTCCAACTTTCCACTTTCAAGACTTCAAATCCAACAATCCGATTTCCGATTTCCATTCCGCAATCCGAATTTTGAATCCCAAACCCCTTGACAAATTTTGAATTGCTAGAACAAATTGGCAATTCTGCCTCTGAACATTCCACTGCAACTCCCAGAACACGAATTGTCAATAGTTTACTGCTAATATCCTCAGCCCTATTGACCATCCACTTGGGAACCTCAGGCACTTTCCCATAAAATTTCTTCAATCTGAATCCATTCACTGGTTTCACAATCTTTGTTCCAAAAACATCTTTCAGCAAAAATGTTCCTTGACCCTGTTCTGATTCAATCTGATAAGGTCCCAAATATCTCAGCTTCATCTTTCCTGGATGTGGTCCCAATTTAGAATTGTATAACATCACCCAATCCCCTTTCTGAAAAGTTTTGAATTTCACCTGCGTGGACATCCATGCTTGTCTCCTCTTCTGCCCAATTTCCACCAAATAGGCACTCTGAATTCTATCCTCTTCCGAAGCATAGCATCAATGTCTTTATCAATGATGGTGTGTTGAGAAACAATAGGTGCATTTGCATTAGCAGCAGCCACATTTCCTCTAGGAGGCATGGTAACTTACTGCACCATATCAACCAAGGTCACACTTAGTACAATATTCTAATCCTCTTGAAGTCCTTTGAGTCAAATAGACTACATAGTTGAAGATAAGATAAGAGAGAAATAAGAGAAAGAATAATGAATAAATTAATCCAATTTCTATATCACAAATTTTTGGGCTTCCAAAAGTCTACAAAGTGTCTTGAAAGTTTCTAATAAATCCTAGTGGCTCTAACATAATGCACTCGGTAATATCCATTGTGACAACCTTCCACCAATGGAGTATAGCTATTCCATTCCTAGAGTATATCGGATGGGTGATCCCAATAATCCTTTTTTATCTTTGGTTGAAATCGCGTGTGAGTCATACCATTGTTGATGAGTAAGGGATTTTTTTGTTACACGCACCCCCATTTTGGCGTGAACAATTGTCTTCTTGTACCCGAAGTAGTCACTGAAGTAAGAAGATTCTTTTGGAAACACGTCCAGTGTATCCCACCTAACTGAGCTGTGTATGTTTGCACATTCTACAAGGCACTTGGGTCTGTTGTAGGCATTGTATAAAACCTTTACATGGAGAGGATTGCGGATTAGTGAGTTTCCAAATAAGTCAAAGAACAACTTCCAAGGCATCGGGCTAAAGGAATGTTGGTCGTTGTTTTTGCATTGATGTCCCCATACATTGAACATAACAATGTCAAAACATCCCGTAGCCATTACTAAGGGAAGTATGTTTCTAGCCATCCATGTTTCTTTTGTCGATCTCAGGATAAGTTCATAAGAATTTATGTACAATACTTGGTTAGTGACAACAATATCCTTTCCCAACTTGGATTATATCCACTTGATACTCCCAACAGGTGAGGGTTTACGTCCAGGTGGTCTAAACTCGGGGTTTCCTACAGCGTAATGATACCAAGCTCGGAATGTATTAGGTACAATACAATCCGTGGACATTAACCTTTTCTTCTCCTCCCCATTATGAGTGGTAGTAACAAGCCTTTGCACTTCCACTCTAGTTTGAAGATGCTCCTCCATCATAAGGTGGGAGAGTATATCCGCCCATATCCCTTGAGGTAAGATGTCAGTCATCTACACACACACACCGTCCCTCAAGCTAGTTAGAATGATAAAACCAAGCTTCAAAGTCAAATACTATATCCTCAAAACAATATGTGTTATATCAAAATCAAATTTTTATAACCGTAAAATATCAAAAAGATATATAGTGTTTCTAGGGAGATATATAAATACGAAAGGGTCCTATGAACCAATTCTTGGTTCCTATCAAGTTTAAAAGTTTAAAAGTTTAGAAGTTTAGCTTGTGCACTAAAATTCACGTCTTCCTTTTCGTACCATTCCTTTTCTTATGATACATCCATGGGTGGCAATCCATTAAAGCAGTTTACATGAGCATGCCATTCATTTACATCATCTCTATAGAAATATCTACTCGAGTTCAGTGCCATTGGTTGTGCTTGAGCAAAGTCGCTAATGCACCTGGGTTTCTCGTAGTCATCAAAGGTAATAGTGATATTGTGAGAATTGTATTTGAGAATAGGCCCATAGACTCTATTGAACCAATCATAAGATACATAATAGAATTGGTTGCCACCATTTGATTTCTTCCATACTCTGATTATGACCTTTTCACAAAAGTCGTATCTTTGGTTTAGCATGAGGGCCTTCTTACTAAGTATGAGTTCTTGACTTGGTATTTCCAAAAGAGAATATAGGTTAAGGTAAAGAACATATCCATGTACTTTAACGTTGCCTTCTTGGATCTTTTCCTTGACCCAAAGTTGTGGATTGATCTCATAAACCTATCAGGCACTTGTGTTTAATGTTCAGGTTGGGCTTCAACATATAACTCCCACGCTACATAAGTGTAGATAGTCTCTAGTCCTCTTTAAAACTCAAACTACTTCAATTTTTCCAATGGAAACTGAATCCAACCGCATAATTGAAAAAGACTCTTTGTACAAAGTCACTCGAGAGTTCATCTAGCCAATTAAGAAGATCCTCTAAAAACAAGACAAAGAGAAACTTAGTATACATGTGAACCAAAACTAAGTCTATGCTTCTTTTATTCATCAAAATTTGATTTTTATGACTTCATTACAATATTATGGGTGTCTCGGGGCTAATTCTCTAAATATTATTTTAACTCTCATGACAGGGTATTCTCTTAGACCTCCTACGTGATAGTGCGGTCTATAGTTATCTTCCAGCTTTTCTTTCCCTATGATAGCTACAAGAGCTTCAAAATTCTTATCAACTTCAGTGATCCTTAACATTTGGGAGTGCATCGCCAAGTAGTAGAGCATGTCTTCTAGGCCTGACTATATTCTGAGTTGAAGTAGCCTGAAGTTGGTAAACCAGTCTCTTGGACTGTCGTCAATGTAGATAAAGAACTGACGGAAGGGTTCTTGGTGACGGGTAAGGTAACTACGATCAACACTCTTCCAACAAGTTGTGCTTCTTGGTATGCCAAAGACTTTGGTCCCGATTTCTAAGTAAAAGAGTTCCCTTTCATCCCTTGACAACCGTGTCGCCATATTGTTGAACACTATGGCCAAAAACTCATTCCCCTAGCTAAAGCATTTAGACGTCACTTTGGGAGTCATTTGTTCCTAAAAAATTAACATTCAAAGAAATTACAATGACGTTGAACACTTCAATCACTTTACCATAACTCAAACCAAACACTTCCATTGAAGAAGACAAATCAAATAAGTACCACCAACCAATGTCACTTATAGATGCATCATGCATACAATATCCTTTCTCAAATAGCATGTAGGAATGCGTGTATGATGCATAACTAACCTGACTAGTATCAGGCTTTAGGATATCCCTGTAACCTTAAGCATAGGCTCTGATACTAGGTAAGAGATACCCCTCCCAGGGGATCAATGCACAAAATATACAATTTACATCTTTATACAATTTTCAAATACACATCAGAGTTGCGGAAGCGTTTGCATAGGGGAGGAGTTCTCAGCGCGCGACCAAGCATGCAGTTTAGGCCATGAGCCAGACTGCATCCAGAGGCACCTAGCGACTAGTGCTACCCCTAAATGGGTGTTATGAAAAAAAGCGTACTCAAGAAAAATATAACATTGTGGAGGGTAAATATATGTGTATACCACATTGCGAGGAGAGAGAGAGAGAGAGAGAGAGAGAGAGAGAGAGAGAGACTATAGTGGAGGATGAAATAGAGTACATAGAGACGTGAGAGAATGACAACTGAGAATCTTTAAATGCCCCATCTAAATGAAATAGGCAATCATGTATTAATGCAATGATAAAATCTGAGTATACCATAACATTAAAAAGTCTATGACAAAATAACTAGTAGAGCATCGGACCCTGTGTAGGGATCAACCGGTCTACCCATACACATTCGCTCTACTACAGACAGAGAGAATTTCACTTTGCAGGGAGAGATCTTGAACACTTCCAACCTTCCTGAGCCAAAAATAAGTTGAGGCCACTTCGCCTCCCTCCATGAGCCCGAGCTCTGAAAGGATCCCAAGTACCAGTAGATGGTAGGGTATCAACACCAACCATACCAGTTTAGGCACCGTGTCTCTTTGATGCCCATCACCGGATGTTTAGGCAAAGCCAAGGCAAATTCTCCGACGTGTTAGCCATGTAGGTCATTCAACCCCCAATGCACTAACCTTTTAAATTAAATATCCAATTCAGAGATTGACCATTTTGGGATTATCTTCATCTCCCAAATTCATGTCTTCCAATTCATCTTCCCTCAACTCTAGAGCTCTTGGACATTTGTTCTTCAAACATCTTTTCTGAATGCTTAATGGCTTCAAATGCTTCATGTTCCTCATCCAATCTTTGTTCTTTAGTTGTCTTCATTGTTTTTGGCTATTTTTCTTCAGGTTCAATTCAAGATTCCTCCTCCTCATCATCTTCAATAGCTTCTCCCATATTAATCCCTTCTGCATACAAAGGTCTGAATGTAGGTGGGATGCTCTTCGTTGGAACCATTACCTTATTTTTTCTTTGTTTGATTGTGTACCCCAAAATTGTTTCACCTTGGTTTCCCTCATTCACGGTCTACCTAAAATCATTGGGTAAGAACATGTTGACTCTTCTACATTCAGAACAACAAAATTGAACACAAAAGTTCAACCTCCCACACTTATTGTTTGGTTTTTGATGATTCCCAAAGTTTGTACTCTCCTTTCATCATCCATTCTGACCTAGAAAGGTGTTGGTTCCCATTTCATTAGATTTAATTTCTTGTAGACTGATTTAGGGATAATATTGACTCCTAAACCTCCATCTACTAGGACATCTGAAAGGTAAACTTTCCCAATAGAATTTTTGATTATGGGTACTTTGTAGTTCACATCAAATGAACCTGCTTCTCCATAATCAATCTGGGCCAGATCAATTTGACAACTTTTTGCCTCCTACTTTCCTTCTTTAATTTGGATTGTCAGCTTATTGAAAAAAATTTGGCTAAAATTAGAATCTTGTTGCAGTAGTAGTTCACCCACTTTTACTAAAATAGGTGCTTCCAACAAATATTCAAAAAGATCGTTAGATAATACCTTGTCAGGTAACTTCTTAGAAGTGTCTGCTTGCTCAGAGAAATTTGATATTTCAGCTCTTGAAGCTCTTCTGTCTAGATTTTCCAACATTGTCTGCATTGTCCCTTCTGACCATGGGTTTGCAGTTTCTGATGTGTCTTAATTTAACTAAATCTCTTTCAGTACCCCCATTCTGACCTTATCTTGAGCTTCCCAATCCATGGATTCTTTAGGTATATTCCCTTGTTCCACCTATTGTCCCTTCAATTTCCCCTTTGACCTAGTGATTTCTAGACTCTCCACCTCCAAAGGTTTCTCTAAAACTTCCTCATCTCCATACATTCATGATAGTCACACTTAAAACAAAGTAAGGTATTACCACCTCCTTTTTTCAAATTTTTTGTGTCATTTTAGGGTACTGCTTCCAACTTTCCCCTTTTGATTGACTTTTCTAGTCCTCCCCTTCAAGAGAAATTTCTTCCAAGAGCACTACATTCACTTGGGCAGGTGCCTTCATTCTTCAATCATTGGAAGAACTATCTCGTGCATTTGTAGGTGTATAGTTCACCATTGGGATTCCCCTCTCATTTCTATGCTTGCAACACAGTTCACATGTAGGTCCTTGCATGTGTCCCAAAGTTCCACAATAGGTGCATGGTAATGGGTTGTTTTGTAGTGGGGTATCTTTGCGCATATGGCCAGTTTCCTTGCTAAAATGTCCTTAGTGGGTCTGTGTTCTGAAATTTGGTCATGAAAAATTATGGTGCTACCACATTTTCCCCTGATTCCATCTTGGCAAGAATATGTGTTGGTTTCCTTCCCATGAAATTAGGATTATAATATCAAAATCTATAATCATGCCCGGGTCTTTGGCATACATGGAAAAATGGTGGTTTATAAGAATTTACAAATGGTGAAGATTGAATGTCCTTCAACTTTTCTAGAATCATTTTGTTGATATTAAAGGGATCTTTAGGATTTGATTTACCATTTTTCTTCTTTCCTTTTCTCTTCTAATTCTTCGGCTTGAAATCTCTCTTCTTCTTTGTCTTGTTTTCTTATTTTGCAATCCATGTATCTTCTTCTTCATCATCAGTATCTAACTCCTCATCTGAATCAATACCTGAATCTCCATCTTCATTCTAATCTAATTCTTCCTCTTTTGAATTTGAATCCTGTATGGGTTTCTTATTCCTAGTTCTTTTTTGCTCACTTTTCCCATACCTCCTTTCAGCCCTAATTGTTGCATCCACCAAATAACCAAAGTCCTATTGTTAGGCAAGGGGTGCATGACTTGCAGCAGCACTCTTGAGCTGCTTCCGCAACCCCCTACATAATAATCCTCCAATTTCTCCTAGGATGGTCTTTGATTTTCTTGGAACCTGTTCATCAAATTTCTAAAGTGTTGTGCATAATATTCTATTAATAGTAGATCCTTTTGTTTCATTTTTTTATCTTCTTCAGGACATATTCAGGGGTCTTTTTTGCCCTGAATCTAGCCAAAAATATGGTTTTCACATTATCATAGTCTTGAAAAGTTTCAATACCATACTGCATGAACCATGTCATAGCTTTCCCCTTCAGTGTTGCTGCAACATTCTCCTTTTTCATTGCATCATTGTGTAACACATCATACCCACTTACAGACCACCTAGTATCAAACTACCCCACATGGCTGTCAGCATCCTGTGATTCTTTCCCATTGAATTTTGTTGCCCCTACTTTAGAGTTGGGTGATGAAGTTGAGTCATTACTGTTGGTTGACCTACCAATGGGTTATATGTCAATGTTGGAAATTTGAATGAGGGTGGTTGAAACTTCAATTGTCTCCTTGCCCTCAAAAATTGTTGGACTGCTTTGAACCCCAAGAATTTGGTGGAGATAACCCTTTCAGGAGCCTATGGGGTTCTTCCCTGCTCTTTTGTCTTGGGTGAAGAACTCTCCTTCCTTCTTGTTCAGGGTTCCCCCTTTCTTGCCTGAATTTTTGTGACTTTGTCCCCTCAATAATTTGTGGCAAACATGTGATCACTCCTACTTCAGGGATGTCGTCTCCTGTATCCCCACATCATCTCTAAATTTGAGCTTCAAGCTAGGAATCCCATATTCTCTTCTAAAATCTGGTGCAAAAGGTGGTAATTTGTGGTTGCTCTACTCAACCGCTCATGAATTTCTTCTTCTTTTTCTGTGAAATCTTAAATATTCAATAATATTCTTTCTGCAGTAAAAAGAAAGTACTCAAAAGCATTGTAGACCGCAAAGGGCACAGAAATGACCCTATATTGATGGATCCTCAAGGCTGTGTTCAATCTCAAATCATCTAGGAGTAGGTCAAAATATGTCTCCAAAAAGACCATGTTATACTCCTCTCTTTCTTCTTCTTCAATCACCCACTTAGAAAATCCCCTCAAGAATTCATTAGATTCAATTTTCATTAACCGCAATCAATCCCATTGCCCAATTGGCCCTATTGAATGTGTTCCACAATCAGTCGGATCGCCAAGTGTTGTTGGGGCTTATGGTGTTCATGCAAGAATGGGGAAAAACAATCCTTACTGCCATATCATTCATTTAATTCCTTATTCCACAACTTCCAGTACTTGCATAGAATTAAAAAAACAGACATGTGGTTGCATTTCTAAATACAAATAAAAAATTGTTCACGCAGAGAAACAAAAAATTGACATTGCACACGGCCCAAACTCTCTCCTTCTTCTTTGTTCGACCTCTTCCAAAAGTTACATCCATTCGTAAGCTCCTTTTCTCATTACATTTACTCATTACTTACTGAAAACTACAAACACTTTAACGGATGAAGCCATGATGACTACTCAAAATGCTAAAAATACGAAAACACATGATTCTCCTAAACCACCTTCTCCTCCACCTGCAAGTCAATAACATGAGAACTGCATTGTGGGAAAGTTCTTGGCAAATTCAATGAGCCACTACCCTCCGTGGACTGATTATAGTTGATTAGGGTGTTGCATCTATATCATTAGGGTTTTCACATTCATCATTAGGTGCTACTAGGCATTGATCGCACTAAAAATAGTTCATTTGCATCATCTTGTATCCAAAATTAACTTCGGCTGAAGCTCTATCTTGCAACATTATTTATGTGTGGAAAAAGACATAGTCAAGTGCTTCACAACGCACCCTCAAGCACTTTATTTGAACACCATTTGGGTACCAATGGATTGCTTAAAGTTTTGTTGTTGTTTTTACTTGTTCTTTATTTGTAATTCTCTATCCAACCTTTCATTTCAGCTGCTAATTCTTGGATTTAATTTCCATTAGCCTCACCCAAAAGTGGGTGTGTGTGTGATATAGCTTTTTCCTCTTTTTTTTCAACACACCAGGGGAGGTGCTTATCCCTTCCAAATATTAGCCATGAAACATGGTCGGGCAAGGGCTGCGTACCATCGGGAAAGAGCCATGCATAGGCATCACCATGGACGCCTAGTTTGGTGGAAACATTTTCAAAAGGAGCCAAACAAAGTCAAAAGGTTGAAAGCCAACTAGGAGAGGGAAAGTCAGTTTAAGATTGGTGCTCATTACTTCAAGGCAAAGCCTAACATGGAAGTTTTTAGAAGGAGACCAAAATCGGCTCTTGAGGGCATCCATCGCAGTGTTCACACAAACGGGCCTTTAATGTATGTAAAGGACAAAACCTAAAAATTCCCAGCTAGATTGGAGGATCACCTTTATGGAAACCGATCAAATTTGGAGGATTGTAGTGTACAAACAGGTAAAAACCCTAAAATTTTCACTAAAAATCGAGAGATTTCCAATGCGCTAAAAGCTCTTTTGGTGCACTGATCCATCTTGCTCAACCAGCCTTGCAAACAAACCAGCAAGCTCAGTGCCTTCAACCACAATAGCATTGGTGACTGATTGCTCATCCAAGTCTGTCCAACTCGCCAGAAAATGGTCAAAACACCACCAATCGGCCATGTCCGTTCATTCCCAGCAGCCAAGCAAACCTTCTTAGGTCTGCCCCCCCCATCATTTTACACTCACACTTGTTGGTGGAATTTTAGGTTTTGAGAAATTAAAATGTTTATTTTTGGCATTCACATAATTGCCCATTCCCACACCACTAATTTTTCTTCAAAAGATCCAACCTTAGTCTAGCTAGGAGGCTCTTTCCCACAATGGGCTCACCACTCCAAGCTCCATGGTCCCTGTCTTCGCAACATTGAAACCAAAAGTTTCAAGGAAAAAAACTCTCAGAGGGATTCTTTCATTTTGAACTTCAAGAAGGAAATCTTCTAACACAAGGATTTAGAGGAGTCTTATTGAGCTTCATCAGAGGGACTTCTTTTGAGCTTATAAAGGAGCTTCACAAGGGTGTTCAAAAGGGCTTCAAGTATCTCAAACATTCGAGCTTCGAGGCAAGTTCAAAAGGTATCAAAGTCAATCTTTCAAAGAGAATTCTCCCATCGCAAAGGGTTTTCAAGGAGTTAGAGCTTCAAGTTTTTCTCTCGAGCTTTAAAGAACTCTCTCTCTCTCTCTCTCCCCAAATTTCTTGTAATTCAAAGTTAAATCCTTTTTGCATCCAATGTATGCCATAATTATCTCCAAGGATATTGTCATGTGCAATTGTACATAAGACATTGGCTTTGGGATAAAAATCCAAATGCTAAGACAACTCCAAGCCCGGGGAGGTCACCTAATAAAAATGTAACCTATCACGTGAGTTCGATAGAAGGGTATTTAGAGTTCTTTAAACTTACAAAAATATATATACAAAAGGGCATTATTTTTTCAAATTTGAAAACAACTTACAGATTTAAAAGAAAAGGGTACGTTATATTTCTAACAAAATTCACAGATAAGGGGGTTTTACAAACATGTCTTGAACGCACGTGACATGGTAGGTTTACATAGTGAACCCCACGAGACTCCAAGGCACGATGGAAGAGCAAAGGAAAAAATTCATTTCAAGGGGAGGAGCATTGACGGCTGCATTAGACCATTTCACCAGCATTGTCCACTTTTATATATAGTTGTTCTCATTTGATAGAAGTGTCAAGAAGTGAAACAAACCGAGACATTTAACAAAGGGTTGTTGGAGGATAGGCAGAGTATACATAGTGGAAAGATAGAGTATCCCTCTCCCAAGTGTAGAAGCAGTAGCAACAACCAGAGAGCAGATTTGTAGAAGGGATGAATGAAAAGTTAGAGTCTTGTGACTTGATTATGACAGTGGCAACTTGTAGGCAAAATATTGGTGAGCCCAACCTCAATGTTCTGAAGTCATCTTGGAGGACAACTTGGTTTGTGTGGGAAACTTGGTCTTCAGAGTCTCGCATTTGAGGGGAGGTGCCTTTGGCCTTCGTGGTACCATAGTCGATTGAGTCACTATAAGCTTTGCGATCTAGCCTTTGTGGCAGTGTGAGCTCTTTGTAGTGGGTCACTAGTCTAATTCAAAGTCCAAGGGGAGGTTTGTTGGGATTATGGCACTTGGCATATACCGACAACTAGCATGTGAACCATCTCTTCTATAGTCAGAATGTCCTATGCTCAGCCTCGATTATTAGCGTGCAACATGTCCTAGTTATAGAATCCTATGTGAAAGATAAGTGTGCCATAATATCATAGATATTATCCTATATGCTTTATGTGAGTCAAAGACCCAGCGAGATATCTATTCCAAGCCTTGTAAATGAAGGTTATGTTGTACATATCATTAGCTAAGGTATTATTTGCTTTTTGTATATTGAGTCTACTTTATAGAAGGAGTGTATTCTCTCTCTCTCTCTCTCTCTCTCTCTCTCTCTCTCTCTCTCTCTCTAGAGCTATGGCTGCCTCCTCCTTCAAACCTCCTTGAGCTCTTGCACCCACCATTGATCCTAACAATCCACATGTACCTAACAACTAGTGGTACCCCTTGATGTGTATGAATCAAAGCATACTTAAGAAAATGACCAAGTGGATATATGTGAGCATCACATTGTGGGGATATATATATATATATATATATATATATAGAGAGAGAGAGAGAGAGAGAGAGAGAGAGAGAGAGAGAGAAGTGGAGGGTGAAATATAGTACATAGATGACACAACAAAATTAAAAAAGAGAATCTTTAAATGCATCATCTAAATGAAACAAACAAACCATGAATTTATGCTGTCAGAATTTGGGTATAGCATAAGTATTTATCCCTATAAAGGACATCTGTAAAATTTGTAAGTCATTCCATGTATCTCTTAGTATACTCGACACCGACATATGAAATACTCCTCTACCTCTGGCTCTAAGTCACATAGTTGGCATTCTGTATTGTTGACAATATGGTGGCACCAACCACCTATATTTTCATCATCAAAGCCTTAGATCTAATCACTGAAAGGTCTGGTTTTTGCTACAGAAGAAGGCTCTTTATCCTTCAAAAAACAAAACCAATCAACAAAAGGCGACCTTAACATGGGTTCCATTTATATATATGCACTAGCCTAATTGAGGTATGAAAAAAAACAATCATGATTCAAAAGCAAAAATGCCCAATTATTTATCAGAGTAAAACCTCCAAAAGGTATTTTGGTACAGATCCCTTTATAGGGGCAACATCAATAAAACTTTCACAAGCCAAGAGAGTGAAAAAAGCTAGTAAGGACTAAGTGAGCTCCAAAGGGGGCTCACCTCTTCACCTCTGAAGTCTATTCTTCATAGGGTTCTGTTAACCCGAAACAAATCATGCTACTTTCGATTCTTGAGGTGGGCTCCAAAGGGGGCTCACCTCTCCCACCTCTGAAGTCTATTCTTCATCGGGTTGTGTTAACCCTAAATAAATCATGCTACTTTCAATTCTTGAGTCATTTTTTCTGCTAGAGCGTACTTGACAAGGGTCAAGCAATGTTGGTAATATGACACTAAGTCTAGACCATAATTTTCCTAAAGAATGGGTAGTCATTTATACCTAGTCGGAAGACAAGATCTAGTTATGAGATGCTAGAAGTCAGTTACACTATCGTCAAAACTTCATACCCTTTTGATAAAGCAATCAAAAGTTACCTTAGGGACCACTGCTATTATAAAACAAAGAATCAAAGGTCCTTAATACACGTTTTCTAATAACCCAATCAAAGTTATTGCAAACCAATTTCATTCAAAACTTACAGAGAGTAGTTGACTCAATCATTATTCATATTCAAACAAGTAATATCACCAATCAATTCCACCCATCGGTAGTAATGAATATGGTATTCTTTTCAAACAATATTCATGAATGCGTGCATGATGCATAACTAAAGTGGCTAGTTTTAGCTTTAGGTTATCCCAATAAACCTTTGTGTCTGATATTAGCTGAAAGATACCCCTCCTGAGGGGTCTATGCGAGAATAAATAAATTTACATTCTTACAAAAATTTCAATATACATAAAAGTGCAAAAGCAATAACATAGGGGAGGAGTTCTCATCACCCGACCTAGCATGGAGTTTAAACCATGAGTTGGACTATATCTAGAGGTGCCTAGTGACTAGTGCTACCCTTGAATGTGTATGAGTGAAACCATGCTCAAGAAAATGACCAAGTGGAGGGTGAATATATATGTACACTGCATTGCAAGAAGGAAGAGAAAGAGGGGGGAGGGGGGACGTTTTAAAGTGTATAGATGATAGAACAGAATCACCAAAGTGAATATTTAAATGTCCCATCTAAATGAAATAGGAAAACCATGAATGCTATCAAAAATATGGGTATACCATAACTTTAAAACCATATATGACTGAGTAAAATCACCAGACCTTGTGTCGGATCAATCGGTCCACTCATCCACATCTACTCCTACTACGAACATAGAGAATTTCACTTTGAAAGGAGCAAGCCAAAACAACATCAAACTACCTAAGCCAAGCATAAGCCGAGGCCACTTTTCTTCCCTCCATAAACCCGAGCTCTGAAAGGATTTCAAATATCAGTTGGTGGGAGGATATCAACAACAACCATACCAGTCTAGGCACCGTCCACTTAAGTGTCACACTGGGTATTTAGGCCAAGCCAAGGAAATATTCCTGACACGTTAATCATGTATTTCATTCAACACCCAACACGTCAACCGTGTAGATAAGCCGAACAAAAAAAGAAGAAGATTTATGCTTCACACCCTTGATCCAACAAATCCGCATGTCATTGACCCTTTTGTTTAAGGCTAAATGATGTATGCATGTACACCGTGAAAAGAGAATAGAATATAGTAAGAAAGTAGAGAGAGATGGTTCTGATTCTTCTTTTTTTCGTGAATGAGAGAGACATTATTATGGAGATGGTGATGGAAATCTTGCACCCTTCCATATAATATGTACGCAGAGTTTCATTGTATTATATGCAACTGCTAGCAACAACAGCTGAAATTGAGTACAACTATCGCTTTTGTGAAATTCTGCAGACTAGAGTGTGTCCCAAGGCAAAACATGGCACCCCCTCTTTGCTCAAAAGCAGTTCTAAAAACATGGTGAGAGTCCCAAACTTTCCTAAAAACAAGGTTTTGCTTTTGGAGTTCAACTCTGGGCACACCATTCAATTCTTATTGCAGTACTTAACTCACTCAGTAGAAACGGAATCTAGACAACTTACTGTGATCGTAAGTGAAGTACATGATATAGTGGTTCCCTAGCATAATCACAACACTCACCGTCCTATCTTAACATATTTATGATGTTGTTTTTTTTAAAAAAATCTTCATAAAAAATCTATTTTATCTTGTTTCTCCACTGTCCGTTTTGCACTTATACGGTGATTAAAAATAATATTTTTGGGTTAAGCAATATTAAAAAGCACTTTGATTTTTAATGACGCCGAAAAGCACTAAAAGCACCAAAAGCTTTTAAAAAAGTGTTTTTTTTTCTGAAATTGAACCATGCCTTCACCTAGAACACTTGAAATAGAAAACAAGCCTGCTTTTTATCGCGCCGAAAAGCACAAAAAGCATCCAAAAACTAGTTTTTTACAAAATTGGATCTTAGCTTCCTTGGAGTTTGTAGATTAAGATTTTGGCCCTATTTTTCTTTAAAAAAGAAAGAAAATGAATTTTTTTCCAGAGTGACCTACAAGACTTTAAAACCTCTGAGCATTGCATAGGAAGCATGCTAGAACAAAAAATAAAGTAATGTACACTAGAAGTCTATGTTTCTTATTTTTAAAAGAGACTCAAAAATTGAAGATATTACAGTTTTCGGTCAAGGACAAAGCTATATCATAAAAACATCTTCTTGGTGTTAATTATTTATCGTCATATGTATAGAAACATCAAAGATAGGTCAATATGTGATATTTTTCTAGGTAATTGTCTTTGTAAAACAAAAATTGTAGTGCCTAGAAAACCGTAGATTATTATCAACAACCCTTTAAAGTTACTATAAAAAATTCTACATAGATTAGAATTGTCACATGGTGGGCTCTTTCTCATGATTAATAGGTCAATATTCACAAATTTCACCACATTCCTAATTAAATTATTTACACCTCTACAATGGTAAAATTTGAATGCATGTATGTAGCAATCAAGATCAACCTCGACACCCTTGCGTAACTGAGATAAGTGTGCTCTACTACATGACCCTTGCTTTAAAATGAAGCAGTATGCAAGCTATTGTGCCACCTAGCACATGGGCTTGTCAGGTATCACTTGATTTTTCCCTCAGGGATGTGGCCATGACTGCCTTGCCCTACCATGCGAGGCTACATCGTGCACCAACGTGACGTGCAACCTGATCACATTGCTTGCCCTTTGCAACCTGCCCCCAAGTTCTACGTCACCTCCCTTTGTCATCTGCCACAACAAACTTTTCCTTTTAATCTCATGGCCAGCATCTTTTAAGATTCTCTCTAATGCATGCATTTCTCAAAATTGTGGAGACATACTAGAAAAGATTCTTTGAGGATCTGGAAAATTTTCTAAAGTCATTTGGACTAGATTGACCTTGTCTTTTTTATGTTTTTACTAAAATGCATCAGTACATCCAATTTGGAGGCTTACATTGCTCAAATGGTAAGGTACTTTTTCCAATACTTATTTTACCCTTATAGATTTGTATTCTAGCTTCAAGATCAAGTAAGCATGAGAACAAATAACATGTTAAGCAAGAGTATCAATTTTTTTTCCCCCCAAGACCCAAAAAGGACACTTCTATGTTCTGTTAGGTTACCAAATCAGTGTTAAGAAGCTTTTGGTTGTGCAGTAATAGGTGAAGCTATGTGTGGAAGATCGGTTATGTGATACCTACCATGGACACTTACTTAAATAAAAAAAGTGGAGTTTTCATGGTGTACGTGGAAGTGGGGAGGAAACAAAATTGGATTTTTTTACATAAAAAGAGGGCGTAGGATACCGTGAGCAAGGGAGGCCACAACAGGAGTAAAAGACCAGTGCTTGAAGAGAGGATCATAGCGCAAGAGATGATCAAACATGTCAAGAGCAAGAAAGGGAGACCAAGAAGGGAAATCCAAAATCTTCCAGATACATGTGCCTTTTCTTGGACTTGAAAAAAATGATGCTTGACCTCCCATGTTCTTCTCTTATTTTGAAGCAACGCTTTGTATGTATGAACTGACTTTGATAGTTATCTTTGTCCATAGTGCATATATATTTATCAAGGACTTTCAAGCATTTTGACACTCTTTATCAAACCTTTTGCATGATCTTTTTTTTTTTTTTAATACCGTGGACATGCTTTATGGAAAAGCATTCTTCCCTAGTGGGAGAGTTCTCGGAGAGTCCAAGATAGAATATAGTTCTATTGTTCTTTACCGCTTGGACTCCTCTGTTGCACGGTCTTCACCTTTCCTCTTCAAAATAGCATGAATCTTCTCTCTAGATGAATTGGCGATGTGTGCTCTCACCTTTTGTCTTCTTTCATCCTTCAGCTTTTCAAGTTGCTTCGTGAGGTTGGCCACATCCACATTAGGGGGGTTTGATCTTGCTTGTCCTCCTCAAGCTTTTTCTTCTCGGCAGCTACCTTTGCCAGCCATTAGAATGAGAGTGTAACTTCGAGTGCTCTATCGTGTGGTCCAAGTGATCTTCATTGGTCACATTTGTGTTTTACTCCTATTGCAGACTCTACTCAATTTACATGACTTGTTAATGTAGAATATACATGCGTGATTGCAAACTTCACTCCTATCTGATAGTTTGGTGGTTTACCTTGAAACACCTACTTCTACATTTGGTTGCATTGGTCGTTATTGCTTCCAACGATAAAAAGTATTTTGCATACGTGTTTGGTGAGCATCTATGTTTGTCAGCTTCGTGACATCCTTCCCTTCGCTAATCAACCCTCGCTCTGTCTTGAAGTCCTCCTTCGTAGTTCAAAAAGCGTTCAATGGCTAACCCACATCCTTCCGATGAGAGAAGCAGGTGATTGGGGCATTTTGTTTCTTCAATCCCCCTACCAAACACCCAATACATTAGAAAATATTTGGACATTGGAGGGGCCTTGTAAGGAATTGGTTTAAGTGTCTAATTTGTATTAATAGTAGATTAATATTAACAACAAATTAACTACATGATCACAGTGCTCCACATGTGCTGCATGCACTTAGTGGGACGAATCATGATTACATAGCTTGTTGGGGTGATGGGGAGACAGTCTACCGCCACGGTACTCTCTTCTCTTTTGCCTCGTGTTTTGTGTGGGCAGAAAGCAGCTAAAAGAGGGAACAATTGGAAGACGGGGAGTAAGGTCGACTTTGCACACAATGAAGTGGTAGGAATGACGGTTCACAAAGCTCACATGCAAAGGCAGATTCTACAGTGCACACATGCAAAGGCACATTCTATAGTACACCTATCTAATTGATTATGAAGTGGTAGGAATGACAAATCACAAAGGCTCACATGTGAAGGCAGATTCTACAATACACCTATCTAATTGATTATGATTTGCATTGCATATAGAGAATTTTAAATTTGAAAATGTGATTCTTAGGATCTCATGAGAAAATGAGTGTGTAACTTAACTTGCATGGTTAACCCGCTCTTCACAACTTGCTCTTCTTAGTTTGCTTTATTATTGTTCCTACTTTGTCGTCATTATCTCTTTGAATGCAGAGTCTTTTTGGTGCAATTGCTAATGTTTACGACACTTCATAATATAATTGATAGCTTAAAGTTAAAATTCTAATGTTTGGTCACAACAAGACCATAAATTTGTGGAAATATGATAGACTAAGCTACATAATTTTTTCAAATAATACTATACTTGATTACTTTGTTAGCATAGGAGCCAATTTCAAATCCCTAGCCTCTCCTTAATCCACGTGGTTGTTCTCCCCGTTATTTTTACAAGCTTGTTTTTTTAATCGCATGTAGTGCTCGCTTTTGAAAGTTGGCTTTATTAATTGCATGAGATTATTTCGTTAGCATCGGAGCCAATTTCAAATCCCTGGCCTCTCCTTAACCAACATGGCTGCTCTCCCCCTTATTTTTACAAGCTTTCTTTTTTAATCGCATGCAGCGCTCGCTTTTGAATGTTGGCTTTATTAATTGCAAGAGGTAGTCACAATCGCAGCATGTTGTGTTGCAGGTCTGTGCGCCAGGGTACAAGACGCCCCTTCATGGGCTAGTTCCATCAATGCCCTGCGAAGGCTGTTTTATGTTGCGAACTGGCACAACAAGGAGGCTGTGAGTTGTGCACTGTCAAGTAGATTCAGGGAGCAGATTCAGCGCAGCAAGACATTAGCCTCTCACTCTCATTTGTTTCGAGCTTTGGTGCCCGTATTGGGTTGTGGTACTGCTCCCTCTCATTGAGGGTCACGTTGGCATTGTTGTTGGGGGAGCTATAATGTAGCAGGGTTGATTATAGCAGGGTTTTACAAGCAGATTGTTGAGCAAGCCATGAAGAAAGGCATTTCCTTCGCACTTGATGGGCATCTTTTCTGGGATGTATTCGCTGCAGGATATGCCCAGCATGGCTATGGCAAGGAAGCATTAAGATGTTTTCACCAAATGTGAAGGAAAGTCCTTTATTCACAGCTAAGATGTTTTCACTAGATATGCACAACATGTTTGTGACAAGGAAGCATTGAGATGTTTTCACCAAAAGCAAAGGAAAGGCCTTTCTTCAAATGAAATCATGTATGCAGCCAGGCGCTGCGAGGGGGCCGTTGGAGAAACATGTTGTGTGTGGCAATACGTTGGTTGATATGTACACCAAATGTGGTGCCCTTAAAGCAAGAAAGACTTCGTTGATGGGCTTTTTTTATGAAAGGTCGTCTCTTGAGACATGTTGATTGTAGGGTATGCCTAGCTTGGCTGTGGCAAGGATGTTGCCTCCTAGAGCGAGTTGGTTGCCGGATATGTTGATCATGGCTAGGCCTTTCTCCAACAGTTGTAGTGGTGCTATTAGTAAAAAATGTCGTGCCTTGCAGCGCATGAAAGGTTCTTGAGGTTCAGGCCAAAAATCTCTAGTCTATATGCGAAGCGAGGGCCTCTCTATCACCTACGCATGCATCTTGAAGGCATATGGCTCTATGCAAGATGCTGATAAGGGCACAAAATTCACAAAGATGCTGATGTTGAAAAATGACGTCGTGTTTGGTATTATCTTGGTCGATACGTATGCCAAATGTGGTGCAATTGAGAAAGCACAAAAAGTGCTTAAGGAGCTTCATGTCCGAAATGTTGCCTCTTGGAATACATTGATTGTAGAATGTGCACAACAAGAGCAGGGCAAAATCCTCTAAGCTATTATCAGCTGATGCAAAGCAAGTGTATCTCTCCAGATTCAGTCACCTATACTTTCGTGTTGAAGGCTATGCTTACATCTTGAAGGCATGTGCCTCTATGCAAGTGCTCGAAGAGCTTCTTGTCCGGAGTGTGGACTCTTCAATGCATTGATTGGAAGATTTTCCAGATAGGGGCGGGGCCAGAAAGCTCTTATCTGCTTTTTGCGAAGCGAGGGCGTCTCCCCAGTTGCAATCGCCTACACATGCATCTTGAATACATGTCTCTCTACACAAGATGCTGATGCAAGGAAGCTCTAAGCTATTTTAATTAGACACAAAGTGAGGTTTCTCGCTAAATGAGGTGACAAGTCTCTTAGAGTGCTCTTATAAGAGGATATGCCCAACAAGGGTTGACCGAGGAAGCTCAGGAGTGTTTTTGTTGGGATGCAACATGAGGGCAATTCCCCACAACAATTGTCTGTCTCAGTGTGCTCATTGCATGGATTGTTGCTCAATGGCTGTTGGAAACATGTTGTGCTTGCCAATTCTTTGGATCATATGTGTTGTGTTGCCCTTGGTCAACATGTATGCCAAATGTGGGACGCCATGGAGCCCTAGGCTGTTTCCAACAGATGCAAAGTGAGGGCACCTCTCCAAATGCAATCACCTACGCTTTCATCTTGAAGGCATGTGACACTGCCTTGATGTCCGGAATGTCGTGTCTTCAAGTGCATCTGATTGCGGGATATGCCCAACAGTGACAGGACCAGGGAGCTCTGGCTAGCTAGGGAGCTCTGACTGGCTGCTATCTTCAAGATGCAAAGCGAGGACATTTCTCTTGATGTACCTATGCTTGCATCTTGAAAGCATGTGGCACTACGTAGGAGCAATGATCACGTATGCTAAATGTGTTGTTCTTGGGAAAGCACCAAAGAGTGCTTGAGGAGCTTTCTGTCCGGAATGTCGTCTCTTCGAACGCATTGATTGCGAAATATGCTTAACATAGAATGCTCTGGGCTGTTTTCAGCAAATGCGAATTGAGCATCTCTCTTCAGATGTGCAATCACCTATGCTTGCATCTTGAAGGCATGTTGCAATTCGGGCGACGCTAGGACGGACAGAAGAACTCACGATGATATCGTTAGTCAGGGGTTGTTGAAAAAAAATGTTATGGTTGGCACAGCCTTGGTCGACATGTATGCAATATACCTACACCTGTATCTTGAAGGCATGTGGCGTTACGCAAGACGCTGATATGTTCAAAAGAATTATTGATGATATTTTTAGTCAAGGGTTGTTGAAGAAAGAAGTCACGCTTGTATGCTTTTCGACGGTGATACTAACAAGAAAATTCACAATTATATTGTTAGTCAGAGGCTCTTGGAAAAAGATGTCGTGCTTGGCACTGCCTTGGTTGATATGTATGCCAAATGTGGTGCACTACAGGATATACCCAACATGGCTATGGCAATAACGAACTAATCAAATTTTTCACCAGATGCAAAAGAAAGGCGCTTTTTCATGGCTAGGATGTTTTCATGAGATATGCACAACATGGTTGTGGCAACGAAGCATTGAGATGTTTTTAGCAGATGCGAAGGAAAGGCCTTCCTTCAAATGCAATCACCTATGCAATTAGGGGCTATTGTGGGGCTGTTGCAGAAACATTTTGTGCTAGGCAATGTGGCAAGCTTGATGAGTCCAAAACACTACTTGACAACATGGACTATGGTGTTAGCAAGTTATGCCCATGAAGGACGAGATTGATTTGTTCTATGATGTTGTCAACTTTTCAAACTTCAGTTTGGAACTAATCAGAACAAGAGTACATATAGTGCAGATGGCAAAAATAATCTGGTTTGAACTCTTTACACCAGTTGATGTTGATCGCCCACTGTTAATGTGCCTTTCACAGCTGAGCACCATCCTTCTTGCTTACACCAGATTTGGACGTATAAAGCGACAAGTGAATTTTGCTAGGCTATGAATTGACACAAGCTAAAATATAAGAATTTCCGCTTCTTCGTAAAGTTCCTCCACCCAAATAGTCACAAGCCGATCTCCTTCATCCTCCATGGTATGTCATTTCTTACAGTGAGTTAAGAGCAAGAGATGCCCAACATCGTTGATGCAAGGTGCATCAACGACAGACATTCAATCGCGCGGTGAGTAAGCATTATCATTATGTGATTTTTGACATTTTTGACACTACGAACGCAGTTAATGAACACACTGAAAATTGCACGCTGCCATGGGAATGGCACGTTCCTTCATATTATAAAAATTGGAGAGGACTGTGCAAACTCTCCCGTGCAAGGAAACTTGCATGATTTTTATTTTTTTGAAACATAAAAATGGAACAACAAACAATTAATAACATTGACATCTTGTATGATTACGAACATTGAGCTTGACAAACTGCTAACCCTCCTCGTGGTTTTCTGCAAGGTACCCCTCTGAAGCACTACGATCGGTATCTCATTCTTTCAAGGTACACCTCTGAACCACGGCAATCGGTAGCCTCTCTCTCTCTCTCTCTCTCTCTCTCTCTCTCTCTCTCCCCCATCCTTTCATAAATTTTTTCGCTTGAGAAGTATTGAAATGGCATGTATAGTTTCCAATATTTTGCTCAATCTTAGTTCGATGCGAACAGAGCTAACGAAGCACTCTAGTTAAAGGTCTCTATATAAGGTTTTACTGTTCATATTGATTGATTCTAGTTTGCTTTTCCAAAATATACAAAAATAAAGGTAAATTAACTCAAAGTGTGTGTGTGTGTGTGTGTGTGTGTAGAGAGAGAGAGAGAGAGAGAGAGGATTTCATTGATGTAGAAATTAGTAATTACCCTTTGCTTTATGAAAACTCCCTTTGGAATCCATGTTACCCGCACATTGGGCTTTCAGGTTTTCCTCATCTAATAAACACGTATGATTTCGTCATGATGGTTCCCCTTTTTGACCTCTTGCATCACTTTCTTCCTAGCCACATCCACTCATCCTTCTTTGTTTGCCTTTATTTTGGCCTCAATAGTTTTGGTTGGTCAATCCTCCTTGGCGTGGCACCTTTTTTCTCGAGGAACCTACCATGTGCTCGATTGCTTTGTTCTCATCTTCAAGTGTAGCAATGTGTGCTTGAATTGCGAGTGTGTGTGTGTGTGTGTGTGTGTGTGTGTGTGTGTGTGTGTGTGTGTGTGTGTGTGTGCGCACGTGCGCGCATGTGTGTTTTTAAATGCTCTTCAGAGTTTGATTTGAACTAACTCATGATAATACATGCCACGGTTTGCATGTATTATTTTTTATATTTTATTTTAAATTACTAGTAGGTCGATGGTGCAAATATATTAAACAAAACCATCTTGTGAAACATTCAAAAGGGTGTATGATGCAAATTTTGAATGAGGTCAAGAATAACCCAACACATTGTTTGCTGTTGGGGAGAGATGCGTACACAAAGGCAAATGTATACTTCCCAAATGCTTCCAATTTCCTAGAAGTTAAAAAGTGCAAGCAATTTATCTTAAGACGTCAAGGTCCAGGGTCAGGGTCAGGGGGCAGGCAATCTGAGCTGTTCATCTACTCCATATGACTAATAGTAATTTTATGAACAACCGTTAGATCTGCGACAAGTCAGCATGTGTAATAAAAAATATCACTTCATTTAGCTTTGCCATCCACAACACAACACATCAGCATCTGTAATTAAACCACAGTCTGACACATCAGCACTTGGAAAAAATGATGACACATAAATTTTCTCACTAATTACTGTGCAGTCAGAACTCAGTGTGTCACTAAAACTGTCTCAATCTGATCAAAGCACACCTGATGGTAGATTTTTGCGAATGCACACCTGCAACTTCAACAACACCACCACCTGGATGTTCAAAATCGGCACAGGTCCTGATCCCTTTCCCATTATAATCTCCAAAGCATACAGTCGTTGTGCTTCTTGGCGTAGCTAACTCCATATCAACAGGCAGGAGAGAAAACAAAGGAATGGAGCCTGCATCACCTAGTATGTCTAGCGGAGTCGACTTATGAGCCCTCTCGACCATCTTCTTGCCTCGCCTGGGTCCCATACAAGCGCAAACAGAAATTTCATACCTCTGCTTTAAGCTAGTGCACGACACACAGGTAGCGCGTAAACCAACCTCGCACCCTAAGTTCACGACTTTCACATTTGGCCCCCTTCCCTTGGACCTTGACGGCCGGGAATGGTCATTTAGTGACCATTCCCATAATGTTGACTCCCACGTGGCGACCGGCGGAGTCCCATAATGTTGACTCCCACATGGCTCCCGGCCTCCGCCGGTTGCCACGTGGTCGTCAACATTATGGGGAATGGTCACTAAATGACCATTCCCTACCCCATAAAAAGCATGATGCCTCTTCGTATGTATCCACAAGGTGCCTGTCCTTCCAAGTGCTAGCTGTAAAACATGGAGTAAATGTCCATTCCTCATAATACCTTGACCCCTTGGCGACCGGCGGAGGCCGTGAGCCATGGGGGAGCAGGTATTATGGGGGAATGGACACTTAGTGTCCATTCCTGACCGTCAAGGGTCCGGGGGAGGGGGCCAACACCATTTGTGAGGGAGTAGGCGGCACAGCAGTGGCCAGCACTGGGAGAGAAGCTTGCAGCCTTGCAGGTGTACTCAGTCACTTGCAAGTGCGTAGAAGTGAGATTACAGAGCCGTCAACGTCGTGGGTCGGGCGGCAGCAAATCCTGGCCCTACGGTCTGCTCTCCATTATATAAGAGAATGCTCGCATGCAACCGCAGGATGTTCGACAGGTCAGCAGTCAGAAAAACGGGCACCAAGCAGTGCCCTCACTGTTTGACACGTCAGTCGTCAGAAATTCAGCTGCAGATGCCGACACAGCTGTCATAATTCTGCCCACCCCCGCTGAGCCACATTGCGACATGTCAGCCATGACTGGGTGTTCTGGGACCCCTCCCCACGACTGTTGACGGGAGGGAAAGACATCCAGTGTCCTTTCCCCTGAAAACAGCTCCCCAGCATGGCTCCCGGCCTCCACCGGTCACCACAGCAGGGTCGCTGTTTTCCGGGAAAGGACACTGGACGTCCTTTCCCTAACCCATGACTGCATGGGCAATCATTACGCATTATGCATGCTGAGGTGTCAGCAGGAGGTAGCATTCCTGCTGCTGAGATGGCCCGCAATGATTCGCTGCTGTGACAACTGCATCGACTTGATTCTGCATGCTGAGGTGTCAGAAGCAGTTACCATTTCCGACTGCTGAGCTGGTGCATTCTGAGTGGTCCTCACGTGCAGCTCTTCTGTGTGCTGACTTGGCAAAGATCCCACGGCTGCAGCTGTGCATTCTGCAAAAGAAAACGCAGTAGACAGACGGTGCAGATGCTCAGCCCCCCGACCTGGACCTTGACGGGGGGGGGGGAAGATCTAGGCCCTCCGTCCAATGTCCCTTCTCCTGCGGAATGCAGTCAGGAGCAAATCACATGCACATGGTAGTGTTCGGATAAATCATTCTCCGTCAAGGTCCCTGGTCCGGGGGGGGGGGGGGGAAAGAAGATCTAGGCCCTCCGTCCAATGTCCCTTCTCCTGCGGAATGCAGTGCTGCAGCCGCTGGATGCATCCACATCAGCAGCTGAAACGCTGTTTAGACTTTTGCAAATGACTGCATGGTACATCAACAGTCGGAATTCAAGCAACGATCGACAGATCAGCATATGGAATTTTCCCCTTATTTCTTGCCCTCAATTGGTAATATTGGATTTCTAAACGGAAAATTGTAAGCTGAGACACATCTTTCCCAAACATTGAAACTTTGAGAGTCGAACCCACGCACAAGCTTGATCATTAGACTAGCCATGAAGCACTTACTTTCTACGACATTAGATTGAATGGATATTTATATCACTTAAGGAAATCCTAAACTACATTTTTGGAAAGTCTTTAGAAGCAGTCCAAAAATTCAGAGGGAGTCGCACTTTAGAGCTTAACTGTGGTTAAATTCAAATGGAGTCACACTTAGGAGCTTAACTGTGGTTAAATTCAAATGGAGTCACACTTAGGAGCTTAACTGTGGTTATTCCAAATTGGCTTCTTCTGATACTCGATCCAGACTCTCGTTCAAGGCAGTTTCTTGACTCATTTAGCAGTTCACTATGTGCTCAAAATCTGCATAACAGCATACATACAAGAACTTTCTGAATAACAGTACTTCATAAGCCTTTGTTTCATTTAGAGATTTGGGGATTCTCCAATATAATCTCCAACTACACCATCTTCTTTCCAGTAGCTTCTTCCCAAACTCCCAACAAATGTTGCACAATCTCCTTCACTCCAACCCCATGTTTTACCTGCACCAATTATTATCAAAAGAAAATGAATATAAAGCTTCACCAATTGCATCAAGAACAAATTGAGCAATTCATAAATCACAAACCAGCAATATTGCTATAGTCACCACAAGAAACCAAAACAACAGAAACGGAAATGAGATAACCGGAGTTTCGGTCAAGGCAAAAATAGTCGAGAAATGGCATTTCTTATAATTAATAAATTTGTAATCCGTCTTTGAGACTGGTTAGCCTCGCCATTCATCAGGCTCTCTCTGTGTCTGCGCAGCTCGAGCAAGAACAAATCCAGGCATCTTTGATCTTCGTATCCCATTACTCTTGAGAGTGGTCCAAAACCCTCTCTGAACAAGCAATGGAAGCGGCCTCGTATCTCATAGTAGACGGGACAGCGGCATGTGTAATGCAGCTCTGTCTCAGGTTCCATGTCACACAAGGGGCATGTCCTGGCCTCTGCTGGTACTCCGCTGTATCTCCCGGTTTCAATCCGCAGCTGGTGAGACGATGTGCGTAACTGGCCAATAGCACATCATATTCCATGAGACAGGTGGGTATCCATGTATCTGGGTCTCATCACAAAACCATCTTCTGTAAGCTGGAGAAGGTGGTCTCTGTAGAAAGCCATCTTCGTGCCCAGTTCTTGTGCTGGTTGTATCCATGTCCTCCTGGTGTCTAGTTGGGTCAGGTCTTGGCGGATGAGCTTGGTGATCTCCGACCGTGTAAGAATGAGAGATGGTGCATCCAATGAGTACTGGAATGGTGGCAGCCTGTCTATGCTGAACCCATGCGCCTGAAACCATGATGTCATCTCCCCATACCAGCATGTTGTATCTCCTTGTATGGCTAACTGTCGAGAGGACTCGAGTGCTATGCGATCATATCTATCTCTGGGAAGTTCCCATGTGCGGTTTATGAAGGAGACTGATCTGGTGAGCGCCTCTACCACTAGTGGGGGGGGCGCCAGCTCTGCTCGGATAATGGCCCGTGGTACTGATGCCTTGGCTCTAATGAGCCGTGAGATCATAGAGACGAGAGGTTTCTCCATGTTCCCCCATCCGTCTGTGCGACCCGGCCTCCCGTGGTGATCCAATGAAGGTCCCCATATCTCAGCCCCATAGAGCAATGCTGAGGCCACCAAGGTGTCAAAAAGCCAGACCTTCGTCCGGGGTTCTTGAAACTGAACCTGCGAACACATCCTCTCTAATCTACCCAATGCTGCGTGGGCTCTAGTCAGTCTGGTCTCTGCTGCTCTTCTAAGTGAGAATGTGGGTCCAGTGAAAACCACTCCAAGGTAAGTGTAAGCGTCTGTGTACTCCACAGTTTCCTGGCCGTATGTGAATGTAGGTGCTGATCTCCCGATCCACTGTGGAGTGGTATTAAACACCATAACCTTGGTTTTACCAAGGTTGACAGACAAACCACTTTCGTGGGCAAACGTATGCAAAGCATCCAATTGGCGTTGCATTCCCTCTGGGGATTCGGAGATCAACACAATATCGTCCGCATATAACAAAAGTGGAATCCATGTCCCTGCCAATTGTGCACCTTTATCCCCGTCCCTATCAATGTAGTCAGAAACCTCATCCACATACATACCGAAAAGAGTAGGAGAGAGCGGGCAACCCTGCTTCACCCCAATAGTGGAGTGAACCGGTATTGAGAGTCCCTCCGGGGTGCGTACATGCCCTACCATTGATCTGTATAATGCCATGATCCCCCAAATGAGCTCTGTGGGTACTCCCATTTCCTGTAATCTGCGCATCAATCTAGCTCTGGGTACTGTGTCAACAGCTTTGCGGAAGTCCACAAAGCTACAGTAGATCCGTCTCCTATGGGATCTGCCTTCCTCGATGATGGCCCTGAGTGTCAAGATGTGGTCAAGAGTAGAGAAGCCTCTCCTGAACCCTGCCTACCCAGTTGCCCGCAGTCCTTCCCTCTCTGCCCATCTACTCAGCTGTTGCTCAAGAATGGATGCATACAATCTTCCCAGTGTGTGCCCAATCATAATAGTGCGATAGTTCCCAGGCTCCATGGGGTCTCCTGATTTGAAGATAGGTACGATCGTAGATAGGCTCCAAGTGTCCGGTAGGCCCTCACACATGGCACGGTTAAACATAACTCCTAGAAGCTCTGCTAGTAAGTCTTTGGCATGCATGAAATGCTCAGCGACTAGGCCCTCATGATCATATGCTCTCCCACTCTTCATCTTGTCAATAGCTTTTTTCACCATCTCAGCGGTGAAAAAGACACATGTGTGTGGGCATGGATCAGGGGGGTTGGGGAGGGCCGGCTGTCTAGGTACTGTGTACAGAGATGATGCGTACTGACCCCGGGTCTCTGTGAAGGAAATAGCGGGGGGGGGGGGGGGGGGGACTGCTCATGAAAGAGCCGCCACGCCTCGCGCGAGTCCTTACCATAGTTACCTGGGAACGCCCCCTAGCCCCCGTTCCGGCGTTCCGGGGGACAGTTCCCTTCCCGAACGTTCCGGAACGTCCCGGAATGTTTGACGTTCCGGGTGGCCAATGCAAACCGGAACGGCCATTCCGGAACGTTCCGAAACGCCCCCGGACCATTCCGGAATGCCCCTGGAACGGCCAACGGCTACAAACAAATTTGGCAAAAATTGAAAAAATTGAAGTAAATGTTTGGGCTTCTTTTGAAAGTGTGCAAGGCCTCAAGGACTCATAAAATGCACCCCCCTCCCCCTTTCTCTTCACAAGCTAATCCTCAAGGCTCAAGCTCTCTCCCTCTCACTCTCAAGATCTCTCCCTCTCAAGACTCACTCTCTCAAGGCTCAAGGCTTCAAGCCTTCAAGCTCTCTTCCTCTCCCTCCCACTCTCTCAAATCTCTCCCTCATCTCACTCTCTCTCTCTCTCTCTCTCTCTCTCTCTCATCATCTAGTCATAGCAAGGTTGAATGGTCTTCAAAACGAGTTTTTTGTGAGTATTAGAGTGAAAGCACTCTAATACTCCTTGTATGTAAACACAAGGAGCTAAAAATTGCACTATTTGGGTGTTTTTTATACCTCCCGTTCCGCGACGTTCCCGTTCCGGACCCCTAGCCGTTCCCCCGTTCCGCGGGGATCCCGTTGCCGTTGCCGTTCCCGTTCCGCGTTCCGGGTAACTATGGTCCTGACTCAAGAATAGCTGATATAGATCCTGCTCGAGTAGAGCCAAAAAAGCCCTCTTCTTCCGCCGCACCAGGCGTCGAAAGTTCATCTGTGACTGTCTGTGAGTGATGTCCCCCAACAGCACCTCCCTCTGAAGTCTGGCTCTAGTCTTGCGGCACTCCTCATCGTACCAGCTTTTCTGAGGCATGCTCCCAGATCGGCGGCTCTGCTCAGGCTGGGTGTGTGGGTATGCTTCTGCTGCTGCCTCATGTAATGTCTGTGTCAGTATAGTAGTTAGCTCCTCCAGAGGTTGCCCCGGATCTTCAGTGCATAGGCGTCTGTAGATTCCGTCCATGTAAACAGAGTCCGTCTCCCTTGTGAATGTGTAGCGAGTAGGGGCTGCTACTCGTGGCCTGTGTGCTACACTGAACTGGAAGGAGATGGTCATTGACACCAGAGCATGATCCATTGCCACCCCGACCGGTCTGGGCCCAACTGTGAGATCCTGGATACTAGAGATGAGGTTCGGTTGTGCCATGACATAGTCCACCGTGCTGGCTCCATGTCTGTGTGGGAAGCATGTAAAACCTCCCGCAGCAAGAAATCTCTGTAGGCCGTTCAAGATGGCCAATCCATGTGCAGTGCCCATGTCTATCAGGTGTCGCCCATACTCAGTATATTCCATATCGTGTGATAGTCTGGAAAGGCCCGTTTCTTCCACATCTATCTCTCTTAGCATCTCCTCTGAAGTATCATAAAACATTGCTTGGTGATGGGCAATCCTAGCATTGAAGTCCCCGAGGATGATAATGTCACTGTCCCTAGAGAACTCCCATATGTCATCATCCAAAATAGAGAAAGGGGACTGTCCTCTGGGTGGTGCATAAACTGATGTACTCGGGGGGAAGTAACAAATAGCTAGATAGAGGTATCTGCCTATCTCTGCTTTCAGTCTCACCCACATGTACCTAGCCTGCTCGTCCTTGCGGGCTATATGTATCAGTGGCTGCAGATCCTCTCTAAATAACACTGCCACTCCTCCCGAGCCCCGCCCTCTATGCTCTGAGCGTGTCTCTTGTCTGTAGGCTGTCTCCCACCTGTATCCACTGATGTGAGGCATCGATTGCCCAGGGGCCTGGTGTGTCTCAGAGTAGAAGATGATGTCTCTTCCAGTAAAGCTGTCCTCAAAAGCACCCACATCAAAACGCATAGATCCATTACAGTTCCAGGCAGCTATTTTGAGTGTGGTCCCATAAGACTCGCACCGTCATGTGGAGCGTCGCTCAAGTATTACCACTTTTCCGTCTCGGTAAAAAGTGATCTTGCCTTTTCCCCTTGCCGCTCTAATCTCCGGCATTACTTCCTGCATATGAGCGATCTGCGAGAGGGTGAGATCATCCCCGAGAAAGATGCCAGTCTCTTTAAGAGTTGGTCTTTTCTTCAAGAATGACTTCTTTGCCTCCATGGAGGGAAAACGGAGGATGAGTGCTCTTTCTTTTGAGGTTTCTCCACTGCCTCCGTTTTTCTTTATGTTGCCCACTCTCCATGCCCTTGTGTGTGTCGGCTCATGAATCCCCATCAAGGCTGTGAGTTCTTTTACTTCTTCGTCCACATTGCCTTTGTCTTTAAGACCGCAAATTCTCACATGTAAAGCGTGCACCCTTCTCCTCTGCTCCTCCTCTAGTGTCTGGTTAATGATGTTGTTTGGTGTGGACGTGGGCGTTATCTCCTTGTCTTTTCCTTTCTTGGCCACCTTGATCCATTTCTCGGCTTCGTCCGCCTTCTGTTGGGTTTTGGTAAGAACATCCACCCAAGAAGTCGTCATTTCTTTGTGCTGTTCTTCTCCCTCTTTGATGGCCCGTACTTGTTCCTTGATCGTGTTGATTTCTTCGATTACCGAGGGTTGCAATTCGCCCTCTTCCAGTGTGTTTCTTGATCGGGCTTCGGCGAGTTCTTTCTTGAGTGACGCAATCTCTTCCTCTTGGGTCGTCACTCGATCTTCCAGCATGCTTATTTTGCCCTCTTGGATCAGCACACGTCCTTCGAGTATGTTTATTGTGCCCTAGAGACTGCGGTTCATTTTGGTAATGGTCTCCGTCATTTCTTCTTTACATTTTTGAATGGCATTCTCTAGGGGGTCGGCTTTATCGTTCGTCTTCCTCATGCTCGATCGCCGTCCGCAAGGAGGGTGAGGCCGTTGGGCGTGCGGGGGGGAGTCGGCCGCAAGGGAGTCGCTAGATGCACGAGTGCACCCACCCGTGCGGCGATCTCGGCTAGTGGTGGAGCGCGCGGCGATACGGCCGGTGGGAGATAGCGATAGTTATAAATTGGAGAGTGAGAGAGAAGGGGGGGGGGGGGGGGGGGGAGGGAGTATGGTAGAGAGAGTGAGAAAGAAGTGGGGGGAAGGGGGGCGGGCGGACCAAAAAATAAATAAATAATAATAATAATAATAATTCCCTACGTGTAGAGAATAGACATCCTACACGTGAAAGAAAAAAGGGGGAGGGCAGGGACAATCTACGCGTAGGAGAGGGGGGGGAGACATACTACGTGTAGGGAATGAAGGCACATGCTACGCGTAGAGAATAGAGGCTAGGGCAACATGCAGCGGGGGTGCAGCGCGCGAGCAGGGCAGGGCAGAGGGTGCGCGAGTGCAGGCAGGGCAGAGGGCGCGACGGGCAGCGGGGACGCGAGGTGGACGGGGGTGCAGCACGGGTGCAGGGCGGGGACGGGGGTGCAGCGCGGGGCGGCAGCGTGCACACGTCAGGGCCGCGTCAGGGCAGCAGCAGGGGGGGGAGGCGAGCGGGAGCGCGAGGGGCAGCAGGGGAGGGGAGCGCGAGCAGCAGCAGCAGCAGGGGAGGGGAGCGCGGCAGAGCAGCAGCAGGGGGAGAGAGAGAGAGAGAGAGAAAGAAAGAAAGAAAGAAAGATTTTTAACGTCTATGTCAAGCCGAAATCGGCCTATGAGACAAATCAAATGTACATGGTGTGTATGTCATCCGTCTATCGGAAAGACAAATGAAACAAAACTGATACAAAACTGAACTGAATGTAGGTAGTGGAGTATCTGAGGAGGGATGGAGCTCTATCTCTAGGGGTATATGCATGTCTATATGCTCAAGGTAGTACAATCATGAGAATGCATCAAGCTATCTAGCTCCATCCTGTACTAATGGGGGGATGTAAGATGTGGTACATGGGCGGGTCTGGTGCCAAGGCTACCCGGATGAAAGCTGTCGGGTCGGCCCTCATCTGAGCCACTCGCTCCTCAGTGGCACGGCGCTCCCGGGCTCGGATCTCCTCGATCTGTCGGTGCAGTACACACAGTGCACTGTCTGCATACACAAAAGCATAGGCGCATTAGAAAAAATAAACAGGCAAATAATTGATTGCAGAATAGAAGGGGACACAGAGATTCCCCCCTCCCCCCCAAAGACAGCGGAAAACAGCCAGTCCGTTTCTTCCGGTAAGAAACATATCGGAAGAAATGCCGTTTCTTGTTACTATGAATATTGCAAACCAAGGGGCCCTAAGGATGCTTCACACAATCTAGCTATCACTTACTGCATTTCAAAATTGGAGACTCCCCCACTAAAAAAGTGAGTATGTATCTCAGCTTTGAATCTTGCAGAGCAAACTTTAAAAGAAATAAACAGTGTCAATCAACTACAACTAATAGAGTTGCTGCACAGCCCCAGTCATATGGTAGCAAACTGACCTTATGAAGTAGAAAAGTGATATATATATATATATATATATATATATATATATATATATATGCAGAAAACACACAACTAAGACACCAAAAAACCTATACACATAATAACAACCCAAACAAAAGACACGTGCGAACCAAATAAGCTGCAATGGAAATAAAGAAAACTTTGTCAAAATTTGTCTTTAACAGCAAGAGGGAAGAAGTAATAAACTCCTTTTCCTCTCAACAAAGAAAGATATCCTCATATAGCCAATCAAATGTGCAAAAGAACAAGAACACAAAGAAAAGAAACAGTGTGCAGATCTGCAACAACAAATGAGGTTGTGCATACTCCTATTGAAGATCCCCACTCCCCACATGGCTCAGATTTGCTCACTTTCAATGAAGTACTCGTCCTCTGCTCCCCAGCCCTCAGAAAGTGAACGCTTAAATGGTCCCCATACAAGTAGCTAGTGGAATCCTACCAACATCTTCTAGCGCACAAGCTCCATCCACAGACAACGTAATGTCGGTAGCATCAGCCTACCAGATGCATGACTGGTCCTTACCTCATAGAAGGAGAGGCATACCTGGCCTTCTAACAAGGTTGCATAAACTCCGTGAATTTAATGTTCAAGACGTTACATTCTATCCGATTTGTATTGGTCATCCAATACTGACGTATTGGTTTTTACTTTAATGCTTAACTTCTAAATTTTGCAAGAAAATTGTTACTTCTAAATTCAAACTTTTTATACTATGAAAGTGTGACAATTGTAACTCATTACACACACACACACACACAAAGTCACATAGAAACACACGCACATCATACATATATACGGATCAATACTTAGCGTATTTTACGGTTGACAGATGATGTCCAGTTCTGTACAACGTTTTTCCGTATTTTACATAATCATATTTAACGTATCTATCCACCTTGGGCCTTCATGAAAGCCAACAAAAAACTGCCAGTCCAAAAATTGCAATCAATGATGCCAAGATTAAAGCATATTTCATGCTTTAATCTGCCAACCAACAATTGCAATCAACGATGCCAAGATTAAAGCATATTTCATGCTACTCTCCAAATACATTATGCAATCTCACGAGTCCAAATGCAACGGTGGAGATGTCAGGAGTGGTAGCACAAGATGGATGTAAACAACTGATGACAGTGGCACACGTGCATGTACGCCTCGCCTCTGCAATAGGCAGCTGGTACACGCTTCAGAAATGACAACCTGCCTAACCGTATGAGCAGCCGCTAGAACACCCGCCACTGCATACCTCTCCGAATCTGATCCTAGCCTCCAATGAGGTTGTGTGGGTAGTCGGATCACAAAGAGAATGTTGGATCCAGTACGAATTGTGATCTATACATCACACATGAAATCGATGTAGCGCATACACAAACAGCAACTCTTTCCGTGAACAAAATCAACAAAAATGGGCCTGCAGAGAATGGAGCCAAGGGACGAGGGTGTGCTGCTACACCATATGCAAGAGACAGGGCGTGACAAATCGCAAAAACCCTAGAGAGGTATGGTGATGGAGAGAAGATTGCAATGCCACAAGAGTTAGCAATCCATTAATATGCTCGATGATGTAATTCGATGACCGCCTGCTCCCTATATACAGGGGAGTCCGGGGGAGGGGGGGGGGGGAGTGCTCTTGTCAGGAAAATTGTAATCTAGCTGAGAAGGTGTAAAACCTCTAGCTGTGAGAGTTCATATGAAAGTCACAAACACTTTGTGAAAAAGTGTTTATGTTGTTCATCAACCCTCTTGTTCAAAATCTTAGACGGTCCATGATAGGGAAATCACAAACCCTCTTTCTAAGTCTGCTTGGAATCTACTAATAATCGTGAGCGAGTTCGTGATGAAACGATCACAAACTCACAACCAGATTTACTTCTTCATGGAATCTTGTAGCCTCGCATTTAACTGCACAGTTAAAACATCCAATCATTGATAGGAAAACTCGAGCTTCCTCCTTCAATATGCCCTCATTCTTATTTTGGAAATATTTTAGAGCTCTCACACTGAATCCCACACCATTTAGAAGAAGGAAAGCCTATTTCACACCCTCACAAGCTCAAATACAAGGAGGAAGGGAGGTGGGACTACACTACATGCTTATATGAAGGGAGTACACAGAAGGGGGAAAATTGCAGGTTTGCAGAGCAAGCAGCTCCCTTGCTTACCAACTTGTCCAAAATGCTGATGTGTCAGTATTTGTGCATGCATTTTTACCCCGAAACTAGCTATTTTAATGCCATTTTTGGCCCAAAAATGACCCATTTCGAGTGTTAAAAACCTAAACGAGCTAGGAAAATCCCTATTTTTGTTAAAAAATTCCCTTGAGATCAAATTTTATCATCAATTTCCTTTTTATGATCTCTTGATGCATCTGGACGGTCCCCTGTTCGTTACTATTTTTTTTCGCAGTTTTTGTCTGCATGTAACTTTGTAGGCGAGATGAGACTCGAGAGTGCCACCATGAACACTTGACATATGTACATTCTTAAACCAACTCAAGCATGTTATCTAGTGAGAAAACATGCAACGTCACAACATCTAGGACCACGACTCCTAGGTATGTATGTACATGACAGCAACCGCAGTAGCCACTTTTGCATATATCACAATATGTAAATTGTTTTCTTTATTCCATGCATCAAAAAGTATAGAAAGTGAGGGGTGAGTTTTTATTTCACATTGTGTATGTGCCACTACACGACATCCACCTCCTCTAAATCTGATTCTCCGATATGTGCCACAAAAGTCTTTGTTAAGCATCAACACTCATGGTGAGACACCATATCTTCATCCTCACTTTGCACATAGTTAAACCCATCATCTTCTTCACTTGGTCGTGCATCAAATGGATTAGTAATCCCCTCTTCTTTTGAACAATTTAATCCTTTTCCCTACAGTGGGAATTTTCATTTCTATCCCATCTAACTCACGGAAAGAATGTGTTGCATTCCGCTTGACAACATAAGAACCGAAACATCTTTTTGCAAGCTTCCTTAGTGTCGAGTGCTGGTTGTCAAGACTAATGTCATACACCCACACCCAATCACCTTCCTCAATAGCTTTTGGTTTAATCCTATACCTCTTATCAAATCTGTCTTTATTTTTCAGCCTTGCATCCTCCAAGCGAGCTTTTGCAAGGTCAATGTCTTCATGTCTTCTTTCCAATTTCCTTATGCGCAATGCAAGAAGGTATTCTCTACTCGTTCATGGAAATACATTCCATGTAAGAACCACACCTTCAATAGGCATCACTTGTTCTTGACCATCCATGGATTCAATAGGCAGATAACCAGTGACTGAACTACGTGTGGTACGGTCAGCCCATAATGCAAAGGCAATAACCTTGGCCACTCTCCAAGTTTACCTTCACAAGCCTTAATTATTTGAGGATGCCCTCTTTCACTCTCGCCATTGCCCTCTGTGTTTATCTTTCCCACACATACATAGCAGGAAGTCACATCTTCAAAAAGGAATTTAGATACAGCTTTTGTAGCCTTTGTCCTCAATGCACGACCTTCAACTTGATTAGACAAATCTTCTCTTACAAGCACCAAATACCTCACTTGCCAAGGTCCCAAAGACATTGTGACCTAGTCCACAACCCATTTATGATGTACGGACAATGGATAAGTAGGATGCAACCCATCACGATACCGTACATTTGAATACCTTTGGCATGTCATACAAGACTTCACAAACTCAGCTACAACCTTACACATGGCTTTCTATCAATACCTTTCTTTTACTTTGGAAAATGTTTCCCATACACCTTGATGTCCTGCCCATGAACTTTCATGGAACTCCTTGATAATCTCCTATTGAGTAGCTTTATCACACACTTCCCATAATGGTGTTCCATCTCTTCATGTAGGATGCTTCCATAAGAAGCCATCCCTCAAGAAGTATCCATATGCTTTCCTTCTTATCCTCTTAAATCCCTACTCAGTCCAATCATCCTCCTTCTACAAGGTACTTAAGTAGCGACCTATCAAAGGCCATTCACCCTCATTATCAAGTACTCCTTGTCACACTTCAATGCTGCAACCACTCCCCATAAAACCCTCTTTATTTGCGTATAATCTCGCTTGCAAGAACTCAGGAACTCAGAACCTTAGTCCCAAACCTCACCACATACCTTTTTCCTTCTTCATCATCTTGCCCTTCCAATCCCTCTAGGACTCCTATCCATTGTCACAATCACAGGTCTCTCACATGCATAGTCTACCTTCATCAAGGTTGGTGATGGAACAAGTAGCTTCTTTTGCCGAGAAGGTGCCTGTTGAACACGCGGTTCCTGCTGCCTCTTCTGCCAGAAAGTGGTAGCGCTACCTTTACTTATATACTTGCTTGCTAAAATTGCCCTACCTAGTTTTCAACAAAAGTCACTTGAAAATAATAAGTGAAAAATGGCTAAAATAGGGAAAATAGGTCTATGCACTGTAAAAATGCTCCTGATGGGTTCTGATGGACATTTGATGGTCATGTTGTGTGCAACCAAAGGATATGCATCTACTCTAAGTGTCTGCACATGCATGGTCTGCAAACAGACTCACAAAAGTGTCAGATCACTTCCTATTCTAGACTTGATTGACTGAACTAAACCCATGTCATGAAGTAGCTTGTCCACGTACACATAGGGTTAGATGTGTACGTGACATCCCCTCCTTTTCAAAGTGAGGTACTGGTACCCAACTATATGGCATCGAGGGAGATCGCCAACAGCATCTGGAATCTTGGAAAGGACTCTTCGCCGGCCTACTCTGATGCGTGGGTCATGCGATACTTAAACTTCATAAAGGTTTGCAACACTTGCTTCTTTGGGCCGCGCCGAAAGCGACACAGTCTTCTGTGGCTCCTTCAATGCTTCAACTTCGTCTATAGTCATGCGTCTACCGTCTTCGCGTATCTCCGAGGCTGAAAATTCCTGAAACCGCTTCCAACACAAAAACATGAACATACCCATTCCATATAAAGTGACTGGAAAAAATCTCGTCTTCTCTAAAAACTGGGCATGCAATGTAGATGAACAAATAGACGGAGTGCCAACCCATTCACCACACACACGCAAAAAATGAGATCGAATCTTGTGTTTCTGATCTAAATCAATTAACTGTGGTAAATCACAATGGACATGCCCATGCTTGATGCTCAATCTTTCTTGTGCTCTTTTTGATTCTGTGTCATGCCAAGAAAGAGACATGGAATGTGACTTCAGTGACTGCAAATATTTCACCTTTCCATGAGTAATCGGCATACATCCGTGCTCATTCATGAGAGAATCGTGCTCAACGTACAATATGTCATGCCTGGGAAAAGGGATCACATAGGGACAGTGAATAAAATACAGGAAAGCATCACAAATGAAACACTCGAACAATGCGTGCTGACTAATCATTCGAACACATAGTACTTCCTGTGAGGGTTCTTTGGACCTAGGCTCGAGAGCCAAGATCGGTTCTTTGTGTTTGATTCGAATCTTCCTGTGGGGGTTCTGTGGACCTCGACGCGAGAGCCAAGATCGGTTCTTCGTGATTGATCGAATCTGCAATGAGGTTAGCTTCACTAGAGGAAGTATCAACTAACATATCATCCTTGTGAACAATCACATCATCTTCATGCAAATCATCATGCTTGTGAGAAATCACATCTTGATCATCATGCTTGTCCTTATCATCCAAATCATCATGCTCATCATTATCATGCAATTCATCATGCAAATCCTGTGTGTCATGCTTTAAAGAAAAAGAGACTGAGAGAGTCTCCTTTTCCCGAATCTCTTGCATCTGTGCCTGAACTTAAGAAAAGAGTTGCAACATCACTTTCATTCTTGCTTTGTTCTCGCGATCAAACTTTGCTTCTCTTTCTTCGCGCTCACGCGCTATGGCTGTCATTCTATCTTCGTATTTACGCTCTATGGCTGCCATTATTTCATCGCTTTCTAACTTCCTGTCCATCATCCTCTTGTCGAAAGCCTTCATAGGAGTTAGTGCAATCCTTGGCGTAGATGGGGAAGGGGGAGGGTCGCAAAAACCTACTGGCGGGGAAAATTCTTCTTCGCCACCTCCATGCTCATCACCTCCTTGTGAAGTATCCATTCCGCTTCAGGTGATGACCATCCACTGAAGTCTTGGGTTCTTAACGTTCACGAGGAACTTGGGTTCTTGTGGGTCTTGGATTCTTGAGGTTCTTGAGTTCTTGAGGTTCTTGAGATTCTTCTTTAGCTTGCAATCTGTGTTAGAGAAGGATCTTCTCTTTACCCGAGTTCTGCTCTTTCCCGCGGGCGCACCCCTTGGCGGCGAAATCTGCGTTTTCTGGGCTGAAACTGTAAACGCTCGTTGGTCTGACCGTGCGGCGAGGATCTGTTGCGGGAAGGTGAGATCTGCGAGGTTCGGGGCTTCTATTGCGGAGTCTTGATGCTGAAAATTAAAAACGTTGGTGCTAACTAAGGTTCTGTCACGATGAATCTGCAAAACACTGAGTTTCTCTGCTGATCCAAAAACGCTAAGCTGAATTCTGTCTTGTTGATGCAAATCTGCTAACGCTAGGGCTGATCTGTGGTCTTCTGTCGTCAGGTTGCTGCAATGCAAAACGCTGGGCTTGTTTTGCTGAAAACGCTAGCTATGTTGATGCAAAAACGCTAGGGGTCATCTGCTCCAAAAACGCTAGGTGTCCTGTGGGGGTCCTGCTGAGAAGGTGCCTGTTGAATACGCGGTTCTTGCTGCCTCTTCTGCCAGAAAGTGCTAGTGCTAGCTTTACTTATATACTTGCTTGCTAAAATTGCCCTACATAGTTCCCAACAAAAGACACTTAGAGCTTAATTTTGAAAAATGGCTAAAATAGGGAAAATAGGTCTATGCACTATAAAAATGCTCCTGATGGGTTCTGATGGTATTTGATGGTCGTGCAAGATCACTTCCTATTCTGGATTTGACTGACTGAACTGAACGCATGTCATAAAGTAGCTTGTCCACATCCACATAGGGTTAGATGTGCACGTGACACAGATGCTTTTGGCACTGAGGCCTTCGTAAAACATTTCTAAGCAAAGCCAAGGCCTCTCTCTCAAGCAAATTAGCTTGGGAGCACTACGGAGAGAGGACCCTCGGGCATTGTACCTTCGAGAAGCAATAATAAATAAGTATCGAATGGGGTGCTAGTCTTTGGGGCCAATACATCTAGCAGAACTTCGCCGCTTTGTGTCAAATCCTCTCTCTCTCTCTCTCTCTCTCTCTCTCTCTCTCTCTCTCTCTCTCTCTCTCTCTCTCTCTCTCTCTCTCTCTCTCTCTCTCTCTCTCTCTCTCTCTCTCTCTACCTACAATGTGCAACGGAGGCCAATGTAGTGACAAGTCACCGCGTGACGCTGAAGGGTGGTCATGCGTAAGATACAACAGCACGTAGAGAAGCAATGGGGCAGCAAGCACCACCTCTCTCTCGCTGCAGAATTAGGGTTTGTGTTGGTTGTTGCAGGTCACGTTAGGGTACGCGCTCGCTGTTGCCTCTCACTGCCCGACCCTTGGTTACCACTGCACTAGCCTCCTCGTCATACCCCCACTGCTCGCTACCTATTCGTCATCCCCCCACTGCACAGTTTGTATGTTTCTCCATCGCATCTCAGTCCTTTGGTTGTTGTCTGACTTGCCCGACCCTTGGTTGCCACTGCACTGCTTGCCCCATCGCCCAGCCACTTGAGCCTTCTGTAGCTCGCCAAAATCACCTAACCCAGCCACTTGAACTTTTCTCACACATTCAAATATATACTCTCTCTCTCTCTCTCTCTCTCTCTCTCTCTCTCTCTCTCTCTCTCTCTCTCTCTCTCTCTCTCTCTCTCTCTCTCTCTCTCTCTCTCTCTCTCTCTCTCTCTCTCTCTCTCTCTCTCTCTCCCCAAGCTGTGGCTTTTTGACACTCTAGTGGCTTCAACTATGCTCTATGGGGTTCAAATTTGGGGGCCCTCAGTGGACCACCAAGGCAGATCTGGTAGCACTGATGGATGGAGAAGTATGAAGAGGCCTCTAGTCTCTATGATCTCTTGGATGATTCGGGCTAAGGCCTCAGTGCCACATGAGATTATTCGAGCTGAGCTAGCTGCCGCAGTCACCTCAGTCTAGCTTCCAATGTTTTGCCGCGCCACTGTTGGTGTGGGTGATAAACATCCGCATCAACCCCCTTGAAATAGATGAGGATGCAACATTGTCATCGCGTGCAAAAAGAAAGTCTCTTGGCACAGATGAGCAAAAGAAAAAACAAAAGAAAAGAGTCAAAGTGGTCCAAGATACTGCAGAGACACTACGACCTCTACCATTTTCAGAGAGTCAGACTAGGGTGACGCATCCTCCACGACGTTCTTCTTCTACCTCCGTCTCCGTCTCTACATTGCCGGAGGCCGTTGTGAGCTTCCTTGTTCTTGGTACGCCCACTCCTGTTACTGAGGCGGTCTCTCTTCCACAGGTATCTCTCCCCACTGCTCCCATCTATACTACTGCCACTGTTACCACACCATTCTCGGTAGCACCTGTGGTCCCCTCGTCATTCTCTCCCATCTCCAGCTCACCCACTGAACCTGCTACCACTGTCACCCCGAGCACTGCAGTGCCTCTTGGGCACCCTACTACTACTGTCACCCCGACATCGACTGGAGTGCCTCGTGGGCACTCTACACCTCTAGGTGCTACTACTGCTTCTTCTAGTGAAAGCGACTCTACTTCGTTGTTCAAAATCTCTGAAGAGAACCTGCAGGAGTCAAAAAATGCTATTGCAATGATTGAACTTGGTGCAGAGAAATTAGCAGCTACCCACCAGAAGCACTCGGCCACATATGCGACCATGTAAGGCTGCTTGCGAGTTTGCAGAGAGTGCCATTGCTGATAGAGATGCTACCATTTTTGCCTTGCGTCAAGCTCTGCACGTAAAGTCACAGATAACTTATGATCTCAAAGCTCAAATGCAAGGATTTCGGGACATGCAGTTTCAACAGCAGCCTCATGCTACCATGGGTTACGGGTGGGTTCGTCCAACTAGATCAGTACAGACGTCTATGGGATATGGAGAGTACAATCATCGACAGTTTGGGGGAGGTGCACCTTCACAGCAGCAATTTGACTACTACCCTCAGGGATTTCAGCAGCCTGGCACCTTTGGCTCCTTACCACACATGTCCTCCTCACAGATGGCTCCCTGTGACGGCTTCGCAGGCGCACATCGACATGGGTGTGCGAGCCGGCGGCCTCAATACACTTCAGGCAAGGTTCTCCCATCCGCCGAGCAATAGGTGGCTGCTCCTTTCGCTGAGCGTCGGGTTGTGGAGGACACTCGTACGCATTCTCAGCCTTTGCACGACTCGACAGTTGTAGATCAGCCCCGCATTACCGCCATAGTAGCAGATCCATAGCAGAACATCTAGCGTTTTCAGTTTTCAGCATTGACACCGTCGTCGTCGACATCGTCATCGCAGTCCCTATCTTGACGACGACACCTTTGTCATCGTCATCGTAGATCCCTATCTTGACGACGACACCTTCATCACCATCGTCGTAGATCCCGGACTTGATGACGACAACATCGTCATCACTGTCATAGTCTCCATCGTCGTCGTCGACATCATCGTCGACTTAGTCATCATCAATTACCACGGCATCTAGACCATTGTACCATTTGTGCAATCTATAGCATAGACCTCTCTCGCCATAGAGAGGGGGGCCTTTGGAGGAGGGTTTGAGAACCGCTTGGTGTCGTATCTCTCTCTCTCTCTCTCTCTCTCTCTCTCTCTCTCTCTCTCTCTCTCTCTCTCTCTCTCTCTCTCTCTCTCTCTCTCTCTCTCTCTCTCTCATTCTTAGCACTCTCATGCACAGTAGCATTCATTTTGTTTGTGATCACTGCACTTGCATTCTTTCTCTGAAAAGAACGGAAGGCTCTCCCTTCTGTAAGTAAAAGGAACCCTTGAGCACAGTTCGGAGCACTCATCCTGAGCACTATCAACATTCACTTCCGCTGCACCTTACATTGGTATCAAAGCTTTTTGGCAGTGTTCTGTATCACTCAAGGAAAGAACCACTTTTTTTTTCTTGCGTGTTACAGTCGCACGTAATCCAAGTCCACTTGGGCGTGTTGATTCCTAATCGTGTTTTTGAAGAGTGACAGTTAACCCAAGAAAGAAGGGCTTGTCCAGTCTCCCCTTGTTCCTCTTTTCACTCATTGAGAGCGGACCGTGCACTTAGTGACCGGCCAATCGACGTGAGGTGGGAAAAAGAAACATTGTTGTGAGCGCAAGGCCGCCAAGGGGTGCGTCCGCAGGGAAGAGCCGAGCTTGGGTAAGAGAAAAACCTTCTCAAACACCGATTGCAAGCTTAGCACTCAAGAACCTCAAGAACTCAAGAACATCAATAACCCAAGAACCTCAAGAACCCAAGAACCTCAAGAACCAAGTTCCTCAAGAACTTGTACCCAAGGTCTCAGTGTATGGTAATCACCCAAAGTGGAATAAATACTTTGCGTGAAGTGATGAGAGTGGAGTTGGAGAAGAAGAAGTTTCTACACCAGGAGGATTGTTCCAAATCCTCCCCTATTCCCATCTACGCCATGGATTGTACCAAATCCTATGGAGGCTTCGGTCAAGTCGATGATGGAGACGATACTACTACTGTCACCCCGACATCGACTGGAGTGCCTCGTGGGCACTCTACACCTCTAGGTGCTACTACTGCTTCTTCTAGTGAAAGCGACTCTACTTCGTTGTTCAAAATCTCTGAAGAGAACCTGCAGGAGTCAAAAAATGCTATTGCAATGATTGAACTTGGTGCAGAGAAATTAGCAGCTACCCACCAGAAGCACTCGGCCACATATGCGACCATGTAAGGCTGCTTGCGAGTTTGCAGAGAGTGCCATTGCTGATAGAGATGCTACCATTTTTGCCTTGCGTCAAGCTCTGCACGTAAAGTCACAGATAACTTATGATCTCAAAGCTCAAATGCAAGGATTTCGGGACATACAGTTTCAACAGCAGCCTCAGGCTACCATGGGTTACGGGTGGGTTCGTCCAACTAGATCAGTACAGACGTCTATGGGATATGGAGAGTACAATCATCGACAGTTTGGGGGAGGTGCACCTTCCCAACAGCAATTTGACTACTACCCTCAGGGATTTCAGCAGCCTGGCACCTTTGGCTCCTTACCACACATGTCATCCTCACAGATGGCTCCCTGTGACGGCTTCGCAGGCGCACATCGACATGGGTGTGCGAGCCGGCGGCCTCAATACACTTCAGGCAAGGTTCTCCCATCCGCCGAGCAATAGGTGGCTGCTCCTTTCGCTGAGCGTCGGGTTGTGGAGGACACTCGTACGCATTCTCAGCCTTTGCACGACTCGACAGTTGTAGATCAGCCCCGCATTACCGCCATAGTAGCAGATCCATAGCAGAACATCTAGCGTTTTCAGTTTTCAGCATTGACGCCGTCGTCGTCGACATCGTCATCGCAGTCCCTATCTTGACGACGACACCTTTGTCATCGTCATCGCAAATCCCTATCTTGACGACGACACCTTCGTCACCATCGTCGTAGATCCCGGACTTGATGACGACAACATCGTCATCACTGTCATAGTCTCCATCGTCGTCGTCGACATCATCGTCGACTTAGTCATCATCAATTACCACGGCATCTAGACCATTGTACCATTTGTGCAATCTATAGCATAGACCTCTCTCGCCATAGAGAGGGGGGCCTTTGGAGGAGGGTTTGAGAACCGCTTGGTGTCGTATCTCTCTCTCTCTCTCTCTCTCTCTCTCTCTCTCTCTCTCTCTCTCTCTCTCTCTCTCTCTCATTCTTAGCACTCTCATGCACAGTAGCATTCATTTTGTTTGTGATCACTGCACTTGCATTCTTTCTCTGAAAAGAACGGAAGGCTCTCCCTTCTGTAAGTAAAAGGAACCCTTGAGCACAGTTCGGAGCACTCATCCTGAGCACTATCAACATTCACTTCCGCTGCACCTTACATTGGTATCAAAGCTTTTTGGCAGTGTTCTGTATCACTCAAGGAAAGAACCACTTTTTTTTTCTTGCGTGTTACAGTCGCACGTAATCCAAGTCCACTTGGGCGTGTTGATTCCTAATCGTGTTTTTGAAGAGTGACAGTTAACCCAAGAAAGAAGGGCTTGTCCAGTCTCCCCTTGTTCCTCTTTTCACTCATTGAGAGCGACCGTGCACTTAGTGACCGGCCAATCGACGTGAGGTGGGAAAAAGAAACATTGTTGTGAGCGCAAGGCCGCCAAGGGGTGCGTCCGCAGGGAAGAGCCGAGCTTGGGTAAGAGAAAAACCTTCTCAAACACCGATTGCAAGCTTAGCACTCAAGAACCTCAAGAACTCAAGAACATCAATAACCCAAGAACCTCAAGAACCCAAGAACCTCAAGAACCAAGTTCCTCAAGAACTTGTACCCAAGGTCTCAGTGTATGGTAATCACCCAAAGCGGAATAAATACTTTGCGTGAAGTGATGAGAGTGGAGTTGGAGAAGAAGAAGTTTCTACACCAGGAGGATTGTTCCAAATCCTCCCCTATTCCCATCTACGCCATGGATTGTACCAAATCCTATGGAGGCTTCGGTCAAGTCGATGATGGAGACGATGCTACAACAGGAGGTGGAACGTGCCGCATTAGAAGAAAGAAGGGCACCCATGGAGTGTGAGCGTGGTCATGAGTTCTGCAAAAGTCTCTTTGGGCTGGAGCATCAGGTTGGCCAACTCGTCCAAAACCTTCTCTTGGAAGTCCCCTCGTCTGAAAGCTTCACCGAACTCTTGTCTTAATGTGGCCCAAGTCGTAAAGTGGTTTTCTGCAAACTGACTGTATCATTTATTTGCTAAGCCATCCAAGGTGGATGGGAAGAGTACCAGGTAGGCGTCTTCTCTGTTGAGACCACGACACCTGCAAAGGGATACAAATCTCCTAGCATGGTCGTCTGTATCCACTGTGGAAAGACCTCTGAAAGTTGGAAACTTGATGTTTAGTTTAGCCAGAACACTTGTCATCTCTACCATAGCTATCTGCTCTTGAGCCTGTTGTTCAAGAGGTTGTTGTAACCCAGTGGGTGAGAAATGTACTGGGGAAGGTGACTTGGGAGGGGAAGAACTGGCTAAGGGAGTAAAGTAGCCGCGAAGGAAGGTAGGGTAACGGGGCTGGTAAACTTCTACTGGGCACAAAGGGTTGGCGTTTTCGATGATAGTACTTGAGAGGACTCAGTAGTGGACTTTGTCCCTCTTTTGACTGCCTGATATGTGTCATGCAGTACGCAAAGGCCCACACAAACCTTGGGTACCAAACCTTCAACTTATTTGACACTGGTCCAGACTCCACTAGACCAGGGCTAGTGACGAGACCACCTGGCTAGACCTAGACAAGAGAGAGCTAGACCTGGACGAGACCACCTGGCGAGACCTGGACGAGAGAGAACTAGACCAGGACGAGGAACTAGACAAGATTGTCTAGGACTAAGCTGTTCGAGGGAAAGTTGGACGAGACCAGCAGACTAGCACGGGTGAGAGCTTAAACCAGCTAGCTCCTTGACACTACTCTCAATGGAGTGACTCTTCAGTCGAGGTCTCACCGGGCGTGCCAAAAATGAGAGCACCTGTAGAGGGGATAATGTGTCGTGCTCTCTACAGTGGGTGCTCCTCAGTGCAATGTGTGTGAGATCTCACGCCAATAGGATGAAAACACGCAAGACAATGTAATAATAGAGCAAACAACACCACGACTCAACAGTGGAACCTGAACAGCATAGACATCGACTAACTCAAAAAAACCAGTACAGACTCTGGCATGGCAACACACCCAGCTCTAACCCAAAACTCACGGGTACAATGGGGGTGTCGAGGCTCAACTGTGCAGGAATGGTGCAGATGTGTTGTGCATGAACTCAAGATGCTAGACTCAAGACGAATGACCATACAAAGTAGATGACCACAATAATAACTCCAAACAGCTACGGAGATATACAACCATAAAGAGCCACCAACAGCTCACAAATATCCAGCTAAGTCTATCTCCAAATTGTGGTCGTGATGATAGCCCCGCGTCGGCTAGTCTACCACTCGTATGCCAGCCACATGTCATTGCCTAGGCGAAAGTTCGTCCAATGTGAACTCCAGCCCAACTGTAACTAACTGCCTATCCCGTGCCTGTGACTATAGCCCTGCTACAATCTGGTGAAGAGTGTTGTTCCACCAACTACCCCACTTCGAGAGAATAAGTCAACCTCAATCCTAATGTGGGATCAACAGATACCAACGGGACTTCCAACGGTCTAGCATTTTTTGCGCAAGTATCCTCAGCACCAACAAATCAGCATCAGTGTTTTCAGCCAATAGCATCAGATTCAGCCCTAGCGTTTTGCACATCCTCACCGCCAGCATCAAATCGAGCCTAGCGTTTTTGCATCAGTACCAGATCTCCTCAACATAAGCATAGCCTTCCGCATTTCAACATTGTATTTGTGACGTAATCTACAGCAAGTACTTGCTTTGGCAACACAGCAAGGGGGCCCTTGAGGGTGGTTGGGACCCAACATGTGGTGTCATATCTCTCTCTCTCTCTCTCTCTCTCTCTCTCTCTCTCTCTCTCTCTCTCTCTCTCTCTCTCTCTCTCTCTCTCTCTTCAATTCATTAGGGCTATTCTTCTTCTACGGAGGATCCGATCCCTTTCCCCGCAACACACGTGGATTCTCGCAGTGAATCCGGTGAAGAAAGTTGTTCCACTGACTAGCCGACTTCGTGAGAATAAGTCAACCGCAATCCTAATGGGGGATCAGCAAATACCAATGGGACTTCCAACGGTCTAGCATTTTTGCACCAGTATCCTCACCACCACCAAATCAGCATCAGCGTTTTCAGCCAATAGCATCACATTCAGCCTCAGCATCAGCCCTAGCGTTTTGCAGATCCTCAGCGTCAGCATGAAATCCAGCCTAGAGTTTTTGCATCAGTACCGGATCTCCTCAGCATATGCATAGTATTCCTCATTTCAACATTGTATTTGTGCAAGTAATCTAAAGCAAGAACTTGCTCTAGCAACAAAGCAAGGGGGCCCTTGAGGGTGGTTGGGACCCGACATGTGGTGTCATCTCTCTCTCATCGAGCCACCGAGCTACGGAGATCCAAACGCCCACGACTACGGAGGATTACACAGCATCGACGGAGGCTGTATCAGAGGATTCGGATCACTTTGGCCCGACATGCACGACGCCCGGTCCGACTACTGACCATGGACAAGATTGATGAGATCCGCCAGCGACCGATGATGGATCTCTTGTGATTCAGCTCTCTTGAGGATTGTACACCCTCCTCATCTTGTACCAACCTTTGTATCAGCTCTCCCATTGAGTTGTATTAGCCCTCATTCACAACTTTCACCCCCCTAATCATATCCTACACAGTTCCAGCTAGCTGCTTAGTTCACATCTAACAGTTCAGGATTCTATAGTACCCCATTTTTCAGTACCTTTTTTATTTTTGATACTCAGACATTGTATCATAGGTCATTTTTTGGTCTTTTGAAGATGTTAATATAACATTTCATTCCATTTCATCTCTCTCTCTCTCTCTCTCTCTCTCTCTCTCTCTCTCTCTCTCTCTCTCTCTCTCTCTCTCTCATTGTATTCTATTCCGTTCTTTCAAGTGAAGTAGAGTAACCTTGTGTTTGTGTGAAGTACTAGATCTTAGCTAAAATCCTTAAACCCTTCCGTTGCACCTTACACCCTCCCTCTGAAGGAATCCTCAAATGCTTCGACGTCCAATCGTAAGGAGCCATTGCAATTCCATACCGCAAGCTTCAGGTTGGTCCCATAGGTTTCGCACCCTCATGCAGTGTGTCTTTCAAGTACTACCACTTTGCCTCCTCTATAGAAGGCGAGTTTCTCCTTCTTTCTAGCAGCTAAGATCTTGGGCATTAACCTCTGATCTATTGAGCACAACTCATAAACTACAATACCTTCACCCATGAAAACAAGAAGCTCCTTTCTAAACTTTCTAATGGTTTCATTGCCAAAAATGAGCAACGAAGAGGAAAAACATACCTGGGTAAACACAAAAGGCCCTCCATCTCGCATTCTCAGAGCATCTTGCTCCATCACTTTTAGATTTGCACCAACCGCCTCTGCCAAATCTGTCTTATTGATCACCTGTTATAAAATTCAGGGCAAAAGTAAAAAAAACACTCACATGCAAAGCTTATAAAATTCTTCAAACCAAGGTTGTAGACTTACAAGGAGGTCTGCTTGTGTTATACCAGGTCCTCCTTTGCGAGGAATTTTATCACCTCCAGCAACATCAATAATATAAATTATGTAATCGGCCAACTCTCTACTAAAATTGGCAGCGAGATTATCTGTGTTCAAATACAAACTGTATATTATGAAACGGACATGCTAGAGAAAAACACACTTACTGCAAACAATCTACACTGAGTTTAGAATTTGACAAGAAACAAAACAAAGCACATAAAAAGGGACAACAATAGATTGTTGTAGCTTCACTGACATCTACTTCAGATTACTTTGATGAGAAATTTCAAACTTGCAACTAGATTATGAAACCAACCATGAAGAGCTTGCAACAAAAGTTATTTCACATACCATCATGTAACGCATGACAAATCACTTCAAACATACAGATAAAAAAAGTGAAGTTCTAGGTAATATAATCAAAGACAATTCAGCACTTATAAGCTGAAAACAACTTCTATCACTTAGATTCCGGCAAATAAATTTCAATAAATTACCCCCTCCTGATTCACACAGTAAAATATCAGTTGAGAAGCTTCTTGAAAGCTCTTCCAATGGGCCAAGGTTGATGCTGATATCTTCACGAATAGCAGCATGTGGACAACCCCCAGTTTCAATTGCCTTTATTCTCTCCGCTGGAAGTGCACCATGTTTCACCAAAAACTCACCATCTTCTCGAGTAAAAATATCATTTGTTACCTACGTAATTTGAAAATCAAAAGAATTGGTTTAGAATACATATGTCATAGAAGTCAAAAGCAATGAGCCTTGTTGTTTTAAAAATGAAATGACTTCAGGAATCATTAGCTTGTACAAGCGACAATTGAGAATGAATCTACAAATAACTGATATGATACTCTTTTTTATGTGAAGTACAACTTGAGCAAACAAGGATCAATTGACAGTTTTAGGTAAATCTAGCCAGATAGTATCCTTTTCTCCACGCTCACCATCCCCCCATCCCCCAATCAAAAAAAAAAAACTCCAGTTACTGCACTCAAAGAAAAACCTTTAAAATCAAGTGGAATCTCAAACTAGAAAAGACAAGAAACAAGCCAACAGTCTGTAACACTAAATGCGATACTTTTTTACTGGCACCCTGCCGATATCGCAATATGCCCTGGCATTCTGTTCTTCCCCTCTACATATTGGTGTGACTTAAATGCTCGTTGACCTCACATGCATCTGGAACTGTTTGGCATACTACAAACAAAGAGGACACTCGGTAATGATTGTTTTCTCTTGTTCTCATCGCTTTACATGTTGATTTACTTGTTGACTGAAAAGCATTCCTTAAAGAGTGGTAGACCATAAGGTCTTTCTATTATTGTTGACTGAAAAGCATTCCTTAAAGGTAGGAGACCATAATGTCTTTCTATTATGAACTAGCTTTCTTGTTTAAATTTAACGAACCATATATATTGCACTCAGACAAACAAAGAAACAAATGCTTCAGAGTATGAGACTTACAGCAGCAACACTGTACTTGTCCCTCAAGGCAGTACACAAAGCTAGCATCAAAGCTGTTTTGCTGCAATTAAAGAAGTGAGTATACTTAGAAACAAAAATGACACTTGAGAAGGTAAGAGTGGTAAAGCAAGCGCTGACACGTAACAAATATGCTTACCCACTACCAACTGGCCCCCCAATGCCTACAGTGAAAGCTCTCTCTGTGAAGTCGCGATTTGCAAGCCGTTGTGCTCTCCTGCTGAAATAACCTGGTGAATCTAGAGGTTCATGAGTGTGGGGTGGCAATCCATCATGAGAATGGTAATGCTTCCCATCTTTTCCAATCCAGTAACCATCAGCATTTCTGTCCCTAAAATTGACAACCTATGACTTAAATAAAGTTGATACAAGACAAATTTGCCCAAAATTCACACAGGTAATTTAAATGTACTTCCAAGGATTAAATGAAGAACATTCTTAAGAAAGAGCAAAGATAAGTTAAAAATTAAGTAATAAGTGATTAACAACTCTAGGCTCAAGGAAACTCATCTCATTGTGTTGTGAAAAATGATTTAAAACCTTGAAAATAGTGTGGATAATCCCGAATGCATGCCACTCAAAGCAGCCACTCTTGACAGTCCAATGCTTGCCCAACAGGAACCCAAAAATCCAAGTAAATAGCAACTTAAAATCCATATTCCCAGTCAAATAGGAGCAAGGAATAGCTGCTAGCACAGAAGCAAGGTTTTGCAAGAAATTCACCTCCCCCCACCCATGCATGCCATACTACACCCCAGGTTGGTACCAAATGGAGCTAGCTAGCCTTTTGCATATCATGATTGTACTCCCTTGAGCATGTAGTTTCACATCCATTACAGGTAAAGCTCCATCCCCCTCATCCCTCATACACATGTATCACACCCACAAGCCCCACATCAGTCTATTTTATTTTGTAACATGTTTATTTTCAGCAGTTTTGTCCTTATGTTTGGATACATCCTATATTATGTTTGAAACAAAAGATCAGGAGTCTAGTAGGTGAATACATCTATATACATGGTCACACAAGTAGAATATATTGCACATCACACACTATATGACTCATTTTGAATTTTGAGAATAGACCAACTCTTTTTTCTGAACCTCAAAAATGCGTTTCGTCCCCTAATTCAAGTTTGTTTTGAAACATTTCAAGCGTTTTGTGTTTCGTTTACTTTCGTTTCGGAGGGACGAAGCACGTTTTCATGTGACAATGCGTGATAGAGGGGAACATCCTACTATTGACAGACACACTAAAGCCCAGAAAGAGGACTACTGCGAGTGGAGGCTACCACTGGGTTCAACATACAACAGGACTACGCATTAAGGCACTTTGAGAGAATCTGGTGGAGAGGCATAGCTCTTCGACAAAAGCTCCAGGGATGCCTTAGATTGATGGCTTTGGACCTAGAGGCTAGATCAATATACAACTCACGCACGCAAAGCCTGCTCGTTGAAGCCTACGCTCGCCCCCCTTACAGCTCTCCCTCACGTGCGTGCCCCCTCCTCCCCCCCCCCCCGAAACGAACGCAGGGAGTGGATCTCCCGGCTACACGGACCGGCCTACACACACGCGTCGGACGAACCACCCGACCATAGCCACCATCTAACAGCTCCCTCGTGTTGGGGCCAGCGTCCAAGGATATAGGCGTGCACCTGTAAGACCGAGCGTCCCATACCACCTCGCCTCACCTCTTCGAGGTGACCTCGTGCACTCCTAGCCTCATGGGCTAACCACTGGCACTCTGTCACATTGGGGGTCAATAACTGCAAATGAGGCCTTGGCCAAGAGTTGGTCTCCCTTTTATAATAATGGCCGGCCACAACCACACTTTCCGTGTTCACACTACGTCCGCCCGGACACTGGACGCCCATCCCGACGGCGTCTGGGCTAGATCCCCTCTCTTGTGAGCGGAACATAACATACTTCCCCCCTTAAGAACCATTGATGTCCTCATCAATGAAGTGGGGATACTTAGCTTTCAAAGCTCTAACTGGTTCCCAAGTAGCAAACCTTTCAGATTGACCCTTCCATTTAATTAAGTACTCGTCATAAGCCTTTTGGCGCGAATGACGGGTACGATGATCTAAAACTGCCTCTGGTTCTCGAGGAATATATTCAGCTTGCATATCTTGCCATACATTTTCCTCGATAGACACACAACGTCGGCTTCGCCCAATTTTACTTTAAGGCGGCTGACATGAAACACTGGATGTACACTAACATCCAAGGGAAGAGCCAGCTTATAGGCAACTTGGCAATTCTTCTTTGTGATCAAGAATGGACCACAATATCTAGCTGAAAGCTTATAATGCTTTCCCGTTCGCATAGTCTTGGAATCCTTGGGTATCTTCAGATAGACCCATTGTCCCACATCTAGAGTCCTTGGAGATCTCTTTTTATTAGCATAAGTAGTGACTCGATCACAAGCCGTTCTTATACTATCCTTAGCCAATTCGAGCATTTCTTGCATGTCATACAAGAAATCACGAGCTTTGCGTTCCTCGACTTTTTCTAAACTGATAGCAATCGGGGATTTAGGCTCAAATCCATACATCAGCATGAACGGGCTAAATCCAGTAGCAGCATGCTTGCTACTATTATAGGCAAACTCTAACTGTGGAAGATTCCTTTCCCAATCAGACTGCCTGTGAGAGACATAGGCTCTTAACATGTCCTCTAATGTCTGATTCATCCTCTCAGTTTGTCCGTCGGACTCAGGATGGTCAGAAGACGACATACTCAACTTCGTCTGAAGATGAGCAAACACATCTCGCCAAAATCGGCCAGTTAACTGAGTATCTGGATCACTGACGATATCCTCTGGCAGACCATACAGCTTATAAAGCTGATCAACAAATAAAACCGCCAACTCATGGCTTTTTACTGTCGACTTCGTTGGAAAAAAACTTCACCATTTTTGTGAGTCTATCGACCACAACCCAAATAGCGTCATTGCCCCGACTAGTATTTGGCAAACCAACGATGAAGTCCATGGAAATACTTTGCCACTTGGCATCTAGGATTTCCAATGGATGTAGCAGGCCAGCTTTCCTAAGGCGCTCTGCCTTATTGACCAGACACTGAGCGCATCTCTTCACATAGCTCTCTATGTAAGAGCGCATTCTTGGCCAATAGAAATATCGCTTGACCAAAGCCAAAGTTCTCTGGATGCCTGGGTGCCCAGCGCTGAATATCATGGCATTCGCACAAAATCCTTTGCCGAACCCCACCGATTTCTGGCACGCAGACTTTACCATTTCTGAACAATAGTCCACCTCTAATGGAATATTGTCGGTCTCATCTCTCCAGCACGACTCACTTGGGTCTCCGGATCACCCAAGCTTGTACGCGAGTCATGCCCCGCTTCGACCTCGTTCCATATCTTGCCAAAATAGCCATCGGAAAGACATAGCCCTCGGAGAGAGAGATAGAAATCCGTCGAGATTTCAGCCATAGACAAGGCATTAACCTCAAGAATCCTGTTGAGTGCATCGGCAACTCGATTGCTGGATCCTTTTCTATAACGGATCTCAAAGTAGAACTCTTGCATAAGCTCAACCCACCTAGCCTTCCGGCCTCTAAGATCACCCTGATCACAAACATAGTGCAAGGAATGATGATCTGTCCATGCAACAAACGTAGAGCCATACAAGTATTGTCGCCATTTTCTCAAGGTGTGGACTACGGCATAAAGCTTCTTCTCACGTTGGATAACGCATCTCAACGTCGGAAAGTTTCTTACTTTCAAACGAAAAGGACGTCCATCCTGGTATAACGCCGCACCGATGGCATAATCACTAGCATCCGTCTCAACCACAAACGGTTTGCTAGGAACCACAATGTGCAATATTGGCGTAGTAGGCACCAAGTGCTTTAGTGTCCGAAAGCTCTCATCGAGATGCTCATTCCAGACAACAGAGAGATTACCTTTACGGTGAGGACCCGAAGTCTTCGGCCCTTTCACCACTCCTTTTAAAAGTTGCGTAAGTGGAGCAGCAACCTTAGAGAAATCCTTGATGAATTTGCGAAAGAATCTTGTAAAGCCTAAAAAGGACTTTACTTGGCGCCCATTCTTCAGAATGGGCCAATTTCGCACTTTATCCAATTTTTCAGAGTCGACGCGAATTCCATCGCGAGTAATGATGTCACCCAAGTACAGAAGCTCTTTCTTGAAGAATTCACACTTGGAATGTCACGTTTGTGACTTAGCTACAATGCAAAGTGCCATGCCAAGGAGAACTCCTACGCTTGGATGGTCGCACCTTCGCCCAAGAGACGTGCCTCTTCGCCAAAAGCCACACTCCTTCGACGACTAGTCACACCCCTTCGCTCTACGGGTGCGACTCTTCGCCCAATGGTTGCAGCTCTTCGCCGAAAGGATGTGTCTTTACATCTAAAGTCATGTTTCTTCACCAAGAGATGTGTCTTTTCATTTATGTCTCTTCGTCTCCTATATAAGGAGCCCTTGTATCACACTTTCAATCAATCAAACACAGAGTCTTCTAAGTCTTGTCTCGAGTACAGTTCAAGTTTCTTAAGTCTTAATCATGAGTTTAAGTACTTCATAAAGGATTAGTACCTAGAATCCTCACAATGGTATCAGAGCAATTTTTTTCCCGGGACCCTACGTGTGTGAGCCTCTCACCCTTGACGCTACACTCTACCCCCTTCCCGGCGTTGTATGGAATCTGAAGAACGGTGGCCTACGCACACATCTCGACATGAGGTAACATAAATTATTTCTGTTCTCGTATATAAACATAATACAATTAACCAGAGGCAGCAGCATGGCTGTGTGCATACGTGATTCTCGTGCTACTGCATGGGTAAGAGCGGAAGTGTGTGCCTTTTCAAGTGACAAGGTGTACCTGTGAGTACCCCTTTGTGTGAGCACCCTGTGGCGGATTTCTTGCTCCAACAAGCTGAATTATATGCGGGTTGCTTTGCACCCCTTCGCCGCTGTCTCTTCGTTGGTGCCCCTCCGCATGGTACACCCAACCCAAACGGCACCCTTCTCAAGCGGCATCATCAGCACAGCAAGCCCACGATGGCAACCTTTCGGCAATAATGTTCTACGCCAGGCAATAAGGCAGCGATGCGTTATTTTCACTGTCCAGCCAGCGTTTTTTTTATGCCCAGCGCTGAAGATAATTAAACTTGGCCACCCATTAAAATTTTAAGGGGTTTTGACCGGCCGCCCAAAAAGATCAAGTGGGCACCCTTTGGGTACCAAACATTACAAAAAAATAAAAGAAAAGGCCACCAATGGCAGCCAGTGCAATGAGAATTCAGCACGAGCGTGAGCGATTGCTGCCGCCCCCTCTTCTGCCAATTTTCCATGCTACACAGTCAGGCCTTCGCCTGGTGCACGCGCGGGATTCTTCGCCGTCATGGCCGAAGATGCTTTCGACGTTCCAGTCCCCTATCTCTCGTACATAGACGAGATTCCCAACGCAATTTTGCCGGCGCACCTTCTCCCGGCACCCTAGGTAATACTTATTTCCGATACTCCAGAGCCCGAACAATTGGCCGTACCCGCACCAGAGGTCATTATTATTCCAGATTCTCCAGAACCCGTTCCAAAAACCGTTCCACAACCCATCCCTGCACCTGTTCCCGTGCCACAGGCCATGCCGGTCCACCAAAAATATTTACTTTACGTCACCCACCGCCACGAGACACAGTTCCAGACTTGGGTGGTGTGGCATATTTTTCTAACCTGCGAATCTCAGCACCTTCAGCATTACGAGTTTATCCTTGGGCGCTACCCCCATCTTGCCTACTCACTGGCAGAGTGCAGAGTGGACGTTGTCAACAATATTACATCCCTCCAGCCCCTAGTACGTGTTCACAGCGAGTTACGCATTCCGGAGTACACACCTCTGTCGCCCGCTCCAACAGAAACACCTCCAGTGAAAGAGATAGAGGATCTTGAGGATTCGGACTTCGATTCCGACTTTCTAGCAGAGCTTGGCGAATCGTTAGAACTAGCTTCTCCTGTCTACATGCCTCATACTTCTCCGTCTCCTCGATACTCTCTCTGAGGCAGAACCATGTCCCAAGCAGAAGAAGATGGCCAGCAAGCATCTGATGCTTGCTCTCCTCAAGGAGCAAATGGAAGCCTTACAACAGACTTTTACAACAAGTCTTGCTTCCCACGACACTCGTTTGGAGCAGATGCAGCAGACACACACTTCTTCTCGAGCAAACCCTCCTGCTGCTACACCCTCTTCTTCAAAAGCTTCAGTGGACGCACACGAAGACGAACCAGATCCTACAACAAAGGTAGACAATCATGAATTACAGCTTCTTTATAAAAATTTTAATTCCACAAATTTTGTCAGCGCTTCTTTAGTCAGCAAGCTTCACCTACCAACCCAACAGAGTGTGGAAGCTTTTCAAGTGGAACTTGCAGATGGTTCATTTTTGAACTGCAACAGGAAACTTCAACAGTTACAATTTCAAATTCAGGATTACCAGGATCAGTTAAGCTTTGCAGTAATGCCCTTATCGCACTACGACATGATTCTTGGTCAATCTTGGCTATATTGATCATGTCATCAATTTCAGAGATCATTCCATTCGTCTTTATCATGATCATCGAGAAGTGGAACTTTGTGGTCTTTTTAATGCAAAGCCTATCACCTTGGTCTCAGCTTTACAAGTTAAGCGTTTGGTTCGCAAGCGTGATTGTGCAACAGCCTTGATTATGTTGCGAGAAAAAAAAGCAAAAACGGAAGAAACCTCAAAATCCTCAACATCACCCACTGCTTACTTGCAACAGCCCTTCTTTAAACCATTTGTGGACTTATTTCCTGATGAGCTCCCAACTACATTACCTCCTCGTCGTCCTCTGGATCATACAATCGAGTTGATTCCCGGACAACCTCCTCCAGTTCGAGCTCCTTATCGCGTTTCATATTCAGAATCTCGAGAAATTGAGCAACAATTGGAAGATTTATTGGATAAAGGTCATATCCGTCCCAGCAAAAGTCCTTTTGGCGCTCCAGTCTTATTGGTAAAAAAGAAGGATGGCTCCATGCGTCTTTGCATTGATTATCATGCTCTCAATAAGGTGACGATAAAAAACAAATTTCCTTTACCTCGCATCGATGAACTCTTTGATCAACTATTGGGTTCAAGGGTCTATTCCAAGATCGATCTAAAGTCAGGTTATCACCAGATTCTTGCATTAGAATAGGCAATGAATACAAAACAGCTTTTCGGACAAAGTATGGTCATTATGAATTTCTGGTCATTCCTTTTGGGTTAACCAATGCCCCAGCAACCTTCATGACCTTGATGAATGAAATTTTTGGCCCTTATTTGGATAAATTTGTGATCATGTACCTCGACGACATCCTTGTCTTCAGTAAAACCATGGCAGATCACAAAGAACACTTGCAGATTGTCTTAGAGACATTACGTACAAATGTGTTGTACATCAACAAAAAGAAAAGCGAGTTTTTCAAGGATCACGTGGAATACCTTGGACATGTGTTTTCTGCTACAGGGATTGCTGTGAATCCAAAGAAGATTAAGGCCATTGGTGACTGGCCTCTACCTCTCACTATTACAGATGTGCGATCTTTCTTGGGTCTTGCTAATTTTTATCACACCAAAGTCCATAAGTTCTCAGATATTGCTTCTCCTCTAACGGAATTGACAAAAAAGGATAAGCTACATTGGACTCCTGAAGCAAAAAAGTCTTTCAATGAACTCAAGCATGCTTAGACGACAACACTTATCTTAGCAATTGCAGATCCTACTCAACCATTTGACGTGATGACCGATGCTTCTGATCAAGCATCAGGTGCTGTTCTCATGCAAAATGATCATGTCATTGCTTTTGACAGTCGAAAATTTTCAACAATACAAAGGCGATACCCAGTATATGATAAGGAATTCTTGGCTATCGTACATGCTTACCGCATTACCTTCTTGGCGCAAATTCAGTGGTTAAAACAGATCATCGGTCTTTAACGTATATTTTACTCAACCAGTGATGAATCCTCGTCAAGGAAGATGGTTTGAATTTTTGGCAAATTTTCACATGGTGATTCAGTATATGCCTGGTCTCCAAAATGTGGTAGCAGATGCTTTGAGCCGCATGCCTCAAGCAACCAATTTTGCCATAACAAATGTGCAGATGGAAATTCCTGCGTGTTTCAAGAATGAATATTTGACAGACAAAGACTTTGGAGATGTTTCTCGAGCCCTCAAATCTCTAAGTCCCACTCCGTCAGAGATGAATATGTTTGCAGCATATACAATAGTAGATGAGTTAATCTACTACATGGATCGTATTTGTGTTCCACACAAAGGCTCTTTGAGGAAGATTTTGATACAAGAACATCATGAAGTACCTTTTGCTGCACATCCTGGAATTAACAAAACATATAGGCTTTTGTCAGCAACATATTTTTGGCCGCAGATGCAAGCAGACGTTATTAAGTTTGTGAAAGCTTGTCACTCATGTCAGATCATGAAAGCTTCTCGACAGTTACCTCAAGGTTAACTTCAACCTTTACCCGTGCCTAACGAAAGATGAGAAAGTATCAGCATGGATTTTATTACCACTTTGCCTCGTTCTCCTAAAGGCAATGCTCAAATTCTTGTGGTAGTTGATCGATTTATGAGGACAGTGGTATCTATGGTACAAAGGAGAACATCAGAAGACTTTGTATCTTTATACATTTCCAAAGCAGTAGCAACTCGTATTGCAAAACCATTATTTACAGAACTCTGATTACAAAGTGACACAAATACATGAGGCATGTCCTGCTTAACAAAACAAGAGAGTGATGTACATAGTCTATATACAATGAGTCTTATTAATCATAAAACCATGGAATTCCTAAAATAACATCTGCTCTGGCCAGGCACATGATGTGAAAATCCGCACGCTCAGTTTCTGCACCAATTTTGCATCCACAAAATTGTGTGAGCTTCCATTATCAAGGAGTAACGGAGAAGATCATGCTTATCAAACACTTTGGTGCTAAAAGTACAATTAGTGAAAGAACTGTGTGCTAAATGATGGATTTCAACTTGAATGACATCACAGTTACCTGAGATCTCGTGAATCTGAACTGAAGGACGACCTTGCGGTTTTTGTGTCTTCTTCTTCTTGGGGCAATCCTTGATTTGGTGACCTCTCTGGACACATCCGAAGCAAGCCCCCTTCTTCACTGCATCAGCAACTGAAGCATTTTTGGCTTTCTTCTTCTCCTGAGAAGATCTCGACAGTGATTTGGACTTTTGCTCGAATCAGGGTCGCCTCCTCGAAGCACCCTCACCGGATTGATGATCTGCAGTTCTTTTCTTCTCATAGTTCGCTAGTGGCAAAGGCCAGGACGTTCCATTTGATAAATGGACATCCTCGACATAAGTCGGGGCTTTGTCCTTGATTAAGGCCCAGCAATAATCCTCATGTAATCCTAGCGGGTACATGTGCACAACGTACGTAGAATCCACCTTGCAAAAGGTGAGCGCCTCTTTGAAAGCTGTCATATACTTATCAAAAGATAGAGCTTTCATCGAAAGACTCTGCAATTTGGCATAAGCTTTCAAAGGATCCATTTTGGTGAAATCCCTCTTCAATTTCACACAAAAATCAGCCCACGTCGTAGGCTTCGTTGTCATGTCACGCCACCGTTCATCATGCTCCCCATGGAGATCAAAATACGTGGTCCACTGATGCAGTCAGTTATTTACAGCCAGTTCCGTACATTCCTTCTCCTCCCCTGAGAAATTTGTGGTTTTGTACGGAATCATGGCAGTTGGACCACCCTGTGAACGCCCAAAAGTAGCAATCTGCGTCCGCAATTGTTGGAGATGAGTTTCGTCCTCGGAAATACGCGCAGTCGTCGACTGACCCGTATTTTCCAGAGCGATAAGTCGGGAACTAAGCCCTTGCACGACCCCTTCGAGAGAGGCCAAGCGAATGTTTGTCTAAACGTTCGCGTTTTCCAGAGCGGTAACACGCTGGTCGAAGCTCTAGAAGGTACTTGTAATCCATGTGCATAGAGCATGCGTGAACGGAATTTGAACATTACCTGGCACGTCGTCACGCTGCACATCCAAGCTAGAGGAATCCATGGCAAGGTGCGTGAAAAAATGGAAGTTTCACGCGAAATTGGATCTTTTCCCCACTTTTCGGTCGCGAAGACTTGAACTCCGAAGAGCTCTACGGGTCAGCGTGATCGTCCGAAGGCGAGAGCAAACAATGGCGGGAGCGCGTGAGTGCGAGTAGGTGAGAGAGAGGAGCAGTGGGAGAGAAGCAGAGGGCTGAAAATTGACTCCTTTTGTGAAAATTCACTCTCTGTAAGTGGTTTTTTATAATCTGCAGGTTACAGACCATGTTTTAAAAAAATCCAAAGTGTCTGGCCTTAATTAAAATAAAGGGGGTCACTTAAACATATGAGGGAAAAAAAGTCAAAGAGGGTAGCGCAAGATAATTCGAAGGCTGAGAGAGCTCAGGATTGACGCGTGGAGAGAGAATAGAAATGAGAGGCGCGTGCCCACCCGTGGCTAGCACGCAACAGCTCGTTTCTCCTCCTCAATAGACAGGGAAAAAAAATCCATGCTGGACTTGCTGCTTGCGTTCTCTCTTTGTCCATTTGCGCCAACTCTCTCTCCTCACTTGCGCAACCTCTTCAGCAGCGCAAGAGCTCAGCTCTCTCTGTCTAAGAGGGCGCTCTCTCTCTTTGCGCTGCTGAGAAAGTCTCTCTCTCTTTTCGCTGTTGAGAGAGTCTCTCTCACTCTCTACTTACTTTGTAGTTTTAGAGGGACAACTGTAGAGAGATTAATAAAAACAGAGCATGCTGAATTTAATCTTTAATGAGCAAATTAATACAAACTTCATTGATTTTCATCGAAAATCAGCAAAAGTAATAAAAAAGCTCTAGTTTTCAGCATATTCCCCTGTCAGATCGCTGAATTTTATCAAAAATCAGCAGAAAGCACATTAAATTTCACCTGCACGCCCGCTCATGAGAAGAAAAGCAATTAATTAAACAACAACTTCATCAAAAATTGCATGAAACAATGATTATCCGACTCTAACCAGCCCGTAGGTGTGTACACAGTCCTTCGTGCAGCCAAGCCAGCTCTGATACCATGATATGAACGCAGGGAGTGGATCTCCCGGCTACACGGACCGCCTACAGACACGGGTCGGACGAACCACCCGGCCATAGCCACCATCTGGCAGCTCCCCCGTGCTGGGGCCAACGTCCGAGGACGTAGGCGTGCACCTGTAGGACCGAGCGTCCCATACCACCCACCCTCACCTCCTCGAGGTGACCTCGCGCACTCCTAGCCTCGCGGGCTAACCATTGGCACTCTGCCAGTGGGGGTCGATAACTGCAAATGAGGCCTTGGCCTCCCTTTTATAATAATGGCCGGCCACACTGGCCGTGTTCACACTACGTCCGCCCGGACACCGGACGCCCATCTCCCCCCCCCCCCCCCCCCCCCCCCCCCCCCCCCCCTCCCAAAAAAAAAACAAAAGCCCATTCACCCTCGTGCCCCCATCCTCCACCTGTCCCTGCTCAACAAGCATCCCACTCAACGCCTCCCCATTCAACCCGCCTCCTCCTCACAGCTAGCTTCCAACCTCCCTCCCACTACCACATTCCCACCCTAGCCTTCCCACCTCCTCTCGCCCTTTTCTTGTGGAGGGGAGGGGAGTGTGTGTGTGTGGGTGTGTGATTGCAGCACTACTCTCGACATCAATGCCTTCACCTTCGGTTTCAAACACAGATGGAGTCTCCTGCCCCGCCTCAGATGGGCTTATACGAAGCCCGCTCACCCGGCCCTGCAAAGCCCACCATCTGACTTGATCTCTCAGCCAAGAAGCAAGCGAGCCTTGCAACAGAGGTAAAGCGCCTTCAGGACACTTCTGACAACTGCAAGATTATTGGCACCTTGCCCAGCACAGGCGAGGTGTCACAAGACGGGCACCACGTGCCAATGGAAAAGAACAGCTGAAATGACTTTTAGCACTTCAATAACAACTGAACTGAAAGAGAGAGAGCACGACACACGACACAAAGTGGTGGAATTTCACCCCAGAGAGTATTGGCCCCAAACCTTGGCGCCCCTTTCGGTATTTCTTTATATTGCATCAACACAGTACAAGCTGGTACTCCAGACTCTGCACCTTCTCCAAGAAGCATGCCAGAGAATGAGCCCATGGCCTCATATTTAAAGACCCTAGGCCCCAAAATCAGTTTACATGAAACTCAAAAGCATCTGGTCCAAAAGCAATGCCCAAAAGCTACCAACGCAAATCACAGAATTTTGTACAACTGCCACGTCAGCAGTCAGCGCAAAATGCGGAAATCCGTACAATCTGCCACGTCATCAACCAACGATAAATCCGGAGCGTCCGTACAACTGCCACGTCATCAGTTTTTGCGCAAGTCTTGGGGTGTGTGTGTGGTCCTGCTTTATTTTAATTCCTTTATGTCACTGGGGGCCCATCGGACGGGGTCCCCGTAAGTTGGTAGGACTTCTTCTTTTACTTGTTCTTCTTAGGGCTTAGGCCCCTCGGCCGGGATTTGCAAGTTGGCTCCATTCTTAAGGACTTCGACACGTCAGCAATTTGTGACATCCTCCCTTCTTGAAAGAAAGTAATCGTCCGCGATTACAGCATATCTACAAAACAACTCAAGTTAGCTCAAAAATTTCCGAGGGACAATCAGTTTGCTCTTTCTTTTGTTAAGGAGTTTGGCTTTTCCTTTCGGCTCTTTTAATCAAGGAGTTGGCTTCTCCTTTGTCCAAATCGAACTCTTGATATTCCGGCGTAGTGAAATTAGCCATCACATCCAGACCGCACTAATCTTCCACGGGTGTCTTGATGCACTAAACTTACATACCCAGGCAATCTCATCCAATTAGGAACATTCAGTGGTCGGATGGCACATCACAATGCAACACAAATGCTCACATATGCATGTTACAAGACATAGAAACATAAAGTCGCCGATGAAACCACCCCCCCCCCCCCCCCCCCCCGGCAAATAACCATCCCAGTCCGGGCCATGAGCTGTTCAACGACTCCCTCATCACTCCTCCTGCAAATAACCTAAAAAGGTCCGAGCCATGAGATATAGAGGCCTTTTACAACCAAACTCCCCCCAGACCGCAGTCTGTGTCGTTTGGAGGTGTTGAGAGTAACCACTACTCAGACTTCTTAATACTCCCCTCGTAAATAACCATGCAGGTCCGGGCCATGAGTAAACAACAATAATACTCCCCCCGTAAATATCCGGGCCATGAGTAAACAACAATAATACTCCCCCCGTAAATAACCACAGGGGTCTGGGCCATGAGTAAAAACAACACTTTTCAATCATTCAATACTCCCCCTACAAATAACCACAAGGGTCCAGGCCATGAGTATGAACAAGCATTCTCAAACATTGTTTCTCACTACTCCATCCAGGAGTAAAAAAATCACCAATCATTGAAACCAGTATTAAAACCAGAGTCAGACAATTCAAATCGGCACCAAGACAGGTTTAAAATAGATACCATCCATTTCAAACAAAGTTTCAAACAATACTTTCTCAAACAAAGTTCAAAAGTATCTAACTATAAAAACAACTAGATAGTTCATTCAGGGTTTTGTTCGGACAACCGAACTTTGAGAACGACGGGCTTGCCCTTCTACATCACGGTGATGGCTCGGTTCTGAACCTGGAGAGTCGCATCATTCTTATCATGCCAAGGCATGCCCAAGAGAATGTCACAATTGCCCAACTTCATAATGTGGAAATCGGCTTTTCCATGATAATCTTGGATAGTCACTGGAAGAGCACCAATGAGCGGTACCACTTTCTAAGTTTGCCATGTGGCTCAGCTTCAATTTCTCCACCCACTGCATCATAATCAAAGTGCATCTGCTTCAAGAATTCTGGATGGATGAAGTTCTCTGTAGCTCCTGGGTCAAAGAAAATTAGGGCTTTCAAACCGTTGACTTTGCCATATGCTCGACACAATTCATTTGTACTTTCAAGGAGTATGCCATAGATGTCAGGTACTAATCCAATGGCCGGTTTAGCTCGTTTGGCTGGAGATGGTCCTGGGTTTCTGTCGACCATCGGCGTGGGCTTCAGCTCTGCTGGTATGTCAGTGCGTTGGGGACAACCAAAATAGTTATGTCCTGTTTGAAAGCATCCAAAACATCAGCCTTCTTGTAGTAAGGTATCTTGTTGTTGAGGTGTCAAACGAAGCCTTTGCGGTTGGCTTTCACGAGACTCTCGAGAATTTGTTCTTTGTTGGCGAGAGTTGTGGTTAGTGGCCGGAGGTTCTTCTGTGGTAAACTCTAGCTTTCCCTTCATCAGTTCGTAGCCGACCGCGGCATGGTCCATAAGCTCTTGCATGGTAGAGACTTGCTTGGAAAGACAATATTCCTGCAATGGTGATGGTAGTCCAATGGTGTAGCGCTCGCGTTGGTCCTCCAAGGAAATGAACTTAAAGAAGGACACCGGTAGGTACACGTCGAGAAACCTATGGTTATAGTCGTCCATGGTTTCGGTGGCAAGCATTTTCAAGTTGCCCCACTCTGCCAAAATCCGGACTTCAAACATAGAAGTCATGTAACTGCGTGCAAAAACTGTCTTGAAAGTTTGCCAAGTCCTTGGAGCATGCGGTTGTGTCGCGATTGGACTCCACCATTGCATAGCATTATCTTTAAGAAATCCTGCTGCTCGAGAAATCTTGGATTCTTTTGTGTAATTCCCAAAGCATACATGATGTCGAATTACTGTAGGAACTGCAATGCTTTCTTTTGATCTTTCACCCCGGAAAAAGTGAAAATTTTGATTGTCGTGCCGCCATCCTTGAAATCTTTGGGTTGGTTAGGCGCATAACCCGGGTACGGATAATAAGGGTATCCATATGGACTCAAGCCGTTGTAGCCTGGTGGTGGTGGTGGTGGTGGTGGTGGGGGTAATGGCGGTGGCAAAGGTGGTTGCACTGGATCAGGGTCCGATGGTTGCACCATATTACTGAAGACTCCCTCGATCAGAACACACGACAGGGAAGGTTGCCGGTTGGAAGCTCTCGTACTTTCTGGTGCCGGAGGAGCAGGTACCACATGTGGCATTAGAGAGGGTAACATGTAATTCAAAATTGTTAAAAACTTTGCAGCATCAGAAGATTCTGCTGAGGATGCTACAAAAGAATATTGTGAAGCTCGTCGATAAGAAACTGCAAATATTTTGATGAATCCATGAACGCTATGTCTTGGGTTCTTTATGGCTTATGCCCTGTAAGACATGAGCGGTGAAGACAGGAGCGCGCCCGATGCGCGATGAAGTAAAGGGTGGGAGTGGCTAATAAGTAAGGGGTCAGAGCACGGTGATTCTTCAAATAAAATTCCAGTAGCCTTTGGAAGCCCTGGTTTTCTTTGTCTGCTCTTTTGTAGGACCGGTATGCTTTCAGAAAAGCACACGCCTGATGCTATGATACCACTGTCACAAGACGAGCACCACGTGCCAATAGAAAAGAATAGACTGAACAAACTTTTAGCACTTCAATAACAACTAAACTGACAGAGAGAGAGCACGACACGCAACAAGGAATGGCGAAAGTCCACCCCAAAGAGTATTGGCCCCAAACCTTGGCGCCCCTTTCGGTATTTCTTTATATTGCATCAACACAGTACAAGCTGGTACTCCAGACTCTGCATCTTCTCCAGGAAGCAGGCCAGAGAATGAGCCCATGGCCTCATATTTGAAGGCCCTAGGCCCCAAAAGCAGTTTACATGAAAAGCCTTCAAACTCAAAATCATCTGGTCCAAAAGCAATGCCCAAAAGCTGCCAACACAAATCACGGAATTCCCTACAACTGCCACGTCAGCATTTAGCGCAAAATGCAAAAATCCATACAGTCTGCCACGTCATCAGCCAGCGGAAAATCCGAAGCGTCCGTACAGCTCCCATGTCATCAGTTCTTGCGCAAGTCTTGGGGTGTGTGTGTGGGTCCTGCTTTATTTTAATTCCTTTATGTCACTGGGGCCCCATCGGACGGGGTCCCCATAAGTTGGTAGGACTTCTTCTTCTGTTACTTGTTCTTCTTAGGGTTTAGGCCCCTCGGCCAAGATCTGCAAGTTGGCTCCATTCTTCAGGGCTTTCAACTTTGACACGTCAGCATTTTGTGACACGAGGTGCATGATCTCCTCCAGACCCGCCTTCTCTCAAAGGTAAGAAAGATAATCGACATATAGCTCCTCAGGCGTGGATACTACCAGATCAAGATTGAAACTCCCGAGATGGCGACCAAGGTCATTTCCCTCCCATTTAAAATGAGAGCTCGTGTCAAAGAAATGACTTCTGATGTTGATAGAACTCTGGAAAAGCATTGAATCTTCGAAAATCTTCAATCTTTGAGTTATCAGAAACCTTTGTCTTGAACCTTTGCTTCTTGCGAAACCTTTTTGCTTTGACTGCTAAGTCCCATATCATTGCATTGTTCAAAGACTTTTTAGAGGAATCTGTCTTAATCAGGTTAACTGCAACAAGAGGTTGATCTTTAAAATTCTTCATGCGATGTAAGATTTCTGGTTCAAAATCTTCCAATAATTGCGAAATATTTGGGGAAGAGGAAATCTTCTCAAGGTACTCTTTAGCTAGGGTAACTTCAACTTTAGTAATCACTGGAGAGGATTTTGGCTTGAGACTGTAATCATCTTCCAATAACGAATCCCAAAATTCTTCAGAATCATCTTTTGGAACTGTAACTTCATGACTTGTAATTGGCATATTATCATCCAATAAAGAATCAAAGAAAGCATAGTCGTCTTCAGACTCTGAATTTGCAACTATCTTCTTATCTTTGTCTTCATCAATTGATTCAGGAGAAGTTAATGAATTTAAAAATTCATCAATAATAATATCTGCATCTGCATCGGAAACCATATTCTCTTCATAATCCATTGTATCATGTCGCTTGATTAGTACACGTGAGGCTTGAATCATTCTTTTCGCATGAGAAAGCCCGTGTAAAGTAAATTCACGTCCGTCTTTGAACAAATTGATAATATGTCCTTGAAAGCTAATTGCTGGATCATATTGAAATAACCAATGTTGACCAAGAATCATGTCGTAATAAGATAAAGGCATGACTTTAAAATCCAATTGATTTGCATAAGTTTGAATCTCGAACTGCAACTGTCGAACTGTCTGATCACAAGTCAAAATTGATCCATCTGCTAATTCCACATCATGTAAGTGAGATGTCTTCTGAGTTGGTAAGCCAAGCTATTGAACTATCTGAGTGCTGACGAAATTATTCGAGCATCCGCAGTCCACCAAAATATTGATGTAGCGACCATTAAGTGTTCCAAGAAGGCTCAAAACTTGCTTTGAGAGAGGCTCCAAAACTGAAGAATTGCATTGAGCATGCTTCATAAAAATACTTGCATCCTCTGAGACACGAATCGTATTGACCACAGATTTTCCTTTATCCTTAACAGATTCTGGTTGTTCAAAATTCGATGATGTTTCCGCATTGGAATTTCTTTTCAAATTAGACGGATTTGGTCTCTTTGGACATTGATACCATCTATGGTCACCACTGCAAATTGTACATAATCCTTCCTTCCTTGAAGTCGAAGATGTATTTGACGAAGAGCCTTGCTGAGGATTGGAATGCCGATCTTCAGAAAAGTCACGTCCTTTACCACGATCTAGTGGAGGAACATGTAAAGAAGATCTGCTTTCAGATTGTCAATCTTGAGAATAGAACCTTGAAGTTGAATAAGGTTGCGTTGCTTGCTGTCTGAACTGAGACTGATGTTGCTGACTTTGGCTATAGTTGTCTCTGCAATCGCGCTGTGAAAAGCGAGCGCTGTTTGAAGATCTGTTACCAGGAAGAAAATTCCGTGTAGGGCGCCGATTATCGCCAAGACGCTCCACATAGGCAATTGCAGCATCCAAAGTGGTAGGGTTGTATTTGTGCACATCGTCCTTCAAGTTGGGTTCGAGTCCGTCGATAAAGCTGTGAAGTTTATCAGAGGGACTAAGCGTCTCTATCTCCAGAGTTAGCCTTTGAAACTCTGTGATGTACACCTCAGTCTCATTCATTTGCACGCACAACCCACTCACTTTGTTCGTGATCATAGCACTCTCCATAAGACGGAAAGCTCTCTCTTTCCCTAAGAACTAAAAGGAACCTTGAGCAATAAAGATCACTAATCTTAAGAAAATACAACATTCATTCCGCTGCACCTAACATTGGTATCAGAGCTTTTTGAAGTGTTCTGCATTACTCAAGGAAAGAACCACAAGAATTTTTTTTGCTTGTTGAGGTCGCACGAACCCAAGTTTACTTGGGCGTGGTGATTCCTAATCGTGTTTTGTTGAAGAGTGACAGGAATCCCAAGAAAGAAGGGCTTGTCCAGCCTCCCCTTGTGTCTCTTTTCACTCATTGAGAGCGGACAGTGCACTTAGCGGCCGGCCAATCGACGTGAGGTGGGAAAAAGCTACCTTGGTGTGAGCGCAAGGCCGCCAAGGGGTGCGCCCGCAGAAAAGGGTAGAGCTCGGGTGAAGAGAAGATCCTTCTCCAACGCGATTTGCAAGCGAAAGAGAACCTCAAGACCCGCAAGAACCCAAGTTCCTCGTGAACTTAAGAACCCAAGAACCCACAAGAACCCACGATTGCAGGATGATCATCACTCGAAGCGGAATGGATACTTCGCTTGGAGGTGATTAGCATGAGAGAGGCGAAGAAGAATTTTCCCGACCGGGAGGTTTTTCCGACCCTCCCCCTTTCCCATCTACGACGAAGATTGCACTAACTCCTATGGAGGCTTTGCAGCAATTTTTTCTGAAACAGAAGTTAGAACGAGAAGCAAGAAATGCACAAAGAAAAGCAAAAAGAGAGCGTGAACACGAAGAAAGAATGGCAGCCATAAAGCATGAGTACAAAGAAAGGAAAGCCGCCTTGTTGCAACTCTTTTCTCAAATGCCGGCACAGATGCACGAAATTCGGGAAAAGGAGACTCTCCGTTTCTTCTTCTCCAAAGCATGACACACAGGATTTGCATGATTGTGTGAAGCATGATGATGATTTGATTGATAATGATTTGCATGATGATGAGAAGCATGATGAATGGAATGATAATGATTTGCATGATGATTTGAAGCACAATGATAAGCATGATGATTTGGATGCCAATGATTTGCATAATGATTTGGATGACAATGATAAGCATGATGATTTGCATGATCAAGATGTGATATCTCACAAGCATGATGATTTGCATGATCAAGATGTGATTTCTCACAAGCATGATGAGTTGCATGAAGAGGACGTGATTGTTCACAAGGATGATGTGTTAGTGGATGCTTTTTCTAGCGAAGCTAACCTCGTTGTAGATTCGATCAATCACGAAGAACCGATCTTGGCTTTCAAGTCGAGGTCCAAAGAACCCCCACAGGATGATTCGATCATTCAAGATGAACCAATCTTGGCTCTCAAGCCTTGGTCCAAAGAACCATCACAGGAAGTATTGTGTTCGCATGATTGATACGCACGCATTGTTCGAGTGTTTCATTCATGAAGGTTTCCTGTATTTTAGTCAGCATCGTTATGTGATCCCTTTTCCTAGGCATGACATACTGTATGTTGAGCACGTTTCTCTCATGGATGAGCACGAATGTATGCGGATTGTGCATGAAAAGTTGAAAAGTTTGTACGTCAGGAAGTCACATTTCATGTCTCTTCCTTGGCATGACACAGTTGTTGACAGAGCACATGACAGTATGAGCACCAAGCATGGGCATTTCCATTGTGATTTGCCACAGTTGATTGATTTTGATCAAACAGAAAAGATTCAATCGCATTGTTTGCATGTGTTTGATGAACGGGTTGTCACTCTGTCTCTATGTTCATCTACATTGCATACAGTCTTTCGCAAAGACAATATTTTTTTCCTTCACTTTACATGGAATGGGTATGTTCATGGTTTTGTGTTGGAGATGGTTTCAGGAATTTTCAGTCATGGAGATTCTTGAAGATGGAAGAAGCACGACTCTAGACGAAGTTGAAGCAAGAAAGGAGATTCAAAAGACTTTGTGTCGCTTTCGGCGTGGCCCAAAGAAGCAAGCGTTGCAGACCTTTATGAAGTTCAAGTACTGCACGACCCACACATCAGAGTGGGCCGGCGAAGAGTCCCTTCCAGGATTCCGGATGCTGTTGGCGATCTCTATCAATGCCATACAGTTCGGTACCAGTACCTCACTTTGAAAAGGAGGGGATGTCACGTGACACATCCCAACCCTATGTGTCCGTGGACAAGCTACACCACAGCAGGGTTCAGTCAGTTCAGTCAAGTTTAGATTAGCAGTGATCTGGCACTTTTGTGAGTCTATTCGTAGACCGTGCATGCCCAGTCACTTAGCATAGATGCATATCCTCTGGTTGCACACAGCATGATCATCGAAATTCCCATCAGAATCCATTAGCATCAGTTAGGGGAATTTTCCAGTGCATTTAGCCTATTTTCCTATTTATTGGATTTTCACTTATTATTTTTAAGTGACTTTCCAACAAAAGTAGGTAGGGCAATTTTGCTAAGTTAATATATAAGCAAACCCAAGTTAGCACTTTCTGGAAGAAGAGGCAGCAGGAGCACCTTGCTCAATAGGCAACTTCTCAGCAAGACCAACCCCCGCGACTACTCTGGCGTTTTCTCCACAGAAGACCTAGTGTTTTTGCATCAGATCAGCCTTGGCGATTTGTGCACAGCAGATCAGCCCCGGCGTCATCACGACGCAGCAGATCAGCCTAGCGTTTTTGCATTTGCAGAACCCCAGCGACAGAAGGACCAATTTCAGCCCCTGGCGTTTTTGGATTTCAACAGCAAATTAAGACCAGCATCATTCACCTAAAGTGTAGCAGATTTAGCCCGTAAAGACCATCAGTTTTCAGCCCTAAGAAACCTCATTTTTCAGCCAAGAAAACGCAGCCAAAACAGTCATTTTCAGCCACCGAAACAATCCCGAGATTCAGCAATTAGAAGATCTCAGATTTCAGCCGTCAAGTCGCCGTAGTCGTCATCGGCATAGTCCCATTGCATCGGTCCATTGCATTCGCATTGTACACCTTTGTGCAATCAAAGTAGACCACTCTCGCCGACGAGAGTGGGGCCTTCGGAGGAGGGTTTTACAACCTCTCGGGTGTCGTATCTCTTCTCTCTCCTTCTCTCAGTCTCATTCACTTGCATGCACAACCCACTCACTTTGTTCGTGATCATAGCACTCTCCATAAGACGGAAAGCTCTCTCTTTCCCTAAGAACTAAAAGGAACCTTGAGCAATAAAGATCACTAATCTTGAGAAAATACAACATTCATTCCGCTGCACCTAACAACAGCATTAAAAATTTTATAAAGTAATTGAAGTTCGCGATTGTCTACCTTATCAGTTGGATCTGGTTCGTCTGATTCGTCCACTGAAGCTTCGGAAGAAGTTGTTGAAGATGCTGCATTAGTAGTTCGAGAAACAACAGGTCGACTTCAAGAAGTGTTTTCCGTGTGCATCTCATCCAAGCGAGTGTGAAGTGATGCGAGGCTTATGGAAAGTGTGGCCATATGCTCCTTGATAAGAGTAAGGGCATCATCAGATTAACCACCTCCATCCTGAGAATTCGGTATGGTTACGCCTCAAAAGGAACTCTTGAACAGATGTAGATTCTTGTTCGGGAACAGGTTATGGGACGGGTGCTCCGTGAGCGGAAAATCTCTCTGGAATAAGTTTGCGCTCTGGAGTCGGGGGATTGGGAATAATTATCACTTTCGGCTCTGAGCAGAAGAATCCGGAATCACGAACACTTCATGTGTAGTGGAATTATCGGGGAATTTTGTCTGACAGGTTATCCAACTGCTCTCATCGGCGAAAGGTACTGCGCACAGAGTGTGCACAAGGCCAACGCGAGTGGGTTTTCTCTTTGTTTTTTTAAGTTAGTTTATTTGGGGTTTTTTTTTTTATCAAGTGAGTGAGTTCACATTGGTTTTTAAAAAAATTGGGTCTTTGGGCGGCCAACTTAAATCAAGTGACTTAAGGTCACTTGAATAATCTGAAAATTGAATAAACTGCCGAGCGTAAAAACAGAAAGACCCAGCCAGTGTAGAAATAAGTCCAGCGAATGTCTATTGGCAGCGTAAAACAGCCAGCGCTTGCAAATTAGAAGGCAGAGTTTCAACATGAGGTGACGTTTCAGCCAGCGATAAAGTGTTAAATCTGCCAGCGCTTCAGAAATTCAGCCTTGCATAGCAAAATTCAGCAAGCTTTTCAGATTTGCAGCCAACATTTGTAGAAATTCAGCCCATCTGCGAGTCTCATGGCGCCAAGTGATTTGAGAACCGTTCGCGTGAAGGGGTGCAATCCTTGGGAAGGAGTGCGAACTCTTCAAACTGAAGGGGCACTTCCAAGGGGTGCAAGCATTGGGAAGAGGTGGCACCTGCCGGCGTGGTACCCTTTCGCATGAAGGGGTGCGACCATGGGTTTGAAGAGGTACTACCCGAGGAAAGAGCGCTCGAAGAGGCTCCAGCAGAAGTTGTCCCGAAAGTCACCGGGTACGCCACACAAACTCTAGGTATGCCACACACTCGCACACACTATTGTCCCGTTCTGTTTATGCTGCTTTTTTATGTATAGAATTAAATCAGTTACCTCATACCATCGAGGAAGAAGTTGAATTCCATCTTTCTTCTGCTTCCATGCAACTCCGAGAAAAAGGGGGGGGGGGAAGAGGGTAGCGGTGAGGGTGAGAGGCTCACAACCTTCGGGTCCCGGAAAAAATTTGCTTTGATACCACTGTGAGGATTCTAGGTACTAATCCTTTATTAAGTACTTAAACTCATGATTAAGACTAAAGAAACTGAACTCAACTTAAAGAAAGACTCAGAAGACTCTGTGTTTGATTGATTGAATGTGTGATACAAGGGCTCCTTATATAGGAGACGAAAAGACATAAATGAAAAGACACATCTCTTGGTGAAGAGACGCGACTTTAGACGTAAAGACATCCTTTCGGCGAAGAGCTGCAACCATTGGGCGAAGAGTCTCACCCGTAGAGCGAAGGGGTGTGACCAGTCGTCGAAGGAGTGTGGCTTTTGGCGAGGAGACACGTCCTTTGGGCGAAGGGGTGTGACCATCCAAGCGCAGGGGTCCTCCTTGGCATGGCACTTCGCGTATCTGCAACTAGGAGTAGATGTATTGCTGTTAACATAGTCACAATCGTGACAAAGAGCCTCCATAGGAGTTAGTGCAATCCTTGGCGTAGATGGGGAAGGGGGAGGGTCGGAAAAACCTCCTGGTGAGGAAAACTCTTTTTCGCCACTCCCATGCTCACCACCTCCATGCGAAGTATCCATTCTCCTTCGGGTGATGACCATCCACTGAAGTCTTGGATTCTTAAGTTCACGAGGAACTTGGGGTCTTGTGGTTCTTGGGTTCTTGGGTTCTTGAGGGTCTTGAGTTCTTGAGGTTCTTGAGTTCTTGAAGTTCTTCTTTAGCTTACAATCTGTGTTAGAGAAGGATCTTCTCTTACCCAAGCTCTTCTCTTTCCCACGGGCGCACCCCTTGGCGGCCTTGCGCTCACATTAAGGTTGCTTTTTCCCACCTCACGTCGATTGGCCGGCCGCTAAGTGCACGGTCCGCTCTCAATGAGTGAAAAGAGGCACAAGGGGAGGCAAGACAAGCCCTTCTTTCTTGGGTTTCCTGTCACTCTTCAAAAACACGATTAGGAATCGACACGTCCAAGAGGACTTGGGTTACGTGTGACCGCAACAAGCAAAAAAAATTATGCGGTTCTTGTGGTTCTTTCCTTGAGTGATACAGAACACTGCCAAAGCTTTGATACCAATGTAAGGTGCAGCGGATGTGAATGTTGAACTTTGCTCAAGATGAGTGCTCCGAACTGTGCTCAAGGGTTCCTTTTACTTACGGAAGGGAGAGCCTTCCTTTCCTTTAGTGAGAGAGTGCAATGGACACAAACAAAGTGGTGAACACTATGAATGAAGGTACATCAAACTGAGAGATAGAGAGAGAAGGATACGACACCAGAATGTTGTCAAAACCCTCCTCCGAAGGCCCCACTCTCTATGGCGAGAGCGGTCTACTATTGATTGCACAAATCTCTACAATGCTTTTGACTTGCCGACACTGTCAACGACAATGAGGACGACGACAAGACGGGCTGAAATCTGAAAACGCTAAGGGCTGAAATCTGCAAATCTTTATCTGCTAAATTCTGACTCTATGTCGATGACGATGTCGATGGCGACGATGCGACGACGACGCGCTGAAAACGCAGATTTCAGGAGGCTGAAACTGCAAACTATGCTGGATTTGACCGTGCGGTAAGGATCTGCTGCGGGAAGGTGAGATCTGCGAGGTTAGGGACTTTTACTGCGATGTCTGACTGCTGAAAATTGAAAACGCTGATGCTTCTTGGTGTTCCGTCGTGGTGAATCTGTTGCTGTGGAAATCTGCTAATGCTAGGGCTGATCTGCTGTTCTGCTACTGCCAAGGCTGATCTGCTATGCAAAACGCCAGGGCTGGTCTGTCATGCGAAAACGCTAGGCCTTGCTTGTTGCAAATCGCTAGGGTCTGTTGTGCAACACTAGGGTCTGCTGGGGGGATCTTGCTGAGATGGTGCCTGTTGAACGCTGAGTTCCTGCTGCCTCTTCTGCCAGAAAGTGCTAACGCTAGGTTTTCTTATATACATCATTGGCCAAATTGCCCTACCCAGTTCAAAAGTCACTTAAAAATAATAAGTGAAAATTGGCTAAAATAGGGATAATACGTCTATGCACTGTAAAAATGCTCATGATGGGTTCTGATGAAATCTGATGATCATGTTGTGTGCAACCAGAGGATATGCATCTAATCTAAGTGTTTGGTCATGCACGGTCTGCGAACAGACTCGCAAAAGTGCCAGAACACTTCCTAATCTAACTGAACTGAACCCTTGCCATGATGTAGCTTGTCCACGTACACATAGGGTTGAATGTGTCACGTGACATGCATTCACATACTTCCATGAGACAGTGGAGTATATAGATGCTTACACCTACCTTGGGGTGGTCTTTAGTGGACCAGCATTTTCATTGAGAGCAGCGGAGCCAGAGCATATGCAGCATTGGGTGGATTGGAGAGGATGTATTCACAGATTCAGTTTCAGGAGCCTCAGACGAAGCTCTGGCTTTTTGACACTCTAGTGGCTTTCGCATTGCTCTATGGAGTTCAGGTATGGGGGCTTTCATTGGACCATCACGAGGGGTCAGGTCACACTTATGGATGGGGAGACATGGAGAAGCCTCTGGTCTCTATGATCTCGCGGCTTATTATAGCCAAGGCTTCAATACCACATGACATTATTCGAGCACAGCTAGTTGCCCCCCCACTAATGGTTGAGGCGCTTACCAGATCAATCTCCTTTATACACCGATTGTAGGACCTCCCCAAAGATAGATATGCGCACCTAGCACTTAAGTCCCCTCGACAGTTAGCTATGCAGGGAGATATAGCATGCTGGTATGGGGAGATGACATCATGGTTTCGTGTACATGGGTTCAGCACGGACAGATCGCCCCCCTTCCAGTACTCATTGGATGCACCCTCTCTGACTCTTACATAGTCCAAGATCACCAAGCTTATCCGCCAGAACCTAACTCAGTTGGATACCAGGAGGACTTGGATCCCGGGCACAAAGATGGCTTTCTATAGAGAGCATCTTTTCCAGCTTACTGAGGATGGTTTTGTGATGAGGCCCAAATACATGGACACCCACTTATATTATGGAATACAATGTATTGGCCAGATACGCACACCTTCACACCAGCTTCAGGTCGAAACCAGTAGATACAACAGAGTACCAGTAGAGGCCACGACATGTCCCCTATGTCACATGGAGCCTAAGACACAGTTGCACTACACATGCCACTGCCCAGTTCGCTATGAGATATGAGACCGCTTTCACTGCCTGTTCAAAGAGGGCTTTCGACCACTCTCTAGAGTCATAAGGTATGAGGACCAGAGATGTCTGGGTCTGTTTTTGCTCAAGCTACATAGACACAGAGAGAGCTTGATGAGAGGAGAGGCTAGTCAGTCTCAGAGACGGATCACAGACTTCTTTAGAGCGGGCACTGGGCAACCAGAGGAGCAACTACCGTAGCAGAGCTCACATTCTCCTCACACCAGAGGCATGCTCATCGATCAAGCGATTGAGCTATGGAAATCCAAACGCCCACGATTGCGGAGGACTACACAGCATCGACGGAGGCTGCATCAGAGGATTCAGATCACTTTGGCCCGACATGCACGACCCTTGGTCAAACTACTAACCATGGAGGAGATTGATGAGATCCGTCGGCGACCAATGATGGATCTCCTGTGACTTAGCTCTTTTGAGGATTGTACAATGTACACCCTGCTCAGCCTTTGTATCACCTATTACCCATTATATCCCCACACACACAACCACATTGTGTTGTATTAGCCCTAAGTCACTAGTTTCACCCCGCTACTCATATCCTACACAGTTTCAACTAGCTGCTTAGTTCACATCTAGCAGTTCAAAATTCTATAGTACCCCTTTTTCAATACCTTTGTTATTTTCCGTACTCAAACATTGTATCGGATTCACCGTGTTGTAACTTTTAGTCTTTTTGGTCTCAGAGATCATTTTGGCCTTTTGAAGACGTTAATATAACATTTCATTTCTCTCTCTCTCTCTCTCTCTCTCTCTCTCTCTCTCTCTCTCTCTCTCTCTCTCTCTCTCTCTCTCTCTCTCTCTCTGTGTGTGTGTGTGTGTGTGTGTGTGTGTGTGTGTGTGTGTGTGTGTGTGTGTGTGTGTGTGTGTGTGCGCGCGCGCAGTTGATTGCAACTAAGGCTCAGTTTTGTTGTGGAAGGATCACGGATGGGCCAGAGCTTAAGCGGTTGGCTATCTGGATTCTGAGTTCAGAGAGCCAATGATCTTGTGCTTGGGAGTACAAATCTTCGCAGGTTGGCCAAGAAATCAGTTGTAATCAGCTTCAATAGCGGATCCTTTAGTTGTATGGGAGTACAAATCTTCGCATGTTGGCCAAGAAATCGGTGGCAATAGCGGATCCTTTTGATATATGGGAGCAGCAACAGGAGCAGGCACCCAACAATAATTTGTTTTCAAGGAGACGGAGCATACTAATGCGAGGAACCCTCCCCATCACCATTCAATATTAGACCTTTTGGCTCCAGAATCATGATTTGACTACTTATTACTCCCGATGTAGCATATTTCATTTTGATGTATCAGGACTTTGAGGCATTATGTCCTTTTTCGGATGTGGATATGCTCTAGCTTTCATTTTGGATCTTACTACATGACACATGTACTTGAGATTTTGTTGTCCGTTTGCGAGACTCAAGACTGTGGTCATGACCAATGGCGACTAGCTAGATAGTAGACTCATTTCTTGTGATTTCTATCCAGATTTTCCTTGTAATATTTAATATAGAAACTAAGAAATGTAGTGATATGACACAATCTTTTGCAACATCTAAGGCATTGCTAGACTGAGATCAATCTGATTCGATGTTTTCTGATTCAATGTTTTCTGATTCATATTTAAGTTTAGGCTATTATTTGATGCTTCTTCCTAGTGCAGTATATGCTTTTGTCTGCCACTATTATTGTAAAGGTTTTCCTCATTTTTGCAACTCCCATTCCAGCACCCCCAGTTCCCTGTTCTAATGCCAGTTCACAGTTATCATTCCAACAGTGCAGAGAGACGTACTTTTCCTAAGTCCAGGTTAAGAACGCACAACAAAAGCCAGATAGTATAACTGTGTTTTCCTTGTTATGCCCACGCCATTACAAGCAGCTGCTTGTTTCTGCTAGACTTAATGACATGATCATGAAATTCTCATTGAGAAAGGCAATGATATTTTTCTGTTCATAGGGCAACATGAACAAGAGCACTCTTCCTTGAAGATAGACCGCCCAGACCCTCGATGAGCAACCTTTCAAAAAGCATCATTTTGCTCCCACATACTACCTAATATCTGTCTTAGGCTTTTTGTCCAACCATCAACATAAGCATGGATACAAAAAACTCAGACTGGAAGGAAAAGCTTACTCATGGTGGTGGTCATGGGAATGATGGTGGTGCTCGTGCCCCTCCTCATGGTGGTGGTGGTGGTCATAGGAATGATGCTGGTGCTCCTCATGTTGATGCTGATCCTCGGCGTGAGGCTCCATCTCTCTCCACTCTCTATGTCTCTCTCTGTGCGCGCAGCTGAATGCAACTCCAATCGTTGGTCAAGACTCAACACTCTGGAGTCACAGTCCAGACCTGTAAAAGCATTGGCACGCCCCTGAAGGGGGCCCGCTAAAGGAGGGCCCGCTAAAAAAAAAAAACAGATCTTTTAGAACTACACAAGGAGTCCTTAGTAAAGCTTGAGAATTAGTGCACCTGGCAAAAAACTTTCTTTTCTTAAATTTCTTATAGATCTTTTTTAGAGGTGTTAACTTCTCTTTTTAAAGAGAGAATTTTGGGTCACACACAATCTTTCTTATCCTCTTTCACTTTTATTTTCTCAGTTTGTTACAATGCTTCCAAGTGATTTTTCAAACATTATTTTTTATGTTTTTAGAATATATTGTAATCTAAATATTTTATTGTCACATTTTTTTTCATAAAACATAATTTTATTGTGATAACAAATGTTTTAAAAAGTTAGTGTGACTCTTTTGTTTTTCCTCAAGAAGAAAGCTTTTATTATTAACTTCTTCTCATAGCCTTATATAGGCCATAGTGAAATCTCTCTTGTTTTTTCCTTGCCCAAAGGAATGAGGCCTTAGTTTTTTTTGCTAATGAAAAGGAGAGGTTATTTTTTTAAAAATACACAACTTTTACTTTTATTTTATTGGTGGATAGAAGTAGTGGATATGTATTACACATTGAAGATATCCAAGGAATCATGAACTTGGGGATTTGTGAATATCATGAGAATGGGCACCTTTTTGTTGTATGTGATTAATTACAATTGGGATAGCTGGAGCATAATGGTTAATTATTGTGATGTCTTTCTATTTTTTATTAACGGTGACTTGATGACTTGTAGATTGAAGTTGTGGAGTTGAGAGAAGGCCTCGACAATAAATAAATTCCTTGGTCATTTCACATTTGCACAGTGTTTTAGATCTTTTATTAACAATCCACTTTGGTTGCTTTGTAAAAGGGATAGTGAAAACTCACTCTGAGAGGGTCATGCAATAAGTGATATGCTCCACTCATAATTAAAATGGAACTAAATGCAAAAGAGGGGCCTCCAATTTTTGGCACCAATAAGTAATATCAAATATTAAATACCAAACTCTATAAGATGGAGGTGCAATGGAGTAGTGGAGTTTGGAGCTACAATCTTTATGCTATTCTTGTGTAGATGCTCTCAATTCTTTATTTTCCCCTCTCTTAACCTATGCCTTGGGCTATGGAGTTTCTCTATGTCACCTTCTTGTGTAAGAGTTTGTCTCCTTCCTTCCTTTCCTTGTGTACAATTTATTATGTGTATGTGTGTGCATGTCAGCATCAATCCTTCTATCTCTCTCTTTTCCTTCTCCATCATGGCAAGGTCAATGGTTCAATTTCATGGCCAAGGGTGCAAGCCCACCTCTGCTCCCAACAATGATATCAGAGCTTTTGGTTCGAGGAAATCTGCAATCGAATTCAAATTGTATGTAGCAAATTGCGAATTTGTTGCATCATGAGTTCGGCTTAAGCAAGCTCTTGAGAGAGTTATGAGGAAAAATTCCGAGATTAGGAGATAATTTGAGAGAAGATGGCTCTTGAGGTCTTTTGAGGCTCTCCTAGAATAAGAAGTGGACTTCTTAAGCTTGAAATAGAAGCCGAATCTACGACCTCTTGCACTGCAGTCTGCAAGGGGGGGACCAAATAGGGAAGAGAAGGTTACCAAAATTACCCTCCTACTCTGTCAATCGAGTTCAAGATGTGGGAAACCGGCCTTACATAGGATCTCCCATTGCAATCGACCTCAGTAAAGCCGTGCAAAATTGGTAGCAAGCTGATCGGGACAGGTGGAACGACTTCTTCTTCATGCTCGTGAGCCCAGGAGCTCCCTACGGGTTGACATCGACCCTTCTTCACCAACGCGCTATCGTTCTCAACCCATCTCGCTTGAAGGCCATCCCTTTCACACATCTTTAGTTAAATGTGTGGTTAAAGTTAAAAGTCTTGGCCGGCCATAGATTTCGGCCGCCACTCTCCACCTCCCTTTTGGCAGCCCATTGCATGCCTAGCCACTTAAGAGGCACTTCACCCCCATCTAACTCATTATCTTGTGGTCGGCCGTCCAACATAAGAACATCTTTAGCCGTCCTTTAATTCTTGTGACCTAGCTACATCATCCGTATGAGAAGCCGATCCTACTTTCACCAAGGTCTTTGAAGCTGGCCTCCCAAAGTCAATGCATCTTGACTCACAAGACTCACAAGAGATTGGGTTGAGTTCCAGATTCTAGATTCAAGTTAACAACCAAACATGACTAGAAACCATCAAAAACTAGTTTATTTCTATAGACTTTCAACGATTTTACCTTTGTACGGCCATAGCCATAACAAAAGGTCCCACACATGAGCACACGAAGCCCATTGGATTTGACAACAAGGTAAATCAATTTAAACTTACAACATTTTCTTGAGTTTCCTTGAAAATTTTGTAGAGATTTATAACCTTTGAGCACATTTTTGGAGCACAATTCAAACTTGGTTCTCTTGCTAATGGGATGGTACTTCTATGCATAATTTTAGACAAGTTTTATTAGATGACTTTTGTACTACTAACTCTCCATGGAGTTTTCTCTATTTGTAAGTTGCAGAGATGTCACCAAGAACACGGTTGAAGTATCATCTTAGCACATGTCTAAATTTAGAGCCATTTGGACTAGCTGACCACCAACATTAAAAAATAGGTATCTTAAAAGTTTATACCGACCTTGGGTAATGTGTCTCTTCCTTTCTTTTTCATCCATAATTTTTACTTCACTCTATACTTGTTCCTATCTCATGCATTTGTAAGATGATACAACATATTTATTGATTCCTAGATTCACAAATTATGAGTTATTTTACTTTGGTGTATTCAACATACCTTTTGGACCACCTATCATTTCTCTTTCCATATCTTTAGAAACTACCCAAGACAAGGGATAAGACACCTGATTGTGGTGAGGCTAATCACATTTCATGACGAGTGTGTGTTTGTGCATATGATTGTTCACATTTGTAAGTCTCTCTCCCTTCTCTCTCCTTAGAAAAAAAATTATTGACATTCAAGATAATATTCATTTTTCTATTATCATTTGTGAAAAATTTCTGTGATAGTTGTAGTTAATCATTGATGATTGCATGTTACATTCTTTTCAATCTTCATGCTACTAATCAAGGCATAAAGGCCACTTTTAATTCCAATGTTGACAAACACCAAAAGCAATGTCTCTCCAACGTAGATGAGTGAAGCAATCTAAACTTCTAAATCAATAAAATCAAGATAAGTATCCAATTTCCAATTGTTTCAACTCTTATTGGAGAAAAGGCCAAATGCCATATTTTCAGTTGCTACTAGACTTGTATCACTAGTTTATTTACTACTAGTATGCAAACTCAATGTGAGAATAAAGACAAAACATGTGTGCCTAATGCAATACACCACTATCTGCATTTAAGTATTTCCCTAGAAAGTGTAATTCAATAAGAAAATAGGGTACTACATATTTTCCAATTCTCTAAATTTTAACATCGGGTTACTAGCCCCATGAGGTACTAAATTTTTGGGTGAAGTTTTTATTTTTAGATATTCCCGTTTGTGTACACTCTTTGTGCCCCTTCTATGGTTTTAATGCACAATATGTTGGGCAATAGGAATGTCAAGAATGTGTCCATTCTCTGTTACCTCAGCTCATGCTTGAATAGTCACTATGTTTTGGGTCATAGTGTAATGCCCAAGCATATTTAAATAGGATACCTAACCTTGTGATATATTTAATAATTAATTACCATCACGTTGGCACATTCACAGTGCATTTCACAGTAGTCTATTACAACCCTATCGAGGACCCCTACCTACACCCTCTATATATGAGGAACCACCTATACTTGTAGATGAAGAAGAGCAACTCATTCCTGACCAAATAGTTGATCATGAAAATGGTCAAGGGTGCAAGCCCACCCCTGCTCCCAACAGTGAGTCCCTCACTTGTCCTCCTTAGTAATTACTCGCTTGAAAAAAACCAATACTTTCTAGATTCTTGATGATCCCCAGTATCCTACCCGTCCTGCACTAGCCCTAATAGAACCATCAACTTTGCAGCTCATGTGTTAACCTCAAGAAGGTGAATGCAACTACCATATGAGATAACTATCCTCTTCCTATTACACAGACCATGCTTTAGAGCGGGTAGCTGGAAAAGAAGCTTATAGTTTTCACGTGTGCTTGAGTCCCCTACAAGAAAGCACTAGAAGATTCTAGAATAATGGCGTGGAAGATTCTAGAAGATTGAGTAAAGGGCTAGAAGGTACTAGAATATGGCTTGCATCATCACTTATGTCATTGCGTACATCATCGCCTACATCATCACTTCCGTCATCACCTGCATCATTGCCTATGTCATCGTTTGCATCGTCACTAGAAGGCTTTAGAAGAATCTAGAAGGATCCATAAGATTTTAGAAGGTTCTAAAAGTATCAAGAAGATTCTAGGAGTAGCTAGAAGAATTTAGAAAGTTCTAGAAGCTTGAAGAAGAATCTAGAAGCTTGGAGAAGATTTCAAAAGAATCTAGAATTTTTTGGAAAGCTCTAGAAAGTTGAAGAAGGATCTAGACGGTTCTATAAGAATCTAGAAGTTTCTTGAAAACTCTAGAAAGTTGAAGACGGTTCTAGAAGAACTAGAAGGATCAAGAGGATCTAACCTCCTCAAGTAACCTCCTCAAGCACTAGTATAAATAGGGATCTTTGGCTACAAGCCCTTCAGTCTTGTTGCCAACACAAGTTGTGAGACACATGCGAGGTACATAATCTCCTAGCTCTTGTCTTGTTATCAATTCTTGTTCTTGTAAATCAATCTTCTCAACACCAGTGTGAGGCTCCTATGAGATAAGCCCTCTTCTAGTTCTTGTCTTATGTTCAAGTCTTATCCTTGCAATCAAGCCTTGTTTTGTACTTGAGTCATGTAATCCAAATCTTGTATCAAGTTCTCTCAATAAAGTATTAAGTATTGTAGTCAAGATTAAGCTTATAATCAAGTCCCAAGTTCTTGTACATTGTGAGCGCCTCCTCTTGCTTTCTTCTAGCTCTAGACGTGCTCATAACAATAGCTTCTTGGATGGATTTTTTGGCTACAACCAATTGGCCATAGGTCTGAAAGATCAACATAAAACAGCTTTTGCCACAAAATGGGGAATTCTTGTGTACAGAGTCATGCCTTTTGTGCTGACCAATGCACTAGCAACATTCTAGAGATTAATTGAGCCATGCATTCAAGGACTATCAATAAAATTTTCTAGAAGTTTACATGGACGATCTTTGTGTGCATTTTGCAAAATAAGAAAACCATTTGAGCACCTCAAGTGCGTCTTTGAGAAATGATGTCTATATAGGATTTGCTTAAATCCCAAGAAGTGTGTATTCATGGTTAGACAGGGCAAAATTCTTGAACATATTATCTTGAAAAATGGTGTTGCTACTGAAATGGATCAGGTGGAAGCAATTGCTGAAATGCCTAAAAAATCGACGAGTGTCAAGGAAGTTTAAGCATTCATGGGATATTGTGGCTATTACCGTAGACTTATCTACATATTGTGGCTATTACCGTAGACTTATCTACATGTATCTGTCATTGCAAAACCCATTTATGGCCTTATTACTCACTTTGAATGGACTGAGGAATATGAAGTGTCCTCTAAAAGCTTAAAAAAGCTTTGTCTTCAGCATCAATATTGAAGACCCTTTATTGGAACAAAGTTATCCATGTGCATGTAGATGCTTCAAGCTTTGCTATTGGTTGCATACTCGCCCAACCAGGCGAGGGGACAATGGATTGTGAGGTCCCATTGTGATCTTCTCACGAGAAGAAGAGGAGAAAGTGTGATGGCTGATGAGAAAATGAAGGTGGTTTGCAAAACCACACTTCCTCATGCACTTTTCCATCTAAAGCCCTATTTGGTGATCGATCAATAGGGTAATGCACCATGTGACAATATTTTTCACACTTTCTCCTGAATAGTGCGATACAAGCGCTCTGCAAAACCATTTTGAAAAGGATTATGAGGAGTAATCTACTTGCTCTTAATTCCCTTTGAGTCACAAAAGGCATTAAATGCGTTTGATGTGTACTTGTCCCCGTTGTCAAACATAAGCATTTTAGTGTCTTGATGGTCTGATTTTCAGTATATGCAAGAAACCTTTTGAACAACTACAAAACATGACTTTTCAAATAGATTGGATATACCCACATTTTGCGTGATGCATCATCATTAAAAGTGACAAAATACTTCCTACCACCTAAAGATAACTCTGGCATTTCACATACATCAAAATGTCCTAGATCTAAAGGTGACGACTTCAAAGAAATAGACTTGATGTATGGTGTTTGAGCATGTTTCCCATAAACACAATGTTCACAATGTGAAAAATAAAAAAACTTCAAACATGGCACATAACCAAAATGAGACAGAGTTTGCATTCCTTTTAAACTCATGTGTCCTAACCGGCCATGCCACAAAGAAACACTTGGCTACTCGGTATGGTCACCACATGGTTACATGAACTAGATACATACAAAGGATATAAGGTGTCAGATTTAGACCCTTTTGCTACAATCGTTGATCCCTTACATATCTTCCATTTCCAATCACCAAAACTAGTGCGATAGCCTGCTTCATCTAGTTGACCCATGCTAATCAAACTCTTTCTCATTTGCGGTACATGTCATACATTATGTAACATAAACATCAAACCATCAACAAAGGAAAATTGCACACTGCCAATACCACCAATGTCGCATGCATAGTTGTCACCAAGGTAAATAGTGCCAAGTTTTCCATCTCTATACTCAAAGAATCACTCTTTGTGTGGTGCTACATGAAACGAAGCACCGAAATCAAGTATCCAAGTATGCATGTCAACATCCGAATCAACAACCAAGAAGTGTGCATCAAAAGAAGGAGCATAGAGAATCTCCCTATCATAGCTGACTAGATTGATTTCCTCTATCTCCACTCTACTTTTGCCTTTATCTTTATCCTTGTTGCTATCATCACTAGTTTTGTTCTTCTCTTTTTTCCGTTCATACCCACTTATAGTGTCCTTCTTGCCACATTGTTATCATTCTACATCCTTTTTGGAACGAGATTTACTGCGCGCCTTTCTATTTTCATGTTTTCCCCTTTGTTGGGACCTACCTCTTGCATTCAAAGCACTGGAAGAACTATTTGCAATAGTGTTCTTCATGTTCATCTCTTTTGTAAGAAGGGAACTCTCCCTATTGACACGTTCAAGTGTGGCATTTGAGTTACTTAAAGATGTCCAAAAAGCGTCCCAACTTTTAGGTCACATTCATAGCAAAAACATTGCTTTGAATTCATCATCAATGTTGAATTCCAAATTTGTTAGCTGGCTAAAAATTGAATTAAACTCATTCAAATGCATTGACATCAAAGTGCCTTCCTTCATATGAAGGTCCATGAGCCTTTTCAACCAATATACTTGGTACTAGTAGCACTTTATTGAGCATACAAATCATCAAGCCTTTTCCACATTTCCATGCATTCTCTTCTTTTTCAATATTGAACAAAAGAGAATTTGACATTGAAAGCATAATCATAGAGCGTGCAAGCTCATCCATCTCTTACCACTCGTCATCATCCATATCTGTTGGTTTTATCCCCTTTTTCTTAATCAGTCTTGCCTCCCTCTTCTGCAAGAGAACATTGTAACATTGTTTTTTCCATATAGCAAAGTTATGGTTGCCTTCCAACTTTTTGATGTGCAAGAGATTGCTACTATCACTATTGGAGGCCATGTGTTACCACGAGAGACCAATAAAACACCCAAATACAAGCAAAAAATGCCAAAATTACCTTGTAATGATACAAATTCAACACCTCAACTAGTCATACATATGCCAGAAGACCTAAAATGTCATCAATTTGGTGTCAATATATCAATTTCAAAAGTAGTCCTAAAAATTCAGCATCAATTTCTCATTCGAAGACAAGAAATTTTGACAATTTCACTTGGAAATGCAAAACGCCCAAATTTTTGAGTTCAATGTCCCACAAATTGCATAAAAATAGCATGTTAATGCATTTCCAGGGCCAATTTTGGGTGAATTATCAAAATTCAGCAAAACCCCCAAATGCGTACGAGATTAAACTCGCTTAATGAAGAGTGCATGTGGGCGGATGTTTGTGTGCGTGGTGTAGTTGTAGTGCAGTGTGTGCGTGCAAGAAGGGGAGAGTAAGAGAGTAGACATTGTGTGAGTGGAGTAGGGATCAAATGAGCTACTCCTTATTGTTGTATATATGTATACACAATAAGGTGAGTTGTGGACAAGCACCCATATCCTGGGCGATCGGGCAAGGCACACGAGCCTTTACCCATACAATCTCTCACTTAAAGGTGAATGTGCCAATAAGTGGGTCCTATTAGATAAACTACTAGTATGTACAAGAAAACAGGTGAGAGACTCTCTCAACCTACGCCCAGTGACTTGTTCAAGTTGATCTACATGAAGTCGTATCAGCCCTAGTGATAGGTGAGCGTGTGTCTCGTTTGTGTATCCATGCTAGAGACTACATGTAAATCCAACAGAAAACTCTATATGGTTTGCAAAATTCCATGATGCATCATGCTAGTGTCAGTCATAGTGTACGACTGACAATCCTTGCTGCAAATGCTCCCACTACAGTTGCTAGATCGGGCCTCGACACTAGTAGGTCATACATGAGACGCCTGAACACTGACAAAATCTTCAAAACATGGTTGTCCTAGAGACTCCCTTGTGCTATTTGTATGTACTACATCATCAAGACTACTCATCGCGTATGGATGTGTCAATGTCGACACTGAGATGGCTACGTCCCTCTCACCCATAGGCAAAAGTCTGTGTCTTGGCACTAACTCATCACCCTCTAGCATGAGCATATCAAAGAACTTCATGTATGTCATCTCTGCATGTGTCTCAAAAACATCTCACCAATACCGCATAAATCATAGACAGACAATCAATGTCTGAGTAAAGAAATCCACAAATGGTATACATGCACTGTAAAAAAACATTGATGTCGTCTTCCGCCGTTGGACAGAAGCGATAGCCAGCGGGGGAAGCGATAGCAGATGTCGAGCCAATGATACCGAGAATGAACGTCAAAGCCGAAGCCACACTGTCGTTGCAGGAGAGCTGATCCAATGCCGTGGGATGCCTGGGCTTACTTGCTGACACTTACATGTGGTACCTATGTGTGCGCGCACATCAATAGCCGAGGGGAAGTTTGGAGGAGAGAGCATGTGCTTCCCTCTCGCTTGCTCATTTCCATAGCTAGGGGACGAGACGTTGTATGTCTCTACCTCTCTCAAGCCGATATCGAAGCTCATTGTAATTGTGTGTGTGAGCATACCCTTACACACACCCCTAAAGAGAAAAATCAATTTAATTCTCTATTGTCAAACTATGGAACTACTCTGCTGCTCTGCAGCTAGAGAGAGAGAGAGAGAGAGAGAGAGAGAGAGAGAGAGAGAGAGTGTAAGAATAAAAAAATAAGGTGAGCAGTGAGCAGACGCCCATAGCCTAGGCGGTCCAGCAAGGCACAAACACCTTTACCCCAAAATTTGATGAAATTAATTTCAAAATTTTTGAAATTTCAGCAAAAACCCCACTTTTGAGCTCAAATTGGCGCCAAAATGGCTCGAATTGAATGGGAATTTATGTAGAATCTTAAAGTTGCCGATTTTCCACTGTCGTAATCCTTTATTGTACTATTGTACACTCGATTTGCGTGTTGAATTTTCTATTTTGAGTCCTATTTTCAACTTCAAAGCTCTCGAAATGATCCTCTCTTTGTCTGTAAACTTTTGTGATCACTATGCACGCATAGAAGTGTCTTTCTTGCGATGAAACTCCGCTCTGATACGAATTGTGAGGTCCCACTGTGATCTTCTTGCAAGAAGAAGAGGAGAAAGAGAGTGTGATGGTTGAATCCTAACAACGCGAAGAGAGGGGCAAAAATTATGCAAGAGAAGGTGCGCTAGCAAGGGAGGAGAGTCTACACAAATGAGGAGCTAGAGAGGGCAGCGTGCGATGCATACACACACACACACACACACACACACACACACACACAGAGAGAGAGAGAGAGAGAGAGAGAGAGAATCTGGGAAACCCACAGTTTTTTTAAGTTTGGGACTACCTTTGTATTATGTACATTGAGATGACTTTTAATTTAAGTGCCTGTTCACATGGGCGAGCACCGAACACAGGCATAAATGCCTTTCTTACCAACATGGATTTTCCCTATTTCATACGCTAGCATGCAACTAAACATAGCAGAAAAGAACTACACCACAACTGAAAGGGAAGGACTTGGAATGGTGTGTGCGGTCAAGAAATTTCAATGTTACTTATTGGCTAATAAGTTTGTCTTCTTCGTGGACCATCAAGCCTTACTCTATCTAGTCAACAAGCCATGCAATACTGGTAGGATTGTAAGATGGTTATCATCCTATTGGAGTTTGATTTCATAGTGGTAGTCAAGAAGGGCACCATTCACCATCAAGGAGATCATCGTTCAAGGATCACGTCTGGGGAACCATTGAAAGGAGTGGATGATGATTTTCTAGCTGCTTACTTGTTCTCAGTATAAATGTTTCCTAGATGGTCTGAAGATCTCATCACTTTGATAAACATAGCTCAAGTAGATTCATGAATCCAATTACACCACGACTGATAGAACAATCAACTCTGTATCAGCTATTGGCTGGAAGATTGTATAAAAAAAACAAAGATTCTACTTCTATACATAAGCTGTGAGGAGTAAGCAAACTACTTGAATCAAGCTCATACCACGATAGTGGGAATCCATTTTACAAAGAACCAAACTTTGCGACGGTTGACCTAGTTAGGATTTTACTGGCCTACGATGAAAAGGGATGTTCATGCTTACATAACCAATTATTCCCAATGCAAAGAAAGAGTAGCCATCTCACATGCCACGTTATTCTAGTATCCGTTACCCCGAGAGAGAGTAGATATATGGTAGAATATTTGACAAATTGAAAGTTCTCAGAAGACACGAGTAAAGACAAAGAGCAATAGAGACCAAATCCAACTATACGATGATTGGTCAGTAACTCTATAGACGAGGAACAAATGAGCAACTTAGACTGCGTTCCAACAAGGATGAATAACTTCTTGTAATGGAAATGGCCTATGAACTTTTAGAATAGCAAAATTAAGAGAATTAGAGTGAGAATTTTCATGAGACTACTTTGAGAACATAGAGGGTGAACTTAATTAGCATTAGCAACATAACCATTAGACTTAATTAACTTGGCATGAACAATACTTTTACAAGACAGAGAATTAGAGAACATGAAAACAGTTGAGGACCAGATTTATGTGGAGCCAATCCCCCCTCCAATAGGCTTTTGTATTATAGATTCTCCCATCAAGAGAGACTTGGTACAATAAAATCTTTGTGTTCCTTGTAACCTAGGTGATGCAATGAAGATGGAAAGCTTCATGCATCACGAGCTTAGCATAATCTTGTAAAAGCATTAACCATCCCCAGCTTCAGTCTCAAGGCCTCAAACACCTTCAAAGCTGCAGAGAGCTAGCGGGAATGAGGGTAGGGAAGAGGAAGAAGAAGTAACATACGAGAAAGAGATAGTTCCTCACTTATCATCACTCTTCTTGCATAGCATAGCATAATAGCATAGTAATGGTGAAGAAGATGGCAAGATTAAGCATTGGAGCATGGCTCTTGGTTGGATTTGCATTCCATAGCCAAGAGTGTTGGTGTAGGCTCTCAACTTCTCAACTTATCAACAAGCTTGGAGAAGGAGATGGAGTTCTTGCACTTTGCAATTCACACAATGAGAGTGTGTGAGTGTGTGTGTGGGAGAGTATACCCCCCAATCTAGCCCCCAAGTTGCATGGTCGACCCCCTCTTTTTGGCCTTGCTTGAAGCTCATTGGCTCTCTCAAGTCTAGCCAATCACAAGCATGGTTCATAACTAGCAATAGGGGTAGTCCTTGGACAAGTGTCCTCCTTCCCTCTTTGAGAGAGAGGACTTGATAAATGCTTAAACAATTAATTTAATTAACTAAATTATCATTGGACCCCTCTAGGGATCAACCAATAGGCTTTAGGCACCTTATGAGGGCAACATGGGGAGAAACTTGACATGTGTCCTTGCTGCCTCTTTATTGCATGGAGTGAGTGTATGTGTGTGTTCTCTCTCATGTCCTTACTTGTAGGGCTCTCCCCTCCATGTGTAGGGATGTGCTTTGAATTTTGAAACACCTTAACCCCTCAAGCACCTTAGTCATTAAGCACCTCAAGCACGTTAGTTAGCAAGCACTACAAGCACCTCAAGCTTGGGTCGGATTCCCACCTCAAGCACATCCCTAGATTGCCTAAGGTCAAAGGACTTTTAACACTAACCTTTGGAGGTCTTTAATGAAGCTAACGCTAAGGTATTTAAGCTCCATTATCTAGCCTTGCTCTTTGATAGACCATCTCTCATTTGGACCCCTTGAACCTTGGCCCCGTGTTGAGATAGATCCATAAGCACATGTCTATATTCTAACCCTTGTTCTCGTTTATTCTCCCACATTAAATAATCGGTTTAATATGAGAAAATATTTGGGTTGGTTAGATATTAGATTTTATGACATTACCTCTCTCTTGAAATCATAGTCATCCTCGACTATGACATTACCTCTCTCTTGAAATCATAGTCATCATCGACTATGAGGTAGAAGAGATAAAGCCTTAGTTATTAGTCAATGTTTCTTAGCGGGTAGAGGATCCCTTTTTACCCTATGACAACTTTCCAAGATGGATGACTAATCCATTTGAGGCTTGGGAGACTTAGCTACCACAAGCATGTCCGCTCTTTAGTCCATTTCATTCTCCCAAAAGTAGAGTGAAAAATTCTACTTGGTCTTTGAGAGATGTAGTCATCATAAACGTGATTCTAAGCATGCATACTACTTAAATTTGTGCACAATAAGAAGAGAATTAGTCTTATAAGGCAAAAACATTGATCATCTAAAAGAAACATGTACATTTGCTTACTCTAATGTAGCATTGTAAGCACTGACAAGGTTCATACTATCCTTAAGCTGTATTCCTTGCATCCATCTAGCATCTTCAAAAGGATAATTTTTGAACTTAATAAGACACTGTCAGATAATATTACCATGTTGTAGTACCTTGTTCTCATGCCGAAGGATAGCTTCCGGTAGTAGCACCCCTTCTTGGTCTTTGATTTCTAGTGGGACTTCAATAATTGGTTCTCTTGGTGGCTCTCCTTTGTAGGGCTAAAGTAGGCTCACATGAAAAGCATTGTGTATGAGCCAATGGTTGGGCAACTTGAGTTGATAATCTATCTCATTGATTGGCTTCAAGATTTGAAAGGGACCATATTATCTTTTTACTAGTTTAGCATAATACTTTTGATGGCCTGTAGGCTTTTTGCCTATTGTTTGCCTCAATTGAGCCTTGGGAAACTTGAGTAAGACCCAATCATTTTCTTTGAATGTTTAAGGCCCTTCTGTGCTTATCAGCAAGTAGCCTTTTACCTTTGTTGAGAGATGGATATAGCCTCCTTATCTTTTGGAAAGATTCTTGTAAGTCATGGCTACACTCATCAGCAGTGAAGATCTTCCCATGTACTTTAAGTAGCAAGGGACTTTTAGGTCTTCCCTCTATGATCTCAAAACATGTCTTTCTCGTAGTAGTATGGACATTATTATTGTACGCATACTCTACAAGGGGTAAGTACTTCTCTCTTGTGAGTGTTGATCTACTTATGTAACATAAGTCTTTAGTAGATCGAGAATTGTAAGATTGGCTATGTCACTTTCGCCATCCGTTTGTGGTGATATTTCAAAGAGAAACTCAATCTTGTACCTAGATTTTCAAAGAGACCTTTCCAAAATTTTTTGGTCATTCTAGGATCTCTATCTAATTCTAAAGATGTTGGTAATCCATGGTGTTTAAAAATCTGTGATATGAAGAGAGTTGCCATTTGGTGTGCCTTAATAGTATTTTTGACAAGAATAAAGCGTGCTTGCTTGCTAAACCTTTCGACTATTGTCCATATTCCCATATTCCCATGGATAGACTTAGGTAATCCAAAGATAATATCCATGGATATACTCTCCTATGGTGAATTAGGAATTGGCAAGGGTTGGAGTAACCCAGGTTGCTTTCCTTTATCATACTTGGTCTTTTGGCATACCACACATTTTGAAATATGCTCTTGTTTGTCTACTTTCATGGTAGGCCAATAGAAGTACGTTTTTAATCCTTGAAGAGTAGGTTGAATGCCTCTATGCCCCTCATAGCGAGGAGCATGGGTTTCATACATAACTTTCTCACGAAGGGAGTGAGTAACACATAATCTGTTGCCATGGAGAAGGTAACTGTCATGCAAGGTGAATGGTTCCTCTTTCTTCCCTAAGGCAAGGATTGAAATTATGTCTTTAAAGTCAGGGTCAATAGCATACTCATCTATCATAGAAGATAGATCATTGTGAGTTGCTATAGACACTGCATTGACTCTTGGTCGTCGTGAAAGTGCATCGGCCACTTGATTATGCTTACCAGCAATGTGAGCAATATGAAAATAAAATTGCAAAATAAAATTTTCCCACCTCATTTGTTTGTCAGAAAGCTTGGTTTGCGTCATGAAATTGGTGAATATACTGGGCCAGATGGTATGAATTTTTCTGTGGTTGGGCAAAAAGGTACATGGATCGCAATCCATGTTGGGAAGGATTTTGACATAGCCTTTTGCACACATGTTCCTATAGGTCTTCCTAGCACACTAGTGACATATTTTTAAATTTGGACACATTTTTCCTGTGTTTACTCAATTTCCTAGTTTATGGCCTTTTTTTTTGTTTTGACCATATTGGTTTTTTGAAACCACTTTTGGGCACTTCCTTTGACTGACATATGTTGTTGCCTTGATTCTAGATGATTTGTGTGTGAAAAGCATCGCTTTGCCTAGCTCCCCACCAATTTTCATCAGTATCTGAATCTATCTGAAAGAGGAAATTGGTCCAGGCAATTTGCTCAATTTTGCCGGCACTCTTTTGCTTTGCTTTGACCCTAATTACATCTTTAAGTTACATCTCTTCGATGATTGTTTTTCACTTTCTTCCGAACTTCCTTATGTTTCATCTGGTTTTGGAATAGAGTCCTAAAAAGTTCCATTTGCTGCTCTGGCCTGTGGGGTAGCTTCATACTCTTCTCCTAACCCTACTCCATGAGTTTTTTGCTAGAAACAGACCATTTTTCTTTTGATTACTGCCAAAAGACCATTTGCAAATTGAAGGTAACAAACCATGAGGATTTGATGATTTTAAAAGCCCTTTTTGTGACTATTTCTGCATGGTTAGTCATAATTTTGCATCCCCCAACTAGTGAATCACTCCTGCCCCGATTTTAGCAAAAAGGAACATGAATCACGATCCATGTTGGAAAGCATTTTGAAATTTTAGCAAGTGGAAGTTGTTCTTGGGCCTATGGGGATGCTATTGTGCAAATTTTTCTAATTTTAGGGTTTGGGAAACATGGATCGCTATCCATGTTCCACCACCTTTTGCAATTGTTTTTGCAATGTCTGATTCTGTTAGTTACCAGGGGTCTGCTGATGGAAAGTTTTTGATTTTGGGTGAGTTTTGAAGTCCCCCATTGGCCTTGAAATTTAGCAAATTTTGTGACTTTAGTCTGCTCTTATCTGATGTTTTGGTATTGTTGGTGCAGTATGGGGCATACACAAATGTTCTTGTAGGGTTAATGATCATACCTGTCGAATCTGGTGTAGTAAGACCTACCGTGGTAGTCGTAGCAGGCATAATCAAAGCGGGAAACCCTATGCTTTTATGGATCTGTGTGTGTGTGTGTGTGTGTGTGAATGTAAATGAACTTATGCTGCCCCATTTGACTATATGTTCCCAATCTACCTGGAATGCTCCATTCATACTTACCTCCATTGATCATATCTTGTTGTTCACATCACTTGCAGTTAGAACCGTTCTTCATTTTGATATTTAGATGACAAATGGCCTTCAATCTATAGTTTTGATCCTTTAGAAGTTGGCTCAAAATCCGTCGTGTGCCGAATCTTTTCATATTTTCCATGTTCAAAGTCCTTGCTTTGAAGTTTCGGTGTTTGCTTCCAAAAGTCAATTCCGACTTTCTTGGCTCAACTTATTAATTTTTGTTGATTATTTGTCGTTTTTAGCTTTCTAGTAAAGGAAAATTAGTTATTATTATTATTATTAGTTGGTCAAACTTTTGCCAAAATTAGTGTAATCTCTCATGCATACATATTCTTAACTTGGCATCTAGATGGTGTCAATATGGCTCATGATTATGCCTGCTAAGTGTTAAAAAGTTCTGAAAATATGTTAAAGGAAAAGAAAAGAAAAATAATGATGCTAATATATACAAAATGATGATCTTGATTCATTTTCCCCCCTTCCTAGATTGAGTCGCTCTAGACGAACATGTGTCAGAGTGCATGGGAACGAAGTATGTGTCTGTGCATAGCCGTATATTGCGGCTCTATGATGCGAATCAAGGATATGCATGTGGTAACAAAATGTTGTGCAAGAGATGGGTGCTAAACAATAAGTTCAGTGGTGTTCGATGGTGAGATTATGTTGAAGTTGCGTGGTCTGAACAGAAGTAATTGTAGAAAATGCACCCTTTGTTGGATAGTGGCCTCTAGAAGTTGTAACCCTACCTTGTCTTGTGATTGAGGGCTCTGTTTTGGTTGCCACTGAAATTGCTTGGATGTGGTCTTCATTGTCGAGGCATACGGGTGAGCTAGTCTGTTTTGGTTTCCATACCCACTTGATCTCTTTTGCTTGTCGATGTTGAGATTGGATTGGCCTAGGTTGCTTGACAAAAGCCTTGGGCGGTTTGGCGAGGTCCGGTTTCTATTGATGCACCATGGGTGGGCTAGCATTGCCATGTCGCTTGGGTATCCATAATTTCTTCGGACTGGTTTGCATAATGGAATTTTTAACCCATATTTTTATGACCGCCGTTGGAGAACATCTCTAGATTGGATAAGGCGTTGATTGAAGAGGTTCCCATACATAGTCTGTTTGTACAAAGGGTGTGGCGAAAGATTGGTCATCTTGCCTGAGTTGCAGAGTATTGTCATGCTAGTTTGATGTGGCTTGATAAGTGTGCATCCATGGCACTCCCAAAATAATTGCTTTGTTAAGATGCTTATCCTCGACTACATGAAATTAATGAGGATAAACTGTGCCATCAACCGTTATTGGTAAAATTTAAATGTCCTAGACTTTTCATTCTGCCTTTGTTGGCCACTTTTAACTCCATAGTATTTAGCATTAGAGGTTCCTTCGTTAATTTCCTGAAAGTGGAGTAGTTGACAACATTTCCTCTTGCCCCAATGTCCACGAATGCCTGCTCGGTGGTGCCATCGGCAAGTTGCAGCATAATGCATAAATCCATGCCACCTAACCATGTAGCCTCCATTTGTATGGATGCTATTGGAGGGGAGTTGATACAATGGTGTTGTCGGGTCTTTCTCTGAAGGTTTGCATGTTCCTTCCGATTTAATATTCTGATTTTGGCTTCTTGCTGTGCCTGTTCCTGAATGTCATTGGCTCGACTTCTGCGCTAAGTTGTCGCATGTATTGTTTGGAGTTCTTCTGGTGTCAGCGGAACAAGATATTTCTTTAATCTGCAGCCACTCATTCAATTAGGCATCTCCTCTCCTGCCAATGTTGCAAGCTTGATGGCACCACTTTGTGATATATCATGTATTACAAAAGGTCCCATCCCTTGCTTTTTGGGTTTTTTGAAGTGTTGTTTAAGGGTATACACTAAAACATAGTCCCCTTTTTGGAACTCCTTGCTAATCACACGTTGATCATGGAAAACTTTCATTTGTCTTTTCTGAGCATATATCCCGGCTACCACTCTTACTCTCGTTTCATCCAATTGCTCCAGTGTGTCTAGTCTCTCCGACAGCTCGTGTCCCGTCCATCTTAATTGTGTTGCGACTCATCGTGTTTTAATTAAGAATTCCATGGGTAGAGTTTCATTAATCCCAAACACAAGGTTAAAAGGAGTTGTCCCGATGGAAGTTTTAAAAGCTACTCTATAAGCCCATAATGCAGTGTGTAGCTTTTGATCCCAATCATTTCTTGAATCACTGACTATTTTGGTGAGCACCGTGCACAAGATTTTGTTCCTGCTCTCGGCTTGTCCGTTATCTTGTGGGTGATAGGGTGCTGATTTTTGATGGATCACCATGAATTCGTCAAGTAAGATTTCAATGACGTTGTTCAGGAAGTGTGTTCCCCTATTGCTCACTATTTCAATGAGTTTTAAAAGCTACTCTGTAATTCCATAATGTAGTGTGTAGCTTTTGATCCCAATCATTTCTTGAATCACTGACTATTTTGGTGAGCACTGTGCACAAGATTTTTTTCATGCTCTCGGCTTGTCTGTTATCTTGTGGGTGATAGGGTGCTGATTTTTGATGGATCACCATGAATTCGTCAAGTAAGATTTCAATGACGTTGTTTAGGAAGTGTGTTCCCCTATTGCTCACTATTTCAATGGGTAGACCATATCTTGTAAAGATATGTTTGAAAAGGAACTGAGCCATACTCCGTGTATCATTTTTTTGTGTTGCCTTTGCTTTTGCCCATTTGGTCATATAATTTGTTGCTACTATGATGTATTGTGCATGCGACCTATATGCAAGAGATATTATGGGGCCAATAAAGTCGCTGCCCCATTTGGCAAAAGCACATACTCCCATCATTGGCCTTAATGGCATTTCATCTCTTTGTAGGAGTGGTTTTGTGTGTTGACATTCATCACATCGTATGACATAGGCCTCTGCATCCCCAAAAAGAGTTGGCCACTGTATGCCTGAGTGAAGTACTAGCTTCGCCGTTTTATCAGCCGAGAAATGTCCCCCTGGCTGGCCCTAGTGTGCTTGTTCTAGGATAACATCGTATTCGCTTTCCATAGCACACAATCGTAGTTGTTTGTCCTTTCCCTGCCTATATAGTTGGTTTGCAATTAGCAGATAATGTTTTGCTTCTTCTTCTACAGTTCTCATTCTTGTTTTGCCCCATCCCTCTGGGAAGGTCTTGTTTCTTAGATACTCAAATATGTAAGTACTCCATTTGGGTGCTTGTGCTACTCGAAACAGGGTGGCATGTTGCACTGGAGGTTGTTTTGTACAGATATCACATGATTTTACATAAGTATAGATGCTATGTTCCATGTTTTGCTAGTAGACTCCTAGTCTCTTTAGTCTTTGGTATGAGTGCGTTTCCCATTGTGAAACCCTATATGTTGTATGTGAGCCTGTTTGAGGTAGTATTTGTATTCTTGTGGCTGTACACATAGTCTCAAAATCCCATCCTTACCGTGCTTGTACAGTCGTCCGGCTAAAAGCTCGAGATTTCTTGGTCGATGTATTATTGATGGTTGTCTTTCCACCTGTAATGATCCGATTGTGAGTAAAGGAATGAACTCTTCACTCCACCTTGGAACCATTTCAATGTTAAACATATATGAATTTGGAAGATCATTATCAATAGCTTCAGATGCTTCCCTATGGAACAGTCTCGAAAGATGATCATCTCATGTGTGTGTAGTCCCCTTTTTTATGACTACTGTGAAATCAAACTCAAGCAATAGTATAAACCAGAGAACAATCCTTCTAGTGTTGCAAGGTTTGTTTACCAGATATAACAGTGCTTGGTGATCTACAAAGAAAATGAACTTGTTTGCGAGAAGGTAGTGTCTAATTTTTTGACAACATGTATGATTCCTATACCTTCTCTTTCCGTAGTGGTGTAATGTTTCTCCGCGTTGTTCAACTACCGAATAGAGTAGCAAATGGGAAAATCCATTTTCTTCTATCCGGGCTGGGCTAATATGCATCCTATGGCATAGGTTGATGTGTCAACATGAACATGAAAGATCTTGCTCTAGTCAAGGGCTTGCAAAATTGGAGCAAAAATTAGTTGCTACTTCAATTTCTGAAAAGCCTGCTCACATTCTTCTGTCCATTCAAACTTAGCAATGAGGGCATACAACGGCTTAACTATTATAGCATACATGTATATGAAGCACCTGTAGTACCCACAATGTCCCATAAATGCCTGCACTTCTTTCATTTTCGTTGGTCTTGGTAGTGCGGCAATTATTTGTATCTTTTCTTGATCAGTGGAAATCCCGTTTTTGGACACAATGTGGCCCAAATTTTATCTTGTCTTACCATGAAGACACATTTTTTAGGGTTTAAGCAAATACAATAAGTTATGCACTTTTCGAAGACTTTCCCTAGATGTGTTATGATCACTTCTCAGGTGATAATGAACACAAATATCATCCATGTATATCTCTAGAAATTGTGTGAGATACTCCTTGAATGCATGACTCATTAGTCTCTAAAAAGTGATAGGTGCATTGGTCAGGCCAAAAGGCATTACCCTGTATGCGAATATACCCCACTCTGTTGCAAAAGCTATCTTATGCTGATCTTCTGCTTTGATGGTTAACTGATTGTAGCCGGAGAACCCATCTAAAAAACTATAGGCCTCTTTCCCCGCTACTCTTTCAATAACATGATCCGTTATTGGTAGAGGAGTGCAATTTGTTATTGTTTTTGGGTACTACCACAATTGAGGATACCCAATTGGTGTGTTCAATCTCGTAGATAAACTCCGCATCCCTCAGTTTGTCAATCTCTTCCTTAATTTTCTTGGCAAAAGTCTCATTGTATGTATAAGGATGTTGTTTGCGTGGTCTGGCATCACTTTTAAGGGGTATCGTGTGCTGATAGATCTCTGAATCTATCCCCTTTAGGTCTTTGTACGACCAAGAAAACACATCTTTATACCGTTTGAGTGTATGTATCAAAAGCCGACCTTCTTCTGCGGTGAGGTCTGTGGCAATGTATGCCGGTTTAGGTTCTTCGGGTTTTTCTAAGTTTATGCATTTGGCTTTTTTAGACCCATCATATGAAGTTCTAGGATTTTTTGTGTCTCGTTTGGGTTTTTGCACCACAATTTTTCTATCTTGAATAGTGTACTTCTTGTAGTGGGAAGGTGCATCAAATTTATCATTGTTTGATTACGCATCGGTTTCCAATTCTGTTGTCCAAACTTCCTTCAAAGCTCGTTTCAATTCATTATACATGTTTTTGCACTCAATTTTGGACAACTTCATTGCTTTTTTGATAATACTCTCCGTTTGTGGTTTTTGTGTGTTCTTCTTTTTCATTTTGTTTTGGTTGAGTCAGGTTTCATGTAACTCTTTGATATCTCATCTTTAAGGCAATCGGTTGATTCAACCAACCTTAAGTACTGTGTTTTGTCGATTAACAAAGGTATCGAGTATTCTTTTGTCTTGTTTTTTTTGTTCATGTGTTTATTCCGATACCTACGCTGTAGTAGATCACTTGTCGATCCTTTCGTTTGATGTTCTAATGTGAGCTACTAGAAAGCTCGTCGTCTACGTTGTTCTCTAATAGCTTATCTGTGGAGTCCTGGAATGCTTCTTCATCCGTTTGGTCAAGGTCCCTTACTGAGATCTCATCCACTATGCATCGACAATCTGCAAGTTCTTCCCTGTCAGGGACTTTTAATTCCAATTTTGGATTTAGGCTGACACTCATCATCTGGAATGAAATGATATCATATCCTTCCTCATCACAAAATTTGGTCAGGGTCACCTCATTCACACATACATCAAGAGTGGCCAGTATTTGCTGCTCTCTGCTCCAAAAGGTTCAAACATTTATTTTGAAAAAGGCTCTAGTACATATGCCTCATCTCGTGTTGACCTATCACGAATGCAATCCTCTTTTTTTAAACTACCACCCTCAGAAGTTTCACCTGTCCAATTGTGAGCTTTGTTTTGTAGCCAAACCGGTATTTCTCCTTCTTAGTTAGTTGTGGAATTTAGTTCCTCTCCTGGGGTTCGTTCCACATATCTATAGCTATGCTCCATGACACTGATCTTCGTAGTGACATCCTTGTTTCTTAGGTAGATGTAGTCGTAACCCCAATCTTGTACCATTTTGAGCAGACGCATAAATGGTCTGCCCAATATGATATCGAAATTGCTGCTCTCATCAAAATTCATAATGGCGAACATGTGTTCATATGAAATTTCGCAAGAGGTTACTACAATTTGCTCCAAAATGCCAATAGGTCTCTCTAGATACCCATATGCTAATTGGAGTTTCATTCTAGTTTTCCGGAGAGCAGGTTTTTCTCATTTTTCCCACATTTCTTTGGTTGCTATGGCTATTTTGGATACACTATCCAATATTGCTATCGACTTCATGTCTTTGTACTCCACGGGTAGGGTAGTATTTCCTTCTTCCCCTTCACAATAATCTCCTACCTTGTTCACTGGCACCGGCTCATGTTTAGCTTGTTTTGAGATTTAGGTATTCAGTGTTTTTGGAGAAGCATTTTGTGGTGGAATTACCAGCCCTATTTTCTCCAAAAAATTTCCCACCTCTGTCCAAAGATGCGGTCTTATCTGCAGTAACTCTGATAGAATTAGCGTACAACGGATAGGGGATGACATTAGCTCATGAAGAGTTTTGGAATCCATCATCTTAGGATTAGCCTTCCATTGAGATGGTACTCTCTTTACCTCTGATCTGGTTTCTGAAGGAGTACGAGCGGAAGTGCGACGCGAGAGAGAGTGCGAGAAGAAGAGCACGACGATATGGTGAACTCGCTCTATTGTAATGTGTAGAGCATAGTGAGTTCTTATTAGGTTTTAACAAAAGAATATGTGTACATACCTGGCGGCCCGCCCACTTACCTGGGCGACCACATTGGGCTTTATACCCCAACAACCTCCCACTTAAAGTCCAATGTGGTACTTTAAGTGTGAGAGAAGCTACTATACAAGCTAATATACAAGAGATGTAGAGAAGTGATGTACTACCCTACACCTAACTGCTTGCGAAAATGCGCAAAGCTCTCTGAGGGAAGTCCTTTTGTAAGTAGATCAGCAGGATTTTCTGTGGTATGAACTTTGACAAGCTGAAGTTGTTTATCCTTGAGCATTTCCCTGATGAAATGATACTTCACATCCACATGCTTTGTCTTTGAGTGATAAATTGGATTGCGAGCCAATTGTATAGCACTCTGACTATCACAATATAACACAGGCATCTCTTCTTTGATTCCCAAATCTGTTAGTAGTCGATTAAGCCAAATTGATTCTTTGCATGCCTCTGATGCTGCAACATATTCAGCCTCTGTAGTAGACTGAGTAACACAATCTTGTAATCTAGAACGCCATGATACTGCTCCACCAGCCCATGTAAAGACATACCCCGACGTAGACCTTCGGTTGTCTAAGTCACCTACATAATCTGAGTCTGTAAAACCCTTTACACTTAGCTCCTGACTCCCATAGCATATACGCATACTCTTTGTATCTTTCAGGTATCTCAATATTCCTTTCACTGCCTCCCAATGTTTCTTGCCTGGGTTTGACATGTATCGACTTACTAATCCCACTGCAAATGCAATGTCTGGGCGAGTAGCAATCATTGCATACATCAAACTACCCACTGCAGACGCGTATGGAATCTTATCCATTTTAGCCTGTTCTTCCTCAAACACAGGACAATCTTGTTTGCTAAGTTTCACATATGGTGGCAATGGAATACTCAATGCCTTTCCCTTCTCCATATTGAAACGTTGCAAAACCTTGTCAATATAATCTGTTTGAGATAACCAAATCAACTTCTTTGATCTGTCTCTCTCAATGCGCATACCAAGTATATGACTTGCCTCACCCATATCTTTCATGTCAAACGATTTTGCCATCTTTGACTTCAAAGCTGAAATTTCTTCCAAGTGCTTGCCAGCAATCAACATGTCATCCACATACAAAATAAGGATCAGCCAACTGCCATCCTTAGCTTTCTTTGTATATAGACAGTGATCGAACTCACTACGTTTTTAGCCTTGAGAAAGCATAAACTTGTGGAACTTATGGTACCATGCCCTCGGTGATTGTTTTAAGACATAAAGACTCTTTAACAATTGGCATACCAAATCTTCCTTGCCTTTCTCAAGACCGCTATCTTGACATCCATTTGGTGCAACACCAAATCTAATATGGCAACCAATGCAAGAAAGCATCTCAATGTAGTCATCTTGACCACCGGAGAGAAGACTTCATCAAAGTCAATGCCTTGTTCTTGCTTAAAGCCCTTGGCAACAAGCCTTGCTTTGTACTTTGGCTGACTATCATGAGTGGTGATCTTATACCTGTAAACCCATTTACAAGGTAGAGCCTTTTTGCCCTGTGGTAATTTAACTAGCTTCCATGTCTGGTTTTTATGCAGAGCTGTCATCTGTGACTGCATGGCCAATTGCCAATTCCTGGAGTCCTTCATTTGCACTACTTCCTTGTAACATGAAGGCTCATTGCAATCAGTCAACATGACATAGTTCATAGATGGAATAAACCGATCCGGAGTTCGTGAGATACGTCCCGATTTACGCAAAATAGGTGGCTGAGGCTCAGCCACAACCTGTGGTTCCACTCTATCCTATCCTTGCTCCTCTTGAGCCCTGACATTTTGTCTTGCACGTGTAGGTCCATCTTCTTGGAAGACAACTCTTCTAATCTCCTCAACCCTCTCTGGTTTAGAATGATATTTGGCAAAGTCTGTACCTTTCTGGATTCGGGATCCCAAAGTCTGTACCCCATCTCACCAGAATTACCATAGCCTAGAAAGATGCACTTTCTACTCTTTGGCTCAAGTTTGTTCCTAAATTCCTTTGGGACATGAGTATATGCCTCACAGCCAAAGACTCTGAGATGCTTGTATGAGGGCATTTTGCCTGACCATACCATCTCTGCCACTGAATCCTTCTGCAAAACCTTGCTAGGAGATCTATTTATAAGATGAACAGCTGTTGATACAGCTTTAGCCCAAAACCCCATTTGGCAGTTGTGCATTAGACAACATACTTTTGACCTTCTCTTGTATGGTCCTATTCATCCTCTCAGCAACACCATTTTGAGGAGGATTGTAAGGAGCAGTAAGTTCTTGTTTATACCTTTTGACTCACAAAAGTCCTAAAAGGCCTTTGAAACATACTCTCCACCATTGTCAGTGCGTAAGCATTTAAGCTTCTTGCCACTTTGATTCTCCACAAGTGTCACAAACGTTTTGAAAACACTAAACGCTTCATCCTTGTGCTTGAGAAAGTAAACCCATACTTTCCTCGAGTAATCATCTATAAATGTCATAAAGTAAGAAGCTCCCCCTAGAGATAGGTTAGGCATAGGTCCACACAAATCACTATGAACAAGTGCCAACTGTGTATCTCTTCTACTGCTTCTATGCTTATGTGGCTGCTGTGTTTGCTTACCATACAGACAATGTTCACAGAATTCAAAATCATTAAATGAAAATCCAGGCAAATAACCAGAACGAGACAATATTTACATTCCCTTCTTGGACATATGTCCTAACCGGCTATGCCACAAAGAAACGTTCGGCTGCTCGATTACATTGATTACATTTTTAGAGACATTTGATACATAAATCATATAAAGTCCTCCAGACTTTACTCCATGTGCTACTGTCATAGAACTCTTGGATATCTTCCACATGTTCTGTCCAAAAGTGGTGACGTAGCCAGCATCATCAAGTAAACCTGTGCTGATCAAGCTCTTTGTAATTGCGGGAACATGTCTCACATTCTTCAGCGTGAAAGAAGAGCCATTCTGAAACTTCAATTGAACATCTCCAACACCTAAGATCTCACATGTCTGCCCATTGCCTAGCCGAACATGATCTTTAGTGGTCACATAAGAGGTAAACCACTCCTTGTTTGGAGACACATGAAGTGATGCCCCTGAGTCTATAATCCAGTCACTCAGTCCATTTCCATCAGATGCTGTAAGAAGAGCTGAGTCCATTGTATTCTTCAAGAAGTAGATGTTTCCTGACACTAGACTGTCATCCTCTGCAACAGTGTTTGTCACATTTATTTCTTGAATCTTCACTGAGGACTTGTTCTTCTGACCATGGTCTTTAGATTTCTCTTTGCCTTTTTCTGCTTCCATTCTCTACAGTCTCTTTTCATGTGACCCTTCTTGCCACAATGGTAGCATTCTATGTCACTCTTGCCTTTAGCACTGGGGGACTTGCTACGAGACTCATTCCTCTTTCCACCTTTGTCCTTTTCTTTTTTCCCCTGACAACTAAGGCTGTTCATTTGACTTTCTCCATTGTCTTTCTGTTGGTTTCTTCAGTAAGCAGACTGCCTTCTACACCTGCTATGGTCAAACCATTTGGAGGTGTAGAATTACTCAAAGCTGTGCGAAAAGTGTCCCAACTTTCCGGCAATGTGATCAACAGGAACATAGCTCTAACAGGTTCATCAAACTTGACACCTTGAGCTGACAACTGACTGTAGATGGTGTTGAATTCATTCAGATGATCATAGGTGTCCCTTCTTTCATCTTCAAGTCAACAAGCTTCTTAAGCAAGTATACCTGTGAAGCTGCACTCTGCTTCTCATAAAGATCACTCAACTTTGTCCATGCTTCATAAGCCGACATCTCGTCTGCTACATTGAAGTAAACTCTTTCTGCCAAAGTCAACATAATGGTAGAAAGTGCCAATTCATCCATTTGTCTCCATTCATCTTCGTCCATATCTTTTGGTTTTATCCCCTTGAGCTTTATAGGTTTTATCTGCTTCTTTTGTACCAACACGTGCCAAATCTGCTTCTTCCACAATGGGAAATTGGTTCCATCCAGCTTCTTGATAGTGTAAAGAGCAGTGTCCTGTGATCCAGCCATAGCTACGCTTCACAGTAGTTTACTTTCCTGGGAAAAATTCGGCAGAGTTTCCCTGTAAACTAACCTCTGAACCAATATCAACCTATCAAATGAACCAAGAAAGCTTCTGATTCTCCAGAAATTTTGGCAGAGTCTCCTTTGTAAAATGGCTCTGGTGTACTCAAAAAATAGACCAAAAACAGCTCAAAAAAAACTGTCTCTCTAACACCGTAAGTTGCGGGTAAACCTGTCTTGCACCTGCACTGGCTCTCACTGTCCTGTCACTATCTTGTAAGCATAGATTGCAACAATTGCCTCAACGGAAGTAAAGCAAAGATGCAATCCCAACTGTCTAACTCACAGTCAATACATCCTAGCTGCCTATCTAAGGGTGCTCGAGGGATCGCTCCAAGACCTGTATCACCGAAAGGATCTCAACATTCGAGAATCCCCCAGCTCAATAAAACCTCACTCGACCCTCAACAAAGGCTGCAGTAAATCTAATAGTACATAGACTTCCCACAAAGTCATACATCCACAAATTTCCCACTGTATGCTGTAACCGCTGCGGCGGTTGTTTGCTGCGTGACTCATAGCCAGCAAACCCTCAACAGACATACATAATCTGCGACAATACATCCCATGTGGAAGTACCTGCAATGTCAGGATGAAATCTGGAAGATCAAGCAGCAAACACAAGCTACCTGATGAACTAGTGGATGTCGCCTACAGTCTGTGTGTAGGTGCGCCCGTGTCGTATGTGACACGCCTCCAAGAACTGTGAGCCGTCCTTCGTTGTGTAGACAGCCACAAATCAGCACTCTGGAAGTGTAGATATCCTCAGCACTTGTAGTCATAGGCCGAAACCCCAAATTTGCAGAGTCGAATCTGCACCCGCCGAGACCACGTAGTCGAAAATGGCATCTGCAGAACTTTGTCGAGGCCGAACGGTGGCCAAGATGACCTCGCCTATCAAATCTCACTCCAATCTGAGCAGGTGACTCTGGCTACCTGCAAATGCTACCTCGAGCCTTGATATGAGCTCTGATACCAGTTGAAGGAGTATGAGCGGAAGTGCGACGCGAGAGAGTGCGCGAGAAGAAGAGCACGACGATATGGTGAACTCGCTCTACTGTAATGTGTAGAGCATAGTGAGTTCTTATTAGGTTTTAACAAAAGAATATGTGTACATACCTGGTGGCCCGCCCACTTACCTGGGCGACCACATTGGGCTTTATACCCAACAGTTTCATGGTTGCCAATAAATGAAGGTAAAGTCTTCAATGATTGAGGTTTGTTGTCTTTCAATATCTTCGTACCTGCATCACCATACAATGATCGGATATCATTTGGGTACAACTCATGCTCGAGGTGGATCTCCGTGATCGGTGCTGACTAAAGCATCACACTTCCATCTTTTCTGTTTTTGATATGTTTCCTCAAATTCTGTGCCCATTGTTCTTCCACCTCAGGAACTTGTAGAGGTGCTTGTGAATACATTCCATCTATTGTATTGGCTACTATCCTCATATCCAAGGGCATTTCCTTTACAGAATCTGTTTGGTCTTCATCTCTGATTCCACGTTCCTTTAACTCTTGAATTTTTCCGCAGATCAACCTCAGTTTTTGGAGCAGTTGGAACTGGTGGTTCCATAAGCGCTCGAGCGGCTTGGATGAGATCCTTGCACATCTTTAACCTCTCTTTTTCATACCCTGGGTGAGGGTACGTTAGCCACCTATCCTCCTGGGTTTGGTTAGGCTTTAACTTAGCATCGTAAGCTTATAAGATCACGTCCAAGGGTTCAAAGACCTTGTCCACCAAGACAGATCCTCCCAACGGTATTGTTGAAGGCTTTGCTACATCACCTTTTTTCTTATGGTCTCTTTCCAACCTCAACTATTCCTTTGTTTGCAGTTTTTTGGTTTCCAGAGCCATTTTTTCTTTCTCTCTTTTGGCTTTTATCTTGTCTCGTTTTTCCTTCCAGGATTTCCTAGGGGTTTTGATAGACAAATTTTCTATCTCTATTTGGCTGGCTGGGGTGTTTCTTGAAGCCTCATGTGCTTGGGCTCTTGTTATCACATTTATTACATTGGTTGGTTATGTTTCTAATCCACTTGAGCTTGGCACGATTTTGATTTTGTTCATAGTTGCTTTTCCTTTGTTATTAGGGTTTTTTGGACAATGTGGAATGAGACTGTCATTTGTACACCCTTCATAGCATGGTCCTACAGGTGGTGGAGAAGCTTGTGGAGCCCCCATTGGTTGTCCTGTTAGGAGGATATCCCCCAGGTTTGTAGTTCTAATTTGCCATGAACATAAGCATATTTTCATCGACCAAGTAATGGTTTTTCGTTGGTTGTGTTATGTATGAGGGCTCTGGAATCTCTTCAGGAACCATCCATGGAATTTGTCCCTCCAAACCATATGCATTCCCATCAAACCCCATCTCATAGGTATTATCTATATCTTCTTGATATGAAACTACCTAGACCATACTCTGATTAGAAGGTGCTTCTATAAGTTGAGAAATCCTTACCATGGCCCTATTTTCCTAGGGTAAAGGAGGTTGATACCCCAACACAAGTTGAGGTTTTTCCTGCCCTTGGATTGCATTATTTGGCCCAACTTGGTATCTTGGAGGGGGTGGAAACTGTTGCCCTCCATGTGGCCTATATTGTCTCTCTCTGACATAGTTTCTATTATAGAAACATTTGTGGGTTTCATGGTTTGTCCATTTTGTCAGTAGCACACCACTTTAGTACTCACGATACATTTACTCCTGGCCTCTATTGAAGGTTGCACCATTGAGTTGGATGATCTCCTCCACAAGTGTCACATTTTTGGGTGGGCGGTTGTCGTGTGTTTGGGTTTGTCCTGTTTCCTTGGTTCATCCTTTTGATCACTTCCTCAATCATTTGATCAACGTCCAACACAATTGGGTTTTGCCCGCCCAGTTTGACTGTGGACTCACTAGTGGTTGAAGAGGTGCTACTCATCCCTTGGTCTGTGTCTTCTGTCACCTCTCCATATGCCTTGCAATCGTGTACCAGATACAATGCCTCTTTCATGACTTGCACAATTGGATTTTGCCCGCCCAGTTTCCCTGTGGACTCACTAGTGGTTGAAGAGGTGCTACTCATCCCTTGGTCTGTGTCTTCTGTCACATCTCCATATGCCTTGCAATTGCCTACCAGATACAACGCCTCTTTCATGACTTGCTCAAAAGTAACACATGCCTTTAAGTGCAAGTATTTTTTGAGAGTGTCATTTCACAATCCTTCTATAAAAAGGACTGACAATCTCTCATCCTAAGGTAGTTCTCTAGCAGGGTATCTTTCTATGTATTGCTTGAAACAAAGTGAGGCTTCCTTCACCTTTTCCTTCTCCTTTTGTCTAAATGCATAGATATGGGAGATAATATTATGCTTAATTCCTCTCTTTGAGAATTCCTCAGCGAATTCTCAGAGAAGTTGCTCAATACTTGGGAATTCCAAGCTTTTTAAAGGTTGAAACTAGGTCAAATCAGTCCCTTCTAAAGTCAACCCAAAACCTTCATATTGAGTATGGAAATCAGTTACATGTTCCGTCCTCAACACTTGTTTAAAGATCAAAACATGGGCATACGGATCTCCCGATCCACTATATTTTTTGGGTAAATATTTTTTCACTTGAGATGGTCGCATGCGTCTGGACTCCACAACCATCCTCACCACCCTTAGTCCTCCTAGTGTGGTCTCTCTAGGTTCATAATCTCCCCTCGACACTATGGTTGGTATCCTATCTGCTATACATTCATCAAGTGGATCTCGTGTAATAGTCGGAAAGATTCTAGTGGTGTAAGTTATGTCAGGTGCCGCACTACCTCTGTGTCTGTTCATAGAAGCCCTAGATCCTGTTGATCACATAGGCCCTGCGTTTGAAAATTGTTCATGTCCAAAAGAATCTTTCACTCTGGTTCTCACTGGACTTACATGCCGAGTTTCTGATCGCGTGTGAGTAGTCGTGGTTTTCACTTATTCTGGATTTACATAGTATTGGTGGAGTGGTCCCCCAAAATATGTATATCGTTTTAATTCCTTATGATCCATAAGAGAGTAATTTTTGCCATACTTGTCCATTATGCCCACCTAAATACTTCTCCCCTCTGTGTGAGTGAAAATGTATAGTCTTTTGTGGCCAGTCAGTTCCTTGATGCAGGGTTCATCACATCTATAATAGAGTGTTTGTTCTCCATTATTGATTTATATATCCCCACATAAGTGTTGTCTGTATTAAGCCACTCTGTTTCATTGATGAATTTGAGCACCTGTTAACCCTCACGGCTCACGGACACCATGTCACCTACGACGGACGTTGTATTATTTACTTGGTAGAGTCAGGTATCGGGCTTGTCGGTCCAATAGGAAAAGGGTAAGAGTGATTGCCGATGAGAGGCACACTCTAACTGGAACATTCAAGGGATTAGTTGGCTAAGCATGCGTGCCCGAGTGTGAATGGGGTGAGCTCATATAAAAGTCAACTAAACCTAAAATTCACTCATTCTCTCATTTGTGCAATTGAAGAGTGCTCTTGCTCCATCTCCATCTTCTTCTTGTTCATCTCCTTGTGTGTGTGTATGCGAGAGAGAGAGAGAGAGAGAGAGAGAGAGAGAGAGAGAGAGAGAGAGAGAGAGAGAGAGAGCGATCAAGCATTGCGGTGGCACAACGACGGCAAGGCGGTCGAGCGCGGCGTAGCGGCGTCTCCCTCTTCTTTGCGGCGAGGAATCCTCCACGAAGCAAGCGTAGAGTAGTGAGTGACACACCATCGTCATCTTTGAGCTTACTAGTTTAGGCTTGTTGTGTGCTTGGAGCCATTTGTGGCTCGCACGCGGTGTATAGGCAAGTTCCTTGCATTGACACGTGCGAGATACGCGCACATTTTTGGTGCCGTTGCCGGGGAATGCCATACACTAAGCTTGAATGGCACTCCGTGCTTCTTTTGTGGTGCAATTTCAATTGTAGGAAAGGTAAGGACGGAGGGTGTGTGTGTTGAGAAGAAGGATTTTGTGTTATACTATGTATTTTTTGTTAATGGAGTTTTCAAAGCTACTGTGTTTATTCTCTGTGTATTAAGGTTGTTAGTTTTCTGTGTACAGTAAGTAGGAAGTAGATCTGTGAGAGTTAATGGAGTGTGTTAGTGTGTAACAGTAGGTGTATTAGTTAGAAGTAGGTAGATAGAGTGTGTGTGTGCTCTCGCGCAGGCCGCGGTGACCTTATCCTTAAAATAAAAAAATAAAAAAATAAAAAAAATAAAATTCTAAAGGTAGGACCGAGATTAGGAATATATCCCAGACCCAAGCATAGACCCAAGCTCAGGCATAGGCCTCAGTCGCCTTTTAAAATTACGAATTTTAGCTTCACACGTAGCTAAAAATCGATTTTTTGAGAATCAACAGAACTTCAGATGCCCGAAAATTGTGCTGTAAAGCACACAACGACCCTCTAAGTGATACGCTCATTTCAAGCTATCACACACTTTAATAAAAAAAATCAACATTAAAAACGTAAAAAACACGAGTGAAAACGGACGCTTAAAAAAGTACGCGGTTAACCTTCAAGGTTATTCGTAGACGCTTGTAGGGTGCCAAAGGCACATGCATCTGCGCTCTGGTCGTGTGCTAGAGATGGAGCAACTAGAGAGAATTTCGACTTACGCGAGTTCTCAATATCCACCTACTTTAGGTTCCGGGCCCTCAGCGGGGACCCAAGGTAGTACAAACCAAGACCCGAACATAGCGGCCAATGACTCTTCCTCTGACTACGACATGATGGAGGGTTTCCCAATGCCTAATCTTGATAGCTCAAGCTAAGACATGCATGCCATGGGCCCGCGGTCCGGGCCGAGCGTGCTTAGCTGCCTAAAGGAAACCTTTAGTAGAGCCACTCGCTCCGAACATGGAGCTAATGATGTAAATAAGGGGGGTGGGGACGTAAATTCTCCATTCATGACCAACGTAGACCCTATACCGTTAGAGAATGTGCACGTGAATACTTCATTCACTGCACCTCCTGACTCTTCAGATTTATTTCCCTCCGATGTCATATTACCCGATGGTAGAAGCCTTGCCGAAGTGCAAGAGGTTGAGCGATATATCCTTGCAGCGAGGGAAATGGAAGCTTGATTGAGGCTACAGAGGAGCCATCACAAAGTACCCATGTGGTACCAGTAAACGTACTCACACAATCGATGCTCCAAAAACTAAATTATATTCTTGAGGAAAGAGACACGACATCAATTGCCCAATCTCAGAAACAGAAGAAAACACGAAGAAAGAGATCGCAAAAAGCAGCGAAGTCAGACCCCAGTTCAAAGACCAACATAGGGACTGGTGACGACCCTGTATATATGAACAACGCTGAAGAAGACTCTGATTCAGGTGAAACCATGGAGACCAAAACGACCACTAACATAGAAACCAACAAGGAAGATCTTCATGAGCCACAATGGCCAGGACCCAAGAAGAAGATAGGAACTTATCCAAACCCTACAGAGGATATTGAGCGAGTCAAGCAATTAAGGAGTTTCGTAGAAGATACCCAAAGGGATCTAGAACCAGCACCTAGGCAGATCTAGATTACAAATTGCTACAGTCGGGAGCGCGGAAAGCCCTGCAAAATACTCGAAATAGCACATAGCAAGCCATAAATCAACAAAACTCTATACCTGGCACATCCACGAACTTGTAATTGAACCTATACGCGAACAACGAGAGACGTAGAGCAGAAGAGAGGGAAAGAGCACGCGCAGGCGCACCTCCTAGAGCGGAGTGCTACGCCGGCACAGCGAGAGAGAAGAGGGGAGAAGGGAGAAGAAGTACACAGACACTGGGTACAATCTCCCCTCGTGCAAGAGTGACCATTTCCCTCTTGCACGTATTTGTTATATAGATTTCTTGAATGGTCAAATTGGTTACAAACTGGCCGGCCGTTCATAAATGGCCAAAGCTCATAAAAGAGCACTTGAATAATAAAATGTACATGATATACATATCCATTCGCATAGGCCAAGCTGGGTCTAGTCTTTTCCACCTGTCAGCTGCAATAGATAATAAAATATCAATTCTATAACATACCTCTCCGTTGGAAAGCAACTGTCCTTAGTTGCGAAGATAAAAATCTGCAAACAATACTTGTAAGAAACAATGATTAGTATGTTGTGTCAAAAACATCACGTAATAAAGAAAAATTTATGAAACTAAACAAAATTAGCTTATGCTTGCCGTCATCCACATACTACCTATTCTAGTGTCCCATACCACTAGAATAAGCAGTATATGTCATACCCTGATGAATCAGGATATCATTGGTCACACTCATCATCAATCTCATAATGTCAAGTCTCATCACATAAACACTGTCGTAATAATCACCAGATACCAAATCCCAATCCAATTCCAATTCCACAATATAAGTCCAAATCCAAATCACTTTCATGATGTACCCGGGTAACAAAATCATACCAGTTACAGTGGTGGCCAGCCACTGCTGCATGATTTTGTGATCGGTGTTGCCTAAATCGGCGAATCTACACCCGACGTGCTGCCTAAATCGACGAATCTGCACTGATGCTGCCTATATCGGCGGATCTGCATTTACCATTGTGAATAAATCTGCAATTTGTCGGTGTGCTGCCTAAATCGACGGATCTTCACAGATAATTAGTGTTGCCTAAATCGGAGAATCTACACCAAGATGAGCATTTACACACTGCCTAAATCGGCGGATCTGTGTGTATGTGACCAATGGACTAGACAAGACATAAAGGAGAAAAAGTATATTTACTCCGTTGTCGACATCACAGTGAAGTATATCACCAAAGGACTTACAAATGGTTGTGCATTATCCCAGAGCACCTTAGCTCGTATGAGTAGCTACATACCTTACTGACAAATCATCTCAACAAAAATTCTTTCAATACAATGAGAGGGCATGAGCTTAGCAGTGTAAGAGGTAATCATAAAATTGGATAAAATATGGTTAGGATACTAGTACGAAAGCTATAAAAATGAGTTTGCAAAATAAAGTAAAGAGATTACTTATCTGACGTTGTGAGCGGGATGAAAACACACACAATGCCTCTATAACGACCCGACACACACTCTTGGGAAGATACACACACACACACACACACTATGGGGCACCACTCGGCTTAGACAACACACCTGGCCGAGACAGGGAACACACCTCTGGAGTGAGAGGAGAGAGACTATCCACTTGCCCACTCCACACAGACACACACACACACACACACACACACACACACACCCAAAAAAATCAGCGCAAAAGAGGAGAATTTCTGATGTTTAGATACAATTGAGCTTGGGCCAACACCAATGGGGCAAATAGCTGACACAATATGGGTAAAATAAGCCAGATACTATCACAAACTAGAGCAGAAACTTCGCTCATAGGAGAAACTTACACAGAAAAACAGTAGGAAAAGAGTGAGGAATTTGGCAAAATGGACAGCGCCATCACGTCCGGAACGGCCCAAAACCCCAGTCTACAATGTCAAAGTGCTCAAATCCGACCTCGGATGAGCAGTTTACGGCCAAAACAGGCTCCAAAAACCCCAAAAACACACCTGCGGCTGTTCCTCCTCTCTTCTCCACGTTTTTTCTGGTCTTCTCTCAGTTTTTTCAGTTTCCACACTTAGCTTTATTAGTTGGGCACCCTTGGCCTTTTAGATGACCTCAAACGGACCCCGAATAGGCCAAAAACTGACCTCGCAGTGCATAGTCGTCACTCTGCTGCATCCATGTGCACACCTGGCACTCATTTCTTTTCAATAATGCATCTCGCAACCACGTGAAGTGGCCCCAAAAATTGGTCCTAATGATGACCTTTCTGCATAACTTCCACAAGAAAACACCACTTTGTGTCCGTATTCATCCACGTGCAAATATTGACCCCGTTCGGCCTCCTGACGCCACTCGATGCCATCTGACACACCTGCTTACCTCATGTCGTCGGCCCGCGGATAGCTTCCTCGAGAAGTTTTACGTGCTACCAACTCCTCCTTATTGTAGAAAAAACACAGTGGTACTGGTAATAGTGAAAATCGATGCACTATGTACACCCTGTCCTACCTGTACACATGTGGGCCCCACGTAACCACCTGGCTCTGAAAAATGGGCAATTCTTTATTTGATGCACCATGCATGTATATGTACATATGCGCAATCCCTTGCTCCAAAAAACTCCTGACATAATTTGCCCATCCCCTAACCTGCTAGATCATTCATGATCAGCAACAGCAAAGAGCGATATGAGACTCGCCGCATCACAGGTCTCCTCATCCTTCACCAACATTGCTTGCTCCACAGACAGTTCATCTTGCTCCACCATCATCAATCTAGCATGATACAATTTAAGACTCAATCCATTTACCCTTGACTTATGTAGAACACCATCCAGGTTAGCCAACTGATATGTGCCATTTGAAAAACACTCCACTACCTTGAAAGGGCCTTCCCACTTAATTTGAAACTTCTTTTGGAAGGTGTTGTCCAGCTTACTGTTGTAGCGCAAAACCAAGTCATGCTTCTTGATACCCTTACTTTTGACCTTTTCATTTATCTTTGCTAAAGCCCTATCTTGCATCTGCCCATAATGTTCCAATGCACTCATCCTATCCAGCTGAACCTCTTGTAGCTGTAAGAGCCTCTCTTCGAATGCATCACTAGGCGGCCCAAGCAACTTCTCTAACATCTTGACCGCAGGCAACTCTACTTCCACAGGCAATAGTGCTTCTTTTCCATACACCAAATGAAATGGAGTAAACCCTGTACCTGTCTTCACCGAAGTACGGTAAGCCCATAATGCACTAGGCAATTCCAAATCCCAATTCTTTCCTTGGTGCTCTGTCACTTTCGAAAGAATCTGTACCAACTCACCATTGAATCTTTCATTTTAGCCATTACACTGTGGGTAATAAGGAGTGGTATGCTGGTGCCTAATCTTCATCTTTGCACATAAAAAATCTAGCAGTTTAGCTCTAAAGCCAGGCCCCTTATCTGAAAGTAGCTCCAATGGCACCCCAAACTTGAAACATATTTCATCATACAAAAATTTTGCCACATCCTTTGCAGTGATCTGTTTTACTGCTATAGCCTCTGCCCATCTAGAAAGATAGTCCACTGCCGTCAAAATATAGCTTTTGCCCCTGCTTGTGATAGGTAACGGGCCTATTGCATCAATCCCCCACTTTTCAAACACATCAAACGCCATAATGGTTTTTCGTAGCTCTGGCTTCAACACTCTCTTCCCAAATGCTTGACACCTATTGCAAGACCTACACCAATGGTGAACATCCTTGTGAAAACTAGGCCATACATACCCCTCTTGCAAAATCTTATGCAAGGTGATCTTTAGAGCAAAATGGCCACCACATGCGCCTTCATGATTCTCTTCCAACACTCTGTAAAGCTCCTCCCTCCAAGGTACACGTCTCAACACGAGATCAGCCCCTTTCATGTAGAAGACATCACCAATCAATTTGTACCTGTATGCTCTATGCACAAAGCCATACTTATTAGACTTCTGAATCTCCTTTGGAATGATTCCTGTTAGCAAAAACTCCTCTTCTTGATCCAAACTTTCCCGGCCATGATAAAGAGGTAAAGTGGTCCTCAACACAAATAGCTCCCCAATCATGCCTTGAGCTGCTTCATGTGCCTCTCCATTTAGAGCACGTTCAATGTGTCTAATGCTCCATGCTTCGAACTTTTTTAACAGGCCTTTAATTCTGAAGCACATTTCCTTCAATGAGGTGTTCTTGCTCTTCCACACACCCAGCACTTGCTTCACCACTAACAAGGCATCACCTTTTATGCTCAACCTTCGAACCCCATGCTTCAAACAAATGTGTAATCCGGCTTCCAGAGTAGCATATTCAGCCTCATTGTTACTATGAGCATCCAATTTGAACCCTCTCTTGCATACTAGCTTCCCCTCTGGATCATAAAGTGCTATACCCCCTGAAGCTGCATCATGGCTCTTTCTGTATGAACCATCAAAGAACAACACATGTGAATTGCTGATCTGTGGCACTTCTTCAACTACCTTTCTCACCACCTCTTCCTTAACAATAAGGGGATTCTCCTTGTAGGTCAACAAATCAGCTAGGGTAGCCCTTGTACTATCTTCCACTAGAAAAGAGAACTCAAACTCTTGCAGATCAATTACCCATTTCTTCACCACATTTGACATGTTAGTACCATTAATTAACTGTGGCAAAAAAGCATAACTCGTCAAGAAAACAAAAGGCCGTGGTAGCAAGTAATGACGAAATCGTCGACAAGCAAATATTACACTGGCCATCACTAGCTCTACTTCTGAGAACTTTCTCTCCACTCGGCTTGCACAATACACTGGCCTCATATAATGGCTGCCCTTCCCCTTTTGCAATAGCATGGCTCCAATGGCATCATCCCCTACTGAGGGATTTACATAAAAAAATTTCTCCCAATCAGGAGCCTGCATGGCTGACAAACCCCCTAACACCTCTTTCACCTCTTGAAACACTTCTTCACACTTGTCATCCCATTGCAATGGATCATGCTTTGCCACTTGTTGTAATGGATAAAGAATCTGAGAAGGCAATGGAATAAACCTTGCCATGTACTTCACTTTGTGTATAAAGGTTGCCAATTGCTTCGTACTCGTAGGTGATGGAAGAAGAATAATAGACTTAACCTTGTCTGGATCAGCCTCAATGCCATTTTCTGACACCATGTGGCCCAATAACTTCACCCTTGGCTGTGCTAGATGACATTTCTTTGGATTTAGTTGTCCTCCACATTCATCATATCGAGCCAATACCATCTGCAGCTTCTCATGGTGTTCAGCCCTACTGCTATAAACACAGAAGTCATCCATAAAAGCTTTAACACAACTACCAATGAATGGTTCCAACACCCAATTTGCTCTCTCTTGATAGAAGGAAGGTCCATTTGACAACCCAAATGGAAATACTGTATAGCAATAGCAGCCCCATGGCGTAATAAAAGTTGTCTTTGTGCGGTCTTTAAGAGCAATCTTCAATTGAAAATAGCCTGAAAAACCATCACACACACTGTACCTCTCATAACCTGCCACTGAATCCAAGATCTGATCAATGAATGGAAGAGGATATGGGTTCTTCTTAGTGGCTGCGCTTAAGGGTTTAAAATATACACAAATTCTCCACTTCCCATCCTTCTTTGGACTGACTACAACTGGACTCACCCATTCTGTGGTCTCCACAGGGACTATGAACCCTGCCTTCAACAACTTGTCCACCTCTTCTCGAAAGGCTTCCATTTGCTCTTGACCCATCCTTCTTAGCCTTTGCCGCACTGGCTTAGCACCTTCTTTCAGCTCTATATGCATCTCTTCGCCCTTGAACCCTCTGATCTCTTCATATGAAGTAATGAACAAATCAAGAAAACTAGCCAGCATGTGCAAATATATATCCTTCTCCATAGTTGAGAGGTCTCCACTGATCATTTGTGTCATCAATTCTCGCTTCTTTGACAACTCAACCTTGGTTTGCATCAGCCCTTCAATCACTTCATAAGGCCCTTCACTTTCATCTTCAACCTCATTCGCAAATGAAACTAAACCAAACTCTTGGATTTCTTTGTCCATCAAAAGAAATGCAACATCAGCATCCTCATCACTGCTGGTAGTGCTATCACTGTCCTCATCTGTCACCGTGGAAGAGTCTTCATCACTAGAATCATCTTCATCTTCATAAAGCTCCTCTAATCGTTTCCTTGTGTCCATATTATAAAGCTTCTTGGTACCTGTCTTTCCATAGAGGCTAATCGTACCATGTCGCCAATCTTGAACAGCTCCCACTGCACATAACCATGGTCTGCCCAGTATAATAGGATATGCTCCCAACCCTGCTGGCATCACATGACAATCAACCACTGCCTTTGCATCATATGCCTCCACTTCTAAGCTCTTTACAACACCCAAGCATTTTACTTTTTGATGGTTTGCCAATCTGATCCGAAAACCTGACACCCCAGCCATTGTGAGACCCATCTTCTCAACGCATGAGTGTGTTATGACGAATATTTGGGCTCCGCCATCCACATAACCTTGTCCCAAATTTTTCCTTTTATGCCACACATCTACTATTGGACAAATGTCTGGTAGCTCATCCATTGCCAACACCTTTATTGAACCTCTCTCTGGCTCTTTCTCCATTGGGTTAACCATCCTCTTCCACTGTCGCTTTAGCTTAGGCACCATCTCTATAAGCTGCCCAAAAGTAACATCTGCCTTCCTGCTCGTTAGATCCTCCTTCAAGTCATAGATTAATTGCCCATCCCCTAGTGGAAAATCTGAAACATGAAACTTTCGACGAGCTCTCCTTTTTCTCTTGGCCTTGACATCCTCGCCTTCATGGCCCTTTCCTTTCTTCTTACTAGGACCTGGGGCACTTCTTCCTTCCTTTCCCTCTGTGGTCCTCTTCCCAATAGGCATCACTAATGTATCCTCTAGCTTTGATGCCTTCTCCAAGGTGACTACACTTAGCACTTTTGTCTTTCCTTTTTCCTCCTGGGTCAGTCCACTGGTTCCTTCGTCTCCCTTAATTTCGATGCCATAATCATTTGACTTAGTTAACACCTGTCTTGGCAATGGATACATGTCTCCCCCCATCCTTGGTGGCTTATCACATTGCGGGCTGATGTGACCCAACTCTCCACAATTGTAACAGGTGGGTGTCTGCCTCCAAAACCTACCATTGCTTTGTCCAACACCATTCCTAGGTCTTTCTTCACCTCCTGGCTGATTTGCATACCTCCCTCGACCTCGATTATTTCCCACTTGACTTAGCATGTTTAGGCTGATATTCTTCATCAAATCTACCATTTGCCTCATGTCTTGCCTTAGCCCATCATCTTGCACTGCTGTAGTGACCACTGCTGGCATAACCTGAGTAGTAACAGGAACCACTGGTTCGTGATGAACCCCTAACATGCGACCTTGTAAAGACTCTATAGGCTGAAATTCAGACCTCATGGGCAAAGACTCCACCCCTAACTGGCTCATTTTCCTCAACTTCCACTCTTTGTTCCTTGCTACCTCTAGTGCATCTTCATATGTCCTAGGCTTCTTTAGCTCCACTCTCCAACATATATTCTCCCAAAGACCAGCTAAGAACCTGTCCTTCTTCATCATGTCAGGCGGGGGTACCTGTGGTGCTAAGGCCTTGCACATTCGCTCCCATGCCAATGAAAACTTACGTATGTACGCATCTACTGGCTCACCTTCCTTCTGCACCAAACCTTGTACTTCTTGCTACACTTTGTCAAGATCTTCTATCTTCACAAACTCCACTTCCAATCCATGCCTTAGATTGTCCCAACTCAATCTTACAGGTGGATCCGCTGCACGCAACTCCTCTTCAAATGCCTTGGACCAAACTCGTGCATCACTCTTCAAACAAATTTGGAGAAGGCGTAACATTTGCGTAGGGTCATGCATCTGGTTGCTAATGCAGGCAACCTCCATCTTTTCCAAAAATTCTTCCACATCTTCATCACTTCTTCCATGAAACTCCGGATAAGAGAAAGCCATGGCTACCCAAGTTTCAATGCTTTGAGAACCCCTTTGAACACACGTGCAAGAACCCAAAACTTTTGACTACCCAATCCCCAGAAACTTCAATGGAGCTCAACTTTAGATAAGGACAAACACATGCACATCAAATGAGTTTTCATAGTTGATCATCGGAATTACAACAGGCAAAGGACATTCCAAGATCTCTCGTAATCTTCTTGGCCCAAACATAAAGACTATGCGCTGCTGGAAAAAAATCTTCCTGGACACATGAACATTTATCTGGATTCTTTGAGTTAAATGAAATGGAGTGAATTGAGGGCCATTTTGATCATCCATTAAAGCCAACCATGAAGCTCCCAAGAAGGCACACTTGACTTAACCTCTGATTTTGCCAAAATTTCAGTAGCATAACAGCATAAATGGCTCAAAAGACCAAAAAACCAGCCATCATAACTTGGAAAAATTTTGGCAGAGTTTCCCTAGAAATAGAGCAGTAGGAACCCAAAATATATACTGTATATGTATGCATAAACTGTCAACAATAGAACCCGAGCATCAAGTAGGACTCACTAGTACATAGCCTATGGCGAGGTCACAAAAAGTGTGCTCCAGCTACCTGTATCACCGAAAGGATCTCTACATTTGAGAATCCCCCAGCTCAATAAAAACCTCACGCTATCGACCCTCACATGAAGGCTAATGCAAATCGCGTATAGTCAAGTCTCAGAAATGACTATCTGCCAGACCAAGTCTCAGAAATGGCTCGGACTGCCAAATACAACCAAGTATGGCTCCACAAATGCGTACAATGGCAGTTTCCACAAGTAACGTACAATCCAGCAGACAATGCGCTCAAACAGGCGCCAAGTGATGCATACCCACAACAACTGCAAGTGACATCACTGCTAGTATATCACTGTACTCCAACTACCTGTACCTGTGTGAATCACCTATACCTGTACCTGTCCCTGTCCCTGTAACCTGTAACCTGTAACCTGCAACCTGCAACCTGCAACCTGTAATCCCGAAGCTCGAAGCTCGAAGCTCGAAGCAGAAGGTACTCGAAGAAGATCCTCCGTGGGGGCGCCAAAAGAATGTGAGCGGGATGAAAACACACATAGCGCCTCTATAACGACCCGACACACACTCTTGGGAAGATACACATACACACACACACACACACACACACACACGCACACACACACACACACACACACACACACACACACACACACACACACTATGGGGCACCACTCGGCTTAGAAAACACACCTGGCCGAGACAGGGAACACACCTCTGGAGTGAGAGGAGAGAGACTATCCACTTGTCCACTCCACACAAACACACACACACACACCCAAAAAACTCAGCTCAAAAGAGGAGAATTTCTGATGTTTAGATACAATTGAGCTTGGGCCAACACCAATGGGGCAAATAGCTGACACAATATGGGTAAAATAAGCCAGATACAATCACAAACTAGAGCAGAAACTTCGCTCATTGGAGAAACTTACACAGAAAAACAGCAAGAAAAGAGTGAGGAATTTGGCAAAATGGACAGCGCCATCGCGTCCGGAACGGCCCAAAACCCCACTCTACAATGTCAAAGTGCTCAAATCCGACCTCGGATGAGCAGTTTACGACCAAAACAGGCTCCAAAACCCCAAAAACACACCTGCGGCTGTTCCTCCTCTCTTCTCCACGTTTTTTCTGGTCTTCTCTCAGTTTTTTCAGTTCCCACACTTAGCTTTATTAGTTGGGCACCCTTGGCCTTTTAGATGACCTCAAACGGACCCCGAACAGGCCAAAAATTGACCTCGCAGTGCATAGTTGTCACTCTGCTGCATCCATGCGCACACCTGGCACTCATTTCTTTTCAATAATGCGTCTCGCAACCACGTGAAGTGGCCCCAAAAATTGGTCCTAATGATGACCTTTCTGCATAACTTCCACAAGAAAACACCACTTTGTGTCCGTATTCATCCACGTGCAAATATTGACCTCGTTCGGCCTCCTGACGCCACTCGATGCCATCTGACGCACTTGCTTACCTCATGTCGTCAGCCCGCGGATAGCTTCCTCGAGAAGTTTTACGCGCTACCAACTCCTCCTTATTGTAGAAAAAACACAGTGGTACTGGTAATAGTGAAAATCGATGCACTATGTACACCCTGTCCTACCTGTACACATGTGGGCCCCACGTAACCACCTGGCTCTGAAAAATGGGCAATTCTTTATTTGATGCACCATGCATGTATATGTACATATGCGCAATCCCTTGCTCCAAAAAACTCCTGACAACGTCCTCGCATTATGGTATGCATAGGTTTTTGTGAATCTTTAAATGAGTTAGAGAAATGTAGCAAAAACAAGTGAAGAACATGATAAAAACCTTTTGAGTAAGGTCAATCAAGATAGCTGCTTTTATTTCCTTGAAAGTGTGGTAAACGAAATAAAGGTAACTGTGTGGAGCAGTGCTATTGTACAGCAACTAGTAAATATAACAGGTGGCCATTTGAAGAGGAGGAAACCTACAAAATCTTCAAAATTTTAAAAGTGCAACCAATTGTAAGTCATCAATTAAGAATGCATGACATTTGATAACGTTGATCGATATAAGGAATTTCAGAAAGAGCATGCAATATAGCCTAGCCATAATTAGATGAATTTGCAAAAAGTGGTCACCGAGCAAGCTGACAGTAGGAGTATGAGCATAGAACATTTTTGTACCAGCTTATGCTAATTAAAAATATTAACCAATTGAAAATAAAATGCTAACAACATTGCTAGGTATCACAAAGGATTTAAAATATTGTGCTTAGTCATGCCATAAAAATCCACAGATTATAAGTAAAATAACATCTTTGCAAATACTGTGATGGAATCTATTTGAAGATATTAGTTATATAAACCTAGGTCTTATGATCACTTTATGAAGCTTGATTGTGGTCGTCTCCAGCATATCATTTCATAGTTGTGTTCCAAATACTGTCTTCCTTAATTAGTGTTGTTACCCATCACAAATTTGTACTATTCGTCAATATCCCTTAGTACGCTTCTAGTCAAATTTGTGCATACATTATCATCTAGTCGCATTGTAATTGTCGATGGGGTATATAGTCAATGTAATTCTAGGGGGGGGGGGGGGGGGGGGGTTATATGAGTAGATGCTAGGGTATAGAGACGAAGATAAAGCTATATCACATATGTCATCGTCCAGTATACTATGAGATGTGAAGGAACTTGCATTGTCTTTTTAGTGATTGAGACCACTGATTAGAGTTATGAGAGTCCTCAGGTTGTTTATGCTAGAGTGGGGTAATACGAGGAGAGACATTCACAGAGTGAGATGTTTGAGTGTGTGACAATAGAGACTATACATTTAGAATAATGAGATCAAACAGACAGAATCTGGGTGGATCTAATCCAACATATGGGTACAAAATTAAAATGAAGTAAAGGGAAAGACTACTAAAAGCCTAAAGTCTGAGGCTAAAATCATTATATTTAGGGTTTAGGGTTTATTATTAACTCATACCACCAACACAAACCACCCACTCTGCTATTGCAGCACACAAGATAACTAGACTGTTGTTAACCCTCACGGCTCACGGACACCCCATCACCTACGACGGACGTGTATTATGTATTTGGTAGAGTCAGGTACCGGGCTTGTCGGACCAATAGGAAAAGGGTAAGAGTGATCGCCGATGAGAGGCACACTCTAACTGGGACATTCAAGGGATTAGTTGGCTAAGCATGGGCGCCCAAGTGTGAATGGGGTGAGCTCATATAAAAGCCAACTAAACCTAAAATTCACTCATTCTCTCATTTGTGCAATAGAAGAGTTCTCTTGCTCCATCTCCATCTCCATCTTCTTCTTCTTCACCTCCTTGTGTGTGTGTATGTGTGTGTGTGTGTGTGTGTGTGTGTGTGTGTGTGTGTGTGTGTGTGAGAGAGAGAGAGAGAGAGAGAGAGAGAGAGAGAGAGAGAGAGAGAGAGAGAGAGAGAGAGAGAGAGAGAGAGAGAGAGAGAGAGAGTGCGATCGAGCATTGCGGCGGCACGACGGCGGTGAAGTGGTTGAGCGCGACGTAGCGGCGTCTCCTTCTTCTTCGCGGCGAGGAATCCTCCATGGCAGGAGCATAGAGCGGTGAGTGACACACCATTGCCCTCTTTTGAGCTTACTAGTTAAGCTAGTTGTGTGCTTGGAGCCGTCTATGGCTCGTACACAGTGTAACGGCAAGTCCCTTGCTTCGACAATGCGGCAAGGAGCGCACATTTTTGGCGCCGCTGCCGAGGAATCGCCTTGCACTAAGCCCAAGAGGCACTTTGTGCTTCTCCTATGAGTTGTTTGTAGTAGGAAAGAAGAGGAAGAGGAAGAGGAATGAGTTGTTTTTCTGCAAGTTGTTAATTTCTGTATTGTCTGCAAGTTCTGTGATTTCTGCATAATGTTGTGTTTTTTGTTTGCACACAGTCTTTGCACAATTAGTAGTCGTTAGCTTGTTTGCAGTGAATGAACACGTAGGAAGGCAGTTAGCAATTTCTGTTGCACACAGTCTGTACACAGTTTTCTGTCAAGGTTTGCCTGCACACAGTCTTTGTACAGTAAGGTAGTGAGAGAGGAAGTAGGTGGACAGTTAGCTCCAGATTAGTTAGTGGTTAGTAGCACTGCTAGTAAGTAGATAAGGTAGTGAGCTGTCTGTGAGCTTTTGAATGGGAGGTTAGGTAGGTGACAGTGTGTGTGGCCAAGAAAGGGTCACCAAAACCGTGCGCGGTCGTGGCCCAAAAAAAAAAAAAAAAAAAAGACTTGGGTTACAAAACACCCAAAATTCCTAGGTGAGCAGCCTTCACAGGCCCTCACTGACACTTCTAGGGGATCCAAGTCATATGAACCTACGCTCTGGACGAGTGTTAGAGCACGAGCATATTGGTAGTGCCTCCATTTACGCGGGCACCCAGTATTCCTCCACCCTAGGTTCTGGACCTTCGGCCGGGACTCAAGGTAGCGCGACCCAAGATCCTCATATCGCGTCTAGTGATTCTTCCTCTGACTACGAAGTCATGGAGGGGTATCCTATACCAAACCCTGATAGTTCAAGACAAGACATGCATGCCATGGGCCCACGGCCCGGGTCTAGCGTGTTTAGCCGCTTAAAAGAGACCCTTAGTAGAGCTACTCGCTCCGAAAATGCGGTTAATGAAATAAATGAAGGGAGTGGGGAAGTAAATTCGTCATTCATGCCTAAAATGGACCCTATGCTTCTTGAGAGTGTGCATGTGAATGTCCCATCCACTGCATCTCCTGATCCTTTAGGACTATCTCCCTCTGAGGTTTTACTACCCGATGGTAGGAGTCTTGCCGAAGTACAAGAGATCGAACGCTATATGCAAGCAAGGGAGAGGGAAATTGAGAACCTACGAAGGCTAGAACAAAGTCGGGCCCTGAAAGCAAAGGCTCCTATGACAACAATCATGCCAGCCGAGCAACCGAGTGCTCCCAAGGTAGCAGTCACGGAGGGGCAAGCTATGGGGAGCAATAATGCTTCCACTTCAAGGGAAACCTCTAGTACGCCGGGCCTAGATGGGATATTCCTAAACGAAAATTAGGAGTATAACCTACAAGCAGAAGCTTTAACTGATCGGTACACAGGACACACCTATGATGTGGGTTGGTTAGATGTTCTACAATCCACATCGGGTGCTACTAGCATAGATGAGCAACAACAGAAAGTCTGTGATGTCCTCCATAGGATTGTCGAGTTAGAAAGACAGAACACAGGGATCAACATGCCTTCAACAGGCCTAATGAGATTCTTGGATACGGGAAAGGCCAACCAACCAACCCTATCACAAATGGAGACTCCCTCAGTGAGCCCCATTGATCCTCCATATGTTGTTTCGCCAGGAGCCTCAGTACAATCTGAGCCCACAAGTGGCAGCTTTACCTTCCCAGATCTAGCTCATATTTCTCTTAATGACACTACGGCTACCATGCATATCCCAGTGGTGAGCATGACAATAAGTACACCATGGAGTTCATTTGTTAATACTGCGCCGATGCCTAGTAGCACAGTGCCCCCAACTATACCTACATGTATGTATCAATCATGTGCACCTGTCGTACCTCAGCCTCATGTAGCTCCTACACCTCCGATTATTCCAAGAGCTTACAATCCACAATGGAATTATCCAAGCTCTTATACAAGTGGAGCCATGCCATTTAATAATAACATGCCATATCAGGCACCCCCTATGCCTAGGGCCACGCCTGTAAACTTTGGACCACGGTCTGGTACACCACCATACGAAATTTGGGACCCAAGAGCCGCGCGTATGCCAAGGACAAGGCCAAATCCCATCTCACATGTGGTTCCAGGAGCACATACACCCATTATACCTGCTCAAATAGGAGATTTGGCAGCATTTGATCAAACTATCGGTCGCTCTATTGCGGAAAACATGCGTAGTGCACCTGATAGAGAGCCTAGGAGCAAGGCAGTTCAAGTAGCTAAGCTCACACAGAAATTCAATGGAGACGGAGATGCTAGAAAGCATATGGAAGTCTTTGAGCATGTGTGCGATTCCTTGGAAGAGCACAATGAGCTACATAAGTGTAAGGCTTTGAGTTTGACCCTAAGCGGAAAGGCTGGAGATTGGTATAGAACCTTAAGAGTAGAAGAAAAAATGATCTACTCTACTCTTAGGAGACTGTTCTTAAAAGAATACATACGAGAGGGAGTACTTTGGGGTGTAGCCTCTCAGCTCCAGAAAGCCCAACGAGAAGAAGGTGAATCCGTGAGAGACTTCATTAGTCGCCTAAAGAATTTGAATTCTCGATGCAATCCAAACGAGAGATTCAACAACAACCAATTTCTTGATAGATTCATTAGGGGACTACGACATGAAAGTATTTATAATGGCCTAGTCATTAGAGGTATCACTACTTGGGAAGCAGTCACCATGAATGCAATCCAATTGGAGGATAATTTAATGATTGCAAGAGAAAGAGTGTGTGCCGAGCCGAAGTCAAGTAGCTCGCAAGCATCAGGGCATGAGCCGATAAAGATAAAGCCAATCGTGAAAGAGCAAACGATATCTGAGATGACTTTGGCAGATCTCACCAAGGCCATCCAAGAAAGCCTTAGGGGTAATCGTACTCCACAAAACACTCATATGTATCAAGGAAGGGAGCAACAATGGTGCTCAATTTTCTTGGGCCCACATACTACGAGTGAATGCCCTACTTTCAGAGTAAAGTTTAACGGGACTTGTAACGCGTGTGGTAGGTATGGCCATCAAGCAAAGGATTGCCTAATGCTTAAACGCATCATGGAAAATAGACCGCCTATAGCTTGGGCAGACTCACCTCGAGTTCCTGCATTGATGCCTACCCCACCCATGGAGCAACAGTTGCCATTACAACACATGGTCCCTAGAACCCAAAATGTGGTCCAAACCACACCGTTGCCACCTCCAGTGCTAGGACCGCAACCCCCTCATCCAAGAGTTACACCTATGAACCAAATAGGTTGCGAGTCATCTAATACTTATGTAGATTGCGAAGAGGACATAGAGTCTAGTATCACCTATGGAGTCGACATGCTTGAGGAGTGTCCCATGTACTATATGGAAGACCATTGGGGACAAATCAAACCGGTATATCAAGTTACTGCGCTAGCAGCAAGAGGCCAAAACATTAATAGTTTTACCAAGAGACCACCTCTTCAGTGCTACGAATGTGGTGGACCACATCGAGTAGCTGAGTGCCCCATTAGAATGCAAAAGAATGACGCACTAATGCAAACAAGTCAAGGGAGTGCATTGGCAATGCCAATACTCACTTGTAATCGTTGTGGCATAGATCATTTGATTGCACAGTGTCCTAACAATCCAAACGCACCGAAAATCACACCATTGAACATAATAGAGATTGTTGATGGGACACCACCAACTATAAACATAGCACCAGTGAATGCACTCACACGGTCGATGCTCCAAAAGCAAAATTACATCCTCGAAGAGAGAGATGCTGCATCCATTGGCCGAGCGAGAAAGAAGAAAACACGAAGAAAGAAATCCCTTAATGCTTCTAGCTCAAAACCTAGTTCAAAGACTAACATAGGGACATGAGAGGATCCCATGTATATGAATGACCCTAAGGATGACTCAGATTCGATAGAGACCACGGAGACCAAAACTATTACTACAAAGGAAAAAGCCAGTGAGGAGGATCACGAGAGGGAATTAGGACGAGCACCAAAAGAGTATTCAAAGTTAAACCACCCAGTTGCGAACCCCCAAGATAAGCCACGAGAGACGAAAAATGAGGATTGCAAGAGAAAGATTGGAACCTATCCAAACCCAACAGTGGAAATTGAACGAGTCCAACAACTGAGGGGTTTGGTGGAAGAAACTCAACGAACATTAGAACCTAAACCAAAACATATCCAGATGTCAGACACAGTGTTTCCCACACAAGTTCAACCTCACAAGAACTACAGGCCGTTAGCTATACCCAGTATCATTCGGGAAGAGAGTGAGGGTAGGACATTTGAAAGTGGACACACACCTTTCCTACTAGAGAGAATGTTTGGTGAGGGAATGCCCGACCCCCTTGAGGAAGTGGAGATTCCATCTTCACCATTCTCTTGTCAGGGTCCTACGTCCCACAAGATGCCATTAAATGTTGCCAAATTGATGGATTTCATGTCTTTAGAAGTTAGAACCACCATCATGTCCAAACTATATAAAGACCCCGAGCTAGTCTCAGCTCTTCGAGCCTTCCTCAATGGAGAATTACAGGCCGGATTACCACAGTTTGCACATATGAACAAACCTGACTCGGTAATGAATGATGAGGAACATTTAGCACCACCATCTGACCTAGCGGGACATGAATCTGTAATTGAAGAACCCGTTAACAAGTTGGGGCAATACTTTGAAGGTGATGAATCTAATGCTACTCTGCCAATCACTACTAAAGGATTAACTGTAAAGGGAGTCCTTGACGGTGGTGCGGGAGTCAGCATGGTGACAAAGAGTTGTTGGGAGTCTATGGGGCGACCTCACCTTGAAGCCACAAGCGTAGTGGTAAAAATGGCTAATGGATCTATTGTTACGCCTATTGGAATGCTTAAGGATCTCAGGATCAAGGTCTTGGGACACAAGGTAAGACAGACTTTCATTGTTATGGATTTTTCCAAGCATCCTATGTCATTTGAGATGATCTCTGGGCGTCCATTCATGAGGGAAGCAAAAATGGTGCATGACTGGTCCAAAACCACGTCTACTTACAGTTCCAAGACTCTGTCATTCGAGTTGATATTTTAAGTGGTCGAACGCATCCTCTAGGAAATAAATTCATCATTGATAATCGATCAGACACAACAATTCACTCAGCTCCATTACAGTATTGTTACACGTGTAACGAAGACACGGATATTGGGGAGAACTCTCCTTATATGGATATCCTACCCGGAATGGCTGAGTCAGACAATGTCGATTGGGTACACCTAGCGGAAACTATAGATACATGGGGAGCTAGAGGAACAACCTGGGTAACACCAGATGGGGAAGAGATACCACACATTGCACCAGTAAACATGTTAGGTGTAGCGTATGTAACATCCGATGATAAGAAAGAGGCACACCTACCTGAGAGTGAAACCGATGATTCCTCAAAGGCTTCAGGCCAATACACATCATAAACGGAATCTCAGGGAGAAATGGATTCAGAACCTGAGGAAACATCGAGTGAGCCAAGTATAGAAACTAAACACTCAAGGTCTAGTACGACCATCTATGGTAATTTATATGAGAGTGAAGAAGATACAAGCAAAGACCTATCAAGCGAGTCGAGTTCAAACATTTACCAAAATCAAAACCTTAACAAGAAACAAAGGTCATATAAGAGACGATGATATCGAGCAAATGTGAGAGCTAGGATAAACAAAGAAAGATCTACTGCAGAATGGCTTAGATATCTAGGGGCATGTGATGCTCATCGAAAGCTAGTAGACAATTGGGGTGAACATCTCCAGAGTGTCATGTGGTGCAGCCCGCGACCCATTGACCTCGCTCAATTGGAGGTTACAGAGCCGAAATTGAGTCGAACTATAAGAAGACGTCAAAACCGAGAGTTAGCACAACAACAAAAGGAGGCAGAACTAAAAGAAAGGTCTCCGTCAGGACAAGAGCCTGCTGACTTACATACGGCTCCTGAACATTTTAAATCTTATACCACGGGGGAGCGAAAGGTTGTGTATGCCAAGGCCCAACAAATACGTACCAGTGAAAGCAATGGAGTCTATGATGGTCCAACGGTAGTTAAAGAGATAGAATTAGCAGAACCAGGTGAGGAGTCTAAACCAGTCTTTATTGCTCAAGACCTTACCGAAACTGAAGAGGCTGTACTTGAGGAGCTCCTCAAGGAATACAAGGATATCTTTGCTTGGACATATCATGACATGAAGGGCGTTCCACCTTCTGTGGTGCAACATACAATTCCCATGATCAACACTGCTAAACCCGTCCAGCAACGACCCTATCCAATGAATCCTAAGTACGCCAAAGTTGTACAAGAGGAGATTGAAAAACTTATCCAATGTGGATTCATATACCCTATTGAGCACTCAGAATGGGTTTCTCCAATAGTCATTGTGCTAAAAAAGAATGGGAAACTAAGAGTGTGCGTGGACCTCAAGAAAGTTACTGCAGCTACTAGGAGAGATCATTATCCCTTGCCATATTCAGAACATGTGCTTGAAAGAGTTGCGGGCAAGGAAGCTTATAGCTTTTTAGATGGGTACTCTGGCTACGATCAAATCACAATTGCATTAGAGGACCAAGCTAAAACTGCTTTTATCATAGAGTTTGGAGTGTTTGCATTTCGTGTTATGGCTTTTGGCTTAACGAATGCCCCTGCTACATTCCAACGATCAATAAACACTGCGTTTAAAGAATTTCTAAGGGAGTTTTGTGAAGCTTTCCTAGACGACCTTTGTGTTTATTCTTCTTGGGAGAAGCATTTGTTATATCTACGAAAAATATTTGAAAGGTGCAGATTTTATCGCATCTCATTGAACCCTTTCAAATGCCAATTTTGGGTTAAGCATGGAGTCATTCTAGGGCATATAGTGTCCAAGAACGGAATATCCAAAGATGAGAGTAAGATTAAAGCCATTGCCGATTTGCCACCACCTACGAACTATAAAGGAGTTCAAAGATTTATGGGCCATGTTGGTTATTATCGAAGATTTATTTTAAACTTTGCCGAGATAGCGCGTCCATTGTACAAGCTTCTTATCGAGTTTCACTGGACGGAAGAATGTCATCAATCTTATGAGTTATTAAAGAAGGCCCTAACAAGTGCTCCAATCCTGCGAACACTCGATTGGAATGCACCTTTTCATGTGCATATTGATGCATCAAATTTTGCTATTGGGTGTGTTCTAACTCAACCAGGATAACATAAATTGGACTACCCTATTAGCTTTGCAAGTCGCCAATTAAATGATGCTGAGATGAACTACACTACTACAGAGCACGAAGGTCTAGCTATGATTTACGCAGTAAAGAAATTTCGCTTTTACCTTCTTGCTACCAAGTTTGTGTTTTATGTTGATCATCAAGCATTGCTATATTTGGTAAACAAGCCGTGTTCCACAGGTCCAATTACACGATGGTTGTTAATTCTTCTTGAGTTTGACTTCACCGTTGTTGTGAGGCCTGGGAGGAAACATGTCATGGCAGATCATTTATCTCGTATCCCTAATGGCGAAGCTCCTACGGGGGTTGATGATGAATTGCCTGATACTCCTTTGTTCATTGTTGAGACAATGCCTGAATGGAGTGAAAAGATTGTTAACTTCTTAGTTAATGGTTTTCCACCCAAAGCACTGCGAAAAGATATAGCTCGAAAATTAATCAAGGAATGCGAACCCTATTGCTTACTGGCTGGAACTCTCTATAAGAGAGGAAAAGATGATGTTCTTAAACGCTGTCCCCGCGAGGATGAGTATTTATATATTCTACAAGAGGCACACATGGGCGTAGCTGGTGGTCACTTTTCAAGAAACTTGACTGCCCGAAAGATCTTACAGTCAGGCTATTGGTGGCCCACTCTGTTTAAGGATGCATCACTTTTTGCAAAGGGATGTGATGAATGCCAACACTTCAACAAGCTAGAAAGAAGGGATAGGATGCCTCTACATCCCATCAAGGTAACCCAACCATTTGAAAAGTGGGGCTTAGACTTTGTAGGACCGATTAGTCCGGCTGCACGTAACACGCAATCACGATATATCATTGTGGCTACCGACTATGTAACCAAATGGGCTGAAGCAAAAGCAACACGAAAGGCGGATGCAAAAACAACAGCTAAGTTCCTCTTTGAGAACATTATCACACGTTTTGGATGCCCCTTTGAACTTGTGAGTGACAATGGAACTCATTTTATAAATGAAGTAATAAAAGAACTCACATCAAACTTCATGATATCTCACCACAAGTCTACACCCTATTATCCCCAAGCAAATGGCCAAGCTGAGAGTACCAACAAAACTCTCATCTCCATTTTGACAAAGACAGTTGAGGCTCATCGCACTGATTGGGACCTAAAGCTTACATCAGCTTTATGGGCTTATCGTACTGCATATAAAGTTGCTATTAATTGCACACCGTTTAAGATGGTGTATGGCCAAGAAGCAGTTATGCCATGGGAGTTTGTCATTCCTAGTCTTCGAGTAGCTTCTCAAGAAGGTTGGGATGTTAACCCCTTAGTGGAGCGATTATATATCCTAGAAAGGCTAGATGAAGAGAGGCAATTAGCTGTGCGAAATGCTCTAGTGGAGAAGGATAGGAGAAAGAAGTGGTTTGATAGCCATTTAAAGGATAAAGACATCAAGGTTGGTGATAAAGTTCTTATGTATGGGGTACGTAATGAAAAGAAGAAATTGAAATACGCTGGTAAGGGGCCATATCGAGTGTGTGAAATTACCCCGCAAGGTACCATTCGTGTGGAGACTCTAGATGGAGTTGAAACCATTGGATTCCTTAATGGGAGTAAATTCAAAAGATATTATGATCCTCTAAGCCAGGAAGAGTTGCAAGCCATCCATCAAAAGAAGGCTGCCAAGGAACAAGCAGAGCTTAAAAAAATCCAAGCAAGAGTTGAGGCTCGAGAACGACAACAACGTCTTAGACGCCAACGAGAGGCTAATCTGGGAATCAAGCAAGCATTTTTCGAGGACACAGATGACGACTCATTAGAATCTGAGCCACCCCTACGATACCCAATTGAGCTAAATAGCCCCTATGGGAAAGTACTATGCAATGCCTTATTAGATACGGGAGCTAAACACAATTTGTTATCCTATGGAGTTTGGTGTCAATTAGGGAAACCGACCCTATCCCCGAGTACGATGCAAGTCAAGGGCATTAATAAAAAGAAAACTGCTATTCTTGGAGTCCTTCAGACCCCTGTTGTCTATGACAATGGAAGCATAGTGTAGAGGTTTCTAGTCATGCCCGCGGGAGCTATGGAAGGCAACGTAAACTTGGGACGCACGTGGATGTTGGCAACCAAATGCACTATTGATTGGGATACTGTTAGTGTCACGACGCGACCACCGACTCTTACCCCTATCATTCAAGCAAAGTCACCTACGTTGCAAACTCTAGCAAAGTTGAAGGATAGCCAACATTCACAAGCCAAGGTGGTTAACTCGTCTTTGCCAGCTACCCATGAACCTAGCACTTCAACACTTGTAGTTGCAGCAAGCAATAATATTGCAAGTACTCATCCACGACCTAAGAGTACATATCAATGGGTCCCCAAGGCCTTACTTCCAACTACCTCAACCCTCCCATCTATTCTAAGAAAAAATTTCCTGGAAAAACCAAGAGCGCGCCCTAGGAGAGTCAAGACCAAATCACGATGGATTCCAAAACAACTATTAGAAGCCCAAGGCTACTATGATGGAAATGAGCAAATTTGGGTACCTAAACGTAAAATGTGTCCTTCCCTATCGACAACAAACCCATATGAGTCAAACAGTGTAACGCTAAAGCCAATGGCAGACCGTGGGAAGGGAAAGATCACAGAATGCTACACACCTAGTCCAGAGCTAGTTTAGGCTCCAAGGCAAAACCAATTTATTCCACCTAGCTCAGGAAGGGGGGAGTTCCATGAAGCTTCTAACTCCTCATGTAATACATCCATAGAGGTAAAAGCTTCTACACAGCCTCCATCTATAGTAATGGACCTCCATGAAGCTACAAAAGAATCCACACCTCCCAGTGTTCAAGAATCACCTGATGAACCACTTCAAGTTCGATCCTGGGAGAGTACCTTACCACCCTTGCAACTTGACGAGGCACCTAGGGTAATAGAAAACTACTGGCAAAAATCCTCACCTATTACCAACTGGAACAATTGGTTTCAAAGGGTGACGACATCATTTCAAATGGTATGATCTACCCAAGGAAGGGGGGAGTGTTTGTGGACATCCATCATTCACTTGCTTCCCTCTCAACCTTTCTCCCTGACCTCTTAATCTCCGATCTTAGGGAATGTATATATAAAGCCTTATACTCACAAAAAAAGATAAAAAAGTAAAAGAGCAAGAGCCATAACACAAATCATAAAAACAAATTATGCACAAGAACACGACCCTTGTAATATTTGCACTCTAACCATCATCTATTTGCATGTACAGATATGGCTAGTACGCTAGAGTCATCCACTCCTGCCTTGGGTGAGAGGTAACCTCGTTACTTTTCACAAATATTTCACATGGTCTTTCTAGTGCTTGCATGTGAATGGGATTTGATAGGTACGCTAGCATGTGAGAGGAATTTTGAGGAGTTAGAATGGCTAATACGTCTCTTGACCACGTCTGATCCATACTTAGTAGAGAGCGTTTCTCCCATTGCACAAGCCTACCCTTTTGACCAAGATGACTATAGGCGTCTAGTGACCTTCTTAGTAAACATGGGCACCTATGATGAAGAAGAAAATTTACACGACTACACGGATGGCACATATGGTCTCATGGATGATGAATTTGTTTATCTCGACGACGAGGATAGGGGTTTAGCCTTAGGGTTTCCCCCCAACCTCTACAATATCCTATTCCCTTGACTCTCTAGGGGGAGTACAAATAATTAGGTTAGGGTTCCTTATGTTTTTTGTTGTGTTCAATAAGTGTTGGTACCTTTTTCCACTAATGTGCCTCCTGGAGGTATTCCTTTTGTTTCCTAATGTGTACAGGAGCGTGTTGCTATTGGTAGGATTTGGACCTTCATGGAATCTTTATCTCAACTCACTCTTCAAATCAAGCGCGACCATCGACACAAACAGGTGTTTCTTGTCCATTAGCATTGCCCCTTATCTTTTTTGCATCTATGATTGTCAGCTTTAATTGTGATTGGTAGCCTCATATTCACCGCATTTGCTTAGTATCAAACATTTAATTCAATGTAATTTTTTGTCATAATCACTTGTCTAGGTTTAAAAATCAAGCAGTCCGACAAACTAGTTTGACCAAGTTAGGTGTTATAAATCTTCTCTTAATACCATGGGGAATGCCTTCCTAATAATTAATGGTTACTTAGGTTCTTAATCCGATTTAGGCAGCATTGTGTGAAATGTACTAGGGCTTTCTAGTGGGCTTGACCCTATTGACCTTTAGCTTAAGTATTATAAAGGGAGTTTACTAGTGTGATGAGCCTGGGGAGGTGTATCAGTGTTATATGACCCCCCAAAGTTACAAAATTAAAATGCTGAAAATGAACAAACAAAAAATCAAAGTGCCACACTGTAAAATCTTATGCTGGAAGAGAAGTCTCAGCTTGATTTGGTACTTCACTCACATGTATTGCCTATGGTACTAGAGCCCTAGAGGTTCCCAGTATGGGCGCTTTTACTTGAAAAGCAAAAAACCCAAGGCATACAAAATAAGCACACACATCAAAATTGAATCACTGTGAAAAGACTTTGGGGGGTCAAAGAAAAAGTAATCAGTTAGGCGATGATTTCATGAGAAATTCCTTTTATGGTAGCTTAACTACAAGGTCTTCTAGATATAGCCTCTAGTCAGCCCTCGAACATGAATACTTGGTTCTCGCGATTAAACAACTTAATTGACCACAGAAAATTAAGAGCACCCATGGTATTAATATTCGATCTCTAGTGCCTTTCGACTGTCAATTTAGCAACCCCAGACTTGTTTAATTTTTTTTACCTTTACATCTGTTTATGCATTTGATTACATTGCAATTTAATGTTCATTGCTGACAAATTGTTTGAAATTATTTTACCAATCAATTTGTCTACCTAAAACTGCATATGATTTTTAATCACTTATGAGAATGCAATTACTATGCCAATGTTGTTTGATTTTGCAGTGACTGAAGAAGGCTAAGGACATTCATCTCAAATGCTCTTCCACCTCGACGAACGAGCTTCAACTCAATAGCTTCCGAGGACGGAATCTACATCAGGAAGGGGGGCATGTTAACCCTCACGGCTCACGGACACCCCATCACCTACGACGGATGTGTATTATGTATTTGTTAGAGTCAGGTACCGGGCTTGTCGGACCAATAGGAAAAGGGTAAGAGTGATCGTCGATGAGAGGCGCACTCTAACTGGGACATTCAAGGGATTAGTTGGCTAAGCATGGGCGCCCAAGTGTGAATGGGGTGAGCTCATATAAAAGCAACCTAAACCTAAAATTCACTCATTCTCTCATTTGTGCAATAGAAGAGTGCTCTTGCTCCATCTCCATCTTCTTCTTCTTCACCTCCTTGTGTGTGTGTATGTGTGTGTGTGTGTGTGTGTGTGTGTGTGTGTGTGTGTGTGTGAGAGAGAGAGAGAGAGAGAGAGAGAGAGAGAGAGAGAGAGAGAGAGAGAGAGAGAGAGAGTGCGATCGAGCATTGCGGCGGCACGACGGCGGTGAAACGGTTGAGCGCGACGTAGCGGCGTCTTCTTCTTCTTCGTGGCGAGGAATCCTCCACGGCAGGAGCATAGAGCGGGGAGTGACACACCATTGCCCTCTTTTGAGCTTACTAGTTAAGCTAGTGGTGTGCTTGGAGCCATCTATGGCTCGCACACGGTGTCACGGCAAGTCCCTTGCTTCGACAGTGCGGCAAGGAGCGCACAACTGTCATGTAAGGGAGAGTGGGACTGCCATTTATATCTCCAATTGGTACATTATTTGCTAAGACACTTGCGATTCTCTCACATTATTTGCTAATACGATTCCTAGGTATTAAAGAAAATGAAGTAAGGTGAAAGACTAAAACAAAAAGTCTATGAATATCAAACTGAAATCATCATCGTCGTCATCGATAAGTCCCGTGGATGCCCGACATTGGGTGTCGTCTCAAAAAGTATTGTATCAATGTAGCAGAAAGGCGAGAAATGAAATGAAATAAAATGTTACATTAAATGCCTTTGAAGGTCATAATTACATTTTGAGTTGAAACTGATACAGTCGATCAGTGTGAATCAAATCCATTGTTTGGGTACTAAAATAAAATGAAGTAAAGTGCAAGACTAAACTTAAAACCCTAAAGGCGTAAGGATAAAATCATCATCCTCATTGTCGATTCTCGTGGGTGCCTGGCCACTCGTGTGTATCTGAGAGAAAGTATGGCAAGGGCCGTCGAAGAGCTTCTGCAATGGCCGTCGCGGTAAGGAATCATAGTCGTAGGGGAAAGAGAGAGAGAGAGAGAGAGAGAGAGAGAGAGAGAGAGAGAGAGAGAGAGAGAGAGAGAGAGAGAGAGAGAGAGAGAGAGAGAGAGAGAGAGAGAGAGAGAGAAATGAAATTGAATGTGATATTAAACGCAGGCAAAAGGCCTATGGGAATTTAGAGTAAATTAATACAATCCTTTTGGAGCGGGTACAAAATAATTTAAAATAAAAAAGTTGAACATTGATGTGTGAAACTTTGGTTGCTGGCATCGGCGTTGTCCGAGGATTAGCAGCGGCTGCAGAATATTTCCATCAATGCCCGCCTCTATACTCAGCTCCATGCAACGACTCTCCTTCTTTCTCCCCCCAACAGAATCGGACGGTGTCAAAGCTCTTCAGTAGCTGCTAGCGATCTCTCTATCTCCGGCCCCAGTAGCATGCAGGGGTCCGTGCCAGTTGAGTTTTGTGCCCCCATGAGGTTTAGCCAGCTACTAAGGTCGATGGAGGAAGGTTGAGCTGCAAGCCGTCGCGCTTACATCGACTGATCTGCATGGCAGGCCACGCCTAGCTGGAGCCGAAAAGAGGCTGGGTGGTTGGTTGCAACCATCGGGACCGCTCGACACAAAGCTAGTGGAGGAGGAAGTTACGAAACTCTGACAGGAGAGAATGAGAGTGAGAGTTGAGATGTTCAGCGGGCTGAAAGTCACTTCTGGCCGAGAACTGGCCGCAGTTTATGTTATAGATAGTCGTATAGAAAGTGAAGGCGAGGGTGGGCTGCAGCAATTTGGTGAGGGAGACAAAAAGAGAGAGTGAGCATCCACCAGTTGAGATGAGAGAGAGAGAGAGAGAGAGAGAGAGAGAGAGAGAGAGAGAGAGAGAGAGAGAGGGTGGTTGGCGGCCAGAGAAAGATCGCGAGAGGGGAGAGAGAGAAATGACACTATGGTAGGGGTCAATGGTAGCCGCCCCTTTTTTTTTCCCTTTTTCTGTGGTGGTTGCCATCGTGCCATGCGTGGGGTCCGGGTGTGAGGTGCTTACTGCAGCCATGCAGGAAACTTAGAGAGAGAAAGATATAGTGTGGGTTGGTTGGTGGGTGAGTGCAGAGGGTTCAGAGGTGGTGGTTGTCACGTTGGAGGAGAGAGAGAGTTGGCTGGAGACTGCCGTAAGAGAGAGAGGGTGGATCTGCATGCTACGCGTTGTAGATGACTGCAGTGTGTCTGAATATGGCTACTCACAGACCTTAAGTTCTACACAGCGGCGCATGCCAACTAGAAGTAATAATAATAAAAAAAAACGTTGTTAAATAGACGTGCTCCTATCTGCTAACTAAAGCCACACATGGCAAGAAAGGCGGTGCCAACAAGTATAGAGCCTTTACCCGTGCTTTGTGGGCATGCAATGGTCTGTGTTGCATGGCCATTGGCAGCTAAGTTGGTGCAGTACGTGTGGTTCGTAATTTGCATGGCTTGCTGTAGGTGGTTGTCCATGAACAGTGGCGGCAGCCGAATGCATTGACGCACCGGCAGGCTCACAATATGGAGGAAGTTTTTATTAATGGAATAGCATAAGGCTGTAGCGGGGACTATTGTTAAATCACGCAGGCACACCGCCATGCAGAATTCCTACATTATCTCCCCCTTCCTTCTTCATTGTGTCCCGCTCTCAGGCACATTGTTTGTTAGCTGCCATAGCTCTTATCGCATGAGCTTCTTGAGCACTCCCCCTTCCTTGTGCTCTCATGCTAAGCTTCTCTGTTGCCAAGCTTCTCACGTCGCAATTTTTTTATTTATTTTTGGACGCCTCTCTTCATATCTTCATCTGATGTCAAAACTTCTCTACTTCTTCGTCACTTGAGATCGTTCCTTTGATGTTAAGGCTTTTCTTATTCTTTGCTCCATGCTAATTTGTATTAATTAAATTCCTAATCAAGAAAATCTTATTTTGATTGAATCACATAACCATTCTATGCACCTATGGGAATAAAACAGTCATGCTAAACATCATGCTAATAAAATAAATAAAGTAAGAAAACTTAGCTATGGGATGTGATCCATCACCATGCTCATCGTGAGCATGTTTCTAGCACCAGAAGGAGCATTTTTGCAAGCTCTGATACCACTGCTATAGTCGGGAGCGCGGAAAGCCCTGCAAAATACTCGAAATAGCACATAGCAAGCCATAAATCAACAAAACTGTATACCTGGCACATCCACGAACTCGTAATCGAAGCTATACGCAAACAACGAGAGACGTAGAGAAAAAAGGGAGGGAAAGAGCACGCGCAGGTGCACCTCCTAGAGCGGAGTGCTACGCCGGCATGGTGAGAGAGAAGAGGGGAGAAGGGAGAAGAAGTACACAGACACTGGGTGCAATCTCCCCCCGTGCAAGAGTGACCATTTCCCTCTTGCAGGTATTTGTTATATAGATTTCTTGAATGGTCAAATTGGTTACAAACTGGCCGGCCGGTCATAAATGGCCAAAGCTCATAAAAGAGCACTTGAATAATAAAATGTACATGATATACATATCCATTCCCATAGGCCAAGCTGGGTCTAGTCTTTTCCACCTGTCAGCTGCAACAGATAATAAAATATCAATTCTATAACACAGATACCGTGTTTCCTACGCAACAACAACCTCACCAAGACCATAGACCCTTAGCCATACCTAGTGTCATCCAAGAAGAAAGTGACTTAAAGTCATGGGAAATTGGGCGTACTCACTTCTTGATGGAAATAATGTTTACAGAGGGACTACTTGATCCTATCGAAGAAATGGAGATCCCATCTTCCCCAGGTGAAGGGACTGAAGTCCAAAAGGTGCCGTTAAACATTGCCAAATTGATGGATTTCATGTCTTCAGAAGTTAGAACCACCATCATGTCCAAACTATATAAAGACCCTGAGCTAGTATCAGCTCTTCGAGCATTCCTCAATGGAGAACTAAAGTTTGGGCTACCACAATTTTCCCAGATGGATGGAGCTGGGGAGATGCCAACAGAGGAGGAACACTTAGATCCACAACCCAACCTAGATGAGAACCTTGTTATAGAAATACCTGTTAACAAGTTGGGACAATACTTTGAGGGTGATGAATCCAATGCTACCATACCAATCACTGCTAAGGGATTAACTGTGAAGGGAATCCTTGATGGTGGCGCTGGGGTTAGCATTGTGACTAAAAATTGTTGGGAAACTATGGGAAGACCTCACCTTGCGACCACAACCATAGTAGTGAAGATGGCCAATGGGTCTATTGTTAAACCTATTGGGATGCTAGAAGATCTCAAGATCAAGGTATTTGGACATAAAATAAGGATTACCTTTATTGTTATGGATTTCTCCAAGCACACTATGGAATCGGAGATAATCTTAGGACATCCTTTCATGAGGGAAACAAAAATGGTGCATGACTGGTCTAAGAACCATGTCTACCTATAGTTCCAAGATTCTGTCATTCGAGTGGATCTTGTGACGCGTCGAGCACATCCTCTAGGAAACAGGTTTATAATTGATCATAGATCTGACACCACAGGTCACTCGGCCCCATTGCAATATTGTTACACGTGTAAAGCGGACACTGATGTTGGGGAAGATTCTCCTTATATGGATGTACTACCTGGAATGACTGAGTCGGACAATGTGGATTGGGTCCACCTAGCAGCAACCATAGATACTTGGGGAAATAGGGGGATGACCTGGGTAACACCTGAGGGGGATGAAATACCACCACTTGTACCCTTAAATATGCTAGAAGCAATGCATATAGCTTCTGATGATCTACAAGATGAAAGTTTGACTGGCATTGGAACCAGTAGCGCCTCACAATACTATAGCCCACACGATTTGGGGTCAGAATCATCAATTGAAATTGACTCTGAGGACGAAGAATCTGAGTTAAATCTTAGTGCAAATGTGGGGACAAACCATTCAGGGCCCAGTGGTAACCTAGATGACAATCTATCCAAGGGAGCAAAAGACACAAGTAGTGATTCATCTAGTGACTCTTCACTAGAGATCGACCGTAATCAAGAATTAAACAAGAAGAGTAAGAGATATAAGAGGCAACGATATCGAGAAAATGTGCGTGCTAGAATAAATGAAAAGAAATCTACCGTAGAATGGCTTAATTATATAGGGGCATGTGATGCTCATCGGAAGTTGGTAGATAACTGGGGTGAATACCTTCAGAGCGTTATATGGTGTAGTCCACAACCCATTGACATCGCACAACTAGAGGCTACAGAGAAGAAAGGTTGAGCCGTACTGTAAGGAGACGACAAAATCGAGAGTTAGCACAACAACAAAAGGAATCGAAAGTGAAATCACAGTCCACAGAACAACAGGACTGCACAGACTTACACCCTGCACCTGAACATTTCAAATCCTATACCACAGAGGAACGTAAGGTTGTGTATACAAAGGCTCAAAGAAAACCTATCAATGGGAGCAATGGAGTCTATGACGGTCGAGCGATAGTTAAGGAAATAGAGTTAGCAGACCCAAGAGAAGAGTCTAAACCTGTTTTCATTGCCCAAGATCTGACCGAGACTGAGGAGTGTGTACTTAAAGAACTTCTCAAGGAATTCAGGGATATATTTGCCTGGACTTATCATGATATGAAAGGTGTTCCGCCTTCTGTGGTGCAACACACAATCCCTATGAATAGCATGGCTAAACCAGTTCAGCAACGACCCTACCCAATGAATCCTAAATATGCAAAAATCGTTCAAGAAGAGATTGAAAAGCTTGTGGAATGAGGATTCATATACCCTATTGAGCACTTAGAATGGGTGTCACCAATAGTGATTGTGCCAAAAAAGAATGGGAAACTCAGAGTGTGCGGGGATCTCAAGAAGGTCAATGCCGCCACTAGGAGGGACCATTAACCCTTGCCATATTCAGAACATGTGCTTGAAAGAGTTGCAGGGAAGGAAGCTTATATCTTTTTAGATGGGTACTCTAGCTACAATCAAATCACAATTGCGTTGGAGGACCAAGCTAAAACAACCTTTATAACCGAATTTGGAGTGTTTGCATTTCGTGTTATGGCTTTTGGCTTAACCAATGCCCCGACTACCTTTCAAAGATTAATAAACACTGCTTTTAGAGAATATTTGAGGGAGTTTTGTGAAGCTTTATTAGGTGACCTTTGTGTTTATTCCTCTTGGAAAGAACATCTATCATGCTTACGAAAAGTGTTTGAGAAGTGTAGATTGTATCGCATCTCCTTAAACCCGTTCAAATGCCAATTTTGGGTTAAACATGGAGTCATTTTAGGGCATATAGTGTCCAAAAATGGGATTTCCACAGATGAGAGCAAAATTAAAGCCATTGTTGAATTGCCACCACCCACAAACTATAAAGGAGTTCAAAGGTTCATGGGCCATGTTGATTATTACCGACGGTTTATTTTAAACTTTGCCGAGATAGCTCGTCCTTTGTACAAGCTTCTTATTGAGTTCCAATGGATTACGGAGTGTGACCATGCTTATGAGTCATTGAAAAAGACCTTGACTAGCGCTCCTATTCTACGAGTGCCCGATTGGAATGTAATTTTTCATGTGCATATTGATGCATCGAACTTTGCTATTGGGTGTGTTCTAGCTCAACCAGGAGAACATAAACTGGACTACCCCATTAGCTTTGCAAGTCATCAGTTGAATGATGCCAAAAGAAACTACACCACTACAGAGCGAGAAGGTTTAGGTATGATTTATGCAGTGAATAAATTTCGCTACTACCTTCTGGCCAACAAGTTTGTGTTCTATGTTGATCATCAAGCCTTGTTGTATCTAGTAAATAAACCTTGTTCCACGAGAAGAATTACACGATGGTTGTTAATTCTCCTTGAGTTTGATTTTACCATTGTGGTGAGACCTGGTAAAAGACATGTCATGGCAGATCATTTGTCTCGCATACCCAATGGTGAAGCCCCTACTGGAGTCGATGATGAGTTGCCCGATACTTCTCTATTCCTAGTCGAAACCATACCTGAATGGAGTGAGAAGATTGTGAACTTTCTAGTTAATGGTTTTCCACCCAAAGAGCTTCGTAAATACATAGCTCGAAAACTGTTAAAAGGATGCGAACTTTACTCTCTCATTGCAGGAACTCTCTACAAGCTAGGGAAGGATGATATTCTTAGACGTTGTGCCCGTGAGGATGAGTATTTATACATACTACAAGAAGCCCACATGGGTATAGCCGGCGGACATTTCTCAGGGGAACTAACAGCTAGAAAGGTGTTGCAATCAGGCTATTGGTGGCCTACCTTATTCAAGGATGCATCACTTTTTGCAAAAGGATGTGATGAATGCCAACGTTACAAGATCACACAAAGAAAGAATAGGATGCCCTTACATCCTGTTAAAGTGACTCAACCATTTGAAAAATGGGGTTTGGGCTTTGTAGGCCCAATTAGTCCGGCAGCTCGTAGCACTCAATCTCGATATATTATCGTTGCCACTGACTATGTGACAAAGTGGGCGGAAGCCAGGGTGACACGTAAGGCCGATGTGAAATCAAGTGCCAAGTTTCTCTTTGAGAACATTATTACAAGATTTGGTTGTCCCTTTGAGATTGTTAGTGATAATGGTACTCATTTTACAAATGGAGTAATAAAAGAACTCACTACCAACTTTGTGATAGCTCACCATAAGTCCACATCTTATTATCCACAAGCAAATGGCCAAGATGAGAGCACCAATAAGACCTTAATCTCTATCTTGACCAAAACGGTGGAAGCTCATCGCACAGATTGGGATTTAAAGCTTACATTAGCTCTATGGGCTTATCGTAGTGCGTACAAAGTTATCATTAACTGCATAGCATTTAAGATGGTGTATGGCCAAGAAGCGGTTATGCCATGGGAGTTGGTCATTCCTAGTCTTTGAGTAGATTCTGAAGAAGGTTGGGATGGTAACCCGTTAGTTGAGCGATTATATATCCTTGAAAGGCTAGATGAAGAGAGGCAATTAGCTGTGCAAAATGCACTTGTGGAGAAAAAATGGAGGAAAAAATGGTTTGACCGTCATCTAAAGAACAAAGATATCAATGTTGGTGATAAAGTCCTTATGTATGGAGTGCGTAACGAAAAGAAAAAGTTGAAATATGTGGGAAAAGGACCATAGAGAGTATGTGAGATCACCCCACAAGGAACCATTCGTGTGGAGACTCTTGATGGAGTTGAAACCATTGGATTCCTCAATGGGAGAAAATTTAAAAGATACTATGAGCCTTTAAGCCAAGAGGAGCTATGTGCCATCCATACAAAAAAGGCAGCCAAGGCACAAACAGAATTGAAGAAGATACAAGCTCAAGCTGAGGCTAAGGAGCGACAACAACGTATAAGATGAAAACGAGAGGCTAACCTTGGAGTCACACATGCATTCCACATTGAAATCGACGAGGATTGGTTGGACTCTGACACACCTCTACGATACCCTATTGAGCTAAATAGCACCTATGGAAAAGTGCTATATAACGATTTATTGGACACGAGTGCTAAATATAATCTGCTATCATATGGGGTGTGGTGTCAGCTAGGGAAGCCACCTCTATCTGAGGGAATTATCCAAGTCAAGGGTGTCAACAAGAAAAAAACTGTAGTTTTTGGAATCTAGCACACTTCTATGAGTTATGACAATGGGGTTGTAGCTCAAGACTTTTTGGTCATGCCTGTTGGAACTATGGAGGGTAATATAAACCTAGGGATATCTCTTACTCTCTACCAAGTAGACTTTGGGCAAGGAAGTCTTGGCTTCTCCCCACTTGATCGAAGCATAGGAGAACTGATTTCTAAGTGCTAATAATAGCCATTCTAAGAAGATAAGCTTCAAGGTGTAGCCATGGAAGAATTTTACCTTCTTGGGTGGATTTTGGGAGGATTAAGCTCTCACCAACTGGAGAATTGTCAAGCAGTGCCGTTAACGGCAACTTTTGTAATCAGATTTCACCTTTGGTTCACCATTATCACCTTGAGGCTTCCAATGTGCCAATTTTAAGTCATTTAAGTGTTATTCAATCCATTTTCTTGGTGTAGTGCATCTGGTATGTTATTTTTTCCACAGCGAGTAGCTCGGTGCTGACCCGGCTCACCTCGTGAACCCATTATCCCTGACAACGCTGGTGAAAGCTAAAGCCAATGCGTGGTTAGGATAGGTATACCTTGATGGCCTCTTTGTTGAGAAATAAAAATGTTGATGGAATAGTCCTGTGGGATCCTCTGCTGGCTTGTGAATCATATCTTGGAGCGTAGCCACGGTGGTGTTTCTTGTGAAGATGCATGCTCTTTCCTTTGATCCATAAAAACAAAGTGTAAGCATTAAAAAGTTTATTTGACAAAAAAAAATCTGTTCTTTTCTTTGACCCATAAAAACAAAGTGTAAGCATCAAAAAGCTGTTTTGACAAAAAATTGTAACTAAGATAATAAGCACGCTTATTATCTAGGGCATGATGTTGGCATCAAAATATGATTTGCTTGTATAAGGTCTGTGCACAGGGGTTGTAGGCATTGAAAATAGATAGGATTTGAAGTCTGGCAAGATTTGGATGCATGGATGCCTAATTGGGATCACTTTTTGACTGGAAGGCTATGAAAAATGACTAAGTGTTAGTGCCAAAATTTTAAGGGTCCAAATTCACCCAAAATTAATATGCAAGCTTGTGAGGGCATGATAAAGCTGATGGGAACAAAGATTTGAAAAATTTGACTCATTTGGTGTTAACCCTCACGGTCACGGACACCATATCACCTACGACGGACATTGTATTATTCACTTGGTAGAGTCAGGTACCGGGCTTGTCGGTCCAATAGGAAAAGGGTAAGAGTGATCGCCGATGAGAGGCGCACTCTAACTGGAACATTCAACGGATTAGTTGTGCTTTACACACTTTAATAAAAAAAATCAAACATTAAAAACGTAAAAAACACGAGTGAAAACGGACGCTTAAAAAAGGTAAGTGGTTAACCTTCGAGGTTATTCGCCGATGCTTGTAGGGTGCCAAAGGCACATGCATCTGCGCTCTGTTCGTGTGCTAGAGACGGAGCAACTAGAGAGAATTTCGGCTTACACGAGTTCTTAATATCCACCTACTTTAGGTTCCGGGCCCTCGGCGGGGAACCAAGGTAGTACAAACCAAGACCTGAACATAGCGGCTAGTGACTCTTCCTCTGACTACGACGTCATGGAGGGTTTCCCAATGCGTAATCCCAATAGCTCGAGGCAAGACATGCATGCCATGGGTCCTCGGTCCGGACCGAGTGTGCTTAGCCGCCTGAAGGAAACCTTTAGTAGAGCCACTCGCTCCAAACATGGAGCTAATGATGTAAATGAGGGGGGTGGGGAAGTAAATTCTCCATTCGTGACAAAGGTAGACCCTATACCGTTAGCGAATGTGCACGTGAATACTTCATTCACTGCACCTCCTGACTCTTCAGAGTTATTTCCCTCCGAGGTCATATTACCCGATGGTAGAAGCCTTGCAGAAGTGCAAGAGGTTGAGCAATATATCCTTGCAGCGAGGGAAAAGAAAGTCGAGAGCTTACGCAAGGCGGAGCAACGAAGCGAGTTAAAAGCGAAAGCTCCTATGTCAATATCCTTGCTAAAAGAGCAATCAAGTGCTCCTGATTTAGCAACCGCTAAGGGCCAACCCCTAGAAAGCAACATTGCATCTAGCTCAAAGGACACCCCTAACACCTCAATCCTAGATGGAGTGTTCTTAAATGAGAACTGAGAGTACGAATTACAAACAGAGACTCTGACCGGCCTAGACACAGGTCACACCTATCACGTGGGTTTGTTAGATGTCCTACAATTTACAATGGGTGTTACTAGTGTGGAGGATCAACAACAAAGAGTTTGTGAGGTCATCCATAGGGTTATCGAGTTAGAGAGACAGAACAAGGGGATCAACATGCCTTCAACGAGTCTCATGAGATTCTTGGATACAGGGAAGGCTAAACAACCGACCTTATAAAAAATGGAGACTCCCTCGGTAAGTCCGATGGATCCCCCATATGTTGTTTCTCCAGGGGTCTCAGTGCAATTTGAGCCCACAAGTGATAGCTTCACCTTTCCAAGTCTAGCTCATCTTTCCCTTGATGACACCACGGCTACCATGCCTACCCCAATGATGGGCATGCCAAGAAACACGCCATGGACCTCATTTGTTAGTAAAGCACCGCTACATGGTAGCTCAATGCCTGCAATAGTACCTACAAGTGTGTACCAATCGTATGGACCTATGGGTCATCGTACTCATGTAGTCTCTACTCCTCCCATTGTCTCAACTACCTATGCTCCACAACCACAACACCCAAGTTCTTATTTCCATGGGACTATACCGGCTAGCATTAGCATGTCACATCCAACGTCTGCTATGCCTAGGGCCACCCATATGAACTATGGACTACCACATGGCACAACATCATACCAAACTATATAAAGACCACGAGCTCCATACGAGAATACATACGAGAGGGAGTGCTTTGGGGTGTAGCCTCTCAGCTCCAGAAAGCCCAACGAGAGGAAGGAGAGTCGGTGAGAGACTTTATAAGTCGCTTGAAGCATTTGAATTCTCATTGTAATCCAAATGAGCGCTTCAACAATAACCAATTGCTTGATAGATTCATTAGGGTATTACGGCATGAGGATATCTACAATGGCCTAGTCATTAGAGGTATCACCACTTGGGAAGCAGTCACCACCAATGTGATCCAATTGGAGGATAATTTAATGATTCAAGGAGAATGAGTGTCTGTTGAGTCTAAATCTATTAGCTCACAAGCATTGGGGCATCAGCCAATGACCCTAAAGCCTATTGCTAAGGAGCCAAAGATAGTTGAGATGACTTTAGCAGATCTCACCAAGGCTATTCAAGAGAGTCTTAGAGATAATCGTGCTTCACAAAACAATCATATGTATCCAAGAAGGGATCAACAATGGTGCTCAGTATGCTATAGACCGCATAGTACCAGTGAATGCCCCACTTTTAGAGTAAATTCAATGGGAACTGCAATGCCTGTGGGAGGTATGGTCATCAAGCTAAGGATTGCATAGTATTTAAGTGCGCGATGGCCAATATACCAACCTTAGCATGGACAGACACACCTTGAGTACCTGCATTGATGCCGGCCCCACCTCTTGAACAAACAGCACAACACATGGTCCCTAGGGCCCAAAATGTTGTTCAAACAACACCCTTACCACCTCCAGTGCTAGGACCGCAACCACCACATCCGAGAATCACTTCTGTGAATCAAGTGGGTTGTGAGTCATCTATTTCTTGTTTGGAAGGCTGTGAGGAAGATATAGATCCTAATATCGCCTATGGGATGGATGTGCTTGAAGAAAGTCCACAATACTACATGGAGGACTATTGGGGGAAAGTCAAACCTGTATATCAAGTAGCTGCTCTTGGGGCAAGAGGTCAAAATATCAATTACACTGCTAAGAGACCACCTCTTCAATGCTATGAGTGTGGAGGTCCACATCGTGTAGCCGAGTGTCCTATTAGTCTACAAAAGAACACCACACTAATGCAAACCAATCAAGCGAGCACGTCTACAATGCCGATACTCATGTGTAATCGATGTGGCATGGATCATTTGATTGCCCAATGTCCAAATAATCCAAATGCACCGAAGATCACACCATTAAACTTGATTGAAGTTACTGAATAGCCATCACCAAGTACACCCGTGGTACCAGTAAACGTACTCACACGATCGATGCTCCAAAAACAAAATTATATTCTTGAGGAAAGAGACATGGCATCAATTGACCAATCTTAAAAAAAGAAGAAAACATGAAGAAAGAGATCGCAAAAAACAACGACGTCAGACCCCAGTTCAAAGACCAACATAGGGACTGGTGACGACCCTGTATATTTGGTGTTAACCCTCACGGCTCACGGACACCATATCACCTACGACGGACGTTGTATTATTCACTTGGTAGAGTCAGGTACCGGGCTTGTCGGTCCAATAGGAAAAGGGTAAGAGTGATCGCCGATGAGAGGCGCACTCTAACTGGAACATTCAAGGGATTAGTTGGCTAATCATGGGCGTCCAAGTGTGTATGGGGTGAGCTCATATAAAATTCAACTAAACCTAAAATTCATTCATTCTCTCATTTGTGCAATATAAGAGTGCTCTTGCTCCATCTCCATCTTCTTCTTCTTCATCTCCTTGTGTGTGTGTGTATGCGAGAGAGAGAGAGAGAGAGAGAGAGAGAGAGAGAGAGAGAGAGAGAGAGAGAGAGAGAGAGAGAGAGTGCGATCGAGCATTGCGACGACGGCACGGCGGCGGTGACGGCGAAGCGGCTGCTTCTTCTTCTTCGCGGCGAGGAATCCTCCACGAAGCAAGCGTCGAGCGTTGAGTGACACACCATCGCCTTCTTTGAGCTTACTAGTTTAGGCTTGTTGTGTGCTTGGAGCCATTTGTGGCTCGCACACGGTGTATCGGCAAGTTCCTTGCATTGACATGTGTGACATAAGCGCACATTTGGCAACTAAAGATAATAAGCACATTGATTATCTACTGTGCCATTGTTTCAACGTTTTTTCATTTTCTTGGCTTGGGCAGGTTGTACATGATGTTTCCATGCTCTGAATGTGTTTTTACACGTTTTGGATTTGATAATGGTTCCCTTGCGCTAAATCTTGGAATTTGGATATTTTTGTGCGCTTTTTGATATTGGATAATAAGCACATTGATTATCTACTGTGCCATTGTTTCAACGTTTTTTCATTTTCTTGCCTTGGGCAGGTTGTACATGATGTTTCCATGCTCTGAATGTGTTTTTACACGTTTTGGATTTGATAGTGGTTCCCTTGCGCTAAATCTTGGAATTTGGATACTTTTGTGCGTTTTTTGATATTGGATCATGATGTGAGTGTTTTTTGACATGTGAGGATGTCCATGGCCTTGATGCACCATGAGGATAGAGTGTCTGTGGTGAAAATGACAAAATGAGCCAGTTTGGGGTAGTGATAATAAGTGTGTTGGTTATCTCTACTGGCAAAAAGTTGGGTTTTCAACATCTAATACTATACAGTTGTCCTATAGGCCTAATGAGTAATCTTTAGCCCTAATTTGAACTGATTTTGATATCCTTGATTTGTTTCTGCACTTGGTCCTCTGACTCTGGTGGTTTTTCTCTTGGCACTCCACATAGGTCACTTTTCTTCGAGGCGTGAATGGGGTGGTGCCCCATATGCCTTCACAAATGGCCAGTTTGGGGTGGTTTTGAAGCCTTAGCTCAAAAATGACGCTTTGTGATAGTTTGAGTTGATTTCTTGTGTTCGGGGTCTCAACTACGATTTCCATTTGATTCCACCTAGATACATTGGTTTCTGTGAAGTCAGATTGTGATTATGACTCTGAGCCAAATTTCAGTTTATTATCTATAGCCCCCCATGTGGCTTCGAGTCAAATGGTCATACGAGTCATTGGGAATATTCTATTAGTGGTCATTTTCCCCCCCTTCAAGTTTGGTATGGTCTATTTCATCTATCTAGGTTTGCATTGAGAATGCCTCCCTCTCCACCCTATCATTTCCAATTCCTCCTTGACGACAGGGTGTAGCCCGAGCAATGCATTAGTATTCAAATCGTGTCTATGCATAGCCGAGATTGGCTCTACGATGCGAGTGATGTCAATGCAGTTTAAAACACTATGATGTGTAAGAGGAGGATCTTGAGCAGAGAGCTCAAGGGTTGTCGAAGACAAATCATCCTGCTGGTTAACTCTCTTGAAGAGTAGATCTTGTAGCATTTGTGCTAGTTCTTTTATAGTTCTTAGGAAATAACCTTATAATTTTTATGGGATCATTCTACAATGAGGTTGGTTGTTGTGTTGGTGGCAGCCAAAGCTTTGGTAGCCACGTATAAGTCACTTTTCTTTGTGTTGCCTTAGGTTGCCATTTGTACACCATCTTGGTTTGGGAATTGGCTTCAAGATACCACTTTGTTAACCCTCACGGCTCACGAACACCATATCACCTACGACGGACGTTGTATTATTCACTTGGTAGAGTCAGGTACCGGGCTTGTCGGTCCAATAGGGAAAGGGTAAGAGTGATCGCCGATGAGAGGCGCACTCTAAGTGGAACATTCAAGGGATTAGTTGGCTAAGCATGGGCGCCCAAGTGTGAATGGGGTGAGCTCATATAAAAGTCAACTAGACATTAAATTCACTCATTCTCTCATTTGTGCAATTGAAGAGTGCTCTTGCTCCATCTCCATCTTCTTCTTCATCATCTCCTTGTGTGTGTGTGTGTGTATGCGAGAGAGAGAGAGAGAGAGAGAGAGAGAGAGAGAGAGAGAGAGAGAGAGAGAGAGAGAGAGAGAGAGAGAGAGAGAGAGAGAGTGATCGAGCATTGCGGCGGCACAACGGCGGCGAGGCGGTTGAGCGCGTCGTAGCGGCGTCTCCCTCTTCTTCACGGCGAGGAATCCTCCACGACAGGAAGCGTAGAGCAGTGAGTGACACACCAACGCCATCTTTGAGCTTGCTAGTTTAGGCTTGTTGTGTGCTTGGAGCCATTTGTGGCTCGCACGCGGTGTATCAGCAAGTTCCTTGCATTGACATGTGCGACATACGCGCACATTTTTGGCATCGTTGCCGAGGAATGCCATACACTAAGCTTGAATGGCACTCTGTGCTTCTTTTGTGGTGCAATTTCTATTGTAGGAAAGGTAGGGAAGGAGTGTGTGTGTGTGTTGAGAAGAAGGATTTGGTGTTGTACTGTGTATTTTTTTTGTTAATGGAGTTTTCAAAGGTACTGTGTTTATTCTGTGTGTATTAAGGTTGTTAGTTTTCTTTGTTAATGGAGTTTTCAAAGGTACTGTGTTTATTCTCTGTGTATTAAGGTTGTTAGTTTTCTGTGTACAGTAAGTAGGAAGTAGATCTGTGCGAGCTAATAGAGTGTGTTAGTGTGTAATAGTAGGTGTATTAGTTAGAAGTAGGTAGATAGAGTGTGTGTGTGCTCTCGCGCAGGCCGCAGAGACCTTATCCTTTAAAAAAATAAAAAGGTAGGATCGGGATCGAGAATATCTCCTAGACCCAAGCCCAAGCTCACGCTCAAACCTAGGCCTCAGTCGCCTTTTAAAATTACGAATTTTAGCTTCACACGTAGCTAAAAATTGGTTTTTTGAGGACCAACGTAACTTCAGATGCCCGAAAATTGTGCTGTAAAGCACACATCGACCCTCTAAGTGATACGCTCATTTTGAGCTATCACACAATTTAATCAAAAAAATCAAACATTAAAAAACATAAAAAACGTAAAAAACACGAGTGAAAACGGACGCTTAAAAAAGCAAGCGGTTAACCTTTGAGGTTATTCGCCGACGCTTGTAGGGTGCCAAAGGCACATGCATCTGCGCTCTGCTCGTGTGCTAGAGACGGAGCAACTAGAGAGAATTTCGACTTACGCGAGTTCTCAATATCCACCTACTTTAGGTTCCGGGCCCTCGGTGGGGACCCAAGGCATTACAAACCAAGACCCGAACATAGCGGCTAGTGACTCTTCCTCTGACTATGACGTCATGGAGGGTTTCCCAATGCCTAATCCCGATAGCTCAAGCCAAGACATGCATGCCATGGGCCCGCGGTCTGGGCCGAGCGTGCTTAGTCGCCTGAAGGAAACCTTTAGTAGAGCCACTCGCTCCGAACATGGAGCTAATCATGTAAATGAGGGGGTGGGGAAGTAAATTCTCCATTCGTGACCAACGTAGACCCTATACTGTTAGAGAATGTACACATGAATACTTCATTCACTGCACCTCCTGACTCTTCAGAGTTATTCCCCTCCGAGGTCATATTACCCGATGGTAGAAGCCTTGCCGAAGTGCAAGAGGTTGAGCGGTATATCCTTGCAGCAAGGGAAAGGGAAATAGAGAGCGTACGTAAGGCGGAGCAACGAAGAGAGTTAAAAGCGAAAGCCCCTATGTCAATATCCTTGCTAAGAGATCAATCGAGTGCTCCTGACTTAGCAACCGCTAAGGGCCAACCCCTAGAAAGCAACATTGCATCTAGCTCAAAGGACACCCCTAGCACCTCAATCCTAGATGGAGTGTTCTTAAATGAGAACTGGGAGTACAAACTACAAACAAAAACTTTGACCGGCCTATACACAGGTCACACCTATCACGTGGGTTGGTTAGATGTCCTACAATCCACAAGAGGTGCTACTAGTGTGGAGGATCAACAACAAAGAGTTTGTGAGGTCATCCATAGGGTGATTGAGTTAGAGAGACAGAACAAGGGGATCAACATGCCTTCCAATGGGTCTCATGAGCTTCTTGGATACAGGAAAGGCTAAACAACCGACCTTATCACAAATGGAGACTCCCTCGGTAAGTCCGATGGATCCTCCATATGTTGTTTCTCCAAGGGTCTCAGTGCAATATGAGCCCACAAGTGATAGCTTCACCTTTCCAAGTCTATCTCATCTTTTCCTTGATGACACCACGGCTACCATGCCTACCCCAATGAGGGGCATGCCGAGAAACACGCCATGGACCTCATTTGTTAGTAAAGCACCACTACATGGTAGCTCAATGCCTGCAACAGTACCTACAAGTGTGTAGGAATCGTATACACCCATGGGTCCTCGTACTCATGTAGTCTCTACCCCTCCCATTGTTTCAACAACCTATGCTCCACAACCACAATACCCAAGTTCTTATTTCCATGGGACCATACCGGCTAGCATTAGCATGTCACATCTGACGTCTGCTATGCCTAGGGCCACACATATGATTTTTGGACTACCACATGGCACAACATCGTACCCAACCTGGAACCCAAGGGCTTCCTATGTGCCAAGCCCGATGCCAATACCTACTCCACATGTAGTCTCTGGAGCACCTTCACCCACGGTGCGTGCTCACTTAGGTGACTTTGCAACATTTACTCAAGCTATCGGTCGATCTATTGCTGAGAATATGTATAACACGCCTGATAGAGAGCCTAGAAGTAAGGCAGTACAAATAGCCAAAATCACACAAAAATTTAGTGGAGACGTGGATGTGAGAAAGCATATCAAAGTGTTTGAACAAATAGTCTCTAATCCGACATATATATATATATATATATATATATATATATATATATATATATATATATATATATATATATATATATATATGTATCTAATCTCATCTCCTTAACCAAACCTATCTCTCTCATTCTTAGTAATTCATCCTCTCTGCAAATTCTAGGTCCTCTTTTCTACAGGTACATCTCTCCCCGCAGTATCCTTATTGCCTACGGGCAAGAATAGGGCTTGGGAGGGAAACTTCTCATCTTTTCACTTCTCTCATATCTACATTTCTCACATACTATCCTAGATGAATAACCCACATGATGATCATTTCTATCGCTTTCACTCTGTACGATCTATTAGAATTAACGTATGGATTAGCCGAAAAATACACTTTCAACAACGTATAGTGTTTCTCTTTGGCCCAGAAAGGCTTAATGAAATACTTCTATCACCGGATCCCATCATACTACCTCTCATAGACTATAACTTTTCTTTTGACGTAAGCGTAGTTATCTTGCTATGAACCAAGAGGATTTGTACACACAATTAATCCCAATCACTAGACAAAATATATATATTATGGTAAGCACAAAACTACAATTCCAAAGAACAATTCGTAGCCTATTTGGTCAGCCAAGATTGAATGCCATTAACTCATCTATTAACCCTTTCATATTACCCATGATACGATATGACCATAGCCTTGATGTTTTCATTTTCGTATTGTTTTGACATTCTCTTTTGTGTTCTTTCTTTGTGTGTGTGAGTGCAAGAGAGAAAGAGTGAGTCTTCTTTGATTGCACTTCTTTCCAAACCCTAGTCTTCATGGCATCTATGGTTTAACTCCTTCGTATAGTTTTTGTTGAGTTCTCTCACAAACTCTCACAGCCATAAGCCCGGTGCTTTCCTGGCAAGACCGCAAATTTCTCGACACCGCATCACTCGTGTTTGATAGTATAGCGTTCCTCTAGAGTTTTCTAGAGTGTTGTCACCATTTGCCTTCTTAGTGGGAAGTCAGAGAGCGGATCTCTTGACTGAGGGATAGCCAGGGAGCCTACGTCTCACCGAGGTGGTCCACCATGAGGTTGAGGTATGGTTATATTATTTTGTTGTGTGTTTAGAACTTGAAAGAAAAGAAAAAGCGCAAAGAAAAACGCAAAAGGTAAGCATGAGGCTGTTTGCTTGCTAGAAAGCAAAAACAACCATTCAACCATCCAAAGTAGGACTTTAGGTAGTGTAGGACATCTAATGTTGATCTAGAGCAATTTTGACTTGAAAATGTGCTTGAAAACACAAAATGCGGAATTGTGCTGATTATGGTAAAAGTGCTCTAAAATGGTCGTTTGAAAGACGATTTGAGTGCTTGTTTTTGCATTGGAAACCTTAAGGTAGGGGGAAAACACAGATTTGGTCCAATCCAAAGAAAAAAAAAAACTCTAAAAAACCCAAAAAACAAAAATCTGAAACTAAATTTGCAATTTTCAAAAAAAAAGTTTGACCTCAAGACCTTGTTTTGCATATGCTCTAGAGCTTGTATGTGAAATTTCAAAGCATTTGCATCAATGCTTGTGCATCTAAGTGGGAATTTGCTTTTTCTGAGTGTAAGGAAGTGAACTGTGAAATGCTTGAATCCAAAGGAAAAGAGGTCCAAAAGATAGGCTTCTAAGGGCATTGGGAACCAAACTGTCCAAAAACAGAGAAAAAAATCACTTCCCAGTGGCTCTCTGCCTAGCCTATCGCGATAGACTGGTGAAGTGGAGATGGACTCACAATCAGGCAAAACCCCTCATACCACAGGTAAAACACATCAATACAAGGCTACTCCCAAAAGTTGAGTGTACTTGGACACCTGCTTGACTACCAAACCTCAAGTCTGGTGTTTTGAGTCAGACTTTAGAGACAAATTGGGTAAAGGGACTTGACCAAATTTCCAAACCTTATGAAACTTGGTATACATGATCTACAGAGGGTAGGGAACACATCTGTGAAGAGAAAATTTGAAAAAAGTGTCATTTTGGCATACTTGGTGAGCCTATCGTGATGGGCAAAGAACCCAGTGATAGAAAATTTGAAAAAAGTGTCATTTTGGCATACTTGGTGAGCCTATCGTGATAGGCAAAGAACCCAGTGATAGAAACTGATTTTTTCAAAAACCTCTGTGGCATAGCTTGGAAAGGTGCTATCAAGGACACATAAAAATTTTGAAGTCATTTGGACATCAGAAAGTGGGTCTAAGACCATTTGAGAGGATTCAGCTTGTATAAAACACCAGATCTGGTCTAACTGACAAAGTAAAAATCCAAACCACTTGAAACTTGGCAGGAGAACTAAGGAGAGGTGTTGGAACACAATGGTATAGTCAAAGTTCAAGTTTGACCTATAAAAGGGGTACTTGCTAAGCCTATCACGATAGACTCAAAGCAGGGCCAAAGAAATTGAAATTTTCAAAACCCTCTGGAGCATAGCTTGTTTAGCCTCTCTGGAGGTTACACACAAAATTTGGTGGATTTTGGACATTGGGAAGTCATCCTAAGTCTATTTTCTAGTGATTAGATAGACTTATAATTCTAGAGTTGGAGTTAGAGACCTAAGAAAAAGTCCAAAACAAGTGGAAATTGATGAGCAAGGTGTACAGAGCATAGGGAACACAATGGTGAAGAGAAATCTGGAAAAGTTTCAAAACTGAAGAATCTGTTGAGCCTATCGCGATAGACTGGGGCTTTTTCACAAAAATTGAAATTTTTGAAAACTGAACTTAGGGCCTTGTTCTACATGTTGCTGTGAGCCTATGGTTAAAATTTGAGTAAATTTGGAGTATTGTAACTGCATCTAAGAGGATTACTTCATAAGATCAGAAAAGAGACTGTTGTTTGATGCAAGTTACAAAGGAAAAGTATTCCAAATTGGTTGAAGCTTGGTGAGTAGTATCTCAAGAGAAGGGGGAACTCAAATTTGTAAAAACAGTTGAACAACTGTATCCCAGTAACACTCTGGTGAGCCTATCGCGATAGGCTCAGGAATTCACTGTAGAAAAATCAAAATTCAAATCTAACTTCATATTTGGGTTCAGAAGGCCCATTATACCCTGTACACAAAGTTTGAGTGCATTTGGACATCTGCAAGGGGTACTTGGTGAGCCTATCGCGATAGACAAGTGAGGAAAAAATTTTGAGAAATTTTTTTGAAACCAAGTATACCACTGGGTTTATCATTGCCTAAGGAGTGCACACACCAATTTTGGGCTCAAACTGACCACTTGCAAAAAACATCAGATAGAGCAAATTTCCAAATTACATCTCACTGTTTTGGTCATAACTTTCACATACGGACTCCGATTCCAAAAGTTTTTTTATCAAAACGTAGCTTGAGAGCAGCACTACAGATCTTAGAGTAAACTGACCAAAATGGTTGCCATTGGCATACATTTTTGTCAGTTTTGAAAAAAACGTTGTTTAAGGCCTCAAAATGCATCCGAAAGTCATGGGTGTCTAAAACCGACAATTTGAGAGAATTGTGAGAAAAGGCTCACGGTTTTGGACATAGTTTTGGATTTTCCCTGACCAAAACACTTGAACACACTGTGAGAGGTATTAATATAGCAAGCTAGAGCTGTTAAGCCTAGAAGTCATGTCTACGTCAGACTCAGACTCAGCTTATACAAGCACATGGATTGCAGGGATAGATGAGCACCCGCCTAGAATAGATCTTCCAAACCTACAGTACATAAAGACCAATGTTTTGGAGAGAGTTTGGACGTATAACCATGAAAGTGAAGGACTATATAGGTATATTAATGGAAATCAATTCAACCTTTACAGTTGCTTAGAGCCTTACCCAGATGAGCTAATAGAATACAAGCTCTTATATGTCTATACATACGAGGTCGACTGACAATGGACATCTTTAGTTGTTGACAAGTATGGATGAGAATATAGAGTTGTAGAAAGCACAAATCCGCGAACCAAATTAGAGATGAGTGGATATTTGGTCAATGAAGGACCTCAGATACATCCACCAAACACAGGAACCTCTAAGAGAATTCCAAAGAGGGGACCACCACCTGGATTTCCTCCTAGAGCGATAACGAGAGATGAAACGATACCAGAGAGGAGTATGGTTCCATACTTTGCATCCCAAAATATAAGACCATCTTAGCTAAGAAAATGGGTAAATAGAAAGTACAATGGCATAGGAGACCCATACGCCCATGTCTCGGCTTTCAAGAAAGTCCTACGAGCAGAACGAGTAGAGGACTTCCACACGCAGTATGAGGGTTTTGGACTTACATTGGAGGACATGCACAAGCATGGTTTGAACTATTGAACCGAAGAGAGTTCACAACCATTGAGAAATGTTGGATGAATTTGTTCAAGAATTCACCAAGAGGGACATAAAACATAACACCCTTCCTAAGATTCAGGAATTTAAACAAGGCGAAACAGAAACATTGCGACATGCAATACTGCGTTTCAAGCAATATGTTGCTAGATGTCCTACCCAAGAGTTACCCACACCAGAACGTCAGATCCTATGCTTCATCAGAGGACTTAGGAATGAGAATCTCCAAAAGGACCTATACGTGAAAAGATACCAAACCTTGGAAGAGGTGACCAAAGTGGCAATTGACCTAGTTGACAATTGTGAATTCTATGAAGATGGTTAGAAGAAGATGAATGTTGCGAGTGAGAAAAAGAAAACCGCCAATCTTGAGGATCAAAGAGGGAATCTAGGACAAAACCAAGTAAATGTTGAGGAGAAAATCATAGAGAATGTGATGCAACGCATCAACCACTCTCACAGAGTACCAGCCTATAGAGTTCCTCAACGACGTAGGTGCATGACATGTGGAGGGGACCATCTGACGCAACATTGTCCTGACTATAGACCTAAGACTCCACCATGGTTTGAGCATGTTATGTCTCAACTGCCTAGATATCATCATGTAGTGGAACAAGTGTTCTTAAGTGAAAGACCCATAGCTGCTAGAAATGCATATGTGAGTCATGAGCTTCAAATAGAAAGATATGTGGTAGATCAGAGGCCAATTCAAGGTCAATATCAAGTATTGCCACAACAACCAAGACATCCATGTGACAGATGTGGTAGTAGTGATCACTTGATTAAAGATTGTCCACACCATGATATCATGATAAATGTATATTGTAATGAGTGTGCAGTCACACATATGATTTTGGATTGTCCTAAGAATCCAAGAAAGAATTGTGAAATGCAACCACATGTTACCTTTCCTTCTACCAGCAAATCAGAGAAAGAACGAGCCGCAACAAAAGGAGAGACGACAACAACAACAGAGCAAGAAACAATTGCAAAAGAATAGGTGCTTAAACAACAAGAAGATGAAAGTAAGCAAGTTTCTCCAGTAAACGTTGTCACAAGAGCACAAGCAAAAGTGCAAGAGTAGAAGCCTACAGATGGAGAGACTAGTAAGAGTTCCAAAATCCGTAGAAACTCTAGACGAGCAAGAAGGACAAGAATGAAAGTGAGACTAGAAAGGGAGAAAGGAGAAGAAAAGGCTGTTACAGCTGAGTTGGAAACAACTCAAGAGCAACAGACACAGCAAAGGGAAGCTGAAACCCTTAAACCAGCTGAAGCACCCAAGAGTGCTAGTTCAGGAGGATCTGTCCTAGTGGACAAAGTGAATGAGCCTTTAGATGCGATTTTACAGGCTTATGAGGCTAGATTGAAAAATAGACAGACCTTAGAACAAAGATGGACGACTTATCCTTATCCTGAACTCGAGAAGCAGAGGCTAGAAATGTGTAAGCAGCTCATTGAAACTGCTCAAGCATTGCTAGAACCACCTCCACCATAATTGAAAGATAGGATAGTCACCCCAATGCACAAAGATGAGAGCATTAAAGTAGACGAATTGCCTAGAGAAGAAGTGGATCATAGGGAAGAACCACTGCCAAGGTCGCAAGACTCGAGGGTAGTGCAAAATACAACAAATGAATCAATGAGGGATTTCCCACCCTATGTTCCTATAGTTGAGGAGCAGTGGCAAGAGGAGTTATGGAAAGCTGTGCGAGATGCCCAAAAAAGAGAAGAGGATGCTAGACCAGCACCATTTCCTGAAATCACATTAGATAGACCACAAATGAGTGTTGATGCGAGGTCATATTATGGTGATGTAGGATCGATAGCCTCCGAAGACAGTAGACCTGCATCGTTAAGAACTTTGCCACAATACATGGGAGATTTTGAGGCAAAGTCTAAGATTGTGAGAGTTCCATCACGGAGGCTAGGGGGGACAAAAGAATTGGACACAAAAATTTTGATTGACTTGCTATCGACGCTAGTGAAGTGCACAAACGTTGGTAGAACTTTTGAAAATCAGGCCAAGTATGTGGACGGATATAGGAAAATGCTTGGGAAAAATTGGGATCAAAAGCCCGTTAAGGTTCCTGGAAAAAGAGCTAGATGAGATCGAGAAGCCTAGATCAAATTCAAGACCGGTACCTCTGAACAAAGTAGGAGAGTACTGTGAAGGAGAATATGGTAATGCCACTTTGCTTGTCGAGTACAATGGGATTGAAACTAAAGCTATACTTGATAGCGGAGTAGGAATTGCCATAGCAACAAAATGAATATGGGAGAAATGGGGTAGGCCCGCCTTGAGAACAACCAGAATAAAATTACAGTTAGCTAATGGGCATGTAGAAAGACCCATGGGATTGCTAGAAGCAATAGTGGTGTCTTCTTGTGGTATAGAGTATGCGCATACTTTTTCCATAGTTGACTTTGGCAAGAAAAATAACTATGAAATCATCCTTGGAAGACCATTCATGAGGCAACTCAAGATGGTACAAGATTGGGGTTATGATTATCTATATTTGAGACATGCTGAAACCACAACACGTGTAAATACGAGAAATCATAGTTACCAAGATGTAACTAGAACGAGCGTGGAAGATTCTGATTCTGCAACACAAAGTGGATCAACAGACCATCTGTGGATGGGCAAAAAGAAAGAAATCTGGATGTGCGGAGCATCGGAGTGTAGTGACTTTGGGAGAAATGAGAATTCCTTAGAGAGGGTCTTAGAAGATGATGCTTACATAAGAGAACCTTTTTCGGAAGAGGCATTAGAACCGCTAGAGTGGACTCAGATATTGGCTACTTTGGATGTCTGTGTTAATGAGACCACACCAACAAATTTTTGCGATGAGAATGGGTATGACATAGTCCCCTACTACATGCTAAGGGTTATGTGTGAGACAGATGAAGAATCTGAGTATGAGTTTGAAACAGGGTTATCAGCTATGGGGATAGCACAAAACCAGATACCTAGCCCGAATACTGGTCATATAGAAATAGGTGCTCTTTGCGATCGGTGTGAGATAACACACTTGATTACAAACTGTCCAACTCAAATGCATAGTACAAAGGAGGAGCCGCAAGTCAACGAAGCAAAGTTGCAGGAAGAAGGGCTAAGATCCAAAGAAGATGCTTCAGGTCCAACGCCTACAAACGAGCAATATGAAGACTTGGAATCAATCAAAGAAGAGGTGAAGCAAGTGACAGGAAGTTCAAACACTATTGGTGACATTTCAACAGCTGAAGTCGAGGAAGAAGAGCCTATGACTCTACAAGAACCAAATGTTGATTTTGTCTCTCCAAAAGACATATCAGAGGAAATGGTGGTCAAGCAGGAGGTAGAACACACAGACGAGGAGGTAGAACACACAGATGAACTCACAAGTGTGAACAATGAAGAAGAAGACGACAAGGAGTCCAGGCCAAAGATTGCTCAAGTCACTCAAGAGAACACAGGCAATCTAGTACCAAAGAAGATCAACTTTTTGCTAAGTGCACAAGACGGAGTCAAGATGAATTTTATGGCAAAAATTGATACAAATTCCACGACTAATGTCATGTCATATGGCATGTGGTTACTTCTAGGTAAGCCAAAGCTTTATGATATTCAGATAAAGGTAAATCTCTCACATGAAGTAGATGTTATAAGTATGGGGATTGTAGAAGCTACTCCCCAACTACACTCACAGAATGTCAAAGAGCAATTCTTGGTGGTAGATTCTCGACAAATGGGAACACACTTGATTTTGTCGAAGCCATGGGCACAAGTCTTTGAAAACGAGCCTAAATCTTCAACAATGGTCATCACGACAAGCTATCAAGTGGCAACAAAGGTCAAGCCTACAACAGTTCAAAGATTCTTGGCTATTGAAAAAGGCAAAGCTAAAGTAAGCCCACAGTCTCTAGCCCAGCCAATGCAAGTGCAAGACAAAGCCTCTACATCAAAAGCCAAACCATCAACAAAACAATGGAAACCCAAGCAAAAAGTCTATCAACCAAAGTTTCCATCGCCCAAAAGTCTCCAAAGGAAGTCAAAACAGGTCAACCAAGTGCTAGTATCCAAGGCACATATCAAAGTTAATGATCCAATTTGGATACAATCATAGGAACAACCTCAACAAGCAAAGGTAATAGGATGGATCACATCAAGCGAGTCAATTATTGCACAAGGCTACAAGAAAGGAAATTCAGATGTTTGGGTCAACAAGCCCTAGATAACAGCCTGGCGATATCCATCCCATGACAACCACTCAGTCCAGAATCAACAAAGCCGTCAACGTCAATCACATAACTCAACCAAGAGAAAGGACAAGTATAAAAAGCAAAAGAGAAGGTCTTCCACTGGACAAACCATACGACAAGTCTGGGTAATGGAATCAGAATTCTACCAGACTACCCAAAAAAGTCAAGTGAAGATCACCTCCAAGCAAGTCCAAAGATTCATTCCAATCGAGTTACTCGAAGCACAAGGATTCTATGAGGGTAACTTTCAAATCTGGTTACCTAAGGTAGTAGCTTATCAAGGAATCACCGAGGAAAAGAAAGAAACATCAAGAAATCAAGAGCAGCCACCCGCTACACCCAAGAGTACTACAACCTATAGATGGATCCCTCGTCAATTACTACAATGGCAAGGATTTTACAAACGTAACAGCCATATTTGGAAGTTAAAGACAAGGTACCATCAAGTCAAAGAAGAAACAAGGCAAGTGGCAAAGGAGATCACACCAGGCCCAAGAACAATGTGGGTTCCAAAATCCACGATTGAGGCTCAACAACAAGAAAGATACACAACTCCTTTACAACCTCTTAACAACAAAAAGAAAGCAACGGTAAATGCGGAGGTCACAGTTTTGAAGAACACTATCTGGAAGAAGAAGACCTCATCAACCATTGCTTCAACATCATTACCTATCTCATCAAGCGACCACAATTTGCTACCAAGGAATGAAGAGCAGATATATGCCAATGTATTGGACAACATGGCATCTCAAACAGAAACTAACGAGAAAGGCGTAAACATCAAAAGCATATGGAATTGGATTTCAGGCCGCGATCAGGTAAGTCCAAGTCGCCATTAAACTTACATGGCATAAGAGTCTAGAGTCGGGCAGCTAAGCCACTAAATGAGCAAAGTGTCAGACCCAAGCTTCAAGTTAATATTTTTCTATGGTCTATGAGTCTAGCTAATAGGTATAAGCTCAAGCTGGAGAGTTGAGCATACATAAAGTCATGTCGCTCATGCTGGAAGAGGTGAGCATAAGAGTCAAAGTCCATATAATATATAAGGTGGAGAAGGCGGAGTAGTCCAAAACAAAAACACTCACGCACTTGACACAGTGAGGAAGAGTGGAGAAACCTCTACAACGAAAACCCTTCTTGTGAGTAGTGAAAGCTTTTGAAGCACTCATGCTATATGTTTTGCTCGCTACACTAACTCCATGAAGAACCCATCAATACTCTTCTCTCGCACCGCATCTTGTTTAGCATGCATAACTCTGTGCAAACATATAGATGTCCCATCATTGGACATATGCATTAGGCACTCTTTTTTATTCCACCCATGCACTTACACAAACAAATGACGATGACCAAGCGGAAACAGGTTTTATGAGCCTTTGCTCAACAACAATGACTTTGACTTCAAGCTACTAACACTTATCCATGTATATCAAGCCCATACTAGTAGCCATATGGCCATATGTACTTTAACTCAGCATAAATCTATAACATCAGAACCTAAGTACATATAGCCTCGCATTTAATTATGACTAAAGAATTTTTTTCCCACTGGGTTTTTCCCTTTAGTCTTATCCAGGTATCCAAGACCTTCATTTTGTATATACGCTATATTTTACTTTTACTCTTTTATTTTTTATAACAACAAAAACAAGAAGAACCACAATATCCCCACACTATTAATTACAAATCTACTGACAAGTCAAAAGGGAGAGTCCAAAAAACAGCTTGACAAAGCTTCAAGTCAACTTACAGGTACGACTTCCAGACAACAACCACAGGAAAAGCATACTAGAGCTACAATGACAACGACCTGCTGCACCAACAAGTCGATACAACCTTATGCAATTCAAGATACAACAACCAATAGGAGGGGGAGAGTTCCAGGCTTCAGATACACTACAGCTACAACTTCAAGGCAGCTTTAACATCACGCAAAGCAACCAGCTGCAGAAGAGGCTGCCACAACAACTTCAACCAACACCAAGACATCAAGAACTCGTCAAGGCCAGCAAAGACATAGGGTCTTGTCGGGGATGACAAGAATTCGGAGAGTGTTGAAAGGACGCCCTTTAAACAACGTTTCCATAAAGATTCCATTAAGATTCCTCAAAGATTTTGTAAAGAATCCACATGAAGATGGTGATGAAGTAATGAAGATGAAGATGGATGCTGCAACATGAAGATACGAGTTCATGGACGTCATCGAATAACGTTTTCATAAAGATTCCACATGAAGATGGTAATGAAGTAATGAAGATGAAGATGGATGCTACAACATGAAGATACGAGTTCATGGACGTCATCGAATATCCCGTTATTATTATTTTGAGCCATTACGGCCACTTTTGTAATGTTTACGGGACCAAAATATTTTAAATCGGCACTTGTATTTTGGCCGCAGATGCTTGTATAATGAGTAAAGCCAACTCAGTTTCTTGTAATTAAGCTCTGTAGAAGCCTAGGGACAATTCAGGTCATTTGGCCGGACATTAGGTTTGAAGGCTTGGTATATAAGCTGAAACCTAAGGCTTTGTAAAGGACACATTACTTATCTCAATTAATATACAGTCGTGGGTTCTGCAACACAAGGTAGTGAGCTTCATGCACACACATCGTCGCGCACACTAATCACATTGCAGATATGAGAGTAGGAGCGTGTTAGCATCGAGGAGCTCTCCGCGTCGACGCAAGCAATGCAAGCCAAGGACCACATTGCGAGGAGCTCTCCGCGAGCTATATTTGGTCGTAAGTACCTCAAACGACATCCGTTCTGAATGATCAAGTAGTCGTTAGAATCACGGCGAGAAGCTCTTCGTGTTGATGTCTTTGTAGATCAGTTCCGGACACTTTGGAAATTATTGTTTTGAGCCTATCGTGGCAGCGATTAGAGGTCTTACAGTTATGGTTTTCAGGGTTTAGGTGTTTGGCCATATAGGATATGTCCTTGTGAGTCTTGCCCTCCGATTTCGAGTTATTCCGATATGATTTGAGACTGTTTCGAGCTTGTAGTGTTTCGTAGGATGCTTGTCTGTTTCTTTGCTTTATGGTAGTGTTGTGGTAGGATTAGTGACTGTAGAGTGTTGTTAGTGTCTAGCTCAGGGTTGACAACCCAGAGATTGCCTCCATGCCCTAGTCGGGTCAGCTACGTCCTCAGATTGACAGTTTGTTGGTCTGTGTTCTCGGTGTGCTCCATCGTCCGTCGCGGTGTAAACGCTAACATACACTAAAACAAAAACCTATGCCATAAAACACCTTTGATCCTCATCACTCGAGTGATGGAGGGTAGGTAGAATTAGTACAATAGGAGTGTTTTTGTTTTAGAGTTGAGTGATTAGCAAAGTTCCTTTTTCCCATTGATGTGCCTCCTAGAGGTATTCTTGGTGTTTCCTAGTGTGTACAGGAACGTGTTACTGTTGTTAGAATTTGGACCTTCATGGAATCTTTCTCTCGTTCACACTTCAAAGCGCGACCATCAACACAAACAGGTGTTTCTTGTCCATTAGCATTGCCCCTTATCTTTTTGCATCCATGTTTGTCTGCTTTGATTGTGATTGGTAGCATAATATTCATCGCATTTGCTTAGTATCAAACATTTAATTCAATGTAATTTTTTGTCATAATCACTTGTCTAGGTTTAAAAATTAAGCAGTCCGACTAAGCTAGTTTGACCAAGCTAGGCGTTAGAGATCTTCTCTTAATACCATGGGGAATGCCTTCCTAATAATCAATGGTTACTTAGGTTCTTAATCTGATTTAGGCAGCATTGTGTGAAATGTACTAGGGCATTCTAGTGGGCTTAGTCCCTATTGACCTTTAGCTTAAGTATTATAAAGGGAGTTTACTTGTGTGATGAGCCTGGGGAGGTGCTGTTAAATTAGCGACCCCAGACTTGTTTAATTTTTTACCTTTACATCTGTTTATGCGTTTGATTATATTGCAATTTAATGTTTATTGCTGACAAAAGGTTTAAAATTCTGTTACCAATCAATTTGTCTGCCTAAAACTACATATGCTTTTTTATTGTATATGAGAATGCAATTACTGTGCCAATGTTGTTGATTTTACAGTGACTGAAGGAGGCTAAGGACATTCATCTCAGATGCTCTTCCACCTCGACGAACGAGCTTCAACTCAATAGCTTCCGAGGACAAAATCTACATCAGGAAGGGGGACATGTTAACCCTCATGGATCACGGACACCATATCACCTACGATGGACGTTGTATTATTTACTTAATAGAGTCAGGTATCGAGCTTGTCGGTCCAATAGGAAAAGGGTAAGAGTGATCGCCGATGAGAGGCACACTCTAACTGGAACATTCAAGGGATTAGTTGGCTAAGCATGGGCGCCCAAGTGTGAATGGGGTGAGCTCATATAAAAGTCAACTAAACCTAAAACTCACTCATTCTATCATTTGTGCAATTGAAGAGTGCTCTTGCTCCATCTCCATCTTCTTCTTCTTCATCTCCTTGTGTGTGTGTGTATGCGTGAGAGAGAGAGAGAGAGAGAGAGAGAGAGAGAGAGAGTGCGATTGAGCATTGCGGTGGTACGACGGCGGCGAGGCGGTTGAGCGCCACGTAGCAGCATCTCCCTCTTCTTCACGGCGAGGAATCCTCCACGACAGGAAGCGTAGAGCGGTGAGTGTCACACCAACGCCATCTTTGAGCTTGCTATTTTAGGCTTGTTGTGTGCTTGGAGCCATTTGTGGCTCACACGTGGTGTATCGGCAAGTTCCTTGCATTGACTCGTGTGACATACGTGCACACACTTTGGTATCCACATCCACTTAGGCTGATGCAACTACAATGACTTGTTGGGTAGGTGTCGTGGAGGTGTTGGTTGTGATTGAATTTTGTTGGTCAACAGTTGCTTGGGCACCCAAATTTGCTTAGGATTGTTGTATAGCTGAGCTATTGGTACCCAAAACTGGATGGTTCCTTGCATGTTTATGATGTATGATGAATTTAGTGTGGAATAGTTGACATTGGTGCTAACTTGATCGTTCTCTCTGGTAACTTAGTGAAGGGGATCGGGGAGCACCACAGACGGAGAGTGAGAGAGAGAAGGAGACACACGACACACAGATATGGGTGGGGAGACTCAAAGAGTGAGCAGCCCCCTATACACTTATGCTATGTATAAGGTATACAAGTCAGTGGGCGCCCAGACTCTGGGCGGCCGGGCAAGGCACATGCGCCTATACCCCAACAACCTCCCACTTAAAGGCGACTGTGCCTTTAAGCAAGAGAACCTAGTCTAAAGACTACAAAAGGCGAGAGAAAACCGCTCTCAACCGATGCCCACTGGCTGGCTGTGATCGTGTGCATTCGACTGTCCTACTCCCGTGTAAGTCCATACACCACCAGACGTACCACACACGTACTGCAAGTATGTATGCAATACCTGCATATCTCCCTCGTGCACTATGCCATCATCAGTCAACAAATGACTGACAACCCCAACTGCAAATGCTCCCACTGCAGCTGCGATATCTGGTCTCAAGATCAACATATCATACATGAGACCACCGAATGCCGATGCAATGCTAGCGGGCCCTGCTAGCTCTACAGAGCATGCATCAACATATGTATCCCTGGCAATAGGCATCTCTGATTGACAAGGCGTGTAAGCCACATGCATCTCCTGACTGTCCACAAAAGACGCATCAACCTGTCGTGCAACCTCAGAGCAAACCAGCTGCTCTAGATGTCTGCTGGAAGACATATCCTACACAACTATATCCCCATGCTCACTGTCAAGCATAGAAAGGAATGACTACATAATCGCTGACATCTCAGCCTCCTTTGCAATCATCCACTGCAAACATGACCACTCAATCTGCTGTGACTCACTAGAGCTCTCATGCTCTAACTCCGTATGCATAGAATCTTGCACAGCGTCCTCCTGTCGTGACTCACTAGAGCAAGACCGCTCTACCTCTCTATCTTGCATAGAAGTATGTCGCACAACTGACTCTCTGCTTTGCTCAGTCACTAGCAAAGCATGCATGTCTGACTCTGTCACCTCTCTGTGTGACTGCTCAAGTCGTGCCCCAACTGTGTGCACAACGAGCTCACTACTCTGCACTCCATGCAAAGCATCCTGCAACCCACAAGCAAAAGAGACTCACCTGCTCTCTCGCTCTCTACCTGGCTGCGTGATCACAGAGACAACACCGTCTCTCGCGTGATCCACATGCAATGGGTAACCTGTACCACTCCTGGCACCTCTATCAATCACTAGCGAACCCAAATGCATCACAAAATCTCGCTCTCGTAGCGAAATCTGACATCCACAATCTCTAAGCTGACCAATTGAGATCAAACTCACTGTCAAATCTGGTACATAGCGCACATGTCGTAACAAGTAAGATGCACCACTCGATAATGACAGTCTCACATCTCCTGCACCTGCTATCACATGCACCGATCCATCGGTCAAACGTACACTGCCAAGCATCCCGCTAGAATAGCTACAAAACCATGCACGATGCGGCGTGACATGAAACATAGCATCTGCGTCTAGCAATCACTACGAAGGGATGCACTATCCACATGTATAGCATCTCGTGCATAGCTCGAGGTAAAAGTGACATCCCTGTCACTAGTATACTCCGACACTACATGTGCCTCAACTGTCAAAGCAACTGAGTCCATGGCATCACTACATACATCTCTGAGACTGCCATGTCTCCTACGATGTCGCATACGACGAAAACAGCGCCGTCTAACGTGTCCAGAATGACCACAATACCAACATGTCACATGTCGGTGTGCTCGTGAATGTTCATGTCTCACACGAGTCTGTGATGACTCAGATCTATCATACAGATCATGTAATCTGTGCCAAAGTGCTCTCGAAGTAGTCTCATACATAACAAGAGCATATACAGATTCTGCAAGGTGCAAAGAGAGCGTAGATAGTGCCATCTCCTCTAGCTCCTGCCACTGATTGTCAGACATGTTTGAAGGTCTACCTGCATCACCACTCAATGGTCGACGCAACCCTCGCTGTGTCAATGCATCAAGCATACACTCTCTCCATGCCGCAAAGTCTGACCCATCAAACATGCGCATCTGTGAGAGGTCACAATCTGATCGATCACCTGTCTCTGCTATGAGCACAATGTAGCAAACTAGAAAGCAAAACCACCTCACCAACAACACTTGGAAACTGTCTACCAATATGGCCAGAAACACAATGTAAAACCTGTGAGACACACTCCAAAATAGAGCTCCCGCAATGTCAATACAAGCCTCGCATGCTCTAGTATCACACTGCAATCTGTGAGCTAATCACCAAGCCCACACTGTGCGGTATCGATGCATACACACGCACAAATCTCCCACCTGCAGAGAACACCGCACGCAAATGCTGAGTGCAACCTGCAATCTCTACCTAGATGGCATAAATGATACGCATAAAACTCCTGGGAAAATTTCGCCAGAGTTTCGACGCACAATGGCTATCAACACAAAATAACCATTGTCCTGCAAGCTCAATACAATGAGCAATCAATGCGCATCAAACTACACTCAACATACATCGGCGGAGTGACCGCGCATAAGCAAACGCCAAAAGATTTGCAATCCGAAAACTTGATCAATGCGAAAACAATGCTCTCAAGAGAGCTCATCGGCACTTGAAAGTGCTCGTCAAAATGCATGTATAATGGGCATTAACCATGCGCCATAACCATATGCAAACCATCCGCAAAGACCATGAATCCAAGCACAAAATCACTGCCAAAGTATCTTGTGAAAACCAGTGAAAGAAGCTCCACCTGTGTGCTCCAAAAAACTGCGTCTCTCAAGAGACCGCTTTGGTGGTGTGTAAACGCCTCCGTACTTCGTTGCCCAAGTCTACCAAGAAACCCTCAAACCACAAGCTTAACACAAGTTGCAATTGCATCTTCAGCTCAGAATTTATGCACTCAACATCAAGCATCTCCCGTGCTTCAAAAGTGCATCAAACTCGCACACAATGCGACAACAGAAAATCTGGAATTTTTGTATATAGTCAGTCTGAGCTGAATATCAGCAAAACGGTGAGGAATTTGCAAAAAGTTTCTTCTGCAAAGTTGTAGACCACGTCAAAACGGATGGGCTCTCGGGACATAATTCTTAGATCTGCATTCTACAAGGAGAAAAATGAATCTGAAAATTGTGCTGCTGCGCACACAGTTTTAGGGCAGCACCTTCACTTACACACAATCTTCCACACTCCTTTCTGAGCTTCCACAAGAGCATACATCACTCTCAATTGAGCTCACAAGCACCCATTGCATTCTCACAAAGCTTCCAAGCTTTCTTAATCTCTCTACCGTCGAGAGCGAGCGAGCTATCGCCTCGAAGCTCTCAAAGTCGTCGTACTCTCCGCGGTCACCATAGCTCTGATACCAATTGAAGGGGATCGGGGAGCACCACAGACAGAGAGTGAGAAAGAGAAGGAGACACACGACACACAGATATGGGTGGGGAGACTCAAAGAGTGAGCAGCCCCCTATACACTTATGCTATGTATAAGGTATACAAGTCAGTGGGCGCCCAGACTCTCGGCGGCCGGGCAAGGCACATGCGCCTATACCCCAACACTTAGTAGTTTTGAGAGCGGCTTTTGACTCTTCTCGTCTATGAGCAAATGGTACGCTTAGCTATCCACCTTTGAGTGTTAACTCCCAAACGTTTTCATTCCAATCTTAGATAGCTTTTTACATTCTCATCCAAGGAACTCCTAGTATGATACCTTCATTCATATGCTCATCAAGAATGTAGATAAATGTATGCACGCACAGAAATCCATGAGCAAAGATATTGAGATTGATCAAACCCAATGTTCGAGTAAGTTTCTTATGGCATCCTTTAACTTAAGTCTTGCAGTGCTCCAATGGTTGGGTGGTTGCCCTCTTGTAGGCTGAGTAGTTTACTGCAGTGAGCCAAGCACACACGTTTGTGAGTGGTTTCGCTTTGAATCCATGTTTCATTGTTACTTTTAAATTCATGTCCAATCCATCCAGCCATTCATCATCATCAATGTCCACTTTATCTTCTGCTAAAGATTGGGTAAAGTATTAAGGATGAATTTGAAGTGTATTGACAGGTAAAACTTCAAAAACTGATTACATTGTGGCTTTTTGCTTCAAAGTTTGAATGCACAACTCTTCTTAAACCTCCTCAATCACCTATGGGTGTTTAAGCTTTCATTTCTTAGATGTGTGCATTCTTTGTAATAGATTGTCAGTTAATGGTAGATGGTACTTTCTTAAGAGACATCCACTAATGCAATTTTCCATTATTTCTCCATCTAAGGTAGCCAATTTAATTGCCCCACTGGGTGAAACACTTCTATTACAAAAGGACCATGTCCCCTTTTTTTAATAAAGGGATGTGTTGCTGTAGTGAGTAAACCAATACCAAATCGCCTTGCTTAAAGAATTTCTTCAACAATTGCGAATCAAAAAACTTTTTTGTTTTTGTTTTTGAGCATATATGTGTTATAGCGGCTAGTCTTTGCTCATCTAACTACTCTAGATCCTGAGTCGTTTTGACAACTCATGACCGCTCTAACTCATGTGAAACTTTGAGAATTAGTAACAAAACTCCAGTGGCAATATAGCATCAAGTCTGTAAACCAAGTTAAATGGAGTGGCATTCAGAGCCGTTTTGAATGACACTCTATAAGCCCATAAAGCCGAATGAAGATTCATCTCCCATTTAGTTCTTCCAAAGCTTACAATCCTAGTGAGCAACGAGCTTAAAATCTTTTTTGTATGTTCTGCTTGGCCATTTGCCTGAGGATGATAGGGTGCGGATTTGTCATGGATTTTTGGAAATAGGGTTGTAGAGAAACACACACATCTTGGAGAAGATGGAGAAGCTCAAGACACACAATAGAGAGCAGTATTGCTCAGTTCACAAATGAAAGATGAGTTAGCCCTAAAATGATGGGCGTATGTACAATGCACGGGGGGAAAAGCCTCCTAGTGAGGGGAAAAAGGCCCCAATCATCCTAAGTGTGTTCACACACATCACTACCACATATGTATGGTAACAAATCCCCCCTAGGAGTGATGTGGTGAATGAGAGATGGAACATAGAGTATAGGGAAGGGCATGATCGCTCCACAAAAAAGAGTAAGCCCAAAGCTTTTTCAAAAGCTTCAAACTTCTCATGAGAAAATGCCTTTTGGTGAAAAGATTTGCAAGGTTGTCATGTGTCAGTACATAAGACAAGTTGATCTCTCCTATTGAGAGTCCCTCCCTGACATAGTGATAATGCACCTCAATGTGCTTTGTGTGAGCGTGAAAAATTGGGTTCTTTGCACAATTGCCATTGCGCTCCGACTATCAGTGTAGATGATGTTGGCAGTTTCTTGTTCAATCTTCAAATAAACCATAAGGTGTTTGAGCCATACACACTCAACCTAGCTATGAAGACTGCCCGGTACTCAGCCTCACAACTCAAAGTGTCCATACTAGGTTGCTTTCTTGCTCAACCATGATATATGAGTCCAAAAAAGCACGTAAATCTGGTGGCAATGATCCCCCCTTGGGATAAAACAACCCAAGATGTAAACTGCCACTCAAGTAGTAAAAGATCCACTTGATAGTCTGCCAATCATATATAGAATAATAATGAGAAGTACATCACCCTCATGCTTTACATACAAAGTGATTTCCATTGGACTATTATGAAAGCCTTGTTTACCCAAATGAGTGTTTGCTTTCTCATACTAAGCACGAGGAGACGGCTTCAACCCATACAAATCTTTCTTACATTTGCACACTTTATCTTCTTGTTCTTTCTTGACAAAATTGTGAGGCTACATTACATAAACTTCCTTAAACATGTTACCATTCAAGAAAGTAGTAACAATGTTTGATTGATGTACATCCCATCCAAAATGAGCTGCTAATGCACTTAGAAAATGCATAGTAGCCATACAACAAGTTTCTTCATAATCTACGCCTTTTTGCTGTGCATAACATTTTGCAACAAGTCTGACCATCCGGCTTATGTTTCAACTTGTAAACCCACTTTGTACCAATGGCCTTTTTGTGGGAGGAAAATCACATAAAGTCCATGTAGCAAAAGTTTCTTCATAATCTACACCTTTTTTATGTGCATAACCTTTTGCAGCAAGTCGAGCCTTAAAGCGATCAATCTCACCATCCAGCTTATGTTTCAACTTGTAAACCCACTTTGTACCAATAGCCTTTTTGCGGGAGGAAAATCATATAAAGTCTATGTGTCATTTTCTATAGGTGCATCATATTTTGATTGCATGGCAACCATCCAATTTCCATAATTTTGTGCTTTATTAAAAGACAGAGGTTCCTCTACAATACATAAGCTAGAAACAACCAAAGCATAACAATCTGATGCAGGGATGGCTTTCTATCATGCCATGCTTCATATGGAGTCATAGATTGCAAAACTTTTGTAGGACAGTTGCTAAGTATATAAGCAGCACACATGATGGTCTCAAGACAAAACGAATGTGGCAAAGCTTGATTCTTGACCGACCATACATCGTGCCATCTCTATAAGTGACCTGTTTTTCCTTTTAAAAGCACCAGTTTGTTGATGTGTATGTGGCATGGTGACCATACTACATTTAGAGATATTTTTAGCCATAGCCACAAATTTATTGAAGTACATAAACAATTTAGACTTAGCTTTAAGCGGATACACCCATGCATGGTTCGAGTAATCATCAATGAAAGTCACAAAGTAAAGGTAATTGCCTAAGGATGGAGTTTGCATAGGCCCACAAACATCATCATGCACAAGCTGGAACCTGGATGTAGCCCTTATGAAACCATCCTTTGAAAACTTCGGACGCTGCATCTTACCCAAAATACAGCCTTCACAAACATGCTTCATAGGTGCTTCAATAAGTGGCAAAGAAGCAACCATATCATATTTCTACAAACGTAGCAAACTAGTAAAATTCAGATGCCCAAAACTTGCATGCTAAAGTTTTGCATCTAAAATAGTCTTTGATCCACAACTGCATTTGCAAAATTATGCCCACAATTGTTATACAAAGTAATCTTATGTAGCCCACGACACAAAATATCAGATGCAACAATCTCATCACCAAAACTAAGATCATGAACTGTACAACTGTTATCCACAAATTTCACAACAAGACCAACTCTAGCAAGTGCAGATACAAACAAAAGGTGATTCTTGATCCCATGTATATAAAGTGCATCAACACGTGTGTAAGAACTATTATTTTGCAGCAATTAACACATTCTTTCCAACTCCCTTGACCAAATAAGAGGCATTGTTGGCACAAGTGACTGTATTTCCATCAGGAAAATCTTCGAGAGAAGTAAACAAGTCACAATGAGAGGTAATGTGCTTTGTAGCACCACTATCAAAGTACCACACATGTGAATCTATAGAAACTGCCATACATGCATCATGGATAGAACGATCATAAGTGCAATCTACACTAAAAGCTCACCAAAATTCTCAGAGAAGGTTTTGCCAACAAAAGCATTGGAAACATGTGATTTTCCACTCGCCAAAGAACCATGAGAAGTGGCTACATTGTTGTAACTTGTTACCACTTTTACTTTGAGCAGCAATAAAGGCATGTTCAATTGCATGTTTACTGTAAATTTTTTTTAAAAAGTGAATCTTGCAATAGCAATGTGCATAATTCATCAAACTTAACAATATCAAGATTTCCTTAGGTCATAAGTCTCCAACTACTAGCAAAATTTTGGGTAAGAATCTGGCAAAGCATCAAGAATAGTCTACACAAGGGAACTATTAGAAATGACTTTGCCTACAAAAATAAGTTGCTCATTAATATCCTTAATACTAGAAAGGAAAGTGTCCATGTCATCTTCCTCATGCATAATCTTTGATTCCAACTCTTTACACAACAATGCAATTTTAGCCTCATAGCGACTTGCATAAAGACCAACCAGAATATCCAAATATTATTTAGTTGATCTAGCTGAACAAATGTGAGGAGTAGTAGTAAGGCAATCAATGCATGAGCTTGTGCATCTCTAATATCCTAATGAGATTGCTCAGTCATAGGCAAAACAATTCTAGCAGCAACAACCCTACCACCAAAACCTGCAGCATCCACAACATCATGTCTATCCTCAGAACCAGGGTGTACATCAATGCTCTGCACAATATTCCAAACGCTCTTTGACACAAGAACATGTTGCATCATGTAAGCCCACATTGGGTAATTATTCCCATCCAGTTTATCCTCGGCAGCATCAAACATCTTGAACACATCTGTGTTGTTGCTAGCCATGGGTAGTGCCTACACCTATCTAGTGATGTGAAAACTACACAAAAAGAGGAGAAACAAAGCAGGACCAACATGTGCTATATAGCACAATTGGAAGAATATTGTAAGGGGCCTGTTATGCAAAAAATGGCATTGACAAAAAAAATTCACAAAAGGTTGAAATTGCTTGTAGAGTACTGTCTATAGAGGAATAGTGGAAACGGAGCCCAAATGGATTTTTTGAGCAGACGCAGCTCTACAAGTAGTCTTGAAGTATTTTTTGACCTGCTGACGCTCACCAAGCTCACTAAAATTTTTGAAAAGTGAGAAAGCGTGTGTTGGTGATGATGGCGACTATGTCGAGGAGGAGGCAACCTGCTCTAATACCAATTGTTGGAAATATAGTTGCAAGGAAACACACACAGCTTGGACAAGACAAAGAAGCTCAAGGTACACAGTAGAGATTAGTATTTCTTTGTGCACAAATGAAAGATGAGCTAGCCCTAGAATGATGGACATATGTACAATGCATGGGGGGGGAAACCTGTTAGTGAGGGAAAAAATTCCCCTACAGTCCTAATTGTATTCACACATGTTATAATAATCAATATCTAATTCTCCTAAATGATTTTCTCATGTTAAACTGATCATTTAATATGGGGAAGTGCTAGGGGAGAAAAAGCTAGAATATTGGTTAAGCTAGCAGACCGGCCACAGTAGGGATCCAAAGGAGGGAAAATAGGGATCCAAAGGGGGGGGGGGGGGGGGGCATCTGCAAAAGAGCCATGTGCAACAATGGGCTAAAAAGACCCTAAGGTTCAGCCCATTAAGACTTCCAAAATGCTAAGGTTCCAAAATTCAAAGGTTGTGTCCAAAGATCAACCATAGGGGAATTGGATGCTTTGTGTGTGTCCAAAAAAGTCTTTGCACATCCCTACATATGAGGGGGCGAGCCTAGCATGTAGGGGATGAGAGAGAAAGCCACACACACACACAAGCTCCCTTTACACAAAGGGAATGAGGGACACATGTCAGCTCCCTAGGCCAGATGCCCACAAGGTGTACCCAATTCCTATTGGATGGCCTTGGAGGTGGACCAATGAGAATTAGGCTAGAGTAAATCTAGTTTAATTAATCTAAAAACACTTAATAAAAGAACCAATGAGAATTAAGTCCTCTAGAAGACTATTGGACAGTCTCCCAAGGCGTCCAATGAGCATTCAACAGCCCAATGGCTTGCCTGATTCCTATTGGCCAGGAGGCAAAGGGGTCCAATGAGAGTTTAGTTGAATTATTAAATTACCTAAAGCTCTCACAAAAGGGGAAAGGGGGACACATGTCAGAAGGCTATCACTTATGCTGCCTAATACTCATTGGCTAGCCTTGGGGAGGTCCAATGGGAGGATAGCAAGAGCAATTAGCAAGAGGGCTCGCCCAAGAGAGAGAGAGGGGGCTGATTTTTGCAAGGCATTATCACACACACACACACACACACTCTCACATAGTCTATGTGAGAAGCAAGAAAAAGACTATCTCTTCCCAAGATTTAATGGAGAGCTCATCACCTACTCTAAGCTTGTGAGATAGAAGCCTACATCAACACACTCTTGGCATGTGGATGCAAATCCAACCAAGAGCCAAGCTTCAATGCATGCTCATCTCCTCTACCATGCTAATTACTAAGCTAAGCTATGCTAATATGAGTGATTATGTGAGGAGATGTACATCTTTCTCGTAAGATACTCCTTCTTCCTCTCAATCTACTCTCATACCCTGCTAGCTCTCACCATCTTCGAAGGTGTGTGAGGTCTTGGGTCTGAGACCGAGGATAAGTGATGTTGTGTTTGCTAAGTGTTTTGCTTAGTGCATGAAGCTTTCATCTTCATTGCACTAGCTAGTCTTGAAGGAACACAAAGAATTGTATTGTACAATGTCTCTCTTGATGGGAGAAACCATAATACAAAGCCTTTTGGAGGGGGGACCGGCTCCATGCAAATCCGGTCCTCAACTGTTGTCAATAGCTTAATTTCTCTCTCTTTTGAAAGTATTTTTCATGCTATCTAACTAGGTGTTATGCTCTTTGTTGCTCTCTCCACCCAAGCACTCTTGTAATTCTCATTAGGAATCTATTCTAATGAAATGCCCACTATGTTCATGCTAATTTCCACTACACACAAGTTTTTAGTCCATTAAATGTTACATTGGTATCAGAGCACAAGGTTTATCTTTTCTTGCTCAAGAAGGGAGGTCCTCAAGTTAGCTATAAATGGTTGGTATTATTAATTGCCTGTGAGTAAGTAGAATAGGGATTTTTCATCCTTTCAGTGCGCCTGCCTTCGTGCAGTTAACGGGGCATCACCGTCGAGAGCTATGGTCTTAATAGTGGAGTCCTACGGGGCTTGCCTACGGCTTAACCACTATTGAGCTATTAGAAGCTTGACAGAAGCCGGTGTTGTTTTGGTGTTGAAAGACCCTCTCTTCTATTCCTTGAAATTAATGGTATTCGAGCCACGGGTACAGTAGCTTGAGTGCTTTTTCTAAAGGGGTAAAGAGGAGTAGCAACTAGGGCTTGAAGTGCCAAAGTACACCTAAAACGTTTACACCAAAAAGTTGTTAGAATGGCTGAATAGTAAAGAGAGTGAAATTAATGTTGATAACTTTGATTTTGCTAATGATTAAGCTACTAATGATGCTCCGATGCTTGTTAACTATCTTGTTTCTAGGCTTCAACAAGCCATGGGCAATCCATCTCTCCAAAGTGAAGTGCAACGGCAGCTCCGTGCTCACGGGATTCTCCAAGCTCATCACCATGATGAGAGAACACCTAGGAAGCCTCCTTGTGAGACTCCCAAAAGAGGGCTCTCTCCGATTCGGGAAGAAGAAGAGAATCCATACGAGGGGCTCAAGAAGTTACTTCTTGATGATGCATCTCCTTCCCAAAGGAGAACTCAAGAGCCTCCACCGAAGGAACGAGAAAGAAGTGAGTCTCCCGCCACCTCGACGGAGATGGCTCCACGAAGACGGCGGGCTAAACTCTCTCCATCACCACCAAAGTAGAGAAGACCATCACACTCTTCTCCACACCATAATTCAAAGAGGGATGATAAAAATAAAGAGAAGAAAAAGGCGAGAAAGAGGACACCCTCTTCTCCATCTTCTTCATCCTCTTCCTCTTATGAAAGTGATGGTGAAAACGACGAAGATCAAGACAAGAAAAAGGCGAGAAAGAGGTCACCCTCTTCTCCACCTTCTTCAAATTCTTCACCTTCTGAAGAAAGTGATGGTGCAACCTTTGAACCATAAAAAAGAAGAGGCCATAGGAAATCCTATGTCGCATGGAAGAGGTCATCCAAGTTGAAGAAGTTCAAAGACGGAGGGAAGAGCATCTCTTTCCTTACCTATGATGGCACCTTTGGTGCTACGGACAAAGTCTTGGCCTTTATCCAACAGTTTGATGCGGCGTTTGGAGATGAGGGCTTCACGGAGTCCTCTAAGCTATGCCATGTAGGTATGCAATTTCAAAAGTCCGCCAGGCAATGGTGGTCTAGCCTACGAGCCAACGGTGAAGCTCCACGAACATGGAAAGCTTTAAGAGCTTCCATTATGAAGCAGTTTTTGGCCACCGATGCCAAAGACAAAGTACTCACCGAATGGCGAAGCTTAAAGATCTCTCCCTATGAATCCATCCACAAATATGTAGACAAGTTTTGGGACCTACAACTCAAAGCCACTGTCTTCAAAAAGTTGGATTTTGAAGAGAAAAAGCAACAATTTTGTGCGGGCTTAACCGAAGAAATGGCGGAGTATGTCAACTCCCAAAGACCACGTACCATATCGGTGGTAATACACCATACTATGGTGGCCTCTCGAATCAATTTCCAAACGGGGGCTAAAAGAAATAATAAGCCCACAGAAAACAAGGGTTCCAACGAGCCTAATGGGAAGGACAATGTCCAAAAGCTCTTAAGGGAAACTCCAACAAAGCTAAAGAGAAGGGAGTTTACAAAGGTAAAAACAAACTCTCTCCTGAAGAGCTTGAGCGTTATCGCAAGGATAACCGGTGTTTCAAGTGCGGCGAAGAAGGGAATTCGTACCGCGCTTGTCCCCAAAAAAACAACCGCCAAGATCCTCCTAGAGCTTCCTTGGTTGAAATCCAAGAGGAGGAGACTTACCAAACTCATCACAAAGGATCTCCTTTATGCCATTCTTGGGGAAAGGTAAGAGAACATGATGCTTTTATTCTCTTTGACCCTAGTTCTACTCAAAATTTTATATCTATAGAGTTGGCCACCAAGCTAGGCATACAAGCTTATGAGATGGGAGATGTCCTACCCGCAGACAATGCTTTCAAGGGGCAAGAAGCTTCAGTCACTCCCTTAATCGGGAAATTGAGGCTTCATGTTCAAGGCTATGTGGACAAAGAGGACGTCTTTATCTCTCCTCTCAAGCATGATGATGTAATTCTAGGGGCACCACGGTTTGATCGCTTGGTTGCCAATGTTAAATTCCCTGAAAAGAGAATCTCCTTTAAGTTTAGGGAAAAATACATGTATATAGATGCTAAGGAAATGGGTAACACTATCCCCATTGTACATACACCAACTTTCAACAAGTCAATAAAGACCTCTATTTCCGTGTACATGATTTTTGTTAAAGATTCTCAAAATGAACCTAATGCTTTAGCAAAAGAAAATAAAAGCAACCAAAAGGAATTAGAGTTATCCAATTTTCTCAAGGGGTTTCAAGATGTTTTTATTGACGACATCCCTTATGAGCTACCTCCTAAACGAGGTAATGATGACCATGCAATTGAACTTCTTCTAGGAAGTTCACCGCCTAACAAACCTCCTTATAGATTTTCTCAAGCTCAACAAGAGGAGATTATGCGGCAAGTGCATGAGTTAGTTGAGAAGGGCATGGTTAGGCCTAGCTCATCTCCATTTTGCTCACCTGTGCTATTAGTGCAAAAGAAAGACGGCACATATCGTACATGTGTCGACTATAGAGCACTAAATAGGATCACTATCAAGAATAGGTTTCCTGTTCCACGGGTAGAAGACCTATTTGATAAGCTACAAGGATCGACCTACTTCAGTAGGATTTACCTAAAAAGTGGTTATCATCAAATAAGGATAGTTGATCAAGACATTGTAAAGACCGCATTTCGCACCACATTTGGTCTTTATGAATACATTGTCATGCCTTTTGGCTTGACCAATGCACCAGCCACATTCAACCGCTTGATGGAGAAGATGTTCAGGCCTCATCGAACCTTCACTGGAGTGTTCTTTGATGATATTATCATCTACTCTAATTCATTAGACGAACACAAGCAACACCTCCAGGTAATATTTCAAGTTTTGAGAGAGAATAAACTTTATGTTAATCAAGAGAAAAGTGAATTTTTTTTGCAAGAGATTCAGTATTTAGGTCACATTATCTCTCAAGATGGCATCCAAATGGATCCCTCAAAGTTAGAGGTAATAAAAGGATGGCCTAAACCAAGGAATCTTCATGAACTAAGAAGCTTTATAGGTATGTGTGCATACTATAGACGCTTCATAGAAAAGTTCTCACAAATTGCGGGACCATTACATGACCTAACAAAAAAAAGCGTTAGGTATACATGGTCTGCTAAGGAGAACAATGCTTTCGAAAAGCTTATCTCTCAACCTGTGCTTACACTACTGGATCTCTCAAAACCATTTGAGGTCCAATGTGATGCTTGTGGTGATTGCCTTGGAGCTGTTTTGCGCCAAGAAGGGCACGCCATAGGCTATGAGAGTCGAAGGCTCGACCCTGTTGAGCAAGCTCTAGGCATATATGAAAAGGAACTCCTTGCAGTTCTACATGCCTTAGACTCATGGAAGCACTATTTATTGGGGACTCCTTTCATTCTGCGAACGGATCACCAAAGTCTTAAGTACTTCATGACGCAGACCAAGCTCTCCGACAAACAAATGAGGTGGGCAAATTTCCTTTCACAATTTCATTTTCATATTGCTCACATTGCTGGCAAGCATAATCAAGTAGCTGATGCACTCTCAAGACGGCCGAGAGTGAATTTGGTTTCCATAGCAACTCACAATGATGTATCTTCAATGATAGATGAGTATGCTATTGATCCCGATTTTAGAGATGTGATTGCAGCCCTTGCATTAGGGAAGAAAGAATAACCATTTACTTTACAAGATGGTTATCTTCTCTACGGCAATAGACTATGTGTGACTAACTCACTACGTGAGAAAGTAATGTATGAATCACATGCTCCACCTTATGCGGGGCATAGAGGGATTCAGTCTACCTTAAAGGGAATTGAAACATATTTCTATTGGCCTACCATGAAAGTGAACATACAAGAGTATGTTTCTAAATGTGTGGTATGCCAAAAGACAAAATTTGATAGAGGGAAGCAACTTGGATTGCTTCAACCCTTGCCAATCCCTAATTCACCATGGGAGAGCATATCCATGGATTTTATCTTTGGATTGCCTAAGTCTATCCATGGGAATACGGGAATATGGACAATAGTAGACAGGTTCAGTAAACAAGCTCATTTTATACCTGTCAAATGGCAACCCTCTTCATTTCACAAATTTTCAAGTACCATGGCTTGCCAATGTCCATAGTGTCGGATAGAGATCCTAGAATGACCAGTAATTTCTGGAAGGGTCTCTTTGAAAATTTAGGGACAAGGCTAAACTTCTCTTCGGCCTATCATCCACAAACGGATGGCCAAAGTGAAATAGCTAACCTAACAATTCTCGATCTACTAAAAGCCTATATAACGTAAGTAGATCAAAGATCCCAATGGGAGAAGTACTTACCCTTAGTGGAGTATGCTTACAATAACACTGTACGTACTTCCACGGTAAAAGCACCTTTCGAGGTAATTGAGGGAAGATCAAAAAGTCCCTTGCTACTTAAGGTACATGGGAAGATCTTTCTGCAGATGAGTATAGCCAGGACCGACAAGAATCTTTTCAAAAGATTAAGGATGCTATCTCTATCTCACAGCAAAGGCAAAAGGCTGCTGCTGACAAGCACAGAAGATCCCAAGCCTTTAAAGAAAATGATTGGGTCTTATTAAAGTTTCCCAAGGCTCGATTAAGGCACACGATGGGCAAGAATCCTACGGGACACCAAAAGTACTATGCTAAACTAGGAAAAAGGTACTTTGGTCCCTTCCAGATTCTTAGGCCAATCAATGAGATGGCCTATCAACTCAAGTTGCCCAATCATTAGCTCATACACAATGCTTTCCATGTGAGCCTATTAAAGCCTTACAAAGGAGAGCCACCTCAAGAACCAACTATTGAAGACCCACCGGAGATCGAGGACCAAGAGGAGGTGTTGCACAACCCGAGTCCATTCTCCGACATGAAGACAAGGTATTAAGAGGCGGTAAGACTATCCGACGATATCTTATTAAGTTTAAGGATTATCCTTTTGAAGATGCTAGATGGATGCAAGGCATACAATTAAAGGATAACCTAAACCTTGTCAATGCTTACAATGCTTCCCAAGATTAAGAAAATGTACAAAATGTTAAAAATGAACAAAGTTTTTGTCTTATAAGACTCTCTTTTTCTATTGTGCAGAAAAATGAAGTAGTATGCATGCTTAGATCAAGTTTGCGGAGACGGCGTCTCCCAAACACCAAGTAGAGCTTGTCACTCTACTATGGAAGATTGATAGGACTAATGTGCAGACATGCTTGCGGTAGCCTCAGGCTCTCAAGCGCCAAATGGACCAGTCATCCATTGTGGAATGATGTCGTAGGGTAAGATAGGGATCCTCTACCCGCTAAGAAAAGGACGCATGAATATGCTTTATCTTCTGTACACCATGGTCGAGGATGACTATGATTTCAAGAGAGAGGTAATGTCATAATAATCAATATCTAGTTCTCCTAAATGATTTTCTCATGTCAAACTAATCATTTAATATGGGGAAGTGCCAGGGGAGAAAAAGCTAGAATATTGGTTAAGCTAGCAGACCGGCCACAATAGGGATCCAAAGGAGGGAAAATAGGGATCCAAAGGGGGGGGGGGGGCATCTGCAAAAGAGCCATGTGCAACAATGGGCTAAAAAGACCCTAAGGTTCAGCCCATTAAGACTTCCAAAATGCTAAGGTTCCAAAATTCAAAGGTTGTGTCCAAAGGTCAACCATAGGGGAATTGGATGCTTTGTGTGTGTCCAAAAAAGTCTTTGCACATCCCTACATATGAGGGGGCAAGCCTAGCATGTAGGGGATGAGAGAGAAATCCACACACACACACAAGATCCCTTTACACAAAGGGAATGAGGGACACATGTCATCTCCCTAAGCAAGATGCCCACAAGGTGTACCCAATTCCTATTGGATGGCCTTGGAGGTGGACCAATGAGAATTAGGCTAGAGTAAATCTAGTTTAATTAATTTAGAAACACTTAATAAAAGAACCAATGAGAATTAAGTCCTCTAGAAGACTATTGGACAGTCTCCCAAGGGGTCCAATGAGCATTCAACAGCCCAATGGCTTGCCTGATTCCTATTGGCCAGGAGGCAAAGGAGTCCAATGAGAGTTTAGTTGAATTATTAAATTACCTAAAGCTCTCACAAAAGGGGAAAGGGGGACACATGTCAGAAGGCTATCACTTATGCTGCTTAATAGTCATTAGCTAGCCGTGGGGAGGTCCAATGGGAGGATAGCAAGAGCAATTAGCAAGAGGGCTCGCCCAAGAGAGAGAGGGGACTGATTTTTGCAAGGCATTATCACACACACACTCTCACACAGTCCATGTGAGAAGGAAGAAAAAGACTATCTCTTCCCAAGCTTTAATGGAGATCTCATCACCTACTCCAAGCTTGTGATATAGAAGCCTACATCGACACACTCTTGGCATGTGGATGTAAATCCAACCAAGATCCAAGATTCAATGCATGCTCATCTCCTCTACCATGCTAATTACTAAGCTAAGCTATGCTAATATGAGTGATTATGTGAGGAGATGTACATCTTTCTCGTAAGATACTCCTTCTTCCTCTCAATCTACTCTCATACCCTGCTAGCTCTCACCATCTTCGAAGGTGTGTGAGGTCTTGGGTCTGAGACCGAGGATAAGTGATGTTGTGTTTGCTAAGTGTTTTGCTTAGTGCATGAAGCTTTCATCTTCATTGCACTAGCTAGTCTTGAAGGAACACAAAGAATTGTATTGTACAATGTCTCTCTTGATGGGAGAAACCATAATACAAAGCCTTTTGGAGGGGGGACCGGCTCCATGCAAATCCGGTCCTCAACTGTTGTCAATAGCTTAATTTCTCTCTCTTTTGAAAGTATTGTTCGTGCTATCTAAATAGGTGTTATGCTTTTTGTTGCTCTCTCCACCCAAGCACTCTTGTAATTCTCATTAGGAATCTATTCTAATGAAATGCCCACTATGTTCATGCTAATTTCCACTACACAAAAGTTTTTAGGCCATTAAATGTTACAACACACATCACTACCACATATGTATGGTAGCATGGATCATCATATACTTGTTCCACAAAGTTTCTATCACCTCATTAAGAAAGTGTGTTCCTCAATCACTCACAAGCTCAATAGGAAGTCCGTATTGCATAAATTATGCACTCATACAGGAATGCAGCAATGGTTTGAGCATCCTTCTTCCTACTGGCTCTAGCTTTTGCCCATTTAGACAAATAATCTGTGGCCACAGTTATATATTGCACCTTAGTTTTGTATGCAAGTGGTTGTATGGGACCAACAAAGTCTATACCCCACTTAGCAAATGTTCTTGCTCCTATCATAGGTCACAATGGCATGCTTCCAATTCTAGACGGCATTTTTTCTCTTTGACAAGAGTCACATCGTTTAAATTATTTTGCATCATCAAATAGGGTAGGCCACCAAATGTCAACCATTAGTATAGCTCTAACCATGGTTTCATGGGAGAAATGACTGCCTACTAGCCCGGCATGTGCTTGTTCCAAGATATGGAAGGTGTCATATAATTCAACATCTAACCAGCCCAGATGATTTTCTCATATTAAACCGGTCATTTAACAAGGGTTAGAATATAGACATGTGCTTATGGATCGATCTCAACACGGGGCCAAGGTTCAAGGGGTCCAAACTTAGAGATGGTCTGTCAAAGAACAAGGCTAGCTAATGTAGCTTAAAGACCTTAGGGTTAGCTTCATTAAAGATCTCCAAAGGTTAGTGTTAACAGTCCTTGAACTTAGGCAAGCTAGGGCTGTGCCTGAGGTGGGAACCTGGCCCAAGCTTGAGGTGCTTGTCGTGCTTGCTGACTAAGGTGCTTGAGGTGCTTGTCGTGCTTGCTAACTAAGGTTCTTGAGATGCTTGAGGTGCTTAATGATTAAGGGGCTAAGGTGCTCCATGACTAAGGTTCTTGAGGGGTTAAGGTGTTTCAAAAAAGCAAAGCACATCCCTACACAAGGGGGGGGGGGGGGGGGGGGAGCCCTTCAAGTAGGGGCATGAGAGAGAACATACACACACACAGTCACTCCATACAAGCCAAGTCTAAAGAGGCAGCAAGGACACATGTCATGTTCCTCCCCACGTTGCCCTCATAAGGTGCTTAAAGTCTATTGGTTGATCGTTAGAGGGGTCCAGTGATAATTTACTTATTTAAATTAATTGCTTAAGCATTTATCAATTCCTCTCTCTCAAAGGGGAAAGGAAGACACTTATCTAAGGACTACCCCTATTGCTAGTTATGAACCAGGCCTGTGATTGGCTAGGCTTGAGAGAGCCAATGAGCTTTATGCAAGGCCAACAAGAGTTGGTCGACCATGCAACTTGGGGGCTAGCTTGGGGGGTATACTCTCCCACACACACACTCACACACTCTCATTGTGTGAAGTGCAAAGTGCAAGAACTCCATCTCCTTCTCCAAGCTTGTTGAGAAGTTGAGAACCTACACCAACACTCTTGGCTATGGAATGCAAATCCAACCAAGAGCCATGCTCCAATGCTTAAGATTCCCATCTTCTTCATCATTACTATGCTATTATGCTATGCTATGCAAGAAGAGTGATGATAAGTGGGGAACTAACTCTTTCTCGTATGTTACTTCTTCTTCCTCTTCCCTACCTTCATTCCACGCTAGCTCTCTCCACCTTTGAAGGTGTTTGAGGCCTTGGGACTGAGGCTGGGGATGGTTAATGCTTTTACAAGATTATGCTATGCTCGTTGATGCAAGCTTTCCATCTTCATTGCATCACCTAGGTTACAAGGAACACTAAGATTGTATTGTACCAAGTCTCTCTTGATGGGAGAATCTATTATACAAAGCTCCACATAAATCCGGTCCTAAATTGTTGTCATGTTCTCTAATTCTCTCTCTTGCAAAATTATTGTTCATGCCACGTTAATTAAGTCTAATGGTTATATTGCTACCGCTAATTAAGTTTATCCTCTATGTTTTCAAATTAGTCTCATGAAAATGCTCACTCTAATTCTCTTAATCCTGCTATTCTCAAAGTTCATAGGCCATTTCCATTACATTCTTTTCTTGCTTAAGAAGAGATGTCCTTAAGCTGTTCATGAAAGGTTGGACATGTTCATTGCAATAGGGTAAGTTGGACAGGATCTATTATCTTGGTTGAGAAGGACTTAGTTTGAGGTACACCATTGGGAACTATAGTCTTAATAATGGAGTCTCTCGGGGCTTGCCTTTGGCTTAACCATTATTGAGCTACAAGCAAGCTCAAAAGGAACCATAATCAATTGAGAAACTCTAGACCCTCTCCAATAGTCTTTGCAATCAACAGTGTCTAAACCACGGGTGTGGCTTCTTGAGAACTTATTTTCAGAGGTAAAGAAGAGTAGCAACTAAGTTTTTTGACGATACCAAAGCACAAAGTAATCTATATATAAGTTTAATTAGCATGGCTAACAATAACCAAGAGAGTAGAATGAACATTGTTAACTTTGATTTTGCACATGAAGGTGCTAATGATGATGCCCATGTTTGCCAATTATCTTGTTTCTAGGTTGCAAGCAAACCTGCTTTGCAAGCCAAAGTTCCTCAAAAACTTCGTGCTTATGGGATTTCCCCTTCTCTCCAAGAGGAGAGAGAGCTTAGGAGACCTCTTGATGAGACTCCCAAAAGAAGACTCTTTCCCATAAGAGAGGAGGAATCCAAAGAATGAGAATGAAGCAAATACCTAAGTTCCTCTGAAGATGTGGCTCCACGAAGACAGTGGTCTAGATGATCGCCAACTCCTCCCGAGAGGAATTGGTCATTAGACATTCCTAATCCTCGTCATCACTCCAAAAAGGAAGAGAGGAGACAAAGGAATAAAAGGGCAAGAAAGTGGTCACCCTCTTCTCTTTCTTCTTCACCTTCCTCCTCTATCGACGAAAGTAATGGATATTCTCTGAGAGAATACAAGAGGGAGGACATCGCAAATCTTACCCTGTGTGGTGAAGGTCCCAAAAGCTCAAGAAATTCAAAGAGGAAGGAAAGAGTATCTCTTTTCTTACCTATGATGGCACCTTTAGTGCTACCGACAAAGTATTGGAATTCATCTAGCAATTTGATTGAGCCTTTGGAGACGAGGGCTTCACGCAGTCCTCCAAGCTACACCATGTAGCTATGCACCTCCAGAATCTACTCGCCAATGGTGGGCTAGCCTTCGTGGCAACGGTGAATCCCCAAAGACCTAGAAAACTCTACAGGTTTCCAGCATGAAGCAATTCCTTGCAAGCGATGCAAAGGAAAAAGTGCTTACCAAATGGCAGAGTTTGAAGTTGCTCTCCAACGAGTCTATGCACAAATATGTGGACAAGTTCTGGGATATACATCTCAAGGTTATTGTCTATCAAAAGATAGACTTCGGCGAGCAAAAGTAGCAATTTTGTGCAGGATCTACTAAAGAAATGGTCGAGTATGTCAACTCTCAACGGCCTGGTTCTATCACCAAAGTAATCCACCACACTATGGTTGCTTTGCGCATCAATTGCCAATAAGGGGCTAGAAGGAATTCGAAGCCCATGGAAAGCAAAGACAAAAATGATGCAAAGGGGAAAAACAATGCCCAAAATTCTTCGCAAGGCAATTCCAACAACAACAACAACAATCGGTCCAAGGAGAAGGGAGTTTACAAAGGTAAAAATAAACTCTCTCCTGAAGAGCTAGAAGCTTTTCGTAAGGACCACAAATGCTTCAAGTGTGGTGAGCACGGACATGGCTACCATTCTTGCCCCAAAAGAAATGCCTGCAATGAGACTCCTAGAGCTTCCATGATCAAAGCTCCAAAAGAGGATGCTCATTGCAAAGGATCACCTCTCTGCTATGCTTGGGGAAAGGTAAGGGAGCATGATTCCTTCATTCTATTTGAACCTGTCTACCAACGGTGTTGGCACAACTAAGTCGGGCATTCAAGCTTTCGAGATGGAAGATATTGTAACTGCCAATGGAGCTTTCAAAGGATAGCAAGCCTCCATTGCTCCCTTGATTGGGAAGTTGAGGATTTATGTCCAAAGCTACGTCAACAAAGAAGACTTTTTCATCTCTCTTCTCCAACATGAGGATGTTATTCGAGGTGCACCATGGTTCAACTGCATGGCTACCAACATGAAATTCCCTGAACGGAGAATCTACTTTACCTACAGGGAAAAGAGCATGTATATAGATGCTAGTGAGCCCGGTCGTACTATACCACTTGTAACCTACTTTTGATAAGTCAATGAAAAGCTCAGTTTCTGTGTACATGATTTTTGTCAAAGAGTCCCTAAAAAGTCATAATGTTTCATCAAATGTAAATGGTAGGAATCAAGAAGAATTAGACTTGTCTAATTTTCTAAATGGATTCCAAGATGTGTTTATCGATGATATCCCTATGGACTTACCTCCAAAATGAGGGGATGATGACCATCAAATTGAGTTCCTACCAGGAAGCTCGCCGCCTAACAAGCTTCCTTATTGAGTTTCTCAAGCTCAGCAAGAGGAGATCATGAAGCAAGTATAAGAATTGGTAGACAAAGGGATGGTGTGGCCTAGCTCCTCGCCCTTTTGTTCTCTAGTCCTTTTAGTACAAAAGAAAGATGGTACATACCGCATGTGTGTGGACTATTGAGCACTAAACCATATCACTATCAAACATAAATATCTCGTACTACGGGTAGAAGATCTGTTTGATAAGCTACAAGGTTCGACCTACTTCAGTAGGATTGACCTAAAAAGTGGCTATCATCAAATAAGGATGGTGAATGAAGATATCCTAAAGGTTGCATTCCGTACAACGTTTGGTCTTTATGAATACCTAGTCATGCCTTTTGGCTTGACTAATGCACCAGCCATGTTCAATCATTTAATGGAGAAAATCTTTAGACCCTACCACAAAATCATTGGAGTGTTCTTTGATGATATCATCATCTACTCCAAGTCCTTGGAGGAACACAAGCAACAGCTCCAGGTAATTTTTCAAGCTTTGCGGGAGAACAAGATTTTTATCAATCAAAAGAAGAGTGAATTTTACCTTCAACAGATTCAATACTTAGGTCACATTATCTCTCAAGATGGTATCGTATGGATACATCAAAGTTGGACATAATAAAAGCATGGCCTAATCCAAGGAATTTGCGTGAGCTATGTGTGTATACTATAGATGCTTCATAGCCAAATTCTCTCAAATACCGGGACGATTACATGACTAAACAAAGAAGAACGTTAAGTACTCAACTGCTAAAGAGAAAAATGCTTTTGACAAGCTCAAAGAGAAGCTTAGCTCCCAGCTAGTGCTTATGCTTCCAGATCTCTCAAATTCATTTGAGGGCCAATGTGATTCTTGTGTTTATTGGCTTGGAGCAGTCTTGCTTCAAGAAGGGCATGCCATAGCATATGAGATCCGAAGGCTCAATGCCGATGAATGAGTCCTGGGCATATACGAAAAAGAGCTTTTAGTTGTTCTACATGCCCTAGACACATGGAAGCACTATCTTTCGGGGACTCCACTTATTTTGCGAATGGACCACCAAAGTCTCAAGTAGTGTTTTCCTGCAACCCTAATTCCAACCATTGGTATCATAGCACGTTGTGTCCTCTTGGGCTTAGTCACTAGCAGCTCTAGCACAGGCATGCTCACTTTCTTCAAATTTTGTGACCTTTGGCCAACGCTCGTAGGTCGACAAATATTTTGAGAAAGCTTGAAGAGCTTGATCTGCTCAGGATTTTGATTTGGGCTCATTTTGGCCTCCATTTCCACTACAAGCATTACTACACATGCTATTTCGTCATTTTGTGTATTTTTGTTAGTGCCGTTTTTTTCATAATAGGTCCCTTACAGTCTTCTACAGTTTGTGCTATATAGCACGTGTTGTTCCTGCTTCATTTCTCCTCTTTTTGGGCAGTTTTCACATCAGGTGCAGGAATTCATCATGGATGACAACAACACCGATGTGTTCAAGGTGTTTGCTATTGAGGACAAATTGGATGGTGAAAATTACCTTATGTTGGCTTACATGATGCAACATGTTCTTGTGTCAAAGGGTGTCTGGAATATTGTGCAGAGCATTGATGTACGTCCTAGTTTTGAGGATTTAGGCGATGTTGAGGATGTTGCAGGTCTTACTGCAAGGATTGCTACTGTTAGAGTTGTTTAGCCTAGGATAGAACAAGATCTTTGGGATGTAAGAGATGTGCATGCTCATGCAATGATTGTGTTGTCTGTCAAGCGCACTATTACTCCTCACATTCGTTCAACGAAATCTACAAAACAGGCTTGGGATATTTTGGCTGGTCTTCATGCAAGTCGTAATGAGGCAAAAATTGCATTGCAGATAAGGAAGATGATATGGACACTTTCCTTGCTGGTGTCAAGGATATCAATGAGCAACATCTTTCTGCTGCAGGTGAAGTCATTTCAGACAGTTCCCTTGTTCAGATTGTTCTTGATGCCTTGCCAGATTTCTTACCAGACTTTTGCTAGTACTTGGAGAATTATGACCCAAGGAAATTGCCTAGTTTTGGAATCTATGCCCTCCTAATATTAGGTCATTAGTAAAGAAGATGATCTTCCAAGTCCTCCGTACCCATTTACAAACCTTGGTAGCCAGTCCCCCATGAAGTAAGGCACTTGAGGAATAGATGAAGGAGGTGTTCAGAGGCTAACCTACAACTAGAGCAGGTGTCAGAACGGAGCCCTCTAGCACGCACCTTGATCCCAGTAGGCAAGGCTCCCCAGAGCACATACCTTCATGTATGGCGAACATTTAGTCTCCCCAACGTACATTTTGTCTCCCAAATGGCCTTAATACTTTGTTTCTAGTGCTGTTCTGACCAATTTTTCTTCCAGATTTTTGGTGAGTGGTTCTACCAATCTGCTATGTATATTAGCAGATTATAGAAACAGGCAACCATGTCTTAATGCAATGACAAAATCTGGGTATACCATAACATCAAAAAAAGTGTATGACAAAATAAGTAGCAGAGCACCAAACCCTGTGTAGGGATTGACCAGTCCACCCATCCAAATCCACTCTACTACGGACAAAGAGAATTTCACTTTGCTAGGAGCGAGCCAAAACACCTCCAACCTATCTGAGCCAGACATAAGCTGAGGCCACTTTGCCTCCCTCCATGAATCCAAGCTCTGAAAGGATCCGAAGCACCAGTAGGTGGTAGGGTATCAACACCAACCATACCAGTTTACGTGCCACGCCTCTTTGATGCCCATCACTGGGTGTTTAGGCAAAGCCAAGGAAAAATCCCCGACGTGTTAGCCGTGTAGGTCATTCAACCCCCTACACACTAACCGTGTAGATGCGCCTAAAAAAAAAAGAAGACCTAGGCAATACCCCCAATCCAGCAAAGCCCCAGGTCAATGACCCTTTAATCTAAGGCTAAGCGATATAGGTGATCCTAGTCTTGTAGTGACGCTGCCATGAGAAACATAACACATGAGTCCAATCATAATAGCACTTTCCATATACACAAATAATCTTTTCCAAGCAGTTAGACTGTACAGGGTCTCTATCCTTACACGTCTACCATAAACCATCTCGATCACTTCATGATCCAAATCCAAAACCATAAACCATAATCCAATCACATCACACGGGTAAGCCCTCCACCCAACTCGGGTGAGGCACGACCAATCCTGCATAACCACTTTAGAGCATATCATGGCTACAAAAATTTCGGCATCATATCTAGAAAAAAAACCGCACCGTAATGTCCCGACATAATTATGACTTTCTCATACTGCCCCGACGTATTTATGCTATCGCTTTTTATAAAAACAATTCTCGTAAAAATCTTGTTTGGTCTCGTTTTTGCTCGGGTGATCATTTTTAAATCCAATGGAGACTAAAATTAATATTTTTATGTTTAAGTCATCATAAAAAGCACATTGTTTTTCAAAAACACCAAAAAGCACGAAAAGCTAAAAATAGCATAAAAAGCAATTTTTTCTAAAATTGAACCACGGATTTCTCTTGTCCACTGGAATAAGAAAGCAGACTTGCTTTTCACTAAAAGCACTAGATATCATGAAAAGTTACAAATAGTGCGAAAAGCACTCAAAAAGCAAATTTTTACAAAATTGGACCATAGCTTCCTTGTAACACGTAGATCAAGGATCCGACCTTGCATTTCGTAAAAATGCACCTAAAAGCATAAAAAGCATGAAAAAGCTAAAAATAGTGGATTTTTCCAAAACTGCACCAAGCGTCCATCTAACCCATTGGAACATGGAAACGGCTTTGCTTTTTACTTTAGAACCTTCCAATACTGTGAATCAAATATCTTTTTTCAAAATTTGACAAAATAGATATTGAAAGCTATTTTTCTTATTTTTAAAAGAGACCCAAAAATTGGGGATCTTACATCCTCCCATAGTTGAAAAATTCGAGGTGTCCTCACCTCAACATGAAATCTGGATAATTTAGTCTCATTACATCATCATGTTCCCAAGTGGCATCTTCCTGAGGATACATTGGGTGTACATCCACTTCAGGCTTTTATGGTCAGTATGTAGTTCAAATCTCCTTCCAAGAAGATAATGTCGCCATACTTTAAGATCATGCACTCAATAATTCCAAGTCATGTGTAGGATAATTTAACTCAGATATACGTAGCTTACGAGATTCATAAGCTACTAGTTTTCCTTCTTGAGACATAAAAGCCACCAATTGCTTGTCCACTTGCATCGGTGAGCACAGTGAATGTCTTTGGGAAGTTTGGAAGCTGTAGTATTGGAGCATTCACCAATGCTTCTTTGAGTTTCTCAAAACTAGCTTGAGCACATTCATTCCAAGTAAACATTTTAGCTTTCTTAAGTATATTAGTCAATGGAGATGCAATCTTAGCGTAGCCTTGAATAAATGTACGATACCGTCCTGTTAAACCAAGAAAGCCACGCACTTCTCGTACTGATTTCGGTGTAGGCCAAGCTATAACAACTTTGATCTTACTTTGATCAATAGAAACACTATCTTTGGATACAATAAATCCCAAATATTTCACCTTGTCAGTGAAGAAGGTGCATTTGCTGCGTTTGGCATAAAGTTGATTTTGACGGAGAAGTTCAAGTACTTGCCACACATGTTGTTCGTATTCTTTTCTGTTTCTTGAGTAAACTAGGATATCATCAAAGAAGACAAGAACAAAATTATCAAGATGCTCTCAAAACACTCGTTCATAAGACGATTAAAAGTTGCAGGAGCATGAGTAAGTCCAAAAGGCGTAACTGTAAATTCATAATTTCCAAAAGGAGTATTAAATCCTATCTTTGGTATGTCCTCCTCCTTGATTTGGATTTGGTAATACCCTGACTTAAGATTAATCTTTGTGAAGATAGAAGCTCCATGTAATTGGTCAAGCAATTCATCAATCCTTGGTATTGCATACTTATTCTTGACTGCTACCTAGTTCAATCCACGATAATCTATACAAAGATATAAAGTACCATCCTTCTTTTGATTAAAGAGAATAGGAGCACTCCATGGAAAAACGCTGGGTCGAATGAAGCCTTGTTCAAGAAGTTGAGTTAACTACTCCTTGAATTTTGCAAATTCAGGTACTGACATTTTGTAAGGTCTACGAGCAACTGGTTGAGCTCCTGGAGTAAGCTCTATTGCATGATCAACATCACACTTGGGTGGTAACTGTGAAAGTTCTTTGGAAAATACATCATCAAATTTTGTTATCCATTTGGATTCAGGTGAATCCATCTTCTTCTCTTTAGGGTTAAGCTTTACTACGTAAATTCTTTTATTTTTCCTATAACTCTTCATAAGTTTGGTAAAGTTTACTAGTCTGAGCTTAGGCTTTTTCCGTTTCCCAATAACTATGATACTAGAGCTTTGGTCATTTTTGAAAGTCACTGAAGCATCTTTACAATGTATGTGAGCATCATTGGCTTTAAGCCAATCCATTTCTAGGATTCCATGGTAGATTCCATCGTAGCTAATTCTATTGTAAGGTCTATATCATGATGTTCAGGCAAAATGAGGTTTTGATGCACTTAGGAGATATGGAAGAATACGTACTCCCTGAATCAATCAATAAGGTAAAATGGTTACCTTGATACTCCGCTGGGGTTTGAATTACTGAAAATTGCTCATTCACTCCCTAATGTCCAATTGCAGCATGAACATATGCATTTGCTTGATTCCCTTCACCTATATCCCCTTGAGCTCTGTTAATTTGAGGTCTTCCTTGAGGTCTTTGATCCCTCCTCTTGAACAAGGTTGATGGTTAACATTTCCATTATAGTTATTAGTGACAGGCAGTCCATTCTAAACAAAAGGTGGATTGCCTGGTCTAAAATTCCCTTGGTTTTGAGGTTGTCTTTGGTTTTGGTTAAAGTTTTGTTGATTGAAGGTTCTCTGAACTGTCGATGGTTTGGGTTTAAAGTTTTTGAAATTTCGAATTGGGTTGAAGTTTCTATGTCCATAATTATCCACCAATCCTATGAAGCTTGAATTGTTAAATGGACAATCTCTGGACTGATGACCAGGATAAAGACAAGTGTAGCACAAATGATCCTATCTAGCTTTCATACGTAAAAAGTTCTCTCTTCTTTGCTGTGGATTTTTAGACCTTTGTTTCCCTCGAGACAAGGCAATAGGAACAGGTCCTGGTTTCCTCTTTTCGGTAGTAGATAACTCTATTTTGATAGGTTTTTTTGCATCAAGGACATCTGTAAAATTGGTAAGACGAAGACTCTGGAGTCTAGTCTTCATAGGATTATGTAATCCTGACACGAATTGAGCTACTTTGACCTCTTGAGTCATCCCTCCTGGAGCATACTCGACAAGGGTTAAGAAATGTTGATAGTATGATTCCAAATCTCTAGTTCCTTGAGTACAATCAAGAAAATCATTCATATGATCTGAATGATAAAATTTGTTCTGATAGTTCTTCTTAAGCTGGGTCTTAAGATAATCCCAAGTTACAGCATTAGGATCAACATTGTTTTCTGTGTAATGGTCTCTCCACCAACGCTTGGGTGTTTTCTCTAGTTTGAACTTAGTGATGATAGCTTTGTTTACTGCTGATGAATGGGCTAAATCAAACATGCACTCAATCCAATCTTCAAGAACTTTGCCTACATCTTTACCTTCTCCACGCTAAAATTTTGAGGTTGAGACTTGCGAAGCATAACATTGATGTCTCTATCAATGATGGTGTGTTGAGGAACAATAGGTGCATTTGTGTTAGCAGTAGCCACATTTTCTCTAGGAGGCATGGTAACTTATTGCACCATATCAACCAAGGCCACACTTAGTAAAATATTCTAACCCGCTCAAAGTCCTCAAAGCAAATAGAACAGGCATTTGAAGATAAGATAAGGAGAAAGAATAACGAATAAATTAATCCAATATCTATATCACAAAACTTTGGGTTTTTGAAAAGTTTACAAGGTGTGTCAAAAGTTTTTAATAAATCCTAATGGCTCTGACATAATGTGCTTGGTAATACCCATTGTGACATACTTCTACAAATGGAGTATAGTTGTCCCATTCCTTAAGTATGTCAGAAGGTTGATTCCAATAATCCTTCGTGATCTTTGGCTGGAACATCTCTTCATTGGAGTGTGAGTCATACCATTCTTGAGTAAGGGATTTGTTTGTTACAGGTAACACCATTTTGGTGTGAACAATTGCCTTCTTGTACCCAAAGTAATCATCGAAGAAAGCAGATTCTTTTGGAAACACATCCGGTGTGTCCCATCCAATTGGGTTGTGTATGTTTGCACAATCTGCAAGGCATTGAGGTATGTTGTAGGCATTGTATAAAATTTTTACATTGTGAGGATAGTAGATTAGTGACTTTCCAAACAAGTCAAAAAACAAATTCCAAGGTACCGGGCTAAAGGAATATCGGTCTTTGTTTTTGCATTGCCGGCCCCATACATTAAACATAACAATGTCAAAGCATCCCGTAACCATTACTAAAGGAAGTATATGGCTAGCCATCCATGTTTCCTTTGTCAGTCTTAGGGTAAGTTCATAAGAATTTATGTACAATATTTGATTAGTGACAACAATCTCCATTCCCAACTTGGATAGTATCCACTTGATACTCCTAACAAGCAAGGGTTTATTGCTCAAGTGGTCTAAACTCGGGGTTCCCTACAACATAATGATACCAAGCTCGAAAGATATTAGGTACAATGAATTCCATAGACATCAACCTTTTTTTCTCTTCCCCGTTATACGTGGTAGTGACAAGCCTTTGCACTTCCACTCCAGTTTGGAATGCTCTTCCATCATAAGGGGAGAGAGTATATCCGCCCATATTCCTCGAGGTAAACGGTTAGTCATCTACACACACACACACCCCATCACTCAAGTTAGTTAGAATGATAAAACCAAGATTCAAACTCAGATATTATATCCTCAAAAAATATGTGTTATATCAAAATCAAATTTTTATAACCGCAAAAGACAAAAAAAAGGTACATAGTGTTTCTAGGGAGATACTTAAATACAAATAGGTCCTATGGACCAATTCTTGGTTTCTACAACTGAGGTTCTACTCCTATATTTGTTCACATCCCGGGTGTCAAAGTTTAGCACTTTAACTTGTGCATTGAAAGTCACGTATTTCTTTTTGTACCATTCTTTCCCTCGTGATACATCCTTGGGTGATAATCCATTAAAGTAGTTTACATGAGCATGTCGTTCATTTACATCATGTCTGTAGAAATATCTACTTGAGTTCACTACCATTGGTTGTGCTTGGGAAAAATCACCAATGCACCTTGGTTTCTCGTAGTCATCAAAGATAATATGGTGACATTGTGAGGGTTGTATTTGAGAATAGGTCCATAGACTCTATTAAACCAATCCTGAGGTACATAATAAAATTGGTTGCCACCATTTGACTTTTTCCATGCTCTGATTATGACTTTCTCACAAAAACCGTATCTTTGGTTTAGCATAAGGACCTTCTTACTAAGTATGAGTTCACGACTTGGTATGTCCAAAAGAGAACATAAGGTAAGGTAAAGAACATATCCTTGCACTTTAACGTGTCCTTCTTGGATCTTTTCCTTTACCCAAAGCTGTGGGTTGGTCATAAACCTATCAGGCACTTTGTGTTTGATGTTTAGGCCAAGATTCAACATATAACTCCCATGCTACGTAAGTGTTGGGAAGGTAGTCTCTAGTCTCCTTCGAAACTCAAACCACTTGGATTCCCCAATGGAGATTGAATCCAACCGCATAATTGAAAAATATTCTTTGTGCAAAATCACTCGGGAGTTCATCTAGACAATTAAGAAGATCCATCTAAAACAAAACAAGGAGAGAAAAAACTTAGTACACATGTGAAACTAAACTGAGTCTATGCTTCTTTTATTCATCAAAATTTGATCTTTATGATTTCATTACAATATTATGAGTGTCTTGGAGCTAATTCTCTAAATATTATTTTAGCTCTCATGATAGGGTATTATCTCAATCCTCCTCCTATGCGACAACGTGGTTTGTAGTGATCTTCTAACTTTTCTTTTCCTATGACGGCTGCAAGAGCTTCAATCTTCTTAGCAACTTCGGTAATCCTTAACATTTGGGAGCGCATCGCCAAGTAGTAAAACATGCCTTCTAAGCCTAAACATATCCTAAGTTGAAGTAGTATGAGGTTGGCAAAGTAATCTCTTGGACTGTTGTCAATATAGATGAAGAATTGACGAGAAGGGTTCTTGATAACGGGTAAGGTAACTACGGTCAACACTCTTCGAACAAGTTGTGCTTCCTGACATGCCAAAGACTTTGGTCCCGATTTCTAAGTAAAAGAGTTTTCGTTCATCCCTGGATAATCATGTCGCCATATTGTTGAACACTATGAACAGAACCTCATTCCCTTGGCTAAAGCATTCAGACGTCACTCTGGGAGCCATTTGTTACTACAAAACAAACATTCAAATAAAATTACAACGCCGTTGTTGAACACTTCAACCACTTTACCACATAACTCAAACCAAACACTTCCACTCAAGAAAAGTCAAACAAGTACCACCAACCAATGTCACTTGTAGATGCATCATGAATACAATATCCTTTCTCAAACAGCATGCATGAATGCATGCATAATGCATAACTAACTTGACTAGTATCAGGCTTTAGGCTATCCTCGTAACCTTAAGCATTGGCTTTGATACCAGGTGAGAGATACCCCTCCCCGAGGGTCTATGCACAAAATATACAATTTACACCTTTATACAATTCTCAATATACATCAGAGTTGTGAAAGCATTTGCATAGGGGAGGAGTTCTCAGCACCCAACCAAGCATAGAGTTTAGACCATGAGCCAAACTGCATCCAGAGGTACCTAGCAACTAGTGCTACCCCTGAATGGGTGTTATGAATGAAAGAATACTCAAGAAAATTTGAACATTGTGGAAAATGAATATTTGTGTATACCGTGATGCGAGAAGAGAGAGAGAGAGAGAGAGAGAGAGAGAGAGAGAGAGAGAGAGAGAATATAGTGGAGGGTGAAATTGAGTGCACAAAGATGTGAGAGAATGACAACAGAGAATCTTTAAATGCTCCATCTAAATGAAACAGGCAATCATTTATTGATGCAATGACAAAATCTAGGTATACCATAACATCAAAAAAAGTTTACGACAAAACAACTAGCAGAGCACCATACCGTGTGTAGGGATCGACCAAACCACCCATCCACATCCGCTCTACTATGGGCAGAGAGAAATTCAATTCACCGGGAGCGAGCCAGAACATCTTCAACCTACCTGAGCCAGACATAAGCTGAGGCCACTTCACCTCCCCCCATAAACTCGATCTCTGAAAGGATCCCAAGTACCAGTAGGTGGTAGGGTATCAACACCAACCATAGTTATTTACACGCCACGCCTCTTCGATGCCCAACATCGGGTGTTTAGGGAAAGCCAAGACAAAATCTCCGACGTGTTAGCCGTGAAGGTCATTCAACCCCCGATGCACTAATCGTGACGATCCTTTAGTCTAAGGCTAAGCGATGTAGGTGATCCTAGTCTTGTAGTGACACTACCATGAGAAACATAACACGTGAATGCAATCACAATAGCACTTTCCATATGCACAAACAATCCTTTTCAAGAAGTTAGACTGTACAGGGTCTCTATCCTTACGTGTCTACCATAAACCATCTTGATCATTTCATGATCCAAATCCAAAACCATAAACCATAATCCAATCACATCACATGGGCGAGCCCTCCACCCAACTCGGGTGAGGCACGACCAATCCTGCATAACCACTTTAGAACATCACATGGCTGCAAAAATGTCGGCATCATAACCATATCCAAAAAAAAACCATAAGCCACACCGGCTTCCACCAAAAAATCACAACCATAATCCATAAGGGAATCTAAACCCTAAATTATAAATCATATCCACACTGAACCAACTTCCACACTTGGAGTTTAACATAACCCTGCAATAAATTGGAGTCCATACACATGTGACCTCTAAGACATGATTCTTTTATGCATAAAAAGAGTCCGACCAACAACTAATCATTATATAAAAATCCAATTTTGACAACATCCAATAATGCAAAGTTGGTCCATCACATCTGCACTTCACGTCCCTAGCACATAGAGTTAGTTTTAACTTAGAAAGGTGGAAAGCAATCATAACCATGCATATAAGGCATCCACATCATTCCATAAGTTTCCATACATCATGTGATAATATTCCATCACCGTAAACATGATGCAAAACAGCTTCGACCTTTAGTAACTTTACACATATGCAAAAAACAACTTTTGACATTGTTAACCCTCACGGCACACGGACACCCTATCACCTACGATGGACGCGTATTATGTATTTGGTAGAGTCAGGTACCGGGCTTGTCGGACCAATAGGGAAAGGTAGAGTGATCGCCGATGAGAGGCGCACTTTAACTTGGACATTCAAGGGATTAGTTGGTTAAGCATGGGCGCCCAAGTGTGAATGGGGTGAGCTCCTATAAAAGCCAACTAAACCTAATTTTTACTCATTCTCTCATTTGTGCAATTGAAGAGTGCTCTTGCTCCATCTCCATCTTCTTCTTCTTCTTCACCTCCTTGTGTGTGTGTGTGTGTGAGAGAGAGAGAGAGGGAGAGTGTGTGTGCGATCGAGCATTGCGAAGGCACGACGGCGGCGAAGCGGTTGAGCGCGGCACGACTGCAGCTTCTTCTTCATCGCGGCGAGGAATCCACCACGAAGGCGAGCGTAGAGCGGTGAGTGACACACCCTTTGTTTTCTTGAGCTTGCTAGTTTAGGCTTGTTGTGTGCTTGGAGCCGTTTGTGGCTCGCATACGGTGTATTGGCAAGTCCCTTGCTTCGACAGTGCGGCAAGGAGCGCACATTTTTGGCGCCGCTGCCGGGGATATGCCCTACACTAAGCTCGGTTAGCACTTTACGCTTCCTTGTGGTGCAATTTCTATCATAGGAAAGGCAGGGAAGGAGTGTGTGGAAGGTTTCTGTTTTTTGCGTTTTCTGCAATTGCTGTCAAGTTTCCATTTCTGTTATTGTCTGTGTTTTTCAAATTCTGCAATTTCTGCGTTTTCAAGTTCGGCGTTTCCACTTCCCGCAATTTTTCGCATTTCTGTCAAGTCCTGCAATTTCTGCGTTTTTTCTGCATTTTCTGCGTTTTTTTTGCATTTTCTGCATTTTCAGCAATTTCGTGCATTTTTTGCAATTTTTTTCGGTTTTTCTGCATTTTCTGCAATTTTCTGTCAGTTCTCTGCAATTTCTGCTTTTTTGCGTTTTTCTGCATTTTTTTAATTGCTGCGTTTTTCTGCATCAAAAATCGGAAATTAAAAACGCGAGCGAGTGGGTGGCGAAATCTACCTTGTATAAAAGGTAGATCGGGATCGTTTTCCCAAGCCCAAGCCCAAGCCCAAGCCCAGGCCCAGGCCTCAGTCCTCAGTCTTATGATATATACTAGACTCACTCTTATATATATACCCTACTCCCTCAAGAGAGAATGAGAGCATGTGGGACAAGTCCTCCACTCTCCTCCTTTCTCTTCCCACTTGCACCCTTAGACTTTCTAGTTTGGGCCTAGTTCCCTACTGGAAATTGACAGTTTTAGGGATTCCGAGGGCATAGAGTGACCAAACGGAGGGCTGTAAAGCACGACACGACCCTCTGACCGATACGCTCGTTTTGAGCTATCACACGGCCCATTCCACGACACGCTCAAAAAAATCTAGCAAAAAAACAAACAAAAGACACGCTAAAAACTAGTCACAAGGCCTCCTAGAGCAGCTTTTTGACACCTTAGGGTATCAAAAGCACATGCACTTACGCTCTGGGCGGGTGCTAGAACACGAGCATATTGAGGGTGCCTCTGTTCATACGGACACCCATTACCCATCCACGATAAGCTCTAGACCCTCAGCGGGGACACAAGGTAGCACCACCCAAGACCCTAAAATAGCCGCTAGTGATTCCTCCTCCGACTCAGAAATCATGGAAGCATACCCTAACCAAAACACTGAGAGAGAAGGCCATGCACCTCCCGAAGCTCCACAGCCTAGTACTAGTATGTTTAGCCGTTTCATGGAAACGTTAGGTAGAGCTACTCGCTCGGAACCTGATGCAAATGAAGCACACGAAGGGGGTGGGGAAGTGGAATCTCCTTTCACATCGCATGTGGACCCCACACCCCCAAAGAGTGTCCATGTGGATATCCTACCAACTTCTTACCAAGAAGGCCCTGTTGAGCTGCCTCCTTCAGAAGTTCCCTCTAGAGTACCGTTGGTGGCAAGTAAAACCACGGGGAGCAACATTGCTTCTACCTCACAAGAAACCGTTAACACGTCGACTCTAGAAGGATTGTTCATTAATGATCATTGGACATACGACCTCCACACTGAGGTGTTGACGGATCTACACTCTGGCCACGCCTACCATGTAGGATGGATAGAGATTGTACAATCCACCTCTAGTGCCACGAGCATCGAAGATCAACAGAAGATGATCTGTAATGTTATCCATGGCATTATTCAATCAGAAAGGCAAAACCGAGGGGTAAATATACTCTCAACTGGCCCCATGAGATTTTTGGATACGAGCAAGGCTCAACAGCCTACTCTATCACAAATGGAGACTCCTCTAATGAGCCCCATGGACCCATCTTACGTAATTTCACCTGGGGTCTCTATGCAATCTGAGCCTCCGAGCAAAAACTTTAGCTTCCCTAACTTGGCTCAACCCTCTATTAAGGAAAACACAGTGCTCACTCCAGGGATAAGCCTAACAGAGAATGTACCGATGACATCTACGGTTAGCGCAGTGCCACTACCTAGTGTCGTAGTACCTAATATGGGGCCTCGATCATATGTGCCTCTAGCCCCTTATGCACACATGGCCCCCACACCTCCAATTGTACCACTTGCTTATGCTCCTCGAGTGCCGCTCCCTAGCCCTTATCCAAGTGGACCTATGCCCGGTTATGTTCCATATCCTGCATCATCCACACATATGCCAAGACCGGTACCCGTTCCTCTCCCACATATGATTCCAAGAGTACCTCCACCGGCCCTGCCTCCTCACATAGGTGACTTGGCAGCGTTTGCTCAAACCATAGGTCGATCTATCGCGGAAAATATGCGTCATGCATCTGATAGAGAGCCTAGAAGTAAGGCAGTACAAATTGCCAAACTCACGCAAAAATTCAATGGGGACGAAGATGCTAGGAAACACATTGAAGTGTTTGAACAAGTATGTGATTCCTTAGGGGAACGCAACGAACTACATAAGTGCAATGCCTTAAGCTTGACATTAAGTGGGAAGGCTGGAGATTGGTATAGGACCCTAAGGGTGGACGAGAAAACAATCTACCCTACCCTTCGAAGGTTGTTTCTAAAAGAGTACATACGAGAAGGTGTGCTTTGGGGTGTAGCATCTCAGCTACAGAAGGCCGAACGTAAGGAAGGAGAGTCAGTAAGGGACTTCATTAGTCGTCTAAAGCACTTAAACTCTCGTTGCCCTGTAAATGAGCGCTTCAACAATAACCAACTGCTTGATCGATTCATTCGAGGGTTGAGGAATGAAGGAATCTATAATGGACTAGTGATTAGAGGTATCACAACCTGGGAAGATGTCACTGCCAATGCAATCCAATTAGAGGACAACTTGATGATAGCAGGCATGAGGGTGTCTACTGACACGAGATCCACTAGCTCACAAGCCATTGAGTATGAACCCATGACTGCAAAGCCCATTGCCAATGAGCCAAAGGTATTTGAGACATTCTTGACAGACCTCACCAAGGCAATCCAAGAGTCTCTTAAGGATAATCGACCCCCTCAAAATAGTCACATGTATCCAAGAAGGGAGCAACAATGGTGTTCCATTTGCTTAGGTCCACATAGCACTAGTGAGTGCCCTACGTTTAGAGTAAAATTTAATGGAACTTGCAACGCATGTGGTAGGTATGGTCACCAAGCTAAGGATTGTTTAATGATCAAACGTATGATGGCAAATAGACCACCTGTAGCCTGGACGGATGCGCCTCGAGCTCCTGTATTGATGCCTACTCCACCTGTTGAGCAACTACCGCAACACATGGTCCCTAGACCTCAAAATGTTGTACAAGCTACACCGTTACCACCTCCTGTGCTAGGACCGCAGCCCCCGCATCCAAGAGTCGCCCCTATGAACCAAGTGGGTTGCGAGCCATCAAATGCTTATGCAGATGGTTGTGAGGAGGAAATAGACACTAGTATTGCCTACGGACTTGATACATTGGAAGAATGTCCTATATACTACATGGAAGATTGTTGGGGACAAGTCAAGCCGGTTTATCAAGCTGCTGCTCTCGCATCCAGAGGTCAAAATATCAACACCCAGGCTAGGAGGCCACCTCTTCAATGCTACGAGTGTGGTGGACCACATCGAGTAGCGGAGTGCCCTATTAGGCTGCAAAAGAATGCTGCACAGATGCAAGTGAATCAAGGGAGCACGTCTGCAATGCCAATACTCACATGTAATCGTTGTGGCATAGATCACTTGATTGCCCAATGCCCCTATAACCCAAATGCGCCTAAAATCACACCCCTGAATTTGGTCGAAATTGCTAGTGTGACGTCACCAATACCACCCGTCGCACCCGCTTATGCGATTACACGGTCCATGCTTCAAGGGCCAGGACATATCCTCGAAGAGAGAGATACCGCGTCAATTATCCAAGCAAAGAAAAGGAAGACACGAAGGAAGAAGTCGCAGAATACGGAAAATTCAAAGCCAAGTTCCAAAACAAACATAGGAACAGGAGATGACCCCGTGTATATGAATGACCTCGAGGATGATTCAGATTCAGTCGAGACAATGGAGACTAGAACCAATACCACAAAGGGAAAGACCGACAAAGAAAACCGTAACATGGAACCAAATGAAAACCGAATGAGAGAAAACCATAAAGAGCCTCTGAAAACACCACAAGTGTTTCCAAATCCAATCCAAGACCCCCAAGAAAAACCGCAGGGGCAAAAAGGGAAGAATCGTAAAAAGAAGATTGGGACGTACCCAAACCCAGTAGATGAGATTAAGCAGGTGAAACATCTAAGAGGTTTAGTGGAGGAGACTCAAAGGAAACTAGAACCAGAACCCATGCATGTAAAAATTCATGACACAGTGTTTCCCACGCAAGTTCATCCACCCCACATGAACCATAGACCGTTAGCCATATCTAGTATCATCCAAGAAGGGAGTGAGGACAGGACATCAGAAAGTGAGCATACACCCTTCTTGTTGGAAAGGATGTTTAACGAAGGAATACCTGATCCCATTGAGGAATATGAGATTCCATCCTCACCAGTTCCTAGTCAAGGACCTACACCCTGCAAAACGCCAATGAATGTTGCCAAACTAGTGGACTTCATGTCTTCTGAGGTCCGAACCACGATCATAGCAAAGCTGTATGGAGATCCTGAGTTATTCCTTGCACTTCGAGCATTCCTTAACGGAGAGCTACGAACGGGATTACCGCAGTTTGCGCAACCAAATAGGCCTGACTCGATTATGATTGATGAGGAAAATCATGTGCAATCACTTGACTTAGATGGACACGAGTCTGTGATCGAGGTACCCATTAACGAATTAGGGCAGTATTTTGAAGGCGACGAGTCTAATGCGACCCTACCCATCACTACCAAGGGATTAACTATAAAGGGAATTCTTGATGGTGGTGCGGGAGTTAGCATCGTTACAAAAGATTGTTGGGAATCCATGGGAAAACCCCGCCTCAGTGTTACTAACATTGTGGTAAAGATGGCAAATGGTACCATAGCCAAACCTATGGGGATGCTCAAGGATCTTAAGATCAAAGTTCTAGGATACAAGGTGCGACATACGTTCATTGTAATGGATTTCTCTAAACACCTTATGTCATATGAAATGATTTTAGGAGACCATTCATGAGGGAAGCACAAATGGTTCACGATTGGTCTAAAAATCATGTCTATTTGCAATTCCAAGACTCTGTCCTTAGAGTGGATTTGGTGACTGGTAAGGTACACCCCTTAGGGAGTAAAACCATTATTGATCATCGCTCTGACACCACAGTTCACTCGGCCCCACTACAATATTGTTACACTTGTAAGAAGGATACAGACATTGGCCAAGATTCTCCTTACATGGATGTGTTACCGGGTATGACGGAATCAGACAATGTGGATTGGGTACACCTAGCTGCAACCATAGATACCTGGGGAAATAGAGGAACCACTTGGGTCACACCAGAGGGGGAAGAGGTACCACAAATTGCACCTCTGAACATGATAAGTGCCATACATGCATCTTCTAAGGGCAAGGCAATTGTGGACCAATCTGACAGTGACACTGATAGCTCAATAGAAGACTTTGACCAACACGACTTGGACACTGACTCCCAGAGTGAAACGGATTCTGAATCTCATGAATTAGAGAGTGGAGCAAGTTCACAGTCAAAACATTCGGAAGGATCGAGCACATCAACCGATGATAGCTCCTCCGAGAGTGAAGAGGACACCAACGAGGACTCCTTTAGTGAGCCAGATCTAAATGCAAATCAAAAGCAGGTCTCAAATAAGAAAAAGAAAAACCTTAAGAGGCGTCGATATCGAGCCAATGTACGTGCTAGGATAAACAAGAAGAGATCCTCAGCAGAATGGCTCAGTTATATAGGAGCATGCGATGCTCATCGAAAATTGGTAGACAATTGGGGTGAATATCTCCAAAATGTTATGTGGTGTAGACCACGACCCCATGACATAGCCCAATTAGAGATCATAGACAAGCCAAAGTTGAGCCGCACTGCAAGGAGGCGTCAAAACCAAGAGTTAGCTCGACAACACAAGAAAGCAGAAATGGAAGCACAAACCGACGCACAACCAGAATCCACAGACTTGCATCCTGCACCAGAACATTTCAAATCTTACACCACAGGGGAAGCAAAGGTTGTGTACACAAAAGCCCAAAGAATACCTATCGATGGGAATAATGGAATCTATGATGGTCCGGCAATAGTTAAAGAAATAGAATTAGCTGACCCCGGTGAAGAATCAAAACCTGTTTTTATTGCCCAAGACCTCACAGAAGTTGAAGAGGCGGTCCTCAAAGAGCTTCTCAAGGAATTCAAGGACGTATTCGCTTGGACATACCATGATATGAAAGGTGTTCCGCCTTCTGTGGTCCAACATACAATCCCTATGATTAGCACTGCGAAGCCCGTACAACAAAGACCCTACCCGATGAATCCTAAGTACGCAAAGATCATTCAAGAAGAACTAGAAAAGCTTATCAAATGTGGGTTCATATATCCTATTGAACACTCTGAATGGGTGTCGCCAATAGTTATCGTGCCAAAAAAGAATGGGAAACTCAGGGTGTGCGTGGACCTCAAAAAAGTTAATGCAGCTACTAGAAGAGACCATTACCCCCTACCATATTCCGAACATGTACTCGAAAGAGTTGCAGGCAAGGAAGCTTATAGCTTTCTAGATGGGTACTCAGGCTACAACCAAATCACGATAGCGCTAGAGGACCAAGCTAAAACTGCCTTCATCACAGAATTTGGCGTGTTTGCATTTCGTGTGATGGCTTTTGGCTTAACAAATGCCCCTGCTACATTCCAACGATTAATAAACACTGCTTTTAAAGAATATTTGAGAGAGTTTTGTGAAGCTTTCTTAGACGACCTTTGTGTTTACTCTTCTTGGAAAGAACATCTATCATGTTTGCGGAAGGTGTTTGAAAAATGTAGGTTATATCGTATCTCATTGAACCCGTTCAAATGCCAATTTTGGGTCAAGCATGGAGTTATTTTAGGGCATATAGTATCCAAGAATGGTATCTCAACCGATGAGAGCAAAATTAAAGTGATTCTAGAGTTACCACCACCAACCAATTACAAGGGAGTTCAAAGGTTCATGGGACACGTGGGTTATTATCGACGGTTTATTTTATTTTTCGCTGAGATAGCACGTCCTTTGTACAAGCTTCTCATTGAATTTAAATGGACTGAAGAGTGTGACCAGGCCTATGAACAATTGAAGAAAACACTAGCAAGTGCTCCAATTTTAAGGACACCTAACTGGGATGTCATTTTCCATGTGCATATTGATGCATCAAACTTTGCTATTGGGTGTGTTCTCACTCAACCAGGAGAACATAAATTGGACTATCCCATTAGCTTTGCAAGCCGTCAATTGAACGATGCTGAAAGGAACTACACCACTACAGAGCGAGAAGGTTTGGCAATGGTTTATGCAGTAAAGAAATTTCGCTACTACCTTCTGGCAAACAAGTTTGTATTTTATGTGGATCATCAAGCGTTGTTGTATCTGGTAAACAAGCCATGCTCCACAGGAAGAATCACACGATGGTTGTTAATTCTTCTTGAGTTTGATTTCACGATTGTAGTGAGACCCGGTAAAAGGCACGTCATGGCTGATCATTTGTCTCGCATACCCAATGGTGAAGCCCCTACAGGAGTTGATGATGAATTACCCGATACTTCCCTATTCATAGTTGAGACTATGCCTGAATGGAGTGAGAACATTGTTAACTTTTTAGTTAATGGTTTTCCACCCAAGGAACTTCGTAAGGATATCGCTCGAAGGCTAGTAAAAGAATGTGAACCCTATTGTTTGATTGCTGGAACCCTGTATAGATTAGGCAAGGACAATATTCTTAGGCGTTGTGCCCGCGAGGATGAATATTTGTATATCTTGCAAGAAGCACATATGGGCATAGCAGGAGGACATTTTTCAGGGGACCTGACTGCTAGAAAGGTGCTGCAATCAGGCTATTGGTGGCCAACTTTATTTAAGGATGCATCACTTTTTACAAAAGGGTGTGATGAGTGCCAACGTTATAAGACCACACAGCGCAAGGACAGAATGCCCTTACATCCTATTAAAGTAACCCAACCATTTGAAAAATGGGGCTTAGACTTTGTAGGTCCAATTAGTCCCGCAGCTCGCAACACTCAATCTCGATATATTCTAGTTGCTACGGACTATGTAACAAAGTGGGCTGAAGCTAAGGCTTCACAAAAAGCTGACGCGAGAACAACAGCTAAGTTTCTTTTTGAGAACATTATCACAAGATTTGGTTGCCCTTTTGAAATTGTTAGTGATAATGGTACCCATTTTATAAATGAGGTAATAAGAGAGCTTACCACGACCTTTATGATATCCCACCATAAGTCTACACCTTATTACCCGCAAGCTAATGGACAAGCCGAGAGCACCAACAAGACTCTAATCTCTATTTTAACCAAGACGGTAGAAGCTCATCGCACTGATTGGGATTTGAAGTTGACATCTGCTCTATGGGCTTATCGTACTGCTTATAAAGTGGCTATTAATTGTACGCCATTCAAAATGGTATACGGCCAAGAAGCGGTTATGCCTTGGGAGTTTGTCATTCCTAGTCTTAGGGTAGCTTCGCAAGAAGGATGGAATGGTAACCCCTTAACTGAGCGTTTGTTTATCTTAGAAAAACTAGACGAAGAGAGACAGTTGGCTGTGCAAAATGCTCTTGTGGAAAAGGATAGGAGAAAGAAGTGGTTTGATCGCCATGTGAAGGACAAGGATATCAAAGTTGGTGATAAAGTCCTTATGTATGGAGTACGTAAAGAGAAGAAAAAGTTGAAATATGCTGGTAAAGGACCATATAGAGTATGTGAAATTACCCCCCAAGGTACCCTTCGTGTGGAAACTCTTGATGGAGTTGAAACCATTGGATTCCTCAATGGGAGTAAATTCAAAAGATATTATGATCCTTTAAGCCAAGAAGAACTACGGGCCATTCATCAAAAGAAGGCCGCCAAAGCACAAACCGAGTTAAACAAGATACAAGCTCAAGCTGAGGCTAAGGAGCGACAACAACGTATAAGACAAAAACGAGAGGCTAACCTTGGGGTCACAAATGCATTCCACGTGGAAATCGAAGAGGATGGGTTGGACTCTGACACACCTCTACGATACCCCATTGAGTTAAATAGTGCCTATGGAAAAGTGCTATATAACGCCTTATTGGACACGGGTGCTAAATACAATCTGCTATCCTATGGGGTGTGGTGTCAGTTAGGGAAGCCACCTCTATCTGAGAGTATTATCCAAGTCAAGGGTGTCAACAAGAAAAAAACTGCGGTTTTTGGAATCTGGCACACTTCTGTCAGTTATGACAATGGGGTGGTAGCTCAAGACTTTTTGGTCATGCCTACTGGAACTATGGAGGGTAATATAAACCTAGGCCGCACGTGGATGATAGCCACCAAATGCACTATTGATTGGGGGACTGGGGGTGTTACAACGCAAAAACCAACTCTTAGCCCTACCACTCAAACCATAGTCCCTGAGATATTGCCCAAGGAAATAAAACCCAAGACATTGCATGTCCAGGAGGTTGAACCATACGTCCCCATAGCCCAACTCTCTAGAGCTTTAACTAATGTAGTTGAAAGAAAGCTTGAGACACACAAGAACCATCCTAATATAACAGAGAAAACATACAAGTGGGTCCCTAAAACCTCTGTAGTGAGCATGGTTGATGCAAAAAAACGGAAACCTAGTAAGAACCGTACCACTCACTCCAAGAAATGTAAAGAAACGCTGCGTTGGATTCCTAAACGACTATTGGAAGCCCAAGGATACTATGAAGGAAATGATCAAATCTGGGTGCCCAAACGTAAAGTGTACTCTTACCTGTCACCTGGCCCATGTAAACCCAATCCTGTGGCTCCAAAACAAATTGAAAATCGCGGAAAGGAAAAAATCATGGAATGTTACACACCCGTTCTAGAGCTAGTTTGGGTACCAAAGAAAGAACGATTTGTTCCACCTAGCTCAGGAACAGGGAAATCAAATGACGCTTCTTGCTCTTCATGTAGTTCCTATATGCAAATAGAAGCTTCGACACAACCTCCACCTACCACTGTACATATCCATCCAAGCACGAAAGAGTTTGCACCTTCCGGGGTAAGTTCACCACCTACAACAACGTTGCAAATAAAATCCTGGGAGAGTACCTTACCACCCTTGCAACTTGACGAGGCACCTAGGGTAATAAAAAACTACTGGCAAAAATCCTCACCTATTACCAACTGGAACAATTGGTTTCAAAGGGTGACAAGCTCATTTCAAACGGTATGATCTACCCAAGGAAGGGGGGAGTGTTTGCTGACAGTCATCATTCACTTGCTTCCCTCTCAACCTTTTTCCCTGACCTCTTAATCTCCGATCTTAGGGAATGTATATATATAGCCTTATACTCACAAAAAAACAAAAATAGTAAAGAGCAAGAGCGCCTAGCAATGAGAGAGCACCCTATCAGATCTTACATATAAGTCCAAATTCACCGTGTCAAGTCAAGCAACACACAAAAACAACTCTTATGTTTTAAAGGCCTAACCAAATCTATCTGTCTTGTCAGAAATGGCTACTTCACCAGAGGCATGCACTTCTATTTTTGATGAAAGGTACCCCTTGTCTTTTCAACAAGTGTTCTACGTATGCTACCCTATACTTTCTTGCGAATGGGATTTGATAGAGAGCCTTGCATGTGAGAGAAATTTTGAGGAGTTAGAATGGCTGATACGTCTATGGCTAACTAGTGATCCCTACCCAGTGGCGAATGTGTCTCCAATGGCACATGCTTATTCTTTTGCACAAGATGAGTATCCACGCATCACGAGGTTCTTGATTAGCATGCTTGCACAAGAGGATGATGAAGAGGAACTAATAGAGACCGAGGAAGACTATGGCCTCACGGACAACGATTTTATTTATCTAGATGATGAGGATAGAGGCCTAGCCTTAGGGTGGCCACCCGGTTTATATAATATCCTCTTTCCTTGATTCTAAAAGGGGTGACAGATAGGTAGGTTAGGGGTCTAGATTGTGTTTTGAGTTTGTTTTTTAGGAGTTTTAATTTTTCCCACTGATGTGCCTCCTGGAGGTATTCCTTTTGTTTCCTAATGTGTACAGGAGCATGTTGCTATTGATAGGATTTGGACCTTCATGGAACCTTTCTCTCGTTCACACTTCAAATCAAGCGCGACCATCAACACAAACAGGTGTTTCTTGTCCATTAGCATTGCCTTTATCTTTTTGCATCCATGTTTGTCTGCTTTGATTGTGATTGGTAGCATACTATTCAGCGCGTTGGCATAGTATCCAACATTTAATTCAATGCAATCTTTTGTCATAATCACTTGTTTAGGTGTAAAAATCAAGCAGTCCGACTAAGCTAGTTTGACCAAGCTAGGTATTAGAAATCTTCTCTTAATACCATGGGGAATGCCTTCCTAATAAACAATGGTTACTTAGGTTCTTAATCCGATTTAGGCAGCATTGTATGAAATGTACTAGGGCTTTCTAGTGGGCTTGACCCTAGTGACCTTTAGCTTAAGTATTATAAAGGGAGTTTACTAATGTGATGAGCCTGGGGAATGTAACAGTGTTATATGACCCCCCAAAGTTAGAAAATTAAAATGCTGAAAATGAACAAGCAAAAAATCAAAGTGCCACAATGTAAAATTTTAAGCTGGAAGAGAAATCTCAGCTTGATTTGGTACTTCACTCACATGTATAGCCTATGGTACTAGAGCCCTAGAGGTTCCCAGTGTGGGCGCTTTTCCTTGAAAAGCAAAAAACCCAAGGCATACAAAATAAGCACCCACTTCAAAATTGAATCAGTGTGAAAAGACCTTGGGGGGTCAAAGAAAAAGTAATCAGCCAGGCGATGATTTCATGAGAAATTCCTTTTATGGTAGCTTAACTACAAGGTTTTCTAGATATAGCCTCTAGTCAGCCCTTGAACATGAATACTTGGCTCTCGCGATTAAACAACTTAATTGACCACTGAAAATTAAGAAGCTTACCCATGGTATTAATATTCGATCTCTAGTGCTTTTCGACCGTCAAATTAGTGACCCCAGACTTGTTTAATTTTTTGCCTTTACATCTGTTTATGCATTTGATTACATTGCAATTTAATGTTCATTGCTACCAAATTGTTTGAAATTCTTTGACCAATCAATGTGTCTACCTAAAACTGCATATGCTTTTTAAGAGAATGCAATTACTGTGCCAATGTTGTTTGATTTTGCAGTGACTAAAGAAGGCTAAGGACATTCATCTCAAATGCTCTTCCACCTCGACGAACCAGCTTCAACTCAATAGCTTCCGAGGACGGAATCTACATCAGGAAGGGGGGGATGTTAACCCTCACGGCACACGGACACCCTATCACCTACGATGGACGCGTATTATGTATTTGGTAGAGTCAGGTACCGGGCTTGTCGGACCAATAGGGAAAGGTAGAGTGATCGCCGATGAGAGGCGCACTTTAACTTGGACATTCAAGGGATTAGTTGGTTAAGCATGGGCGCCCAAGTGTGAATGGGGTGAGCTCCTATAAAAGCCAACTAAACCTAATTTTTACTCATTCTCTCATTTGTGCAATTGAAGAGTGCTCTTGCTCCATCTCCATCTTCTTCTTCTTCTTCACCTCCTTGTGTGTGTGTGTGTGAGAGAGAGAGAGAGGGAGAGTGTGTGTGCGATCGAGCATTGCGAAGGCACGACGGCGGCGAAGCGGTTGAGCGCGGCACGACTGCAGCTTCTTCTTCATCGCGGCGAGGAATCCACCACGAAGGCGAGCGTAGAGCGGTGAGTGACACACCCTTTGTTTTCTTGAGCTTGCTAGTTTAGGCTTGTTGTGTGCTTGGAGCCGTTTGTGGCTCGCATACGGTGTATTGGCAAGTCCCTTGCTTCGACAGTGCGGCAAGGAGCGCACAGACATTTTTGAGAGAGTGTATAACATGCAAATGAAAGTAGTTGACCTCAAAACAATGCATCAAGTTCAACTCCATAATATACACTATCAATCTATCACATCACTTGACCAATATGGTACTGATAGCCGTTTTATGGCTATCTAAATTGCCACAGTGAGCTACCTCACCCTACCAAAATCACCCAAACACTCTGGCTATCCCTACCATTTCACTGTACATAGGCGTGTGTGAGTTAGGGGACTTTCCCCTTATTTTCTTAAAACTCCTCAATTAGCTAGTCTCATTGTGCTAGTTGAGTCAAAAAAAATAAAAGTAAAAGTATATTATGGCCTCTTTGTGTGTAAATATTTCATTGTATATATGGCCTAAACATAGGGATTTTTTATAATTATTTTGGTATTTTATTTAAATGTTTATACCTAAGTGTGTATTTTATTAAACCTATGTATGCCTTCTTTCATCCTCTTGCACCATAAGTATTTTTCTTTGCCAATGTGTATATACTCTAACCTCATATTTTCTTTTATATAAATCACCCCCACATTTTTATCCTCACCTTTGTGAAAACAAAAAATCAATTTCTACCCCCTTAGTCACGTTTATTGTATTATTTTCATTTACTTGCATACCTTTTCCTCTTTCACCCAAAATAATATAAAGAGGGACCATATCATATGATTCCAATATTTTTTTCTATATCCATAATTCTTCCATATTTTTATTATTATTTTTACTCATTATTCTAACACCAGGTGCTCATTGAGCTAAAATCCATGAATAGTCCATACACTAGTCCCACCATGTATATATTGCTTTATTCACCAATAATCCTTCTCCATGCATGTGTAAAGTGCAACTTGGATGCTTTGTATCATGATATGACAAACGAGGGGCTCACTTTTGGATGCATTGAGCAAATTCAACAAAGGAGAGGGCCACTAAAAGACTTTTGCAGGCATAAAAAACAGGCTTTTTGGTGAGAATTTTGGCACCTACCTATGCTCGGAATTTGAAAAAGTGGCAACAGAGAAAATGTAGCCCACAAACTGAATAATCACCTCAAATTGTTTCATGATTTTTGGAGCTACCACGGTGACTTAGGATTTTTTGAGGACCCCAGTCTGCCCACTTCTCTCACAAAGTAACCCATAGTCTTCTCTCACCTCCTTTCCCACTTCCACGCACACACACACTCATTCCTCTCCATCCCTCACTCAAACCTACACCTTTTATGGTTCTATCACCTTCTTCACCATTAAAATTCCCTCTTACCCCCATAGCTCTCATATGAGCTCTCCATGTACATAAACCATCTCTATGCCTCTCTCTATTACTTCCAAGCACAGATCCATCTTAGCCCTTCTCTATATACATGAAATTCAGAATGTAAACCATGCTTAACCTCTGCAAATCAAGAGATGTCATCAACCAAATTATCATTTTCATCGCGATAATCAACCTTGGCGGCGGTGGCGTAAAGAAGAGAAGACAAAGAAGAAGATCGATAGTCATTTTGAGAACCTACACAAGTAAGTCAAAAACTTGTTCAAGCTTCACCATCACAAGGATTTCTTCACTTCATTCAACCATCCATCCCATTCTACCCATTGTAAATATATCATTAACTTTCTAGTGATTACTAACACTAACCACTAACATACTAACACAAAATAGCCATTGACCTAACCATAAAAGACACCTCACCTCAAGACATGTGCATAGTAACTCTCTCTCTCTCTCTCTCTCTCTCTCTCTCTCTCTCTCACCTTCCTTAAAACTCTACTTTCACCTTATCTACCATCAATAATTCTTTCTTTTGAGCCCACATCCATGACTCAAGCAGACAAAGAAGGCCCGCAATGTTTTGATATTCAGAAAAAATCATAATCCTGATTTGTTAGCTTGTAAATTAGGATTTCCAATAATATTAATGAGGGGTCTCCAACATATAAATAGACCCCTCTCCTTCTTGTAAAACAACCTCCAATATCTCACATAGCACCCCAACACTCTATGCGTGAGGAGAGGCTTAGGTGTAGCAAGCACTTTGTGAGCTTCACTCTTAGTGTGAGAGAACCTTTCAAGCTACACATTGCAAGTGAGAGAGCGTGAGTTCAAAATCTCAAAACCACTATTGTATATGTTCCTCCATCATCAATAAATTTAGGTTTGGTCCATCAAAGGCGTGATTCGATGTTCAAATCTTCGTCCTTCCACTTGTACAATACGGTTTAGTGAATTCAAGGGGACTTGTGTATTTTGAGTTTTATCATTTGATATTGCTTTAGAAAGTGTTTTAGTGTGTCTTCATTGCCAATTTTGTGTCCATTGTAAGAGGGTAGTGTGGTGAGAGGTCTCCCACACCCTAAGACAGTGTGTGTGTGTTGGCAATGTTTAACATTCACTAAGCATTGAGTGAGTTTTTTGTACAAGTTCTACGATAGCAACATAACGAACCATATCCATTTGCAAGTCACAAATAAGGTATTATGCAAGATCCATTCCTCTCTCTCTTCCCTTTTCTCTAGCTCTCTCTAGTCCATTTGGTGAGGTTTCTTGTGTGTGTTTTTGTGGTGTATCTTCTTGGTTGTGACAAAATCTCTCTTGCATCCTAGTTCGCATACCATAACTAGGTGGTTCCCCTATCTTGTTTGGATTTGAATGTGGATTTGTTGTTGTGTTGTGCTTGTGGTTGCCCCAGCCCCAATTTAGCAGCACGGGAGCCTTGAGGGGTGTTTAGAGGTCGCCTCTCTTGTTGCCCGCCCCGGACCACCTCAATTTTGGTGGCCCCACTGAGGAAGGCTTGTGTATTTTTGTGTAGGATCAACCTTTAGCATAGTCAAATAGTTTGCATGAATCACGAGAATTTGTATGATCCTTTTATTCCCATTGCAAGGCAAAAGGTGCACATAACTGTTAGTACTAAGTTGCAATTTCAACGAGTAATTTTTAGGATTTTGGGCCCTCTTAGGTTGGCCGAGATAAATTAAGAATTAGGTCATGCATAGACCATGGATAATGGCCTAGGAATAGAGGTTTTCCCCTTCCATTTCACTCCGTACATTGAGTAAACATTGCAATTAGTAGAAAAATCCATTTTCTACAACGTATGGTGTTCATGTTTGGTGCCCAAAGAGTAGGATAAATTCTTGCGTCACCAAACCGTGTCATCCTACCTTATTGATTAACATAGGTAATTTGATGTGTATATTTTTATTTTGTTGTAGAATAGATTGCAATTTAGAAAATATTATTGTGTAAATATTTTAAAGAAAAAAAACAAAAATGTGCATCACTTTGAAATCAATTGAATGGAGAGCCAACGCCAAATGTCTGGATATCCTCTTTTCTTTGGAGAGCGTGGAGAGGATGCAGAATTATTTTTAGAGAATTTCAAGATGTCTTGCCGTATCAAGAGGATAGTAACTGATCAAGAACGTGTAGGAATGTTTGAGGTGGTCCTTAGGAAAGATGCTAGCACTTGGTTTGACTCTTTGCTTGAGGAAGTTAAGGGGAATTACATGAAAGTTGTGAATGCTACATCAAAGGAAGATTGGTTAGGAAAGGTCTAGTGGATGGGGGTGCACAAATTTGCATCATGACAGGGGGGCTCATGCAAATACTAGGCATGCACATCCATGGGACACCTGAAATCAAAGTGAAGATGGCAAACAATAGCAAAGCTAGGTGTGTAGGCATTTGTAAAAATGTTTTTGTAGAGGCCTTTGGCATTAAGAAAGCAGTGGATTTCTATGTCATGTCTACCAAAGGAAATGGTTACCCATTTATCCTAGAAAGACCATGGCTAATGAAAATGCGAGCTTTGCAGGATTGGGAGAGTGGAAAGCTAATTTGTAGGAATGAAAATCATAAGAAGGTTGTCTTTGACATGAAGGAGCAACGCCAAGAGGAGCTCCATGAAGAATCATCTCAAAGTGAGACGGAAGAAGATTGGACCGATAACACTTCAAAATAATAAATTAGCGGCAGCATTACTAAAGAGGAGTCTTCCATCGAACTCATGGGGGTAAGGTTTAAGACAAACAACCAGGAGACCTATTGTCGAGGTTTGGAAGAGGTAGGTACTCAAGAGAACCAAAATGTGCAAGATGAAGGAATGTTAGAAGGTATGTTGTCTACAACACTTACAAAGGATGAAAGAGAGGAGTTCAAAGGTGTGTTAAGGAAATTTCCTAGGCTTTTTGCTAAATACTACACCGATGTGCGTGGAGTAGATGCTATTCAACACAAAATTGAGTTGAAGCCCGAGGCCACACCTAAGGCTTAGAAGCTACGAAGGCTAGGAGTCATCAAGGAGCATGCTTTACTCAAGGAGGTAAGAAAGCTTCTAGCAGCAGGTTTCATTTATCCAGTGGAGAACTCACAGTGGGTTTCTCCCGTTGTTGTCACTCCTAAGAAAAACGGTAAGTGGAGGGTGTGTGTGGATTACCATCCACTCAATGAGGCAACAAAAAGAGATCACTTTCCCCTCCCATTTTAGGATGAGATACTAAATGAGGTAGCTGGTCATGAGAAGTACACTGTGTGTGATGGTACTCGGGTTACTTTCAAATAGGTATTTCATTGGAAGATCAGTTGAAAACAACCTTCATCACTCCTTGGGGTTGTTATGCTTTTTGAGTCATGCCATTTGGCCTGACAAATGCTCCTGCAACTTTCCAACGCTTCATGAACATGGTGTTTCAAGCATTTTTTGGAAAGTCCATTAGGGTTTTTATTGATGACTTTTTCATTTATAGCTCAAAAAATCATTGCATCTACAAAGGGTAGAAGAAGGTTTAAAGAATCTCTACGACATGGGAGGTCAACTCAACCCCGACAAGTGTCACATAGGTGAGGATGAAGTGATCTTGCTTGGTTGCAAGGTTTCCTATAAAGGCATTGAGGTGGATCCTTCAAAGGCAAAGGCTCTTATTGAGCTCCCATCACCCAAGAATCTTAAAGAGGTCATCTCATTCATTCAAAAGGTGAAGTATATGTCACGCTTTATTCACTTAGCTTCGGAGTTGCTTCATCCTTTGCAAAAGTTGACACAACAAGTAGAATTTTCATGGTCTGATGAGCTTGAAGAGTACTTTTCTAACATTAAAGTCATTTTGTCAGAGCTACCAACACTCATGCCTCCTTGTTGGGAGTACACATTCTTTGTTACCTCTAGTGTTGGAAGGGAAACAATTGGTGCTCTGTTGCTACAACAAGATCCCCATAGTACCAGGATGCGACCCATCTACTTTGCTAGTAGGGTCATGAATGCCTTGGAGAGAGGCTACACAGAATCAGAACTCATGATGCTTTCTCTCATGTTTGTGGTGAGAAAGTTTAGATCCTACTCGCTACCAAAACCTTTTGTAATTCTCACTACAGAAAATTTGTTCCCTTGGGTGTCATCTCAAATGAATCTTAGTACTAGGATCTCAAAGTGGATTATGGAGTTGCAAGAGTTTCAATACTCTTTCAAGGTAGAAGATAGTGTGCGTGAACAATTGGCATGGATTCTCACTTATAGGGTACATGAGAAGGAAATTAAGGTGCCTAAAGTAAAGACCCTACCATTGCCACCACCTAAAAGTATTCCTAATGCTTTTACCTTGTTCTTTGATGGAGCTTTTCGATGAGCCACAGGAAAAGCAGGGGGAGGGCTAGTGTTGCTCAACACAAGTGGAGAGGTGGTCATGAAAGAGAAGGTCGATCTACCAGGTTCAACTAGCAACAATGAAGCAGAATACGACACACTACTTCATGGTTTAAAGATATGCATTGGCCAAGGTATACAACGTCTCATGGTAAAAGGAGATGCACTTCTCATTGTGAAGGAGATTTGAGGAATTTGGGCCTGCAAGAATGAAAGCCTAAGGACAAAAGTTCATGCCATTCGTAGGTTATTTAATCAGTTTGAAGAGGTGCAACTATATCATATCCCTAGGAAACAAAATGAAGATGTAGATATACTTGCACAACAAGCAGCTACATGTGTTGAGAAAGAAGTGTAGGTCATCATGGTGGCAGCAACTGTCAAGCAACCGAGGTACTAGGGATTGGAGTCATTGACTCCCATTATTGGTTACATTTTGGAGGGCGAGTTTCCACAAGACTTCACGAAGGCTCAGAAGAGGAGACTCATGAAGAAGACAAGCGCGTATCTCTTCCTAGAAGGATCCCTCTATCAAAGAGGGAAGGATCAAGTGTGCAGAAGAGTACCAACTATCGAGGAAATTCCAGCCATTTTAAAAGGTTTGCATGAAGAGGCATGTGGTGGTCATTTTGCCCAAGAATTAACCGTGAAGAAGATTTTGCTTGCGGGGTATCTTTGGCCAAGTTTGCATGTGGATGTCCAACATTGGTGTAAAAGTTGTCACATCTGTCAGGTAAATGGGAATAGAAGATTGGTTTATGGTCCAAGGCAAATCATGCTTGCAAATGGACCCTTTGAAAAGTGGGGCATTGATGCTATGGGTCCTCTGCCTATGACAAAAAATGGTAAACTCTACATTCTAGTGGTTGTAGACTAGTGACAGTGAGCAAATTTGTCTACACTCACATTTGTTGTAGATTTGGCACACCTTTGGAGATTGTTTCTGATAATGGTCCAGGGTTTAGAAAGGGCTTGCTCACAGAATTTTGTGAAGAACTTCACATTCTACATCATCACAGTACACCCTACTATCCCCATTCAAATGGTTTGGTAGAAAAAGCTAATGGTGTCATTGCAGGCATCATTAGAAAGATGGTGAAAAACAAGACAAAGTTGTGGGATGACTTCTTGGATGGTGCCTTGTGGGCGTATCGAACCACATATAGGGAAGCCACAGAGTTCACACCATTTCACTTGGTCTATGGTCAAGAGGCTTTACAACCAATTGACCTCAACATTCCAACAATGCAACTTCATGGCAAAGCAGCACAAGATGATCAAGAAGCATGGATTGATCGACTTCTTACCTTAGTTGAGTTTGAGTGGAAAAGAGAAGCAACATACGAGTACTACAAGAGGAAAGCTAAACAGGCGAAGGAGAAGCTTGACAAGAAACTAAAGGACAAAGGCATCAATGAAGGAGATCTTGTGCTAAGGTATGACAATCGACTCAATAATTGTTTTCATGCCAAATTTGAAACTAGATGGCAGGGGCCATACATATTTAAGAAGGCTTTCAATTCAAGTTACTATCAACTTATGGACTTGAATGGGAAAGAGCACTCCAGGAAGGTAAACGGGTATCGCTTGAAGCCTTATTTGAGTCGCCTTCTACCAAAGGATCTACCAAAGATCTATCAAAAGGCAGCTATCTCATGTAAGTATTGTTCCATGAAGCATGAGTGTAACTTGAGCCAAAATGCCAAGGGACCAAACAATGAAGATCTCGTCAAGGACTCTGAAGCACTCTCTTTGGAAAAGATGCTCTATGATGGTACATGAATATACCATCATACTGGGGGAGGGCTGATGATAGCCGTTTTATGGCTATCCAAATTGCCATAGTGAGCTACCTCACCCTACCAAAATCACCCAAACACTGTGGCTATCCCTACCATTTCACTGTACATAGGCGTGTGTGAGTTAGGGGACTTTCCCCTTATTTTCTTAAAACTCCTCAATTAGCTAGTCACTGTGCTAGTTGAGTCAAAAAAATAAATAAAAGTATATTATGGCCTCTTTGTGTGTAAATATTTCATTGTATATATGGATTAAATATTATGGATTTTTTATAATTATTTTGGTATTTTATTTAAATATTTATACCTAAGTGTGTGTTTTATTAAACCTATGTATGCCTTCTTTGATCCTCTTGCACCATAAGTATATTTTTTTTCCAATGTGTATATACTCTAACCTCATATTTTTCTTTTATATAAATCACCCCCACATCTTTATCCTCACGTTTGTGAAAACAAAAAATCGATTTCTACCCCCTTAGTCACGTTTATTATATTATTTTCATTTACTTGCATACCTTTTCCTCTTTCACCCAAAATAATACAAAGAGGGACCATATCATATGATTCCAATATTTTTTCTATATACATAATTCTTTCATATTTTTATTATTATTTTTACTCATTATTCTAACACCATGTGCTCATTGAGCTAAAATCCATGAATAGTCCATACACCAGTCCCACCATGTATATATTACTTTATTCACCAATAATCCTTCTCCATGCATGTGTAAAGTGCAACTTGGATGCTTTGTATCATGATATGACAAAGGAGGAACTCACTCTTGGATGCATTGAGCAAATTCAACAAAGGAGGGGGCCACTAAAAGACTTTTGCAGGCATTAAAAATAGGCTTTCTGGTGAGAATTTTTGCACCTACCTACGCTCAGAATTTAAAGAAGTGGTCAACAGAGAAAATGTAGCCCACAAACTCAATAATCACCTCAAAGTTTTTCATGATTTTTGGAGCTACCAGCGGTGAGTTAAGATTTCTTGAGTGGACCACAGTCTGCCCACTTCTCTCACAAAGTAACCCATAGTCTTCTCTCACCTCCTTTCCCACTTCCACGCACACACACACTCATTCCTCTCCATCCCTCACTCAAACCTGCACCTCTCATGGTTTCTCTCACCTTCTTCACCATTAAACTCCCCTCTTACCCCCATAGCTCTCATATGAGCTCTCCATGTACATAAACCATCTCTATGCCTCTCTCTATTACTTCCAAAGTACAATTCCATCTTAGCCCTTATCTATATACATGAAATTCAGCATGTAAACCATGCTTAACCTCTGCAAATCAAGAGATCTCATCAACCAAATTATCATTTTCATCGCGATAATCAACCTTGGCGGCGGTGGCGTAAAGAAGAGAAGACAAAGAAGAAGATCGATAGTCATTTTGAGAACCTACACAAGTAAGTCAAAAACTTGTTCAAGCTTCACCATCACAAGGATTTCCTCACTTTATTCAACCATCCACCCCATTCTACCCATTGTAAATATATCATTAACTTTCTAGTGATTACTATCACTAACCACTAACATACTAACACAAAATAGCCATTGACCTAACCATAAAAGACACCTCACCTCAAGACATGTGCATAGTAACTCTCTCTCTCTCTCTCTCTCTCTCTCTCTCTCTCTCTCTCACCTTCCTTAAAACTCTACTTTCACCTTATCTACCATCAATAATGCTCTCTTTTGAGCCCACATCCATGACTCAAGTAGACAAAGAAGGCCCGCAATGTTTCGATATTAAAAAAAATCATAATCCTAATTTGTTAGCTTGTAAATTATGATTTCCAATAATCTTAATGAGGGATCTCCAACCTATAAATAGGCCCCTCTCCTTCTTGTAAAACAACCTCCAATATCTCACATAGCACCCCAACACTCTATGCGTGAGGAGAGGTTTAAGTGTAGCAACCACTTTGTGAGCTTCACTCTTGGTGTGAGAGAAGCTTTCAAGCTACACATTGCAAGTGAGAGAGCATGAGTTCAAAATCTCAAAACCACTATTGTATATGTTCCTCCATCATCAATAAATTGAGGTTTGGTGCATCAAAGGCGTGATTTGACGTTCAAATCTTCGTCCTTCCACTTGTACGATATGGTTTAGTGAATTCAAGGTGACTTGTGTATTTTGAGTTTTATCGTTTGATCTTGCTTTAGAAAGTGTTTTAGTGTGTTTTCATTGCCCATTTTGTGTCTATTGTAAGAGGGTATTGTGGTGAGAGGTCTCCCACACCCTAAGACAGTGTGTGTGTTTTGGCAATGTTTAACATTCACTAAGCATTGAGTGAGTTTTTTGTATAAGCTCTACGATAGCAACATAACGAACCATCTCCATTTGCAAGTCACAAATAAGGTATTACGCAAGATCCATTCCTCTCTCTCTTCCCTTTGCTCTAGCGCTCTCTAGTCCATTTGGTGAGGTTGCTTGTGTGTGCTTTTGTGGTGTATCTTCTTGGTTGTGACAAAATCTCTCTTGCGTCTTGGTTCGCATACCATAACTAAGTGGTTCCCCTAGATTGTTTGGGTTTGGTTGTGGCTTTGTTGTTGCGTTGTGCTTGTGGTTGCCCCAGCCCCAATTGAGCATCACGGGAGCCTTGAGGGGTGTTTAGAGGTCGCCTCTCTTGTTGCCCGCCCCGGACCACCTCAGTACTTACACAACAAACAATAACCCAAAAAGAAAGCCACATAAATCATATCTGCCTATGCGGTTTGGGATGTCTAACCATATATTCTCATATAAGTTTAGCTAAAATTAACTCACCAAAACAAACATAAATCATGCATAAACAGCTCGGTTAACTCATGACATCATATGGTACCCCCCCTTGGTAGCACCCCTATACGGGTAGGTAAAACCGATTAATAACTCAAATTCCTGAGGTAATAATGGAGACCTAAATTCATTTATCATCAAGTTTCATCAATATTTTCAATTGGTTAAGTGGGTTTGCCCATCCAGTGAATCTGTATAGTGGTTCTCCAAGGAGCTTGAAGTCAAAAAATTTGGGTGTGCAATGGGCAGCAAGCTGTTTTTTGACCATATCTCTTAGCTTGTGTGTGATTTTCACATGACACCTGAGAGGGAAAATGTTATAAATGATGTGTTTTATCTCTTGTAACAAAGGGTTCGGGCTGATTCAGAATGATTTGTGAGTTATGAACAAAACAATGTTCCTACCGCCTCTATGATGTGAAACAAAAAAGTGCTTTTTATGCACGCACGTGATCATAAACGCATCATGTGTAAAAGTCAGCATGTTAAACATGATGAAATAATCATGGAGAAACTTTGTATGGACGTGGTTAATCCATACATGCACTCGTATACGAAAAAAGAATTACCAACATGGTGATTACTCAGAAAAACGACATAGAGAGAGAAAGATGATGGCTATGGAGTTTAGAGCTTCTCACCGTGCTTTAGAATCAATTAGGAGATGCCGAAAGGCTTCTTCCTTTGCCGCAAGAGAGCAGCGATGAGAGATATGTAGAGGTATCCGCCACGAAAGTTTTCGGAGAGCGCGTACACTGTGAAACGAGAGAGAAGATAATAAGCAAGTAGAGAGAGAGAGCCCCAATTCCAGCTTCACATTACCTACTCCTTGCCGCGTTTTGAGATTTCTAAGCTCACCATCCGAGGCCGCAAAAATGCTAGATTTCATCTGCAACCAACCTCGAGAAACCGCACCCAATCTTTGACCGGCCACCATAACTAGCATTCCAAAACTCTAATTGATGAGCGGTCAATTCTTGTTAGCTCCATATACCGCATAGAATGCATATTATCCATGACGAAGCTCCAAAAACATTAGATGGCACGTCTACTGATGCGACCAACCTGGCACAAAACTGGCCCCCGACAAACTTTGACTGCTAATAACTTGACACCCAGGACTTAGATTGCTGATTTGAAAAGACCAACAGGCTCCATAATTCAAGCATTACACAGCCACAACTCCAAAATGGCTTGGATCACCTGGCTCCACCTGCCCTATCCGTCTCAGATCTACATGCACCGCACCTTCAAACTCAAATATCTTGGGCTCTGTAGCTCTGTTTGATGAGCCATCTGGACCTGCTTCTTTAGCACTTCAAGCTCTACATTTCTAGGCCCAAAGATTGAGCTTGAATCTCTTTCATTTGTCTCCCAAATTAGCCCATTTTGGAGACCTTCTTGGCATGTAAACCGCATCAGCCATATATATCCGCTGCTACCTGTCAGCCCAAGATCTTTGTAGTTGTTCTAGTCCTTTGCCATGCTTTTGCTAGCCTGCACATACCTACCCATGCCATCTTCTATGGTCAACCAACTTTGGCTACACCACCACCTGGGCAGCAGCGAACTCTCCTAGTTACTCTCTCATATAGAGAGCATAGATGGCCCCTCCGAAGGTATCCCCAAAATCAAGAGTTGTTAGAAGAGCCTCTCCGATGGTGGAACAATGTCATATTCTTTGTAAAAATTCATAAATCAGCAATAAAGCCTCATTTTTTGCACCTTTGCCCCATCAATGAGACATCACAAAGAAAATATGTGGTGGATAGTGGAGAAGGTCTGCCAAAACACTGCTTGGCTTGGAGTCCGTACAGTACCATCCTCATGAGTAGGTGATATAGCTCTAGCTCTTGTGCCTCCTCAAAAGCTTGCCACTTTTGGTGTGTGAGTGTCCTCATCTGGCATTTGGCCTCTCAATCAGTGGTCTCTCCAAGATTCCGTTGTGCACACAACCGATGGTAGAGATCTCTGCACTCACCATCGTACCAATGGTTTTGTGGCATGGTCCTTGGGGGGAGTGTGGCATGTATGGGTGGTGTGTGGGAAAGAGCTAATGGATGATGTTTGAAGAGCAGATGTGATGTGAGAGGCAAGCATAGATAGTGGTGTAGAGGGGTAGAGTAAGAGGAGTCTCTTCTTGACATCTGCAGAGTATAAGGGAGCTAGCTCATGTGTGAAATGGATCGTGGTGTGTGGGGTGCACGTCATGAATGTGTGGGGTGTGGTGTCGCCATTGTTGAAGGAGAGTTCCAAATAGGTGTGGTCAACTCCAATCGTTATGGGTGGGTTGGTGAAAGAACTAAGTAGGTGGGTGGCTTCTCTGGTCCCATGATGTAATCCACAATGCTCCCCCCCCCCCCCCCCCCCCCCCCCCGGCTACAACTCCATGTGTTATGCATGTTAGTCCTCCTGAAGTAGGCCATTGTCCCATCCCATTATGAATAAGGAGGTAGTGTTAAAAGCCTAATCTAAGCAAATGATGGCCGTACTCTATGGGGTGAGTTGTGTCTGCTAACTCTCTCATGGTGGCCTCCTCCTGTATGGAGAATAGTTTCATCGAGTCCTCTGTATCATATGTCTCACACTGATTCCTACCTGTCCTAGCATTGAAGTCTCCCATAACGATCCCCAGTGTAGAGTACTCCATGATCTCATTCAACAAGCATGTGTATGGGGATGATCTCTCCTCCCTCTCCCCTACTGTCTTTGTGGTAGCAAATTTGGATCTTGAGGGGGCAAAGTAACAGAGGGTGATGTAGATAGTCTTGGCATGTGATAACTCAAAACAGATCCATAGGTAACAGGCATGTGGGTCTTGTGCAATAGTTTGTAACTTGCTCTAGAATCCCTGTCTGAAGAGTATAGCCACCCCTCCTGAGTACTGACCCTCGTGTGGTGTGCTGGCGAGTGCTCTCTTGATGTGAGGACTCCCACTAAAAGCCCTGAATCTTTGGTAGACTCCGCTCTAGACTATCAAGTGTCTCTATTAAAAGAATGATGTCCTGTCCTCTCATCACCTCGTCAAGTCTCTCTGGGTGTGTCAATAGATCCTCGTTGTAGTTCCAAACCGCGAGGTGGAACTCTTCATGTGTCCCATAGGCCACGAGTCCCTATGCGGCGATGGTCTTGTCCCTACCATCTTGGTATACTGCCTTCTTCCATTCTTTGCAAGATTTCTTGACTCTAGGCATGCATGCTCAGTGGTGGTCCTGTTGCATCTTGGTGAGGTCGTTGTCAAGGTAGATAGTGGGCCCCTCAAGCACTCTCAGGATGATCCTCTTTTGGATGAAGGATGTTGGAGACTCCTCAGAGGTGAATCAAAGGATAAGGGATCTTTTTTGTGGATCTTTGTTGGCTCTCCAAGCTTTGGAGAAGGGTGGCTCCTTGTCTTCTTTGTACCCGAGCTTCATGCATAGGGCTTTCCCATCACACTCGGGTCTCCTCCTCTTCTTTGATGCCAATCACTCATACATTGAGGCGGCGGTCTTGACACATCTTCTCTTCCTCAATGGTTGTGTGTATGATGAGAACTTCATCTATTTGTGCTTCCTCTTTTGCCTCCTTTTTTATGTTCTTCTTGAATAGTTCAACCCATCCTTCCTTGGTAGCCTCCATTTATCATTGATGCTTGCCGTGAGAGCTTTGGTGATCTTCTCTTTGAGGGTTTCCTTGGTTTCCACTTTGATCTCTCCTTCTTCGGGGGTGAGGAATGCAATAGAAGCATGGAGGAGGTTGATTTGCTCCTTAAGATCTTCCTCGAGAGAGAGATGCATAGAGAGAGACCAGATAGAGTTAGAGAGCGAGGGGAAGAGATAGAGGAGATTTAAATAGATTGATATGGAGAGAGAAGAGAGATAAAGAGAAGAGTATGAAGCAAGATTTTCTGGCTAAAAATGATAATTAAAACAATAACAAAAAAAAGCTTGATCCAAAGTTGATATGGAGCAAGTTTTTCTTGCATAAAATGGCAATTAAAGTAATAACAAAAAAAAGCTCGTTCCGAACCTTGGCTCCTTACCTAGAGGCCTTCCACCAGATAGGGGTGATGTAAACTACCCAATTGACTTAGATAGGGATGTATGCCCTATATCTAAACTACCTTATAGACTGAGTGAAACACACACCAAGAAGTAGAGAGGAAAATCAAGGATTACAATGATAAGGGGACTATACAACCCAACAATTCACACTGGGCTTCACCAATCTGATTGCTGAAGAAAAAAGACGCCTTGTGTGATTTTGTATTAACTATAGAGCACTTAATATAATTAGGGTGAAAATAAATTCCCAATGCCTAGAATGGAAGATTTTTTTGATTAATTACAAGGGGCAAAATACTTCATAAAATAGATCAAGTTATCACCAAGACACACAAAGGCCCCTCTCCTCTACAGCCCTTGATCCTTCTTCCTCAACTTGACTTGGTCCCCTTGTGAAAGCACCCACCCATGCCCTATGGGCAGCTACATTAGAGCCCTACATGCAGCTTTTAGCCCTCCAGCCTTCCTGTGTGTCCCCCCCACCCCACCCCCCCCCCCCCAACAAAAAAAAAACATGGCCAACAACATCATTCTTGAAGTGGAATCAGTGAGTTGTTGTTCTCTTGAGTGCAATGTATGAGCAGTAAAAAAAAACACATTCCTCTCAAGCAATATGGTTTTTTTTCTCTTCTCTCTCCTTCTCTCCGTGCTTTATGCGATGCAAATCCTCCCTTGTAGTCGCCTTGGTCCTCCCTTCTCGTGCACCATGAAAACCTAGAAACTTCTGTACACCTTCAATACGTCTTTGACCCAGAGCTCCACCACAACAAAAAATATCATGCTTTCATGCTGCCATATTTATTGCATGTATAAACTTTCTCCATGGACATCCATTAAGTTCTTGCTCTTATGGACAACCATTTTTAAACTCTACCATACTTGGCTTACATATCGTCCAAAGCATTATCAACACAAAATTTTTCACCAATGTCTCCCACCATTATGCTTGGTGTATACCACAAGCAAGGCATTCCAAGTGATGACATTTCGGATGGCAAGTCCACCAAGAATTTCTTGTGATTTCATGAGAGCACCATATTAAGCAACATATCAACCAAATCTTTGCCTAGTACAAAATGTTCCTTAGATATCCCCCTCAAGTTGGCAATATCCACGCTTGCCCATGTCATGGGCTTTGTAAGAGCGCTTGTCTTCATAGTGCAAGCATAAGTGACTATATTGAAGAATAGCCTTCCATTCACATCCTATTTTGCATTGTGGAAGAGGAGCGACATGACATTGTGCATGTTGCTGAAGATTTATCTGTAGTTTTTAACATGTTGCATTTCCAAGGACTTTAGCACTTTGTTGTATTTGGATGCCCATGTCATGATGCTTGCCTTGATAGATAGATCTCTGAGAGGATTGTTAAGTAGTGTGCTTTGGTATGCCACATGCCGTGCTTGAAGTTCCTTTGTTAATGGATTGAAATGTTCAAATCCATTTCAAAAAATCCTATCATGAATGCCTCTTCAAAGGTTTTCTTGTATTGTGAAGGCAAAAACATAACACATGTATACATGCCCATGATGAAATTTTTGAATGGTGCTTCTTGCAGGTCCCAACTGATGCCATTGGTGCCTTTAAGAAATACTTCCCATGGATGCTCTGCTTTGTCAATGTCATCAAAAGCTTCTATGCAAGTGAAAATCATCTTTGCTATTTTTCATTTCATCTAGCATACCAGATCAGAGACATCCCGCAACATTGCTATTGTAGCCTCAAGAGTGTGTAGCGTATATGTTTTTGAGATCTTGGTGTTCTATTTTGGATTGGCAAGGATTGGGTAATTCAACACCATCTTTCTTCAGCTCTTCCACACTGCATAGGTATACGAAGACCACCTTCTTGGGATTGGACAATAATTTGAGTTGATCCTAAGATACTATGGTGCATTTTTATAGATGGTTTCACCCTGAGGCCAATTTTTGAACCATCTTTTTCTCCATAATGACTGGCTTTCAAGGATGAGTAGTACTTGTTCTTTTGTAAATGCAACTCCTTCATAACCTCCATGTGCATTGAGCTCTAAAGCTGAAAGCAACTTGTTTTATAAGACAGCTTCTTGTTTCATTAAGGGCAATGCCGACATGTCATGGATGAAATTTTTTGTATACTTATTTGGCTAGCTCATTAGAAGTGTTGCAGACTCTAGAACCTTGAGTTCATACTCCATGTATTCTTTGGCTACTCCGTTTGACGTATCTGTTATCCATTGCTTAAGCTCGTCTCTTGAGCATCTACTTTGGTCTCTCTTCATCTAGATCTTGAATCTCTCCCACTGTTGAAATACTGGGTAGCTCTATTAATGGTAGTTGATCAGTACTTTCAAAGTCTATGTGTGCGGTTTGGGTGATCGGCACATATTTAGGTACTTGGGAAGTGCTGCCCAAATCCACAGATTTGGCTTTTAATTCCCAAGCATGCATCTATAATTGTTCATATAAATTTGATTTTTCTTTGGCAATCAAGTCTTGCAACTCTTTAATCTATTGCTCCTTCTGAGAATTGGTGTGGTAAGCATCCCAACCATCAATAGTTGCCTTTGTAGCTTCTCTTCTTCCAACTCATCCTTGAGTGATTTAAGTTCTTTTGAATTTGCTATTGAAGGGAGAGAAGTAGATGTTGTTGGTGTCACAAATTGATTGGCAAGGACAGTAGAAAGGTTATTCACAACGACGTAAAAATCACAAAGCTTTTCTTCCTCTCCTTTTTTAGTTACTCTTCCAATTCATTGTGCTCTACTTCAAAATGGCTATTAGCCTCAATCTCCCTTTCTGAACTTTGTAAATATTTTTAGCATCTCTCTTTTCCTTCTCTAGATTTTTTTGTAACTTCTATTTGTCCCTTTGTAGACCATCCACTAGCTACTTAAGGTCTTATATCTCTTGATTTTCTCTCACCGTGATGGCTTTGTGTTAGCCATTTTAGCATACGGACGCCCATCTAGTCAGACATCATATTTTTCCAACCTAGTGTAGCTACACTAGGTGTAAATCTCATTTCAAAGTATCATGTCTATTCTTTGAGTTGTAATTCTGTCGATATGTGTAAAGGCCCATGTGAGCTAGCAACAACTGGCCATTTAGAAAGCCCTAGGTATAAAAGAAAACACCTTTAGTGTGAAAAGGAGGTCTTATCTTTTTAAACAAAAAGAACTCTATTGTACGTATGCTCAAGCAGCTAAGTAGCTCAAACTTGTGATCAACATATCTTGTGATTGAGTAATCCAATTTTAATTCTAAAAAGTGTAATGTGTTCCTCTTTCCATGCTCTTTCAATTAAGTGTAAGCATTGCAAATTTTGTTGTGGTTCATGACTACACGTCTATGAGCCTAATCTTCAAATTTTAGTGCTTAAATCACTATTTTTTGACGTTCAACCATACGAGAGTGTTATTAGACCTTAGGGTGATGTGTTTGGGCTATTTTCTTGCAGTTGTTGTGACTTGAATCATGATGCATCATTATCCATGTACCTTGTTAGAATGCTATCATACTTTGTAGACTTTCCCTTTAGGCCTAGTGAAGCTTCCCTTAAAGTTTTGTGACAATCCGAGTCTGTTTAGTTGATGAAATGGCCTAATGACTAAGAGTGCTGATTTTCTCATTGATGTGTATGCTTGTTAGGTTCTCTTCTTGAAGACTGACAACTTCAAAGATTCTCCGTGCCCCATCCAAGTCAATTCCCTGAGAGCTCCTAGGATGATTGCCTCGTTGAAATCTAGATCTGCCATCATAGAAAATTGATGTGGGCATTGATGGCCATTGATATTGATTGATAGATTTACTTGGCCTAAGCTGACAATTTTCCCTTGATTTGCAGCATTTAGGTCTATTTGATTTGTCGATAGTGGTTTATCTGCCAACTACTTATGTGTAGAATAATTGATGACATTGGCTCTTGCTTCAAAGTCCACAAGTGCTTGCTCTGTTGATCCATCTAGAAGCTGTATTTTGATGAGTATGTCCATGCCTCCAAGCTAATTATGCACTATTTGAATTTCTTTGATTTGAAGAGGGGCCAATTCTAGTTGTGTCTAAATTTATAAGTTCTTTCCTTGTTCTTTATGCTATAAATCCTTAGCTTTGCTTCCTCTTGAACCTTTTCTTTATTAGCCTTGGCTTGTTTCTTCCTTTCAACCACTTCATGGATCTTCCCTAGCATTTTAGTGGTTAGTGGAAAATGGTATTTCTTTAACCTGCAACCACTAATCCAATTGGAAATCTCTTCTCTCTCTAATGTAGCAAGCTTTATGGTTCCACTTGATGATATATCATGAATAAAAAATGGGCCATTACCTCCCTTCTTCAATTTTCTGGAGTGTTGTTTTAAGATGTAGACTAACACATAGTCTTTTTGTTTGAATTCCTAATTAATCACACATTGATCATGAAATTTTCTTATGCATCTTTTTTGTGCATAAATACAACTGTGACAACTCTTAATCATCTCTCATCTAGCTTCTCAAGAATTTCTAACCTATATTTTTTCTCATGACCTATTTAGTATAAGTCTTTGGCTACTCTAAGTGTTAGAATCAAAAAATCTATGGGCAATATGACATTAAGACCAAAAATTATGTGTTGTTTCAATTGATGTTTTGTATGCTACTTAGTATGCCCATAGAGCAGAATGTAGCTTTTGGTCCCAATGCGCTCTTGATTCACTTACTATCTTCATGAGCATTGTGCATAAGATTTTTTTATACTCTCAGGTTCTCCATTAGGTTGAGGGTGATAAGGCACTGATTTGCAATGAATTACCATGAATTCATCTAGAAAAAATTATATCACTTCATTTATAAAATGAGTCCCTCTATCGATAATTATTTCAATTGGTAGCCCATATCTTATAAAGATATTTTCATACAAGAATTGTGTTGTTGTCCTCACATCATTCTTTTGTGTGGCCTTTGCTTCAACCCATTTGGTCAAATAAACTATGGCCACTATGATGTATTGAGTATGTTAACGATATGTTGGAGGTGCTATAGGTACTACAAAATCTATGTCCCATTTGAAAAATGCTCTTGCCTCCATCAATGAATGTAGAGGCTTCTCTTTGCATATGTACTTTTGTTCACGGGCACTTGTCACATCTTTTCACGTAAGCTTCAACATCCATGAACAAGGTATCCACCCAATTCGTGCAACAAGAATTTCTTTTGTAGTTTTGTCAGCGAAAAAAGGTCCACCTGCTTGTCCAACATGAGCTTACTCCAAAATAGGAATATATTTGCTCTTCGTGGCGCACATCTGTAGTTAATAATCCTTTCTTCTCATGTAGAGGTGATCTTCAATGATCAACATGTATTTCTCTACTTCTATCTAAATGGATTTTCCTACCTTTGATCAACCCTTTTGGCAAGGTTCCCATTTCTAGGTCATCAATGTATGAGCTCCATTTAGGTGCTACAATGATTTTGAACAATGTCACATGTTCTAGAGGTGCTTTGGTTGCACAAATGTTACATGAACTAATATAGTTATGAATGTTTTTTTTTCATTTTGGGCCAATATATACCTAGTCTCCTATATCTATGATATGTCTACGCTTTCCTATTGTGAATCCCCCTATTTTGTACATGAGCCTGGCTCAAATACATGTGTCCTTTAATTAGCTCTATACATAGCCTCAATATACTATCATATCCTTGCTTATGTAGCCTTATGACTATTGGCCCAAGTGTTTTGGTTTCTTCAATTATGAATGGATACATGTCAAATGTGGTAATGATCCAATGGTGAGTAAAGGTATAACATGTTCACTCCACCTTGGTACCATCTCAATATTAAAAAGATATGAATCAGGAAAGTAATCATCAACCCCCATGGGTGCTTCCCCATGTGTCAATCTTGGCAAATGGTCAGCTCTCTAATGTGTGGTTCATTATTTCACCGCTACTAAGAAATAAAACTCAAGAAGTATAATGAATCATCTAACAATACCACCTACATTGCAAGGTTTGTTCACCAAGTACAATAGTGCCTGATGATACACAAAGAACACAATTTTTTTTACAAGAAGGTAGTGTCAAAACTTCTTCACATCACAAATCATTCTTAATCCTTCTCTTTTTGTGGTGATATGATTCTTTTCTACACTATTCAACTATCGACCGAAGTAATCTATAAGAAAATCCATGTTGTTCTCTCTAGGTTGTGCTAGAATGCATCTTATTGCATAAGCTGATGCATTGATGTGGACATGAAAATCCTTTTTTCAATAACAAGCTTTCAAAATTAGAGAAACAATCAAACTTTGCTTCAATTTTTGGAATGCTTCCTCATATTCATGGGTCACTTGGATTTTGTGATAAAGAAGTAGAGAGGTTTTGCAATAATTGTATACATATGAATGAATCATTGATAATATCCACAATGGCCCATAAAGGCTTGTACCTCCTTAACTTTAGTAAGTCTTTGTAGAGGAATAATAACTCAAATCTTCTCAAAATTTATAGGAATATCATTCTTGGACACAATGTGCTCTAGAATCTTTCCCTGTCTTACCATGAAGACACACTTTTTTGGATTTAAGCAGATATACTATGTTTTTCACTTTTCAAAGATCTTTTTCAAGAGTTCTATATTCTCATCTCTCAATAGAGAATGCACACATAATTCGTAATGTAAATATCTAAGAATAGTCTTAGATATTTCTTAAAGGAATGACTCATTAGCCTTTGAAATGTGATAGGGGTATTTGTTAGTCCAAATGGCATTATTTTGTAGGCAAATATGCCTCATTCTATACTAGCAAAATATGTCTTATGCTAATCCTCTAGCTATCTAGCAAGCTAGTTATAACCTGAAAAGCCATCACAAGAGCTATAAGCTTCCGTTCTTGCAATTTGCTCTATCACATGATCTATAATAGGCAAGGGATAGTTGTATCTTATAGTAGCTACATTTATCTTCTTGAGATTCACACATACTCATAAATTCTTGTTTTTCTTGGGTACTACCACAATTGGTGAAACCCAATCTGCGTGTTCAATCTCATAAATAAACCCAACCTTCTTAAGCTTGTCTATCTCCTCTTGACCTTCTTTGCAAAGGCTTTTTTATACATATAGGGACGTTGTCTGCAAGGTTTTGCATCACTCTTAAGGGATATCATGTGTTGACAAATGTCTATATCTACACCCTTACGATCTTTGTAAGACCATGCAAACACATCTCTATACTCTTTGAGCATGGCTATCAAGAGCTACTCTTCCTCCTCCATGAGGTCAGTGGTAATGTATGTGAGTTTCTATTTCTCTCTTGGTTCAATTAAGTCTATGCGCTTGACTTTCTCAAGACCATTGCAAGATGTCCCTGGTTCTTTAAGTTCCTGCATTGGTTACTAAACTACTATCTTTTAATCTTGTATTGTGTATCTCTTCTAATGAGAGGACATGTCAAATTGATCATTATTTGAGCCCCCTTTCACTCTCCATCTCAATTTTTCAAACCTCTTCCAAGGTTTGTTTTGATTTTTAATAATCCCGCATACGCTCAATTTTTGTCATCCTAGACGATGTTTCAATCGTGCCTTTGGTTTTTGATCTACTTAGTTTCTTTGGACTTTTTATCGTGATTGAAATAGATCTTGTAAATCTCCATGTGACCTTATCCTTGACACAATTTGTTTGATCCTATAAGAATCAAATACTGCAATTTATTCCTCATAAGAGGCATATGTCTTCCTATCTTTTGCTTGTGTTTCCTCACTCATTTTGCATGATACCTTTCTTGTCTTTTGGATTTTTGGTTAGAGAAATTGTAGCATATCGCCTCTTTTCCTTTGTTTTGTTTTCAGATCTACTCGATAGCTTATCCTTTCCATCTATCCCTAGAAAAGAATCATCTTATGGATCTTGGAAATCTTCCTCAATTTTGTCACTCAAATTTGTAATGGAGATCTCATAAACAATACGTTTGCACTCAATAGTTTCCTGCGTATCTAGGTCCCCGATCTCTGACCTTGATTCCATGATAGCACTCACCATTTGAAAAGTACTATATCATAGCCCTCTTTGTCACAAAATTTTGTTGGGGTGTCTAGAGTAGCCAGTATCTAGTTGTAGCCAAAGGTTTTAAACAATGCCTTGAGAAATGGTTCTAGAATGTAATCCTTATCCTCTACTCGTCTCTCTAGGATACAATCTTCTCTCGCCGAGATCTTGCATTTGGAAGCTCGACACATTGAAAGATGTGCTTTAGTCTATAACCATGAAGGTATCTCTTGCTCATTGACCGTTGTTGAGTCGAATTTCTCCATAGGAGTTTGACTAACATCTCTATAGCTATGGTCTTTTACACCGGTCCTTGTTATAATCTCTTTGTTCCTCAAGTAGATGTGGTCGTAGCCCCAATCTTGTACCATTTTAAGTTGATGCATAAATGGTCTGCCTAAAGTGACATCAAAGTTGTTGCTCTTGCCAAAATCTACTATTGCAAAGGTATGTTTATATTTATCCCATAAGAGGTTACTATAATCTATTTCAATATAACCATCTTCAAGTTGTAACTTCATTCTTGTTTCCTTAGGAGCTGATATTTGTCATTTATCCCATATCTCTTTGGTGCAAATGGCCACTCCAGCCCCGCTATCAAGTATCACAGTAGTTTTTATCCCTTTATGTTCCATCGGTAAGGTGGTATTCCTTTCTTCTCCTTCACAGTAGTCACCCACCTTGTTTATAGGTATTGGTTTTGCCTTTGGTTTGTCTTTCATGATTTTACCCATTTGATCATATAAGGGTATTCCTTGTTGAGGAATTTTCAATCCCATCTTCTTTAAGTTATTTCTAACCTCTCCCCATAGATGTGGTCTAGTTTGTAACAACTTAGAGAGAGTTATCGTGTATCGTATAAGAGTCAACATTAGTTCATGCAGGCTTTTGGTGTTCATCATCTGTTAAAATTGGCTTCCATTGTGAGGGCACTACCTTAACCTCCTTTTTTTTGTATTCTCATATAAAAGACAACAAAATTTTCAACATTTCAGGTTTACTCTCCCTAGATGCTTTTGTCCTTGCATCACCATATAGAGATTGTATGTCTCCTAGGTAAAACTCATGATTCGTGTTGATCTTAGTGATAGGTGCAAACTTGAATTACTTATCATTTCCCATAAGGCTTGTGGCCAAGGCTCTTTCACTTCAAGAATTGATATCATCACTTGTGACTTTAAGTCATCCGTGGTATAAGCCACTACCCTACTATCCCTTTTGGGGGAATTTCAAACTCCGACAAAAAAATTCCAAGAAATCTTAAAATCAAGCAGAGCCAAACATGATCAATATAAAGGCAAACCATAAAAGGTATTTGCATAGCAAAAAGGATACAATAGTTTAGCTATCTATAATTGTCCTAAAACACCTCTATCCCCCCATCCCCCACCCCCACCCCAAGGATATGAGGACTCACCACCTTATGATACTCCTTGTTCAAGGATAGGGTTATGAAGATTCAAAGGTCAATCACTAGCTTATGAGACGACCATACTGTTCAAAGCAACACCCTAGTCCTTTTTGGAAGATGGTAGGTCACACAACTATTATGAGAGGAAAGCGAAGGGTGTCGAGCAGGCACATAGATCAGCCGCTCTTATCATCTTTTAAGATAATGATGAAGATATCTTTTTGTGTGTTGGTTGAGTTGCACAGTGCATTTGGAAACCACATGAGCATAGACCCTTTTCAATAGTTTGAGTGGGGTGTGTGGAGGTAGGCTGAGTTGCACAGTCATTGGAAATCCCCCTAGGATAGAGACCCTTGTAGATAATTTGAAAGGGGTGTGGATGTTGGTTGCTTCTTCAAGGGTGGCCCCTAGCATAGTCTGGCAAGCGTAGATTCAATTAGACGAGAAAAAAGTTGCAGGAGGGCATGGAAGGTGTAGTGTCAGTTGAGATGGAGTGCATGCCAAGTTAATCAAGGGCGTGGAGAAATTCCAACCCTCTTTGAAAATATGTATATTCAAAATTGGCATTTGACGACAAAGAAATGCTTTGAAACATCTCTGGAAACAAAATCACGCTTCACGGGAACATATGTGGCCTTGGTCATGTGAACTGGCTCTTTGTTTTCAAAACTAAAAAAAAAAGATTTGGCATTGTCTGTGTCGCAGAGAAATTTTTGTCGCCTCTTTGTCTCTCTCTATTGTGCTGGTGTGCATGTCAGGCATTGAATGGAGGTCATTACCATGTCAGATTTCTCTCTCTCTCTTAATCTCAGCTCTCTCTCTCTCTCACACACACACACACACACACATCTGCCAGTCAGGCAAGCAACCCCTCTCTCTTCTCTCTCTATGTGATTTGTCTACAACGAGGGGAAAGACAATGCAACAAGTTGAGCAAAGAGCAATGAGAGAGTGATATGAAAAATGCTCCAGAGAGGCAATGGTGAATGGTGGGGACTATGAATGGCTCTTTGTGTGTGGCTCAAATCACAAGATTTGACAAGAGAAATCGATAAGATAATTGCAACTACTACAGATAGAGAGAGGGATTAAAGACATGAGATATTGGAGGTGCAACTATAGGCAAGAGCTCAAGGCGGGCAATGGGGAGGTGGAACGGGCCTGCGTAGGGGGCGTGATGGTGACGGTCCATGAGTTTTAAATCAATGAATTCTTTCAATTAGGCTATGGGCATGTGAGGTTTAGTTTTCCATTAGCTGAGCCGACCATGTTTGATGTGAGGCATCTTTTCACATTTTTCCACTGGCTTTGTACTCTAACTATGCCTAAAAAGGCATAGTCACTAAACTATGCCTGGCCACTACAAGTCTGTGCTAGCTTTCTCTTTCCTTCCTTCACCTTGCTCTTCCTTTGTCTACCTACTGCAAATGGTGAATGTTGTGAGCTCTTGTCAGAAACTATCGAGACTTATTTGTAGCTAAGTTATAACTAATCCTCACATGATCATGCCCTTAACCCAGGCCTCACATGACCATGCCCTTAACCCACTAGAATCTATTTGAAATAGTCCGCACAAGTGTAGACTATTTCACATAGGTTTTTATTTGGGATTATTTGTGTGTTTGTGTTTGTGTGTGTGTGTGTGTGTGTGTGTGTGTGTGTGTGTGTGTGTGTGTGTGTGTGTGTGTGTGTGTGTGTGTGTGTGTGTGTGTGTGTGTGTGTGTGTGCGCGCGCGCGCGTGTGTGTGGAGAGAGAGAGAGAGAGAGAGAGAGAGAGAGAGGAAGGAACATTGCTCTACTCAATTCAAACTCTTCAATAAGAAATACATTCTCATAAATTGTCTTGGCAAGTTTTCCATCATCTTGAAATGTGGCCTCTACAACCCAAACTTCACTTGTTCGTGTTTTTGAGTCTCAATTATTAGATGCATTGAGAGTTGCTCTTTCTCACTGACAGCCATGGAGTGAACTTTATGATCGCTTCTCTTTTGTAAAACTAGTTTCTTTGCTTGTATCTGATAGAGCAATTGGTTCTTTTTAGTATACCCTCGATGACAGAGAAGTTATGGGGATAATGACGGTGTTATTGGTTTTTGTGGTGTTCTTAACAAATTTGGAATCGTTGTTGATTTTATCTCTTTTACTCGGGTCTCTTTTGGTACTCATAATCTTGACCAAGCTATTGAGCCATTCATGCTAGACCAAGACCACACAACATGTTTACTACTCTTTGTTTTCAAAAACTTAAAAAAACCCTCCTAGAGCTGCTGAACTCACTCAAATATTCCTAAAGGTAAGGTATTTATAATGGCTTCAAAAAATAAAAATCACAACATAGTGCAAGGACATTGTAAGGCTGAAGGAATAATAAAGAAGAAGAAAAACACAGATGCAGCAACATGAAGTCGACCACCTCTTTATATGGACACAAAAAGGCTTTTGGCTTTCCACCTTCACGGGTCATTTCACTTCCTAAACGCACCCTTAACTTACATGCTTAAGATGTTTTGAAAGTTTTTATTTTTCCAAAATTGGCCAGACCTAATCACTCAAATAAATTTGCTCAATTTTAGGACTTGCTCAACCTTGCTCGATGTTTGGTAGGATCCCTATTTTCCAATGGTGACTTTGTTTCTAGTTTCATTTGATCATTTTTTTTGTTTCTCCATTTTGTGGATTAATACGTCCAACTTAGGGACGATGTGTTTCTCTAGCTCCATTAGAGCTTGAGCTGTCTCTATGAGCCTTTTGCACTTATCGAGTCTTTGTTTCTCACTTTCTGGATGCGGATATGTCAATGATCTCTGTTTCATACCACTCCTTCAATTTGATCCATGTTTTCCTTTTCTTGCTTTAGATGCTCTTAAATTTGTTGCATATGAGTTTCTAAGGCAGTTTGCTCTTTTATCCTTTTGGCTTTCATTTTGTCTCATTTAGCTTTCCATTATGCAGGATTGTTTTCACCCTTGTGGGGATAACTCCTTGTCCAATGATCACCTCTATATTCATAGCACTCACCTGCCTATTGGGATGCTTGTGGAGCCCCCATTGGCTATCTTAACCTAGGAGGATAATCCCTAGGTTTAAAATTTTGGTTTGCTATGAACATGAGCATGTTCTCATCTATCATATAGTGATTTTTGGTTGATTGTGCAACATATGATGGCTGTACAAAATCATTTGTACTAATCAAAGAAGGATGAACTTCTTCAACATACACGTTACTCTTAGGTTCTTTCTCAAAAGATTCAATCAAATCTTCATAGTGTGAAGTTGATGGTAGCATTCTCTGACTTGCAATTGTTTCTATAGGCTATGTAGATCTCACAATCATTCGGTTGTCTTGAGGTAAAGGAGGTTGTTGACCCAATTAGTGGTTGAGGTTTGTCACCCCCTTGGGCTATGTTGTTCGAGACTATTTGGTGTTTTGATGGTGGTGGCAATGGATGCACCCCCAAAGGTCCGTATGGCCTTTTCCTCATGCAATTCTTGTTATAAAGACACTCACTTGTTTTGTGGTTGGTCCATTTTTGCTCAATAGAACACCACTTCAAGATACATTGAGAATTTACAGTTGGTAGTCTTGAATGAGTGTTACACCATGGGGTGAATGATCCCTCCACAAGTGTCACATATCCTCATTTATTGTTGTCGTATATTTGGGTTCTATCTATAGCCTTGGTTCATTCTCCATACCACTCCTTTAGCCAATTAATCAATGTTTGGCATCGTAGGAAATTGAACCATTTTGTTGTGGATTCACTCATTGTAAAAGAGGCACTAGTAGTGACACACTCTGCATCTTCAATCCCCTCTCCTTAGGCCTTACAATTATCAACTAGATATAAAGCTCTCTAGTGCCTTGCTCAAACATCTTTCAAATGCAAGTCCTTCATAAGAGTTTCTTTCCTCAAGCCCTCTATAAAGAGAATTACTAGCCTCTCATCTTGTGGTAACTCTCTCACAGGATACCTCTATATACTATTTGAAGCGAAGAGAAGCTTCCTTCACTTTCTCGTTCTCTTTTTTCTTAAAAGTATATATTTGGGACATGGTATAATGTTTGATTCCCCTTTTAGAGAATCCTTCATCAAATTCATGCAAAATTTGCTTTATGTTTGGGAAATCACCTCTGTTCAATGGTTAGAACCATGTCAATGTTGTTCCTTCCAATGTTAGCATGAATCCTTCATATTGCAAGAGGAAATTTGCAATCTATTTATCTTTGAAAACTAGTTTGAAGAGTGAGACATGAGCATATGGATCTTCCAATCCATTGTACTTTTTGGAAACACACTTGTATACCTGTGATGGTCACATTTCTTATGTTTTGACAACCGTCTCAAAACTCTTGGCTCTTGTGCTAGGGTGTGTCTAGCCTCATAACCCCACCAAGAAGTCTAGTTGGATTTTTTTATACGAATCTCTCCTCTAGACGCACATCTCTTGCGTCTGCCAAGGAAATTAGATATCTCATTGTATATATCATACTAGGAGCTTCATTGCCCCTATGGGTAGTCATTAGAACCTTTGAACCCAAGGATCCCATCAGTCTAAGCATTGAAAACTACTATTGACTCATTGAATCAACAATTCTTGATCTCTCTGGACTCAATCTTCCTGTCTCTAGTCTGGATACAATAGGTATAGTTGTACTAGGAGTGATATAATATTGGTGGAGTGGGCCTCCAAAATATGGTCACATTTCTTGTGTTTTGACAACTGTCTCAAAACTCCTGGCTCTTGTGCTAGGGTGTCTCTAGCCTCATAACCCCACCAAGAAGTCTAGTTGGAGATCTTTCTACGAATCTCTCCTCTAGACGCACATCTCTTGCGTCTGTCAAGGAAATTAGATCTCTCATTGTATATATCATACTAGGAGCTTCACTACCCCTATGGGTAGTCATTAGAACCTTTGAACCCAAGGATCCCATCAGTCTAAGCATTGAAAACTACTATTGACTCATTGAATCAACAATTCTTGATCTCTCTGGACTCAATCTTCCTGTCTCTAGTCCGGATCCAATACAATAGGTACAGTTGTACTAGGATCCATATATATTGGTGGAGTGGGCCTCCAAAATATAAGGTTCTCTTCGATCTACTATCGAGTACCTACACCCATACTTGTCAAGCATGATTATACGAGTGTCTCTCCATTCAGTGTAAGTAAAAACATAAAATCTTCTATGCTCCGACAAAACTCCTATGTAGGGTTCATTGCATTTGTAATAATGCATTTGTTCACCATTACTGTAATTGTACAGGCCTATGTGGGTATTATTCATGTTGACTCATTTTTCATCTTTACACGAGCTTCACACGCCTTACTTTGGTATTTGTCTTGTCCAACTTAGGCAGCTTATCTTCCAACTCTACGTCAACTTTATCTTTTCTTTGTGTGCCGATCATTCCCCATTTTTCCAGGGATTTGTTGCGTGAATGTATCTTACAGGAACCCTCCTAGTCAGAAACACTATTGCAAGCCATATTTTTGATGCAATATATCTCATTTTTTTGGAAAGCCTTGTAAATGAATCCATGTATTTTGATCCAAAACCTATGAAACTCTAGATCTTGTACTAAATACTTAACAAGCCAAAAGCTTTCAAGACATGTCATCACAATGCGATTTGGTGGTGGAACATGGATCACAATTCATGTTCCCCAACATCTCAAAATGGGACCAAGAGCTGCCCATAGTTAGATCAAGGCTTGGGAAAGTCAACCCTCAAGTTTGAGAAAAAAGGGACACTATTTGATCACAAGACCCTAAATTCTCAGGAAATCAATCTCCAAATGATTATTTTGATCTAGGCAAAGGAAAATGTTGCAAAATCTCAAAAGTTGGTCACCAAATGCTTTAAGAACATGCCTAGATGCTTCCCCACAAGTTCTGTGTGAACTCGGTTCCAAACATGGATCACGATCAATGACCCCCAGGTGAAAATTGCCAGATTTTGGGGGAGTATAGTATGTCAAAGGCATATAACGTGTGATAAAATTCTAGAAGATGGGGAGGTTTCCAAGGATTTGCAACTTCAGAGTCTTAATGTGCTATAAGTTAGGGTTTTGAAAAAAAAAGACCTTAAAGTAGAGTTGGAACATGTTGTATGCTCAATGAGTCAAAGAATAGCCATTAGATGCTTGGAAAAAGCACAAAACTTGATAGCGAGGCCAAAAGGGTCAATAAGAGTCAGAATGAAGTGAGAATTGAAGGATAAGCAGATATAGAGGAGTTGTTCAACATCAAAGCATCAAATCAACAAAAATCAACACCTATTCACCAGAGGAATGCACCAAAGTGGGATCCAAAACACAGGTATGATCAAAGTCAAAAAAATAGTGCCATTAATTGGGAAACTGGGTTAACTTGGTAGATATAGATCTAAATTTGAAAATATTTCACCAGTGCTCTAGGATTAGCTATAGGAACCCATGTACCTTTTTCAAATTTCTTGACCAAAATCAAGTCCTCACGATCTACATGCCATATGAAGTTCAACCCTAAATTTTGAAGTCATTTGAAACCCAAAATCCTTGTGAAAATCCCAAAATTCTCTAAGTTAGTAGAAGAATTACAAAAATTGACTTGATGACAAAACCATAGATCCAAATCACATTTGTTTTTACCCACAACATGCCTTGATCATGTTGAATCGGATGGTGCCAAAATCACTCAAAGATGTGTTCCAACACGAATTGCGGTTCATGTATCTTGGTCTAGAAATGACTTGAACCAACTTGCCCTAGTGCCTAGAGTTGTCTTAGATATACCGGTGAAGTTTGGTCAACTTTGGATCTCTTTTGCTTAAGTTATGCTCTGTAAGATCCCTAATTTTTGGGTCTCTTCTACAAATAAGAAAAATAGCTTTCAATATCTATTTCGCCAAATTTTGACGTAAGATGCTTGATTGATAGTATTGGAAGGTTCTAAAGTAAAAAGCAAGGCCGTTTCCATATTCCAGTAGGTTAGATGGACGTTTGGTGCAGTTTTGGAAAAATCCGTTATTTTTAGCTTTTTCATGCTATTTATGCTTTTTTTGCAAAAAGCAAGATCGGATCCTTGATCTACGTGTTCCAGGGAAGCTATGGTCCAATTTTATAAAAATCTTGTGTTTGACTGCTTTTCACGCTATTTATAGCTTTTCATAATTTTTAGTGCTTTTTAGTGAAAAGCAAGTCCGCTTTCTTATTCGAGTGGATGAGGAGAACCCATGGTTCGATTTTAGAAAAAAAAAATCTTTTCTTTTTACGTTATTTTTAGCTTTTCATGCTTTTGACGTTTTTGAAAAGCAATGCGCTTTTTATGATGACCTAAAGATAAAAATATTAATTCTAGTCTCCGTCAGATTTAAAAATGATCACCCGGAGCAAAAACAAGACCAAACGGGATTTTTACGGGAATTAATTTTATAAAAAGCGGTACCATAAATATGCCGGGGCAGTACGAGTAAGTCATAATTATGTCAGGACAGTACGAGTAATTCATAATTATGTCGGGCCATTACGATGCAGCATAGTCTAGCTAGGATTTCCATTAGTTGGCCGGATACTGTTCGGTTGGCCAATTTTACTGTAAAAATTGAATGGTAAGTGGGAGAGTTGACCACCGAAAGCAAAGGCTTGTTTTTAGGAAAGTTCCTGAAAGCAAGAAGCTATTTCTAGCTGCAAAACTAGCGCTATCTTCAGCTTAGGACACACTTCGGGCAGTTGTATAACCTATAAATTGGCATAGAGTGCTCAATTTTTAGTGCCGTCTATTGCATCTACTACCGCAAGGCTATACGTATCTATTATGCGAAGTGGTGTAAGATCTTCATCACCATCTCCATAAGCTCTTCTCTCTTTGGAAGAAGAAGAAGAAGAAGAAGGATACTCTCTCTCTCTACTTGCTTATTATCTCCTCTAGTTTCACGGCGTACGCGCTCTACGAAAGCTTTCGTGGTGGATACCCCTACATAGCTCTCATCACCGCTCTCTTGTGACAAAGCAAGAAGCCTTTCGACAGCCCCTAATCAATTCTAAAGCACGGCGAGAAGCTCTAAACTCCATAGTCATCATCATCTCTCTCTCTCTCTCTCTCTCTCTCTCTCTCTCTCTCTCTCTCTCTCTCTCTCTCTCTCTCTCTCTCTCTCTCTCTATGTTGTTTTTCTAAGTAGTCACCCTCTTGATGATTGTTTTTTCCGTATACGAGTGCATGTATGGATTAACCGAGTACATACAAAGTTTTTCCATGATTATTTCATCATGTTTAACATGTTCATTTATGCACACGATGCGTCTATGATCACGTGTGTGCATAAAAGGCGCTTTTCGTTTCACGTCATAGAGGCAGTAGGAACACTGTTTTGGTCATAAATCACAAACCGTTATGAATCAGCCCGAACCCTTTATACTAGAGATAAAACACATCATTTGAAACATTTTCTCTTGAGGTTTCATGTGAAAAACACGCACGAGCTAAGAGATATGGTAAATAAACAGCTTGTTGCCCACTGCACAAGCAATTTTTTTGTCCTCTAGGCTCCTTGGAGAACCACTATATAGATTCTCCGGATGAGCAAACCCACTTAGCCAATTGAAAAACTTGATGAAACTTGACGATACATGACTTTAGGTCTCCATTATCACTTCGGGAATGCGAGTTATTAATTGTCCTATAACTGGTTTTACCTACACATATAGGGGTGCTTCCAAGGGGGGTACCATATGACGTCGTGAGTTAACCAAACTGTTTTCATATGTTTTATGGTTTATTTTGGTGAGTTGATTTCAACTATTAGATGGCCATAAATTTATGTGAGAGTATATGGCTAAAAATCCCGAACCGCAGAGGCAGATATGATTAAAGTAGTTTTTTTTTCGGGTTACCGTTTGTTGTGTGAGTACCTTATGGGTGAAGTGATGTGATAGAGTGATAGTTTATACTATGGATCTGAACTTGATGCATTCTTTTGAGGTCAAACAATTTCATTTGTATGTTTTGTATACTCCCAAAAATGCTAAAAACTTGTTTTTTGCATATGTGTGAAGTTATGGTTTATGGTTGACCTAAAGGTCGGAGCTGTTTTACATCATGTTTATTGTGTTGGAATGTTATCATATGATGTATAGAAACTTATGGATTGATGGGGATGCCTCATATGCATGGTTATGATTGCTTTCCACCTTTCTAGGTCAAAAATTAGCTTTATGTGTTAGAGAGGTGAAGTGCAGATGTGATGCATCAACTTTGCATGGTTGGATGTTGTCAAAATTTGATTTTGCTATCATGATTAGTTTCTCATCGAACTCTTTTTATGCATGAAAGAATCGTGTCTTAAGAGTCACATGTGTGTGGACTCTAATTGATTGCAGGGGATGTGTCAAACACCAAGTGTGGGAGTTGGTTCAATGTGATTATGATTTATGGTTAAGGATTGATATTCCCTCATGGATTATGGTTGAAATTTTATAGTGGAAGCCGGTGTTGCTTATGGTTTTTTTTTTTTTGGTTATGCTGGCGAAATGTTGTAGAAAGTTTTGCAGCTAGGTTATGTTTTAAAGTGGTTATGCAAAATTGGTCGCGCCTCACCCGAGTTGGGTGGAGGGCTCACCCGTGCGATGTGATTGGATTATTTCATCATGTTTAACAGGTTAATTTATGCACATGACGCGTTTATGATCACGTGCATGCATAAAAAGCGCTTTTTGTTTCACGTCATAGACAGTAGGAACACTATTTTGGTCATAAATCACAAACCGTTATGAATCAGCCCGAACCCTTTATACCAGAGATAAAACACATCATTTGGAATATTTTCACTCTTGGGTTTCATGTAAAAAACACGCACAAGCTAAGAGATATGGTCAAAAAACAGCTTGCTACCCATTGCCCACTGCTCTGAAAGGATCCCAAATACCAGCAGGTGGTAGGGTATCAACCCCAACCATACCAGTTTAAGTGCCACGCCACTTCGATGCCCAGCATCGGGTGTTTAGGCCAAGACAAAGCAAGATCCCCAACACGTTAGCCGTGTAGGTCGTTCAACCCCCGACGCACTAACCGTGTAGATGAGCCTAACAAAAAGAAGAAGACCTAGGTCACACCCCCGATCCAGCAAAGCCCCAGTTCAGCGACCCTTTAGTCTAAGGCTAAGCGATGTAGGTGATCCTAGTCTTGTACCAACGCTGCCATGAGAAACATAACACATGAGTCCAATCACAATAGCACTTTCCAGATGCACAAACAATTCCTTTTCCAAACAATTAGACTATACAGGGTCTCTACCCTTACACGTCTACCATAAACCATCTTGATCACTTCATAATCCAATCCAAAACCCATAAACCATAAACCATAATCCAATCACATCACACGGGTGAGCTCTCCACCCTACTTGGGTGAGGCTCGACCAATCCTGCATAACCATTTTAGAACATAACATGGCTGCAAAACTTTCGGCATCATAACTAAATCCAAAAAAAAAACCATAAGCCACACCGGTTTCCACCATAAAATATCAACCATAATCTATGAGGGAATCTCAGCCCTTAACCATAAATCATAATCACACTGAACCAACTCCCACACTTGGAGTTTCACATATCCCCTGCAACAATCAATAGGAGTCTACACACATGTGACCCTTAAGATGTGATTCTTTCATGCATAAAAAGAGTACGACCAGCGACTAATCATGATCTAAAAATCCCATTTTCACAACATCCAACCATGCAAAGTTGATGCATCACATCCGCACTTCACCACTCTAGCACATAGAGCTAGTTTTGACCTAGAAAGGTGGAAGCAATGACAACCATGCATAAGAGGCATCCACATCAATCCATGAGTTCCCATACATCATATGATGACATTCAAACACTATAATCATGATGCAAAACAACTTCGACCTTTAGGTCAAACATAAACCATAACTTCACACATATGCAAAAACAACTTTTTTGACATTTTTGGGAGCATGCAAAACATGCAAATGGAAGTGCTTGACCTCAAATCAATGCATCAAGTTCAGATCAATAATGTAGACTATCACTCCATCACTTCACATTGACCATATGATAGTCACACAACAAACGGTAACCTCCAAAAAAAGTCACTTTATCCATATCTGCCTATGTGGTTCGGAATGTTTAACCATATACTCTCATGTAGTTTTAGGGCCATTTAATAATTGAAATCAACTCACCAAAACAAACCATAGAACATATCAAAATGGCTCGGTTAACTTACGACGTCAGATGGTATTCCCCTTTGATAGCACTCCTACGCGTGTAGGTAAAACTGATAATAGAGTGATTAATAACTCGCATTCCCGAAATGATAACGGAGACCTAAATTCATTTATCATCAAGTTTTATCAAGTTGTTCAATTGGTCAAGTGGGTTTGCCCATCTAGTGAATCCATATAGTAGTTCTCCAAGGAGCCTGGAGTCAAAAATTTTGGTTGTGTAGTGGGCAGCAATCTGTTTTTTACCATATCTCTTAACTCATGCGTGTTTTTCACATGACACATAAAAAAGAAAATATTCTAAATGATGTATTTTATCTATGGTATAAAGGGTTTGGACTGATTCATAATAATTTGTGATTTATGACCAAAACAGTATTCCTATCGCTTCTTTGACGTGAAATGAAAACCGCGTCTTTATGCACGTGTGTGACTATAACACATCATGTGCATAAATCAACGTGTAAGACATAATGAAACAATCATGAGGCAATCTCATATGTACTTGGTTAATCCGTACATACACTCGTATACATAAAAAGCAATTACCGAGAGGGTGACTACGTAGAAAAAGCGACATAGAGAGAGAGAGAGAGATGATGACAATGAAGTTTATGGTTTCTCACCGTGCTCTTGGATTGATTTGGAGTTGTCAAAAAGCTTCTTGATTTTCCGCAAGAGAGCGGTGATGAGAGCTACGTAGAGGTATCCGTCACAAAAACTTCCGGAGAGCGCGTACACCTTGAAACGATAGAGAAGATAATAAGCAATTAAAGAGAGAGAGTATCTTCTTCTTCTTCTTCTTCACGAGAGAGAAGAGTTTATGGAGATGGTGATGAAGAGCTTACACCACTCTGTATAATAGATAAGTAAATTCTGACGTCAAAGCAAGAGAGCTTCCGCGTCTGAGAGTGTATCTGTCCTCCTCAAAGTGAAAGAAGAGAGGTCTTTATATAGGCTCTCAAGGCCAAAAGCACTAGCTAAGAATAGAGTGAGGCAAGGAGAGACAAGTTCACGCACGTTCGTGGCTTACTATTATTATCAAAAAAAAAAAAATCTGAGGACACGGATTTCTATGCGCGATTTAGAGACTCTAAAAAACAGCTTGGCTTCCAAGAAAAGAGTTCTAAACTAAGCTCCTCCTCTCTTTTCTAAAAAGACTCTTTCTTTTCTAAAAACAAGCCTTTGCTTTTTGGTGGTCAACTCTCCCCCTTACCATTCAATTTTTACATTAAATTTGATCATCCAAACAGTATCTAACCAACTAATGAAAACCGTACCTAAACTACGCCACACCGTAACATTGGACATAATTATGACTTTCCAATACTGTCAATCAAAACTCGACGAAATAGATATTAAAAGTTATTTTTCTTTTTTTTAAAAGAGACCCAAAAATTGGGAATCTTACATCCTTCCACACTTGAAAAATTTGAGGTGTCCTCACCTCGACATGAATAACAATTGAGTAAGCATAAAGCCTTCGATAGACATATGCTAAACTGACTATCCTATTTCTCAATCATTGGTATTAGCAGGAACTCCATTTCCTCTAGGAGGCATGATGTATTTCTGCATCATGTCAAATCCAAAATCTTATTAACAATATATTACATTAATCTTCCCGCATTATGAGTCAAAAAGGGTGGGCGGGAGGGAAAAATTTTAACCATAATTTTCTAAGGACTGGGTAGTCATTTACACCCCATTGAAACGCAAGATCTAGTTTACGAGACGTTAGAAGTCACCCGCAAAGTTCATTACTAAAACAATCATTCAAATAAAAATCTTGATACACTTGTTGAACACTTCAATCTCTTTACCATAACTCAAACCAAGCACTTCCACTCAAGAAGACAAGTCAAACAAGTACCATCAATCAATGTCACTTATAGATGCATCATGAATACAATATCCTTTCTCAAACAGCATGCATGAATGAGTGCATGATGCATAACTAGCCCGACTAGTATCAGGCTTTAGGCTATCCCTATAACCTTCAGCATTTTTCTCTCATATCAGGTGAGAGATACCCCTCCCCAGGGGTCTATGCACAGTATATAAAATTTACACCTTTATACAATTTTCAATATACATCAGAGTTACGGAAGCATTTGTATAGGGGAGGAGTTCTCAGCGCCCGACCAAGCATGGAGTTTAGGCCATGAGCCGGACTGCATCCAGAGGTACCTAGTGACTAGTGCTACCCTTGAATGGGTATTATAAATGTAAGCCTACTCAAGAAAAAAAAATTGTGGAGGGTGAATATATGTATACACCATGTTGCAAGAAGAGAGAGAGAGAGAATATAGTGGAGGGTGAAATAGAGTGCACAGATACATGAAAAAATTGACAACAGAGAATCTTTAAATGCCCATCTAAATGGAACAAGAAACCATGTATTAATGCAATGACAAAATCTGAATATACCATAACATCAAAAAAAATTATGACAAAATAACTAGCAAAGCACCGGACCCTGTGTAGGGATTGATCGGTCCATCCATCCACTTCGGCTCTACTATGGACAGAGAGAATTTCACTTCGTCGGGAGCGAGCCAGAACACCTCCATCCTACCAGAGCTAGACATAGGTGAGGCCGCTTCGCCTCCCTCCATGAACCTGAGCTCTGAAAGGATCCCAAATACCAGCAGGTGGTAGGGTATCAACACCAACCATACCAGTTTAGGCGCCACGTCTCTTTGATGCCCAGCATCGGGTATTTAGGCCAAGCCAAGGCAAGATCCCCGACACGTTAGCCGTGTAGGTCATTCAACCCGCGACGCACTAATCATGTAGATGAGCCTAACAAAAAGAAGAAGACCTAGGCAACACCCCCGATCCAGCAAAGCCCCAGGTCAGCGACCCTTTAGTCTAAGGCTAAGCGATGTAGGTGATCCTAGTCTTGTAGCAACGCTGCCATGAGAAACATAACACATGAGTCCAATCACAATAGCACTTCCCAAATGCACAAACAATTTCTTTTCCAAACAATTAGACTATACAGGGTCTCTACCCTTACACGTCTACCATAAACCATCTTGATCACTTCATGATCCAATCCAAAATCCATAAACCATAAACCATAATCCAATCACATCACACGGGTGAGCTCTCCACCCTACTTGGGTGAGGCACGACCAATCCTGCATAACCACTTTAGAACATAACATGGCTGCAAAAATTTCGGTAGCATCTCGGAAGCATAACTCAATCCATTAAAAAAAACCATAAGCCACACCGGCTTCCACCATAAAATATCAACCATAATCCATGAGGGAATCTCAGCCCTTAACCATAAATCATAATCACATTGAACCAACTCCCACACTTGGAGTTTGACATATCCCCTGCAATTAATCGGAGTCTACACACATGTGACCCTTAAGATCCCTTAAGATGTGATTCATTCATGCATAAAAAGAGTCCAATCAACGACTAATCATGATATAAAATCTCAATTTTCACAACTTTCAACCATGCAAAGTTGATGCATCACATCCGCACTTCACCACTCTAGCACATAGAGCTAGTTTTGACCTAGAAAGGTGTAAAGCAATCACAACCATGCATATGAGGCATCCACATCAATCCATGAGTTCCCATACATCATATGATAACATTCGAACACCATAATCATGATGCAAAACAACTTCGACCTTTAGGTCAACCATAAACCATAACTTCACACATATGCAAAAACAACTTTTTTGACATTTTCAAGAGCATGCAAATGAAAGTGTTTGACCTCAAACCAATGCATCAAGTTCAGCTCTATAATGTAGACTATCACTCCATCATGTCACATTGACCATATGATACTCACACAACAAATGGTAACCTCCAAAAAAAATCACTTTATTCATATCTGCCTATGCGGTTCGAAATGTTTAACCATATACTCTCACATAGGTTTAGGGCCATCCAATAATTGAAATCAACTCACCAAAACAAACCATAGAACATATCAAAACGGCTCGGTTAACTCACGACGTCATATGGTATCCCCCTTTGATAGCACTCCTACGCGTGTAGGTAAAACTGATAATAGAGTGATTAATAACTCGCATTCCCGAAATGATAACGGAGACCTAAATTCATTTATCATCAAGTTTTATCAAGCTGTTCAATTGGTCAAGTGGGTTTGCCCATTCGGTGAATCCATATAGTAGTTCTCCAAGGAGCTTGGAGTCAAAAATTTTGGTTGTGCAGTGGGCAGCAATTTGTTTTTTGACCATATCTCTTAACTCATGCGTGTTTTTCACATGACACATAAGAGAGAAAATGTTCTAAATGATGTGTTTTATCTATGGTATAAGGGTTTGGGCTGATTCATAATAGTTTGTGATTTATGACCAAAACAGTATTCCTACCGCTTCTTTGACATGAAACGAAAAGCACTTCTTTATGCACGTGCGTGACTATAACGCATCATGTGCATAAATCAACGTGTAAGACATGATGAAACAATCATGAGACAATCTCGTATGTACTTGGTTAATCCGTACATACACTCTTATACAAAAAAACAATCACCGAGAGGGTGACTACGCAGAAAAACGACATAGAGAGAGAGAGATGATGACAATGAAGTTTATGGTTTCTCACCGTGATTTCAATTGATTTGGGGTTGTTGCAAGGCTTCTTGCTTTGCCGCAAGAGAGCGGTGATGAGAGCTACGTAGAGGTATCCGTCACAAAAACTTCCAGAGAGCGCGTACACCGTGAATCGAGAGAGAAGATAATAAGCAAATAAAGAGAGAGAGTATCCTTCTTCTTCTTCTTCACGAGAGAGAAGAGTTTATGGAGATGGTGATGAAGAGCTTGCACCACTCCGTATAATAGATAAGTAATTCTGACGTCAAAGCAAGAGAGCTTCCGCATCTGAGAGTGTATCTATCCTCCTCGAAGTGAAAGAAGAGAGGTCTTTATATAGGCTCTCAAGGCCAAAAGCACTAGCTAAGAATAGAGTGAGGCAAGGAGAGACAAGTTCACGTACATTCGCGGCTTACTATAATTTTTTTTAAAAATTTAAATTAATTTTTTTTTTTGAGGACACGGATTTCGATACGCGATTTAGAGACTCTAAAAAGATGCTTGGCTTCCAAGAAAAGAGTTCTAAACTAAGCTCCTCCTGTCTTTTCTAAAAAGACTCTTTCTTTCCTAAAAACAAGCCTTTGCTTTTTGGTGGTCAACTCTCCCCCTTACCATTCAATTTAAACATTAAATTTGATCATCCAAACAGTATCTAACCCACTAATAAAAACCGTAGCTAAACTACACCACACCCTAACATCCGACATAATTATGACTTTCCAGTACTGTCAATCAAAATTTGACAAAATAGATATTGAAAGTTATTTTTCTTATTTTTAAAAGAGACCCAACAATTGGGGATCTTACAGAGTAGCTATAGCGAGCAACAAAACAAGGGGAAATCGGTAGCTTTACATAAGTGCAGATCATGTGGAGAGAGTAAAGAGGGGAGCAAAATCCACAGTAGCAAATCAAGCAAGGCAAGGAGAGTTGTTCATTGCAAAGCCTTGGAGCTTGAGATCCACACACACACACACGGAGCTTTAGAGCCACACATGCACACATTCCCACTCAGCTTCGTCAGTTGACAGTTTGTAGACAGAGGCAATAAAAATCAAAGTTTCTTAAAGTGACTTACACACTAGTGTGTGCAAGCGGCCTTTCACATGTGTACACAAAGTGTGTTGCACACACACACACACACACACACGAGTCAAAGATGTGTGAGAGAGATTTTCTCACGGTGGGAGAGCATAGCTGTGAGAGAGAGTGCAAACAAGAGTGTGAGTGTGTGTGTGTGTGTGTGTGTGTGTGTGTGTGTGTGTGTGTGAGAGAGAGAGAGAGAGAGAACAGGGATTTGACATTGACACCTCGTCATCGGGATCGGAGACTCCCATCCAATGGTAGGAGGCGGTCTTGACATCAGCGATTCACCACCGACATCGGCAATAGAGTATCGGCTCTCAGCTATAGTCTCTGACATTCTCTCTTGACATTAGAGCCATTCTGACACCGACTTCAGGGATTTTCAACATCAACAATTTACCCCAGCTTTCTTCTCAAAACCTCCCATTATGCAACAGATTTTTGACATCTGACCTTGACACTAGCCTTCCCACGGATGAGCGTTTTCTCATGGATGGTTGTGCTTGCGACATGCGCGGGTGGGGTACCTCTATCATAGAGAAGTGACACCCGACATTGGCACGGAGTGCACCGATTACACTCTACAACAAAGTTTTCAGCTTTGACTTCTTTGGTGGCTACTTGACTAGCACATTTTCTTCCAGCGGCGGAAATCGGCATTGACATTTCCATTCTACACCAACATGCAGGTTTATAGGGGGCTTTCAAGCCCACATACAGCTATTTCTCTAGGTTTTTAGAAGTTTACAGGCACAGTGCCTTCACATGCAATTTTGGCAACGGTTCCTTTCCAGATGAATATGCATTCACATATGCTTGTTTATTTGAGCACACATAGTGCTATTGAGCTCTTTTGAGAGAAGATATCCCTGTAGGGATCCTTTTTATTGCACACAACAGTTCTTGTTGCCTGTTTGAGCGCGATTACTCATGTACGTTGAGTTGTGGTTACTGCCTATTGTACTTTGTGTGGAGCCATTTTTGGGCTATTTTGGCAGTTTTCCTGGCCGTTTCTGAGATTCGGACTGGAAGAACCCTTTTTGAGACTGTGGCTAGTCCTTTGAATGTGCTTTAGCCTTTGGAGGGTCGTTGCATGAGGTTTCCTTTGAGCTAGGGTGTTCTCAAATGTTGAGATATCTTCACTGATACAGGTTGCTAGAGTTCTCCTCATACGATACCCTCGCCATTGGATATGTATCTGGTCAAAAAAATTTGCTTTTGACGTCGAGTTGGCGGTCACACGGCAGTTGGTTTTGAGCAGTTTATGCCCAGTGGTTTTTTTGAGCAATTTATGCGCTTACTTTTGTCATGTCGAGTTTGAGAGTTTGCTCCCCATATAGATGAGACTTTGCCGGATTTTTCTGGTGAGTCCATTTTACACGTTCTTGGCACATTTGACTATTCTTACATAGTGATTCTGCTACATTTGGTTTGAGTTTTTGCTCTTGTTATAGGGAAAATGCTGTCAAAATTATCCCAAGAAATTTGCCATAAAGTTTTTGGCCACATTCTCTTGAGTCATGGCTGCAACAAGTAATGCTTTTGAAAGAGAAGAGTACCACATCAAAAAGTTTGATGGCACAAACTTTGCTATTTGGCAGCAGCATATACAAGATGTTTTGATCAAGAGAGGCTTGATAGCACCCTTGCCTAAAAGAAGAGAGAATGCGTACACATATGAACAATGGGAAGACTTAAATGAGCATACTATGGTGACCATTCGCTTGCACCTTGGTGAATCCATTTACTTTACCATAATGGATAAGCCCAATGCCAAAGATTTATGGGATGCTCTATGTGTAGCATGGGATGGTAACAATGCCTCGAACAAAGTTTTCTTGATCTAAAGAAAATTAGGTGCATGAATGTGAAAGAAGGCACCAATGTTAGTTCTCATTTGAACGAGTTCAACAACATATTTTCATAGATTACTTCAAAAGGTCTCAATTCTGATGATGAAATGAAGGGCATTTTCTTGCTATGTTTGCTACCATTGTCATGGAACACCATATTAAAGAAGTTGAGACTTTAGAGCCAATTTGGGAATCACCAATATCTTAGAGATTTGGGTGTATGGACATTTATCAAAACATTTTTGAAAGCCAAAGCCTTCCACAAGGTAGTATGTGACAATATCTTTCTATCCATGCTCTCAAAATTTGGGCTAAGATTTGGCCATGTGGTCAAATCTTAAGCTTGTTCTGAAAGTGCGAATTGAAAAATTTCCAGATTCACTAATATGGTGTTATGGGATATCATGGGGTACTGTCAACACAGCCATAAGAAATTCTACACCTAATGGAAAGCTAGTTTTCAATAATGTTGCTAGTGCGTTGCTCACTGAGGATATTTGACGTCAATATCTTGATGCAAGTGGGCATGGTGATGCGTATGTGACTAGTGGAAATTGTGACAAGCAAAGGCAACATGTTTGTAGCCGTGACTATTCTCAAGATCGCAGGTAGGGCCGTAGCAAGAGTTGTGGCAAAGACATGAGAAATGTTGAGTGTCACTACTGCCATAAAAAGGGACACTTGAAGAAAGATTGCCGCACATTGTAGCGTGACAAGGACAAGGAGAAAGCTAAGTCTGACAAACCTAAAAGCAACATGAAAATTGAAGAGCTTAATGTGGTTGAATCTCTAGCCAATGAGACATTTTTTGACATGCCAAATGATGTGTTGATTTTCACATCGGATTTGAGTCCTGATGCATTGTTAGCTCTTAACGAGTGTTAGTAGAATTGGATTGCGGACTCAAGTGCTAGCTTTCACGTGACTCATCACAAGGAGTGGTTTTCTACATTCACTACCACGCATACACTTGGATTCAATTCTATATTGGAATTAGGGATACAGGAAAACACACAGCTTGGAGAAGATGAAGGCAGCTCAAGGCACACAATAGAGAGTGTATTACTTAGTGTGCAATGGGAAGATAAGATAGCCCTAGAGTGATGGGTGTATATACAATGCACGGGGGAAAAACCTCCTAGTGAGGGAAAAAATGCCCTGGTGGTCCTAAGTGTGTTCACAAACATCACTATCACATGTATATCGTAAAAATTCCTCCCTAGGAGTGATGCGGTGAATGAGAGCTGGCACATAGAGTATAGGGAAGTGCCATGCCTTGAGGATAGTATCAATCCACAAAGGGGAGCAAGCCCAAAGCTTTGCAAAAAGCTTCAAACTTCTCATGAGTAAATGCCTTTGTAAAAAGATCTACAAGGTTGTCCTGTGTTGGTACATAAGCCAAGCTGATCTCTCCGCCATAGTAGGTAACTTCTTGCTCAACCATGATATGCATGAACTGCCAAGCATGAAACAAAAACCACTCATGTACACTCCCGTGCGAAAACAACCAGTTCAATTTGAGTTCAAAAAAGCATGTAAATTTAGTAGAAATGATCCCCCCTTGGGATAAAACAAGCGAGATGTAAAGTTCCACTCAAGTAGCAAAAAATCCTCTTGAAAGCCTGCCAATGCTTAGACCCTGGGCTACACATAATTTGTCGACCTATAAGACTACAAACTGACTTTCCATCCTCGTGTTGCATACATAAATAAGGCAGCCAGCAACAGTTTGGTAAAGAGTGACATCGGTAGGATCACCAACATTTTTGAGACATAGCCAAAAATTGTTTGAAGCACATAAAAACTTCGGACTTCGCTTTAAGTGGAAATACCCATGCATGCCTGGAGTAATCATCAATGAAAGTCATGAAGTACAGGTAATTGCCTAAGAATGGAGTTTGCATGGGCCCACAAACATCACTATGCACAAGCTGCAACTTGCATGTGGCCTGAGCTGAACCATCCTTTGGAAACTTAGAATGTTGCATCTTACCCAAAATACAGCCTTCACAAACATGTTTGACAGGTGCTTCAAGAGGCGGCAAAGAAGCAACCATATCAGATTTCTGTAAATGCAGCAAACTGGCAAAATTCAGATGACCAAAACGTGCATGTCAAAGTTTTGCATCTGAAATAGCCCTTGAATCTACAACAGCATTTGCAAAATTTTGTCCACACTTGTCATACCAAGTGACCTTATACAGCCCACGGCACAAAAGACCAGATGCAACAATTTCATCACCAAAGCTGAGATCATGAACTGTATATCTACCATCCACAAATTTGACTACAAGTCCAAGTCTAGCAAGTGCGGATACAGACAAGAGATTCTTCTTGATCCCATGTACATAAAGTGCATCAACAAGTGTGAAGGAACTACCATTTGCAGCAATAAGCACAATCTTTCCAACTCCTTGAACTGGATAAGAGGCATTGTTGGCACAAGTGACTGAATTCCCATGAGGGACAGACTCAAAACAGGTAAACAATTTACGATGTGAGGTAATGTGCTTTGTAGCACCACTGTCGAAATACCACACATGTGAATCTGCAGCAACTGACAAGCATGCATCATGGACAGCAGGATTGTAAGTGCACTCTGCGCTAAAAGCCCATTCTGCATCAACATCAGCAACACAATCTCCTTTCACAAAAGACTCAACAATGGCTGCATTTGTAGTGGAACCATCATTTACAGTGGAACCGCTCTCTTTCTTCTTAGCCTCTTTTGCCTTCAACTTAGGACACTGCTTGATCAAGTGATCATTAGCTTTATAATAATGGCAACGCATCTTCTTTTTGCCCTTGTCACCAGAATTGCCCAACGAAGTGCTGCCAGTAGAAGCATTAGGAACAGAAGTTTTGCCACTCACAGCAGAACCATAAGAAGTGGCTGCATTGTTGTTACCACCCTTTCTTTGAGAAGCAATAAAAGCATGTTCAATTGCACGCTGTCTAGTCCTGTTTTTTTTGGAAAGTGACTCTTGCAACAACAATGTGCATAATGCATCAAACTTGACAACTTCTGGATATCCTTGGGTCATAAGTCTCCAAGTACTAGCAAAAGTCTGGTAAGAATCTGGTAAGGCATCAAGAACAGTCTGCACTAGGGAACTGTCTGAAATGACTTCACCTGCAGAAATGAGTTGCTCATTGATATCCTTGACACTAGCAAGGAAAGTGTCCATATCATCTTCCTCATGCATAATCTTCGACTCCAACTCTTTATGCAGCAAAGCAATTCTAGCCTCATTGTGACTTGCATAAAGACCATCCAAAATATCCCAAGCTTTTTTTGCAGATTTTGTTGAACGGATGTGAAGAACAATGGTGCGCTTCACAAACAACGCAATCAATGCATGAGCCTGCACATCCTTAACATCCCAACGAGCTTGTTCTACCGTAGGCAAAACAACTCTAACAGCAGCAATCCTTGCAGCAAGACCTGCAACATCCTCAGCATCGCCTACATCCTCAGAACCAGGACGTACATCAATGCCCTGCACAATATTCTAGACGCCTTTTGACACAAGAATGTTTTGCATAATATAAGCCCACATAGGATAATTGTCCCCATCCAACCTGTCCTCAGTAGCAAACATCTTGAACACATCTGTGTTGTTGTTGTCAGCCATGGTAAATGTTGCACCTGATGTGAAAACTGCCCGAAAATAGGAGAAACGGAGCGGGAACAACACGTGCTATATAGCACAAACCGTAGAAGACTATAAGGCACCTGTTATGCAGAAAATGGCACTGACAGAAATTCTGCACAAAATGACGAAATTACCTATGCATACTTGCCTGTAGTGGAAACGGAGGCCAAAATGAGCCCAAATCAAAATCTGAGTAGACCGAGCTATACGAGCTCTCCCAAAATAATTGCCAAACCTCACTGTCATCGGAGAAAGTGAGCAAGCGTGTGCTGGAGCAGTTGGCGACTAAGCCCGGGAGGACGTAACCTGCTCTGATACCAATTGTTGGAATTAGGGTTTCAGAGAAACGCACATAGCTTGGAGAAGACGAAGGAAGCTCAAGGCACACAATAGAGAGTGTATTACTTAGTATGCAATGGAACGATAGATAGCCCTAGAGTGATGGGCGTATATCCAATGCACGGGGGAAAAAACCTCCTAAAGAGGGAAAAAATGCCCCGGCGGTCCTAGTGTGTTCACACACATCACTACCACATGTATATGGTAACAAATTTTAGGCTTGATAAAGAAGGGAAAATTAGAAAAAAGGTTCAAAAACTTATAAGATAATTAGGGAGACCCAAAATACCTAAAAGGAATCTAGGATAAGAACATCTTAGTTTTATGATCAAATAGAAAAATCTTAAACTAAAATTTATCATTTTCAAGTGCAATTTAAAGAAAAAGCCAATAGGAAAGTTATGAGAAGTTTGTTAGAATGTTCTTTAGGCTAGACTAAGGTATAAGGAATTGCAAAAACGACATTAAAAAAAAAAACGAATAATATTTTGTAGCCAACTATATTACTCCAGGATCGAAGCAATTATGCTAAGAAATGGAAATACGTTATAGAATGGTAAGAACTCGGGGGGTGCACTATGTAATCATGTTAATGTATAATGTGAGGTCGAAAGGAGGGGTTTTAAAATGCAATAATTTTAGGCAATTTAACAGAGATACATTAAAATAAGAGATTTTTATATTCAATTTTGGAAAATTTTCCTAAAATAATGGGTCATTTGATTCATTCAGACATGTTAAAAGAGGGTTTTTTTATTACCTCTCGAATGCATGTTATATAGGGGGTTACTAAACAATGAACCCTTGGAGGGTAAGAATCAAGATTTTGATGATTTACCTAATAAATAGACGTCCTTTTTATAAGGATAGATGGTATGGATCCAACGAGGACCCGAGAAAACCCTCAGTCTAATGAGGAGGGCAATGTTTCCAAGAGGGCTTGAGCATGAGGCAGGGCCTAGTAGTAGGCCTACAGATGAAAGCATACAGGTCCCAGCTGTAGCAAATGCCCGACCAGTGCCAGGTGGCTCTTCATTATAATTTAAAATGAATGATTCAAGTTTTTCTTTAAGTATTAACATTGCATACGTAAAAAAGGGTGTAAGGAGTTAGGAAAAGTGAAATTGGTTGAAAATGGAAGGCATCTTTCAAGAAACCAACGTGTATTTGTTTATAAATTAGGAAAGAATGGTTTGGGTTATGGCTATTTTACTTAGGAAAGAATGATTGGTCATCCTTAAGACAGGTTGTCTCAAGACACTTCTGATTCCTTGAAATATTTTCACTAAAGATGATGAGTAATGATAGCTTGTCAGCCATGGATGAGTCGGTTGCCCCATGTACGCAAAGTCTTTACCCCCTACATGTGTATGTTTGTGGATACTACTTAGGATATTGTTTTTATCCTAGGGGAACCGCTCGGTTGTATGGGCAACTGGTTTGGCGTATCGGCGCCCCGAACTTTGGGTGATGGGTTTCCATTGAGATTATAATTATCGAAGGGTGTTGTTTGTTTCACCCACGTAAAGGTGTGCTTGAGATAAGTGGAGTACATGTCAGAGTTGTCAAGAAATATTATAAGTGACCGTACCTTCTCTTAAGTCTAAAGATGTAAAAGTCTATTTTAATGCTGATTTTCATGACTTGTCAAAAAGAAAACCATTATTTTAAATGTCAAAAGAATGTGGTAGTAATTAGAAAACAAAAGAATCATGTGTGAGTATGGGGTGGTAAGTGGGTATTGACTAAGGTTATCAATCATGGACGGGTGGACCTAATTAGTTAGGTAACTATCTATCTCTGTGCATTAAAAATGTTTAGAAACCTTCTTCACTTAGAAGAGGAGTCCACCACTGGCTATGTGCTCACATTTGTTAGGGGAAAAAAAGCGTTGGCTGAAGATACCTTAGCCCAATTTTTGGAAGCTATAGGGCCGAAACAGTTTGGAATTTTAAGATGTTGTCCCGTTTTCGTTGTGAGACAGGACTAGGTCTTCTTCTAGGGCTATAGACCCAAGCCATTATCAATGGTAAGGGTCTATTCCCTGGACCCTTCTTCCTTAGAGACTCTGACTTTTAATAGGCCTAGAGACCTGTCAATGACCCCATCTCAACTTTAGTGTCGGCGGGTTGGGGGACCTCTCACTTGGTATCAGAGTGCATGTTAATTGCGATCCTAAACCTAGTAAAAGTTTAAGGTGTTAGGTTAAAATAAGTGATTTTTGACAAATTCAATTAAAGAGGTTTTTAATTGGAAAGAGGGAGAGGAAGAAAGGGAGAGAATTGTCTTTATCTTGTAGTAAGATTTTCATCATTGCAAATTCATGGGTTTCAACATTAGGTTCATGAGGGCTTGCCTATCCAGATGCTATTCAATGAGAAAAAGCATAATGAAATGTCTACACATGAGATTTTCTCCTCCCACTTGCAGGATCTGGTGGTTAGGATCTGGTGGAATTTTCTTACTTGATGTGGGAGAGTTAGAAGGCTTAGCACTAAATATGAAGAGACTCAAATGGACTAAAGATCTTCAAGTAATTGAAATATACTTTTTCATAGGAATAGAGGATTCAAATGAAACCCTGGCAGTAGATGGTATCCAGGTGTCACAAAAACAATGGGTATTTGATCTAGTAACTACTATAGTCTACCCATGAAAGATTAGGCCCATGGGTGTAAGCCCTAGTTTGAGAGGGCCAACAGATGTTGTATTTAGTGATCTTGTATCCAACCCACCCATGGTGCATAGGATTTCTATATAGGAGTATTGATATCTTTGTACATATTAGTTTTCTTGTATCAATCATTGTATATACCATGGGTTTTCTTGGAATACTGTATGTCATGTTTATTTGATAAAGACTAGTGGATTTATTGTTTGATCTTTGCAATGTGAATGAAATGCAAAATGTTTTGAAAATACAAATAAAGTAGAGAAAATCTTAAATAACACTAAACGAATCTTACCATACCCCGAGCAAGCCCAAATCCGAGCAAAGTATGTGGGTTTGAGTGTACATGTAATCTATGTCTTAGATAACAAGGAAATAGAAAAAGTAGCTTACATAACCAACACATCTAATACATAGTATAATGGAGAAGGGGTTTTCTTTGATTGATAGAAGGGATTCTTGATGACTCGGGGTTTTGTTTTTCTTAGGTGGCTCTAACTATTTTAGGTGACTCTAGCTATTCTTGCACTGTTGCTTCAATTCAGAAGATAGTGAAACTCTGCAGTCTCTCTGTCCATCCGCATTAGTATTTTCACATGTCTGCCTATGGGCTACAGTCCGTGGAAATCATGACAATGGCAGTTGATCCTTTTGGCTGCTAGGGCTGCCAGGGTTGTCGGTGACAGTGTTGCAGGAAGTCGGGGAAATCGGACAGGCACGCTGGGTAGGGCTAAACGTGCTACCAAGGCCAGACTGCACGCGCTGGTGATTCAATGATGATGCTAGTGGGGCAAAGCTGCACGTGTTGCCGGGTCTGCTAGAGGGTTACTGACACTGCTGGAGCAACGATGCACTTGTTGAGTTGTTGTTGAGGCTATCAAGAACTTCATGATGGATTTTACATCTTCCAACTATAGACAATGACCGCACGTCGCCGTGCATACCTACAAGAGTTTTTTTTAACGTCGTTGTGACACGAGGGCGATGCTGAGCTGGAGCAGCTTGTAAGCCAGCAAGCGAGTAAGGATGCATATGATACTCAGAGAGCGGAGCAGAGACCTTGCTCTGGCTGTGCGTGTGCGCAGGCACTAGGCTCGGAGCGTTATGCCATGAGCCACATCTGTGTGTAGCGTGGAAAGGCGCACGCAAGCTCAAGTGGAGACATGCCTGGTGATGGCGGCGGTGCCGGTGTGGGAAGGGGCTCTCTCTCTCTCTCTCTCTCTCTCTCTCTCTCTCTCTCTCTCTCTCTCTCTCTCTCTCTCTCTCTCTCTCTCTCTCTCTCTCTCTCTCTCTCTCTCTCTCTCTCTCTCTCTCTATCTATCTGTGTGTGTGTGTGTGTGTCAAGGCAAGCAGAGGCACAGCACGCGTGCGAAGGGCTGCGTAGGCCAAGGATGCGGAAGGCTCCAACTCCCGTAGACGTCAGAGGGACCGGCCCCTGAGCAGCATGTGAGCGCCCATGTGCTGTCCAAGGTGACCACAACGTTCATCTGTGTTGGATTGCGGGGGACGCATGTGCTAGCCAGGGCGGCGATAACGTTTAGCTGTGTAGGACAAGGAGGTGAACACACAATGATGGCAGCACACCTGGGGGGGGGAGGGGGGGGGGAAGGGCCTCCAAAGATCTTTGCACTAACACGCCAAGATTTTTAAAAAAAAAGTTTACATATATAAAAGTTTAGCAAGTATAGACAATGACCGCACGTCAACGTGCATACCTACAAGAGGGTCAAGAGGACTTAGAGGAGGGCTGATGATAACGTAGAGCCAAGCAGGTATCACGGCTGGATTTTAATGATATAAAGAGTGGAATCTATTGAGGATGCATTCAATAAACAAGCGCACGCGATAGCTGGGTGTGAAAATTAGTTTGAGGCAAGGGCCGACAGGCAGGCGAGAGCCAGGCATCACGATTCACGGGAGTTTTCTAAGTCGTTGGAGCAAGCCTCATGAGCATAGACATGCAGTTTTCAAAGTCGTTGGAGCGGGCCTCGAAGTCGGTGGAGTAGACCTTGTGCATGACTTTTTTTTATATGGCGAGGTGCACTCCTTCATCAGCATCCATTATTGCACGGCCTGTTAGCGCAGCTCTTCTTGAAATGTCTGACGCGCACACCCAAGTTCAATCCCTATGATGACTTTTATATGAGCTGTTGTTACTCATGAACTAAAGGTTGAAAAGAACAATCTCATAAAGAAATGAATAAACAATGAGTGGAACCAGTAGGGAAACCCCCAGCTCGTCGACGATGACCGCACGTCGACGTGCATACCTACAAGAGGCTGATGATAAAATCCACCCACTGAGAGAAAGAGAGAGCATTCTTTGTAGCACAAGATGATGAGAGTGCGATGGCAAGGAACATCGAGACTCCAAACTTTTGCATCGCCCCATACCCTTGAAAATTGCCCCTCGCCCCACACCCTTTAATTTTGCCCCTACCCCTCCTTCTCACCTTGTGCTACCTTGCCATGTCATCGTGTCCCTGCCCCACCCGTCCTCACCCTTAGCACTCGCATTGTCATGAGTTTTTTGGAGCAAGGGATTGCGCATATGTACATATACATGCATGGTGCATCAAATAAAGAATTGCCCATTTTTTAGAGCCAGGTGGTTACGTGGGGCACACATGTGTACAGGTAGGACAGGGTGTACATAGTGCATCGATTTTCACTATTACCAGTATCACTGTGTTTTTTCTACAATAAGGAGGAGTTGGTAGCGCGTAAAACATCTCGAGGAAGCTATCCGCGGGCCGACGACAAGAGGTAAGCAGTTGCGTCAGATGGCATCTAGTGGCGTCAGGAGGGCGAACGGGGTCAATATTTGCACGCGGATGAGGACGGACACAACGTGGGTGTTTTCTTGTGAGAGTTATGCAGAAAGTTCATCATTAGGACCACTTTTTGGGGCCACTTCACGTGGTTGCGAGATGCATTATTGAAAAGAAATGAGTGCCAGGTGTGCGGATGATGCAAAAAAGGTGACAACTATGCACTGCGAGGTCAGTTTTTGGCCTGTTCGGGGTCCGTTGAGGTCATCTAAAAGGCCAAGGGTGCCCAAATAATAAAGCTAACTGTGGGAACTGAAAAAACAAGGAGAATACCAGAAAAAATGTGGAGAAGAGAGGAGGAACAGCCGCAGGTACGTTTTTGCTCATTTTGGAGCTTGTTTTGGCCGTAAACTGCTCATCTGAGGTCGGATTTGAGCACTTTGACATTGTAGACTGGAGTTTTGGGCCGTTCCGGATGCGATGGTACTGTCCATTTTGCCAAATTCCTCACTCTTTTCCTGCTGTTTTTCTATGTAAGTTTCTCCTATGAGCGAAGTTTCTGCTCTAGTTTGTGATTGTATCTGGCTTATTTTACCCATATTGTGTGAGCTATTTGCCCCATTGGTGTTGGCCCAAGCTCAATTGTATCTAAACATCAGAAATTCTCCTCTTTTGAGCTGAGTTTTTTGGGTGGGTGTGTGTGTGTGTGTGTGTGTGTGTGTGTGTGTGTGTGTGTGTGTGTGTGTGTGTGTGTGTGTGTGTGTGTCTGTGTGGAGTGGGCAAGTGGATAGTCTCTCTCCTCTCACTCTAGAGGTGTGTTCCCTGTCTCGGCCAGGTGTGTTGTCTAAGCCGAGTGGTGCCCCATAGTGTGTGTGTGTGTGTGTGTGTGTGTGTGTGTGTGTGTGTGTGTGTGTGTGTGTGTGTGTGTGTGTGTGTGTGTGTGTGTATCTTCCCAACAGTGTGTGTCGGGTCGTTATCGAGGCGCTGTGTGTGTTTTCATCCCGCTTACATTCTTTTGGCGCCCCCATGGAGGATCTTCTTCGAGTACCTTCTGCTTAGAGCTTCAAGCTTCGAGATTCGGGGTTGCAGGTTGCAGGCTACAGGTTACAGGGACAGGTACAGGTATAGGTGATTCACACAGGTACAGGTAGCTGGAGTACAGTGATATACTAGCAGTGATGTCACTTGCAGTTGTTGTGGGTATGCATCACTTGGCGCCTATTTGAGCGCATTCTCTGCTGGATTGTACGTTACTTGTGGAAACTGCCATTGTACGCATTTGTGGAGCCATACTTGGTTGTATTTGGCAGTCCCAGCCATTTCTGAGACTTGGTCTGGAAGATAGTCATTTCTGAGACTTGACTATACGCGATTTGCATTAGCCTTCGTGTGAGGGTCGATAGCGTGAGGTTTTTATTGAGCTGGGGGATTCTCAAATGTGGAGATCCTTTCGGTGATACAGGTAGCTGGAGCATCCTTTTTGTGACCTTGCCATAGGCTATGTACTAGTGAGTCCTACTTGATGCTCAGCTTCTATTGTTGACAGTTTATGCATACATATACAATCTATATTTTTGGTTCCTACTGCTCTATTTCTGGGGAAACTCTGCCAAAATTTTTCCAAGTTATGATGGCTGGTTTTTTGGTCTTTTGAGCCATTTATGCTGTTATGTTGCTGAAATTTTGGCAAAAATCAGAGGTTAAGTCAGGTGTGCCTTCTTGGGAGCTTCATGGTTGGCTTTAATGGATGATCAAAATGGCCCTCAATTCACTCCATTTCATTTAACTCAAAGAATCCAGATAAATGTCCATGTGTCCATGAAGATTTTTTTCCAACAGCGCATAGTCTTTATGTTCGGGCCAAGAAGACTACGAGAGATCTTGGAATGTCCTTTGCCTGTTGTAATTCCGATGATCAACTATGAAAACTCATTTGATGTGCATGTGTTTGTCCTTATCTAAAGTTGAGCTCCATTGAAGTTTCTGGGGATTGGGTAGTCAAAAGTTTTGGGTTCTTGCACATGTGTTCAAAGGGGTTCTCAAAGCATTGTAACTTGGGTAGCCATGGCTTTCTCTTATCCGGAGTTTCATGGAAGAAGTGATGAAGATGTGGAAGACTTTTTGGAAAAGATGGAGGTTGCATGCATTAGCAACCAGATTCATGACCCTGTGCAGATGTTACGTCTTCTCCAAATCTGTTTGAAGAGTGATGCACGAGTTTGGTCCAAGGCATTTGAAGAGGAGTTGCGTGCAGCGGATCCACCTGTAAGATTGAGTTGGGACAATCTAAGGCATGGATTGGAAGTGGAGTTTGTGAAGATAGAAGATCCTGACAAAGTGTGGCAAGAAGTACAAGGTTTGGTGCAAAAGGAAGGTGAGCCAATAGATGCGTACATACGTAAGTTCTCATTGGCATGGGAGCGGATGTGCAAGGCCTTAGCACCACAGGTACCCCTGCCTGACATGATGAAGAAGGACAGGTTCTTGGCTGGTCTTTGGGAGAATATACGTTGGAGAGTGGAGCTAAAGAAGCCTAGGACATATGAAGATGCACTAGAGGTAGCAAGGAACAAAGAGTGGAAGCTGAAGAAAATGAGCCAGTTAGGGGTGGAGTCTTTGCCCATGAGGTCTGAATTTCAGCCTCTAGAGTCTTTACAAGGTCACATGTCAGGGGTTCATCATGAACAAGTGATTCCTGTTACTACTCAGGTTATGCCAACAGTGGTCACTACATCGGTGCAAGATGATGGGCTAAGGCAACACATGAGGCAAGTGGTAGATTTGATGAAGAATCTCAGCCTAAACATGCTAGGTCAAGTGGGAAATAATCGAGGTCGAGGGACGTATGCAAATCAGACAGGAGGTGAAGAAAGACCTAGGAATGGTGTTGGACAAAGCAATGGTAGGTTTTGGAGGCAGACGCCCACATGTTACAATTGTGGAGAGTTGGATCACATCAACCCGCAATGTGATAAGCCACCAAGGATGGGGGGAGACATGTATCCATTGCCAAGACAGGTGCTAACTAGGTCAAATGATTATGGCATCGAAATTAAGGGAGAGGAAGGAACCAGTGGACTGACCTAGGAGGAAAAGGGAAAGACAAAAGTGCTAAGTGTAGTCACCTTGGAGAAGGCATCGAAGCCAGAGGATACATTAGTGATGCCTATTGGGAAGAGGACCACATAGGATAAGAAAGGAAGAAGTGCCCCAGGTCCTAGTAAGAAGAAAGGAAAGAGCCATGAAGGCGAGGATGTCAAGGCCAAGAGGAAAAGGAGAGCTCGTCGAAAGTTTCATGTTTCATATTTTCCAATAGGGGATGGGCAATTAAGCTATGACTTGAAGGAGGATCTGACGAGCAGGAAGCCAAATGTTACTTTTGGGCAGCTTATAGAGATGGTGCCTAAGCTAAAGCAACAGTGGAAGAGGATGGTTAACCCAATGAAGAAAGAGCCAGAGAGAGGTTCAGTAAAGGTGTTGGCAATGGATGAGCTACCAGACATTTGTCCAATAGTAGATGTGTGGCATAAAAGGAAAAATTTGGGACAAGGTTATGTCGATGGCGGAGCCCAAATATGCATCATAACACACTCATCCGTTGAGAAGATGGGTCTCACAGTGGCTGGGGTGTGAGGTTTTCGGATCAGATTGGCAAACCATCAAAAAGTAAAATGTTTGGGTGTTGTAAAGAGCTTAGAAGTGGAGGCATATGATGCAAAGGCAGTGGTTGATTTTCATGTGATGCCAGGAGGGTTGGGAGCATATCCTATTATACTGGGCAGACCATGGTTACGTGCAGTGGGAGCTGTTCAAGATTGGCGACATGGTACGATTAGCCTCCATGGAAAGACAAATACCAAGAAGCTTTATAATATGGACACAAGGAAACGATTAGAGGAGCTTTATGAAGATGAGGATGAGTCTAGTGATGAAGACTATTCCACAGTGACAGATGAGGATAGTGATAACACTACCAGCAGTGATGAGGATGCTGATGTTTCATTTATTTTTATGGACAAAGAAATCCAGGAGTTTGGTTTAGTTGCATTTGCAAATGAGGTCGAAGATGAAAGTGAAGGGCCTTATGAAGTGATTGAAGGGCTGATGCAAACCAAGGTTGAATTGTCGAAGAAGCAAGAATTGATGACACAAATGATCAGTGGAGACCTCTCAGCTATGGAGAAGGAGATATATTTGCTCATGATTGATGGTTTTCTTGATGTAAAGTTGATATATGGAATCTCTACAGGTTTTCCTTGGGAACCTGGTGAAACCTTGATTCAGCTTTTGATGCAAGGAATGCCAAGTGTTTTTGTGTGGGATCCAGGTGGAATGAGCCTCATATCTCTCTTTGCTGCTGCTGATCATGAATGATCTAGCAGGCTAGGGGATGGGCAAATTATGTCAGGAGTTTTTTGGAGCAAGGGATTGCGCATATGTACATATACATGCATGGTGCATCAAATAAAGAATTGCCCATTTTTTTAGAGCCATGTGGTTACGTGGGGCACACATGTGTACAGGTAGGACAGGGTGTACATAGTGCATCGATTTTCACTATTACCAGTATCACTGTGTTTTTTCTACAATAAGGAGGAGTTGGTAGCGCGTAAAACTTCTCGAGGAAGCTATCCGCGGGCCAACGACAAGAGGTAAGCAGGTGCATCAGATGGCATCTAGTGGCTTCAGGAGGGCGAACGGGGTCAATATTTGCACGCGGATGAGGACGGACACAACGTGGGTGTTTTCTTGTGAGAGTTATGCAGAAAGGTCAACATTAGGACCACTTTTTGGGGCCACTTCACGTGGTTGCGAGACGCATTATTGAAAAGAAATGAGTGCCAGGTGTGCGGATGATGCAAAAAAGGTGACAACTATGCACTGCGAGGTCAGTTTTTGGCCTGTTCGGGGTCCGTTGAGGTCATCTAAAAGGCCAAGGGTGCCCAAATAATAAAGCTAAGTGTGGGAACTGAAAAAACAGGGAGAAGACCAGAAAAAACGTGGAGAAGAGAGGAGGAACAGCCGCAGGTGCGTTTTTGCTCATTTTGGAGCTTGTTTTGGCCGTAAACTGCTCATCTGAGGTCGGATTTGAGCACTTTGACATTGTAGACTGGAGTTTTGGGCCGTTCCGGATGCGATGGTGTTGTCCATTTTGCCAAATTCCTCACTCTTTTCCTGCTGTTTTTCTGTGTAAGTTTCTCCTATGAGCGAAGTTTCTGCTCTAGTTTGTGATTGTATCTGGCTTATTTTACCCATATTGTGTGAGCTATTTGCCCCATTGGTGTTGGCCCAAGCTCAATTGTATCTAAACATCAGAAATTCTCCTCTTTTGAGCTGAGTTTTTTGGGTGTGTGTGTGTGTGTGTGTCTGTGTGGAGTGGGCAAGTGGATAGTCTCTCTTCTCTCACTCTAGAGGTGTGTTCCCTGTCTCGGCCAGGTGTGTTGTCTAAGCCGAGTGGTGCCCCATAGTGTGTGTGTGTGTGTATCTTCCCAAGAGTGTGTGTCGAGTCGTTATAGAGGCGCTGTGTGTGTTTTCATCCCACTCACAGTGTCTCCCTCGCATACCCACCTACATCCAGCGATGCACAGAGAGAGTCTCCATTACCCAGCGCGCCTAGCTCGAAGCTAGAGTACTAGTACCAGCAGCAGCACCACCTGTACTGTCGGCAAGACAAAGTGGCAGACATGAGACATCAAATCAAAGCCCAACAGCGCTGACGCTAACAAGCGCAATAGGCCTTCGATGATCCAGCAACTACACAAGCCTCTCTGCCTTCAAGGTCATGGAAGGGGCAGCTACTTCTTATGCCAACGATGGCCTGCACAACTTCTTTATGGCCTCTACCCTCTCTGATAGCCTCAATACCCTCGACGCCATATCCTCCTTCCTTCTCCACCACATCCACCACACAGCCTCCTCCCCAGAAGCTTCCACGCTTCACAGTCACATAGCTAAAAGCATGGACTTGATCCTTCTCCACCACACAGCCTCCTCCCCGGAAGCTTCCACGCTTCACAGCTACATCGCTAAAAGCCCGCCAACTTGCTCCTACTTGTATGCGGTAGAGAGAGAGAGAGAGAGAGAGAGAGAGAGAGAGAGAGAGAGAGAGCTTGTAGCGCATGCATGCTATAAAAACAGAGAGTAACAAGTATTTACATGTCCAACATAGAAAAGCAGCTACTTGTCCAAAAAGAATCTTTAAAGATTTTCTTCTTTCACGATTTTTTCAAAATCGTGGTTGAAAAAATCGTGGTGACCTATTGAATGATTCACTAAACATGCTAGTTGCTTTTTGAGAAACAACCATACTTTGAAGGAGGGTGGCTCCTCTTGAAAGTCGCAAGACCTACTACTTTTGAGAGGTGCTCCTCTTGACCCACTTGTCTGAGAGGTGGGTTGGACTTCTCTGCTGACGTACATGCATGCAACAAGGATTAAGTAGGGCAAGATGATGCATGTCCAGTGTTTGGAAAGCAGACCCTCATACCCGTTGCATTTGCTGGCCATGGTCATTGAGACCTTCAAGAGGTGGCGTATATTCGAGACGGACGAGGCAATGCATGGCAGAGAGGGGAATGTCATAGATCCAATGGTTAAGATTAGATCTAAAGTGAACTATCCAACCCAACACTCACCCAACCTTGACTTTAAATTGAAGCAAAGTGTATTTAAACTGGGCAAGACCTGTCTCTAACTTGTGTCCCTAAACTGGTGACCGGTTTTTTACTAGCTCCTCTACCCTATAGCTAGAATGAGAGAGAGAATTGGAAGGTGCACAAAATTCTCTAAAGAAAGTTCTATAAGCCAATTTGTCTGTATAAGACGAATTGTCTAACGATGCTTTAATTAGTTTTGATTAAAGAATGTTGCAAAATATTGTTAATTAGGGCTTCCAATAGTTTGGTTTGAGTCTACTACTTCCTTCCCATGGAGGTATGTAATCTTTTGTGTTCTTTCTTAATACATTCACGTATTCAATTGGCAAAAAAAACAAAAATATTGTTAATATCTTTGTAATTGTCTGGTCGCTTTAGCACTCGCTCGGATTAGCTCGCTCGGAGAGCGGGATCCTTCACACTAAACTCCATAAATTAATCCCAAGGTAACTCCCGTGTAAATAGTTCCTACATTGTCACACAAGAGAAGAAATCACTATTAAAGAAATTCCAACTCCCTATCTTCAAGGGAGAAGGACCCAATCTAGAGCAGGATGTAGAAGCATGGTTAGAGGCTATGGATGATTCATAGCCGCAAGAATTGCTCAGGAAAACCAAACAATGTTTGGTGCCTCAGCGGAGATCCCAAGTTGTGGTGGAAACAACACGGCAGAGATAAATTCACTAGTAACCCAACTTGGGAGAAGATAAAGCCGGCCATCATAGAACGCTATCTCCCTCCTGATCACTAACCATAAGGATGAATGAATTATTTGGTCTACACCAATTAGGACTTTCACTAGAGGAGTATTGTATCAAGTTTGTGTCTTTACGAGGTTATGCTCCTCAAATGACCATGGAGCAACAAATTGCGGATTTTGTGAAGGCCTCAAAAATTGAAAACACGTCTCAAAGCCATGAGACCTATATCAATTCAAGATTCCCTTCTTAGGGACAAGCCTCTTGCAGCTAAAGGAATCAACCCTACCAGGAACTATAATAATAATAACAATTACAGAGGAAGAGCTAGAGAGAATTTTAACCAAGGAAGACGACGACGTACAGTAACCGCTGCAACGACCCTGAAAAAAACCTTCCCTGATGTAAGATGTTGTGGATGCAATCATATGGGACACTATAAGTGGAATTTTCCCCAAGAGTTAGATCCTAGAGCTACGACTAGGCCTAATCACAAACCTCAAGTCAACAAGGGTAACTCACAAAGAGAAGGAAGAAATGGAGGACGTGGCAGGAGAAGTGGAAGAGGAGCCCAAGCATATGCAGTAGTAGGAGAGCCTACCCTAATGAACGAGGAAGATGAAAGAGAAACCTTGTTTTCCACAATTGATAATCCTTGAGCATGCTAGCAATATGCGGTCATTCAAACTATTGCAAACCAACAAGGTGAAAAGTTTGAATTACTTATATAGATTGTGGTAGCACCCATTCTTTTCTTTCTCCAAAAGGTTTAAGGAAACTTAAGTTGAATAAGTATCTAGTCAAAAGAATGGTAGTCAAATTAGCAAATGGAAAAGAAGTCCTTTCTCAATATTCAACCGAAAAGTAGAATTTGAAGTAGGATGAATTTCTACCTCATCCTACTTTTGCACCCTACATGTAGGAATCTACAATGGTATCTTGGGAATGGATTGGCTAATCAAAAATCAAGCTCACATCCATTGTGCAGAGGGTAGTTTATCCTTTAGGAATGAGTTAGGAGAGGATATTTTAGTTCAAGGACGTAATGGAAAACCAAAAGCCCATCTAATTAAGGCTAGTAGATGTATTAAAGGTTTATGTAAGGGACAACAAATCTTCATGGTCAAACTTAACAAGGCCAAAGATTCAGAGGCCAACCGACTTCCAGAGTGGCTCAAGGAATTTTCAGATGTGTTTCCAGAGGACCTCTCAAATAAACCTCCCCCAAGGGACATAGATCATGAGATAGAAACATTTCCATCTAGTGAACCTATTTCCAAACGACCTTATAAGATGTCTCTACCAGAAGCCATAAAACTCAAGGAACAGCTTCGACAACTAATCGAGCAGGGGTTCATCAGACCAAGTATTTCTCTGTGGGGAGCACTTGTTTTGTTCCAAAAAGAGAAGGATGGATCCTTACACCTTTGCATAGATTATCGAGGCCTTAATAAGGTATCTGTAAAGAACAAGTACCCTATCCCTCACATAGACAAAATTCTAGATAGATTGCACGGGGCAGAAATGTTCACAAAAATCAATCTCAGATCAAGATATCATCAAATCTGGATCAAAGAACGTACATATACAAGACCGCATTCAAAACTTGATATGAGCACTATGAGTTCATAGTCATGCCCTTTGGCCTTACAAATGCTCCAAAAACTTTTAATCGGCTCATGCAAGATATATTTTGTGTTTCCACATCGTTGTATTGGATTGAGGACATCAACTCATGTGCCCACTGGAAGTCCATTTCCCATGGCTCTAATCAAAAAAATGTGTCCATTTGGAGGCATCTTGTTCCTTTGAGCACTTCTTGCTATCACTGTAGATTCCAAAGATTTTTTGGGAATATGGGTGTCTTTACTTTTGTCCTGTCGGTCGCTTCAAATCTTCCAATAAAGATATTTGCTAGGATTTGTGCCAGTTCCTCATCTGACACATGGGCCTTCTTGTTCAATGCAATCTCTATGACCTGGTAGGGTGGGGCTTCCCACTGTTTCCTTGGTCATCTGCAAGGCATTCTATGATCATACATTTTAGAAATTAGATCCAAAGATAGGCCATCGAGACAAGTTGAAAAATGCAAACTTTGACCATAAACTAAAAAATGAGTATAACTTGATCAAAAGAAGCCCAAATCGATCCAAATTTCACTAGTGCATCTAAGCTAGATACATGCACTAGGTCAAGCTGCTATATGTCAAATTTGAGGAATCTCAGTCCTTGAGCGAGTACTTTCGAGCGAACAAGAAAGCGAGCGAGCACATACAATGAGAAAGATTAGATCAAGACCTCAATAGCTACTTGTAGAGGATAGTGTAGCAAAGTAAATATGTTGCCTCTCAAATAGTCTCAAACAAAAGAACCATACTCTTACTTTAATGTGTGCACATGAACCTTGATACATAGCCACAAACACATATGCAAAATGTGCTAGCAAGCATTAACACTAAATCCGAGAACCTCAATATAAATATAACGCCAAAAACTTGTGCTTGCTTCTATAAACACTTTAGGCCACATCTCAGATCGACAATAGCCAACAACAAAGTACCCTATAATGTAAAACTCTTACAATCTGAGACACTTAAAGTATTGCTATACATTTGGTCGTGCTCCACCCAAGGTTTGAAAGAGCTCCATCTTGGTGAAGGGTGCTTGGAGCATGTTCTCATGGGCTTGAGAGTTCAAAACTAAAATTTGGAGAAACGCATAGTAGATATTGATAGCCGTTTTTCAGCTTTCCATAATTGCCATAGTAAGCTACCTCACCCTACCAAAATCACCCAAACACTGTGGCTATCCCTACCATTTCACTGTACATAGGCGTGTGTGAGTTAGGGGACTTTCCCCATATTTTCTTAAAAACCCTCAGCTAGCTAGTCACTGTGCTAGTTGATCCAAAAAAATAAATAAAATCAAAAAAATAAAATATATTATGGCATATTTGTGTGTAAATATTGCATTGTATATATGGCCTAAATATAGGGATTTTTATAATTATTTTGGTATTTTATTTAAATATTTATACTTAGGTGTGTGTTTTATTAAACCTGTGTATGCCTTCTTTCATCCTCTTACACCATAAGTATATTTTTTGCCAATGTGTACATACTCTAACCTCATATTTTTCTTTTATACAAATCACCCCCACATTTTCACCCTCATCCTCGTGAAAACAAAAAATGATTTCTACTCCCTTAGTCACGTTTATTATATTATTTTCATTTACTTGCATACCTTTTCCTCTTTTACCCAAAATAATACAAAGAGGGACCATATCATATGATTCCAATATCTTTCCATATCCATAATTTCTGCATATTTTTTTATTATTTTTACTCATTATTCTAACACCATGTGCTCATTGAGCTAAAATCCATGAATAGTCCATACACTAGTCCCACCATGTACATATTGCTTTATTCACCAATAATCCTCCTTCATGCATGTGTAAAGGGAAACTTGGATGCTTTGTATTATGATATGACAAAGGAGGGGCTCACTCTTGGATGCATTGTACAAATTCAACAAAGGAGGGGGCCACTAAAAGACTTTTGCAGGCATTAAAAATAGGCTTTTTGTGAGATTTTTGGCCCCCATCTCCACTCCGAATTTGGAGCGGTGGTCAAAAGAGAAAATGTGAAACAAGATCTGAATAATCACCTCAAACATTTTGGTGATTTTTGGAGCAACCATCGGTGAGCTAGGATTTTTTGAGTAGACCCCAGTCTGCCCACTTTTCTCACAAATAGCCCTTAGTCTTCTCTCACCTCTTTCCACACTTCTACACACACACACACTCATTCCTCTCAATACCTCACTCAAACCTACACCTTCAATGGTTTCTCTCACCTTCTTCACCATTAACCTCCCCTCTTACTCCCATAGCTCTCATATAAGTATCCATGTACATACACCATCTCTATGCCTCTCTCTATTACTTCCAAAGTACAATTCCATCTTACCCCTTCTCTATATACATAAAATTCAGCATGTTAACCATGCTTAACCTCTACAAATTAAGAGATCTCATCAACCAATTACCATTTTCATCGCGATAATCAACCTTGGCGGCGTTGGCGTAAAGAAGAGAAGAAGAAGAAGCGGATCAATAGTCATTTTGGGAACCCTACACAAGTAAGTCCTTCTTCAAGATTCACCATCACAAGGATTTCCTCACTTCATTCAACCATCCACCTCATTCTACCCATTGTAAATACATCATTAACTTTCTAGTGATTACTAACACTAACCACTAACATATTAACACAAAATAGCCATTGACCTAACCATAAAAGACACCTCACCTCAAGAAATGTGGATAGTAACTCTCTCTCTCTCTCTCTCTCTCTCATTCCTTAAAACTCTACTTTCACCTTATCTACCATCAATAATGCTCTTTTTTGATCCCACATCCATTACTCAGGCAGAAAAAGAAGCCCCGTAATGTTTTGATATTCAAAAAAATCATAATCCTAATTTGTTAGCTTGTAAATTAGGATTTCCAATAATCTTAATGCGGGGTCTCCAACCTATAAATAGGCCCCTCTCCTTCTTGTAAAACAACCTCCAATATCTCATATAGCACCCCAACACTCTATGCATGAGGAGAGACTTAGGTGTAGCAACCACTTTGTGAGCTTCACTCTTGGTGTGAGAGAAGCTTTCAAGCTACACATTGCAAGTGAGAGAGCGTGAGTTCAAAATCTCAAAACCACTATTGTATATGTTCCTCCATCATCAATAAATTGAGGTTTGGTGCATCAAAGGCATGATTCGACGTTCAAATCTTCGTCCTTTCACTTGTGCGATACGGTTTAGTGAATTCAAGGTGACTTGTGTACTTTGAGTTTTATCGTTTATCTTGTTTTAGAAAGTGTTTTAGTGTGTTTTCATTGCCAATTTTGTGTCCATTGTAAGAGGGTATTGTGGTGAGAGGTCTCCCACACCCTAGACAGTGTGTGTGTGTGTTGGCAATGTTTAGCATTCACTAAGCATTGAGTGAGTTTTGTACAAGCTCTACGATAGCAACATAACGAACCATCTCCATTTGCAAGTCACAAATAAGGTATTACGCAAGATCCATTCCTCTCTCTCTTCCCTTTGCTCTAGCTCTCTGGCCCATTTTATGTGAGTCTTGGTGTGAGGTTGCTTGTGTGTGTTTTGTGGTGCATCCTCTTGGTTGTGCCAAAATCTCTCTTGCGTCCTAGTTCGCATACAATAACTAGGTGGTGCCCCTTCATTTGTTTGGTTGTGGGTTTGTTGTTGTTGTTTCTTGCTTGTGGTTGCCCCAGGCCCAATTGAGCAGCACGGGAGCCTTGAGAGGTGTTTAGAGGTCGCCTCTCTTGTTGCCCGCCCCGGACCGCCTCAATATGCTTGCATGGCACATAAGGCAACCTCTTGGAATCTCTCTTTTGAAAGTCTTTGCAGGTACATCATATAAAATTAGACAACTTCATAGAGTATGTAACTCCCTTTGCCCTTGATCCCTCTATGACAAACTGGAAAACATGTGTCTCATTGCACACAAAAATAACCTCTTTAATCAACTCATTGTAATGTAGCTGCCCAAATCAACTCTAATCTAAAATTGTTTTGTTAGCTTTGATCTTTCCCCTTAACAATCTTTCTAGGTGTGTGTGTTGCTTATATTGCAAAACCAAACATAACCCTTCATGACCCTGCTGGGTTTGACCTAGATGCTATGTATTTGTTGTGACCCCAAAAACATGGTGCTACAACCCCATGGTAAATATCATGTAAGCCAACATGAATGAATCATCCACATCTATCTATTCAATTTTGTAGAGTCCAAAAACATGTCATCTTATGCCCTCGTTCAATTCTTCTAATCGTCGCTACCATCTTTTACCTTCAGCCAATATTCTATTTAATCCTATGTGCAAATGCATACCCTCTCCCACCAATGGGTTCAATGATCATAACAAACTCACACCTATGGCTATCCTCCTCCAGTATCACACTTGCATCCACAAATATTAGCCTCTTCTTCTTCACATTTTTCTCCCCTATATTTGACCTCTTCATCTCTCTCGACTTTGCAAATCCATTTATACCATCAAGGAATGAATGAGGTCAAATCAAATTTCTAGTTCTGGTGGTAGAAGATGATTGATTTAATAATCTATGGGCAAGGTCTTGCATACTGGGTCCATTGCTTCATTTACACACTTTAGTGCTAAAAAAAAACCTAGATTTAGTGCAATCCCTCCTATAGATTTTGAGATTTACCTCTAAATTTTAAATTTAAGGGTGAGAAAGCCTACAAATTTTGAAGAAATATAGTGTAAGGACCACGTCGCACCCAAGGTGAGTGGGGGAAGGCCACCTTCTAATTGCAGAAAAGGAGAAAAGCATGGCAACAATTTTGAATGGAAATTTTACACCTATTGGCACTATGAAAAAAGGTAGGGAATAGGTTATATTTTTGGGAGGGCTTTCCCCTCCTCGCTTGCAGGATGCACTGTTCAAATCAAAAGTTGGCACATGGCCCTCATTCAACCCTTATGAATCTCCTTTAGAAAAGGAGAGAGGAGGTGTGACCTGATATCTTAGAGCCTCGTCCCACCTAGTGGATCTGGCAACTATAGTGGCTATAAGCACTGTTAACGAGCTTTCACATACCAAAAAGCTTAATGCTTCTAGAGCATAAAGTGCCTGCAACATGCATTGTAGGCCCTTGAAGAATTTCACATTTAGGCAATTCTTGATGCGCATCAAATGTGCAAACACCAAGCCAAGGTAGGGGATGGGTTATGGTAGATCATGTAACCTAATTTAGATATTGCGTTGTTGCTGAGCCGAGTTTCCCATAGGCAATTGTAAGTTGAAGGTGCTGAAAGGGTTTTATTAAATGCTAACTTATGGTGTCTTAGCTTATGGCGTGACGAGGCTCTTATTTTTTCCCCACTCCCCCCACTACAATGGGCCCAACTGAGATCTAATATAGTGTAAAAACCTTCAAATTTAGTCAACTTTCCTTTGGTATTTCTCATACGTAGGTTTGTCAATTTTTTGGAAAGAAAAAATTACCGAAATACCCCTCGATTCCCGAGAATTTCTAGAATACCCCTAATATTTTTTCATAAATTCCCAAAATGCCCTTCAAATTTTCCAAAATTCCCAAAATACCCAAGTTGTGAGATTAAATTTCTCCAAAGATATTTTTTGAAAATTTTTCATAAGAAGACTAATTGTCTATTAACACAAGATGCTTAAAGTCGAATTTAAGTCGACTATGTAGGTTTTGGAGATGAATTGCTTCATTATTTTTAAACATAATTGCCTTTTTTTGCTAGGTAATTTGTGAAATTACATGCTAAGCACTCAAAAATAGATATCAATTGTAAAAAAGAATTAAGATTAGAAAATCTTGAACAATCCAACCAAAATACATACAAGGGTATTTCGGGAATTTTTGAAATATGAGGGCTATTTTGGTATTTTCCCTTTTGGAAAAACTACGTTTTACACTGGACTTGTGAGCGCGCGCCGACGTGCGGTCCTTGGTGCAGGGAGATTTTGGAGTCTGCTGCTGTATCAATCTGGTGGGGGCACTCCTCTTTCGCTATTCTCAATTTCTCATGTGCCAAGGACGAGCATAGTAGCTCATTTCCTGCTACAAGGACCTTAGGACAAGCCTTAAAATTCAGCTAGCTCACTTGTCCTCGTTTTGCAGAGTTATCAGGCGAAGAGCATCAGACGTACTGAATAGCTTTCACACGTACTAAATCGTGAGCAGATGCTCAGGGACAAGAAAAGGAGGCCGAGAGCTGCCATTAGATAAGAGGAGTAAGCTATGCGACAAGGAGCATGGAATAGGAGAAAGCACTAGCCTAGGAGAGTCACAGGGAGCGGTGGAGAGAGTAAGTTGGCGAGATGACTGCATGCACGCAAGGCCATAAGTAGGTGGTTGGAGAGTGCCGAGTACTAGAGAGAAAGGGCCCGACACTTGCATGTTGTCCTTAGCACATCTCAGCAGGGGTGCGTGACTCCACCACCGCGCGCCTGGAAGGGGGGGGGGGGGGGGGGGGGGATTGCTTGTCAAAGTGCAGGCGCAGAGTCAAGGTGTCACACCAATAATATTACTTTTATTGTCGTGGATTGCAGTTTTTGTCAGCTTGATGTGATAGCTGGACTGGTTACAATGGTAGCGATTAAATTCTAGCGTTGCCTGGGTCATGATCGAATACGTTGCTATCATTTTTAAGTGGTAGGAGAGGGAGTATAAGAAAGTACTCCTTGGAAGGAGAGAATGGTATTCCATAACCAGTCCAGCTATCACATCAAGCTGGCAGTAGAATAACAGTAGAACCTCCCAAAACAATGGCATCTTCCTCTTCGCGATTGTCTATGAATAACAATAGAACCTCCCAAAACAATGGCATCTTCCTCTTCACGAGCAAATCTTCCTCTTCGCGAGCAAGAATTGGTTTGGCTTCATCAACAATTAGATGCAGACTACGGGGTTCCACAAGTACAGCAAGAAATTATTCAATAAAAGCATCACCATCATTTTGTCTGGAATCTGAGTGGGCATCAGATCTACTTAAAATAGTGCGTAATTTAGAGAGAGAAACACCTACTTGTCCCTCCAATTGGAATCGATCCTACCCATGATTTCTTCGGGTTAACCATAAGTTTTCCATCCTCAAGATTTTCTAGATAAGCACTACAACATTTGGAAGAGGCAATACCACCGTGGTGCCAATTAAAGAAGCAATGGAGGCACAGGGCCTACCTCACAATGCACGTGTTCTATGATCAAGGCAGGTTTGAAGCCATTGGTGTAGTAAAATGGTGCACCCACATAAGGAATGTTGCCTAGTTGGTGAGCAATAGAAGAAGTGTCATTTGAAAAATAGATCATCGTGTGCACCTTTTCCTAAGCTTCATTTTTTTTTCCAATGTTGGAGCTGAGCAAAACAAGCCTTTTTTGCTTAGGTACCCAAATCAGCTACGGATCAGGTGTATAGTGTTCTGTGATCTTTCCCTTCCCACGATCTTCAATCGGCTTTATCGTTACAAGGTTTGTCTCACATGGGTCAGGTGACAGGTAAAAACACAATTTATGTTTTTGCACCGAGATTATTCCTTGATAGTAGCCTTAGGCTTCCAATAGTCTTTTAGGAATCCAATGCAATGTTTCCTTACATTTCTTGGAGCAAGTGGGGTGTCTCTTTCAAGGATCCTATTTTTTAGCATTAAAAATGGTCACTAAAGATGCTTTAAGGACCCATTTGTATGTTTTCTTTGTCATATTACGATGGGTCTTGGGTGTCTCATTTTTTGTTTTAGCAACAAAAGTTGAAGCTCTAGAGAGTTGGGCCATAGGGACGGATGGTTCAACCTCTTGGACATGCAATGTTTCGGGTTTTATTTCCTCAAGAGGTAATATCTCAGGGACTATGGCTTGAGTGGTAGGGCTAAGAGTTGGTTTCTATGTTGTGACACTCCCAGTCCACCAATCAATAGTGCATTTGGTGTCTATCATCCATCCACGTCCTAGGTCTGTATTGCCTTCCATAGTTCCAGCACGCATGACCAAAAAGTCTTGAGCCACAACCCCATTGTCATAATTGATAGAAGTGTGGTAGATTCCAAAAATTCTAGTTTTTTTCTTGTTGACACCCTTGACTTGGATAGTACTCTTAGAAAGAGACGGCTTTCCTAACTGACACCACACCCCATATGACAACAGATTATATTTAGCACCCGAGTCCAATAAGGCATTATGTAGAACTTTCCCATAGGTGCTATTTAATTCAATAGGGTATCTTAGAGATGTGTCAAAGTCCAACCAATCATTCTTTGTTTCAACGTGGAATCCATGTGTGACTCCAAGATTGGCCTTTTGTTGGCGTCTTATGTGTTGTTGCCGCTCCTTAGCCTTAGCTTGACCTTGTACCTTCTTCAATTCTGCTTGTGCCTTGGCTATCTTTTTTTTATGGATGGCACGTACCTCCTCTTGGCTTAAAGGATCATAATATCTTTCAAATTTTCTCCCATTCAGGAATCCAATGGTTTCAACTGCATGAAGAGTTTCCACACAAATGGTGCCTTGTGGGGTGATTTCGCATACTCTATATGGTCCTTTTCCTGTATATTTCATTTTTTTCTTCTTGTTTTGCACTCCATACATAAGGACTTTGTCACCAACATTGATACCTTCGTTCTTTAGATGACGGTCAAACCATTTTTTTCTCCTGTCTTTCTCCACAAGTGCATTTTTCACAGCCAATTATCTTTCTTCATCTAGCCTCTCAAGGATATATAAACGCTCAACTAAAGGGTTACCATCTCAACCTTCTTGAGAAGATACCTGCAGACTAGGAATTACAAACTCCCATGACATAACTACTTCTTGTCCTTATACCATTTTGAATGGTGCACAATCAATAGCCACTTTGTAAGAAGTACAATCAGACCATAGAGCTGATATCAGCTTCAAATCCCAATATGTGCGATGAGCTTTCATTGTTTTGGTCAAGATAGAAATTAAGGTCTTGTTAGTGCTCTCAGCTTGGCCATTTGCTTGTGGATAATAAGGTGTAGACTTATGGTGAGCTATCATGAGCCATTTTGTTGTAGATTTCTTTCTATTTATTTTAGCATGTACATTTGCTCGATATCATTGCCTCTTATATCTCTTACTCTTCTTGTCTAATTTTTTATTACGGCTGATCTCTAGTTAAGAGTCACAGATGAATTACTACTTGTGTCTTCTGCTCTCCCGGATAGATTGTCATCTAGGGTACCATTGGGCCATGAATGGTTTGTCCCCACATTTGCACCAAGATTTAACTCAGATTCTTCATCCTCAAAGTCAATTTTAATTGATGATTCTGACTCCAAATCATGTGGGCTATAGTCTTGTGAGATGCTAATGGTTCCAATGTCAGTGAAGCCTTCATCTTGTAGGTCAGAAGCTATATGCATTGCTCATATCATATTTAAGGGTATGAGTTGTGGCATTTCATCCCCCTCAAGTATCCAAGTTGTCCTCCTATTTCCCCAAGTCTCTATGGCTATTGCTAGGTGGACCCAATCCACATTGTCAGACTCAAGCATCCCAGGTAGAACATCCATATAAGGAGAATCTTCCCAATTATCAGTGTCCATTTTGTAGGTGTAACAATATTGCAATGGGGCCGAGTGAACTGTGGTGTCAGATCTATGATCAATTATAAATCTATTTCCTAGAGGATGTTCTTGACCAATTACAAGATTAACTCGAATGACAGAATCTTGGAACTGCAAGTAGACATGGTTTTTAGACCAGTCATGCACCATTTTTGCTTCCCTCATGAAAGGACGTATTCAAATTATTTCAGATGACATATTGTGCTTGGAAAAATCCATAACAATGAAGGTATTCCTTTTTTTGTGTCTAAAGACCTTGATCTTGAGATCTTCTAGCATCCCAATAGGCTTAACAATAGTCCCATTGTCCATCTTTACCACTATGTTTGTGGTCCCAAGGTGAGGTCTTCCCATAGTTTCCCAATCCTAGGAATAATAGGGCAATTCCGCAACACTTTAGCTGGCACTGTCTCGCCAACTGCATCTTGTTTGTAGCGCATCGCTCCGCACTTAGGACACGATAGACAATCTGTGAATTCATTGCGAAAAAGAATGCAATCATTTGGACATGCATGAATCTTGTTGTAGTCCAAGCCAACTGAGGTCAGAAGTTTCTTTGCGTCTAGCCTGGAGGGGGGGGCATTTCATTGCCAGCCGGGAGAAGTTGCTTCCGCAATAACCTGTTTAAGCCACATTAAATTAAAAAGCTCTTCGAGCACATCACCGTTGCAATCGAAAAATCTCTTTTGTAAATTACGTACCTAAACAAAGCAGTGACGCTTGCATCTGACCACCGGTACACTGACTGAAGATTCAAATAGATCCACTGACGCAACATTTAGGGTGCCCGCTGATTCAAAGGCTTGGAGGCACATTGAAGATACCTTGCCACATTTTAAGATTGAACCACGCAATTTGCGTTTGGGCATGGCAATGGATGGAGTCAATCCATTTGGCTTGAGAAGCTCGTCATGGAGCACTTGGCCTGTGTGCCTTATCAATTACAACCTCTCGCCGTGGCTTGCCATCAAGAAGGGTCATTTGATATTAAGCTTGATTGTACCTGGTAAGTAGAAGGCAAAAAACATGGATGTTTATCTAGCTCCACTAGTTGACGAGCTCCAGGAGTTATGGCATGGGATTGTCATAGCAGATGCGGTTGAACCAGTAGGACAACAGCATGCAAGGATCCATGGACTTCTTATGTGGACTATGCATGATTGGACAAGATACGGAGAAGCTTCTGGTAATGGTTATTGATTTACAAAATTCTCCCTATTCGCAAGCCCTTTGCCTTGGCCTGATTCATGCTTTAATATATGCAGGGCTAACAACTTCGGGATACAATGCATGTCCAATTTGCGGCCAGTCTTTAGATGTGCACTATTCTAGCTCTCTTCGAAAGACAATTTATCAAGGCCACCATCGTTATCTTCCAGATGGCCATCACTTGCGCGAAGGTCAGCTTGGTCGTGTCGAATGTCATCCTATGCATGTACAAGAGTGGCGTGAGGGGCAACCTGTTCCAGGAATAAATCATTTGTCCATTCTCCATACGCTGCCGTACTGGGGTGATCTACTAATTAACCATTTGCTGGATCCAATGCATATATTCAAGAATGTGGGAAAGCTCCTCTGGAAGACAATCATGGGAATGAAAGACAATCGAGCTTCACGAGATGATTTGCAGTCAGTTGGAAAGATGCCAGAGCTATGGCCTTTCACCAATGCAGCTGGCCAAACAAAACTTCCAAGAGCGCCATGGGTATTGCTAAAAAACGAAGAGCGACAAGTGAAGAGGGTGATTTCAGAGTTCAGGACGCCAACAGGATATATGCGAAGTCCACAGCGGTTGGATGTTCTTTCTAGAGCGGTTCATGAAAAAACTTAAGGATTTTGTTCGCCAAAAAGCACGTCCAGAGGGGAGCATGGCAGAAGGATGGCTGGTGCAAGAGTCTCTTGTATTGACGACCGAATTTCTATCCGTTTCTGACCCAGAAATGCCTCGACTGTGCAGCGATGAGGAGGATGCAAGACTGGTGGGAGAGGAGCCGCAAGGGCAAGGGGTGCCGAAGAAAATGAACCTGGCCATGCGACAAAAGATCAATAAGTAAGGTATACTAAATTCAGCGCCAATGCAAAAATGTCTTGAAAGGTGAAGAAGAGAAAGAGAGACGCAATAGGGAGCAACAAGATTTCAGGCGAATTCGAACGACTAGAGGCTTACCCTTGCCAGACTATCTTGCTCCTCTACCTGAATTCCCTACAATGGCATGGTTGGACAAGACAGTGAGAGCAGCTCGACAGATCGGAGAACCCATATCTCTAAAAGAGGAAGAGCTGGCTAGTGGATGTGACTGGAAGTATCATACATACATGGCATTGTGGTCGCATGGAAAGCATTTCATAACACAACAAATTGACAGCAGAAGAAACACGTTTGACAGTGGGGTAATGGTTAGTTTCATGCAAAAGAGCAGGGCCAGTGCTAGAGACACGAATGAAAGTACTAGCAACCTGGATTACTGTGGTCTGGTGTCAGATATCCTGAAAGTAAGCTTCAAGAGGTTTGAGATGTTTTTGTTGTATGTGAAGTGGTTCAAGGTGATTACTTATGGTCGCAATGCAATGGTACGCAGAGATGGAAACAAACTTGTGCAAATAGATTCTACAAAGATTTGGACAGATGCGAGCGACACATTTGCTCTCCCTGAACATTGCGAGCAAGTGGTCTTTGTATCGGACCCTCGAGAGCGACAATGGTGGTTTGTGGTTCAGGTTGCTCCAAGAAATAAACAAGTATTTGAAGGGCAAGATCTCCTGGAGGAAAGTCAGTCAGACGACGTCCATACTACTGTGACATTAGATGAGATGGACGAAGCTATGGTAGAGGAAGCTGACAGATATACGAGGGATGATGCAGACGAGCCAGAATTGACACTTGTAGATGAAGATGCAATGGATGAAGACAATCTGCCAGAACGAGTTGGGGCAGAGTTATGTTTGCAATTAGAGATAGACGATGATACGGTGCAAGATCTTATCAATGATGCCTCACTCGTCGAGGCCTAGGCCTGTAAGTGTTTGTGTGAAGACGTTGATTTAAAATTAAGCTTAAAGTTAATTTAAACAATTGTGTTCTGACGCTTTATTTTACTTTCTTTGTGCAGGACTTTAGTATGACAGACCAGATTCTAGATCCTGCTTCCATGAGTGCAGATGCATTCATGGGCTTCGTTACACGGATGACGCCTGCTCAGATGGAAGAGGCTTCTCAGTACTGGGTAGCGAGAGGCACGGGTACTACGCCTCCGCGCTTCACACCGGAGGGTCCGACGCCTAGGGGGGGGCGCGTACGGGGGGAGGATGCCTATGGGTACGACGCCTGCTTCTCCGATCATGGCCGCTACGACACCTAGGGGTGGGACAGAGGCGGGTACGTCCTCATCTCCACAGCACAGGCGCACTCGCCGATCTCGACAATCGTCAGGTGGAGGTGGTGGTTCCTGTGGAGGAGGGTCCACAGATGCTTCGACCCCTCCTCGCTCACGACCCCCGTCCTACCCAGGCACACCTCTCGACACACCTCTTGGCACACCTCGGACACCTTGGGGGGCACACGATCCTAGTGCCTCCAAGCTCTATACTGTACAGGCAGATGGTTCTATTGACATGGATAGAGTCGGGACTGAGATGCGACAGCGGATTCGCCAGCTCGCGGAGCTGCAGTTTTTGACCAGCCTTCTGACGTCTTGGGGTGATCAGGATGGGGACAAAGTCAATTACATAGTGGATACCATCTTGAGAGAGTACCAGCCTGCTCTGGGCTCTTCCGTTGTTCCGAGGAGGTGGATCAAGGGTGTTGCACGGGACACCGTGAAACATCGACGAGATGCAGCTCGGAAGGCTTTCAGGACCGGCTCACCAAAGCCTTCGATCATACCACACAAGACGTGGCTACAGATCAGGGAGGATGAGCGGACAGCGGACACGCGGTTCAGACAGCAGCGTGAGGCCGCGCAGGTATGACAGATGACCAGGGGGACATCTCATCTTGGCAGCGGAGGCTTCGACACCTTTCGCTATGAGTTTGTGAGTTTCTAATCCAACCTTAACTATGGCGTTTTTTAAAACGCGATGAATCATGTATTCTTATTACTTTGATTTTTGTATAAACGCAGAATCTTGCGATGCATCGAGCTCCGTCGCGCCAGGAGGAGTCAGATGGATATCGCAAAGGTATCTATGAAGTACTAAATGATCTTGAAGCTTCAGGAGAGCCTGTAGACTAGGAGGCCTTACAGTCTCGTTGATCGCTTGAGGTGAGACGTTAATATGTGTGAGTTGATTTAATTAAGTAAGTATATGTGAAGTAATATCCATACTAATTTTGTGAGTTGTCCTATGTGCAGGTTGCGACGCCTAGTCATTAGTGGACCGGATTTCATATATATGCTTTGTGAGACACAGACACGCTTCTGTGTCTCTTTTTTGTACAGACAGTTATTGTTCAGACAGTTATTGTTTCCCTTATGGTTATGATTATTGTCATTGTCATTGTATAGACATGGTTATTTCTCCTATTCTTGTATAGACATAGTTATGGTTCAGGTTTTGTTAATGGTTATGTTTAACTTTCTGGTTATGCTTATGGTTATTGTTAATTTTGTTTATGGTTATGGTTATCTTCATTATGGTTATTCTTTTAAGTTATGGTTATGGTTCGTTATGGTTATGCTTTTAAGTTATGGTTATGGTTCATTATGGTTATGCTTTTAAGTTATGGTTATGCTTTTCAGTTATGGTTATGGTTCGTTATGGTTATGCTTTTCAGTTGGTACGGTACTTGTCTTTCATTGGCCTTAAATCTCATGTGAGATCCTACATGGATAGTATGTAGGAGGCGTATACATGATATGGTTTTTTTTTAAAAGTTTATGTAAAAACAAAGGGAACTCTGCCGAAATTTCTACGCGCGGGAGCATGGTTGATTTTGGTGCTGCTCGCTTTCTTGGGAAGGGGGCAGGAAGTCTCGCTGTGGCTGTGTCCATCTTTTAACTGGGCACAGGCCAGGCTATCTGCCCTCTGCCCAAGAAAATTTTTTTTTGTTATGGTCATCGCTATCTGCGTCGCTATGTGCGTCGCTATCTGCGTCTATATATGTGTCGCAAATAGCGACAGGTTCACAAGGACGCGGATATCGACGCACATAGCAACGCAGTGGGTCGATATCTACGTCGATGACACCTTTTCTTGTTGTAGTGCACGTGGGGAAGATGGGATCTCCATTTCTTTGATAGGGTCAAGTAGTCCCTCTATAAACATTCTCTCCAACAAGAAGAGAAAACGCCAACTTTCCCATGACTTTTAAGTCACTTTCTTCTTCAATGACACATGGTATGGCCAGGGGTCTATGGACTTTGTGAGGTTGCTATTGCGTACGGAACATTGTGTCTGTTGTAAGTTAGATCTTCCTAGGTGCTGGCTCTAGATCCCTTTGGGTCTCTTCTACCAAACTCCTTAATTGCTTGACTCACTCGACCTCCTCTATAGGGTTTGGGTAAGTTCCTATCTTCTTCTTGGGTCTTGGCCATTGTGGCTCATGACCATCTTTCTTGTTTGCTTCTTTTCTAGTGGTTGTTTTAGTCTCCATGGTTTCACCTCAATAAGAATCCTCTTCAGTGTCGTTCAAATATACGGGGTCATCACCAGTCCCTATGTTGGTCTTTGAACTGGGGTCTAACTTCGCTGCTTTTGTGATCTCTTTCTTTGTGTTTTCTTCTTCTTCTAAGATTGGGCAATTGATGCCGTGTCTCTTTCTTCAAGAATATAATTTTGTTCTTGGAGCATCAATCGTGTGAGTACATTTACTGGTACCACAGGTGTACTTTGTGATGGCTCCTCAATAACCTCAATTAAATTCAATGGCGTTATCTTTGGTGCATTTGGATTATTAGGACATTGGGCAATGCATTGATCTATGCCACATCGATTACAAATGAGTATCGGCATTGTAGACATGCTCGCTTGATTGGTTTGCATTAGTGTGGCATTATTTGTAGCCTAATAGGACACTCGGATACACAATGTGAACGTCCACACTCATAGCATTGAAGAGGTGGTCTCTTGGTAGTGTAATTGATATTTTGGCCTCTTGCAGCAAGAGAAACTACTTGATAGACATGTTTGACTTGTCCCCAATAGTCCTCCATGTAGTATTGTGGAATTTCCTCAAGTGCATCAATCCCATAGGCAATATTAGGGTTTTTATCTTCCTCACAGCCTTCCAAACCAACAATAGATGTCTCACAGCCCACTTGATTCACATAAGTGATTCTCGGATGTGGTGGTTATGGTCCTAGCACTGGAGGTGGTAAGGGTGTTGTTTGAACAACATTTTGAGCCCTAGGGACCATGTGTTGTGATGTTTGTTCAAGAGGTGGTATTGCCATCAATCCAGGCTCGAGGTGTGTCCGTCCATGCTAAGGTTGGTCAGCCATTGCACGCTTAAATACTATGCAATCCTTATCTTGATGATCATACCTCCCATAGGCATTGCAATTCCCATTAAATTTTACTCTAAAAGTAGGGCATTCATTGGGTACTATGCGAACCATAGCAAACTGAGCACCATTGCTGCTCCCTTCTTGGATACATATGATTGTTTTGTGGAGCATGATTGTCTCTAAGACTCTCTTGAATAGCCTTGGTGAGATCTGCTAAATTCATCTCAGATATCTTTGGCTCCTTATCAATAGTCTTTAAGGTCATTGGATGATGCCCCGATGCTTGCAAGCTAGTAGATTTAGGCTCAACAGAGACTCTTTCTCCTTGAATCATTAAGTTCTCCTCCAATTGGATCGCATTGGTGGTGACTGCTTCCCAAGTGGTGATACCTCTAATGACTAGGCCATTGTAGATATCCTCATGTCATAGTCCCCATATGAATCTATGAGGCAATTGGTTATTATTGAGGAGCTCATTTGGATTACAACAAGAATTCAAATGCTTCAAGCGACTAATAAAGTCTCTCACAAATTCTCCTTCCTCTCGTTGGGCTTTTTGGAGCTAAGATGCTACACCCCAAAGTCCTCCCTCTCATATGTACTCTTTCAAGAACAGTCTCCTAAGAGTAGGGTAAATTGTTTTCTCTTTCATTCTTAGGGTTCTATACCAATCCCCAGCCTTTTCACTCAAGGTCAGGATTAAAGCATTACTCTTATGCAGGTCATTGTGTTCTCCTAGGGAATCACATATTTGTTCAAACACTTTGATATGATTTCTCACATCCCCGTCTCCACTAAATCTTTGTGTGAGCTTGGCTATTTGCACTGCCTTACTTCTAGGATCTCTATCAAGCATGTTATGCATATTTTCAATAATAGATAGACCAATAGCTTGAGAAAATGTTGCCAAGTCACCTACGTGAGTGGGGACAGAGGCTCTTGAGACTGCATATTGAATGGGGGTTGGCATTGGGCTTGGCTTATATGTTTCCCTTGGGTCCCAAGTTTGGTACGGTGTCGTGCCATGTGGTGGCCCAAAGTTCATATGTGTGGCCCTAGGCATAGCAGACATGGTATCTCGTATGGTCCCATTGAAATAAGAGCTTGGATGTTGTGGTTGTGGAGCATAAGTTTTTGAAACAATGGAGAGGGGTAGGAGCTACATGAGTACAAGGATCTATAGGTGCATATGATTGATACACACTTCTAGGTACTATTGTAGGCATTGGACTACCATGTAGCAGTGCTTTACTAATGAATGAGGTCCATGGCATGTTTTTTAGCATGCCCATCACTGGGGTAGGCATGGTAGCCGTGGTGTCATCAAGAGAGAGATGAGCTAAACTTGGAAAGCTAAAGCTATCACTTGTGGGCTCAGATTGTACAGAGATCCCTAGAGAAACAACATATGGAGGATCCATCGAGCTTACCAAGGGAGTTGGTTTCTTAGCCTTCCCTGTATCCAAAAATCTCATGAGACCCTTTGAAGGCATGTGGATCCCCTTATTTTGCCTCTCCAACTCAATAACCCTATGGATGAAATCACAAACTCTTTGTTGTTGGTCCTCTACACTAGTAGCACCCATTGTGGATTGTAGGACATCTAACCAACCCACATGATAGGTGTGACCTATGTATAGGTCGGTTAGCTTTTTTGTTTGTAGTTCATACTCATTGTCCTCATTTAGAAACGCTCCATGTAGGATTGAGGTGCTAGGGGTGTCCTTTGAACTAGATGCAATGTGGCTCTCTATGGGTTGACCCTTAGTGCTCTCTCTCTCTCTCTCTCTCTCTCTCTCTCTCTCTCTCTCTCTCTCTCTCTCTCTCTCTCTCTCTCTCTCTCAAGCATACACACACACATACACACGTGAGCCCACAAAGGAGAAGGAGACAAAGATGGGGCAAGAGCACTTCTTAGCTTACACCTCCAAGAATGAGGATTTTTAGGTCACGTGGACCTTTTATAAGAGTTTGACCCATTCACACATGGGCACCCACAGTGGTGGTCAGTCATTACAAAACTACTATAAAAATAAGATAAGTGGTGCACCTCTCATTGACGATCAACTACACACCTATTGGACCGACAAGCCTCGTCCATGACTCAATCAAATAAATAATATGCGTCCATCAAAGGTGGTAGGTTGTCCATGAGGGTTAACACTGAGTCACCTCGTATGAATGTTTGTGTGACGTGTATGGGTAAAAACATCGTGTCTATGCATGGCCATGTAATGTGGCCCTATCATGCTGATAGAAGGGATGCAATGGGTAACACAATGTGGTGCAAGAGGTGGGTCCTGAACCAATTGTTCAATGGTTGTTGATGGCGAGGTGTCCTCCTTTGCACGTTTTTTGAATAAGAGATTCTGAAGCGTGTATGCCCTTTCTTGGATGGTTGGTTTTGTAATTGGCCATTATGTGGCCATGAAATGATTGGTTTGTAGGGACATTTGAGGGTTTTTTTCAAAGGTTGTTTCATAAGCAAGTTGTTTTTTGGTTCTCGTCGCCATTCCCATTTGGAAGTTGGTGATTTGTGTGATAGCTTCACTTGGGTTTTGGGTATCCATTTGCAGTTTGTGAAGCTGGTTGAAGTTGGCCTTGGCCCTCTGAATTTCTTGTGTTGGGCTTGTTTGGCTTTGCTGGTTGTGACATTAGGGAACTGGTGTCATAGTGATGCACAGGATGATGCAACAAGTACTGACTTGGGGATCCATATTTGGATGCCATGATTGATTTCTAGATCGAGACTTGGGTAATTTTGTTTGCCGGACTATTGGCGGGTAGTTCAAGTATAGAACCAAGCATTTTTTTTTGTGTTTCACCGCCACTTGAATTTTATGGGGATCCCAAATGTGATCTGTCTATGCCAATGATGTAACATAAGATTGATCCTTTAGACAATAATGAAGCACATTATTGTCTATATGGAATAGCTTTATAAATTCGAATTCATGAATCTCCCAAGTTGATGCGCTTGTTGAGAACAATATCAACCATAATATGGAACCGATGTGGGAAATTGTTCCCATCAACGTTAATTGAGTCATTGGCTTGTCCCAAACTAACCACGATCTCCTTATTGGCTGCTTTGAGTTCAATGTTGGTCCTTTCAATCATTGAATTTGATAGTTTTAGGTAGGTGGAATACTGCATAGCATTGACACATGCTCTGGTATCCACAAGTGCTCTTTCTATTGTGCCATCCGTAGCCAAACATTGATCCAAACATCCATTCTACCAAGCTAAGTTTTTTCGGCTTGAACTGTTGGGATAGAAGGTGGTGGTTGCTGTTTATTCTTTCTCTTCAAACTCCATAATTTGGCTTCCGCATGTGCTTAATCTTTAACTGCTTGAAAGTTTTTATGTCGCTCCTTAGCTAAAATGCATATTTTCTAGCATGTCCATTGTGAGAGGTTGGTGATGCTTTTTCAATCTGCAACCATTTATCTAGTTAGACATCACCTCTCTCTCTAATGTTGCAAGTTGGACGGCTCCACTTGGCAATATGTCATTGATCACAAAGGGACCATTACCCCACTTTTTAAGTTTCTTGGAATGTTGCTTTTAAAGGGTATAGACTAACACGTAGTCATCCTTATGAAATTCCTTGTTTTTCACATGATGGTCATGGTATTGTTTCATTTGTCATTTTTGTGCATACACTGCTACAACCGCATGGAGCCTAGTTTCATCCAACTGCATTAGCTGGTCCACCATGGCAGACAACTCATGTTCAGTCCATTACACGATTTGAGCTACACATAGTGTAGGAATCAAGAACTCTAAAAATAGTATAGATTTTATTCCAAACACTAAGTTTAAAGGACTCATATTTTGTGGTGTTTTATATGCTATTCGGTATGCATGTAGCTTCAATTCCCAATCTACTCTAGATGCACTGACAAACTTTGTGAGCAATGTGCACAAAACTTTGTTGGTACTCTCAGCTTGTCTATTTTCTTGAGGATGATATGGGGCTGATTTTGAACGAACGATCATAAATTCATGCAACAAGAAGTCAATCATGTCATTGAGGAAGTGTGTGCCTCGATCCCTCACAATTTGATCGAAGGCCATAGCGTATGAAAATGTTCTCGTATAAGAATTGTGCCGTTTTTTTAGCATCATTTTTTTGTGTTGTTATCATCCATTCCTCTCCGATAGATTTGGTTTCCAATAGTAGCATATTTTTTGGCTTCGTGTTGTATCAATCATACTCTGGCTTTGCACAAGTTTTTTGGTAAAACTCCTTGTTCTAAGTACTCCACAACGTACTTCGTCCACTTGGGTGCTATTGCTATCCGGTACAATGTAGAATGCTTGATTAGCTTTTTGATTGCGCAAATATTACATGAGCGAACATAGTCATGCACGCTTTCCTGCATGTGAGGCCAGTATACCCCAAGTAGCATCAATCTTTGATATGTTTGCGTGTTGTAATTTTCTATGCCCGTGATTTGTACATGATATTATTGCAGATACATCTCTTTTTGGCATGGCTTGATGCATAGCCTGAGTATGCCATTGCGTCCTCTTTGATATAACCTCCCTACAATCAATACTAAGTTGCAAGATTGTTCCATGATTGATGGCTATCTCGCGATCTACAATGAACCTATGGTGAGAAAGGGTATAATTTGTTTGCTCCACGTTGGTACCATCTGGATGTTGAAGAGACAGGAGTCTAGAAAATCATCTTCAACCCCTATACGAGCTTCCTCATGTAGCATTTGCACGACAAATGGTATGCTCTCTGATGTGTAGTTTCTTTTTTTCACCACTACCATGAAATCAAACTCAAGCAATATTAGGAAATATCAAACGATGTGGCCCGTGTTGCATGGTTTGTTTACTAGGTATAACAATGCTTGATGGTCTACAAAGAACACGAATTTGTTGCGAGCAGGTACTATCTAAACTTTTTCACAAAGTAGATCATTCCCAAACCCACCCTCTCTCTTTGTGGTTGTATAAGTTTGTTTTGCACTGTGGGGTAACAGATTGGGAAATTTATGTTGTTTTCTCTAGTTGAGCCAAGATATAGCCAGTAGCATAAGCAGATGCATCAATATGGACATGAAAAGTTGTCCTCCTGCAAGTTGTCCTTCTGCTTCAATTATTGAAAATCTTTTTCACATTCTTTGTTCCATTTGAATTTTGTTATGAGTGCGTAGAGAGGTTTTGCAATGATCACATACATGTAATTGAATCTTTGATAATACCCACAATGGCTCATGAAGGCTTGTACCTCTCTAAATTTTGTTGGTCTCATAACAACAACAATCACTTGTATCTTTTCTAGGTCAGTGAAAATATCATTTTTGGACACAATATATTCCAGAATCTTGCCTTGTCTCACCATGAAAACACACTTTTTAGGGTTCAGGCAGATATGATACGTCTTGCATTTGTCAAAAACTTTATTTAAGTGCTTGATATGTTCATTTCTGTGAAGAGAATGCAGAAATAGGTCATCTATATAAATCTCTAAGAATTGTCTCAGATATTCCTTGAAGGCATGACTCATCAGCCTTTGGAATGTGACAGACGCATTGGTAAAACCAAGTGTCATAACACTATATGCAAATTATATGCCCCATTCTATAGCAAAGGCAGTTTTGTGTTGATCCTTCAACCTGAAAATCCATTAAAAAGCTTTAGGTTTCCTTGCCACCAGTAACTCTTTTAATCACATGATCAATGATAGGTAAGGTATAGTTGTCTCTGATCATGGTAGTGTTTACTTGTTTGAGATTTACACATAATTTATTGTTTTTCTTAGGCACCACGATAATTGGTGACACCCATTCCGTATGTTAGATCTTATAGATGATTTTGCCTCTTTTAGTTTGTCTATGTCTTCCTTAATTTTCTTTATAAAGGTTTCATTATAAGTGTATGGATGTTGTCAATGCGGTTGCATCACTTTTCAAAGGTGTCGTGTGTTGGTAAATACTAGGATCTACCCCCTTCACATCTTTGTAAGACCAAGAAAACACACCTTAATAATGTTTGAGGGTAGCGATCAACAATTGTTTCTCCTCCTTAGTGAGATATGTGGCTATGCATGCTGGTCATGGCTCTTTCTTTGATTTTGCTAGATTGATCTTCTTTGCGTTTTCAGGCCCATCATACGATGATCCCAAATCTTTTGGCTCTCTCATTGGTTATAACACCTCAGTACATCCATCTTGAATTGTATATTTCTTCTATTTAGAGGGTGCGTCGATTTTTTTTGAGTTTGAGTCCCCCCTTAGTTTACATTTTTGTAGTCCAAACCTCCTTCAATATTCATTTATATTTTTGGTATTCACTCTTGCGTTCCATTTTGGATGTTTTTGGTCTTTTTGGTTCATTTGCTCTGGTTTTTTACTTTGCCCGCAAACTTGTCAGTTCAATGGTTTTCGCATTATTTTGTCTCAAACACAATCATTTGCTCCCACAAGCATCATATATTGCATTTTGGTCATCAACTTTGGTTTTTTTTTTCCTCAATTTTGGTTTGTTGTTTCTTCAGTCATCTCTGATATCTCTCTTGTCTTCGTGTTTTTTGTTAGGAAGCTCATAGAAAATTGGCTCCTCCTCTCTTTTTGCAATTCCGTGTTCAGAATCACCCAAGAATTTGTCTTCTATATTGCTTCCTAATTTATCTCTCCTTGAATTGTGGTATTCGTCCTAATCACCATGTGAAAGGTCACGTATAGAAACCTTGTCCACTATCCATTTGCAGTCGATTACCAATTTTGTTCCAATAGATTCCAAAAGGTTTTTAGTTTCTTGGACCACTGAAACCATTAGAAAGGGTTTGGTTACCTCATTTATGCAAACATCAAGAGTCACCTGTATTTGATCCCATCAAAAGGGTTTAAACAACTCCTCTAAAAATGGCTCCTTAATGTAAGCGTCATCTTCTACGGAACGCTCTAGGATGAAATCTTCCTTTCTGAGACTTTTGTATTATGATGCTCCGCACATCCAAATGTGAGCATCCTTCATCAGCCAAGTAGGTAATTGCATTCTGTCATCTGTAGTTACAGCAAAATCTTATATCGAAGTCTGGTTTACGTCTCTGTAACTATGGTCCTTGGTGTTCACCTTGGTTATGACTCCTTGTGCCGTAAATAGAGATGGACATAGCCCAATCTTGAATCATTTTGAGTTGACGCATAAAAGGTCACCCAAAATAACTTCAAAGTTGTTTCCTTTCCCAAAATCTATCACCGCAAAGGTATGTTTGTATTCTATTCCGCATAAGGATACGATCACTTATTCTAATATTTCTAAGGGTCTCTCCACATATCCGTCAGCTAATTGCAATGTCATGCGCATTTTTTGAATAGTTGGCCTTTCCCATCTCTCCCAAATTCTTTTTTTAGTGACGGATATTCTAGCCCCACTATCGAGTATCACAACGATGGTCACTCCCTTATATTCCAAAGTTAAGGTGGTGTTTCCATCTTCATCTTCACAATAATCACCTAGTTTATTTACCGAAAATGGTTTCGCTTTTGGTTTCTCAGGATGTTTTTTTTTCCTAGTTTCTTCCATGAGTTTGTCTATTGACTGGACTTTCACTCCCATCTTTTCCATGTTTTTATTCATTTGTATCCACTGTTGGGGTAAAGGCACTACGCCTTTGCCCGAGGCCGTCCGACTGGCCGTCCACATGTGTACATGTCCTTATTCATTATACATATATGAATAAGGAGCACCTCACTCACTAATTCTTGAGGTTGCTCCACCCACACGATCTTTTGTGCTCCTCCCCTTTCCCACACGCACTCTGTCGGATTTTTCCTAGATTCTCACCATGGTTTATGAGTATTCGCAGTTTGCTTTCTGATGGTTTAGTGGTTGAGCTAGACTCCCACTTTGATAGTGATCGAGTGTTTACTCTTTGACACATTTTACAAGTTTTGTTAGTTTGGACACAATTTGGTGTTCTTGTACCCACTCTCACAAGAGTGAGGATTTTTTGCATATGCTTGTGTGGCTACAATATAGGCAGTCATAGGTTTCAAAGGTTTTTGCAGATTTTTGTAGGTAGTTTGTGGGATGCGTTTTGAGCTAGTTTGCTCTCTACTTGCATATATGGCTATGCACTTTACGCTTGGTTGAGCAGTTTGTCCTAGTTTGCTCTCTACTTGCATATATGGCTATGCACTTTACGCTTGGTTGAGCAGTTTGTCCCAGTTTATGCTTGTAGAGTTTATAGATTGTGGAGTCAGTGTTATGCATATGTGAGTGTCAGTTTTGATGCGATCAATCATGCTTTTGAGCATTTGGTAGTAGTCAAGTTACCTCCCACTTTGTTGCCAATTTTTGGCATGGTTTATGGTTGAGATTGTACTTGAGGTTTTGCTCAGTTTACAGGGGAGATTCTCCCAGATTTTTTCCATATTTCTTGCCAAACTTTGGTTCTTAGCCATTCACTTATGGTTGCAGATATGTGTGACACCGTAGAGTCCACTGCGGTGACTATTGAGAGCCGGCGGTCTCATTCTTGTTGATAGTTGTGTTGTTGGCATTGTGGTCACATGGGACACATTGACACCATTGTTTTAGACGTATGAGGCAGTAACGAAGATGTATGCATAGTGCAAACATGGATATGACACAGGTTAGAGAGGCAATTCCAGTGGCAGTCTATGCCAGTGACGGTGATGTCATGCTTGCCTCCAGTGTACCTCTTGCAGATTTGTCTATCGTTAGCACACTTTCTACACAGTTGTTACTAGATAGTGATGCTGCTTTGCATGTCACGCCATGTCGTGAGTGGTTCAACACATTTTCTAGTGGGAGACTTGGTTGTGTGCACTTGGCCGATGGTTTGGCATTTGACATAGAGGGTGTTTGTTTGTGTTTTCCTAGTGGTGCATCATACATGCTACGACATGTGTGCTATGTTCCTCATCTGAGATAGAGCTTGATCTTAGTGAGACAGTTAGCAGATTTTGGTTGTCAGACACTTCTTAGAGAGAAGTCATTCCAAATGCATGGTGGTTCATAAGTGATTGCCAAAGGAGCCCGCAGCGGCTTGGTATATTCTATGCATGTGTTTGAGGTTTGAGACGGCGTAGTCTTGGTTTTGTTGCTGGCATGCTTTGAACGAGATACAAGACGTGTCTCTTTTGCAGGTGATCTCCACCATGCTCACAAGACAGAGCATTTAGCTATGCAAGATGTGGCAGTAGACTTTGTAGAGAGAGAGATAGAGTGGTAGTGCTCTAGTGAGACACAACGGTGTTGTCGACTTTGTACAGGCAAAGGTAGAGTAGGTATGCTCCCTAGAGACACAGACAGAGCTCACATATATGGAGTTTTTTGACATGCTCATGTTAGAGGCTGATGAGTTGGTGCCAAGACACACAGTTTTGCCAATGGGTGAGAGGGACATAGCTTCCCCAGTGTCGATGTTGACACATCCATAAGTGATGGGTAGTCTTGATGATGTAGTGATTGTAGATAGCATAGGGGAGGTGAGTACAACTACGTTTGTGCATATTTTGTTTGCATTCAAGCGTCTCATGTTTGACTTGCTAGTGTCGAGGCCCGATCTAGCAGCTACAGGGGAAGCATTTTCAACATGAATAGTCAATTGTACGGTGACTAACACTAGCATGATGCTTCGTGGAGCTTTGCAGACCATACATATTAGTTTGTGGGATTTACATGCAGACGCTAATGTGGGTACGCACACTCGCCCACCACCAGAGCCGATACAACTGCGTGTACATCAACAGAGTGAGCTAGTAGGCATAGGTTGAGAGAGTCTCTCACCTAGTTTCTTGTACATAGTAGTACTTTAGCTAGTAGGTCTCACTTATCGGTACATTTCCTTTAAGTGGGAGATTGTTGGGGTAAAGGTGCTACATCTTTGCCGAGGGACGGATGTCCAGTGTTCAGCTGCCCGCCCATATGTGTATATGCCCTATTCATTATACATATATGAATAAGGAGCACCTCACTGACTAGTACCTGAGGTTGCTCCACCCACACACACTCACATCCACAAGTATGGTTTGATTTTTAGCAACTCTGCGAGGGTGATTGTGCACCTTATAGGAGAAGACAGTAAAGCATGCAAGCTCTTTTTATTTGTCACTTGTGGAATGGAATTACGATGTGATGGCACAACTCTACTTCATATTTTGTTTCATATTCATCTTAAAAAAACGATAAAGTTCTTATGGTTGCAGTTTTGCTTTCTTCCAAAACTTTCGTTCTTGCATCTTTGTAGAATGACTGAATATTGCTTGGATAGATTTCATGGTCCAAATTGATTTTAGAGATTGGTACTGACAGCAATGTAGCACTTTTGTCTTTCCTAATTTTGATTGTTTATCATAATGATTGTGACTAGGGTTTGTCTACTTTTGGAATTGGCAGCATCTCTAAATAGTTTTCTTCATCTGTTTTATTTGCCACCACCTTCGTGGTCGTAGTTTCTTCCTTGTTTGCTATCTCAGGTTTGATTTTGTTGTCTACATTTTGTGCACAATTCATGAGCACATGATCTCTTCCACTTCCATCACAGAATCCTTGAAACACATACTTTTCACACGTATTCTCTTTTCCATTCACATGTTTTACAGGCTTAGGAAATTTTGGACCTTCAAGCTGCATCAAGCCTTGTGCAATTTCTACAAGTGTTTTGTACACCCCCAGTCTTTCGGTTTCATCTTCTGACTGCGGATAGGTCAAAAGTCTTTGTTTTAAAGTCTGGTTGTTATCAAGCCTTACTACATAGGCTTGTAGCATTGCGTCCAGTGGCTCGTTTACCTTTTCCACCAAGATTGAACCCCCTAAGTCAAACTTTGACTCTTTGGATCCCTTTGCATTTTTTTTTCTTTCTTGTATACGATGTTCTTTTGTTTGGTGTAGTTCTGCTTCCAAAGTTTTTTTTCTTACAGCCTTTTTGCTTTCACTTTGTCCCTTTTGGCTTTCCATGATTTTCTTTGAGTTCTAATTGATCCATTTTTAATTTCAGTTTTGAAGGAGTACGAGCGGAAGTGCGATGCGAGAGAGAGAGAGTGCGAGAGGAAGAGCACGACGATATGGTGAACTCGCTCTACCGTAATGTGTAGAGCATAGTGAGTTCTTATTAGGTTTTTACAAAAGAATATGTGTACATACCTGGCAGCCCGCCCACTTACCTGGGCGACCACATTGGGCTTTATACCCCAACAACCTCCCACTTAAAGTCCAATGTGGTACTTTAAGTGTGAGAGAAGCTACTATACAAGCTAATATACAAGAGATGTAGAGAAGTGATGTACTACCCTACACCTAACTGCTTGCGAAAATGCGCAAAGCTCTCTGAGGGAAGTCCTTTTGTAAGTAGATCAGCAGGATTTTCTGTGGTGTGAACTTTGACAAGCTGAAGTTGCTTATCCTTGAGCATTTCCCTGATGAAATGATACTTCACATCCACATGCTTTGTCTTTGAGTGATAAACTGGATTGCGAGCCAATTGTATAGCACTTTGACTATCACAATATAACATAGGCATCTCTTCTTTGATTCCCAAATCTGTTACTAGTCGATTAAGCCAAATTGATTCTTTGCGTGCGTCTGATGCTGCAACATATTCAGCCTCTGTAGTAGACTGAGTAACACAATCTTGTAATCTAGAACGCCATGATACTGCTCCACCAACCAATGTAAAGACATACCCTGACGTAGACCTTCGGTTGTCTAAGTCACCTGCATAATCTGAGTCTGTAAAACCCTTTACAATTAGCTCTTGACTCCCATAGCATATACGCATACTCTTTGTAGCTTTCAGGTATCTCAATATTCCTTTCACTGGCTCCCAATGTTTCTTGCCTGGGTTTGACATGTATCGACTTACTACTCCCACTGCAAATGCAATGTCTGGGCGAGTAGCAATCATTGCATACATCAAACTACCCACTGCAGACGTACACTTAGCTCCTGACTCCCATAGCATATACGCATACACTTTGTAGCTTTCAGGTATCTCAATATTCCTTTCACTGCCTCCCAATGTTTCTTGCCTGGGTTTGACATGTAATGACTTACTACTCCCACTGCAAATGCAATGTCTAGGCGAGTAGCAATCATTGCATACATCAAACTACCCACTGCAGACGCATATGGAATCTTATCCATTTCAGCCTATTCTTCCTCAGACACAAGACAATCTTGTTTGCTAAGTTTCACATATGCTGGCAATGGAACACTCAATGCCTTTCCCTTCTCCATATTGAAACGTTGCAAAACCTTGTCAATATACTCTGTTTGAGATAACCAAATCAACTTCTTTGATCTGTCTCTCTCAATGCGCATACCAAGTATACGACTTGCCTCACCCATGTCTTTCATGTCAAACGATTTAACCATCTTTGACTTCAAAGCTGAAATTTCTTCCAAGTGCTTGCCAGCAATCAACATGTCATCCACATACAAAATAAGGATCAACCAACTACCATCCTTAGCCTTCTTTGTATATAGACAGTGATCGAACTCACTACGTTTGTAGCCTTGAGAAAGCATAAACTTGTGGAATTTATGGTACCATGCCCTCGGTGATTGTTTTAAGCCATAAAGACTCTTTGACAACTGGCATACCCAATTTTCCTTGCCTTTCTCAACAAACCCTTCTGGCTGCTGCATGTAAATTTCCACATCTAAATCACCATGCAAGAACACTGTCTTGACATCCATTTGCTGCAACACCAAATCTAATATGGCAACCAATGCAAGAAAGCATCTGAATGTAGTCATCTTGACCACCGGAGAGAAGACTTCATCAAAGTCAATACCTTGTTCTTGCTTAAAGCCCTTGGCAACAAGCCTTGCTTTGTACTTTGGCTGACTATCATGAGCAGTGATCTTATACCTGTAAACCCATTTACAAGGTAGAGCCTTTTTGCCCTGTGGTAATTTAACTAGCTTCCATGTCTTGTTTTTATGCAGAGCTGTCATCTCTGACTGCATGGCCAATTGCCAATTCCCGGAGTCCTTCATTTGCACTGCTTCCTTGTAACATGAAGGCTCATTGCAATCAGTCAACATGACATAGTTCATAGATGGAACAAACCTATCAGGAGGTCGCGTGACACGTCCAGATCTACGTACAATAGGTGGCTCAGGCTCAGCCACAACCTGTGGTTCCACTCTATCCTGTCCTTGCTCCTCTTGAGCCCTGACATTTTGTCTTGCACGTGCAGGTCCATCTTCTTGGAAGACAACTCTTCTAATCTCCTCAACCCTCTCTGGTTTAGAATGATATTTGGATTCATTAAAGTGAACATCATTGCTGCGGACAACCTTTCTGGATTCGGGATCCCAAAGTCTGTACCCCATCTCACCAGAATTACCATAGCCTAGAAAGATGCACTTTCTACTCTTTGGCTCAAGTTTGTTCCTAAACTCTTTTGGAACGTGAGTATATGCCTCACAGCCAAAGACTCTGAGATGCTTGTATGAGGGCATTTTGCCTTACCATACCATCTCTGGCACTGACTCCTTCTGCAAAACCTTGCTAGGAGATCTATTTACAAGATGAACAGCTGTTGATACAGCTTCAGCCCAAAACCCATTTGGCAGTTGTGCATTAGACAACGTACTTCTGACCTTCTCTTGTATGGTCCTATTCATCCTCTCAGCAACACCATTTTGAGGAGGATTGTAAGGAGCAGTAAGTTCACATTTTATACCTTTTGACTCACAAAAGTCCTGAAAGGCCTTTGAAACATACTCTCCACCATTGTCAGTGCGTAAGCATTTAAGCTTCTTGCCACTCTGATTCTCCACAAGTGTCACAAACGTTTTGAAAACACTAAACGCTTCATACTTGTGCTTGAGAAAGTAAACCCATACTTTCCTCGAGTAATCATCTATAAATGTCATAAAGTAAAGAGCTCCCCCTAGAGATAGGTTAGGCATAGGTCCACACAAATCACTATGAACAAGTGCCAACTGTGTATCTCTTCTACTGCTTCTACGCTTATGTGGCTGCTGTGTTTGCTTACCATACAGACAATGTTCACAGAATTCAAAATCATTAAATGAAAATCCAGGCAAATAACCAGAACGAGACAAGATTTCCATTCCCTTCTTGGACATATGTCCTAACCGGCTATGCCACAAAGAAACGTTCGGCTTCTCGGTTACATTGATTACATTTTTAGAGACATTTGATGCATAAATCATGTAAAGTCCGCCAGACTTTACTCCATGTGCTACTGTCATAGAACCCTTGGATATCTTCCACATGTTCTGTCCAAAAGTGGTGACGTAGCCAGCATCATCAAGTAAATCTGTGCTGATCAAGCTCTTTGTAATTGTGGGAACATGTCTCACATTCTTCAGCGTGAAAGAAGAGCCATTCTGAAACTTCAATTGAACATCTCCAACACCTAAGATCTCACATGTCTGCCCATTGCCTAGCCGAACATGATCTTTAGTGGTCACATAAGAGGTAAACCACTCCTTGTTTGGAGACGCATGAAGTGATGCCCCTGAGTCTATAATCGAGTCACTCAGTGCATTTCCATCAGATGCTGTAAGAAGAGCCGAGTCCATTGTATTCTTCAAGAAGTAGATGTCTCCTGACACTAGACTGTCATCCTCTGCAACAGTGTTTGTCACATTTATTTCTTGAATCTTCACTGAGGACTTGTTCTTCTCACCATGGTCTTCAGCTTTCTCTTCCTAGATGTTGATGCTTGTGACTTACCTTTGGGTCTAAGACCTTCTATTGGAACCTCTCCCCTTAAGCACTTGAGTTTCCTATATTTCTCAGTAGCCCTAGTTTCAGCTGCATCAAAGGGAGCAGGTGCATCCGCCTCAACTTTTACCTTAAGGTCAGGAAAGAGTCCGACTATGAACCTCTCCTTCTTTAGGAACTCTGCACCATCACCAAGGTTAGAAACATTTCTCACCCATACAACCCAAAGACGTAGAAACTCTTGTTTACACATATAGTAGTCATTTAAATCTTTTTGTTTGTGAGAAACAATGTCTTGTCATAGCTTTTGAGCATTTTGGGGATCAAAGAAGTATCTCTTGACATACATCATGTCTGACAATACATCCCATGTGGAAGTACCTGCAATGTCAGGATGAAATCTGGAATATCAAGCAGCAAACACAAGCTACCTGATGAACTAGTGGATGTCGACTACGGTTTGTGTGTAGATGCGCCCGTGTCGTATGTGACACGCCTCCAAGAACTGTGAGTCGTCCTTCGATGTGTAGACAGCCACAAATCAACACTCTGGGAGTGTCGATATCCTCAGCACCTGCAGTCGTAGGCCGAAAACCCCAAATTTGCAGAGTCGGATCTGCACCCGCCGAGACCACCTAGTCAAAAATGGCCGGCGCAGACCTTTGTCGAAGCCGAACAGTGGCCGAAATGACCTCAGCATGAAATTCTGAGAACACCAATCCCTTTAGGCTTCCAACAGGATTTGGGGCCGTGTCTTCGCTTGTCGAATTTCACTCCAATCTGAGCTGGTGACTCTAGCCTCCTGCAATGCTGCCCCGAGCCTCGATTTGAGCTCTGATACCAGTTGAAGGAGTACGAGCGGAAGTGCGACGCGAGAGAGAGAGTGCGAGAAGAAGAGCACGACCATATGGTGAACTCGCTCTACTGTAATGTGTAGAGCATAGTGAGTTCTTATTAGGTTTTTACAAAAGAATATGTGTACATATCAGGCGGCCCGCCCACTTACCTGGGCGACCACATTGGGCTTTATACCCCAACAAGTTTGTCCAAAAAGTCTCAAGTCGTCAGCTATAGGTTATTTTTTAAGTGCTTTCTGAGCTTGAGTCACCACTTTGATTGGAACTTTTGGCTTAGATTTTGATCCGCTCGTGTATGGTAAAATTTCTATGACATTGACAGTTGCTTTCCCTAGATTGTCAAGGTTCTTGCACAGTTTTGAATTAGGTGATCTCCTCCACACCCATCACAAAAGCCAAAAAGTTTCATTCATTGACCTTTATGTGGACACTCTCATGCCCAATGGTCTACATTCATAGCATGGGCCCTCTAGTCGGGTTGATGGTGGTGTTCTTGTTGGTTGTCCTACGCTAGGCAGATAACCGCTGGGCTTGTAGTTTTGGTTTGCTATAAACATGAGTGTTTTTTTGGCCATTGTGAACTAATTTCTAGGTGTCTGAGCCACATGTGAGGGTTTGGTTGCTTCATTGGAATTAGCCCAGAATGGACTCTCATCACGTGTATAAGTTACTCCCCCGTCTCTGTTTCGTGGCCTTTGACTTGCTCCTCATAATATATGGTTGGCAGCATCATTTGCTAACTTAAGAGAGGTTCTATCGGTTGTGCATAACGCACTATTACCCAATTGTCATGAGGTAAAGGTGGTTGTTGCCCTAGTACTGGTTGTGGTTTGTCTCCTCCCAATATTTCTTTGTTTGGTCCAATCTGATACCTTGGAGGTGGTGGCAATTGTTGCATTGCTAGTGGTCCATACTACCTTTCCCTCACATGGTTTAGATTATAGAACTAGTTTGCCTTGATTGCTTTACTATGCATATGGTAAGAAGTAAAAAAGTGATAGTGGTGTGCTCTAGATGATGGCTCCATAGCATCTCTCCTTGAATCTTTCGTGAAAAACTCTATGACCTCGCATCACAAATGAGATTTTTCATGATATTATGGATGTAAACATTTCCACTATAATAAAAACAAAATGAATTTCCGATGCTTTTGCACGTAAGAAGAAGAAACATACATACGTATGTATGGTGTGGAGTTGGCACCGTTCTCCACATTTATAAAGATACCGTAGGGAACGTGCCCTTCCCCCCCCCCCCCCCCCCCCCACGTTTATCCCCTCCAGTGTTGAAGGGGGACTTATGCTTCTCCTCCGGTGTTGGAGGGACTTTTTATTGTAAAAATATTATAATTATACAAGGAAGAACTCATTACCGATGTTTTATAAAGACATGTATCATTCCACGTTTCCATGTATTGGTGTATTGTCCGTGTGTCCCTTTGTTGGGCATATTTTAATATAGTCTATCATTCCCTATTATCTCTTCGTGCCTACAAACCTTGTAAGTGGCCAATGGCTGTGGGAAAGGGCCCCAAGTTTTTGAGTCAAAAACAAGTCCTTGCCACCTTCATCTGAAATCTTTTTAATAAAAATGATATAAATTCATTCCTTTATTGTATACATGATATAATCTAAGAACTTTTGAGATCACATAACTAGAAACAACCTCAAGTACTCTTTGAAAGCATGAGTCATCGTCCTTTGGAATGTTGCGGGAGCATTAGTTAAACCAAACGGCATAACTCGATACGCATAAATTCCCCACTCCGTTGCAAAAGCTATTTTGTGTTGATCCTCTGGCATAATGGCAAGCTGATTATATCCTGAAAATCCATCTAGAAAGGAATATGCTCTTTTCCCCGATACACGTTCTAGAACATGATCAGTTATCGACAAGGGATAATTGTCCCTGATTGTCGCAGCATATACTTTCTTCAAATTGACATACACTCGGAGTTTCCCGTTTTTCTTAGGCACTACCACAATCGGAGATACCCAGTCCGTGTGTTCAATCTCATATATGAATTCAGCTTCCATTAGCTTGTCTATTTCCTCTTTGATTCATTTAGCAAACGTGTCATTATACGTGTACGGTCTCTGTCTGCTAGACTTAGCGTCTTGTTTCAAAGGAATTGTATGTTGGCATATTGATGGATCGACTCCTTTCAAGTCCTTGTACGACCATGCAAACACATCCCTGTATTCTTTGAGAAGACTCAAAAGTCTCTCTTCTTCTTCCGGAGACAAATCTGTAGCTATGTATACCGGTCTTGGTTCCTCTCCAGGAGCTGCTAAATCAACCTTTTTAGCATCCTCCGGTCCATCATAGGATTCGTTCTCCTTTCTTTCTCTCATAGGCTGGGTTAATATCACCTTCCTATCCTCTATCGTAAATTTCCTATAGTGAGAGGGAACATCCATGTTTCCCTTGACATTGGCATTTTCTTCCTCACCACTCTCGATTTCAGTCGTCCAAACTTCTTTTAGAGTTTTCTTTAACTCTCTGTACTTGTTTCGGCGTTCTAATTTGGACTCTTTGTTTTCCTTGTTTCTAATGTTCTTTTCCGCTTTATCTGTTTCAATTTTCCTTCCACTGGGTTGAACTCGATTTTTTGAGCTTCGTTTGTCTTTCCGTGAGCTCGTTTCCACATTTCTTCTCATTCTTTCGGAAATCTTGTCCTTGACACAATCGTCCGCCTTTACTAGCATTAGGAATTGGTTTTTCCCTCTTATCCTAGGCATCGGAGTGTTTCTAACTCCTTTGATTTTTCTCTTTTCTCTGTAGCGTTTCTGGCGTTTTTCAGTCTGATTTGGGAAATCGTAGAATCTGACATCCTTTATGGTTTCCTCGTTCTCGCTTGGGTTGTTTGTGGACTCGTTGTCAGCTTCATTTTCCCATTTTGGATGATCGGGAATTTTGTGAAACATCTCCTCTTCATCTCTGTTGTCTGGTGTATCAATCTTTTTAGTCCCCTTTTCGAGTACAGCTCTCATCATGAAGTACAAAACCACATCATATCCATCTTTATCACAGAACTTCGTTGTGGGACCATCTTGAATTACACAAACATCTAAGGTTGCTAGAATGTGTGTCCATTCTAATGGTTCAAGTGCATCCTTTGGAAAGGGTTCACCTATATAACTTTCGTCTTCAATTGCTCTTTCTAAAACACATTCTTCGCGCTTCAGACTTCCACAGTTTGAAGCTCCACACATCCATAACTCTTTGGGTTTGCCTAACCAAGCTGGAAACTCTGATCCTTCCAAAGTAGCTGAATCAAACTTTTCAACTGGTGTTCGGTTCACATCCTTGTAGCTATGGTCTTTTAGGTTCACGCGAGTAGTGGTTTTCGTATGTCTCAAGTATATGTGGTCGTAACCCCAATCCTGGACCATTTTCAATTGTCTCATGAACGGTCTTCCAAGTATAATATCATAGTTATTCTCCTTTCCAGAGTCAACAATAGCAAAAGTATGCTCATATTCAATTCCGCAAGAAGTCACTACAACTTTCTCTAATAGTCCCAAAGGTCTCTCCATATGTCCGTCCGCTAGTTGGAGTTTCAACCTCGTTTTTCTTATCGCTGGTTTTCCCCCATTTTTTCCAGATTTCTTCCGTAGCAATGGCTACTCCAGCCCCGCTGTCAAGTATTGCCATCATGTTAACTCCCTGGAATTCAAATGGTAAGGTTGTATTCCCCTCTTCGCCTTCGCAATACTCTCCGACCTTGTTCAAAGGTACAGGCTTAGCATTTTTTTGTGGCGTACTCAGCTCTCGTATGCCCTCTTGCAGTTTTGCAGTTGGGTCTTTTATCCCAAATTTCTCCAAGCATTTTCCTACAGTTTCCCACATGTTTGGTCGTAGTCTCAAAAGCTTAGCTAGGGTGATAGTGCATGTTACTAGTGTTGACAAAATCTCTATCAATCCTTGCGAGTCTATAACTTTTTCTAAAGAGATTCCTCGTGAGGGAAGCACTCTAATCTCAAATTTTGCTTCATATTCTCCTAAGTATGAAGGTAAGGTTTTCAGCGAATGAGTTTTACTCTCTACTGTTCTAACAGAGCCTCCATCTCCCCAGTAAGAATGCAGATCTAAGTCCACTTGAGATCCTGCCTCAAATTCCTCTATGGGAGGATTCCTGGCGTCCTTTTCCCCATTAGTCTGATTAGCTTGACAACGCAACTCGTTTGCAAAGTTTGCCTCTCTCACTTGTTTCCAAAACTCATTGTCATCCTCATCTCTTCCGTAAGACCTCTGTATCACAGGATGAAAACTCTCTATTTCTTGATCTGTGGTGTTCATCACTATACGTTCATCCCCGTGCATTTTTTCAGGCTTTTGTGCACTACTAGGCTTTTCAACTACCCGCAAGAGGATAGTCTCTTGATGAATTGGGTTTTCCGTTCCACAATTCATTGGTTCTCTAGGTGGTTCTAACAAGGCTTATGAAGCTCTTTAATCTCGCTTCGTAAGCTCTCATCAGTGCATCCAATGGTTCGTGTACTTTGTCGACTAACACTGACCCCCCTGATCTCACACTCGTTGTCTCTTTGACGCTCTTCAGTTTTGACTTTTCAGAGTCCATTTCTCGGATTCCGTTTTGACTCTCAAGTTTCTCTAATCTGTCTTTTGTTTGTTTTAATTCCTCAGCTAGAATTGCGTCGTGCTGTTCTTTTTTCAGCTTCATGCGTGCTTTCCTAGCTTTCCATGTGTTTTTATGGCTTCGTCGTCCTTGACTTGCCAATTCTGTCTCTGACTTTCCATTCTCTGGTTCTCTAGTGGTTTTCTTTGCTTAAGCTCTAGTCACAACTTGTGTTGGTATCTTGGTTTCATTTTCAGACCCACTGCTAGTAGGAATCGACTCTAGCATGTTCAATGTCGCCTTTTGCACTTTGTTGGGATTCTTTGAACAATCCTCAATGAAGTGAGTGACACCACACTCTGTGCAATATGCATTTATTCTAATGATCTCTGTGTTTTGACAAACATTCATCAAATGGTCACCTCCACACTTATAACAGGGTCCCAATGCAGGTCTTGGTGTCCCTTGATTTGTTCTTTGTGGGTAGGCATGGTCTTTGGCCTGACCACCCTCCATGAGCTATGAACATAAGTGTTCTTGCATCCAAGTTATACCTCTCTTCATCTGAGGCATGTGCGGTTGTTGGTGATCCAATATTTCCTATCATGCTCCAAGGTTCCGGTTGTTTTGGTTCTTCAGGTGGGTAATACACAGTAGGAGCCATGGATGCACCGCAATCTTTGTAATAAGTCTGAACAGGCACTAAAGCTCGTTCTTCCTAATTCTCTAGGGTGGGTGCATATCTAATGCCCACTGGTCTCACTCCTGGTAAGGGTGATTGTTGCCCCAATACCGGCTGTGGTCTTTCTATCCCCATAGGTCCTGGTACGATTCCCGTTGGGTATCTAGGTATTGGATGTACCTGAGGTGGTGCTATTTGAGCTAGAGGTGCATACTAACGCTCCTTCACATAACCCTTGTTGTAATAGCACTCTTCTATTGAATGATTCGTCCATTTTTGTTCGATTTCACACTATTTCGTTAGTTTTGGCATTGGTTTAGGGTATGGTGCTAATCTCCTTATAGCATCTTCTATCATTTGTTCCATGTTCGGTATTGTTGTTGTTTGGACATTCTTCTTAGTGGTGGTCTTGCTAGCTACGGATGATGAGCTACTGGATGCGACATCCGTATCCGTTGTCACCTCTCCATAAACAGCACAGTTATCCACTAAGTACAATGCTTCTCTGGTCACTTGCTGAAAACTTGTACAAGCTTTCAGGTGCAAGTCTTTCTTGAGAGTGTCATTTTGTAGCCCTTCTATAAAGAGGACAGATAGTCTATCATCTTGCGGTCTTTCCCGTACTGGACATCTCTCTATGTATTGTTTGAAGTGAAGTGAAGCTTCCTTCACCTTTTCTTGCTCTTTCTGTTTGAAAGCATATATTTGGGATACCGTGTTGTGTTTGATCCCTCTTTTTGAAAATTCATCGGCAAACTCTCACAACAAGTGGTCAATGTCATGGAAACCTCCACCATTCAGTGGTTGAAACCATGTCAATGCCGTCCCTTCCAAAGTAAGACCAAATCCTTCATATTGTGTGTGGAAATCTGTTATCTGCTCAGCTCTTAAGACTTGCTTAAATAGTGAGACGTGTGCATATGGATCTCCTGAGCCACTATATTTCTTCGGCATACACTTGGCCACTTGAGATGGTCTCATGCATCTATTGTCTGCCACCAATCTCATTGCTCCTATATCCCGACTAAAATTGTCTCTTGTGTCATGGACTTCATGGGCTGCTCTAGTTGGCTCCCTTGCCACGAATCTACTACTAGGAGGCAAATGTGATGGTGCTGCTGCAAACATCGGACCTACCGTAGTATGTGTAGAGAATGGAACTGCACTACCTCAATTCGTAGCCATTGACTCTCTAGTATGTAATGTTCCCATTGGGCTTGGCATAGAATAATGAGGTCGATTGAAAGATTCAGTTACATGAGTCCTCTCTCTACCTGTTGCCATCGGTTCTGGCATGACAGTTGTAGGTGCTGGTCTAAGTGGGCTTGGAGTGACATAATAATGGTGGAGTGGTCCCCCAAAGTATGTGTATCCTTCCAACTCCTTTTTATCGATTGATGCATATCGTCTTCCATACTTGTCGTATGCGACAATCTTTGTTTCTGATTCCTTTGTGTAGGTAAAGACATAAAGTCTTTTCCGCTCTGTCAACTCATCAACGTAGGGTTCCTCGCATCTATAATAGAGATCTTCCTCTCCATTATTATACTTGTATAACCCCACATAGACGTTGTCTGTGTTGATTCTCAAAGTTTCGTTTTCTCGTCTTAATCTAGCATTAGGGAAGCTCATTGTTGGTGCTTTCTCTTCTGGTTCTGTCATAATAATCAATATCTAATTCTCCTAAATGATTTTCTCATATTAAACTGATCATTTAATGTGGGGAAGTGCCAAGGGAGAAAAAGCTAGAATATTGGTTAAGTTAGCAGACCGGCCACAGTAGGGATCCAAAGGAGGGAAAATAGGGATCCAAAGGGGGGGCCATCTGCAAAAGAGCCATGTGAAACAACGGGCTAAAAAGACCCTAAGGTTCAGCCCATTAAGACTTCCAAAATGCTAAGGTTCCAAAATTCAAAGGTTGTGTCCAAAGGTCAACCTTAGGGAAAATTGGATGCTTAATGTGTGCCCAAAAAGTCTTTCTACATCCCTACATGGGAGGGGGCGAGCCCCAAAGCTAGGGGATGAGAGAGAAAGCCACACACACACACACACACACAGGCTCCCTTTACACAAAGGGAATGAGGGACACATGTCAGCTCCCTAGGCCAGATGCCCACAAGGTATGCCCAATTCCTATTGGAAGACCCTTGAAGTGGACCAATGAGAATTAGGCTAGAGTAAATCTAGTTTAATTAATTTAAAAACATTTAATAAAAGAAACCAATAAGAATTAAGTGTCCTAGAAGACTATTGGGCAGTCTCCCAAGGGGTCCAATGAGCATTCAGGAGCCCCATGGCTTGCCTGATTCCTATTGGCCAGGAGGCAAAGGGGTCCAATGAGAGTTTAGTTTAATTATTTAATTATCTAAAGCTCTCACAAAAGGGGAAAGGGGGACACATGTCAGAAGGCTATCACTTATGCTGCTTAATCCCTATTGGCTTGACCTGGGGAGGTCCAATGAGGCAAAAGCCAGACTAACTTAGCAGCTAGGGCTCGCCCAAGAGAGAGAGGGGGGCTGATTTTTGCTTGGCATTGACACACACACTCACACACTTGACCATGTGTGAAGGGAAAATACTCTATCTCCTCCCAAGCTTTAATGGAGAGCTCATCACCTACTCCAAGCTTGTGAGATAGAAGCCTACATCAACACTCTCTTGGCATGTGGATGCAAATCCAACCAAGAGCCAAGCTTCAAAGCATGCTCATCTTCTCTACCAAGCTAATTACTAAGCTAAGCTATGCTAATATGAGTGATTATGTGAGGAGATGTACTTCTTTCTCGTAAGATACTTCTTTTTCCTCTCAATCTACTCTCATACCCTGCTAGCTCTCACCATCTTCGAAGGTGTGTGAGGTCTTGGGTCTGAGAACGGGGATAATTCAAGTTGTGTTTGATTAAGTGTTTTGCTTGGTGTATGAAGCTTCCATCTTCATTGCACTAGCTCGTCTTGAAGGAACACAAAGAATTGTATTGTACAATGTCTCTCTTGATGGGAGAAACCATAATACAAAGCCTTTTGGAGGGGGGACCGGCTCCATGCAAATCCGGTCCTCAACTGTTGTCAATAGCTTAATTGCTCTCTCTTTTGAAAGTATTGTCGATGCTATCTAACTAGGTGTTATGCTTCTTGTTGCTCTCTCCACCCAAGCACTCTTGTAATTCTCATTAGGAATCAACTCTAATGAAATGCTCACTATGTTCATGCTAATTTCCGCTACACATAAGATTTTAGGCCATTAAATGTTACATTGGTATCAGAGCTCAAGGTTTCTCTTTTCTTGCTCAAGAAGGGAGGTCCTCAAGCTAGCTACAAATGGTTGGTATTATTAATTGCCTGTGAGTAAGTAGAATAGGGATTTTTCAGCCTTGCAGTGCGCCTGCCTTTGTGCAGTTAACGGGGCATCACCGTCGAGAGCTATGGTCTTAATAGTGGAGTCCTACGGGGCTTGCCTACGGCTAAACCACTATTGAGCTATTAGAAGCTTGACAGGAGCCGGTGCTGTTTTGGTGTCGAAAGACCCTCTCTTCTATTCCTTGCAATTAATGGTATTCGAGCCGCGGGTACAGTAGCTTGAGTGCTTTTTCTAAAGGGGTAAAGAGGAGTAGCAACTAGGGCTTGAAGTGCCAAAGTACACCTAAAAAGTTTACACCTAAAAGTTGTTAGAATGGCTGACAATATTAAAGAGAGTGAAATTAATGTTGATAACTTTGATTTTGCTCATGAGCAAGCTACTAATGATGCTTCAATGCTTGTTAATTATCTTGTTTCTAGGCTTCAACAAGCCATGGGCAATCCATCTCTCCAAAGTGAAGTGCAACGGCAGCTCCGTGCTCACGGGATTCTCCAAGCTCATCACCATGACGAGAGAACACCTAGGAAGCCTCCTTGTGAGACTACCAAAAGAGGTCTCTCTCCGATTCGGGAAGAAGAAGAGAATCCATATGAAGGGCTCAAGAACTTACTTCTTGATGATGCATCTCCTTCCCAAAGGAGAACTCAAGAGCCTCCACCGAAGGAACGAGAAAGAAGCGAGTCTCCCGCCACCTCGGCGGAGATGGCTCCACGAAGACGGCGGGCTAAACGCTCTCCATCACCACCAAAGCGGAGAAGACCATCACACTCTTCTCCACGCCATAATTCAAAGAGGGATGATAAAAAGCAAGAGAAGAAAAAGGCGAGAAAGAGGACACCCTCTTCTCCATCTTCTTTATCCTCTTCCTCTTATGAAAGCTATGGTGAAGACGACAAAGATCAAGACAAGAAAAAGGCGAGAAAGAGGTCACCCTCTTCTCCACCTTCTTCAAATTCTTCATCTTCTGAAGAAAGTGATGGTGGAACTTTTGAACCATCAAAAAGAAGAGGCCATAGGAAATCCTATGCCGCATGGAAGAGGTCGTCCAAGCTGAAGAAATTCAAAGAGGGAGGGAAGAGCATCTCTTTCCTTACCTATGATGGCACCTTCGGTGCTACAGACAAAGTTTTGGCCTTTATCCAGCAATTCGATGCGGCGTTTGGAGATGAGGGCTTCACGGAGTCCTCTAAGCTACGCCATGTAGCTATGCACTTTCAAAAGTCCGCCAGACAATGGTGGTCTAGCCTACGAGCCAACGGTGAAGCTCCACGAACATGGAAGGCTTTAAGAGCTTCCATTATGAAGCAGTTTTTGGCCACCGATGCCAAAGACAAAGTACTCACCGAATGGCGAAGCTTAAAGCTCTCTCCCAATGAATCCATCCACAAATATGTAGACAAGTTTTGGGACCTACAACTCAAAGCCACTGTCTTCAAAAAGTTGGATTTTGGAGAGCAAAAGCAACAATTTTGTGCGGGCTTAACCGAAGAAATGGCGGAGTATGTCAACTCCCAAAGGCCACGTACCATATCGGCGGTAATACACCATACTATGGTGGCCTCGCGAATCAATTTCCAAACGGGGGGTAAAAGAAATAATAAGCCCCCGGAAAACAAAGGTTCCAATGAGCCTAAGGGGAAGGACAATGTCCAAAAGTCTCCTAAGGGCAATTCCAACAAAGCTAAAGAGAAGGGAGTTTACAAAGGAAAGAATAAACTCTCTCCTGAAGAGCTTGAGCGTTATCGTAAAGATAACCGGTGTTTCAAGTGCGGCGAACAAGGGCATGCGTACCGCGCTTGTCCCCAAAAGAACAACCGCCAAGATCCTCCTAGAGCTTCTTTGGTTGAAATCCAAGAGGAGGAGATTCACCAAACTCACCACAAAGGATCTCCTCTATGCCATGCTTGGGGAAAGGTAAGAGAACATGATGCTTTTATTCTCTTTGACCCTGGTTCTACTCACAATTTCATATCTATGGAGTTAGCCACCAAGCTAGGCGTACAATCCTACGAGATGGGAGATATCCTACCCGCAGACAGTGCCTTCAAGGGGCAAGAAGCTTCAGTCACTCCCTTAATCGGGAAATTGAGGCTTCATGTCCAAGGCTATGTGGACAAAGAGGATTTCTTTATCTCTCCTCTCAAGCATGAGGATGTAATCCTAGGGGCACCATGGTTTGACCGTCTGGCTGCCCATGTTAAATTTCCTGAAAGGAGAATCTCCTTTAAGTTCAGGGAAAAGGACATGTATATAGATGCTAGGGAGATGGGTAACACCATCCCCATTGTACATACACCAGCTTTCAACAAGTCAATAAAGAGCTCTATTTCCGTGTACATGATTTTTGTTAAAGATTCTCAAAATGAACCTAATGCTTTAGCAAAAGAAAATAAAAGCAACCAAAAGGAATTAGAGTTATCCAATTTTCTCAAGGGGTTTCAAGATGTCTTTATTGACGACATCCCTTCTGAGCTACCTCCTAAACGAGGTAATGACGACCATGCAATTGAACTTCTTCCAGGAAGTTCACCGCCTAACAAACCTCCTTATAGAGTTTCTCAAGCTCAACAAGAGGAGATTATGCGGCAAGTGCATGAGTTAATTGAGAAGGGCATGGTTAGGCCTAGCTCATCTCCATTTTGCTCACCTGTGCTATTAGTGCAAAAGAAAGACGGCACATATCGTATGTGTGTCGACTATAGAGCACTAAATAGGATCACTATCAAGAATAGGTTTCCCGTTCCACGGGTAGAAGACCTATTTGATAAGCTACAAGGATCGACCTACTTCAGTAGGATTGACCTAAAAAGTGGCTATCATCAAATAAGGATAGTTGATCAAGACATTGTAAAGACCGCATTTCGTACTACATTTGGTCTTTACGAATACATTGTCATGCCTTTTGGCTTGACTAATGCACCAGCCACATTTAACCGCTTGATGGAGAAGCTGTTCAGACCTCATCGAACCTTCACTGGAGTGTTCTTTGATGATATTATCATCTACTCTAATTCATTAGAGGAACATAAGCAACACCTCCAGGTAATATTTCAAGTTTTAAGAGAGAATAAACTTTATGTTAATCGAAAGAAAAGTGAATTTTTCTTGCAAGAGATTCAATATTTAGGTCACATTATCTCTCAAGATGGAATCCAAATGGATCCATCCAAGTTAGAGGTAATAAAAGGATGGCCTAAACCAAGGAATCTTCATGAACTAAGAAGCTTTATAGGTATGTGTGCATACTATAGACGCTTCATAGAAAAGTTCTCACAAATTGCGGGACCATTACATGACCTAACAAAGAAAAATGTTAGGTATACGTGGTCTGCTAAGGAGAACAATGCTTTCGAAAAGCTTAAAGAAAAGCTTATCTCTCAACCTGTGCTTACACTACCGGATCTCTCAAAACCATTTGAGGTCCAATGTGATGCTTGTGGTGATTGCCTTGGGGCTGTTTTGCTCCAAGAAGGGCACGCCATAGGCTATGAGAGTCGAAGGCTCGACCCTGTTGAGTAAGCTCTAGGCATATACGAAAAAGAACTCCTTGCAGTTCTACATGCCTTAGACTCATGGAAGCACTATTTATTGGGGACTCCTTTCATTCTGCGAACGGATCACCAAAGTCTTAAGTACTTCATGACGCAGACCAAGCTCTCCGACAAACAAATGAGGTGGGCAAATTTCCTTTCGCAATTTCATTTTCATATTGCTCACATTGCTGGCAAGCATAATCAAGTAGCCGATGCACTCTCAAGACGACCGAGAGTGAATGCGGTTTCCATAGCAACTCACAATGATCTATCTTTAATGATAGATGAGTATGCTATTGATCCCGATTTTAGAGATGTGATTTTAGCCCTTGCCTTAGGGAAGAAAGAAGAACCATTTACTTTACAAGATGGCTATCTTCTCTATGGCAATAGACTATGCGTTACTAACTCACTACGTGAGAAAGTAATGTATGAATCTCATGCTCCCCCATATGCGGGGCATAGAGGGATTCAGTCTACCCTAAAGGGAATTGAAACATATTTCTATTGGCCTACCATGAAAGTGAACATACATGAGTATGTTTCCAAATGTGTGGTATGTCAAAAGACAAAATTTGATAGAGGGAAGCAACTTGGATTGCTTCAACCCTTGCCAATCCCTAATTCACCATGGGAGAGCATATCCATGGATTTTATCTTTGGATTGCCTAAGTCTATCCATGGGAATACGGGAATATGGACGATAGTAGACAGGTTCAGTAAACAAGCTCATTTTATACCTGTCAAAAAGACTATCAAAGCCCATCAAATGGCAACCCTCTTCATTTCGCAAATTTTCAAGTACCATGGCTTGCCAATGTCCATAGTGTCGGATAGAGATCCTAGAATGACCAGTAATTTCTGGAAGGGTCTCTTTGAGAATTTAGGAACAAGGCTAAACTTCTCTTCGGCCTATCATCCACAAACTGATGGCCAAAGTGAAATAGCTAACCTAACTATTCTCGATCTACTAAAAGCCTATGTAACGGAAGTAGATCAAAGATCCCAATGGGAGAAGTACTTACCCTTAGTAGAGTATGCTTACAATAACACTGTACATACTTCTACAGGAAAAGTACCTTTCGAGGTAATTGAGGGAAGATCAAAAAGTCCCTTGCTACTTAAGGTACATGGGAAGATCTTCGCTGCAGATGAGTATAGCCTAGACCTACAAGAATCTTTCCAAAAGATTAAGGATGCTATCTCTATCTCACAGCAAAGGCAAAAGGCTGCTGCTGACAAGCACAGAAGAGCCCAAGCCTTTAAAGAAAACGATTGGGTCTTGTTAAAGTTTCCCAAGGCTCGATTAAGGCACACGACGGGCAAGAATCCTACGGGCCACCAAAAGTACTATGCTAAACTAGCAAAAAGGTACTATGGTCCCTTCCAGATTCTTAGGCCAATCAATGAGATGGCCTATCAACTTAAGTTGCCCAATCATTGGCTCATACACAATGCTTTTCATGTGAGCCTCTTAAAGCCTTACAAAGGAGAGCCACCTCAAGAACCAACTATTGAAGACCCACCGGAGATCGAGGACCACGAGGAGGTGCTGCAGCCCGAGTCCATTCTCCGACATGAAGACAAGGTATTAAGAGGCGGTAAGACTATCCGACGATATCTTATTAAGTTTAAGAATTATCCTTTTGAAGATGCTAGATGGATGCAAGGCATACAATTAAAGGATAACCTAAACCTTGTCAATGCTTACAATGCTTCCCAAGAGTAAGCAAATGTACAAAATGTTAAAAATGAACAAAAATTTTTGTCTTATAAGACTCTCTTTTTCTTTATTTGTGCACAAAAATGAAGTAGTATGCATGCTTAGATCAAGTTTGCGGAGACGACGTCTCCCGAACACCAAGTAGAGCTTGTCACTCTACTATGGAAGACTGATAGGACTAATGTGTAGACATGCTTGCGGCAGCCTCAGGCTCTCAAGCGCCAAATGGACTAGTCATCCATTATGGAATGATGTCGTAGGGTAACATAGGGATCCTCTACCCGCTAAGAAAAGGACTCATGCATATGCTTTATCTTCTCTACACCATAGTCGAGGACGACTATGATTTCAAGAGAGAGGTAATGTCATAATAATCAATATCTAATTCTCCTAAATGATTTTCTCATATTAAACTGATCATTTAATGTGGGGAAGTGCCAAGGGAGAAAAAGCTAGAATATTGGTTAAGTTAGCAGACCGGCCACAGTAGGGATCCAAAGGAGGGAAAATAGGGATCCAAAGGGGGGTCCATCTGCAAAAGAGCCATGTGAAACAACGGGCTAAAAAGACCCTAAGGTTCAGCCCATTAAGACTTCCAAAATGCTAAGGTTCCAAAATTCAAAGGTTGTGTCCAAAGGTCAACCTTAGGGAAAATTGGATGCTTAATGTGTGCCCAAAAAGTCTTTCTACATCCCTACATGGGAGGGGGCGAGCCCCAAAGCTAGGGGATGAGAGAGAAAGCCACACACACACACACAGGCT